>NC_137178.1:772500-2230833 GCF_951804945.1 Podarcis cretensis | reverse complement strand
AAGCTAAGGTAAAAATGTATTGTTTTAAGAAAAACAAAGAAAATATATGATGCAGTAGAAAAAGTTTGATAATGGAAACCATGGAGGGGTGGAGGGAAGTCTAAGGATTCAGAAAATTCTAAATGTTTATGATGATAATGATTACTGTTTGAATTCAAATGCTTAGCGTAAAACTGAATAAAATAGATTATTATTTTTTTTAAAAAAAAAACCATTTTCATAGTGTTTTTATATGTGTTTTGATTGCACCCTGATGCACATCTGATGTTACAGCTAGCTTGGTACAGAAGAGGCAGCCAAGCCATGGTTTTTCTAAAGGTCCGTCTCTCGGAAGGCGGAGCAAGGTTGTCTCCTGAAGGAGCATCTCCACCCCCATCGTTCTACCCGGACACTGAGGTCCAGCTCCGAGGGCCTTCTGGCGGTTCCCTCACTGTGAGAAGCCAAGTTACAGGGAACCAGGCAGAGGGCCTTCTCGGTGGTGGCGCCCGCCCTGTGGAACGCCCTCCCACCAGATGTCAAAGAGAAGAACAACTACCAGACTTTTAGAAGACAACTGAAGGCAGCTGTTTAGGGAAGCTATTAATATTTGACGAATCATTGTATTTTAATATTCTGCTGGAAGCCAGATGGGCGGGGTATTAAATAATAATAATAATAATAATAATAATAATAATAATAATAATTCTGCTACTCCAGAGAGGTGCCAATGGCTTCCAATTGCAGGAAGGGAGATTCCAAGTCAACAGCAGGAAGAACTTCCTGACGGCAAGAATGCCTTTGCGGTGGAAAAGTTTCCCTCGGCAACTGGAGGTGCGGGTCTCCTTCCTTGGACATTTCTAAACAGAGATTGGATGGCCAACTGTCAAAGATTCTTTAGCTGTGGTTTCTGCATCATAGGGGGCTGAACTACATGACCCTTTGGGCACCTTATACAGTGAGGGGGGAAAGTATTTGATCCCCTGCTAAATTTGCCCGTTTGCCCTCTGATGAAGAAATGACCAGTCCATAATTTTAATGGTAGGTTTACTGTAGCTGTGAGAGACAGAATAACAACAGGGAAACCCGCCCCCCAGAAGACCATAGTCAGAGTTTGATGTGCATTATAATGAGTGAAATAAGTATTTGATCCCTTTGCAGAAGCGAAGAAGCGAAGTTACAGGGAACCAGGCAGAGGGCCTTCTCGGTGGTGGTGCCCTCCCTGTGGAATGCCCTCCCAGCAGATGTCAAAGAGATAAACAACTACCTGACATTTAGAAGACATCTGAAGGCAGCCCTCTTTAGGGAAGCTTTTAATGTTTAATAGGCTATTGTATTTTAAAATTCTGTTGGAAGCCGTCCAGAGTGGCTGGGGAAACCCAGCCAGATGGGCAGGGTATCAATAGTAAAATTATTATTATAGATGCAGTTGCAAATGTAGAAATACTGACGGCAACTGAATCAAGTTCTTCTTTCAGGGATGCTGGGCCCATGCATTGAGCTTTCCTGTGGGGCTCAGCAGAATGGAGGCGATTCCTGGAACGATCAGGTCAGAAGCATTTAGCCGATTTCCCAGTGCTGCTGATGCCAATGAGCAAGGCTGCCGGCCCAAGAGCAACACAAGAACAGAAACCCCTAAGAGGAGCCCTGCTGAATCCGGCCAATGGTCCGTCCAGTCCGGCACCGTGTTCTCACAGTGATCAGCCAGATGCCCCAATGGAAAACCAGCAAGCGGGATTCGCACTCTGTCCTCCTTCAATTTCCAGCAACTGGCCCTCAGGAGCATTGGTGCCTCCAGAGCCGGGCCAGCCTGGCTAGTAGCTGATAATAGCCACCTCCTCCATGAATTTCATAAAATCATAAAAATGGAGAGTTGAAAGGGACCCTGAGGGTCATCTAGTCCAACCCCCTGCAATGCAGGAAATAACAGTTAAAGAATTCCTGGTCAATGGTCACCCAACTTTTGCTTAAAAACCTCCAAAGAAGGAGAGTTCTTTGGAGGTTTTTCCCCCTGTTTCGTTGTTCTGTATGGGACAAAGACAATAAAGATTATCGTATTGTATTGTATTGTTCACTACCTTCTGAAGGAGTCTGTTCCACTCTTGAACAAGTTTCTTTCTTTCTTTCTCTCTCTCTCTCTTTTCTTTTTAAATTGTTATTTTCTTTTACAAAAACAGTAACCAATAATTAAACAGCTCTTACCGTCAGTTCTTCCTGATGTTGAGTTAGAATCTCCTTCCCTGTAACTTGAAGCCGTTGGTTCGAGTCCTCCCCTCCGGAGCAGCAGAAAACAAGCTTGGCTCCCTCATCCATGTGGGAGCCTTTCAGATATTTTTTGATGATGGCTCTCTTATCTCCTTTTCTCCAGGTGAAAACTGTTGGTTTCTGCTCTCTTCACTGTGCAGCAAAGTGCTTGTCACGAGACAGGTGTTTACATTCCACAGTCAGTTGCTGTTGGGTTTTCCCACGGGAAAGGGAGACTGGATGTGACGTACACTGGTTTCCTGTTTTTCACTGTTCTCACTCAGTGCTTCTCTCCGTGCTTTAGAGGAGAGAGGATGCTCTCTCTGCTCCGGCAGAGGCAAGATGTTTTTCTGTAATCTACCAGCTTTGAAATGTAAATAAAGCAATATAGAGTATGTGCACGTATTCCTCATCATTCCGCTGTGCACGGGACACTGCAAACACAACATTTTTGGTTCCGGGCCCAGAAGAACGCAATCAATCTTGGAAATGGGCTCCAGTAATCGGAACAGCGGCAGAGGGACGGATCGGACGATATCTCTGCGCGTCAAGATGATTGATGAGGTATGTGCTACTGCTCCGGGCAGCCTGCCAGCATCTAATTAATGGCTTTATGGCTGGACTTTGCAATTTTATGTCCGTTTGCCGGGCACAGGCAAAGGATCAAAGGATCAAGTTCCTATGCTGGGGAAATCGAAAGTAACTTTTAAAAGTGCTTTTGGGCTAAAGCAGCTGCAGCAGTGACGCAGCATGATTTAATGCAGCAGAGATGATGCAGAAGGCTAATGCCAGAGTCATGATGGCTAGCTGCAGAAGGCTGGCTGATGCAAATAGGGAATCTGATGCCAATCAGCCAATTGCTCAGCTCAGAGTAGCCTGTGATACTGCCATGATTCAGAATGAAGCAGACCGCCAGGGTGATAGCTACATGGGAAAGGGGGAGTCTTCACAGACGTCATCCCAGAGTGCAGTGGAACCACCAGATGGCGCCAAAGCTTTGAAGGCAGTGAAATGCTACTCGTGTGGACGTCTAGGCCATATGAAGAGGGAATGCAGATATCCCAGGGCCAAGACAGAGCAGCGCAGCGGAAGCTCATCGCGTGGAAAAGGCCAGAGCAAAGGCAGAGGTCCAGTGACCAGGACAACGCAGCCCAAAGCAATGGTCTCACGCTTCACTCCAAAAGTTGCAGAGGTCCAGAAGACGTCTAGATCTTTCTTCGTTGTTGATTCGGCTGCAACCCATCACATGTGCAACGATAAGCGACTGTTCGTGGCTTTTACACCGCAGGAAGGTGCGATTCACCAGGCGGATGACCACACAATCCCCAGTAAAGGCTACGGAACTGTTGTTCTTCACAGTTTGGACTTATCGATACAGAATGTACTTTATGTGCCAGATGCCAAACATAATCTGCTCAGCGTTGGACAGCTGAATGAGCGGAAAATTGACGTTTCCTTTAAGAACAAAAGGTGCATCATCACAAAGAAAAATGATTATGTATTGTATGCTGAATATGTTGATCGTTTATATGTTTTGTATTATGATGATGTTGTGCAGGATGACACTTGTTGCATTGCAGGTTCTAACAAAAGTTTGCATGCAGAATGTATTCACGATTTTCACCGAAAATTTGGTCATTTGAATTTTGAGGCAGTATCTAAAATGCCTGCCTTGGTTGAAGGTATGACTATTAAACCCTGCAGGTACCACATGAAGTGCAAGGCATGCGCAGCAAACAAGGTGAAAATGGCTGCGAAAGGTAAGGTGTCTAGTAGGCAAGCTACAGAACCACACCAAATTGTTCATGCTGATTTGGTTGGACCACTAGCGCCCTCTTTGGGTGGAAATAGGTACTTCATGGTTCTCATTGATGCATTTTCCAGGTATATTTATGTGTACAATCTCAAGCAGAAATCAGAGGCTTTTCCAAGGTTCAAGGAATTCTGTGCTTGGTTGGAAAATGTGCATGGTAAGAAGATAAAAATTCTTTTCACTGATCGCGGGGGGGAATTCACTTCTCAGCAGTTTGAAGCTTTTCTGTCTGAGAAAGGAATTCAACACGATTTGTCTAGTCCTCGCTCGCCATGGCAGAATGGACTTTGTGAGAGGGCAAATCAAACATTGCTTCAAGGGTTAAAAACCTTGCTGCATGATGCCAATCTTCCAGAGAGTTATTGGGCCGAATCTCTCTCGTGTTTTGTTTACAGTTATAATCGCAGGTTATCTTCAGCGATTGGTTGTACCCCCTATGAGAAGATGTTTGGCAAAAAGCCATACATCAAACACATGAGAATTTTTGGTTCTGACATGTGGGTTCACTCACCACAAAACTCCAAGTTAGACAAGCGTGGTTTGCATGGTATCTTTCTAGGTTATGAGAAAGGTTCTTACAGAATAAGGATGACTGACTCTAAGACCATTAAGCTCACAAGAAGTGTTGAGTACAATGCCAAGTGGGGAGAGAATGTGGGAATTTTCCAATGTTACCCTGATGACAGTGATGAGACTGAGGATAGTCAAAAGCAACCACAGCAACCCACACCCACTGATGAAAGTTCTGATTCTGAGTCTGAAACTGAATCAGGTGATTCAGAGGATTTCAAGAGTGCGAAAGCCTCTATGCGACCCTCTGAAAGCTCTGATCAAGAATTGGAAGAACCATTGTTCACAATAGGTCACTTTTCTCCTAAGAAGGAAGAGGAGAGTGTTGAAGACTTAAGGCTAATTCGCAGGTCACAAAGAGCCACAAAAGGTAGACCTCCAAAGAGATTTACTGATGAGTTTGCCAAGATAGCAGTAACAGCTGTTAAAAGCTCCAAGAAGGTATTTGAACCTTCAAGTTTCCAAGAAATCCAGGATTTGGATTCAAAGGAAGCTGAGCCATGGTTAAATGCCATGAAGGCTGAGCTTGATTCCTTGGAAAGGAACAAAACATGGGAACTTGTTCCAGTAGTTCCAGGAATGAAACTGCTTGGAAGCAAATGGGTCTTCAAAGCGAAGACTGATCAAAATGGCAAGGTAGTCAGACACAAAGCCAGATTGGTAGCCAGAGGTTTTGCACAGGTACCAGGTGAAGACTATCACGAGACCTACTCACCCACAGTGAGGTATGAGAGCATTAGGCTTATGCTCAAGCTAGCTGCAGAGGAGAATCTACACATTAGTCACCACGATGTGAATACAGCTTTTCTGTACGGATCTCTAGATGAATCACTTTATATGCTTCCACCTGATGGCGTACAGGTAAAACAGGGATTTGTTTGTGCTCTGAAAAAGTCCCTTTATGGTCTCAAACAAAGTGCACAGTGTTGGCACACAAAACTCACTGAAGTATTGTTTTCTCTAGGTTTTCAGCAAGGGAAAGCTGATCCATGTGTATTTGTCAAAGAGGAGGGGCAAAAGAAACTGTATTGTTTGTTTTATGTTGATGATTTATTATTCTTTTGGAAAGATGTCACAATGTACAATAACGCCCTAGCTCAACTGAAAGAACACTTTGACATGAAAGATCTTGGTGAGGTAAACAACTACCTATCTCTGGAAATAGAGAGAGATCAAGATGGTAACATTCTAGTACACCAGTCACGGAAAATTGCTGATGTGTTAAGCAAACTAAACCTGATGGATGCTAACCCTGTAGACACACCGATGACAACAGGTTATCAGGTAGATGACACTGAAGAAGCATTTTCTGACACTACACTGTACAGAAGTGTGCTAGGCAAGCTAAACTTCATTGCCAGATGTTCAAGACCTGACATTGCTGTTAGCTGTAATTTGCTAAGCAGACAAGTCAACAATCCTACTGTTAAGGATTGGAAAGCTCTGAAACGCATAGCGCGGTATTTGAAAGGCACTATACATTACAGACTGAGATTTAACAATCAGAAGTCTGGTGGTCTTGAGATATTTGCAGATGCAAGTTTTGGAAGTGACACTACAGACAGGAAAAGCACGTCTGGAGTTTGCTACATGTACAATCAGGGTCTATTTGATTGGTCATGCAAGAAGCAAACAACAGTTAGCTTAAGTACTTGTGAAGCTGAACTGAATGCACTGTCTTATTCACTCAAAGATTGTGAATGGTTGTTACAATTGTGCAAAGACATGAAAATTCCTGTCAAATGTCCAATCCAGGTTTACCAGAACAACAAAGCATGTTTGGCTTTGCTGAATTCTGAAGGTTGTAAGCAAAGCACGAAGCACTTGCAATTGAAGTTGCAACATGCTAAGGAACGTATTCAGAAGGGACTCGTAATGGTGTCCTATATGCCAGGTAATGAAATTCCTGCTGATGTATTGTCCAAGATTGTATCAAGGGATCAACACTGTACCTATGTGCAGAAGTTGGGTTTGTACTGATATTGTACGAACACGCTGCCCAGTGATGTTCACAGAAAGGGGGAGGATGTTGGTTTCTGCTCTCTTCACTGTGCAGCAAAGTGCTTGTCACGAGACAGGTGTTTACATTCCACAGTCAGTTGCTGTTGGGTTTTCCCACGGGAAAGGGAGACTGGATGTGACGTACACTGGTTTCCTGTTTTTCACTGTTCTCACTCAGTGCTTCTCTCCATGCTTTAGAGGAGAGAGGATGCTCTCTCTGCTCCGGCAGAGGCAAGATGTTTTTCTGTAATCTACCAGCTTTGAAATGTAAATAAAGCAATATAGAGTATGTGCACGTATTCCTCATCATTCCGCTGTGCACGGGACACTGCAAATTGTTATTTTCTTTTACAAAAACAGTAACCAATAATTAAACAGCTCTTACCGTCAGTTCTTCCTGATGTTGAGTTGGAATCTCCTTCCCTGTAACTTGAAGCCGTTGGTTCGAGTCCTCCCCTCCGGAGCAGCAGAAAACAAGCTTGGCTCCCTCTTCCATGTGGGAGCCTTTCAGATATTTTTTGATGATGGCTCTCTTATTTCCTTTTCTCCAGGTGAAAACTACCCAACTCCTTCAGCCGTTCCTCATCAGGCGTGGTTTCCAGTCCCTTGGTCATCCTGCTTTGAGCCTGTTTCCCATATCAGCGCTGGGTTTAAGACAGTGCGGGAGGTTCCCCCTCCCAGGACTCCAAGCCGAGAGACTGCAAAACAAGAGCAATAGTAATTGTTATTATCATGAACCAACTTGGCCCCTGCAATCAGGATCCAAGGCCCTTTGTTTGTATTTTCCCTCTGCAGAAGATCTCGAGGGTGGGAGCCAGAGAACAGGGCCTTTTCTATGGTGACTCCCCATTTGTGGCCTGCTCTCCCCAAGGAGGCAGATCTCTTGCTTGCCTTATCCACCTCCTGAGGAACATGCAGAGAAATGGGCTCACGGCCCGTCGAGGGAGACTTGGCGGCGGGTCGGGTCGCCTAGTGACTCTGGGCTACTGGATGAGGACTCCATGGGCAGGAGCGTCCAGAGGTGGGTTCGAAATCAGCCAGGTGCCAGGCGCGTTTTGCAACCACGTGGAAAACTCTGGTTGGGGAAAGCAAAATGCCACTTTTGAAATATTTTCCTTGATGCTTGAATTTGTTTTATTCGGGATTGTTTTATTTGATTTTTAATGTGCTGTAAACTTATTTGAGATTTGTTCTTTAAAATGTAAAGCGATATAAAAAGCTGGACCATAAAGAAGGCTGACCACTGAAGAATTGATGCTTTTGAATTCTGGTCCTGGAGGAGACTCTTGAGAGTCCCATGGACTGCAAGAAGATCAAACCTCCCCATTCTTAAGGAAATGAGCCCTGAGTGCTCACTGGAAGGACAGATCCTGAAGCTGAGGCTCCAAGACTTTGGCCACCTCCTGAGAAGAGAAGACTCCCTGGAAAAGACCCTGATGTTGGGAAAGATGGAGGGCACAAGGAGAAGGGGACGACAGAGGACGAGATGGTGGGACAGTGTTCTGGAAGCTACCAGCATGAGTTTGACCAACTGCGGGAGGCAGTGGAAGACAGGAGTGCCTGGCGTGCTCTGGTCCAGGGGGTCACAAAGAGGCGGACACGACTAAATGACTACACAACAACAACAACAAACTTCTTTGAGATTTGTTCTTTAAAATGTAAAGCAGTATAGAAATGGAAATAATGATGATGATAATAATAATAATAATAAGTGCTTTGGGGGGGCGTGGCGCGCGCAGGGGAACGCACACCCCTAAACGTTTTGTGAATCTTTGTACTTTAGTCCCTTTCCTGTATTTATTCTCCCCGGATTTGAACTTTAAAATGGTGATTTTCTTGAGTCAAAATGAGAGTACCCCAAAATATTTTCTTAGAAAAAGAACTGATAATAATAATAATAGTTTATTATTTTTACCCCGCCCATCTGACTGGGTTTCCCCAGCCCCCCTCTGGGCTGCTTCCAACAAAATATTAAAATACAATAGTCTGTTAAACATTAAAAGCTTCCCTAAACTTAAAAAAACCCAAAACTTTTTGACATATCTAAACGTTAATCTTTCTGTATTTTACCTAAATTTTATGGGTAGCAGTAGTGGATTTTATGGGTGAGGGGAGAGACTCCGTCAGGCAAGGCCTCCTTCCACCTGCCTTGCTGTACCCTCTGCTTCTCAATGTGTATCGTATTGTTTTACGTACTGTGGCTTGCCATTGTTTTATTGATTATAGTTTAGATATTATTGTAACTGTTGAGTGGATTTCTGTTTAACTTTTATATGTTGACATTATTACTTTATACTATTCTAATGATTTTCAAATGTTACTTTTTTGATGAAGGTTGCCTATTTTAAAGTTATGTTTTATCATGTTTTTGTATTGCATTAGATTGTTATAAGATGTACATTTTTTATTTCTTCAG
The DNA here is from genome assembly GCF_951804945.1 of Podarcis cretensis. Lineage (NCBI taxonomy): Eukaryota > Metazoa > Chordata > Lepidosauria > Squamata > Lacertidae > Podarcis > Podarcis cretensis. Next base: position 2,221,813 of record NC_137178.1, on the reverse strand, counting down.
CTTGTAAACCGCCTTGAGTATTGTAAGATTGAAAGACGGTATACAAATAAAAAATGATGATGATGATGATGATAAACAGGGCTGCCTTCAGATGATAGTGATAATTCCATTGGAGGGGGGAACGGCACCAAGGGTTGACGTGTGTCCGGGATTTCCTGCACACACCCTCTTTTTTGGGGGGCCAACATTCGCATCCGGGGAGGAGTTGCATTTTATTGGAAATGTCCGAGTGGGGGGTGTATTTATTTTTTTAAAAAAAATATTTTTTTTTATTTTTTTTAATTGGCACTCTGCTGCAGAAGCAGTTGCTTTGGCTGGAGGTGAGTGTGCAGAAGGGTCTGTTGTTTGCACCGTCGCATCTGATTCGCTGCACAAACCGTTGGCAGGTCTCCCCATTTAATTTGGAGATCTCCTCTGCCCACTTTCCAGTCGCCTTCAACGGGCACAAGAAGTGTGTCAAAATATCCTTATGCAACCCAAACATCCTGCCTGCTGTTATTTACTAATCTCTGGCACCCTCTGATGTCGGCCCTGGAAAACTGCTCCAGATTCAGCCAAAGCAAGGGAGAAAACTGAAGACCGGAAAATAATGGCCTTTGCTTGCTGGGGGCACGATATGTTGTGCTCAGTGAAACAGGGTATGCAAGGCTTGGTGGTGCTATTTTGCAAAAAGCAAACAGCGCTGCAAATGAGGCCCAAATGAAGCCGCACTCTGCTCCACCCAGCTCAGTCTAGTATTTTTCTTATTTTGCATTATTTTGCATTGCCTGACATTTTCAGAAGGCAAACTTAAAATTCTTTGGTTTTTGAAGGCCGATCAAGGGCTTCCTCATCAAACATGGACATACCGAGCTAAACCAAAGAATCCTAGAGCTGGAAGGGACCCCCGGTGGTCATCAAGTCTGTCCCCCTTCTGATGCAAGAATCTCAGCTAAAACATCCAGGACAGGTGGCCATTCTCCAGCCTCTGTTTTTAATCTGTTGGGAGCCGCCCAGAGTGGCTGGGGAAACCCAGCCAGATGGGCAGGGTATAAATATTTATTGTTGTTGTTGTTGTTGTTGTTGTTGTTGTTGTTGTTGTTGTTGTTGTTATTACAGTGGTACCTCGGGTTAAGTACTTAATTCGTTCCGGAGGTCCGTTCTTAACCTGAAACTGTTCTTAACCTGAAGCACCACTTTAGCTAATGGGGCCTCCTGCTGCTGCTGCGCCGCTGGAGCACGATTTCTGTTCTCATCCTGAAGCAAAGTTCTTAACCCGAGGTAATATTGAGGCATCTAATCATAAGCCTGCATTTTTATTAAAGCTTATATGTTTAATCAGGACCTGTATCTTAAAAGACCAGTCTTAGAAGACCAGCTGCCTAAGAACCTTGGCAAAATGTTTTTCTCCTAGACAAGGGGCCCCCCTGATTTATAGCAGAAAACAATTCTCAAAGTCGTAAAAAGGGAATTACAGGCTGACAGCCAAGGTTACACTGACCCTACAAATTAAGGGTGGATAAATAGTAAAATGAGCCATATCTTCTTCCTAAGGTTAAAAAGGTCAAGAGCAGTGAAAAAGCAACTGGTCTGGCTGGCAGAAACAGAACATTTTTGGGAAGTCTTTTCTAAAGCTGTTTCTTTCTTAAACTAAGATCCTTTTAAGATTTCTTTTCCTTTTAAAAGGTTATTTATGTATTAAATATATTAGCTTAAATATAATTATGCAAAGGATTTAAGAAATTCTAGATTCTTATTTCATATAGTTGTAAGAGTTGTAACTATCCTGAAATTAAGTCAGCCACCAGCCCAACCTCCTGCCAGACAGGAGACGCCATCGAGCACTCCTGATATATGGTTGTCAGGCCTTTTGTTTAGAAACCTTCAGATGAAGGAGATCTCTCAATGTTGATGTGAACTCAAAATCCTTGACATATGTTTAAGATAAAAATTCAAGATTAATCATCTGTTTTGGAAGGCAATAGGGCAAGGAGGGCAAGAGGTGAGCTGGTAATTAAGATTCCTTGTTGAGACACATGTAAGATATATTACTACTTATTTGTCATTTATAGATAGAAGAATATATAGCTTTTTGATTTCCATAAAAGGGCAGAAGGAAATGGGTGTATCTTTTGTGATTGGTTCTAGCAAACAGCCAATAGGAATTTCAACCAGGCTGATTGGACAGAGGCAGCCACAGGAGGAGCAAGGGGGCTGGATTAAGGAAATATAAGTGCTGGCCAGAATGGCAGGAGGCAGGCCAGAGCTTGGTAACCATATACCACTGTGCCTCATATTTATTTGTCTGACAAATAAATTATTATTTTAATTTCTCTATTGCTGCGTTGAATATTTCATTCCAGCTAAGCGTTAACCACAAGCAGGGTGCTACAATATTTCTGGGTTAGCGGAGGCTGTAACCTGAAGCATCTGTAACCTGAGGTACCACTGTATTATTAACCTCCAAGGAAGGAAAGCCCACAAATTAATAATAATAATAATAATTATAATATTTTTTATTTATACCCCGCCCTTCCTGGTTCAAAAACCGGGCTCAGGGCGGCTAACAACAAATTTAAAAGCAGCATAAAATACAGTATAACAATAATAACAATAATGACTACGATAAGGATGATGATGCAATATAGGCCCAGGGTAGCTCAGTCAGTGGAGCATCTTAATCTCAGGCCGTGGGTTGAAGACCCACGTTGGGCTGGAGGGTGGGGTTGGACTGCAGGACCTTTTGGGGTCCCTCCCAACTCCTATTTCCCGCTTCTTTCTTTCCGCAGGGCCTGTAAGACAGAGTTGTTCCACCTGGCCTTTGGCTTGGAGCCAATTTGATTCCCTCCCCTCTCTCTTTTTCCTTTTTCCTTTCTCCTCCTGTGATGAGGCTGCATTTTAATATTTTAATGTTTCAATATTTTAACTGTTGTATTTTAATCTTGTTTTTAAGTTGTATTCATTCAACTTGTTTTTATTATTGCTTGTTAGCCGCCCTGAACCCGGTCTTGGCTGGGGAGGGCGGGGCATAAATAAAAATTATTATTATTATTATTATTATTATTATTATTATTATTATTATTATTATTATTATTCTCTTCTGTGCAGGTCCTTGGCAATCGCTTTTTAAAAAACAATCTCCCTGCAGGGCGACACCGATCTAACTCCCCAGGCGTTCCCAGGACCCAAAGCTCTCCAGAATCCCTGATGCTTTTACGCAGCCCCTTCCCCAACTGCGCCGGGGGTCTCTCCCTGCCCCGGGGCAACGGGGAGCGCGGAGAAGTGGGGGGAGGTCGAGGCGGGCGGGGGTCTTCTTCCTCTTCCTCGTGCCCCTCCCCCGCTTCCCAAAATAGCCCCGGGCGCGCGTGGGAGGAGCAGGAGGCGGAGAGAGAGGCGGCGCCTTCCTTCCTTCCTTCTTTCTCTCTCCGGCTGCGCCTGGCGCGCTCTCGCCCTCCTTTCTCTTCCTCTCCCCGGGGCTCCTCGGTGTCCGGGGCGGGTCGGCGGGCAGGTCCCTCCCGGAGGCTCCATGGCTGCGATCTTCGGCGGCGTGGAGGGGTGAGTGAGGCCGGAGCCGGCCAGGGACCCTGCAGCCAGGCAGAGGGGAGGAGATGGGGCGCGTCCGCCTCCTACCTGGGCGCACATGATATGGGAGCGGGGTCCCTGTTTCCCCCCAGCCTTGCCCTCACCTGGGCTGGATCCTCAAAGGCAAACCAGCCAGATGGGCGGGGTATTGCTATTATTGTTGTTGTTGAGTCATTTAGTCGTGTCCAACTCTTCCTGACCCCCGGACCAGAGCACGCCAGGCACTCCTGTCTTCCACTGCCTCCTGCAGTTTGGTCAAACTCATGCTGGTAGCTTCCAAAACACTGTCCCACCATCTCGTCCTCTGTCGTCCCCTTCTCCTTGCGCCCTCCATCTTTCCCAACATCAGGGTCTTTTCCAGGGAGTCTTCTCTTCTCATGAGTGGCCAAAGCCTTGGAGTCTCGGCTTCAGAATCTGTCCTTCCAGTGAGCACTCAGGGCTGATTTCCTTCAGAATGGAGAGGTTTGATCTTCTTGCAGTCCATGGGACTCTCAAGAGTCTCCTCCAGCACCAGAATTCTAAAGCATCAATTCTTCGGCGATCAGCCTTCTTTATGGTCCAGCTCTCACTTCCATACATCACTACAGTGGTACCTTGGGTTAAGTACTTAATTCGTTCCGGAGGTCTGTTCTTAACCTGAAACTGTTCTTAACCTGAAGCACCACTTTAGCTAATGGGGCCTCCTGCTGCTGCCCTGATGCTGGAGCACAATTTCTGTTCTCTCTCTTTTTTTTTTTAATAAATTTTTTATTAATTTCCAATTTTTAACAAACACAAAAACAACATAAAACACAATTTCTGTTCTCATCCTGAAGCAAAGTTCTTAACCCGAGGTACTATTTCTGGGTTAGCAGAGTCTGTAACCTGAAGCGTATGTAATCTGAAGCTTATGTAACCCGAGGGACCACTGTACTGGGAAAAACATAGCTTTAACTATACGGACCTTTATTGGCAAGCTGATATTATTATTATTATTATTATTGGCTCTCAGCGCTGCCCCTGCCTCTTGCGTTCGTTCATTGACTTCCTCGCTTGCACGTATCCTTTCTGCAGCTGCCCTCGCAATCCCGGCTTGCAGGGCTTTCCAACAGCGAGGCTTGAAGGCAAAAACGCAGCCAGGCGCCGCATGCGGGGAATCCTAGGGTTGTAGAGCTGGAAGGGAACCTCTAGTCCAAACTGCTGCAAGGCAGGGATCTCAGCTGAAGCATCCATGACAGGCTGCCATTCGATCCCCGCAAATGCATTAGAATGCAGCCTGTGAAATGCGTCTTGGATGTACTCAAGGGAAAGGTCCGGTGCTGACTCCTCTCTAAAGCCACACACTCCAACCCCCTTAGGAACACAGGAAGAGCTCTGCAGCTGGATTAGGCCAAAGGGTTGCCCAGGACAGGCCCACGATGGGGGTACCCACTTACAGTTCCCATCAACCGATTATTAGAGGCTGAACACAGTAAAAATAATAATTTTCAATTATAATTTATAATTTATATTTATAGCTATTGTGGCCGATAGCTCTCTATTCCACAAATTTCCTGCTCTGAAAGTCATCCAAATTGGTGGCCATCACTGTGGCAGGGAGTTCCACAGTTCAACTCTGCACAAAGGAGGACTTTGTTTTCTCCATCCTGAATCTTCCAGCCTTTCGCTTCATGGGATGTGCACAAGTCTTAGTCTTCTGGGAGAGGGAGGAAAACTTTCCTCTATCCGCTTTCTCAATACCATGTTATACTTTTATAAGCTTCTGCCCTGTTGCCTCTTCCTCGCCTTTTTTATCAACGAAAAAGTCCCAAACTCTGTGACCTTTCCTGGTAGGAGAGTTGCTCCCCTGGAGAGCTCCGTCGGTTAGAGCCTGGTGCTGATAAAACTCCAGCCTTGCGGGTTTGATCCTGCTGCATATTCCTGCTTTGCAGGGATCAGTGGTTCTCAATTGTGGGTCCCCAGGTGTTTTTGGCCTACAACTCCCATGATCCCTAGCTCACAGGACCAGCGGTCAGGATGATGGGAGTTGTAGGCCAAAAACATCTGGGGACCCAAGGCTGAGAAAGGCTGGATAGATTATCCTTCCAACTCTCTGATTCTTTATATTTTGGTGGCCCTTTTTCCAGCTCTACTATCTCCTTTCCCAGAACCACACATGCTATTCTTCCAAGCGCACCACAGATTTGTATTTGCACAGAGCGACAGGTGCTCAGATTAATGAATTTTCCATTTCTCTCCCCTCTGCTCTCCCAGAGCAGCAGACACCGTTTGAAACGCTACGGCAAAATCATTTTAAAAAGCAAAACCTGCCATATGCAGGCAACCGGGATCCAAACAGAGATATCCGGGAGGCAAATGAAAAGGCCTTTGCCTGTTGCTGAAAGGAGAGTGTGCAGGGCACCAGGGGAGGGGTCCAAAGCGGGGGGGGGGGAGTGGGGAGGGGACCTGTGGCAACAGATTCCCATCATCCCCATACCACCCTTTCCTGGGACTGATGGGTACTGGAGTCCAGCAACCAATGCAGAGCCTTGGAAGCCGCCCAGAGGGGCTGGAGCAACCAGATCGGTGGGGTATAAACAAATAAATAATTCTATAAATAATGGAATCTGTTCCACTGTCAAGCAGCTTTTGTTGTCGTTGTCATTAATATCTATCATCTATCTATCTATCAATCAATCTATCTATCATCTCCAGGCACCTTTATTGGAAGTTAGAAAGTACATAATTATATGTGCACTAAACATGGTGAGAGGGAAGCGGGTGGCACTGTGGGTTAAACCACAGAGCCTAGGGCTTGCCGATCAGAAGGTTGGCGGTTTGAATCCCCGCGACGGGGTGAGCTCCTGTTACTCGGTCCTTGCTCCTGCCAACCTAGCAGTTCAAAAGCACGTCAAAGTGCAAGTAGATAAATAGGTACCGCTCCGGTGGGAAGGTAAATGGCATTTCCGTGTGTTGCTCTGGTTCGCCAGAAGCGGCTTAGTCATGCTGGCCACATGATCCGGAAGCTCTATGCCGGCCAATAAAGCGAGATGAGCGCCACAACCCCAGAGTCGGCCACGACTGGACCTAATGGTCAGTGGTCCCTTTACCTTTACCTTAAACATGGTGAGACATACATAAAAGAGAGAAAAAGAAAAAGAGAAGGGAAAGTGAAGGGGACGACGACCCAAAACTGTATACTTCAAAAGTTGTTATTGTATCCTTCAAAAGTTGTTGTTGTTGTTGTGGTTGTTGTTGTTACTGGGTGGCTGCCCCTGGTCCAAACAGAGCCTATGATCCCTTTATTCCTGTTCCATGACATATTATTTTTTAAAACTGTGGTTCTTATTCTTCTTACTTTGAAGGGTTCTCTCTCGCTTTCTAACCCTGGGTTGAGAACAGTGGAAGCAAAAGGTGGAGAAAAAAGGGAAGCTGATGTCTTAGGAACCGGGAAATCCCACGATGGCAGCTATGCAAATGCGTCTTGGGGCAGGGCTATAACTGGAGGAGGAACCTGGGCGTCCTGGAGAGGCGTGGGGACACTGGCCTGCTGCCCAGTTAGAGTTTCGCTTCCTCCTATTTGTGCTGACGTTGTCCAAAAGGTCTATCTCGGCTGCTCTCTTGAGGCCGTGGGTGTTGCTGGAGGGGTGTGGGATGTGCTGCGCAACTCAGGTTTGCTCCCTGCACGGCTTGTCAGCTGGAGGGTTTCAATTGGCAGGTTGCGCTGTGGGTTAAAGCCTCAGCGCCTAGGGCTTGCCGATCGAAAGGTCGGTGGTTCGAATCCCTGCGGCGGGGTGCGCTCCCGCTGCTCGGTCCCAGCGCCTGCCAACCTAGCAGTTCGAAAGCACCTCCGGGTGCAAGTAGATAAATAGGGACCGCTTACCAGCGGGAAGGTAAACGGCGTTTCCGTGTGCGGCTCTGGCTCGCCAGAGCAGCGATGTCACGCTGGCCACATGACCCGGAAGTGTCTCTGGACAGCGCTGGTCCCTGGCCTCTTGAGTGAGATGGGCACACAACCCCAGAGTCTGTCAAGACTGGCCCGTACAGGCAGGGGTACTTTTACCTTTTTTATTCTTGTGTCATAAATCTCCCGCGTGATCCGCAGAAGCCATCTCAACAGGACACGTCTCCAATGGGAACTGACTGTTGCGCTCCATTTCGGGGTGCTGTTTTTACCCAAGTGTCTCACGTGGCTTGAAATGGCAGGTGGTTAGAGGTGTGGGTGATGAATTGCCTGCCAGATGTGCCGAGGGATGCAGGAAGTTAATTGCACAGAGTTTGTGGGTTGTTTTTTGTATTATTGATTTCTGTGCTATCACGAGGGATGAGACTTGGTAGAGAAATCTTGGGTTTCAAAAGTTTTGTGGTAGTTTTAGGTAGTTTTATGTAGGTAGTTTTATGTAGTTTTTATGTAGTTTTATGTAGTTTTTCAATTTCATTGTCCTGCATGGGACAATGACAATAAAGATATATTGTATCGCCCGGGTGGAGCTGTGCATAGATCTTTTGGCAGGACAGAGATCTAACACCCTTTTTAATATAAAGCACCTGCCTCCCCACTTTCCTTTTCCTTTTTTTAAAAAATAATTTTTTTATTCATTTTTTTTCATTCATTACATACATCTCAGATTCTTCACATTTATTTTGTATTTCTTCCTTCCTCCCTCCCCTCAACTTCCGCTTCTCGTTTGTTTCTCTTTTCACTCACTTTGCTACCTCCTAACAGAAAAAAGTTATTAATAACCTAACATCAAACATCAAAACATAAAAGTAAAAGTAAATACACGATAATATTTCTCTATCTTCTAAACATTTTCTAATACTAATAGTGTGAATGTTTATTTAAATCCTGCCATCAAGTCTATCGACTTTCTTTGTTTCTGCAAGTGTAATATAAATGGTTCCCATTCTTTTTCAAAGTCTCTGTTGTCTTTTTCTCTGTCTGTCTGTCATTTTTGCCAGTTCTGCATAATTCATCAACTTCTCTTGCCATTGTTCTTTAATTGGTATTTCTCCAGTCTTCCAGTTTTGTGCGATCAACATTCTTTCTGCTGTGGTAGCATACATAAATAAAGTCCTCTTTTCTTTTGGTATGTCTTGGCCAAAAATACCTAGTAAGAAAGCTTCTGGTTTTTTTACAAAAGTTATTTTCAATATTTACTTCAGTTCATTATATATCATTTCCCAATAGGCTTTTACCTTCTTACAATCCCACCACATATGATAAAACGACCCTGCTTTCCTTTTCCAAGGAGCTTTCCTTGCTTCTAGATCTTAAACACACAAGTTGCTGGCTTTGGTGCTGGGCTGCAAGAAGGCCTTGTAAGTTGCATGCGCCCCTGCTGTTTTGGGGTTTCCAGCACAGCTACAGTTGTGTTCAAGGAGACTGAGCGATGCCTGGACCTCTGCAACTGTTCAGCGCTAAATACGCTGCAAAGTTGTCAAATCTACGAGATTCCTCTGTCACAGGCAGTTGTGCGGCTTGGCTGTGCATCAATGCACTTGGGTGACACAAATGGACACCCAAACCCCTTTTGGGATGTTTGCGTGGGGAACAAAAATAGCTTCTAGCCTTATGAAAAACGATGATTTACGAGACCATAATTCAGTGCTGGAGCATTTCCTTGGCACAGAAATGGTCTCAGGTTCAGTCCTGGACAGCAGGCCGAGCCGAGAAAGACTTCCCTCTCTGAAATCCTGCAGACAGTTGGCGTAGAGCAGGGGTCAGCAAACTTTTTTCTTCTTTTTTTATAAGATATTTATTAAAGTTTTCAAAAATAATACATTGTAAAACAAAAAAATAGAAAAAACAAAAGTACAAAAATACAAAAATAAAAACAAAGTAAAAACACATGAAGTTTCCATTTACTTTTTTTTCTTTTGACTTATTTTCCAGACCTCCTCATACATCCCTTTCTTATATTCCAATTCAATATGTTTGTTTAGCAAATCCTCACCACTAATGCTTTTAATTATTTCAAAACCTTATTTTCCATATCTCTTATACATTACAGCTGGAAACCGCTTAATTTCTATCCAATATCAAACTAACATTCCTTAATTTTACAATATTTCTGCAAGTAATCTTTAAACTTCTTCCAATATTCTTCCGCCGCCTCTTTTCCCTGGTCTCGGATTCTGCCGGTCATTTCTGCCAGTCCCATATAGTCGATCATCTTCATCTGCCATTCTTCAGCAAACTTTTTTCAGCAGGGGGCCGGTCCACCGTCCCGCAGACCTTATGGAGGGCCAGACCATATTTTGAAAAAATAATAATGAACGAATTCCTATGCCCCACAAATAACCCAGAGATGCATCTTAAATAAAAGGACACATTCTACTCATGTAAAAACACGCTGATTCCCAAACCGTCCGTGGGCCAGATTGGGAAGGTGATTGGGCTGGATCCGGCCCCCGGGCCTTAGGTTGCCTACCCATGGCGTAGAGAGTGCTGCATCGCATGGGACGATGGTCAGACTTCTCCTGAGGCAGTTTCTTGCAAACCCATCGATGCAAAAAGGAGCAGCCCAGCCCAGGGTGCCTGGGTTGCTCAATGGTCATGCCCAGTTTTGCAATTCTGGGCTGCATCCGTTTGCAAAAGACGGCACAGCCACCTGCTTGTACTCTGCAGAGAACACCATTTAACTCCCCGCTTAACATTGCTCAGTTGTGTTTATGGCTGCATGTGGAGGCTTCGCAGTGGGTTGGGTCGCTCAGCTGTCGCACCGACTCTGCATGAAACAGATTGTGTCCAAGTCTTTTTTTTCTTCAAAATTTTTTATTACTTTTCCAATAAATTTCAAACAAACAAATACACAAACAAACATAAATCTCAATCTTAGTAACATTATTAAGTGACTTTCCCGTATCCCCCTGGTTGAATTTCAGTGTATATCATTTTAATAGTTTTCCAAAACAAATGTTCTTATGAAATTAACTTAATCACTTAACATCTTTCTTTCATTCAAATTTGGCATTAAACATATTAATTAATCACATTACATATTCAAATCCTAAGCCTATCTGATATTTGCAAGCTTTTCCAATTACGTTAACTTAATATATTTAACTAAATAGTCTTTAAATTTCGTCCATTCCTCCTGATGCTCCTCCTCCTTCTGGTCACGGACTCTTCCGTCAGGTCGGCTAGCTCCGAAAAGTCCATCATCTTCATCTGCCAAGGTTGTGTCAAAGTCTTGACAAAAATCTGATTCTTTAATATAAAATAAAAAGGTTTGATGCTTTATAATGTTTTATGAGCCAGACATCCTGGAGAGTGAAGTCAAGTGGGCCTTAGAAAGTACTGCAAATAACAAGGCCAGTGGAAGTGATGGTATTCCAGCTGAACTATTTAAAATTTTAAAAGATGATGCTGTTAAGGTGCTACACTCAATATGCCAGCAAGTTTGGAAAACTCAGCAGTGGCCAGAAGATTGGAGAAGATCAGTCTACATCCCAATCCCAAAGAAGGGCAGTGCCAAAGAATGCTCCAACTATCGCACAATTGCACTAATTTCTCACGCTAGCAAGGTTATGCTTAAAATTATACAAGGAAGGCTCAAGCAGTATGTGGACCGAGAACTCCCAGAAGTGCAAGCTGGATTTAGAAGAGGCAGAGGAACCAGAGACCAAATTGCAAACATGCGCTGGATTATGGAAAAAGCTAGAGAGTTCAGGAAAGACATTTACTTCTGCTTCATTGACTATGCAAAAGCCTTTGACTGTGTCGACCATGGCAAACTATGGCAAGTTCTTAAAGAAATGGGAGTGCCTGATCACCTCATCTGTCTCCTGAGAAATCTCTGTGTGGGACAAGAAGCTACAGTTAGAACTGGATATGGAACAACTGACTGGTTCAAAATTGGGAAAGGAGTACAACAAGGCTGCATTTTGTCTACCTGCTTATTTAACTTATATGCAGAATTCATCATGCGAAAGGCTGGGCTGGATGAATCCCTAGCCGGAATTAAGATTGCTGGAAGAAATATCAACAACCTCAGATATGCAGATGACACAACCTTGATGGCAGAAAGTGAGGAGGAATTAAAGAACCTTTTATTGAGGGTGAAAGAGGAGAGTGCAAAATATGGTCTGAAGCTCAACATCAAAAAAACGAAGATCATGGCTACTGGTCCCATCACCTCCTGGCAAATAGAAGGGGAAGAAATGGAGGCAGTGAGAGATTTTACTTTCTTGGGCTCCATGATCACTGCAGATGGTGACAGCAGCCACGAAATTAAAAGACGCCTGCTTCTTGGGAGAAGGGCAATGACAGGCCTAGACAGCATCTTGAGAAGTAGAGACATCACCTTGCCAACAAAGGTCCGTATAGTTAAAGCTATGGTTTTCCCAGTAGTGATGTATGGAAGTGAGAGCTGGACCATAAAGAAGGCTGATCGCCGAAGAATTGATGCTTTTGAATTCTGGTGCTGGAGGAGACTCTTGAGAGTCCCATGGACTGCAAGAAGATCAAACCTCTCCATTCTGAAGGAAATCAGCCCTGAGTGCTCACTGGAAGGACAGATTGTGAAGCTGAGGCTCCAGTACTTTGGCCACCTCATGAGAAGAGAAGACTCCCTGGAGAAGACCCTGATGTTGGGAAAGATGGAGGGCACAAGGAGAAGGGGGCGACAGAGGACGAGATGGTTGGATAGTGTTTTCGAGGTTACCAGCATGAGTCTGACCAAGCTGCGGGGGGGCAGTGGAGGACAGGAGTGCCTGGCGTTCTCTGGTCCATGGGGTCACGAAGAGTCGGACACGACTAAACGACTAAACAACAACAACAACAACAACAATGTTTTATGTATTCTGTAGGCTGCCCAGAGTGGCTGGAGGAACCTAGCCAGAGGGGTATAAATAATAAAATGATGACGATGATGTTGCCTTTAAAAGGAGCCCAGTGATGGCTTTGAGACTCTCCACGCTCAAGGCGTGAGCATCTTCCCCCAGCATCCTCTTGCGCCAGTGTTAGAAACTCAGATACATAAGGGAATTGCCAAACAGCACCTTCAGCCTGGGGAATGTCTAGCACGGTCTTGCTCCTGACCTGCTCCTCCACATTGCTCTTGCTGGAAGGAGGAAAGGTTTCAAAAAGTCCTCTCTGTCCTCTGTCCCAAATCTTCCACTGTCCGGCTTCCTCGGATGACCATGGGTTCTAGTGTGAGGAGAACTCGTCTCTCCACTTTCTCCATGATAGGCATGATTTTATGAACCTCTGTCGTGCGGCTTCTTACTTGGCTATTTGGGTTTTTGTTTCTTCCCCCACCCCAGGGGAGGGACCCACTCCCAGGTGGTCCTGATCTCTGAAGATGGCAAGATCCTGGCAGAAGGCGAGGGGCCTTGCACCAACCACTGGGTAAGTAGGCCCACCTTTATTTGTTATAATTGTGATGATTATGGCGTACAGCTGATGAAAACCCCAAATTAACAGTCTCCGAAAATTAGAGTATTAAATGAAATTAGCAAAACAAGGATTGCAAATAGAGCAATATTGGACCTCTGAGAAGTAGAAGCACGCAGCAGACCAGTTCTTTTTTTCTTTAGCCCAGGTAAGACAAATAAAGGCTTGACATATCTCGCTTTGCATGCCATGAGTCTATCTCATATATTAGTTTCACCTTTTAAGTTGAATTACTGAAATAAATGAACTTTTCTACGATATTCTAATTTTTTGAGTTTCACCTGTATATGAATGTTTGGAAATGCCTCTTAGTCACAAGGGACTAAGTCCTTCTTAGAAAGGGAAGCAGTTAGGGTTGATCTTTTTTTAAACTGAAATCATTCAATGTATTCTCCCTCTCATCCCCCCCCCCCCCCCCCCGTATCTCAGGCAGCAACGGAGACAACTTCCTAGAGTAATGTAAGGATCACAATGAATCTCTGTTCATATCCTGTAAGACAGGATATTCACATCCCTGGGAGCAACCCTGCTGAAGTATTTTACTGTTATTGATTGATTTGTTCATGGCATTTAGACCCCCCCCCTTTGGCTCCAAGGTGGGGGCAAACACAGTCCTCCTGCCCTATCTCATTTAATCCCCACAACAGCCCTGTGAGGTTGGCCGGGCCGAGAGAAAACATTGACTGTCTCCCGACATCGGGCCCACTGAGCTTCATGACCGAGCGAGGATTCGAACCCTGTCCTCCACCCAGGTCCTCGCCCACCACTCTAACCACTACACCACACTGCTGGGGCCTCGCTCTCCTTTTGAAGCCCTGCATCGCACATCGTTGTTCACCCTGAGCAGCTTTGTGTGCCGAGATGAGTGGCTGCGCTCATTTGGCCTGCCAAGTCTGTGCAGGTCCCGTATCTGCTAAGGGACAGTTAGCTCCAAGTGGAATGCTGTAATAATAATAATAATAATAATAATAATAATAATAATAATAATATATTTATACCCCGCACATCTGGCTGCGCTTCCCCAGCCACTCTGGGCGGCTTCCAACAAAATATTAAAATACCATAATGCATCAAACGTTAAAAGCTTCCCTAAACAGGGCTGCCTTCAGATGTCTTCTAAAAGTCTGGTAGTTGTTCTCTTTGACATCTGGTGGGAGGGAGTTCCACAGGGTGGGCGCCACCACCGAGAAAGCCCTCTGCCTGGTTCCCTGTAACTTGGCTTCTTGCAGTTAGGGAACCGCCAGAAGGCCCTCGGAGCTGGACCTCAGTGTCTGGGTAGAATGATGGGGGTGGAGACTGCTGCCTCGCTCCCGACAGGGAGATGCCCATATCCCGGAAGGGCCCACTGAGGATGGGATGAGTTTCTCCTTCCTTTCCAGAAAGCTAGGATAGGGGAGCAAGCGGTGCCTGTCTGTGTGTGGCTGTCTGTGCCTTTAAGTTTGGGGTGCGGCGCTGATTGGGGTCTCCTTGCTTTCTCCCCTTGGCGAGCAGCTGGTTGGGGCAGACAGATGCCTGGAGAGGATCAACACCATGGTCAGCGAGGCCAAGGGCAAGGCAGGGGCTGATCCACAGGTTCCATTGCGCTCCCTGGTGAGTATGCTCCTCCTCCTTTGCCCAGCAGATCCCCAATGGCCATTAGGACATAAGAATCTGCTGGATCAGGCCAGGGGCCAGCAAGCAGGATCCAAGCTGCTTCTGCCGGGAAGCAGCAATTGCTTCCAAGCTGCAGTAGCCCCCCCTCGGATGTGTCTGGGCTGTGTGTGTCCCCAAGGTTCCCCAGAAGCTCCTTGGTGGTTCCTCAATGGGATGAGCGGTTCCCAATCTTTCCCGGGCTCCCGACCCCTTGGTTTCATAAACTCCACCCTCTAAAAAGCCTTATTGAGAAGAGAGGTTTACCCAACCCGCTAAGGAAGATTAGGAACACAATTCAAAACAGCGGCGACTAATAGCACATTTTTTGGAAATCCGGTTAAAACTATTTAGTGTAATAAATTCAAGAAAGTGGATTGTATTTGATGCAGTGATGCCAGTTTTTCCATGTTGGTTTCTGCTCTCTTCACTGTGCAGCGAAGTGCTTGTCACGAGACAGGTGTTTACATTCCACAGTCTCTGCTGTTGGAGTTTCTCATGGGAAAGGAGACTGGATGTGACGTACACTGGTTTCCTGTTTTTTCAGTGCTTCTCTCTGTGCTTTAGAGGAGAGAGGATGCTTTTTCTGCTCCGGCAGAGGCAAGATGTTTTTCTGTAATCTACCAGCTTTGAAACGTAAATAAAGCAATATAGAGTATGTGCACGTATTCCTCATCATTCCGCTGTGCACGGGACACTGCAAACACAACATTCCATGTTGCCTCTTAGCGCCCCCCCCCCAGTAATCTGCCCCCCCCCCCGGGGCACTACCATGTGCTTTGGGAATCACTGGTTCAGACGGTTGGGTATCCATGAGAGAGAAAGTTTCTCCACTGCAGTCTATCTTTTCCCGTAGCGTCTAGCTGCAAAGAAGTGCTGAGCTTCTTCCAAACAGAATTGGGGAGCCTGGCAGCTCACCCCCCCCCAATAAACTATGGGGTACAGCTTGCAATGCTCCCCTGAGTTGTAATTCTAGAGGAGTCTCAGGTAGAACCAGCTGCAGAATTTGCTTCAGGTGGAGCACAACTCCTCTGAAAACTGAGGCGTGTCTTGTGTTCCGGTGGGCTTTCCGAAAACAATCCCCCCACCCTGGCCCAGATGCTGGCGGCTGGGGCTGAGCCAGGGTTGGGCTGGTGACGGTGTGGGTGTTTTGGCGCAGGGCCTCTCTCTCAGCGGAGGGGAGCAGAAGGAAGCCATCAACAAGCTCATAGAGGAGATGAAGACCCGCTTCCCCTGCCTGAGCCAAAACTACTACATCACCACGGATGCCGTTGGAGCCATGGCCACAGCCACCGACCACGGTAAGAGGGACGGGTTTTGTGTCTTCGCGCAAAGATAGAATCACGGAATTGTAAAGCTGGAAGGGACCCCGAGGGTCATCCAGCCCAACCCCTTCAATGCAGGAATCTCGGCTAAAGCATCCAGGACAGGTCACCACCCAACCTCGGCTGGATCCGGCCAGCACCCATCTTACTGTAATTTTACTGGTGTTAGTCACCCTGAGCCTGGCTCTGGCCGGGGATGGTGGGGTATAAATAAATTATTATTATTATTATTATTATTATTATTATTATTATTATTATTATTATCTGGTCCAGAACCTGACGAGGTGCGCCAAGGGGGGCTGAGCTCGACAGCCTCCCTCCCTGCCCCACTTGCAACGCAGCATTTGGCTGGGGCTGATAGGGATTGCCGTCCAAAATGTCTGGCCCCGGGTGAGCAGAGGGTGTGCTGTCGTTCCATGCTAGTGCGCATGGAGTGGGAAGGTGCCCTGTACACGTGAGCACTCTTCTGGCAGGGTACGAAACAGTTGGGCTGGATGGGATGGGATGGAGGGGAACTGAGCATCTCTGCCCCTTGGCACCACGAGGGAGGCATCTCAAGAGCCACAGGTCTGGAGAAAGAGGACGAAACTGCCCTGTTGTTGTTCGCCTCCGTCTGTCTTGAGAAACAAGGGGTGAAGTCAAAGCGCAGCGTGAGCAACACCAAATTCAGCTCCCCGGGGTGGAAGCCTGGGCCATGTATCTGGAGATTCTGGGCTGCCTCGATGACAAGATCCCCCTTTTGACTTCATCGATGGGGTGCAAAGGAAAGCAGAGCGAGATGCTTGGCACCAGCTTGGCGGCAGGAGCTGCCAAAAGGAGGCACAGAAGACACTAGCCAACCGCCTTAGGGACTCTGCTCTGGATCTGTGCAGAGTTTACTCCTTGTCCTTCATCTTCTCTGGAAGATGTCCCGCAAGGCAGTGGAGGTTTAGGATCAGGATTTTCCTTCTCCTAGATGAGCTACCTTCCCAGGTGGATGAGCCCCACCTGCCTCTTTCTTTATATACTGTATTTTTCGGTTCATAAGACGCACCTGACCATAAGACGCATCTAGTTTTTAGAGGAGGAAAACAAGAAAAAAAAAATATTCTGAACAAAACAGTGGATGTGTGATTTTTGTGGTTCATGCTGTGGCCACAGACATGTGATTTGACAGTGAGTTATGGGTAGCCCAATGCAAAAATCCTGGATCCATGCTTTGTAACCACGTTTTTGCGCCATTACGGCTCCACACAACAGTGGGTGTGTGATTTCTTTGGTGCAGGCTGTAGCCATGGACATGCTATGTGATATGATGGTGAATTTGGGGTGTCCCAATGTAAAAATGGCCACGTGACCCGGAAGTGTCTCCAGACAGCGCTGGCCCCTGGCCTCTTAAGTGAGATGGGCGCACAACCCCAGAGTCTGTCAAGACTGGCCCGTACGGGCAGGGGTACCTTTACCTTTACCTTAATGTAAAAATCCTGAGCTGCTTGCCATTCAGCAGCTTTGTTTCAACACCCACTTCCCTCTTTCAAAAAAAAGAGCATGATCTGCTTTTCGCCCCTGTGCAATTCGGCTCCAGGGACCATGCATTTGCTCCATAAGACGCACAGACATTTCCCCTTACTTTTTATGAAGAAAAAAGTGTGTCTTATGGAGCAAAAATGTTTATTATTTGTAAAGATTTAAACATACTACAAACAGCAATTCAAAATCTAAATAGTGAGATTACTCTGAATCTCCTGACTTCCCCCATCCCTTCCATGCGTCCTAATGAAAATATTTACAACTGCATATCCATATTTATCCAAATATTTTTATTTCTGAATTATCCATAGTGTCCGTTACTTTACAAGTGCGATGAAAACCCTGCCAATATTTTGACCTGCTTGCAGTGGTCTCGTATATAAACTCTAAACTTTCCCCATTCTTTTATAAAGTTCTTGTCTTCTTGATTTCTGAGCTTCCCAGTTCATCTCACCATTTTGGCATAGTCCGTCCTCTTGATTTGCCATTCTTCTCTGGTTGAGGTTGACTCTTCCTTCCATTTCTGGGCCGATAGTATTTCCCCTCTCTTCCCTCTACAGCAGCCTTTCTCAACCTGTGGGTCCCCAGATGATTTTGGCCTACAACTCCTGTGAAGAGAACCTGAACTTGCAGGGTTAAACAGCTCAGAGTGTACGCCCTGCCTACTTTTGGGAGGGGGGAGATTTCGTCATATCCGAGAGTCTCCAGCCTTTGTTCTTTTTTCTCTACTTTCGCTTTTGAGGAGAGAGGACGTGTTTTCACGATGCTGTTCGCTGTGATAGATAATGGATAAAAGGTAAAGGTACCCCTGCCCGTATGGGCCAGTCTTGACAGACTCTGGGGTTGTGCGCCCATCTCACTTAAGAGGCCAGGGGCCAGCGCTGTCCGGAGACACTTCCGGGTCACGTGGCCAGCGTGACATCGCTGCTCTGGCGAGCCAGAGCCGCACACGGAAATGCCGTTTACCTTCCCGCTGGTAAGCGGTCCCTATTTATCTACTTGCACCCGGAGGTGCTTTCGAACTGCTAGGTTGGCAGGCGCTGGGACCGAGCAGCGGGAGCGCACCCCGCAGGGATTCGAACCGCCGACCTTTCGATCGGCAAGCCCTAGGCGCTGAGGCTTTAACCCACAGATAATGGATAGTCTGCTGTAAATAAAACTGATTTTAGCTGCTAAGATCCTGAGTGGACTTTGTTTCGGCACACTGAAGAAAGCTCTGAAGGAGTTTTTTGCAGCTTTCTCTTGCCGCTGCTGAACTCTGCTGTTGCTCAGAGCCTTTGGAATGTGGCCTTTGAAGTCCGGAGGCTGCGCAGCCGAAGCAGGCTGGACGCCAAGGCTTATCTGAGCAATAAATATTACTTCAGAACTCCCATCACCCCTAGCTAGCAAGGCCAGAGCTCAGGGATGATGGGAGTTGTAGTCCAGCAACATCTGGGGACCTAAGGTTGAGAAACACCGCTCTACATCAAGTGCAGGAACGGACTTCTTGACCATTGGACCCCCTCTTGGTCTTGTCCACTCAATTCATCGAAGAGGCCCCTAACTCACCGAGGGTTCCAGACCCATTGACCACCCTCACTTGGTATACAATTTATAGAATTTCCGTTTTCTAGGACAGAGGCCGCCCATGGCGGAAAGAAGTTTGTGCATGGCTGTACTTGCTGTGTACATCGTGCTCACGTGCTCCTCTTCCTCTCCAGGCGGTGTGGTCCTCATCTCTGGGACAGGCTCCACCTGCAAACTCATCAATCCGGACGGCTCTCAGGTCAGCTGCGGGGGATGGGGCCACATGATGGGCGACGAGGGGTCAGGTGAGGACAGGACGCCTGGTTGGTGGGGTGTTTGCTCAGGAGATGCTGGGCTCAGGTTCTCTGGGGATGAAGCAAACCACTTGGCTCTACAGAGGGGCATCTCAGGAGTGGCGCAGATCTTCCCCAGAACCTCTGGATTGGACCCCATTATCCAGTCCGCGTGGCCAATAGGGAGCCCAGACGCTAGGAAGGCCTTGCCACGTGGATGGTATCATTGCGTATCGAAAGGTGTGGCGAGATCTTCAGAGCATGGCTTGGCACCAGAGGTCAATGGTCATGTTTGGGAGGCTTCTGGCAATTTTCCACAGGTCTCAGAGCTTCCTTTATAAGCCCCTAGAAAAATCCTGCTGAATCAGCCCTGGGGCCCAACAGGGGCCAACCAGATGCCCATTGTGGGGAACCCACAAGCAGAATCTGAGCCTGAAAGCTGTGGTTTCCAGCAGCTGAGGTTCAGAAGCATTGCTGCCTGTGACTTTGGAGGCAGAACCTCCAGTAGCCCTCTCCTCCTCCATGAATTTGTCCAATCCTCTTTGAAAGCCACCCTGGTTGGTGGCAGGGAGTTCCTTTTTTAAAAAAAAAGAATAATACAGTGGTACCTCGGGTTAAGAACTTAATTCGTTCTGGAGGTCCGTTCTTAACCTGAAACTGTTCTTAACCTGAAGCACCACTTTAGCTAATGGGGCCTCCTGCTGCTGCCGCGCCACCAGAGCACAATTTCTGTTCTCATCCTGAAGCAAAGTTCTTAACCCGAGGTAATATTTCTGGGTTAATGGAGTCTGTAACCTGAAGTGTCTGTAACCCAAGGTACCACTGTACTTTATTTAGAATTCAACAATAACAAAGGGAAAAAACCACAGTACTTGCTACATCAATTCATTACAATTAACCAACTTTAACAATATATAAATAATAGAAAAATTACACATCACTTTTAACTTACTGAAGTTTTCATATTACACTTTTATCTCTTTATCTCTTTCTTAACATATCAAAAAGAGAAAGACCAAGTAAGGAGGCACAATAAAGAACAGAGAAGAGGAAGAAGGGGGGGGGGAGAGAAAGGGGAAAAAGGAAAAAACACACAAAGAAAACACATTTAGCTTCCGATTAGACTCATTGTTTTATTATTTCTACAATTTTTTCACACACAGTTCCAAGTTACTGCATTTCTTTCTTTATTTTCGTCAGATATAAAAAAAATTATATTTGTTGTTTTACAAGGATGATTCTATTTCTGCCAGGAGATATTTGTTATTATAATGCTTTTCCAAATACTCTTTAAAGATTTTCCATTCCATTTCCATTCTGTGCTTTGTGTTTTGGATAACCTCTAATTCTCCCTGTCATCATGGCCATCTGTAGGTATTCTATCATTTGGACCTGCCACTCATTTATCGTAGGTGTTTTGTCACTTTTCCATTTTCTTGCAGTTAAGATCCTGGCTGCTACTGTTGTATACATAAAAAGTGGTCTAATTTCTTTTTTGATTTCTGGTGACATTATTCCCAGGAGGAAGGTTTCAGGTTTTTTCTTAAATGAAAAGTTAAATAGTTTTTTTAATTCATTATAGATGTTATTCCAAAATTCTTTAACGGCTGTGCATTACCACCACATGTGCATATATGACCCTGTACCATCTTTACACCTCCAGCAAATTGGTGATCTATTTTTATACATCTTTGCGAGTTTTTCTGGAGTGTGGTGGTGGCAGGGAGTTCCATAGTCCTTCCTGTTCTCAGTCCTGAATCTTCCCACATCCCTAGTGCCGGGTGTAATCTCCTCTTTTGGTGTCTGTAGCTTATTGGATCGCTCACCAGGCGGTGAAGATGGTCTTTGACAGCCTGGACAACCTCGAAACCCCTCCGCACGACATCAGCTACGTCAAGCAAGCCATGTTTGACTACTTCCAGGTAAACTGCCCATCTGGTGGTCCACCCGTCCACCCCAATTTGTGCTTTTGTTTGTCTCATGGGGAGAGTTGGGGGCGCGAGAGGCTGGTCACTGGCTCTGGGATCATGGGAGAGAGATCTTGGGTTGTCGACAAGGGACAAAATACAGATACAGCCCATTGAAACCAGAATCAGACTGCATTTTCCAGAAACTGGGATTCCGGAACATTTACTGTCTCCATCTGCAGAGGCAGAGCAGAGCCCTCACAGCTCAGGTGTTCAAGAGGCTTGTTTGTGCTCTGAGACCTTTTCTGTTTTCTCGATAGGTCATAAACAGGAGACCTTCCCTCTCCTATGGTGTCCACTTTCTGGCTCTGCCTCCCCTTTTATCCCCATCTGCCTGTCTGGCACCCTGCCGCTGTTTTGTGCTACAACTCCCAGCCGACATGGTTGTGCCCTGCTGGGGCTGACAGCTGGAGGGTGCCGACTTGGCAAAGGCTGTCTTAAATGTTCTTTGTGGCTGCTGGAGCCAGAGAGGAACTTGCTCTGGAATAGTCAAACGTAGGTTCACAGGTGCAACTGTCTCCTCTATGGAGCATCCTTAACTAATGCTTTACCCAGGCTGCAAAGGTAGGCTTGGACACAAGGTGGGGGAATATTTTTTGGTGGGGGGGGGGAGGGCACGGGGAAATCATGTCCAGTGCCAGAGGACTGCTGTGCTTAAGAAGCAGAATTTCAGTAGTAGAATAAATCATGTTGTAATAAAAGAAAATCTGCCCTTTTCCCCTTATGGGGTATCCAAGAGCCCATATAGAGTCCTTACGTAGGTTCCCTATTGGTAGGAGAAAATAACAGAGGCCAACCAGAGAATATTGAGAAGCAAAGCAGCTAGTAAGCCTGATCTTTATTGAACTGTTGCAACAGGGTGCTCCCCTCACACGCAGGAGGAGGAACCCAGAACCAGGTGTGCCTGCCCGTATATAGACATTTTAAATTGCCCACCCTGGAGTCCAAGATTACCCCCAGAAACATCATACATACATTACAGAAGGGGTGTAGCTCAAGATCACCCCCAGATACATCATACCTACATCACAGAAAGGGTGGTGTACAACAGAAATCTGAGTGCGTTGTTTACCTCCTGTCTGGCAGGTCACCTGTTAATGCTCACTTGAATGGATACCCTGGGGAGCCTGGCCAGTCTTTTGTAATGATAAATACTTAGTTCCTGAGCCAGGTCACAGGCTCACCCTATTCATACACAGACATACCTTTAGGATTTTTGAAGGAAAAGTCAATGGGGAGGCTTTTCTATTTTCCTTGACCTTGCAGAGAAATCATTTGGTTAGTTTGGGAGTCAAAATGGTTTCAGGGCTGTTTTCCTGTGCTGCTTCAGACATGCGGTTTATATATTTATGTACATGTTCGCTTGGTACATTTATGGGGTGGTGAATGCTTCCCTCCGTGAGGGAGCCTTCCCAGACCCGCTGAAAGAGGCAGTTATTAAACCGCTTCTTAAAAAACCATCTTTAGATGCGGCCACAATGGCCAACTATCGCCCAGTCTCAAATCTTCCATTCTTGGGCAAGGTGATAGAGCGAGCGGTTGCCGAACAACTCCAGGCATGCCTGGAAGAAGCGGACCATTTGGATCCCTTCCAGTCGGGATTCAGGCCTCATCATGGGACTGAAACTGCCTTGGTCGCACTGGTTGATGATCTCCGGCGGGCTAGGGACAAAGGTGAGAGCTGTTTCCTAGTTCTGCTGGATCTCTCAGCGGCGTTTGATACCATCAACCATAACATCCTTCTGGACCGTCTTGAGGGGCTGGGAGCTGGGGGCACTGTCCTACAGTGGTTCCGCTCCTTCCTCCTGGGCCGTGTTCAGAAAGTTGTGGTGGGGGATGAGTGTTCAGGCCCCTGGGCTCTCATTTGTGGGGTGCCTCAGGGTTCTGTCCTCTCCCCCATGCTTTTCAACATCTACATGCAGCCGCTGGGAGAGATCATCAGGAGGTTTGGGCTGGGTGTTCATCAGTATGCAGATGATACCCAGCTCTACCTCTCTTTTAAATCAGAACCAGTGAGGGCAGTGAAGGTCCTGTGTGAGTGTCTGGAGGCGGTTGGAGGATGGATGGCGGCTAACAGATTGAGGTTGAATCCTGACAAGACAGAAGTACTGTTTCTGGGGGACAGGAGGCGGGCAGGTGTGGAGGATTCCCTGGTCCTGAATGCGGTAACTGTGCCCCTGAAGGACCAGGTGCGCAGCCTGGGAGTCATTTTGGACTCACAGCTGTCCATGGAGGCACAGGTCAAATCTGTGTCCAGGGCAGCTGTTTACCAGCTCCATCTGGTACGTAGGCTGAGACCCTATCTGCCTGCGGCCTGTCTCGCCAGAGTGGTGCATGCTCTGGTTATCTCCCGCTTGGACTACGGCAATGCGCTCTACGTGGGGCTACCTTTGAAGGTGACCCGGAAACTACAACTAATCCAGAATGCGGCAGCTAGACTGGTGACTGGGAGCGGCCGCCGAGACCATATAACACCGGTGTTGAAAGACCTACATTGGCTCCCAGTATGTTTCCGAGCACAATTCAAAGTGTTGGTGCTGACCTTTAAAGCCCTAAACGGCCTCGGTCCAGTATACCTGAAGGAGCGTCTCCACCCCCATCATTCTGCCCGGACGCTGAGGTCCAGCGCCGAGGGCCTTCTGGCGGTTCCCTCATTGCGAGAAGCAAAGCTACAGGGAACCAGGCAGAGGGCCTTCTCGGTAGTGGCGCCCACCCTGTGGAACGCCCTTCCAGCAGATGTCAAAGCGATAAACAACTACCTGACATGGTTTTTATGGAAGCCGCCCAGAGTGGCTGGGAAGGCCCAGCCAGATGGGTGGGATATAAATAATAAATTATTATTATCATTATTATTATTATTATGAACATTTATTATATTTATAAGACCTTAAATTTGTGACTGGGCAAAAATGCAATGGTCTCTTTTTAACTGTTCGAAATTCAGATTTATTTTTCTTCGTAAGTGCAGAAAGTACATGCCCTGCGTATGTCCTCCATCTTCCTTGCTTGCTCCGGGGTGGGGCTGGGTCCGGCAGTTTAATGATTAGCCTCTTTGCTCCCTTTTAAGCACCTGCCAAAGTCCACCTGGCTCATTAGGGTTCTCATGACAGCTTTCATGCCTTGTTTCACCTGGTGTGAAATGAGCCTCTGCGTTGTGCTTCCTTCTGCGTTTCCCATTTCCTGAAATTCGCTGCTTTTGGCCTCGGAAGGGGAGGGGCCACCACTGCCCCTGTTTTGCACATGACATCAGGGCTGGGCGATACCTGTTTTTCAACATCGTGATGCAACACCAGCTAACCACTGCGATAGGGCAATATATCACGATGTCTGGGCTGTGCAGGGAGGGAGGGACCAGGAGGGAGGGAGGGATGTGTGGAAGATGCCCGCTTGCTCGGGCGAAGGCAGGCAAACACCTTCTCTGGCTCCCTCTGCCAAGGGCAGAGCTGCGTGAATCGATCTTAAAAGCACAAGTTCTTCCAATGATTTTTTTCTTTCGGGTTTGTACTAGATAATAATAATTATAATATATATATTTTTATACCCCACCCTTCCCAGTTCAAAAACCAGGCTCAGGGCGGCTAACAACAAATTTAAAACACTTTAAAACACTTAATTATAAAAGCAGCATAAAATATGGTATAAAAGCATGAATAACAATAAAATTTCAAAGTTCAGAAATCAATTTAGGGGAAATCCATCTAATAAGCATTAGATACTCCCCAGGGCTAGCTGGCTGAATTAGTCCCACTTGGGCCATCAAGGAGCCCAGGGGAGAATTAGCTGTGGGGTCTCAGAGCGGGTAATCTCCATAAAAGGGGAGGAGGAGGGAAGGGAAGGGAAATAAAAGATCAGGCTGAATTCAAATTAAAGGCCAGGCAGAATAGCTCTGTCTTACAGGCCCGGCGAAAGGAAGTTAAATCCTGAAGGGCCCTAGTCTCATGGGACAGAGCATTCCACCAGGTCGGAGCCATCAC
The DNA here is from genome assembly GCF_951804945.1 of Podarcis cretensis. Lineage (NCBI taxonomy): Eukaryota > Metazoa > Chordata > Lepidosauria > Squamata > Lacertidae > Podarcis > Podarcis cretensis. The sequence continues at coordinate 2,196,691 of NC_137178.1, read as the reverse complement.
TGAGAAGGCCCTGGCCCTGGCGGAGGATAGTCTGGCTTCCTTAGGGCCCGGGACCTCTAAACGATGGTTATTCATGGACCTTAAGGTCCTCTGCGGGGCAGACCAGGAGAGGAAGTCCCATGAATACGAGGGCCCTAAGCCACAAATGGCTTAAGGTTAAAACCAGCACCTTGAACCTGACCCTGTACTCCACTGGGAGCCAGTGCAGCTGGTAAAGCACTGGGTGAATATGATCCCATGGCAGGGACCCCGTGAGGAGCCTCGCTGCAGCATCTGCACCCGCTGGAGTTTCTGGGACAGTTTCAAGGGCAGCACCAGCAATCAGCATGGATAAAAATCAATGGGTTTTTTATTTTAAAAAATCAGATTTTTAAATCGGATTTTTAAAATAAAATGCTTTTGGAGGAAAAATCTTTCTAAAGATAGTTTTCTATTTAAGTTACATTATATTCCAAAGGCTATTCATCAGGAAATAAGGGTTTCTTTTAAATTTTTTCATGTGTGCTAAAACTCAGTCTAAGTTTTTTTTTAAAAAAAAAGTTTAACCACATCAGTTAACAAACATGGATACATATGCTATATTGCTATTGTTTTAGTTAAATAAATTGTTTAAATTGTTCTTAATAAAATGATTATTTTTCTCCTTCCAATTAAGTACAGCAGAAAGTTGTCCAAATATCAACAGTTAACGTATTAAACCTCACAATAATTTCATAATTATCTGTCTATGTATTTCTAATAGTATAACCAAATCAGTAATTTTTGATCAAACTGTAAAAACTACTCTGAAAATTTATTATTCCAAAAATGAAACCTTCATCTGGTTGTAAATATTAAGATTATACCAGCAAGAATGAGTCTTTCTGTAAAAAAAAAAAAAAAAAAAAAAATTAAATCAAGTCTTACTGACTAGTGATTTAAACAGTGATTCAAATCCACCTTGGTTGCAATCTTAGCCAAGGATGCGTTAAGCGGGGAAGATTCAGATCAGTATTGGTGCATAGCTTATATGAGGATCCATTTGGGGGATCCTTCTGAGTCAGAGATCAGAGCAGAAATCATAGATGACCTGCATGCAACTGAACTTGTTTTCTCCTGTCCCTGCAGGTGACAGACAGGATGGGGCTCCTGACACACCTCTACAGAACCTTTGAGAAGTCCAAGTTTGCAGGGTTTTGCCAGAAGCTGGCTGAAGGTAGCTCGGGGGGGGGGGGAGCCAGGTGGGGGCGGTGAGCTGGCTTGGGGTGTACCTTGCTTCTGAACTTCCCATCATTATCATCATCATCATCATCATCATCATCATCATCATTTTTTATTTGTATGCCGCCTTTCCCCAGTTAAAAAAACAATGCTCAAGGCGTCTTACAGCATAACAAGATTTACATAATTACAAAGGTCATAATCAATGAATAAACCACATTTAAAAAAGATACATAACCAAATGTGAAACAACTTCCACATAAATCAAAATCTAAAACTAAGAATACAGCATCAATATCACAGTTTAAAATGACATAGGTAAAAAATAACAGCAATTTAAACAAAAACCAAAACCAAACAGAGCCCTCTCTGCCCAGAGACCTCGGTGGCGTTCAGAGTTATTATTTTATTATTTATTGAGTTTATATACCACCCTATACCTGGAGGTCTAAGGGTGGTTTACAGAAAAGATCACAACATATATAGTCAACAACCTCGCCCTATTACTCAGTAACAGGACAAAGGAACTCTGTACATGCCCAGTAGCACTGTATTGTTATTTCATGCTGTTGTTATTTAGACTAAGCCTGGGCCCTGGAAACTGTATCTTGCCAAGAACAGAAAGCCATGAATTGTGTGTTAGGTCGCTATTTTGTGGGTCACTGGGCAGAGGACAGAAAACAGCCCACACCACTTCCAGATGTTTAATTCACTGGTTAGTTAGCCTAGGACTTGCCGATCAGAAGGTTGGCGGTTCGAATCCCTGCGACGGGGTGAGCTCCCGTTGCTCGGTCCCTGCTCCTGCCAACCTAGCAGTTTGAAAGCATGTCAAAAGTGCAAGTAGATAAATAGGTAGGAAGGTAAATGGCATTTCCGTGTGCTGCTCTGGTTCGCCAGAAGCTGCTTAATCATGCTGGCCACATGACCCGGAACCTGTATGCTGGCTCCCTCGGCCTATAGAGCGAGATGAGCGCCGCAACCCCAGAGTCGGCCACGACTGGACCAAATGGTCAGGGGTCCCTTTACCTTTAAGGTAGTCTCTGTGGGAGTATATTGTATTCAATTATGGGGTATCAGAGTTTTTAGGGGGTTAACCAGGTTGGGATAGCTGGGATAGCTGGCTTGTTGGTTTTGGAATGTCTGTTGTAGATTTTTCAATTTCGTTGTTCTGTATGGGACAATGACAATAAAGATTATTGTAAGGTGGTCACCGCAGCAGTTACATTCAAAGGCTCCAGTTATTGGTTCCGCAGGCAACAGGGAGAGCCATGGTCCCGTGGTCTGTTGTGCTGGCAGAACATAAGAAGACCCCTGTCAAATCAGAGCCAGGGCCCTTCTAGTCTGGTGTCTTGTTCTCCCTGTGGAAACCCGCAAGCAGGATCCTAGCCCCAGAGCAAGTCTCCCCGCCTGCTCTTTCCAGCAACTAGCATTCAGGAACATCGCTGCCTCCGACTGTGGCAGAGCTTGCAGCCATCCCTGGCCCTTTCCTTGGTGCATTTGCTTCATCCTCTTTCAAAGCCTTCTAGGTCGGTCGCCACTTCTGCCTCCTGTGGCAGGGAGTTCCACAGTTTAACTATGCGCTGTGAGAAGAAGTCTCAGGTGGATGATGGGAGCTGCAGTCCAAATTGGCCAGAGGGCAACAGGTTGGGGAAAGCCAGGCCTCATTCTTTTTGCACACTGCTGCAGAATTTATGCTTAGGGCCCTCTTTTATGGGACTTACTCTCCTGATCTGCCCTGCAGAGGACCTTAAGGTCCATGAACAACCATAGTTTAGAGGTCCCGGGCCCTAAGGAAGTCAGACTATCCTCCACCAGGGCCAGGGCCTTCTCAGTGACGGCTCCGACCTGGTGGAATGCTCTGTCCCATGAGACCAGGGCCCGGCAGGATTTAACTTCCTTTCGCCGGGCCTGTAAGACAGAGCTATTCCGCCTGGCCTTTAATTTGAATTCAGCCTGATCTTCTATTTCCCTTCTCTTCCCTCCCCTTCCCCTTTTATGAAGATTACCTGCTCAGAGACCCCACAGCTAATTCTCCCCTGGCCTCCTCGCTGGCCCAAGTACGACCAATTCAGCCAGCTAGCCCTGGGGATTATCTAATGCTTATTTCCCCTAAATTGATTTTTGAATTTTATTGTTATTCAGGTTTTTATATTGTATTTTATGCTGCTTTTACAATTAAGTGTTTTAAATTTGTTGTTAGCCGCCCTGAGCCTAGTTTTTGAACCGGGAAGGGTGGGGTATAAATAAAAAAATATTATTTTTATTATTATTTATTATTATGCGAAGGAAAAATTCTCATTGGTTTGAAAAGGAAATGGCATCCCGGATGTCAGAGACTCGTTTTTCAGCTTTCAGTCTGCCTGGGGCTTCTTACAGATCTTCCTTGAAGATGCCTGAAATAACACTTATTTGACCCAAATGGTTCATGCTTTCAAAGAGGGCGGGCCGTTTTCAGGACCAACGCTATTTCTGTGACTGTGATTTGGCTCAGCTGTCTTTAATTCTCGATTTCAAACGGTTGCAAACCTGCCCTGGGACCTGCTGGCGAAGGGTTCATAACGACAACAATTAACTGCCGCAATAAGTTTCCTTCTCTCCCAAATCATTTCCGTGCTTGAAACCAGCCAGTTACATTGATCAGCCCTTTCGCAAATTCCTAAGCCGTCTCTCGATTCATGAATTATCTACTTTCCCCATGTCTGTGGACAATGGCTGTTCCTTTTGGTTTGAAAAAATCCTCTGGAAAACAAGTAATGTAAGCAAAGCTGCTGCTGCGTTTGGTGCTGTGACTTCCGCAGCATCGTTTTCAGATGCTGACCCTGGTTGCCCTTTGGCCAAAGGGGGCTGGCTGGTAGCCAGTCTGGGAGCTGCCGGTTAAATTTCCTGCTGCCCCAAAGGCATCGCGGGAACTTTTTAGTGGCGACCCTCCAAATTCCCCACTTGGCCCACCAGGAGGGTTTAGAGCGAGCAACCGTGGGGCATGTTGAGGGGTTTACAGCTGCCCTAGGAAGCCCCCAGGGTGACATCAGGCCTGCCCTGAGTCGGGAAGGACCCAGTGGTCATCTAGACCAGGGGTCGGTAAACCACGGCCCGCGGGGGGTCAGAAAAACGGCCCCTGGCCCTTGCCACCCACTCGGTCAGTCCCTGCGCGGAGCTAAACCGACCCGCCGGCGGAAGTTTGCAGACGCCTGATCTAGACCAGGGGTCAGCAAACTTTTTCAACAGGGGGCCAGTCCCCTGTCCCTCAGACCTTGTGGGGGGCTGGACTATATTTTTTGGGGGGGAAATGAACAAATTCCTATGCCCCACAAATAACCCAGAGATGCATTTTAAATAAAAGCACACATTCTACTCATGTGAAAACACCAGGCAGGTCTCACAAATAACCCAGAGGTGCATTTTAAATAAAAGGACACATTCTACTCATGTAAAAACAAGCTGATTCCCGGACTGTCCGCGGGCCGGATTGAGAAGGCGATTGTGCCGGATCCAGCCCCTGGGCCTTAGGTTGCCTACCCAAGATCTAGACCAACCCCTGCAGTGCAGCACCAGGGCTGCTTTCCTTAATCTTCCGTACTGATAAGGTTATTCTTTTAGTCGCTTTGTAAGCCACATTTCTAAACTTTTTTGTGAAACGAGTAAACAAGGGCAAAATCTTTCTCCATGCAGGAGCCAAGGCTGGGGACCCCCTTTGCTGCTACGTTTTCAACAAGGCTGGAGAAGTGCTGGCCCGGCACATCGTAGCTGTGCTGCCAAAAGTTGATCAGGTAAGCTGTGAAAGGAAGGGGCGGCGGGGGGAAGTCAGAGCAGAGGAGTCGGGGGCTGGATCTCCCCAGGACACGGTCACCAAGAGGCCGGCCGGTTGGTCCAGAGAAGACTTTGGTCCATGCAGTTAGAAGCCGCTCGGTGGGCTGCAATCCTGCAGCCCTGGTGTGCTCTGAAAAGCAGTTATAATATGAAATCTTCCATAATTATTATTATTTAATTATTATTAGTAATAGTAATAGTACTCCATCCACATGACTGGATTGCCCCAGCCACTCTGAGCTACTTCTAACATAGTAACAGTGGGGCAACATTCTCCCCTACCCCCCCAAAAAAAATACATTTGGAGGTAATGCCGCCCCAGCTAGGTTGGTAAAAATGACCACTGCCTGTTGGGTTGGGGTGCCATGCTTCTCTGGATGGGGTCCAAGCAGGCTCCTGCCTTGTGGCTTATTTCGAGATTCCAGTTCTGTCCTGACTAAGGGGATAGAATCATACAATTGTAGGGTTGGAAGGGACCCGAGGGTCATCTAGCCCAACCCCCCGCTATGCAGGAATCTCAGGATAACCGGCATGCACACCTAAAGGTGCCAGTGTGGTTATTTGTACAGATGCCTTTGTCTTACCTCGTCTGGAAACCTGAAACCATAGAGGGAATTGTAGAATTGGAAGGGACCCCCGAAGGTCATCCAGTCCAACCCCCTGCCATGCACAGTCAGGGGTGCTTCTCTCTGGGTTTCCAGAGGGCACCTGCCACACATTCCCAGAGGCATCTTACTCTGGCGTGCTGGGCAGCCACTTTGCAGAAGGTTTGGAGCCTTACTGGGAAAGGCCCTGGGTGCAGGAAAGGGGTGTTGGTTTGCAAGCCCCCTCCACAGAGGCTGGCTCTGACATATACTGACATCCATATACTGACATCCTCCCCCATATGAATCATCGTTAGCTGCGGACAAAGCTTGATCCAGAGAAGAAAACAAACAGTTATACAGTGGTGCCTCGCAAGATGAAATTAATCTGTTCCGTGAGGCTATTCGTATAGCGGTTTTTTCGTCTTGCGAATCAAGCCCATTGACAGCTTAGCGGATTAGCGCTATTAGCGGTTTAGCGGCTTTTAGCGATCAGCTGTTAAGCGGCTTATCAGCGGATCAGCTGATAAGCGGCTTAGCGGCTTAGGAAAAGGGGGAAAAAGGGGGGGGGGAAACCCGCAGGAACTCGCAAGACATTTTCGTCTTGCAAAGCAAGCCCATAGGGAAATTCGTTTTGCGAAGCGCCTCCAAAACGGAAAACCCTTTCGTCTAGCGGGTTTTCCGTCTTGCGAGGCGTTCGTCTTGTGGGGCACCACTGAACATATAACAATCCTCTGTTGTTTCAGTTCCACCCTTGGAACTACCCGCCACTGGTTTCACCAATGTAACTCTCTGGTTGTCTGATTTCCAAGGAATGAGTGCTTCTGCAGTAACTTGGTTAGGGAATGTAGTGTTACGTTTAGCAACTCCCTGTTGTGTCTTTGTCTCTGACTTAGACACAGCTTCAACCTGTCTTGAGTTGTCAACAATAGTAACACATGCAACAGCTGAGTTAGCAAACTCTTTTGAATACCTCTTGGGTGGTACGCCCTTTGTTATTCTCTCAGACCTGCATATGAGGTGCTGATCCTCCTTGCTGACTGGTTCAGTCTCAGGACTATTCGGAGAACCAGTTCCAATAGTAAACAGTGGTTCATCCTTAACCTGTGAAGATCTAGTCATTGTGTGTGAACCTTTCTCAATGACTGTGTCAACAGAACTCTCTGAGCTTTCTGTGTCACTTTCAGTATCACTATAATCAGAATAATCAAATTCATCATCTGAATCACCAGCAGTGGGATATGTGTGAAAAATTACTCTCTCCTGTCCAGGAGCACTCTCTAGAAATTTTGTGAGAATCACCTGACCAGATTCAGACAAAATTACTCTGTAGAGACCCTTTTCATAACCCACAAGAATGCCTCTGGCATTCTTTACCCCATCTGGAGTTTCAGTCCTGACCTGAGATCCAAAAACCTTAAAATGCGAGACAGAAGGTTTCCTGTGGAACAGCCTCTCAAAAGGAGAACATTTCATACCTTTTGAAACCTTTTTCACCCAAGTGTAACAAAAACATGATAAAGATTCAGCCCAAAACTCATGTGGCAAGTGTGAACTCAGCAATTGTGCCTTCATGCCATTTTGCAACTCCTTGTTCACTTTTACACAAACAGTTTTGTTCCATGCAGCCTCTGAGACAGCAACCTATCCCTTCCTTCTCAAGGAAATCCTGAAAATCCTGTGAAAGAAAAATTGGCTTCTCATCTGTGAAAAGAAAATCAATTTTAGCATCATGAACATTCTTAACCTTCTCACAAAACTCCTTAAACCTTTCTAAGGTTTCTCTGGGAGATCTCAATGTGTAAATCCATACATATTGAGAAAAATGATCAACAAATACAAGATAGTATTTTGCATTGCCTCTAGAAGGTGCTAAAGGACCAATCACATCGCATACACTCGCTGAAAAACTTTGTTAATCTTTGTTGCCTTTCCTCTCGTGTCTTCTTTCGAGATACCTGCAAGAGAAAGCATTTTAGATTCACATGCTGTGCACATTTTATAGTCCGATTCCTCAAATGTCAACAGATACAGTCCGTCTTTCTCTCTGGCAGAAAGATACAGCTCTCCATCTTTGTAGATTTTGCAACTTTCCTCATCATAGGATAACACCAGTTTCTTCTTAGAGATTTGAGATACACTCAACAGATTGTACTTTAAATCAGGAAAAAAATAAACATTGTTTATAGTCAAGTTCAGGCTTTCTAGATACACAGTTCCGATCCCGGTTGCTTCCATTTCCTGACCATTGGGCCAGTTTCACAGTGAAGCGTTGCTTCTCGAACGTAGAAAACAGTTCTCGGCGTGATGTCATGTGTTGCGTCGCTCCTGTGTCTACAATAAATGAGTTCTCCACGGATGATGTGCCTTTTAGTGACATCAAAGCCATATCTGGTTTTGCCTACGACTGGGTACGACCTTTGCTTGAAGCCTTTGGCTTTACAGAGCTCCCTCTAGCTCCTTTCTCCTGACGTGGTGTCTCCTGACGAACAGCGTTCTGAGCTACAGCTTTCTCCTCTGTAGCAATAGTAGTGGGGGTGCTTGATTTCCGAACTTCACTCCCCCCATCAGCAACAGCCATTGCAGCAGTGCTAGGATCATCAGCAGCAACAGCATCAGCAGCAACAGTTTCTCCACTTCCCTATTGTGGCTCAAAGCTCCTCCCAGCTTTCGATGAGCTCTCAAGAATTTGGCTAGCTTCATCTTGGCTCTCCCCCTTTGGCACAACCAATTCTCGGTCCTTGCTTCCCACCCCAGCTTCACAAGCTTTGCGGAGTGACTCCCAAGCGACCCTTGATTCTTGTGCACCCTTTAGGACTGGCTCAAGATAAGCGTCCACATTTTCCACCAAAATTCTCAGTTTGAATTGCAGCATTCTTCCCCTGTGCTTGTACAGCAACAGGCTGTGGAGTTTGTATTAAGTCCCATAATTGCTGTCCCACCAGCAAAAATTCCATTGCAAATGACCATTCTAGCCAGTTTTGGCTACAGTGGTACCTCCCAAGACGAATGCCTCCTAAGACGAAAAACTCGCAAGACGAAAGAGTTTTTTGTTTTTTGAGTTGCTTCGCAAGACGAATTTCCCTATGGGCTTGTTTCGCAAGACGAAAACGTCTTGCAAGTTTGTTTCCTTTGTCTTGCAAGTTTGTTTCCTTTTTCTTAAAACCGTGCATTCAGGGGGTGCAGTTGCGACTTGACTTCGAGGAGCAACTCATAGCACGCGGTGTGGTAGCCTTTTTTGAGGTTTTTGAAGACTTTGGTGATTTTTGAAGCTTTTCCAAAATCCGTGCTTCACAAGACGAAAAAATCGCAAGACGAAAAAACTCGCAGAACGAATTTTGTCTTGCGAGGTTCCACTGTATTCAGTTTCTGAGAGAACAGAGCCATCTTTAATCCCAAGCTGCAGCTTCAGCTACAAACTGGAAAATCCAAGAGTCTATTGGGCTGTTTACAAGCTGCTTGCACTTGGCAGTCAGCCCAGCTGCCTGGAATTTTCCCTTCCACAGAGCCTGTAAACAATAAGCCTTCGCTGCAATCCAACAGCTATCAGTTTGGAAAGTCCCTTTTCCAACAGTTTGTTTACAACAAGTGTCGCTGAAAAACACCCAGCCTTGCTTTCGTTTCTAAAGCTTCTTTTCTCTCTATGCTCTTTAAGCTAACCAGCTCATAAATTTAGCTCAAAAAGTACTCACGATCTTGTCGCTTAGCAACGGAACTTCATATCAGCTCTGGAATGCGAAGTATGTGGCTGCTCTCCGCTGTTTTATCCAAAACAGGAGCCTTTTTCTCAGGGAACCGAAGACTTTTCAATTCGCGTTCACCATCCAGCCATAAATCAGCATCGCATAGGTCCGTGGATCGCTGCTTATCAGCAAAAAAACTGTCTCCCACCTGGTGCTCAGCCGTCTTGTTGTTGCAACCATTGGGGTCTGCTACCACTTGTTGGTTTGCAAGCCCCCTCCACAGAGGCTGGCCCCTCTCACTGTCCTCGGAGCTTGCATACTGGTAACCTCCTCTGGCTGACATCCAGACAGACCAGGGAGATTTTGATAGGCGACATTTTCCCAAGCGTGGGTAAAATGCACAACCCCTCCCTCTTGCTTCCGCAGGGGAAAGAAAATAAGTCAGAAATCTATTTACATGATGTTTATTTCTGACATTACAGCGCTAGAGAAAAACACGTCCTTTCAGTTCAGTTCTTCCAGCAAGTCTGACAAACTTCCTGAGCATGCGCACACAGAAGGTTTCAAGTTACACTCTTCACAAAGACTTATCCAGCCTGTGAAAGTCCTGGGAAATTCTTCTTTCCCACAGATAAGCGCATCATGTGATGTCAACAAACTGGCTGTCTGCAGCGGTGATGTTTCCATATACTGACAAGGGGGTGGGGATAGGAAATAAATGTCAGAAATGAATCCTCAGAGGCTCTTTCGTGCCCTTCTTTCTCCTCCCTGCCAGAGCCTCTTCCTAGGAGACCTGGGGCTGCCCATCGTGTGCGTCGGATCGGTGTGGAACAGCTGGGAAATGATGAAAGGAGGTGAGCCTGTTGGCTGTTGGGGATGAAGGCAGACAAGTCGTGCACCACTTTGGCGAGGCCGGGGATGTTTTGATGTAAAGAGTGTTGTGAAATTGCAGAGTTGGAAGGGACCTGAGGGTCATCTAGTCCAACCCCCTGCGATACGGGAATCACAGCTCCTGTGCTGCCTCTCATTTGCCTGCGTGGAGTGCCCATCTGGGTACCAAATTAGCACCTGGTAGGGTGGGTGGCACTGTGGTCTAAACCACCCAGCCTCTTGGGCTAGCCAATCAGAAGGTTGGCGGTTCGAATCCCCGCAACGGGGTGAGCTCCTGTTGCTCGGTCCCTGCTCCTGCCCACCTAGCAGTTCAAAAGCACACCAGTGCAAGTAGATAGATACCACTCCGGTGCGAAGGTAAACGGTGTTTCCGTGCCCTGCTCTGGTTCGCCAGAAGCGGCTTGGTCATGCTGGCCACATGACCCGGAAGCTGTATGCCGGCTCCCTCGGCCAATAAAGCGAGATGAGCGCCGCAACCCGAGTCGGCCGCGACTGGACTTAACGGTCAGGGTTCCCTTTACCTTTGGGGATTGGTGTCCTCCGAATGACCGTTCCCCGCCTCTTTTCCTCTCCCAGGGTTCATCCGGGTCCTCGACCAGGCGCACAGAGAGCAGCCCGGCAGCGCCTTCTCCAAGTTCAGTCTCCTGAAGCTGAAGCAGTCCTCGGCGCTGGGAGGGGCTAGCCTGGGGGCCAAGCACATTGGCCAAGCCCTCCCCCTGGACTACGCAGCCAATGTGAATGTCTTCTACACGCACTCCTTTGCCTAGAGGTGCAGGATGCTCCCCACCCCACGACCTGACCTGTCCTGCTCTCTCTCGTTCTCTCTTTCTCTCCATGCCATGGACCCGTTTTTTAAATGTTCAAAGACTGCCTGTTCTGCTTCGGAAGGACGTTTTTGTAGGGGCATGTTTCGTAACGTTCATTAAAAAAAGAAAAAAAAGCAAGACCGCCAAGCCGCAGTGTTCTTGGTCTGGTGGGCTGTGTGTCGCCATTCAGCCTGTTTTGTCGGCAACAAGCACCTGGTTGCGTCAAGGAAGTTCACCTAGTGAGTTGCTGATGAAATTCCTCTCCTCCAAGCTGCCCAGAGACACAGAGAAGGGCTCTTCCTTGCGGTTGGGATAGCAGACCCCTACTGCAGAGCTTTCCAAACTTGTCGTGTTGGTGATACATCTCTTTAGACCTGCATCATTTCACGACACCAAGGTTAAACTGACCCCTTTCCAGCCCCAGGACAGCAAGGAGCATTTGTGTGACAAACCTACACACTGCAGCCACAGCACACTGATGTGTCATGACACACAGTTTGGTAAGCTCTGCCCTACTGATTGGGGCTTTGACAAGGCTGGGGCAGGTTTCTATAGGAGCAGGCTGAGAAGCCATGTCCCAGCACCTCGTTTCAGGCTTCAGACCCAAGATTTGGCTTTCGTATTTGCAAAAGCCTGAGTGCTCTCCTGCATAAAGATGCTGTCACTGTGGGACGGATAGTTCGTGAGCCAGTTTAGCCATTTGGGGATGGTCAATAATTGTCATGTTTCAGGTCACGACTCTCTCCTGAAGATGGTCACCAACCTAATGGCTTTAAAAAGAGCATTAGGTCCAGCTGTGAGGGCCTTCTGGCTGTTCCCTCATTTTGAGAAGTGAAGTTACTGGGAACCAGGCAGAGGGCCTTCTCGGCAGCGGTGCCCGCCCTGTGGAACGCTCTCCCGTCAAATGTCAAGAAAATAAAAAAAACTAGCTGACTTTTAGAAGGCAGCCCTGTTTAGGGAAGCTTTTGATGTTTCACTGTTTTCTTTTATATTTTGTTGGAAGCCGGCAAAAGTAGCTGTGACAACTCAGTCAAGTGGGTGGGGTACAAGTAGAAGAAGAGTTTGGATTTGATATCCCACTTTATCACTACCCAAAGGAGTCTCAAAGCAGCTCGCAATCTCCTTTCCCTTCCTCCCCCACAACAAACACTCTGTGAGGTGAGTGGGGCTGAGAGACTTCAGAGAAGTGTGACTAGCCCAAGGTCACCCAGCAGCTGCAGGTGGAGGAGTGGAGACGCGAACCCAGTTCACCAGATTACCAGTCTACTACTCTTAACCACTACACCACACTGGCACAATTAATTAATATTAAATAATTATAAAAGAGGAATGGGCAAATTCATGGAGAGGGCTATTACTGATGGCTCCTAGCCACAATGGCTGTGCTCTGCCTCCGCATGTTTGGGGGCTGCAATGCTACTGAGTCCCAGTTGCTGGAAAACACAGGTGGGGTGAGTTGCTCTTGGGCTGAAGCCCTGCTTGCTGGTTTCCCACTGAGTCATCTGCTTGGCCACTGTGAGATGGACTAGATGGGCCCTTGCCCGGATCCAGTATGCTCCCCTTACGTTCATGTGAAAGTGTTCCAGGGTAGTCCTTATGTTAGACAGAGAAATGTGCAAAAGTCCTACTCTATATCCTGCCCTTCCCCCTCCCAAAAAAAACTTATTCCAATGCCCATCATTCTCCACGTTCCTTGGAGCCTGGACTCCCTCTTTCATGAGATGGTACGAAGGAGAAACCAGCCTCTTTCGCCACCATGTTTTTATCCATTGCCACCTACTCCCCTCTCCCATCGGGGAGAGGTAGGCTCCGCCAGGAAGCCCCTCTGCCAAAATTGGAAAGAACTCTGCATCACACCCAGCTCAAAACCAATTTATTTTAAGAATGCATTGTTTTAAAAATGGACAGAACATAATTGCAAAGACTTCCAAGAAAGAAACCAGAGATTGCAAGGGGAGGGGGGGGGGAGAAGAGAGAAAAGAGAAAAGAGAAAAGGGGGAAGGGAATGGGGAAGAGTGGATATGGCCCCACTCATCTGCTCTGTCCAATTATACTGCTGATTATTTAAATAAGCAAGCCTGAAACGTGGCTTTGAAGAAATCTGGATCATGGAGAACTTGCCCATCTCCTCCTTTTTAAAAAAGTAAGACCAAGACCAGAGCCAGCTGCCTCTGCCCCTCTCTACAAATGCCAAATGCAGGCAGATAAGGGCAAATGGGCAGGTGACCACTGAAAGCCAGGCTGGCCTCTGCCCCTCAAAGTGTTTGGGGTGGAGAACTCTTTACTCTGCACATGTGCCAAGAAGTCGGGTAGCTTTGCAAGACAAGCTGCTCCAAAGTAGACTGACACGTGATATGCCTTTGCAATTGGGAATCCATGGAAAGAATCTGGGGAAGGGATCCTGACATACATACAGCTCCATGGTTAAGCTGCTTTTTCACTTGCAACTGCAAGAGCACAGGCTCCCGGCTGGATCCCTTCTGTCAGACTCGCCCCCCCCCAAAGTCAGACTTGGTGGGGGCACCCTATGCATTCAACAGGAACCAGATTTTAAACAGGGAGGAGAGGGGCAAGCTGGCTGCCCTCCTTGGCAGTGAAGGTCTCTGCCCTGCCATCTCCTGGCAGCTTGCTTTGGGGACCTGGGTCCAGACTGGCTGAACTGCAGCTGTCCCACAAGCCCATGGGAGGGGTGTTCTTCCCATGGCCCCCAAGAAAGCAAGCGGGCTAAGCAAAGGGGCTCATGAACTGGGATCTGAGCTGGCAATGCTGATGGAGAACTGCTGCCCCCTCCCTTTTTTTTTGCAGATGAAGTTAGGTGTGTTCATGCTGTAAAAATACCCTTAGCAATTCCAAAATATTCCCTCACCATTTCCCCCTCCATGGGGGAGCCCTGGAAAAAGACAAAGCTTGGATAAAAAGACCCCTGGCAGTAGGGGTGGGGTGAGATAGGGAAGTTTTCTAAGCTCCTGCCCAGCTCTCCTTCCCTGCTCTCCCAGGTAAGATGCAGAGCATGGTCTTGCCTTGGGTCTTTTGCTGAAGGTGGTGGCAGATACCGTACAACCCAGAAGCCCAGAGGTTGGGGAGAAGCTCCTTCTGTGCTGTTGGATGTGCCTTGATTTTTGCAAGCTATTTAGGGCCTGTTCGGCTGGTGTGGCCCACCTGTTCTTTCTGGTCCACAGACAAGCCCAAATGCAGCTCCCCAAACATCTCAGCAGCTAGGATGTTAAGGGAACTGGGCCCAGTTGGAGAGAAGAGACAAACCTGCTGGGATCAGAAACCCCCTCTGCCAAAGGCTCCTGGGCAGGAGCGGCAAAGAGCCCAAAGCCTTCCTCCTCAGGGGGAGAGACGTCATTTGTTTGCATTGGATCAAACAGCTGCCAGGTGGAGAAAATGTACCCTGTCGTTCCTGATTACGATTATTTTAGTTGGGGGCCGAAGCAGGGAGGAGGAGGAGGAGGATAGGAAAGCTGAGAGAGAAAAACAGTGATGCAGAAGACCAGGAAATGGTTCATCGTGCCTCAACAACTCTGTGGACTTCCTGGGACCCCCCCCCCCCGCCTCCTCAGCGGGAGGCCACGTGCTTGCAAATGGAGCGGGATGAGGTTCGAGCCAACTCCCCCAAGCCCTCAGGCTCCCCTGCCTTCAAGACCCCCAGGGGTTTGGTGGTGGAAGAGGTCACTTTGCAGGCTGAGGCCCATGGAGCTGCAACCCCACCTGCTGGAATCACAACCGGCCTGAGCGAGAGAGGGCAAGAGGAAGGGAGGTATTCCAAAGCCAGGCGGAAGAGGAGAAGCAGAAGCACTGGGCTGGCTGGCGGCAGATCTGGCCTGCCCAGCTTGAGAACTTCCACCAAGGAGAGAGAGAGACATCCGGGGGGCCTTTCCCCGCCACGCAGCAGGGCCTGCAAAGTGTCCAAAGCATGCCCAGCCAAGGGGCGGCCCAGTGGGGAGGAGGAGGAGGTGGACGGGCGGTCAGGAGACCCTGCTGGCGGTCAGGCTAGGCTGGCTGCTGTTAAACAGGAAAAGGTGAGAGGGGGAAAAAACAAGAAAAACCAAGGAGGTGCCCCGTCTGGATCTGTGCTGAGTCCCGTGGTGGGCATTCCTTCTCGTCAGTTTGTCTCAAAGTGTCCCGACGCAGCAAGAAAAAAGAGGGATGAAGTAGCGTAAAGAGTCCCACCGATTCGCCCACCAGGAGTCTATTTGCCCCACCGCTGCTTGCGGGTCCCGCTGCCCCACCCCCCACCCCCATCCAGGGCAAAAAGAAATTGTCTTTGCAAAGAAGGTTCAGTACTTCACTCCGGGGACGAACTCCTTGGCGTCAGGGTTTAAGGTGCTTTTGCTCTGAAAGGGAGAAGGGGGGAAAGAGGTCAGCTAGTTGCAGGCAGGAAAGAACACCGCCCCCCCCCCCCCCGGTTGCTCCTCGGCTTTTAACTGGCTTTCCCTCCTCTCACCCACCTGTCCTTCTGTTCAGGGATACAAATGGCCCATTTCCCTCCATTCCCCTCTCCTGAGAGCCCACTCTCTTCCTGCCCACATCAAATGATCCATAACTTAAAAGTTTAGATCACTGTTATTTGTTGAAGTTAAGAGCCGTAACAAAATGAGGCAAAGGGACCGAAAAATGATACAGTGGTGCCCCGCAAGACGAATGCCTCGCAAGACAAAAAACTCGCTAGACGAAAGGGTTTTCTGTTTTTCGAGGCGCTTTCTGTTTTTCGAGTTTTTTCCCTCCCCCCCTTTTCTAAGCCGCTAAGCCGCTAATAGCCGCTAATAGCGCTAATCCGCTAAACCGCTAATAGGGGTGCTTCGCAAGACGAAAAAACCGCAAGACGAAGAGACTCGCGGAACGAATTAATTTCGTCTTGCGAGGCACCACTGTAAAAGCAGAATGCGCTTAAGTCAGAACAGAGGTGACAATTCCAATCCAGTACATATTTTACTTTGGAAAGTGGCTCGGAATACTGGGCCCCCCGTGTGGTGGGTCATTTATTGCTAGTTTATAGAGACGGACAGGCGAATGAGAAGAAGCACCCCAGCCCTAAGTGAGCTCAGGGAAGACCAGTTGGGGAAATGACTGGATTTCAAGAGCTCCTTGATTTTAACCGGGCCAGAAAAGTGTGCCTGAGAGCAAGGGAGCCCACTGCCTCCAGTGCAACCACTTGGGGGACAGGTAGGGGTCCCCACTCCAAGATCATGGTGGTGCAACAAACCCTGGCAGGGCTCCCCAAGCCCCTGTAACCGACCAAAGCAGGAGCTGAAGAGAGACCAGGATTTCTGCTCCCTTCCCCATCATTGCACAAGGGCTCTTCTCTTGGTACTTGCATCCCCTCCCTGCCCTTTAACTAACTGGCTGAAATTCTCATCTCTTGGGCTGTTCCTCATTTCTATGCCCTTTCAATAACCCCTTCCTCCCTGCCTACTCCTCCCTGCGCGCCTCCCATGTTGAGGTATTGATATCTCAGCTTCTTCCAGGCCTGATCCAGCCAGATTTTCTCATAAAATTGTCCATAAAAACAGTTTTAAAATGACAGCTATCGGTAGCAGCTGCTGCCCCTCCGATTGCGGATGGATCCTAAAATGTGGGAGCACTGAAAAGATTCTGCCCACCTTTTTTCTTCCTCTTCACATCCCTGCCCCTTATCTGTGACCGACCGACAGAGCCAGGTCCACTTCCAGCCCCTGTCCCAGGGCTTACCAAAATGTCTTCCGATACGTGGCTGTGGGTGTTGTCGTTGACCGAGAGCCCGTTCAGCTGCTGTTGAAGCTGCCCAATGCCCTGGGGCAGGTCACGGGACGGGATGAACCAATCCTGGTCCTCTTCATCCAGCATCTCCTGGAAACAGCGGTCGAGGAATTCCTGCTCCTGAAGCTCCTCCTCCACCTGGCCAGGAAGCAGATCCACAAGGGAGGGTCACATAGGAAAAGATGTACCTCCAACTGCTTGTCATCCTGTCAAAGTTACTGCACCAACCCCAAAGTAGTATTTATTTATACAATCCCTTCCTTCCATCATGGAACCCAGGGCAGCAACACAGGTGGCCATCCAGAGCTGCTTAGCTTCAGCAACATGGTGGCATCAACGGCCTTCAGACCATGGACTGGTATTCCTCCCTGGCTTGCCAATGTCAGCTGCCATTGAGAAACCTGATGCAAACAAGGAGGGCAGCTCCGGGCTAGCCCCTGCTCTTCCAGATACTCAACCTCACCTGGGTTTTCCCTTGTCAGTCACGAATTGCCAATGGCAGGCCTCTCCCTTTCTTTGTCTGACCGCTTTTAGAGCCACCTATGCGAGTGGCTGCAGTTTCACAATGAATTTTCTTTTTGTACAATGCAAAACTTTGGTTTAGCTTGTCCCCCCCCCCCAAAGATCTTTATTGAAACTTAACATATATACATAATAACCAAAATTCCCAATGATTCCCTCACATAAAATATAATATCTAAATTACAACAGCTACTTAATTATACACTTAATTATAAAACCCACCTCCCACCCTCTACTTCCCTCCATAGCAATTCAACTTCTTTATATTTCTACCTTTCCCCCTTGCATTCTATAATAAATTATTTTTGTTACATTCTGATTTTTCCTTCTTTCTTTATTGGTTTTGTTATTGCTTACATTTTTTACTCTAAGCCTATTAGCATGTTATTTTTAGAACAATATTTTGACATAATAATCTTTGAAATACTTCCACTTCATTCTTAACTTTTGATTTGATTGGTAACTTATAATTGAAGTTAATTTTGCCAATTCTATATACTCACTTAATTTACAAATCCACTCTTCCTTTCTTGGTGTGTCCTGAGATTTCCATTTAGTGGCAATAATTACCCTGGCAGCTGTTATTGCATATAAAAAGTTGTTGTTTTTTCATATGTGGTATGTCTTTGCCCACCAACCCTAACAGATAAGCTTCGGGAGTTTTTATCAAGGGGGTCTTTGAGCGACTCTCCTCTCATGTTAAACTATGGCACTTGCTCCGCAGGAGGCAGGGAGGGCCACCAACTTGGATGGCTTTAAGAGAGGATTAGAGAAATTAGTGGAGGAGGAGAGGGCAGTGCTCTGCCTCACTGTGAGGGGCAGCAATGCTTCTGAATGCCAGCTCCTGGAAACCCCAGAAGGGGAGAGGGCTCTGTTGCTCGGATCCAATTTCCCATAATGAGTATCTGGTAGGCCACTGTGAGAACGGGATGCTGAACCACATGAGTCACGGGCCTGATCCAGCAGGGCTCTTCTTACGTACTTACGTTGCCCTCCAGCTGTTTTCTACTATAGCATGGGCTTTTCTGACTGGGATCAATGGGAACCAAAGCCCCTAACAGCTGGACGACACCAGCTTGGGGAAGGCTGCTCCAGGATTAAAGGTGAAGGTACCCCTGACCATTAGGTCCAGTCATGACTGACTCTGGGGTTGCAGCGCTCATCTCACTTTACTGGCCGAGGGAGCCGGCGTACAGCTTCCGGGTCATGTGGCCAGCATGACTAAGCCGCTTCTGGAGCGCACAGAAATGCCGTTTACCTTCCCGCCATAGCGGTACCTATTTATCTACTTGCACTTTTGATGTGCTTTCAAACTGCTAGGTTGGCAGGAGCAGGGACCGAGCAACGGGAACTCACCCCATCAAGGGGATTCGAACCGCCAACCTTCTGATCAGCAAGTCCTAGGCTCTGTGGTTTAACCCACAGTGCCACCTGCGTCCCTGTTCCAGGATTAGGAGGGAAGAAAAAGATTTCCATCCACTCCTCCCACACCATTCTCAATATTATTTGCAGGGTGAGCAGAGATGCACACAGTATTGTGTTTTAAAGTATGGCCACTCCACAGATGCACTGTGTGGCATTCTGGCAGCCATCCCTTCATCTACAATGCCTTTCTCTAATCCTTCCTTCTGCACAGGGCAATCCATCTCTTCATTAAGTTTCACTCATCAAAGCCCAGAAATTTTTGGGGATGCCAAGGCAAGGTTTTCACAGACACTTGTGTGTGAGCTCTAGCCTCTCAGTGGAGCCCATTAAAACAAGGAAAAAAGGCCAGAGACACCATAACCCTTCTCTTCCCAATCATGTCAACCTTCAAATCACCAAGCTGGCAAGGCAAGAGCAAGCTCAGATTTCACATCTCATCAGCCCAACTGCAGATGGTGCTGTACTTCAAGCTGGCGCACGGTGGCACTTGGGACCCACTGCTGGCATGCGTCCCTGAGAGGATGGAGAATGGAAGCTGCACTGGCCCCAACAACATTGCAATTTTCCTGACATGTGCTTAATACAGACATCACAGCGAGCACTAAACCACCCCCCCGGGAACTAATCCTGCATTAGGGGGCATTGTAACACAACCATGCATGCATGTGTCTGACCTTCAGTTGGGGGAAAGAGAGAGACAGGCAGGTGACAAGGAGCAGTCAAATGCAGACTTAGCTGTGGATTCACTGGGCTGCCGCCTCCCTCCCCTCTCTTCATTACTATTCATCTCCAATCTTACGGTAGTCGTGTCTGTTTACTGAAGGCTAGAAGGTCTCTTGGCTGGGATCATGTGACATTTGGCTGTTCTGCAGGAGGCAGTCCCTAACATGCTACTAGTGGTGACTTAAACAGCTGCTGCCTTCTACGGCTACCTTAATTTAGGATATTATCCCTGGACACTACAGCAGGCTTCTTCAACCTCGGCCCTCTAGATGTTTTGAAACCACAATTCCCAGCATCCCTTACCACTAGTCCTGCTAGCTAGGGATCATGGGAGTTGTAGGCCAAAAACATCTGGAGAGCCGAGGTTGAGGAAGCCTGCACTAGAGAGTCTTCCCAACTGACTTGGGAGGAAAACTCCCTAGACAGAGTGGCACGGCCATTTGACTGCCAATTTGCTGCAGAAATCAATGTGTTTCTTGTTTTCCAATGTTATTAATTCCACTGTATTGCAGCCACCGCTTTAATTTATTGTTATACCACTCCGTTGGGTGAATGGGCATGACAAACACCGTTTCCTTTAAGCAAGTGGTTAGGGAGTGTGGTTTTTTTGTCCCTCTCTTAAAACGCTAATTAATGCCTATGGTCACCCAGTGAAGGCGCATGTTGGAAAATTCAGACTAGCTGTGATTTTTGCATTACAGAGATGCAACCAGATGACCCTCTGGGTCCCTTCCAACTCTCTAACTCATACACAAAGGAATACCTCCTTCACAAAGCCAAACTCTGACATGAGCTACTGCAAGGTGCAGTAACGGCCACTAACTTGGATGGTTCTGATAAACTCACGGAGGATCCGGCGGTGAATGGCTGCTTGCTGCACCCTCCAGTATGCCCATAAATGTGAGTTGCTGGGAAACAAGGGTGGGAGAAAAGGGGGCTGCTATCGTGCTCCTGTCCCACTTGTGGGCTTTCCAGAGGCACCTGGCAGGCCAGAGGGAAACAGGATGCTGGGTGAGCAGGCCCTTTAGCCTGACTTAGCCGCACGGCTCTTATGTCCTCATTCCAGGTGCTTCCTCCACATGCAAAGCCCAAACCAGGGAACCAAGGAGGACTAGGGATATGGTTTCTCAAGCCTCACCTCAGACTGTATGTTGGACAGTGGGTGAAATGCACAGGCCCCAGCCATGGCCAACCGGTCAAGGCCTCCTGGCCACCACCAACTGTTCCACACAAGCAGGGCCCAAGACAACCTTGAGCAACCTGGCGCTCACCAGACGTTTGGATTACAACTCCCATCAGCTCCAGCCAGCATGACCATCCTTTTGTATTTGTTACTTATTCAATGCATTTCTAAGTTGCTTTAGACAAAAAGAATACCTCTCAGTAAAGATGATGAAGCACAGAAATCAAGTAAAAGCAAAATTAGAAAGCATTGTGCAGTGCAAAAGCCCTCAAATGCTCACCCAACAGCACAGTAAGAAGGAAAAGGCCTGGCCCACCCTATTAAAAGATGAGCAGAACAACAGAGATGAACAGAATACTGTAGAGTTGGAAGGGACCCCAAGGGTCATCTAGTCCAACCCCCTGCAAGGCAGGAATCTCTTGCCCAACATGGGACTTGAACCCACGACCCTGAGATTAGGAGTCTCATGCTCTACTACTGAGCCCAAGGACTAAGTAAACATGTCTTGGGCCGGCACCTAAAAACGAAGTATAATGGTGCCTGGCAAGATTACCCAGGGACAGCATTCCTCAAGGATGTGCGTGTTGCCCAATGAAAAGGAAAGGCCTGATATTTTACTCCTCTTGTGGATGAGGCAGGTGGAGAAGGTCCTCCAAAGAAGGCTGCAGGGTCTGAGACAGTTCATGTGGGGGGAGACTGGCCTCCAGGGGTTGGGATCCCGAGCCGCATAAGGCTGATGTAGTCCAAACAGCTGGAGATGCGCTCCAAACCACTGGGAAGGCCTCAGACTGGGGAGGACTAGTTTCACACTTCCTGACAAACAGTACCCCGGACCCCAGCTCCCCTTCTGCTTGTGAAGCTCAGCTGCATTTGCAAGCAGGGAAGTCCCAGCCGGCAAATCCCACGGCTTTTGTGGCTTCCATTTGCACCAGCCACAGAGCGGCCTCTCCTGGACCAGGGACACTTCGTTCATCCCAGCAGCTGTCACAATGCAGGCATGCCAAGAAGCCTTCGAGAGGCCAAGTTCTCATGGTTGCAGCGTTTCTCACTGCACATGGAATGCTTGACAATCCCTCCACCTTCACAACCACTTTGTGGGTCAGGTTCCCCTATGGGCAACAGAGTGAGCAACTAGCCCAAAGCCAGCCAGCCAGCCCACCCACTCAGTTTAGGAGGCCAGCTTAAAGTTCAGCCTCTCCGCACTTCCATGGATGCCTCCATCCTGGGGCTTCTCCACTTCCCCAGAACGTCCTGCCTTTGTACTCTTTCAAAAGGAGGAGAATGAATGTCTCCCTGATGACTCTGGCTTGCCCTGCCCACAGAGAGCATTTTGCAGGAGCTGCCATCCTCCTTCCTCAGTGGCCCTGCTGCAAGCCTTCCTATCTGCTTCTGGGCCCCACCCAGAGGCTGCCCTCCCAAACAGAAGAGGCTCAGTACTGATTCAACTGGCTCCAGGAAAGCAGCAGGGCTGGTCTGCTCACCCCCAAGAAGGAAGGGTTTCGGATTTCTTGTTTTCGGCTGAAGCCTCCTCCTCTGCCAATGAGACCCTCAGAAGGCAGGCGGGGCTTCTCCTGTCATCCCTGAGCAAGATTCCTTCCTGCTGTGGAGGCTTTCCTTGCACACTGCCACATCGCAAGCTTGGCAGCTGGACAGAGGCCCCGAGAAGACAGGAAGCAGCAAAACCGCCCCGCCAAGGCTTGGAGCGCAGCAGGCTAAGCAGTTCCAGACCTCCCAGAGCAGAAGGGAGATGCCGAGAGCAGCTGAGATAAGAACCAGGGAGCTTCAGCTGTCAGGTCTGAGGGCTCAGCTCTCACCAAAACTGCCCCCAGCTCATTCTCAATGGTCAAGCACAAAGAGAGTCCAGAGGCAGGAATATAGGGAGCTGCCTTGCAGCAGCTCAGCCCCTCTGATCCAGGTAGCCCCGTACTGCCAACTGTTCTCCTGGGCCTCAGGTGGAAAAGAGCTTCCCTATCACCTGCCAGCTGAACCTTTCTGCTGGAGATGCTGGCAGAGATTGAACTCGGGACCCACTGGAGGCCCATTCCGCCAGACTGCCTAAGCAGGAGAGAAATGGGAAGCAACCGGGCTCATTTAATGCGCTCTACTGGAGGCCCAGCTCCATCAAGCACCTCCCTGCCCCTGAACTGTGCCAAGCTGGTCACTGGAGGAGCAATTGTTCAGAAATTGGTGCCCGGGTCTTTACTTTCCTCTTCCCTCCCTGTCCCTTTCACCTTGCGTGTCAGGTTTCTTTTCAGATCATGAGCCTGTGTGTAGCGTCTGTCTTGACTACACGTAAGCCGCTCAGGGAGCCTTTTGGGCACAAATGCAATAAATAGAATTTTCTTTGCCCCATTCAGCTATGGTCCTCTCCAAGGCGTGTCCTCAGCAGGGCTGGAGTGGGCAAGGGAAGGGAGCCAAGGTGGCCAGGGAGGAAAAGCAGCCAGGGAGGGGAGAGGCAAGGAGAGAGACAGACCCAAGGACTCTGGCAACAGATGCGGGGAAGAGGAGCATGCATCCTAAAGAGAAGTGGCAGCAAGCTGCAGGATCCTTCTCCCTGCCACCTCCTACAGCCCAGCCTTTGCAGCAGCTCTGCCCTTGAAGAGGTATTGAGCAGTGCAGCGAATGCTCCATGCTGAGGAGCTCGTCCTGCCTGTTTGGCAACTGCTGTGCTGGCAGCTGCTGGGCCTTCTCCGGGTGGAATTCAAGGCACTCCTGCTTACCTTTCAAGCCCCTTGTGGCCTTGGAGCCAGTGGGGTGGGGGGCACCGCTGCCTCTTCCTGTGGGAGCTCCTACGGCAGCGACAGGCCAAGCCCAAGAGGCAGCCAGAACTTGGGACTGCCAGGAGAGGGGCCTTGAGGCCAGTAGCCCAAAAGCTCTGCGCTGCCGTCCTGGAGGAAGCACGGCACCGCTCCTTTCTCCTCTGTTTTTGAGAAAGCATTCATCTGTTGGGCGGTCCTTCCCCTGGTTTTTAATGCTGCTGGATTTTACTGAGTCCTGCCATTTCTAAAGTTTGCAATCGGAAGCCACCTCAAGGGTAGAAAAAGTGGGTTGAACATAATTTAAAATGAACAGATTCATAAAGACCAAATTCCTAGCTGTCGTGCAGCTACAGAGGCAGGTGGAGGCTTTCCATCAGAGAGATGAGGGAGAGACTGGGGCTTCCTGAAAGATCAGGAATGGACGTTTTAGTGCCCCAAAAATCTCCTTTCTCCTCCCCTCCAACATCTCCTGTGCCCTCTCCATCTTACTTCCCTCCTCCCGCCATTTGTCAGCCTGGTCTTTACCCAAAGATAAAGTTCTTTCAAAGAAGCTTGAACACACCCCTTGATTAAAGCCACATCTTAGTGGCATGCTTTTATTTTATTTTTAAGCTAGGCAAATCTCTTTCTATTACTAATTCAGGTGAAGGAGAGCCACTTGCCCAAGGCTGAGGCGAGGTTCTAATGCCAGACTTCCTGCCTCCCATGGCACTTCTATAGACAGGGCTAGACACTTGCTCAACATGGGAGTTCTGTAATTCCCTCCCACAGGAAGCAGTGATGGCCACATAGTTACATGGGTTTAAAAGAGGATTAGACAAATCCGTGCAGGAGAGGGCCAGAAATGGCTACTAGCCATGACAGCTTTCCTCTGCCTCCACAGCTGTAACATTTCCAAATACCAGTTGCTGGAAGCCACAGAAGGGAGAGTGTTCTTGTCCTTGAATGCTGCTTGTGGGTTTCACAGAAGAGGCATCTTGGTTGGCCACCCTGAGAACAGGATGCTGGACTAGTTCTCATGGAAAGTCATAAACACCAACCCCCTGCCCTATCCAGAGTGTGGGCTGCCCCAACCTGTGAGCGAGGATGACACAAAGCAGGCGGCCAGCCTGAGCATCTATTTCTAAGTGATTTCTGATTTTCTAATGGTGTTCTGTACTCTACTGGCATTTCGCTTCTCATAGTCCCTGTAGGCTTACACCATAAAAACTGGCCTATAAACCGCGTACCAAGGAACAGACTGGAGAGTCATCAACTGCAGCAAGCCCCCTGACTGCCTCACCTGCCGGTTGAAGTCCTCTTCGTTCTCCATCCACATGTACTCGGCAAAGGGGTTGTTCTCCTTCTCATCATGCCCGTTCACTACCTGGTCCTCCTTGGATTTTGCAGGGGTGGTGGCAGTCGTGGTCGTGTTTGCCACGCTGGAACCATTCATCATTACGGAATCTGAGAAGGGAAGACGAAAAATGCATTAGGAATAGGGAAAAGAATAGGGGACACTTTCACAGCCCAGGAGCCAACAGCAGATGCCACCCCAGCCCCCAGTATCATGGTCATGGTGCTTCATGGGTCACCCCTCACAGAAACACTGCCTAGGAATTGAGGATTTCTGAAAGCTTGGATGTCTGGAAAGAAGAGATTTCTCCTGTTCCTGGGCAGAAAGAAGAGAACCTCTGCTGGCACTGGGGTGGGCGTAAGTGAGAAAGAGATCCACAGTATTGACTTGGCTCTCTTATACACTAGACTGCACATAAGGCACTGAAGTCCTGCAATGAGCACCCATCAGCCTGGGAGATGAGAGCCAGAGACAGGCAACACATGAGAAAGAAGGAGACTTCTCTCCCATGGAATGGGATACAGGGTTACACCCTCCCAGAGTGGAAAAGAAGATGCCCTCGTGCTGGCCCATCCGTCACCGTCTTCAACCATGAACTTGGAAGAGAAGCAGTCCGCTGTCTGCCTCAGTGACAGAAACCATGAGAGGGGTTGCCGGCACAGCCAACAGCAGCTGCAGCCCCTGAAGAACGAGGCAAGAGCAGCAGCAGAAAGGCAAAATGTCAGGCTGTGATACTCTGTAGGACTAGAAAGGAGCAGGCCCTGTTGAACTCAGGGGAGTGTTGCTTCCTATTAAACATGCCCAGGCTGGGGCTGTTAGGCCTCCCTTGTGGCAAGACGTGCAAAGAAAATCCATAATGGGGAGGGGAACTGCTAAGAATCCCACCACTGGGAGTCACGACAGATAAGTTTCTTACCCACCCTAATTACCACTCGCTGCATCTGCAAACACCTGAGAATGGTGCCCGTGAGTGAGAGAGATCCCATGGAGACAGGCAAGCCTGCAAGTTGACACAGGGCTTTGAAAAGGATCCACCAGCATGGAACGAGAGTAGGAGCCACACAGCTGCCCCAGCACTAGTGGCTTGGGTTCTCAAGCTGTATTCTGCATTGTCTTCAAGGACAGTCCAATGGGCAGTGCATTCAAGTCATCTAGAGGTAACCAGAGCATGATGGATCACTGGGTTAAGACTCTCTCCCAGACAGAAGAAGAAAGGGTGACACCAGGGGACGTTTGTGCTTGAGTTTCTCCTGAGCATTGCCTCAGGCTAAGCTGGTCTTGACCGTGACAAGGAGGGCCACAGGCAAAAGAGGGTCTTCTCCACAGCAAGGAGGGCAGTGCCAGTGATGAAGGAGAAATTATATTTCCAAGTCTGTTAACTGGGTAGTGGAGGGCAGCGAGGAGTCAGGAACTAGCACCCAAAAATGTAACAGAGGAGCACTGATAATGCAAACCACCCCGGCCCACTCCAAGTGCTTCACTCAGCCTGAAAAAAGTCTCTCTGCAAGGCCCTGTCTATGAGATTTTGGCCCCAAACAATCCAGCACAGTCTACTATGCAGCGCCAAGGAGCAAGATAGTCCCAGCCCCATTGCAGCCTGGAAAGCTTTCAGCTGCAGCCTCTTGATCAGCCGTGACGCCTAAGGCCACTGAGGGAGTCAACCTGTGAACTACTGCAACTGGAAGCTCAGACAAATGCCTGCCTCTCCTTGTTTTCTCTCTTGCCACACAATGAAAACTTGGTGAACTGCCCTGAGATCTACAGTACAGACACAGGACGGTAGGCAAATTTAAAAAATAATAATACTAATACGTAATAGCATGCCAGGGAGGAGGGCTGCACTGGTGCCTCCCTCTGTGGAATGGTAGCTCTCTTATGCGCAGGGAACGGTTTTGTATGTGTAACAAGTCCAGTCTTGAGAATTCACACCAGCACTTCAACATGCTGCAGTGGGACCATCAGAGGGAGACAGAGTCTTCAGAGGGGACTGAAGGGAAGTTCTGAATTTGCAGCAGTTCACAAGGGCAACAACAGAGCTGTTGTGCCAGTTCATGGGGGAATAGCTGCAAGGCACCCTGCGTGGTACAGAAACATGCCTGAGGGCTTCCCACAGGCACTTGGTTGGTCACTGGTGAACAGAATGCTGGAAAAGATGGAACAGAAGAGGCTACAGGCCTGATCCTGCAGGCTCTTCCTAAGTTCTTAAAACACCAAAGCTATTAGCAACACATCGGGACTGCAGCACCAACACTGTCAGGCAAGTGAAGATGCCCCGTAGCAAATAATACTGTCCTACACAAATCTGAGATGTGGGACCACAGAGCCCAAACCCTATCCAGGTGGGAAATAATATGCAAAGGAGGACAAGGGTTGGATTTGGCCACCCCACCCAAACTAGTTTCCATGCTAGAGAAAACCAGATGCCCTGTTCCAAATCAAACAATACTTTTCATTAATAATGTTTATTCCGCTCAATAAATTTATTGTGCTAGCCAAAGGCCATGACAAAACCATCCAAACACAAACATTTATTCATACTAAGCAGCAGCAAGAAAGACCAAACTCCCAATGGACTGCTTGGGTGACGTGAGAGCTTGAGAGAGTTTGGCAGTGAAAACTACACAAGGCACAGGAAACGACAGCAGAATGACAACATGGGGGGCTGAGAGGGAGAGCAGCATCTAGGCACCAACACTTCCCAGCTGCAGTGCTTCCCCACCCACCCCTGGAGAAACATTTGGGGTATTCTCGGTGGGTAGGAGGGATGCATAGCTGTAACTAGACTTGAAACTGGGACAGCTGGATTGAAGACCCCATCTCTGCTATGCATGCTCAGAAAATTCACTCCCTTTCAGCTTCAACTGCCCTTCTGTAAAATGGGAACACAGAGACATATAGAAAAGGGGGGTATGACCACAAAATGTGTGCTCCAAAGTTAGCAGAGGGAAACGTACAAAAATACGTGGATAGGTTCTCCCCTTTTTGCAGTACCCCCAACCCCTTTCCATGCCACCAACCAAATGCATACTCCAACAGGGAGGGAGGGTGTGGCTGGAGGTTCAATCCCAGAGGATGTTGCAACAGCCTCGTGCTGCAAGCTCCACGCCTGCGCGTTTAAAAGATCTGCATGCAAAATCACTATTTTCTAGCCACACTGCACAAGGCCTACTCTCTCACCAGAGCCCTCTGCACCCCGGGGCACGTTATGAACTCCACATGGCTTTCTTCAAGAAGACATTTGGACAAGGTATTTTGACTGTGCAGGCTGAGCAAGCCCTGGTTCCATGCTTGGTACTCATCTTAGGGACCCTTCTGAAAGAACCAGAATTGTTTTTGCCAGTGCTTCTACACGGCTTTATGTAAGTGAGTCGTAGGCAATTTGTAACCGTTGGGAGTGACGCTTCAACGCTTTCCACATGCATCATGTCAGGAGGGTTTTGGGTATACATGGCAGGACAGAATTCGAAACAAAGACGTGCTCCTCCCAAGCTCACATTCCCAGCATGTTTGCACTCCTGTCTCAGTGATGTCTACACTGCCTTGGTCATGTCCACAGAGTGGAAGATGGCAGGATCCCCAAGAACGTGCTCTATGGGGATTGCATTACAAAGATGTCTGCCAATGTGACATGAAGGCTGGCAAAAACAACAACCCCACCATGTGGGAATCCCTTGCGGATGACCGCAGTGCCTGGAGGCAGGCAGTCAGGTCATGCATCCATAGTAGCGACCAGAGGAGGAATGACCGCTGGGGGGAGTGCAGAGAGAAGAAACACCCTGGCCCATCTGCAGCAGCACAACCAGACACCTTCTTCTGCCCCAGATGCAACAAAACATGTCTCTCCTGCATCGGTCTCTACAGCCACAGCAGGCGCTGTAACTCTCCAACCCTTTGACCTCACCCTCAAAGGCACACTCCTCCATTGTTTCCCGAGACAGACGGACACCAAGCAACCAGCCATAGACTGACACTGAAGATCCAGTTGCAAAGTTGACTTGGCTGAGCCATCGCCCTGAATCAAAGTGCTGGCCTGAGCCTCCAGCAGCCTCAGATGTTGTGGGTTCAAGGGGCTTAGCTTTTATCTGTACAGTTGACAGGACGTGGGCAGGAAGAGGAAGTTCACTGCTTCACGTGGGACTCCCTCTCTCTCTTTCATCCACCTTCACCTACGTACGTATCATCGGAAGCTGCTATATCTTGAGTCAGACCATTGGGCCCATCTACTTCAGTACTATCTGCACAGACTCCTCTCCAGGATTTCAGGCAGGGGTCTCAGCCTTGTGTTTGCAAGACAGATGCTTTATCACTGAGCTACAGTCTTTCCCATATGCACTGGAAAGGCCCTGTATCGGATTTTGGAAATTACCAAAACTAAAATGAAATCTCTAATCTCTAAAATCTCTAAAAAATTCCATTGCTCCTGTATAAACTTGGCCTTAGGACATAACTGACAGATACACCAAGCATTTCATAACAAAACTTGCCCAAAGTAGCCCTTTATCAGTTTCCCAAGTCCTATATGCTTGAGCAGAAAGTACTTCCATCGAGGCAGATTGACAAAACCACTGGCTACTGCCCCCTGCCCCACCTTATTTCTCCCTCTCTGCTGAGTAAATGAGCAGTTGATCCAGCAAAGCCACAAGATTCATGGGGGCCGGGCTGGTGAACTCCAGGCGCTGGCAAAGACGGGCAAAATCTCCTGCCAGAGTGAGCTCCCCATGATGGGCAGAGGCCGCAGCAGTCTCAACAACTGAATGCTGGCAGGCGAGGGGGCCCTGCTGGGGCAATGGGTGAAGGAGGCCTTCTTGTCTCAGCCTCTGAATGTCATCCAAGTTGCATGTTCCAATGCAAACGATGCCTATCAATTTCAGGGAAAAGAGCAGAAGTAAAACTTTCTGCTTTGAACAGTCTCTGCAGGCCACGTGCAGGTCGGTTCCTATTTACAGACAGCCTCTGGGACTGCATCACACACATCTTCACAAGTGCCCTCCCAAAGACAGCGTCCAATTATTTAGAAAGATCTTCACTGTCCACGTTTTTCCTTTCCATACTTTGTAACAGGCCATTTCATTCAGTGCCGTTATGTGGCAGGTTTTCCTCAGCCACTGGTCAATGGTTGGAGCCACAGTGTTCCCCAAAAAATTTTGCTACTGCTTCCAAGGCAAGAGCCCACAGTTCCAGTTCTCTTCCAGTAGACAGTACTTGCTTTGCACGCAGAAATCTCAAATGGCACCTCTGGCTTCAAAGCGTGTGCACAGGCAGGCACTAACGGGAGACTACAATCTCCTGTACCTGGAACGTGCCTTGCTAAGGCCTAGCTAAGGGAGCCTGTCTTGAAAACCAGAGAAACACCGTGCCTCTGAGCATAGGCAGAGCACCACTCATATTCAGGTCAGATGAAAGCACATTATTTCAGAATAACCTTGGTCCCAAGTTCCAGTTCTTTTAGGAGTTCATGACTGCCCCTTTGGACTAAAACGGGGGGGGGGGGGGGGCTGACTAGGATGCTGCTGCTCCAAAGAAGCCACCCAGGCCCAGGGGATCTTTCGGAAGGGCTCCACCCACCGCGGGATTCGCAGCCATTTCCTGAGCAGCCAAAAGGCTTTCCCAGCCATTTGCCAGGTGCTGAGCAACAAAAGCTGGGAGCTGGCGGCGTCTCCCACCATATGGGCTGTAAATCAGCCCAGTCTGCGCCGAGGCCCCGGAGAAGAGAGTCCCTGCCGAGCGGGAGTTGGCAGGAGAAAAGGAACCACGTCACCCGGAGAGGCCGTGGAAAAACACCACGCGACGATGAGATAAATGGCAAGAGGGACCCCGGGAGGGAGCTGGCTGGCTCTTGGCCAAGGAGAGGAAGAGGACACTGCTCCTGGAACAGGGGAGGGGGCTAAATCCTCCCCTCCAGCCTTGCAGCAGCACTGCAGCTTAGCAAGCCTTGCATGGGGAAATAGGTCAGCCTAAGGACTTCCCAGTCGGCACCTGGCGGGAATCCAAAGGAGCCCGAGGACAAGGGGAGGGGGGGCTTCCTTCACCAGACCACCAAAAGAAGACAGAGCCTAGCGAACTCAGCTGCCTGGTAACAGGACAGCAGCTGGTGAGAAATGGGAGAGTTTGCAGGGGGGGGGGGGAGGTTGGTTGTCATTCAGAGTTAAGGAGCTGCGTCAGACACAGCTTCTGTGCAGCTGAGGGCAAGTTGGGCAGGGTGGGGTTGGCAGAAGGCCATCTGCAGCCAGCAAGAGCAAACCAAAGAAACAGCTTGGCTGTTTTTATAGGAGCAGGCGGGATTAGTTGAACTGCCCTGGCCCACCAGGGCAGAGAGGCTTCCTAAGCTTCCAGCTGAGAAGTAAGGAAAAACTGGGGAGGAGGGAAGAACGTATGGAGCCCCTTCTACCCTTCATGAGAAGACCAACTGATTGAGAAAAAGGCTTGCATGCTACTTTGCAGAAGGAGAGTCTCAAAGTGGTTTCCAATCCCCAACAAGCACCAATGGCAATCGCGAAATGCAACCGTCAATCTGGCTGTGAGGGTGACCTGTTGCTCCTCCTCCTTCCCTGTGCCCATTGTGCTTCGCTCTCTTGAGGAATGGAGGATGCAGAGCGTCAGGTAACCTCGACCAATGCCAGCCTCGCCCAATGCCTGGGTGGGAGCCCACCAAGGCAGCCCCCAGCGGGATGGCTTCCCAGAGCGACTTGAGGAGGTTCCTCTTCCTCCAAGTCTGAGGCTCGGATCCATGAACCACAGAGACCAGGGCTTCATTTCCTAGGACTTTCAGAAATGTCTGAGTGGCTCCATGGAGGGCTAAGCAGGGTGTTGGGCTGCTCCGCTTTGGAGTGGGACTGTGAAAGTTGCTCCAGTTTCACCATGACTGCTACTGGAGCAGGGTTGCCAGCAAAGGATGCGATGTGCAGAGTTTTAACTTTTAGCGTGGAAACAGCCACCCACAAAGGGCCCACAGCTCACCCAACAAAACTACCATTTCCCATAGCTGGACCCAGAAGATCCCAACCAGGCATCCTACCCTGGCCTTGTGTCTTGCTCTTTACATGCTCGTTGCCATGAGGGAAAGTGAAACATTTATTTGCTACCAACACAAGATACAATCAAAGCCCACAATAAAAAGCCTCTCCATGGATCCCAGGCCTGATGCCAGATCCTTGGATTCCACAGTTTTGCACGAAGGCAGAATTCAGTACTTGGCAGTGTCTTCAGCACTCAGAAAAAAAGGTTTCCCCTGCTCCCCACCCCAAGAGCAGAATTTTAGTCTTATGGCTGCAGAAAAGAACCCTGAATGTATGCCCAGACAACCTCAGAGCAAAGGCCAAACTGGACTACCTATAGTCAAAAAGTGGGGATTCAGTACACCCTACCCCAAAAGCTTCTAATGGAATCACAGTGAGTTATGTTCATGAAGTGGCTTCTCTAGACAGGTTCAAACTTCCTTGCAAAATCTCAGCACAGAGTCCAAACACAAATTCAGAGACCTCAGCACACTCATTCACAGGGGCAGGGGATTTCCCCCATGCTCAGGAGCACAGCCATCTCACAGAAGGGTCTTCAACAGGGTGGGGAGCTCTCAGCAGGCAATCAAGGCACTTAGAAAACGCAGCATCTTTATAAGGTGCCTCGGAAGCTCGAGAGGCAGAGGACTCCTCGGTGACTGAAATGCTGCCAGCGTCAGCACATGCAACCTTCTAATTAAAGAGAGAATTTTATAGCTGCTCAGTGAACAGCATGATGTGCAAGGCACAACCACCGCTTGAGAGATCTGGAAGGCATGAGGCTGCTGGACAGAGAGACAAGAGGCACAGACACAGAGGCGGGCAGGGAAGCGGGCCATGGGGCAAGGACAGTCAGTTTAACCCTTGCGCCTCCCAGACACACAAAGGTGGGCAGTTTAACTTAAAGGACATGGGGCTTCTGCACCAAGATTTCTAAAACCAGGCAGCTCCTCCTCCTATGTTGCCTCCCTGAACAGTATTCTGCAAATACACCTAAAATTCCTAGTCCATACAGAACTATGCTACACATTTGTGGTGCACCGGCACCTAGACTTTCTATGGTTAACTTATTGGTATTTTAGGTGTTACTTACTGATCCAATGTTATTGTAGTTTTGCTACTGGGATAGTTTGTTCACCTTTAGTCCCCGCACTTCACTCTCACCCATGGCTCCTAAAGCTGTCAGCATGTGACAGTGGCCACAACCAAGGGGCAGCTTTGATTCGCTGGCTAAAGCAGGTGAGGGTAGCTGATAGGTCCCAAACCCTCGGTGGGTTAGGAAATTCCCTTGCATGCAAAGACAGGCTCTGGTGGATTAAGGAGACAAGACCAACAGTGGGTCCAAGAAGGTGGTTTCTGCACATGCTGTGGAGGGAAGTAAGGGTCAGATGGGGCTCATCAACTTGGGAAGAGAGCCCAGCTAGAAGGAAAACTCTGGCCCGAAACCTCCATTTCCTTGTGGGATATCTTCAGAGAAGAAAAGTCTCAGGAGTGAACGCTACACAAATCTGGAGTGAAGTCCCTAAGGTGGTTGGATGGTGCCTTCTGGCAACTCCTGCAGCCAAGCTGGTGCCAAAATTATTGTTCTGCTTTCCTCTGGACCACATCAGTAAAGCTAGGGGGGGGGTCTTGTAGTCTGGACAACCCAGGACCTCCAGACACACTTTCCAGGCATGCGCCTCAGGGAGGTCCCTTTGGTGCTGCTGATGCAGTGGTTTGACTTCATCTCTGGAGGTGCACTTCCCTGTCTCTCAATGGGCACCAACAACTACTACTGTTTGCTGCTTTGGTATCATTTTGACGTGAAAGCAGTAAAAGAGTTCTTTTAATAAAATCAATAAAAGAGAAAGCACTTTTCTGCTTAGTTACCTGGAGCAAATTCTGAACTCGCCCCAGGCAACCAAGTTGGACAAGCTTCCTTTTCCAGCTGTACCTCCCATCCCCTCTACCCCACAAAAATAGATGTTTTCATCACTCTGAAGGCAATCACACAGGAGCCAACCCACCCCTTGTGACATTTCCGACATGCCAGAATTCTGGCGTCAACTGACTGGGTTGTGGCGGGTGCAAACCTGAGCAGCTGGAATAGGCCTGGGATCCTGCTGCTGCTGCAGCCTCTGTGGAGGAATAAGAGCTGCCCTTTGGCAGGGCCAAGCTGAGGTGCCTTTTGTAAATGATCAGCCAGTCAACAAACTGAACGATTCTCAAAGCTATTTATAGGAGCTCAAACGGGAACCCAATCGCAGGTGGCCTCTTCGCTCACCTCACCCTTGACATTCCCACCTCAAACAGCTCTTGACCAAAACTCTGCCTTTGGGAAACACCAAGCCAGTGGGGGAACAGAGGCAGACCCCACTTTCCACCAGGACCTTTTACTCAGCCTTGCAAAAAAGCCCACTCAAGTTGCTAGTCCACAAGAAACACCAACTAGCCTGTCTGTGACTACAGTAGCAATTTTCACTGGAAATACTTAAAAGGAGGGTTTCATTCAACTTTTTATGGCTAAAAGATTAGGGAAGCAAAAGGGGGGGCAGACAGTTTTCAATAACTATCTGGCAGAACTTTAACCATAAGAGCAAATCACCCGACATCCTTCAACCATTGTGACAAGCTTTCCCACATCTAGGCCCATCTTGCTACTCAAACACTATGTATATATGTCTGAAAGACAAGGTCAGTGAATCCCCCAGATGACTCCGCGGCCTTCTGGCCCAAGATGACGCCTGTTTAAGGTGGTAAACCATCAGAGCATCCTGAAAAAGCTGCTCACCCATCAGCCAAGTGCAGGTTCATCAGCCTCACCAGATGGCCAAATCAGCCAGGTTTGCAAAATCTTTAGGTTGCTGCACAATTAGATCGTATTTCAGTCTCAAAATCAGATGTTAATCCCCGTTCCTTAATCAGCTTTGAGCAGTAACCAACAGAGATAGGAATCTTCAAGCAGAAAAACAAAGGGGCAGACTCACACACTTTGTACTTAATGAGAATGTGGCTGGTGCTAGATTTGAACCCCAAGCTCTCATACAACCATGTACAAAACCAACCCGGACCAAACTCACGCTGTCTAATAGGTGCCCAAAACCTGCTGTATCACTTAATAAGTTAGCTACAATTCTTATAAGCTTTTGTCAAAGATAAACTCCATGCACCTTATAGCCAATTAAAACATACAAAAGTTGAACAAGACTACTTTAGAAAGCACTGTAAATCATTTCATAGTAACCCTAACCCACACAATCTCTGGAAGTTCTTTGCACCAGTCTTTTCCATGAAAAACTACAAACCCTCAAACTGAAAAGAAGTTCGCTTCTTGTTGGAAAACATCAGCAAAGTTTCAGCAAAACCTATCAATAGATTTGGAGTATTTTCCCTGCTGCTGCAGTCAATAGCAGTAATATATTATTGTTCATGTTATATTGACAGTCAGGAGTTCCTTTCCCTTGATAAATATTGAGGGAGGAAAATATGGCTTCACAAAAGATTGCTCTCCATGATTATATGTAGGTGTTTTTTATGTTTACTGTATTTTTTTAATGTTTCCAACAAGAATGCTGTTAAATACATTGTGAATGTTTTAAATGCTCTTCTTAACAAAATTGTCACCATCCCAACACAGCTATGGTTTCCAGTTGACTAAAAGATCAACCCAATGAGAGACGCACTTGTGAGAAGGTATGGATTGAGCAGCAGCGTTCATTCAGACTTCCCCTACAGAAATAATTAGGGTGGGGGAGGAGTACAGAAAGCACTACTTGAACCAAGCTGCCAAGCTATTGTGGTTTTGATAGAACTGCCAACTCAGCGGTGTTTTTCTAATCACTTGGATTTAGCAGCGCTGCCCCCTTTCAACTGAATGCTATACTAGGCTGGATCAACCAAAGTCTAGTGTCTCAAACAAGGGAAGTCATAATCCTGCTCTATTCTGCCCTGGTCAGACCACACCTGAAGTCTTGTGTCCAGTTCTGGGCACCACAATTTAAGGCTACTGAAAGACTGAAATATGTACAGAGGAAGGCAACCAGGATGATCAAGGGTCTGGAGACCAATATCATATGAGGAAAAGTTGATGGAATTGGGTATGTTTAGCCTGGTAAAGGAGAGACAGAGGAGATAGGATAGCTATCTTCAAATATCTAAAGAAGTGGTTTTCAACCAGTGTGCCGTGGCCCCCTGGGGTGCCTTGAATGCTGGTCAGGGGTGCCACGGGCAACACTGGCCTCTGTCCCTCTTTCTTTCCTTCCTTCCTTCCCTCCCTCCTCTGGTGCCCTCTTGCATCTCTGCCTCCCAAAGTCTTGCACAGACGTTTACTGCAGCAGCCCTGGCTATAAGCTCTGCAGGTGAATGGTGCCTGTGAGAAGCACCTCTCTTTGGGGCAGGGTGGGGGGCAGCTCAGAGACCAGGGACAGCAGCAGCGGCTGCCCAGAGGACTCCCAGGGAGAGGAGAGGAGGGCACACTCCGCAAGGGAGGGTGTTCAAAAAAGGGTGAGAGCCTGCCAGCTCTGAAGGCAAGGGGTGACCTAACTGGGCTCCTGAGCCCCACAGCAGAGCCACAGAACTCAAGGGAGCCGTGGGCTCAAAAAGGTTGGAAACCTCTGAACTAAGTGGCTGCCACATGGAAGATCGAGCAAGCTTGTTTTCTCCTGCTCTGGATAATGCTGACCTGCCTTACTGGCTTGCAGCCTTATTGGCTTGTGGAAAGAATGACCACAGTCCACTCACAGATGAAGGGGCATGACTTGGGGCTTCCCTTGTGCTTGGTCTGGAAACTGCAGTTAGCGCAGAATGCTGCAAAACAATTGCTTTCAAGACTGAACGTCTGCCAGCATACTATGCCCACATTTGAAGATCTGTGTTGGCTACCAGTCTGCCATTGGGTTGAGTTCAATGTGTTCCCAGTGCCCATAATACACAGAACTGCTTGGGAACAGTTGACTTAAGGGATCACCTTAGCCCATTCATGCTGACTCAACTGATCCACAGCACAAGTGCCAGGCAACATCCATTCTGTGTCTGTCAGGAGTTTTATGCCTTTACCTGTACTTTGGAAGCCCCTGCCTATTGGCCATTGTTTTATTATTTTATATGGCTGCTGAAAACTTTTGGATAGGGAAGCCTACGAAGACACACATGACTGGCTACATGTTTTGCTGTGTTTCACTCCTGTTAAGAAATTTTAAATCTTTTTATTTATTTATTTCAGATGTGTTTCCCACTCTAGACTCCTTTGGGATGAAGCGCATGATGTAAATCTGATTTATATAAACCAATGAACACAACAGAGGCTTCAACAGGCCCGGTCACGCCCCCTTTCCCCTTTGCTCTGGAATGCCACACTCTTGCAAGACACACAGAGCCATATTAGCCTCCGGGATGCTAACACCCAAGCCACTTGCACTGGATCCTAGCCTGCTCACATGCAGTGCTGAGGATGCCTCTTGGCTTCTGCTCCACGTTATGTGATGCTGGAAACTTCCTGCTGAATTCTGCCACTACCAACGTCATGTAACTTCCCCAATATAAAGAAGTCTACCATCACTACTGTGCCTGACAAACAGGTTGCCACGACTCCCAACTGAGAGTCTGGGAACCAAGGAAAGGCAACTAAATCACCAAAGGACTACGCATATCTCATTGGAAAAGACACTCCTCTCACCTCCAAGCAAAATGCTTCTTTTATAATAGGTTACACACTCAGGACTTATTCCCGAAACAGATTAGTGCCTAAAGACGAGTATTGTTGATAGACAATCAATTTTTGTCACAAAGAAACAGAGCACCACCTGGGGTTGCAGCCATCTACTCTGGAGAAGCAGCAGGAAGACACACGCAGGTCAAATGAAAGGAAGGGTAATTTTCGCTTTTTAAAATTCTATTTAAGCAGTCTTGCAGGGGGACTCTGACCTGGCCCTGCTTACCTCACTTAGTTACTGGTGACCTAGAAGACAGCACACACAAATGCACACACACACACACACACACACACACTTAAAGCTTGCCTGCCACAGGAAACTTCCTGTTCCTAGTTCATCAATGGCATAGACCACGATCAGAGTAGGTCATGGTGGGTTGCAGTTATGTCACTGGCAAAGCAGGACAAAAAATAGCAATCCCTATTTATGCCCTTGAAGTGCAGGGCACAGCCCACTAAACCCTGCAATTTGCAAGTCATAATTAATCAACAATATACCCATTAATAGGATGTGTGCAGAGAATCATTTATATATTGCAAGGGCATTTATGAGGTTCCTCTAAACACTCCAAGGCATGCAGGCTTTCTTGGGAGGCCAGCCTTTCCTGATGAAGGGGGGGGGGAGCGCAGGCAGTGCCCCCAACCAGCCCATTAGTTTCCCCAGAGGAACAAATGACAGATATAGTCTTCCTACATGAAAGAAAAGTCAAGGGGAACAGTCTGGGACCCCATTTGGGTGCAGTCATACCAGCTTCCAAGAGCAACCAAGTCTTCCACCCTCTACATCCACTTGGGTTCAGTTTCTGGGTCAGACTAGTCAGGATCTGGCTTGAACTCTCCTAGGACTCGATGGCCCTTGTGGTCTCTTCCAACTCTATGATTCTATGATTCTACGAGTACTTCTCAGGCTGCGTGCACTTCAAAATTCTTACTCCTCTTACCTACAACCCTCTTGGCAGGTCGGTATGACTCAAAGAGCAGAACTTGCTCTTCTGTATGCTTCACTGAGGAACAGGGGTGACCCACTGCCTAAGCCCTTGCAATGCTACAGTGGACTGTATACTCCTGAGCACGGACTCATCTGTGTCTATTGACTCAGTAAACAGCCATGAACATTGATAGCAACATATAAATAAACATAATAATTATGCAAGATATCCCAAAATGACATATGTAATAAAATAGGAACAACAAGGGCTAAACCCAGCTACAAAAAGAGTAATAAAAAAGACCTGAAAGACTCATTCAAAAGAATATATAAAAGGAAGAAATCTCATCCACGCTACTTAAAAGGCTAAGTACAAGAAAAGAAGCCACAGACATTAGTGACCCTCCCAAGGGACTGGGTAAAGAATGACAGGCACGCCTAGTGAAGCGCAACACATCTGCTTCTCTGCTTTGCAATGTTTGAGGCCTTTCACAATGCAAAGGATTCTCTCAAGAACCAGGACAGTATGGATGGGAGAGAGGTTATGGCAAGAAGCCATGAAGGCTCTGCTCTACCTCGACTGTCGAAGGCAGTAGGCCCCTGAAGACCAGCTGCAGAAACCACAGGAGGTGAGAGGGCTGCTCTGGACAGATCCTGCCTAAGGGCTTCCCAGGAGAAGCATCTGGATGGCCACTATGAAAACAGGGTGTTGGCTGTGGGGGCCCTGGGCCTGATCAGCAACCCGGCTCTCCTGATTCTCTTAAGAACGTAAGGAGAGCCTGCTGGATCAGGCTTAGGGCCCATCTAGTCCAGCATCCTGTTCTCACAGTGGCCAACCAAGATGCCAGTTATGGAAAACCCACAAGCAGGATTTGAGCACAAGAGCAACTCTCCCCTCCTGCAGTTACCAGCAACTGGGATTCAGAAGCATTGCAACCCCCAAGCGTGGAGGCAGAGCAGAGCCATCCTGGCTAGGAACCACCAATAGCTGGGAGCAAGTTCCATAGTTTAGCTTAGAGACAGAAGACACAGGGAGCTCTCTCATGGAGATTCACAGGCAGACCACATTCTAGCACTGGCCGAGCTGCTGTGCAGCCAGCAGAAAAATAATAAAGATCAACAGCAACCCAACTGAGAGACCCAGACAGAGCAACTACACAGCATTCTTGACGGAAGGTTTGATCCAGCCCTCACAGAGGCAATACTGCCAATACAAGCAGGAGGTCAATGGGGCAGGCAGATGTTCACAGGGTCAAAGTTCTGGGGCTGACCTGGTCATTTGCAGCATATTTAATAGAGACAAGGCTCTATATGCTATTAGACTCCAGTTCCCATCAGCTTCAGCCAGCATGGCTAAACATCAGGGATGGTGGGAGATGTAGTCCAACACCATCTTGATGGCCGCAGGGTCCTCCCCCCGGTTTAATGGATCACTCTGGTCCTTGTGAAGCCAAGCACACCTCTACATTCAGAGCACCACACAGAATGGGGAACAAGTTCCAGAGGGGAAGCAGCGTCACTCCCTTGTGGCAAGAAAACACCAAGCCCTGTGACTGCTTAAAGATTAACAAATCTGTTGTGGCAGGAGCTTACGTGAGTGCCCTCCCCCCGGGCAGACACACGAAGAGGTCACCTCAGGAGGAAAAGAAGCAGATGGCAAGCCAAACAGAGAGATGTCTAGGAAGTGGCCAAGGCAGGCCTGAGAGAGCAGTCTATGAAGCCTCTTCCTATGGAGAGTATAAACAAATAGCAGATTCAGCCAGAGGGAAAGGGAAACGTGCTTTTAGAAAAGAGGAGCAGCTTATTGGCAGAGCAGAAGGGCCGAAATTCAATCCCCTGTGTCTCAGGAGAGACCCTGGCCTAAAACCCTGGAGAGCTGCTGCCAGTCAGCGTTGTCAACACTAAGCTATGAGGCTTGCTATACGCCAGCTAAACGCAGGACGACCAGCCACTGATAACAGGCTCAATATTTACATGTACTAATGTGGGAAAGCAGGAGAAAGTGAAGCAGGGCTTGTATCAAGCCAGACCATTTCAGCTACTATTTCCCAATCCGACTGCCTTGCAAGGTGTGTTGAGCCTCCCCTCCGCCCACGATTCCCAGAACCAGGGCTTTGAGAAGCACCACACAATGCTGTGAGAGAATAGGCTCTGCATGCTGGTAGCCCCCCGCCCCCCATGCCCAGGAGCAACAGGGCCAGGTGGCTGGAATGCACCGGCTGCCTCCATCACTTTCCTCGGCCTGGGAGAGAGAATTTGCAGAGTTCAGCCAAGGAAGAGGCAGCTGCTCGCCGGGATGTTCCCGTAACAATATCCAGCCGTGTTGATACATGTTTTCCTGTGAAACCTGAAGAAGAGGCAGGGAGTGAGTCCTGGGGACATGCAAAGGAACAGGCTCAGTGGGGGGGGGGGCTATGTACCAAGCAGAGGCGCCCAAGACCTGCCCCCAATGGAGAAGGCCAGCCTGACAGGCCAGCCAACCCTGCACTCACAACAGTCTGCCTCTATACTCTGGGGAAATAGAACAGGGCAAAATAGTCATCCGCTTCAACGAACATAGACGCCTACAAGGACCACCGAGCTTACTTCTATTTGGTGGGTACATTTTGTTTCAATAAAAAGAGCACATGCACAGCATGATCAAACCTCACAGTGGCTACAACTGAGGCACCAGCGGTGACCAAATCAAGAAGTCCACAGACACCAGTGGACCGGCTGAAGAGAGCTCGAAAGTTTCCGCAGTGGAGAAACAGCAGAGGGAGGAGATGCAACCAGACGTAAGTTGGGGTGGAAGATTCCCCCTGGTTTATTTGTTTAGTTAGTGGGGCAGGATGCACATCATCAGGTCATCAGCATGGTCATTGGACGGACGCCAATTGCAAATGCAACATTAGGCAAGTTTTTAGCTTTGCTCACCAAAAACAAGTAAAATTAGCATGCTGAATCAAATCGCTCTCTGGGGCAGCCTTCTCCAACAAGGTGCCTTCCAAACATCTTAAACTACGACTCCCATCAGCCCCAGCCAGCAATGTGCTCACACCCCAAGGAGAGGAAGCTCAAGGATGCAGAAAATCTGCTAGAAGCTTCACAGAAAAGGTGGGGCCTGGGGCAGCTTGATAAACCAAACAAACTATAATTTGACACCAGGTAACTCCATGTGGAAGAATGGTCATGAAACCTGGCCTAAGCAAAAGTGATATTGCAGTTCTTTTGAAGTGACCGCTCTTCTGACAGTCTGGGGGGGGGGGAGAGAGCTTGACTGATGTGGGGATGAATTCCTTCTTCTTTGCCGTTTGATCTTGGCACACAGAAGCAACAGGGAATGGCATCCATTTCTCAATTATTACAGTGCTAGCCCACTCTTCCTTTAAGAAGCCCAGCAAATGACACTGCCCCATTTTGCTACTCATCTTAAGAGACTGAGGGGGAAAGTAGGAAAGGCAGTCTTCAAGTGTATAACCAAAGTTCTCCTGCAGTATTGGACCAACCCAATTTTACACTTATAGGATCAAATAAGAGACCGACTAAATAAGGCCTTCTTCCTCCCCACATAGGGCTAGAATGAAAGAGGGCTCATTACCATGAACAGAGTTCTACTCCACTCCTCAAAAAGCTCTAATGCTCTGCTTGGCCAAACTCCAAAATGGCAAATGTTTGGACAGTGCCAGATCACCACAGCCCAGCAAGGAAGTCCAGGGAAGGATGCAAAAGACCAAGAATATTTCCAACATCTCATGGAATGGGGAAGAGCTCATTGGGATTAGATTCATGCCCACTGGTCCAATTCACCAGGGATTGAGGGGAGGTTCCAGATAGTTCCACGTCCGTGGTCAGCAAGATGTGCGGCCATGCACAGAACCAGCAGCTTTCCTGCATTCCCCTCTTAGAAGCTGTGGCACACCACTGGGAGCACCAGCTGCTTGGACTACAGCTGTGGGGCATGACTGCATTCGCCACTGTGAATCAGCACAGCCTCCTCTGGCTTTGAGCCACTCCTTGTCAGCTATGTAGAACAATGGGGCTAAAGGGGGGGGGGGCATGGAGGTGGAAAGAGATAGGCATCTGAAAAGACTGGGCAAAGTTGACCAAAGTTGTAGGTCAAGACTTCTCCAACACGGCCACTCCAAGCCTCCTAAAAGTCGGAGAAGCATCCGACTAGAACAAAAACCAAGGGCAGATGGCAGAGGCAGCAGTGCCCACCCCAAGGGCAAGCAGATAGAAGGAGGGTGGAAGGCCTTCTGCCACACTGGCCTGTCCCTTTGCAGCATCTCCTCTTGCCAATCTGCTTACATTCCTCATCCGTGAATCCCATCTTCCCCTTTTCTACCTGTTTAGTTGCTGGGATCCTAGAGGGCAGTGCAGAGCTGCCCACACCGTGAGCCACTAGAAACACAGACTCTCCAAAGAGGGTCTCCCTTGGTAGGAAAAGGTCAGGTAACAGGAGTGACTACCACCACCACCTGACCACAGACCTTCCTCAACGGGAAGGGATGTTATGGCTCCCTGTTCGAGTCGGGACTTTGCCTAGGCAGCAAGAGACTTCCTAGTGCGCCTGCCTGGGTTGTACCTGATGGCCACCTACAGCTGGGCTCTGACACCACCCCTCTAGCCTGGCTAGACTACTGCTGCTTATATCTCCCAACCCACTACTCCACTCTGACCCCCTTGACCCAATTCTATTCAGATGTCATGATAAATCAGGAATGAGGAATTTGTGGTTGGAATATATCTCCCCTGACCGCCAGACAGGCAGGCTTGGGCTGATGGGAGTGGTAATTCAACAGCATCTTGAGAAGCACATGTGCTCCCCCCAGTCCTAGGAGAAACCAATGTTTATTATGGCAGTAACAAACTGCTGCATGCTCCCCCATCTGCCCCCACCCCACCTGAGAAATAAAAAGCTTTTGCTTCTGTTCTTAATTAACTGCAATTTCACATTGCAGCCAAACCTGAAAGCTGTAATTAAACTTAGCTATTGTTTGAAACAAGTCAACTTCACAACCCATGGTTTGAAGTTTGTTTCAAACAAACCATGGCTAATATTGACCAGAGTGCAGGATTTCGACACAATGCTGAACTGTGATTAATGCAAAATCGGAGCTCTGTTTTCCTCCTTGTGTCTGCACCAGAGGAGGAAGAGGAGCACACAAATCCCAAGGCTTGCTCAACCCCTTCCTGTCACCATAATCCATGGTTTGTTGCAATGTCTGAACCAGCTCAATGGCCCCTGCTATGCTGCTCTGGCTCAAACAGCCTCCTCTTCTCTTACTCATCAAATATCTACATATGCATTTATACAGCTATATGTTTACACGGTCTCCTCCCCACACTTCACCATAAGGTCCCAGGGCAAATTATAGCAATATACTGACAATTAAGTCTATGACCTGAAACATGCTCTCTGGAAGGCAAGCTCCAATTGAATTGAATATACTTACAAGATACTGTAGCAAGAAGTGGCCCCAAAGCAAAATGTTGTTTGACAGGTCTGATACAGCAAATGACCAAAGGATTGTCAGTCACATTACTGTATACTGGCATGAAAGTGGCTTCATTATAAAATCCCTTTGCATCTCAGCAGCTGCTCAGTTTGCTGCATTTTTTTTATTTATTCAGTTTGCTGCAGTAACACTTTCTGTAAAAACAGCATCCCCTTAAAAAACAAGTTTTGCTGGACTAATAAAAAGTAAATCTAAAAAACACACAATTCTCCTGTGATATTTCATGATAAAGGCAGCAAAAGAATAATTAGGGAGCAAAACCATCTCCTGCTACTGCATCAGAGGCACGACTAGAAAGGTCTCATACACCTGTCCCATTTGAAACAGACAAGAGCTGGGTAAGTTAAATGCTCCACTCAGACTTCATCAA
Organism: Podarcis cretensis; assembly: GCF_951804945.1. Classification (NCBI taxonomy): domain Eukaryota; kingdom Metazoa; phylum Chordata; class Lepidosauria; order Squamata; family Lacertidae; genus Podarcis; species Podarcis cretensis. Next base: position 2,152,547 of record NC_137178.1, on the reverse strand, counting down.
GGCTAGAAACTCCATCATTAGGCCCTGATCTAAGAAAAATATGCTGCTTATCCTGGTTACAAAAGCCCTTGTCAAATCTGCAAAATCCAAACGGGTGACACAAGTTAGTCTGATGAGCACTGCTTATTCCAATAATCTTCGCTCTGGAACTTCTGAAGCCCAGAATTTTCAATGCTTTCCCCACCTCTTATTTCTGGACAGGCCCAGAAGCCGCCAGCGTTCCCACACTGTTGTGGCTTGCCCTTGCAAACCTGTCCAACACACATGCTTTGCTCAGAGGCCCCTTCGGCGCGTGCTGAACAAAGTACAAGTTTTTCTGGCTCGGCAAGTGTCGGGCTGCGCAAGGACTTCCAGCACTGGTTCCTAATTGGATATGGGTATCCCCTCCCAGAAGTGGCAGCATCCAAGCTGGTGCCAGGCACCAAAACAGAGGCTAAGCCTCTCCCAGCTCATGCCACAGCACCGGACCCCACCCCTCAGACTGGGGCTTGCTGGCAAACACCAGCATGTGAAACGCATGCCAGTCACAAGAGTTCAAGGAACAGCGCTGACTCCAGACATGCAGCTCTTCCATAGTCCTCATTCACAAAGGCTTCCAGAGGGGCATGATATCAGAAGAAACGAGAACTTGAACTCCATCAAATCCACCCATTCTTGGAGAAGCAAAGAACTGCACTCAATAGCAGCAAGGAGAAGTGGAATGCACCCCTGCCCTGAAAGAATGGCAGATCCACAAAAACCAACTAAGTTAGTTATTGGTATGAACTTTTGTGTGCATGCACTTTGTTTTGTTTCAACTACGGCAGACCAACAAGGCAACCTACCTGTAACTAGATCCACAGAGCTGAGAGAGAGATTCCAAGGTTAGCAGACCTGGCTTCCTGACCTCCTAGTCTTTCACTCCTCTCCAGTCCACAAATCCACCTTTAACCCACAGAAGGCAGGAGCAAACAGTGGTCTATGGATGACTCACATAAGCGTGCCAAGCTTCAATATGGAGATGGCCAAAGAAACACTTCAGAAGCATTTCCTTGTCTGGCCTTAAGAAAAAGCATTGCTGTATTCCGCCCCCCCCCCCGACACTGTTCAGTCTGCTCAGGTGTTAAGAAAGACACAACCACCAAGTCTCACAAAGAGAACTGCTACGGAAGGAAAAGTCCAAGTTATCCCACTGAGCTCCACTTTGAATGGTTGCCCCCCATGCCAAAGTTCACAAAGGCTGGGTAGAACGCTCCAGGTTTAGCTGCCACGGGAAAAGGAATGTTTCCGCATTATACAGGATAATTGATGCCCAAGGAAGAGCTCTGTGCATGAAAACTCGGAAACTGGCATACCCAAATCCCCACAACGCTCTCCCCGCCATGGTGCTCTTTATCTTTGGGACTATGTAGCCTGATCTATTGCAAAACCAGAAAACAAGGTAAGCAAGGGGGCAGGTTTGCATGGACCAAGGTAGCTTTCAGGTGTCAGGACAAGGAACTGGGGCGGGGCTGTAGCTTCATTCACTGACAATTTGCCTAAAGGGCAGCACAGCCAAGGAAGCACTTATGCTGCCAAGCACTGACTGCAAGGTTACTCCTAGTGGACCAGCCCCCACTGTAAGAGTCTCACTTCTCTGAGGCTCTTCAAATTATCCCTCTGTGCCTACAAGAGAAAGTGTGGCTATGCTTCAGGAGCAGATCGTAACTACTAGTCTCTTCGGGCGGGATGTCCTTTGCAAACTCAGTGTTCAGGAGCCCCTCCTCCTCTTCTCTGCTGGGGGGGGGCAAAATGCAGGTGGAAAAGCAAAGGTGGAAAATCTGCAAGGTGGCTGGCCAGAAGCAGAACTGGAGTGTTGCAAATCAGGTTGGATAAACTGGACAAGGCACCCCAAGGCAGAAAAAAAGCCTGAATCTGCCAGGTAGGAGAGGCCCCTCCTTGGAGAAGGCCTGGGGTGTGCCTGCCTGCCGTCCCTCCCACAAACTAGGGCAAGCAGCAGCAGCAGCAACAACAACCCACCTTATGGCGGAAGAGAGGCTACAGGCCAGCCCTGCTGCAGAGCACCCCAGACTCCCACGCCAAGGCTTCTCCGAACTTTCAACTCAAGTTCTGCCCAAACAAAGGGCCACCAGAGCCAAGTTCAGCTGAGCCTCAGCAATTTGGGACAGGGACCCATCTCTTTGTCCTCGCTCCCGCTGATGGGGCTGGAGTCGCAGAAGCAGACAGTCGCTGGCATCAAAATCTCTTGGGCTCCGCCAGAGTCTCCCCTGCCCCAGGGAAGCGGCCAATACCTGTTTATTTGGTCGGCTCCCCTGCCCCACCCTCGGAGCCCAACCCTCGTGGCAAGGGGCGATTACAACATCTTAAAGAGACACAATGAAGCAACATAAAACATGTAGAGAAAACTCCTTCCCAGCCAGGCGCCAGCTTAAAGAAAGTTTTGCTGTGTTTATTGTTTACAAGAGAAGTGGCTGGAGGGGTTTTTTTTTGGGGGGGGGGTATGGGACTACCTCCCAACTGCTCCTGTATCATATGCCCAAAGAGCTGCCATCACACACAAGAGGGCTATGGTGGGGGGAGAGATTCCCACCTTATCCTTATGGCTCGCATATTCCAAGATGGGAGGCTTGAGCTGAACCTCTGATGGGAAGCGCAAGCCCAGCAAGGGGAGCCCTGACCCAGAAGCCTGGCCACCATCTGCTGGGGGGGGGGGCGTCCAAGCCCTGGGTCCCCTCCATCCGGCAGAAGGAAGGGCCAGACCTGAACCGCCCCCTCCCCACGGACAGCATCCCTAGTGGGCAGAGCAGAGCAGCTCCCTGGGGCTTTCTCTGCATCCAAGCGCGTGGGCGAAGTAATGGCAGGGAGGTGGGGGGACGCTCGAAACAGCGGGGCCCCCACTCGAATAAAACATTGGGGGGGGACACACACACACACCTGTCCCGCATAATCGATCGCAAGACGCCGCGCGTGCGCACCATTCGAATGGCAATGCACGACAACCTGGGGAGGGGGGCGCCCCTCAACTATTTTATATGGGGGGGGGGGTCCTAAAGGACCTCGGCTCCTAAGTCCTGAAGCCACAGCCAAGCCCCCTCCGGGTGGGCTTCGGGACGGCAGCGAAGAGAGGCGCCCCCCCCCCGCTTTCCCGAGATCCCAGCAGAGAACCGGGGGGGGGGCTTTTGTCGGGGGGGGCGGGTGAGGTGAAGATTGACAGGTCAGCTGGCCAACGGGCTGGGGGGGGCGGGTGATGTCGCCCCTCCGGGCCCAGAGGAGGAGGAGAAGAAAGGAAAGAGGCCCCCCCTCAACCTCTGAAACGCCCCCCCCGGCAGCCCGCGCGCCCCCGGCAGCCCTGAGTGCGCGTCCGTGCGAGGGGGGAGGGGACCCGTGGGATCCCCCGGGGCTGAGGAGGGTCTTCCTCGAAGGCCCGAGCCTGAGGGGGCGACGCGAAGCCTCTCCCCTCCCTACCGCCGTACCTGGCGTGGGCCCCGCAGGGCCGCTCTCCGCGCGCTGCCCGCCTGCCCCGGCCGCTTCCTCAGCCGCCGCCGCCGCTGTCGCCTCCTCCGGCCCTCGCTTCTCCGCGCTCGCGCTTCTCCTCGCTCTCCCTCAGACACGCCGCGCGCGAGGCCTGCCCCCCGCCATTGGCCGCGCTGCCCGCCACTCACCTCCGCCCCGCCCACGCTCGGCGGCCCGCCATGGGGGAAGAGGACGGCCGCTCCGCCGAGCCGAGCTCCCATTGGCCGCTCTCCGCGACGTCGCGCCTCCCCTGCTTTCCTCTAGGCGCCCATTGGCCAGCCGCCCCCGTCCATCTCTCTTGGAGCGTTTCCCACCCGCCTACCCTCGCTTTGGCTCGCTTTCCGCTCAAAGGCGGCGAGGCCCCTGTCGAGCACTCGAGCGCTGATTGGCCGACGGCTCTTTCTCGTAAGCCCGCCCTCCGTCCCCGCCCCTCGGCTGCGAAAGGCGGCGGGCGGGTGGCGTCCCCCACGTGGGGAGGCAGCGCGCGACGGCGATTGGGCTCTCGGCCGATCCGAACCACGCGCGGCGCCGGCTTGGATTGGGTGAAGTGCCTGCCGCTCAAAGTTGGGACTCAGCCAATCCGGGAAGGCCTCTGCGGACTGAACCATGGACGCGGGGGGGGGGGGGAGCGCAGAGAACAATGCCTTCTTCGTTTGCTGCGGCTGCATCCACTGGGGGGGGGGGTCCTGTCTGCTGTGTTTATAAGTTTTTATTTGAAACGGGGCTGTGGTTGTTTTAACCCCACTCCTGAGCCAAACAAACACTCTATCCCTCTCCATCTGACACATGTCACAAAAGGAAAAGGGAACAGGGGGGGCAGAGGAGAAGCCGGTGCAAACACTTTTGTATTTTTCAGCTACAGAATAGCTGTAATGACCAACTGGAACAGGAAGATTTCAAAGCGAGAAAGAGCCAAAAGCCGCTCATCGTTCAGCAGTTTATTCATTCAGTTTTCTGTCAGCATCGCCCTTGAGCCAGTGCACCAACTGGACTCATGCACTTCAACCCCGACTGGGCTAGGCGAGCTGGGTAGCACTTCCAGAGACCACCTTTCTCACAGGGACAGGTCACCGTGCTGTGGACTCACAGCTTAGAGCTGAGAGCACCGGATTCACTTGCACAATAATACAGTCGTTGCGCAGCAGAGTTTTGCAGAGTCTTGCAGAGTATAAACCACTCGGAGAGCAGCTCTGTAGAATATCTTCCTTTTATTATATAGCTACAACTATGATACAAAACTATATACAGAGCTAAAGGATCTAAGCATAAATCAATGCTACACTGAGAGTCTGCAGCTGCTCTTAGCAGCAACCTTATCTCTAGACACGATCTCTAACACTCTCTCTCTCTCCGATACACTGACTGACTGACTCACTGACTGATTCACTCACTGACTAAGTAGAAAGCAGAACATTGCTCCTCCTCTCTGTAGAATCAGCAGGCTCCTCAGGAGATTCTTGGATATGGGAGGGGTGAAATCTCATCATTTTCATCCCATCCTTCCTCCTGGAAAGAGCTCTGGAGATGCACTCCAGTGTCGGGGGGGGGGGGGCGATGACTGTGGCAGACGTTGTGAGCAGCTTTGAGGACCGTGGTGGAAAAACAGCATACAAACCTGCTAAAAATGCAATCTGTGTGAATTTTGCAGATCTGATTTTCCATACAGCAGCAAGAAAATGCAGGCAGTATAACTTAAGTTTCAAAAGGGTAAATTCCTCTAGGTTATTTTATAGAATCACAAAGATGGATTGTTTAAGCCATGCGGTTGAAGCTTGGAGCATTCAGCTCAGACCTCCTGACTGGTAGCATTCACATGGTGGGAGAACAAAGAATTTGGTCACCCTTCTAAGGTGAGGGAATGTGACGTAGCCATACCTGGCAGGACTGCTTGCCCTACGGTCTTAATCCCTTCGTGCATTAGAGTTAAGCACATTGGTTATAGAAGGCAAATTTATCCCCCACCTCTGGAGGGCCAAAGGTTCCCCACATAGGAGTTGCATCATGGTTGGATGACTTTAATGTGCTGCACACTTTCTGAGGTGTGTTCGGAAACTTCAGCTGGAGAATGGTGAGCTGCAAGGGATGTTGGTCTCGGCTGCTGTATTTTTCTGGGACCAAAGTGCTGGCCATAAATGGTCCAAGGCTGGGATACCTAAAACACCCATTTCCCAAGAATCCCACTAATATTGGAGACTTGATTGCTGGAAGCCCACCATAGGGTTTTGCCATGCCCTGTCTCAGGAGACCTGCCTAGCTCTCCTCCTCTCCAACATGCTTCTACTGGCAGAAATATGCCTGCACTCCCACTGTCCCCATTTGGCTCCCCTTTGTCTACTCCTTGTTTGCTGACTTAGTTGGAATCTACACACACACATATATATATAAAGCTGTGAAATTGCTTTAAAAAAAATAAATTGAAAAATACATTGAAAAAATACATTGAATTTGCTATAGCTCACTTTTGCCACCTAGTGTCATATTTTTATGTTGCACTGTAAAGGTACCCCTGACCGTTAGGTCCAGTCTGGGGTTGCGCACTCATCTTGCTCTATTGGCCGAGGGAGCCGGCGTTTGTCTGCAGACAGTTCATGTGGCCAGCGGGACTAAGCCGCTTCTGGCGAACCAGAGCAGCGTAGTGGTACCTATTTATCTACTTGCACTTTGAATGCTTTCAAACTGCTGGGTGGGCAGGAGCTGGGACCAAGCAACAGGAGCTCATCCTGATCTGCAAGCCCTAGGCTCTGTAGACCACAGCGCCACCTGCGTCCCATGTTGCACTTTACAACACACTTAAAACGTTTCATTTGCAGCTACATAGCTGAGTCCTTTAGGTTATCTGCAGGTTCCCGTGTTGGTTTATTTACAGGCATTTGGAGCTCACCCTTAGCATGTGGTTCTGGGGCAGGTTACATATGTTGTTGTTGTTTAGTCGTTTAGTCGTGTCCGACTCTTCGTGACCCCCTGGACCAGAGCACGCCAGGCACTCCTGTCTTCCACTGCCTCCCGCAGTTTGTTACATATAGCTCAAGGTTACATATAGCTCAATGCAAATTCTGTAATGTGTAAATGTCATGAATCGTAATTCCTAAACCACTAGGCCATAAATTAAAGTGAATCAACAAACAGATATAGGAAACAATGTGGTGGTTGCTGGATTTTACTTATAGGATTTCTTACCCTAAGATCTTTCTTCACCACAAGCTCTCCAGACAGGTACCAACAACATAATCAGGCAAAACAAGTAAAGCAGTTCCAAAGAAAGTCATTAAAAAAACCCAACTTGTTGTGTAATGACTTTGGTGTGGGTTTTTTTGGATCATGTTGTAAGGCACGAGTGCCTGATACTGGGACAGTAAAATGGATTATAAATCTTGTTAATTAAGAGGGGGCCTTCTTAGTGGCTACTCCCAGACTTTGGAACTTCCTGCCTAAAGAGGTTAGACAGGCAGGTTAAGAACTTTTTGTTCCAACAAGCTTTTGGGAACTGACTGCTTTTAATGAAAGGGCTGAGGCCATGCTTTTTCTACTGTAATCTGTGGCAACCCAGTCAGATGGGTGGGGTACAAGTAAACATGGTAAAACATCAAACATTAAAAGCTTCCCTAAAGAGGGCTGCCTTCAGATGTCTTCTAAAAGTCAGGTAGTTGTTTATTTCCTTGACATCTGGTGGGAGGGCGTTCCACAGGGCAGGCGCCACTACCAAGAAGGCCCTCTGTCTGGTTCCCTGTAACCTGCCTTCTCATAGAATCCTAGAATCCTAGAGTTGGAAGAGACCACAAGGGCCATCGAGTCCAACCCCCTGCCAAGCAGGAAACACCATCAGAGCACTCCTGACATATGGTTGTCAAGCCTCTGCTTCAAGACCTCCAAAGAAGGAGACTCCACCACACTCCTGGGCAGCAAATTCCACTGTCAAACAGCTCTTACTGTCAGGAAGTTCTTCCTAATGTTTAGGTGGAATCTTTTTTCCTGTAGTTTGGATCCATTGCTCCGTGTCCGCTTCTCTGGAGCAGCAGAAAACAACCTTTCTCCCTCCTCTATGTGACATCCTTTTATATATTTGAACATGGCTATCATATCACCCCTGAACCTCCTCTTCTCCAGGCTAAACATGCCCAGCTCCCTTAGCCGTTCCTCATAAGGCATCGTTTCCAGGCCTTGGACCATTTTGGTTGCCCTCCTCTGGACACGTTCCAGTTTGTCAGTGTCCTTCTTGAACTGTGGTGCCCAGAACTGGACACAGTACTCCAGGTGAGGTCTGACCAGAGCAGAATACAGTGGCACTATCACTTCCCTTGATCTAGATGCTATACTCCTATTGATGCAGCCCAGAATTGCATTGGCTTTTTCTCACAGGGAGGGAACCGCCAGAAGGCCCTCGGAGCTGGACCTCCGTGTCCGGGCAGAACGATGGGGGTGGAGACGCTCCTTCAGGTATTTTTTTCAGCAAAAAGGCTGGTGAGGTAGCTTGGGCTGAGGGGCAGTGGCTGGCCGAGTGCGGCGGGATTCGAACCCAGGTCTCTTCCAGGTCCCAAACCCACTAACCCTCGAATACCCCATGGCCGCCAACAGCCTCTCGTACGAAGAGCCCTGCCGAATCAAGCGGCCGCCCCGACCCCTTTCTCGCAGACGCCGCCATCCGGCTCCTGGGGGTAGACTGCCTCTGCCTCTGGAGGCTCCACCACTTAAGAGCAGGGGCGGCGGCGCCGAGAGCGCACGCGCAGGAAGGAGAAGCGGAGCGCGCATGCGCCCTTCTCCAGATGTGCCTGAGAGAGAGAGCGAGCGAGCGCGAGCGCATTTGTTCGGCCCCGCCCCCTCTGCCCACTAGCCAATCCGCAGCCAGGGGCCTGCCGCGCACGCGCAGTACACCCCTCTCCGCGCCTGCGGGTGGCGCTCCGAGGGCGGTTGAGGCGGCGGCGGCGGCGGCGGAAAGAGGCCTCGGCTGAGGTAAGCGGCGCAAGATGGCGGCCGAGGAGGAGGGCGGGCGGGGAGGGAGGGTCCGCGCCTGAAGAGGCCTCGTTCTCCTTCCCCCGCTCTTCGGCCTCTGCCTGCGGGGCTTCTAGTCCTCAGGGAGGGACAGAGCGGGCCCTCATTGGCTGCCCCCCCCCGGGTAGCTCTTTCCTGTTGCCAGGCAGAAGCCGGAATGGAGGTATTATTATTACCTGGTGTAATAATAATAATAATATTAATATGCATTTATTTATGCCCCGCCCATCTGGTTGGGTTTCCCCAGCCACTATGGGCGGCTTCTAACAAAATATTAAAATACTGTACAATAATTAATCAGCTTCCCTAAACAGGGCTGCCTTGTTGTTATTGTTATTTATTGTTTTGTTGTTGCTACTACTACTACAGACCCTCCAAGTGTCCCTGTTTTCCAGAAGCCATCCCAGTTTCTGATATGATCGCGGAATGTCCCATTTCCCCTTAGGATGTCCCTGTTTTCATGGGAGAAATGTTGGAGGGTATGGAGTTATCTGACCCCAGAGCTGTCGGAAAGCAATCCTGTAGAGGGAAGTTAATGATTTATTATTTTATTTTCTATATGTTGGAAGCTGCCTAGAGTGGCTGGGGAAACGCAGTCAGATGGGTGGGGTATAAAGAGTAAAATTATCATTACGGGATAGGACATCTCTATTTTCATTAGGGAATGGTTGGAGGGCATGTTTCTGCCTTGGTCTGACCACGCTTGGAGTCCTGTGTTCAGTTCTGGGCACCACAGTTTAAGAATGTGATCAACAAGTTGGATTGTGTGCAGAAAAGAGCAACCCAGATGACCAAGGGTCTGGAAACCAATCCTGAGAAGGGAGCTGGATATGTTTAGTCTGGAGAAGAGGAGACTGGTGAGATAGTTGCAATCAAAATTATTCAACCCCCAAGGCAAATTGGGCTTATTATCAAAATTTGCAGACTTTCAGTTGTTTGCCATGAGCAAATTTGCTTGCCTCTTCCTTAGCATGGTGTTCTTCTAGGGGAGCCTCACTGTCCACAACAGCAGAGGAGCTATCATTCTGGCCTTAGAACCCAGTAGTAAAATGCCCAAATGCGTCATCCGTCACCCTCTCTGCCTCTCTCAATTTCTCTCGGTCAGCCACCTTGGCCTCAAGGACAGCAGGGCAACAGTCATGCATGCGACGCACAGTGCAGTACACCGGAAAGCCTCTGCACACCTCCTTCCTTTCTGATTACATTTTGTGTTTTTACTTTCAGCTTGGTGGTGGTGTGCTGCAGATTTGGCATTTCCCTCTGTTGTGTCCTCTGCAGCTTGTTCAGTTTAAGACCAAGTGATCTCAGTAGTTGAACCCTGTTGCTTCTGACCATTCTGCCACACTTCATCCTTCCTTAAATTGGTCATAGGTGTAATTAGCCATGGTCAAGTCTAAAAAAAAGAAAAACCAACAGAAGAAGGGGAATTTCCGGGATTACAGGTGGGGACCTAGAGGAGATATGCCCCCATGGATGAGAGGTCCTTGCCCAGGTGACATGTGGGGACCCAGAGGAAATATGCCCCCGTGGATGGGAGGTCCTTGTCCAGATGACACGTGGGGACCCAGAGGAGATATGCCCCCGTGGACGGGAGGTCCTTGTCCAGATGACACGTGGGGACCCAGAGGAGATATGCCCCCGTGGACGGGAGGTCCTTGTCCAGATGACACGTGGGGACCCGAAGGAGATATGACCCCATGGACCGGAGGTCCTTGTCCAGATGACACGTGGGGACCCGGAGGAGATATGCCCCCGTGGACGGGAGGTCCTTGTCCAGATGACACGTGGGGACCCAGAGGAGATATGCCCCCGTGGACGGGAGGTCCTTGTCCAGATGACACGTGGGGACCCAGAGGAGATATGCCCCCGTGGACCGGAGGTCCTTGTCCAGATGACACATGGCAACCCAGAAAGAAACGCAGAAAATATACGCAGCCAAGTATGAGCGGCCCCTGTCCTAATATGTGTGATCCTAAAGAGAGCACGTCTTCTTCTAATGCACCTGACCAAAGGCAGTGTAGGACTTTTGGAGGGCCAGGAAAGTTGTCTTCTGGGATGGAAGGATGTGGCACTAACAGTCAGGAGAATGATCCATTGCCACCTGGTAATTGTAGCTCAGATCAGCCCACTTCAGAAAATGCTGCAGATACTCAGAGGCATTACACAGAAGAGAGTGCTGCAAGAATTCTCTCAAACTTTGGCTTATCTGCTAAAGATTTGGAGGAATTTGGCCACTATTCGGATGATCAGCTGAAGCCTGAAAACATGGCTATGATTCTGAGGGACATCGTTGAGCGCAAGAAGGCTCGTCAGTTGCCCACTTTATCTCAGGGCAAAGAAGAGGAAACCTCTGGCGGACATGGTGGATCTGATTCCCTGATGAAAAGTAAGTCCAGTTATGAATATGGCAGTAAGTGTGTAGAAACCAGGCTAACCAGTAATCCCATGAAGACTTGAGGGTTAAACTATGGCATTTTCTACCACATGATGCAGTGACAGCCACCAATGTGGATGACTTCAAAAGTGGATTAGACAAATTCAGAGAGTAAGGCTTGTTATGATGGTTGCTTGTTATGATGAGGGATGCAACCTCCAGGATTGGAGGATGGGCACATCTGTATACTAGTTGCTGGGGAACAGAAGCGGGCACTGCTGCTGAGCTCTGCTCTTGCTTGTGAGCTCTGCAGAACTGGCTGCTGGGCTAGATAGGCTGCTGGCCTGATCTCTTTTTAAGCTCTTACAAACACTGGTGGAGAAGAAAGACAACAGTTGGGGTTCCAGGAAAGCACCGTAGATATCTTGCCCTCTCACACACCCATGGGTACTATAAGCAAGGAGGTTTTTTGGGGAGGGGGTGTTTTTTGTTGTTACAGTTATTTATATCCTGTCTTTCAGGATCAAAATCCTTCCAATGCAGTTTACAGGTAACATGAACCAACATTTTTTCAAAAAAAGATACTGTAGTATAGAGTCCCATCAGTATCCTGCCTACTGGGCAATGTCTGGCAGAATTATTTATTAGTTTATTTATTTATTTCATTTCTATCCTACCTTTTTATCCAGGGACCTTGTGGGGGTGTACATGGCTCCCCCTCTCCTTTTTTTGTCCTCACAACTGCTCTGTTTGATAGGTTAGGTCGAGAGGCAGTGACTGGCCCAAGGTCACTTTGTAGGCATTGTGGCCGAGTGGAGATTTGAACCCTGGTCTCCCAGCTCTGTGTCTGACACTAACCACTACACCACTGTGGATCTTCAGAATGGCCCTGGAGGATGGGAGGGGTTCAGCTGGATCAGACCCTGATGCATTATTTGCTTACTGTCCCCTGCGCAGAGTAGTTGATGGGAAATGATCTTTTTGGGGGGTGGGAAGGGGATATCCAGTAGGAGCAAGCTCCGAGGTGGCCTTTGCCCTTGGCATCTTCTCTCCTGGAATTTCGTTGGCATCCATCTGTGTTGCATAACAGAATCATGCCTTCCTTCAGCAGGACCTGGTGTACCGTCAGCAGCTCAACCCGCAACAACACCTGTGGCTTCGTTGATGCCTCAGTCCTCAGGATCTCCATCTCTGTCAATGATGAACGATTATCATGCTGTGTCGCCAACAGTACTTCCACACGTGTGTTCTCTGTGTAAAACAGAATGTGCAGATATGACAGTGAGTTCTTTGTTTTTGCAGAAAAAAAGTGCACACGGTTGTATTGAGCTCAGGATGAGTGCATTTTCCACTTTGGCTTTCAAGCAGATCTTACGCTATGAGGACTGGTTGATGTTATCCTGGGGAAGTCAACATGGTGACTTCCAAATGTTGTTGGACAGCATCACTGCAGCATATCTCCCCTCCCCTAATCCCCAAGGAGACATCTCTGCCACCTCAGGGCATCATGAATCCCCACATCCAGAAAGCCCATTTGACATTGGTGGGATTCAAACCTGACACCATGTCTGGAGACTCTTGTCTTATCTGACTTTGAGCTGCTGTTGTCTATTTTAATATTAAATGCATTGCACAGTATTGAACATTGTCCAGTATTAAACTCATACACAGGATTGAAGGGCAGGTGAGTGTGTTTCTACTCTGCTGTAGAAACTCAGATATAGAAGCTAGGTGACAAATGGCTTCTTAAACCAAGGTGTCAGTTGGCAAAAAACGTATATACCGTATATACCATTATATACCGTATATACCATGGTTTTTTTTAATAGTTGCTGCTCAGCAGCAGAGGAGGGCCCTTCTGTGGGTTTCTCAGAAGCATCTGGCTGACGGCCGCAGGAGAAGGGATGCTGGACTAGGTGACACTTGGTTCTTATCTAGCATCCAGGCTTTTTTGTGTTCTCATGCTGATTTCTTCCCTCCCTCCCTGTAGGGCTGGAATCTGCACGTGCGCACTGCTGAACACTCCAAGAAATGTGATGAGCTACGCCAACGGTAAGGCCTTTCATTTTAATTTATTGGGAATAGATTGAGGATTTGAAATGGTTTGGAAATTACTTCCTGAATAGCACATGGCTTTGCTAAAAGCAGCAGAGCCATTGCTTACATGCCTTGCCACAAACCTCAGCCAAGGAAGTTGTGGGAGCTCACCTTTGAAGGAACGGTGCCTGCTCTAGGTTGTGTTTTGCCTGAATTTGTATAAGAGGTCTGTAGGCCGATTATGGAGCTGAACCAGGGAAGAAGGCAGAAGCTCAGAGGCATCTCATTTTGCGTTCTGTGGCTTTTAGATGCCTGTGGAGCATGAGCAGAGTTTTATGAGGGGTGGCTTCAGGACAACCCAGTTCTTGGAGGAGCTGAGAATCTCATGCCCGGGAGCTTTTGGAAATCTGGGTCAAAGAATCAGGGAACCTTCATGGAATCACCTTTAAACTTTCCCAGAAGATCAGTAGTAAGAGATCAATAATTTGGACAAAAGGGAGAGAAGTACTTGACGGTTTTAGAAACTTGCCTGAATGATAATGGAATGGAGTACATGTACTGTGTCAAAGGAATAACACAGCTGTTTTGCTGGCTTTTCTTGAAACAGGCATCCTGAGTGGAATCCAGAAGAATGCTCTTCATTACAGAGGTAACCTTTCAGTCTCAGTATGAATACTCAGTAATGAGAATTAGGCTGCAGTAATCTCATCCCTGACAGTAACCCCCCCCACACCTCAACCCCCTCCCCCGGAATAATATTTTCCGCCCTAGGTTACTTGTTGTCACTGACCAGTATATGTAGCAGCTGCTTAACTCAGACTTAACATTGATCAGGCTGGGGGGGGGGAGAATTTTCACTCTGCTGGAACCCTTGGGTCCCCACACTCCTGTGGGGTTTTTTGGGGGGTGCGCTGAACTCTAGTGCTGCCCTCCAAGCCTCTCTGCTGGCTCCGTGTCGTGGACAACACTCAGCACACCGCCTTTGTCCTCTGCAGCAGACTGGAAGTCAGGAGCTGCTTAACTCAGACTGCAGGCCCTCGTGTCTTCGTTCTAAGGCTCTAGGGGCCACCTGGCTGAGCAGCTGTGGGTTGCACTGCAGCTCAGCCACTAGCAGGCAGGTAGCCATTCCCAGTGCAGGTGGCAGCCATAATTTTCTGGTATGAAGCTGGGCATTCTGTTCCCATCATCTGGGTTCTTTTAATTATTGGATGCTGCAGGCCCATCAGCCGTATTCTGTAGGCTTTTGATGCTTTTAGCTTTAACCCGAGAGTTCCTATTTCTAGTTGATTTCCATTTGCAAAAATAACATTTTGGCAGATCTGATTTCTCCTTTTACATTTGAAAAAGAGAAGTCATTCAAATCCTGTTTTTTCTGCCTTTTGCAGACATGAAGGCGACAAGAAGGAAAAACATATTCCAATGCCATGCTCTACCAGTTCTAACCCGAACACTTCACAGCACTCAATTCCTGGCCAGGCCTCGAGTCAAACTCGGTCACGATCTAGGTCACGATCTAGGAGCCCCAGATGTAGGTCCAGGTCTTCAGAGCGACCAAGCTCCCCCAGCTCGAGTTCTCAAAGCTCTTTTAGCCAGAAGAGAGAACTGAGAAAATCAACTAGATCTGCAGGTAAGGTGGATGTTACAGATGCTTCATTAACTGGCCTTTGTTTTTTTGCAAGCAGGATTACGGTATGTGTGTGTTAATGGCAGGCGTGTTGCAGTGGCTTTGGCTCAGTGAATACATTGTTCTGTTCTGGGTTTTTTTTCCTGGCTTTGTCATTGCGTCAGTATAATGCCTGCCAAGGAGACCAAGCTTGTTCCTATATTGGATTGTGTGAGTGACTCTGCAACCCATTACAAAAGGGTATGTTGGTTGATCTCAGCCTTTTCACTCCTCTGGAGTTTCCCCCATCCACTTGGTATTTTTTACAGTTGCTTAGTACAATGACCTTCTTGCACTCATGCTATGCAGGGTAGAACTTGGTTGCAAATTCAGCAGTGACCGAGGATCAGGGGAGATATTCTGCTGCTTCCCTGCAGTATTGTTGTCAAAGGTTGTTGCAATAGAGCGTTGATAAACTGGGGGGGGGGGGCGGTATTGGTTCCATTTTGCTCTTGTTTTTATTTTGTAACTTTTGGGTTTTAAATCTTGTATTTTTATGTTGTGAACTGCCCTGAGATGTATGGATGGAGGGCGGTATACCAATTTAATCAATACTACTGCTAATAATAATCATAATAATAATAATGAGCCACTTGCTTTTTCTCCCCCTCTTTAGCGTCGTCTGCAGAAGCAAGAAGCTCCAGGAAACCTCCAGCCAAATCTGATGTGGCAGAACAACCACCCAAGAAGTCAGACCATCCACTGCAGACAAATCCCGACCACCAGGAGTCGCCCAAGAAGGAGGCCGCAACGCGGGAAAAAGGAGACCAGCAACCTCCATCCAAATCTGATGTGGCAGAACAACCACCCAACAAGTCAGACCATCCACCGCAGACAAATCCCAGCCATCAGGAGCTGCCCAAGATGGAGGCAGCAATGGAGGAGCAAGCAGACCGGCAACCTCCAGCCAAATCTGATGTGGCAGAACAACCACCCAACAAGTCAGAGCATCCACTGCTGACAATTCCCGACCATCAGGAGCTGCCCAAGGAGGAGGCAGCAATGGAGGAGCAAGCAGACCGGCAACCTCCAGCCAAATCTGATGTGGCAGAACTCGTACCCAAGTCAGACCATCCACCACAGACAAATCTCGGCCATGAGGAGCTGCCCAAGAAAGAGGCAGCAACACAGGAACAAGGAGACCAGCAAAAGGAGACCAGGAAGAAGACCAGGACAAGGAAACGAGGAAAAAGGAGACCAGCAAAATCTAATGTGGCAAAACCTCCAGCCAAATCTGATGTGGCAGAACAACCACCCAACAAGTCAGACCATCCACTGCAGACAAATCCCGACCATCAGGAGCTGCCCAAGATGGAGGCAGCAACGCAGGAACAAGGAGACCAGCAACCTCCAGCCAAATCTGATGTGGCAGAACTCCCACCCAAGTCAGACCATCCACTGCAGACAAATCCCGACCATCAGGAGCTGCCCAAGATGGAGGCAGCAACGCAGGAACAAGGAGACCAGCAACCTCCAGCCAAATCTGATGTGGCAGAACTCCCACCCAAGTCAGACCATCCACTGCAGACAAATCCCGACCATCAGGAGCTTTCCAAGATGGGTGCAGCAACGCAGGAACAAGGAAACCGGCAACCTCCATCCAAATCTGATGTGGCAGAACAACCACCCAGCAAGTCAGACCATCCACTGCAGACAAATCCCGGCCATCAGGAGCTGCCCATGATGGAGGCAGCAACACAGGAACAAGGAAACCGGCAACCTCCAGCCAAATCTGATGTGGCAGAACTCCCACACAAGTCAGAGCATCCGCTGCAGACAAACCCTGGTCATCAGGAGCTTCCCAAGAAGGAGGCAGCAACGCAGGAACAAGGAGACCGCCAACGTGAAGATCAGTTGCACTTGTCGTTGACGCCTCTTGTGGAACAAAGTGTCAAGCAGGCCCTGTCGCTACTGCAGCCTGGAGGCGCAGTGAGTGCTGGACTCCCCCAAGGAACAAGCTTGCCCCCTGTTGTGCAGATCGATCCAGCATCTCTTGTCTCCATGATGCAGCTGGTTGCAACACAGGTGGTGCAAGCTGCCTTAGCCTCCAAGGAGGCCTCAAGTGTGCGGGAAAGCCCAAGTGTGGCTGGCCCAAGCCCCCAGTTAAGTATTCCTGCAGGAAGCGAAGAAAAGAAGCAGGAGAGCAGTCAGGAAGTGGTGCCAGGAGTCGTTCCTCCTTGCTCAGGTGAGGAGTTGTCGGGAAGGGGGCTGAGGGTGGATCTGGCTGTAGAGGGAGGTTCTGTGTTGGAGATATCCGTCAAGACTTGTATTGGTGATATAATGCACAATCCCTGCTCCAGTTCAGGACTGCCCTGAGATCCAGCTGGCTTCTCTGGTAGTGGTGAACACACCTGTGCTGTTGCTTCTAGGTTGCAATCCGTTGGTCCGGGCGACTGGTTCCTTTTGTGGCATACAAAATACACAATGATATGTGATTTTACTGATTTATGGCTTCATTTCTATCCTCCGATGAGCTCAACGTAGCATACATGGTTCTCCCCCTCCTCATTTTACCCCACAACAACCCTGAGAGCCAATGTGGTGTAGTGGTTAAGAGCAGTGGACTCGTAATCTGGTGAACCGGGTTCGATTCTCTGTTCCTCCCCATGCAGCTGCTGGGTGACCTTGGGCCAGTCACACTTCTCTGAAGTCTCTCAGCCTCACTCACTTCACAGAGTGTTTGTTGTGGGAGAGGAAGGGAAAGGAGAATGTTAGCCGGTTTGAGACTCTTCTTCTTCTTCAACATCACCCACTGAGTTTAAAGCTGAGTGGGGATTTGAACTCGGGTCTCCCTGGCCCTAGTCCAGCACTCTCACCACTTCACTACGCTGGCTCTTGGGCCAGTGAGGAAAAATGCTAGTTGAGGCTTCAAGAGCTGTGCCAGGAGAGCTGGCGCATTTCTGTTTAGGTGTTCTCATTGCTGTGGATGGATCTCTTGTGATTCAAATACAGCTTGATGGAGAAGCAAGCGATTCTCAAGGAAACGGAAGTAATGAAGTCAGATCAGGGTTGTGTCAGAGCACATGTTGCTTATATTGTGGTTTGAGGTTTTGCTGAACAGGAAGCTACAAATGTTCACGTATGTTAACTGAGTACGAAAGGCTTGCGAGAATTTATTAATCCTCCAGTGCTCTTTAGCAGATAGTTTGTGGATAGTATCAAATCTAGATATTTTGCTAAGGGTCAGGGTTGATGGGAGCTGGGAGACCTGCATTGCAGGCGTTGGACTGCAGGACTCTTGGGGACTTCTCCAACTCTACAATTCTAGGATTCCATTCACAGCACCTGGATGGCACCAGGATCCTCTATTCTTGACATAGGCCAACACTGCCAGGGACATGATGAGGGGAGTCAGAGATTTGCTTGCAGGTCACCAGTCTGGGTGATTGAAGAGCAGGGGTAGGCAACCAAAGGCCCAGGGGCCGGTTGCAGCCCAATCGCCTTCTCAATCCAGCCCTCGGATGGTCTGGGAATCAGCATGTTTTTACATGAGTAGAATGTGTCCTTTTATTTAAAATTCATATCTGGGTTATTTGTGGGGCATAGGAATTTGTTCATCCCCCCCCCCCCCCCCCAAAATATAGTCCGGCCCACCACATGGTCTGAGGGACGGTGGAATGGCCCACTGCTGAAAAAGTTTGCTGACCCCTGTTGAAGAGGATTGTAAATGCACCAAAGATCAAGAGCCTCATGGCCTACCAACTGAGCTATATAGACTGCACACAAAGGGGTATGTGGTGGCATCACGTTGACTTTGTTTCTGTTTAGTTGCAGCCCCTGCACGTAAGGTTTTCTGGACACAGTTGTGTGCTGTGCAAGGAAGCGCATGATGGCGTCCAGGAGAGAATCCCACCTTGGGCTGGGTCACAGGCGGCACGTCGTGTGGCTGGTTTAGGAGGACATGCACGATTTGGGAGCGGCTGGTGCCTCCAGATGTTATCCTCTTGCAGCTGGGCAAGAATAACTTGGGCACACAGAAAGGCATAGAGCTCAACTCTTGGCAATGTTGGATCTACCTGAGCTCAGTATTTTCGATACCATTATTCCTCAAACTTGAATTCCCAGCTGTTGTTGGACTACAACTCCCATCATACATAGCTAGCAGGACCAGTGATCCGTGATGGTGGGGGTTGTAGTCCAATGGCAGCTGGAATTCCAAGTTTGAGAAAAAATGGTCTGCACGGACTGGTGGCTTCAGGCAGGGAGTCTCTCCCAGCCCTTTTTGGAGATGCTGGGAACTGAACCTGGGGCCTTTTGGTGCTGGAAGCTGCATCATCCTCAATCAGACCACTGGTCCATTTAGCGTAATATTGCTTCATTGACTGGCAGAAGCTCTCCAGGGTTTCAGGCATGGAATGCCGTTAGCCCAACGGCCTCAGCCCTGTATACCTGAAGGAGTGACTTCACCCCTGTTGCTCGGCCTGGACATTGAGGTCCAGTTCCGAGGGCCTTCTGGCAGTCCACTCATTGCTGGAAGTGAAGTTATAGGGAAACAGGGAGAGGGACTTCCCGGTCGTGGCGCCTGCCCTGTGGAACACTTTTCTGTCGCTTGTCAAAGAGATAGGAATTCTGAAGGCAGCCCTGTATCGGGAAGCTTTTAATGTTTGACACTGTATTTTTGTTGAAGCAGCACTGAGCGGCTGGGGCAACCCAAGCAGATGGGCAGGGTAGAAGAAATAAATTGTTGTTTCATTGTTTTTGTTTCAATTACTTATTTGTCCTTTTTTCTTGTGAGCCATCCTGAGATCACTTGTTAAAAGGCAGTACAGTGGTACCTCGGGTTAAGTACTTAATTCGTTCTGGAGGTCCGTTCTTAACCTGAAACTGTTCTTAACCTGAAGCACCACTTTAGCTAATGGGGCCTCCAGTTGCCACCACGATGCCAGAGCACGATTTCTGTTCTCATCCTGAAGCAACATTCTTAACCCGAGGTACTATTTCTGGGTTAGCGGAGTCTGTAACCTGAAGCGCATGTAACCCGAGGTAACACTGTATATAAATCTATTTTTTATTATTATTATTATTATTATTATTATTATTATTATTATTATTATCATCATCATTATCATTATTTGGAGATGCTGCTGGGGATTGAACCTGGGAACTTCTGCACACAAAGCAGGTGATCTGCCACTCCATGGCATGGGACTTCAGGTGTGAGGCTGGTGGGTGAGACTTGGGGAAAACAGTGTCACAGGTCAAACTGAGGCCTGTGCCGGAACAGAATAAGCTTGTTGGCTGGAGATTTCCTATGTCAGCCATAAAAGGAGCAGGGAAGGGAGCAATGAATCCAGCAGGCTGCTGTGAAGCTCTGTATGCAATTGCTAAAGGGACTTGAATTCAGGTGGCACAGATTTTGGGAGAGCAAGGGTTCCGTTCTGAAAGGAAAGGAGCAGATTTCCTGACTATCGGTGACCTAAGATATTTGGGCGGGGAGGGTGGCTGGCTGGCTAAGCTAGCCTCCCCTGATGATGCTCAATTGCAACTCGCATCATCCTTGCTTCTTAGCCTTGCTGGCCAGGGCTGTTGGGAGTTGAAGTCCAGCAACCTCTGGAGCGCCAGAAATTAGCTACCCAGGTTTAGGGCCACGGCTGTAATGTAGGAATTCTTGGAACAGCTAGGCACCTGCGTACAAACCCCTGACATAAAACTAAAATGTGAGAGAGGGCACTTGCTCTTCATGCAAAAGGCCTCAGGTTAATGTGTAATTATCCAGTTTGTTTGTGGGTCGGATTAGGATCTGTGTATGCCCCCTCCTGCAGTTACTTGCATAGTAGAGGGATTGCGATGGCATCTTGAGAAGGGAGCAGGAGCCAAGGAAGCCAAGCTCAAAAGCAGCCCACCAAACAGCCTCAGGATTCTTCTTCCAAAGAGGCCCAGACATGAGGTCCGCTGGAGGCCACGGAGTAGGGAGCGAGTAAGAAACCTTTCAAATGTAGTAGAATGGCTACTAAACCACCTTTACTTGATGTTGCAGCATGCGTGGAAAGATCAGAGGTTTCAGGTAGTAAAGGGGACTTGTTCACCTCGACCTTGTTCACCGTGCCATGGCTTCAGAAGGAAGATGCCGGACCTCCGAAGCAGAATCTTCCAGCGGAGATATCTTCAGGTGAGAATCTGGCACCTACCTTCACAGTGGTGGGGCTGGCTGGCTTGGAGCTGGGTTTCACCACGGGGCTCCTGTTGTGGGGTTGAAGGGGTCACGCAAATTTGGCCATTGCCACAGCCAGTTTAGGGGGAGGTACCAAAGGATGGGACAGAGCTGACTGAAGAGCTGACACACACACACACACACACAGAGAGAGAGAGAGAGAGAGAGAGAGACACATTTTAAATCTATATTTAATTATAGGTGCTCTCTGTATTTAGAGAAGCAGAAGAAATGAATAAAATCAGATGGAATATGAACGAGAAGATAGAAAAAGATGTATAGAAATTTATTTATTAAATTTGTATGCCACCCTTCCTTCAAAGATCAAGGGCAGCTCACAACATAAGAAATACAAAATGAGAATGCAAAATAGAAAAATGAGTCAACCTGGCCAGCAGGATTTTTGGCACCTGGTGGAGCGACATTGGAGAAACGGCCCAATTAAGGAAGAGTCCTGATGAAGTACATGGGCATAATCTTGAGGGCTTATAATGAAATTGTGGGTGGAGTATGGTGAGCCTTCCAAATCAAGAAGAATGGCTACTAAACCACCTTTGCGTGATATTGCAGCATCCGTGGAAAGATCGGAGGCTTCAGGTAGTAAAGGAGACTTAACTCCCTCCACCTTGTTCACCGTGCCGTGGCTTCAGAAGGACGATGCAAGACCTCCGAAGCAGAATCTTCCAGCGGAGATATCTGCAGGTGAGAATCTGGCACCTACCTTCACAGTGGTGGGGCTGGCTGGGTTTCACCACGGGGCTCCTGTTTTGGGGTTGAAGGGGTTACGCAAATTTGGCCATTGCCACAGCCAATTTAGGGGTAGGTACCAAAGGATGGGTCACGAAGAGTCAGACACGACTAAACAACAACAAAACCAAAGGATGGGACAGAGCTGACTGAAGAGACGTTACTGGTGCAGCCAGGAGATGTGCGAGGAGAACTTTGTGCAGCCGCCCAGACCGACAGTCAATTGGGTGCAGTCAGGTAAGAAGGTGGACACAGTTATGAAAGGTATTCCATACGGGGAGGCCTCGAGTTGGATATCCTTGATTGCCTGCCACCAATGAGCAAATATGAAAAGGGGAGTTTGTGGAGGTGTTTGTCCTCTCTTGATTTATTTGTTCTTTTTATTAAACGTATTCGTCACTTTCTTACCAAAATAACTAAAAGCAGATTGCAATACTTTTAAGCAAGCAAGCATGCAAACACACACACACAAACAGAGAGAGAGAGAGAGACATTTTTAATCTATATTTGCTTATAGGTGCTCTCTATATTTAGAGAAGCAGAACAAATGAATAAAATCAAAGGGAATATGAATGAGAAGATAGAAAAAGATGTATAGAAATTTATTTATTAAATTTGTAGGCCACCCTTCCTTCAAAGATCAAGGGCAGCCCACAACATAAAAAATATAAAATGAGAATGCAAAATAGAAAAATGAGTCAACCTGGCCAGCAGGATTTTGGCACCTGGTGGAGCGACATTGGAGAAACGGCCCAATTAAGGAAGAGTCCTGATGAAGTACATGGGCATAATATTGAGGGCTTATAATGAATTTGTGGGTGGAGTATGGTGAGCCATTTAGGGTGCAGGTAGGCTTTGGTGGTAGTTTGATATGGGATAGCACAGTGTTCGAAGCTCCCATTGTTCTAGGCGCATTTTGCGACAGGGAATTTCATTAGCGCGAGCAGTTTCTGAACTCTGGGTTCAATACTTCGCCTAAGATTTCAGAATAAAACTGCAGAGTGGAAGGAAAGGAGGACCTTTTTCTGCCTCCCCACATGAAGACTGGAGAAGAGACCCTCTTAATATTCGGGAGGTGTTCAATGTCTTTATATATGACTTGGGTGATGGCATTATGGGAATACTCATGAAATTGGCAGGTGACACAAAACTTGCACAGGGAGCCACTTCCGGTTGGTTGTCCGATGATGGCAGACAGGAGCTCTTTCAGTTGAAAGAGCCCCAGTGCAGTGAAGCTAAGGGGTGACCGCTAGAGTGACGTGGTACCCCAGGAAACCTCAGCTAGAGCGTTCTGAGGGCATGGTGTTCCGGTTGGTGTCTTCTGCGACTCCACTACTCCCTGTTAAGCTATGGGAAAGAGCCCCGAGAGCGAGTGGGGTTGGAGACACGGCACAATGGGAACGACTCGTTTCCTTCACAGTGCGAAGCTCTGAGTCTGGCGATTGTGAGCGGCCAATTTCTCCGAAAAAAGGCTAATATTTGGAACCGTGAGTAAAGGAAAAAAGGAAGCATAAATTTGGCAACAATTCAGACAGAAAGGGATTCACATACGCAGGTCTATCCCTTTTCGCTGACCTAAAAGCGAAAGCGGTGATTGTTGACCGAAGCCGCAAAGAGGAAAAGACTGTCAGAAAACTTGCAAGTAAATGTCAAAATCCCCCCTTCTGGCAGGGGGGAGGGGGGAGAACTTTTACTTCAAAAGAACCCTGCTAGACTGACTTTCAAGCTAAAGAGACTTTTTCTTTCTGCAGCGGATTCCCCGGTGGGGAAAGGCTAGACTCCATTGTGATGTCATAAAGGGAGAGGAAACTTTCAACTTTCGCTTCCTCTTTGTATGATACAAAGTATCCTGTTGCTTTCTGTGCAACTGGTTTCTGTGTTACAAAAAGTATCTTTTACCTCTAGAATTTTTTTAAAAAATTCTGAGGGTTGTGAGGAGTATTAAATAGCCTGTCTTTATAATAAAAAGGAAAAGAGGAGCTGCTGGCTGTCTGCAACTGATTGTTGTGGGAATCTGTTTTTCTCTTTTCCCCCTCTGACTGTGTGACTGACCTTGAGATTCCTGAGCAACTATGAGTTGAGAGAAAGGAGGTAAGGGCACAGTAAGACAAGGCTCCAGAAGTGCGACTTTTGAGGATAATGTCATGCAATTGTTGACTGAAATAAAAGAGGACTTACAGTGGTACCTCGGGTTAAGTACCGTATTTTTTGCCCTATAGGGCTCACTTATTTTTGAGGGGGGGGGGAATAAAGAAAAAAAATTATTTCCTTTTTTTTAATAAATTTTTTTTATTAGTTTTCCAATTTTTAAAAAACACAACAGAAACAACATACAAACAAACACATAAATTCATAATTTCTTAACCTTATTTTCATAAGCCTCTTTTCTCGGACTTCCCCATACCTTC
The DNA here is from genome assembly GCF_951804945.1 of Podarcis cretensis. NCBI lineage: Eukaryota > Metazoa > Chordata > Lepidosauria > Squamata > Lacertidae > Podarcis > Podarcis cretensis. Next base: position 2,128,689 of record NC_137178.1, on the reverse strand, counting down.
CCTTTTTTGCATCCTTTTTATTTTTAACAATTATTCAACAACCCTTTTAACCTATTAAATTTAAATTCATTCTCCTTTTCAATTTCACCCTAAATCAAGCAAAATTTACCGCTGTAATTCTACGTCTTCCTCTCCCTTAGCATTTTAGCACTCCTCAATTTTATAGTAGTTCTTAAGATATATTTTAAACTTCTTCCAGTCTTCTTCCACAGTCTCTTTCTCTTGGTCACGGATTCTGCCGGTCATTTCTGCCAATCCCATAAAGTCAATCACTTTCGCCTGCCATTCCTCCAGTGTGGGTAGCTCTTGTGTCTTCCAATATTTTGCTAGAAGAATCCTTGCTGCCGTAGTAGCGTACAGAAAAAAGTTTTTATCCTTCCTCAGCACCAATTGGCCGACCATACCCAAGCAAAAAAAAAAATTATTTCCCCCCCGAGCTTCCCCTGACCCTAGCCCCCAGAACGGGTCCGGAAGTGATGGCAAGGTTGCGCTGAACCTCACCATCGCTCCCGGACCTTGCGGGGCTGGGGGTGGGGGAAGCTCGGGCTTCCTCCGACCCCAGCCCCCAGAACGGGTCCGGAAGCAATGGCGAGGTTGCGCTCAACCTTGCCATCGCTCCCGGAGCTTGCTGCTATCCAAAGCCCAGGAAGCGTGGCGCTGTAGCTCCCTGCGCACCCCGGGCTTTGGGCAGCTATCCGCAAGCCTGTGGCGCCCGGCGGGAACTCCCGCTGGGCTCTGCAGGCTTGCGAATAGCTGCCCAAAGCCCAGGCTGCACAGTGCCGCGCTCCCCAGACTTTGGGCTGCAGGCAGCTATTTGCAAGCCTTCGGAGCCCACGGGAGTTCCTGCCGGGCTCCGCAGGCTTGCGAATAGCTTCTTGAAGCCTGGAGAGCTAGTGGGGTCTGTGTCGCTCTCCAGGCTTCAGCGAAAGCCTGCATTCGCCCCATAGGACGCACACACATTTCCCCTTCATTTTTGGAGGGGGAAAAGTGTGTCCTATAGGGCGAAAAATACGGTACTTAATTCATTCCGGAGGTCCATACTTTACCTGAAACTGTTCTTAATCTGAAGCAACATTTTAGCTAATGGGGCCTCCCGCTGCTGCCGTGCCGCCGGAGCACGATTTCTGTTCTTAACCTGAAGCACTATTTCTGGGTTAGTGGAGTCTAACCTGAAGCGTATGTAACCTGAGGTACCACGGTAAAAGGTAATTCTTAGGACATTGAAAAATTGGGCAAAGACTTTGAGGAACTGGGAGTGGAACTGAGAGCGGTGAAAACAGGTTACAAGTCACGAGACGAGATTGACACAGCTAGACAACAATTAGAGTGGCTGATTTAGAAAGATTACAATATGAAAATTCAAATTTGATCACATTTCTGCAGATGAGAGAGCGGGAATCTCAGCTAAGATTGAGAGGGGTACCTCAACTGGAACAGGATCGGCTCAGGGAGTGAATGATAGATCAATTTGTGGTGAAGTGGGAGTTTAAAAAAAGACGAAGTAGGCTCTTGGATAGAAAACGCCTACAGATTTGGTTCTTAAAAAGATTCAAAAATTACCTTTGATTGTATTGTGGTCTTCAAGCCTAAAGAACAAAGAGATATTATTTTGGGCCTGCATGACAAAAAAGGTTTAAAAATTCAGGACAAAGCAATTGTCCTTTTAACAGAATTTCCTAAACATTTTTTGAACTTGAGATCCAATTATACAGATTTGGCAACCACCCTGAGAAGGAAAAATACGACTTGGATTATAAATTAATTCTAATGAGAGATCTGAATGGAGTTGCATCAACTCTAATGGACAAGACTCAGAGACAAAAAATACTGAATGCTGTCAGACTGCCTAAGACATTTTTTGACATACCAGATAAATTTGATCTGTCAGACATATGGAGAATTAGAAATCCAACTTAAAAGACTTCACATTCTATTTAGATGCAAATCAATCATTTTCGAGAATCAACTATTTATAGATATCCAGAGACTTGGTTCCCAGAGTAACAAAAATGGAAATTTGCCCCCAAACCTGTTCAGATTACAGTGCAGTATTTATGGAAGAGAAATTGTCTTTACAGGGATCTTTCAGATGGAGGATGAATGATGATTTGTTGAGGAATGAGCAAATAATAAGGCCCAAAAGACTCTAAAAGGCTAATTTGAGATGAGTATGATTTTTGGAATGGAAAAAAGAGTAATTTGGGATGCAAGTAAAGCAGTAACGAGAGGATTCCTCATTCAACAAAATTCAGTTAAGAGAAAGATACAAAATGAAAAGAAAGATAAAATTTTGGACCAATTAAAAGACAAAGAGAAGAACCTTAGAAGTAATCCAAAGAATTTGCAGATGCAAAAGGAAATTAAAGCCTTACAGATCCAGTATTCACACATTATAAACCAAGAAATAGAATGGAAATTAAGAATGATGAGACAAAGGAATGTTGAATCTGCAGATAAACATGGGAAACTCATAGCTTGGCAGTTAAAAAAGAGACAAAACAAAGTACTACTCCTACTCCTACTACTACTAATGATTTTTATTTATACCCCGCCCTCCCCAGCCAAGGCCGGGCTCAGGGCGGCTAACAAGCAATAATAAAAACAAGTTGAATGAATACAACTTAAAAACAAGATTAAAATACAACATTAAAATATTAAAATGCAGCCTCATCGCAGGAGGAGAAAGGAAAAAGAAGAAAGAGGGGGAGGGAATAAAACTGGCTCTAAGCCAAAGGCCAGGCGGAACAACTCTGTCTTACAAGCCCTGCGGAAAGAAATCAGATCCTGCAGGGACCTGGTCTCATGAGACAGAGCATTCCACCAGGCCGGGGCCAGTGTTGAAAAGGCCCTGGCTCTGGTTGAAGCTAATCTAACTTCCTTAGGGCCCGGGACCACTAGGGTGCTGCTATTTATGGACCTTGAGGCTCTCCGTGGGGCATACCGGGAGAGCCGGTCCCGTAGGTACGAGGGTCCTAGGCCATGAAGGGCTTTAAAGGTCAAAAGCAGCACCTTAAATCTGACCCTGTACTCCACCGGGAGCCAGTGCGGCTGGAAAAGCACTGGGTGAATATGCTCCCATGGCAGAGACCCCATGAGGAGCCTCACTGTAATACAATGTTACAAATATTGTATCAGAAGGAAAGTCTGTGGAGACCCCTGTGGAGATAAGATGATGTTTCCAGAAGTATTACAAACAACTGTATAAAAATGGTAAAGAAGGCAAGATCAAAATTGAGCAGTTTATTAAAACTAATGGCTTGCAGAAGATTCCTGAAGGTAAAAGGATCCTACTAAATGGTTTAATTACACGGCAGGAGGTCGAAAATGCAATAAATTCAATGCAACTTGGCAAAGCTCCGGGACCAGATGGATTGTCAGCAAAATACTATAAGACTATGAAAGATTAGCTTATTCAGTCATTGGTAGAAGTTTGCAATAAGATAATAGGAGGGAAAAGGACCCGAAACCTGGAAGGAAGCTTATATAACCCTGATTCGAAAACAAGATCAAGATAGATCTAAGGTCAAAAACTATAGGCCAATCTCATTACTTAATGTGGATTACAAAATCTTTGTCAATATCTTGGCCAATAGGTTCAAGAAGGTCCTGTCAGAATATATTCATAAGGACCAATCAGGATTTCTGCCTGGAAGGCATATGAAAGATAGTATTAGGAATATAGTTGATATTTTGGAAAAGTTAGAAACAAGAAAAAATTGTAAAGCAATGTTAATGTTTATTGATGCGGAGAAGGCCTTTGATAATGTGTCTTGGAGTTTTATGATACAAAATTTAGAAAGTATTGGGCTTGGACATGAGTTTTTAAATTGCATTAATGTGGTTTATCATGAACAAAAAGGTGCAGCGAATCCAGGCTGCTGTGGAGATCTATGCAACTGCTAAAGGGATTCGAATTCAGGTGGCACAGATTTTGGGAGAGCAAGGTTTCCGTTCTGAAAGGAAAGAGCAGATTTCTTGACTATCAGTGACCTAAGATATTTGGGCAGGGAGATGATGCTCAATTGCAACTCGCATCATCCTTGCTTCTTAGCCTTGCTGGCCAGGGCTGTTGGGAGTTGAAGTCCAGCAACCTCTGGAGCGCCAGAAATTAGCTACCCAGGTTTAGGGCCACGGCTGTAATGTAGGAATTTTTGGAACAGCTAGGCACCTGCGTATAAACCCCTGACATAAAACTAAAATGTGAGAGAGGGCACTTGCTCTTCATGCAAAAGACCTCAGGTTAATGTGTAATTATCCAGTTTGTTTGTGGGTTAGAGTAGGATCTGTGTATGCCCCCTCCTGCAGTTACTTGCATAGTAGAGGGATTGCGATGGCATCTTGAGAAGGGAGCAGGAGGCAAGGAAGCCAAGCTCAAAAGCAGCTCACCAAACAGCCTCAGGATTCTTCTTCCAAAGAGGGCCAGACATAATAATAATAATAATAATAATAATAATAATAATAATAATAATAATAATAATTTATTATTTATAACCCGCCCATCTGGCTGGGCCTCCCCAGCCACTCTGGGCGGCTTCCATAGAAAGCAAAAATACAATAAAATATCACACGTTAAAAACTTCCCTGAACAGGGCTGCCTTAAGATGTCTTCTGAATGTCAGGTAGTTGTTTATCGCTTTGACATCTGCTGGAAGGGCGTTCCACAGGGCGGGCGCCACTACTGAGAAGGCCCTCTGCCTGGTTCCCTGTAGCTTTACTTCTCGCAATGAGGGAACCGCCAGAAGGCCCTCGGCGCTGGACCTCAGCGTCCGGGCAGAATGATGGGGGTGGAGACGCTCCTTCAGGAATACTGGACCGAGGCCGTTTAGGGCTTTAAAGGTCAGCACCAACACTTTGAATTGTGCTCGGAAACGTACTGGGAGCCAATGTAGGTCTTTCAAGACCGGTGTTATATGGTCTCGGCGGCCGCCCCCAGTCACCAGTCTAGCTGCCGCATTCTGGATTAGTTGTAGTTTCCGAGTCACCTTCAAAGGTAGCCCCACGTAGAGTGCATTGCAGTAGTCCAAGCGGGAGATAACCAGAGCATGCACCACTCTGGCGAGACAGGCCGCAGGCAGATAGGGTCTCAGCCTATGTACCAGATGGAGCTGGTAAACAGCTGCCCTGGACACAGATTTGACCTGTGCCTCCATGGACAGCTGTGAGTCCAAAATGACTCCCAGGCTGCGCACCTGGTCCTTCAGGGGCACAGTTACCCCATTCAGGACCAGGGAATCCTCCACACCTGCCCGCCTCCTGTCCCCCAAAAACAGTACTTCTGTCTTGTCAGGATTCAACCTCAATCTGTTAGCCGCCATCCATCCTTCAACCGCCTCCAGACACTCACACAGGACCTTCACCGCCTTCACTGGTTCTGATTTAAAAGAGAGGTAGAGCTGGGTATCATCTGCATACTGATGAACACCCAGCCCAAACCTCCTGATGATCTCTCCCAGCGGCTGCATGTAAATGTTGAAAAGCATGCGGGAGAGGACAGAACCCTGAGGCACCCCACAAGTGAGAGCCCAGGGGTCTGAACACTCATCCCCCACCACCACTCTCTGAACACGGCCCAGGATGAAGGAGCGGAACCACTGTATGACAGTGCCCCTAGCTCCCAGCCCCTCAAGACGGTCCAGAAGGATGTTATGGTCGATGGTATCAAACGCCACTGAGAGATCCAGCAGAACTAGGAAACAGTTCTCACCTTTGTCCCTAGCCCGCCGAAGATCATCAACCAGTGCGACCAAGGCAGTTTCAGTCCCATGATGAGGCCTGAATCCCGACTGGAAGGGATCCAAATGGTCCGCTTCTTCCAGGCGTGCCTGGAGTTGTTCGGCAACCACTCGCTCAATCACCTTGCCCAAGAATGGAAGATTTGAGACTGGGCGATAGTTGGCCATCGTGGCCGCATCTAAAGATGGTTTTTTAAGAAGCGGTTTAATAACCGCCTCTTTCAGCGGGTCTGGGAAGGCTCCCTCACGGAGGGAAGCATTCACCGCCCCACGAAGCCCATCGCCCAGTCCTTCCCGGCTAGCTTTAATAAGCCAGGATGGGCAAGGATCCAGGTGGTTGGCTTCACTCGTCCAAGCAGCCTGTCCACATCCTCGGAGGTAACAGATTGGAACTGATCCCACTCAACTTGACTAGACAGAACTCTAGCACTCTCCCGCCCCGGCCCTGCTCCCACGGTGGAGTCTACTTCTTCCCGAATCTGAGCGATTTTATCTGCAAAAAACTTTGCAAAATCATTGCAGGAGAACATGTGGCCTGTACTGGGCCCCAATGTTGCAGGTGGCTCCACTAAATTGTGAACCACCTGAAAAAGTCTCCTGCTGCTGTTTTCTGCAGATGCAATAGAGGCGGTGAAGAAATTCTTCTTCGCCGTCGCTATCGCCACTTGGTAGGCTCGACGTTGAGCTCTAACCTGTGTCCGGTCAGATTCGGAATGAGTTATCCGCCACCGGCGCTCTAGCCGTCTCAAAGATTGTTTCATTGCCCTCAGATCCGTGGAAAACCACGGGGCTCTCCGGGCTCCATGCAATCGGAGAGGGCGCTTCGGAGCCAAACAGTCAATAGCCCTGGTTAACTCCACATTCCAGCAGGCCACCAGGGAATCAGCTGAAAGGCCATCAACATGGGATAAAGCATCCCCTACCACTCTCTGGAAACCATTTGGATCCATTAAGTGGTGGGGGCGGACCATCCAAATTGGTCCCACCTCCCTGCAGAGGGGATGGGTCGCAGAGAAGTCCAGTTGCACCAGGAAGTGATCTGACCATGGCACTTCTTTCGTTTTGCTTTTACTTAGTGTCAGATCACCAACATCCATAGAGGTAAACACCAGGTCCAAGGCATGTCCGCGACTATGGGTTGGGCCAGACTTATTCAGGGACAGCCCCATGGAGGCCATGCTTTCCACGAAGTCCCGAGCAGCCCCTTGTAAGGTCGTGTCGGCATGAGGTCCGCTGGAGGCCGCGGAGTGGGGAGCGAGTAAGAAACCTTCCAAATGTAGTAGAATGGCTACTAAACCACCTTTACTTGATGTTGCAGCATGCGTGGAAAGATCAGAGGTTTCAGGTAGTAAAGGGGACTTGTTCACCTCGACCTTGTTCACCATGCCATGGCTTCAGAAGGAAGATGCAGGACCTCCGAAGCAGAATCTTCCAGCGGAGATATCTTCAGGTGAGAATCTGGCACCTACCTTCACAGTGGTGGGGCTGGCTGGCTTGGAGCTGGGTTTCACCACGGGGCTCCTGTTTTGGGGTTGAAGGGGTTATGCAAATTTGGCCATTGCCACAGCCAATTTAGGGTGAGGTACCAAAGGATGGGACAGAGCTGAGTGAAGAGACATTACTGGTGCAGCCAGGAGATGTGTGAGGAGAGCTTTGTGCAGTCGCCCAGACCGACAATCAATTGGGTGCAGTCAAGTAAGAAGGTGGACACAGTTATGAAAGGTATTCCATACGGGGAGGCCTCGAGTTGGATATCCTTGATTGCCTGCCACCATTGAGCAAATATGAAAAGGGGAGTTTGTGGAGGTGTTTGTCCTCTCTTGATTTATTTGTTCTTTATATTAAATGTATTCGTCACTTTCTTACCGAAATAACTAAAAGCAGATTGCGATACTTTTAAGCAAGCAAGCAAACGAAAACACACACAGAGATATATTTTAAATATCTATATTTAATTATTGGTGGTCTCTATATTTAGGGAAGCAGAACAAATGAATAAAATCAGAGGGAATATGAATGAGAAGATAGAAAAAGTTGTATAGAAATTTATTTATTAAATTTGTATGCCATCCTTCATTCAAAGATCACCCCATAGTCACCTTTGAGTGGACTTAACTGTCCAGGGGTCCTTTACCTTTTTTTACTTTGCCTTTAGGTGGGTTGGTAGATGGTTGACTGAACCCAACTAGTGCCCAGTAATGGTTTCTTATCATCCTGGAAAAAAGTGACAAGTGGGGTGCCACAGGGTTCTGTCCTGGGTCATTGTTGTTCAACGTCTTTATGTATGACTTGGATGATGGAATTATGGGGATGCTCATCGAATTGGCAGATGACACCAACCCTGGAGGGGGAGCTAATGCTGCAGAAGGCACAATTGGGATTCAAGATGACCTTAACAGATTGGAGAACTGGGTCCAAACTAACAAAATGAGTTTTGATACGGGCAACTGTCAGGTTCTGCATTTAGGCAGGAATAACCAACTTTACAAATATAAGACAGGAAATACTTGGCTTGCCAGTAAAACCTGTGAAAAGGATCTAGGGGTCTTGGTGGTCCACAAGCTTAGCATAATTCAACAGTGTGCTGCAGCAGCAAAACTAGCTAATGCTATTCTAGGCTGCATCAAGAGAAGTCCAATGTCCAGATACAGGGAATTAAAAGTCATCTATTCTGCCTTGTTCAGACCATACGTGGAATACTGTGTCCTGTTCTGGGCACCCCAGTTTAAGAAACATGATTGATAATCTGGAAAGTGTTCATAGAATGGTGACCAAGATGATCAAAGGTCTAGAAGCCTAAGGCTTATGAGGAACAGTTGAAGAAACTGGGTGTTTTTAGCTTGGAAAAGAGGAGGCTGAGAGGAGATACGATACCCTTCTCTAAATACCTAAAGGGCTGCCACATGGAAGATGTAGCCAGCTTATTTCCCCCCTCTCTGCAGGGTAGGGCCTGAACCAGTGGCTTCAAGTTAGAAGAAAGATTCTGATTCAACATCAGGAAGAACTTTCTGACAGGGCGAGCCGCTCCTTTGGGAGGTTGTAGACTCTCCTTCCTCAGAGGTTTTTAATCAGAGGTTGGATGGCCATCTGCCATGGATGCTTCTCTGAAATTCCTGCATTGCAGGGTTGGACTAGCTGGCTTTTGGGCTCCCTTCCAACTCTACTTTTATATGATTCCATCAGTTTTCAATGTTCAGATTAGGGTAGGGGTGGTAACATATATGACCTATAGTTGAGCAACTTGAGGAGTACAACTTGCATATTAGGCGACAGGACTACTAGTTGGAATGTTAAGAGGTAAAGTGTCTCCTTGTATTTACCGGTTCAGGCCAAAGTGCTTGCAAATGTTTCCTCTGACTTTAGGCTTAGGAAAATGGCGGGATGGGAGAAGGAATGCCCCTCCCAACCATCATGGAGAAGCACTCTGTGTCTCCAAATGAGGCTGCATTATTCAGTGCGTAATCTATGGGAATCATTTCCGCAAGTGGCATTGTTTCTCTTGTTATTTTCTAGTAATAGGTTTGTTTTGTGGTTTTTATAAGGAAATCTGTTTTTAAGGGGATAGGTTCAGGGAGTGAGTCCTAGCCAATGGGGTTGGCTTGGGCAGGTTCTACGGGGGGAGGGGGGATTTATTGGGACACCCGATTTCCGTGATCATGGGCAGGAGGAGGAGTTACGCTAGGACCAGACCATGTCATTACCGAGGGGGCAGGTTTACTCGTTGTTTGGAGACTATCCCTGCCTCTGGGTCTGGTCCTGACCAGAAGGTTACAGGTATCAACAAGGGTGTCCCACATGACCTTCAGGTGCTGCTGTGCAATGCCAGGTCAATGATCCAGAAGACCACTGCCGTCTATGACTTGATCATGGATTGAGGACTTGAACTGAAATGTGTAACAGAGACTTGGTTGGACGAGGCATATGAGCCTGTTCTTGCTGGTGCTTGTCTGCCAGGCTTCCCTTATGCACAGCAACCCAGGTCCTGTGGGTGGGGAGGGGGGGGTTGCAGTGATTTTTAGGAAGTCCTTTGTTTTCGTTGGGCGTCCTTATTAGGAAGACCCACTTCTCTAAAGTTGGGCAATAGGGGCAGAACAGGCAGCACAGGATTGCTATTGGTGTACCAACCTCCCCGCTGCACCAAGGATTCCCTGCTCACGCTGCTTCAGGTCATGTCAGATGTTTTCCTGGAGCCACCCATCTTGGTCCTGGGTGAGTTTAACATCCATGCCAACATGACCTTACACGGTGCTGCTTGGGACTTTGTGGAAAGCATGGCCTTCATGGGGCTGTACCTGAATAAGTTTGGTCCAACTCATAGTGGCGGACATGCCTTAGATTTGGTGTTCACTTCTATGAATGTGGGTGATCTGACACTAAAAGTGAAACAAAAGAAGTGCTATGTCGGATCACTTCCTGTTGCAACTAGACTTCTCCGCTACCATCCCCTGCATAGGGAAGTGGGACCAATTAGAATGGTCCGCCACAGCCACTTAATGAATGGATCTACATAGTTTCCAGAGAGTGGTAGGGGATGTTTTATCCCATGTTGATGGCCTTTCAGCTGATTTACTGGTGGCTCATTGGAATGCGGTGTTAACTAGGGTTGTTGACTTGTCTGGTTCCGAAGTGCCCACCCCAATTGCATGGAGCCTCGATGACCCCGTGGTTCTCCCCTTGGCTGAGGGCAATCAAATGATGGCTAGAGTGCCGGTGGCAGAAAACCCACTCTGAATCAGATTGAACATGGGTTACAGCTCAACGTTGAGCCTACCAAGTTTTGATAACGATGGCAAAGAGGACCTTCTTCACCGACTCTATTGCATCTGCAGAAAATAGTTCCAGGAGACTCTTCCAGGTGGTCTGGAGTTTTACAGATCCACCTTCACCAGCTTGAGTCCAGCACGGACTGCAAGGTCTCCTATGATGACTTCACAAAGTTTTTTGCAGGTAAAAATCAGATTCGGAGGGTGGTAGACCCCACAATGGGGCAGGGTTGGGGTGGGAGAGTGCCAGAGCTCTGCCTAGTCATTTCGCATGGGAACAATTCCAGTCTGTTACATCTGAGGATGTGGAGACAAGTGAAACTGACCACGTGTCTCCTTGATCCTTGCCCATCCTGGCTCATAATGAGAGCTGGGAAGGACTGGGCGATGAGCTGTGCGGGGTGGTGAATGCTTCCCTCTGTGTGGGAATCTTCCCATACCCACTTAAAGAAGCAGTTATTAAACCTCTTCTTAAAAAGCTATCTTTGAGCCCAGCCATCATGGCCAACTATCGCCCAGTCTCAAATCTTCCATTCTTGGCAAGGTGATTGAGCAGGTGGTTGCTGAACAACTCCAGGCACGCCTGGAAGATGCGGACCATTTGGATCCCTTCCAGTTGGGATTCAGACCTCATCATAGGCATGAAACTGCCTTGGTCACACTGGTCGATGATCTCCGGCAGCCTAGGAACAAAGGTGAGAGCTGTTTCCTAGTTCTGCTGGATCTCTCAGCAGCATTTGACACCATCGACCATGACATCCTTCAGGACCATCTAGAGGGGCTGGGAGCTGGGGGCACTGTTATACAGTGGTTCCTCTCCTTCCTCCTAGGCAATGTCCAGAAAGTGGTGTTGAGGGATGAATGTTCGGATCCCTGGGTGCTCACTTGTGGGGTGCCTCAGGGTTCCGTCCTCTCCCCGATGCTTTTCAATATCTATTTGAAGCTGCTGGGAGAGATCATCAGGGGGTTTGGGCTGGGTGTTCATCAGTATGCCGATGATACCCAGCTCTACCTCTCCTTCAAATCAGAACCAGTGAAAGCAGTGAAAGTCCTGTGTGAGAGGGTTGGAGGATGAATAGTGGCTAACACTGAATCCTGACAAGACAGAAGTATTGTTTTGGGGGGACAGGGTGGGCAGTTGTGGGGGACTCCCTGGTCCTGAATGGGATAACTCTGCCCCTCAGATATGAGGTGCACAGCCTGGGTGTCATTTTGGACTCACAGCTGTCCATGGAGGTGCAGATCAATTCTGTGTCCAGGGTGGCTGTCTGCTAGCTCTATGTGAGATCCTCTCTGCCTGTGCCCTGTCTCACAAGAATGGTGCATGCTCTGGTTATCTCCCGCTTAGACTACTGCAATGCGCTCTACATGGGGCTACCTTTGAGGGTGACTCAGAAACTACAACTAATCCAGAATGCAGCAGCTAGACTGGTGACTGGGAGCAGCCGCCAAGACCATATAACACCGGTCCTGAAAGACTCACATTGGCTCCCAATACACTTCAAAGCACAAAGTGTGGGTGCTGAACTTTAAAGCCCTAAACAACCTCAGCCCAGTATTCCTGAAGGAGTTTCTCCAGCGCTAAGGCCCTTTTGGCAGTTCCCTCACTGCGAGAAGTGAGGTTACAGGGAACCAGGCAGGGGCCTTCTCAATAGTGGCGCCTGCTCTGTGGAACACCCTCCCACCAGATGTTGAGGAGATGAATAACAATATGTTTTTAGAAGACATTTGAAGGCAGTTCTGTATAGGGAAGTGTCAGGGGTTCAGGAGCAGAGGCACAGGGAAGAGAGGAGATGGAGAGCGAAGGGGAAGGATCCGAGGGGAGCGTAGGAGAAGAGGACAGTGGACCGAGAGATTCCATGAGCCTCTCCAGCGAATCGGAAGATTCACAGAAGGGGGCGCCAGTGGCCAGGGGTAGGGGGTTCCCAAGGGGAACGCCCCAGGAGCAAGGGGGCAGCAGGGACTCCCAGAGCAGTAGTTGGAAATCAGGACCAGCTTCCCCACCAGAGCAGAGTGGGGGGGAAGAGTCCCAAGGATCGGGGCCAGTGCATTCCCCACCAGGGAGAGAAGATAAGGCAGGGCTGACCACACCTCCATCGGAGAGTCAGACAACGGAGGGGAGGTCAGATCCGGCCAGTATCCCGGAAGAGGGAAGCAGTGACAGAAGTAGTGTAACGGTCAGGAGGAAGGTCACTGGGTTGGCGCGAGAGGCAAGTTCAAATGTACAGGAGCGCGGGACAGCAGAGAATGAGGATTGGGAACCGGGTCCTAAAGCCCGCCGGAGGGAGGGGGAGGAGCTAAGCGACTCAGCGTCGGAAGAGTCCAGAAAGGGCAATGCCCCAGCGGGCAGGAGGACCCAGAGGAGGAGAGAGCAGCGTAAAAGGTGGAGCAGGGCTAGGATCTTAAACTGGTGTCATAGGGGAGGAGACTCAGACGGTACTTCGCCGGTCTAGGGTTAAGACGTAGAGCTGCGCGCTGCGGCTTTGAAATGGAAACTGAACCTCAATAAAGACTTTTGTACATAACGACAGCCTCGCGTTGGTCCTCTGTGAGCTGGGACCTAGGGGCAGCTCTGACAGGAAGCTTTTAAAGTTTGTTGGTTTACTATGTTTTTATGTGTGCTGGAAGCCTCCCAGAACGGCTAGGGAAACCTAGTCAGATGGACAGGGTATGAATAACAAATTATTGTTACTATTACATGAAACGGGAAGGCTTTGTCACTGCCACTCCTGTGCATTCTGAGATTGCACATCTGTGACTACCAGGTTCCAGTGAGAGATCCCAAGAGGTCTCTGAGATCTCCCTGGAATCCGGAAGCCACAGCCGCTTTTCGTTGCTTTTCTGGTGGAGCACTCCTTTGCCACAGGAGAAGTGAGGAGACGCTGGGGCCATGGCGAGATCTTGCGAGTGTTCAGTAGGAGCAGGTGAGGTGTCTTTGTGGGATTCCAGCGCCTGAGGAGGTTGCCTCAGTCCGCTTCATGTGTGGTCCGGCCCTGCCTGCGATTTCTCAGTCTGGTGTTCTTGGAGGTTGGGGTTCTACTGAGGACGTGGTCCAATACTGACCGAAGAGCTTGATGGTGCCGTTAAGCCCACGCTTGGAGGCTGATCTCTGAGCAATGACTGTCTTCGAGGAATATGCAGAGCATAAGGGCAACTCTCCAGGGATCTTCATGCCTCGTTCGCATGGCCATCTTCTTACCAAGTTTCAGTTCTGGACAGAAACTAAGAAAACACTTGAGCAGCTGGTGCTGGATGTGTTGGAGGTACTTTGGGCCTGCTCATTTAGGATTACGGTGGCCCCAACTGCAGTACACCTGGAGACACCTTTGAGAGGCATACAAAACATAAACAGGTCATGTTTAGCATCTTACCAAGCACCGATAGACATCTGAAAAGCCGGGGGAAAGAAAACTGTCCGGAGTTGCAATTTACTGATGATATTTTTTGTTGACAGATGGCTGGGATGGAGGCAAGCGTGTCCAAGTCCTCATCGCAGGCCACCGTACAGTTCTTCAGGCCAGACGTAGAGCGATACACTCCAGTCTGGGAACTGACTTGGGTCTGAGCCACATGGCCTTTGTTCAGTGGTTGGGCAGGAAGAGTTGCAGGTGGAGTCATCTGTTGCACACAATCTTCCAGGACAGGGTGGTCTGGCAGAAGCTGGACATTGTGGTTCTGCACTTGGACGACTATGAAATGAGGTTTATGAAGAGTGAGGATATAGTTTCTCAAGTGGTAGCGGATTTGGAGGGATTTAGGCAAACGTGGCCGGGGATCCTTATCCTGTGGTCCAACATCTTGCCCAGGAGTGCCTCATGCACTAAACCGTTCATGAAGCGATTGCGCCAAAAGCGGCAATATATTAATAGAGAAGTGAAAATGGCGCTGTTTGCAACAGGGGGCGGAATGATATCTCACCCCCAAATTAATCCCAGTAGGAACGAACTTTACGGAAAGAATGGGATTTCCTTGTCTCCTGCTGGGAACGATGTTTTCCTCTCTAACCTCCACAGAGAAATAAAAGCACATATTCGGCAGCGGTGGGGGAACATGGACTAAGCCAAGCTTTATCCTCCTGCGAAAGGGGAGAAGTTGGCAAAATCGGCGAGTACCCCAAATCACTTTTCAGGTTGCTAAGCGGCTCCAGGGGGACCTGTGGGGCAGGAAAGGGATCTCTCTTGAGGTTGACCTGTGTCACTTGCCTGGATTTGTGGGGCTCCAAGGGTGCATGAGTCAGCCAGAGCTCACCTTAAGGGGTGCAGTGGGGAGAGAGGAGGGCAATGGAGACCACCTTCCTCCCTGCAAAGTAGGCTTAGCCTTTCACGACAGGATTTGGAGTCTCAGGAGAGATTTGGACTCCTGCCCACACATTGCCTCCTTTCCTGCCTGCCGTTTGTAAGTTACTCTGCTGTAGTTAATAAAGTGACCCTCCTTAAATCCCACACTTTGTGTCTTGCCTCTTTAGTCTTGGCCTCCTCATACAGCTGTCTCCAACTGATCCAGATCCGAGACCTATCTCTGACAAATAACAACAACAACAACAACAACAACTATTTTATTTACAGATAGGTAGCCGTGTTGGTCTGCCATAGTCAAAACAAAAAAAATTCCTTCCAGTAGCACCTTAAAGACCAACTAAGTTAGTTCTTGGTATGAGCTTTCGTGTGCATGCACACTTCTTCAGATACACTGAAACAGAAGTTTCCAGACCCTTCTATATAGTGAGAAGGTGGGGAGGGGTATTACTCAGAAGGGTGGTGGGAATGGGTGATTGGCAGATAGCTGCATTGCAACTTATCACCAAACTTAAAACCATGGAGAGTCCTGGTCTGAACAAAGACCTTGGATTCTTATCTCATTATACATGACAAAGCCATTTTTCACCTTCTCACCCCTTGCTTTTTCCTGTAAGACCTATTGCAGTCGTTAAGAGTCGTCAACAGGCTCATCACAGCTATCTGCCAATCACCCATTCCCACCACCCTTCTGAGTAATACCCCTCCCCACCTTCTCACTATATAGAAGGGTCTGGAAACTTCTGTTTCAGTGTATCTGAAGAAGTGTGCATGCACACGAAAGCTCATACCAAGAACTAACTTAGTTGGTCTTTAAGGTGCTACTGGAAGGAATTTTTTTTGTTTTAACTATTTTATTATTTGTATCCCATCCATCTGACTTGGTTGCCATTCTGGGCGGCTTCCAACAAATATAAAAACATAATAAACCACCAAACATTAAAAACTTCCCTATACAGTTCTGCCTTCATTATACCCAACTTTATTTTTTGTTCATACTTAATAGTGCTAACCATACATATTATTAATCACACAGAGCAATATACATTGTCCTACCTTAGCGTTACTTCTAAATAAGAACCCATGATTTTTATACTTTGCCAAAAGACTGGGAAGCATTTTAAAACCGGCCCTTGATATATTTGGAGATGGCTCTCGGATCTTCTCATTGTCTCCTCTTGTCCAGGCTAAACATGGCCAGCTCCTTCAACTGTTCCTCATATGGCTTGTTTTCCAGACTCTTGATCATCTTGGTTGCCCTCCTCTGCACATCCTCCAGCTTGTCTATATCTGGTGCCCAGAATTGGACACAGTATTCCAGGAGTGGTCCAGCTAAGGCAGAATAGAGTGAGACTAGGACTCCCCTTGATCTGGACCCTATACTTCTGTTGATGCAGCCCGAAGAGCGTTATTGCTGAATTTCTTTTAGTTTGCCATTGTTCCCTGCCTCGGGCTGCAGGAAATGTTGTTCATGGCCTACATACAGTTTGCATTTTGGTCAGACAAGCAGGCTGAGATCCTAACCTTGCCTCTTGGATGTGAAATCTGCAAAAGAGCAGAGGGCTCTTTTGCTGGAATCCTATAGGTATCTTGTTGGCTACTGTGAGAACAGGATGCTGGACTAGACGGGACACTGGCCTCATCCAGCAGGCTTCTCTTATGCAGCCTTAACAGCATCAACTCAGGGAGCATTTAGAACAGGGCAGTTGGCAGCTAAATTGGACATTCTGAGTGTGCCCTGCAATCAGGGGTGGTGTGTCCCATTTCTCCGCCTGAGATGAAACGAGGAGGCTTTGCCACTGCTACACCAAGGACTCGCTTTGTGGAATTGCGTGTCTGCAGGTTCTAGTGAGGTATCCCAAGAGGTCTGTGAGATCTCCCTGGAATCCAGAAGCCACAGCCTCTTCTTGCATCTCTGTGGGGCACTCCTTTGCCACAGGAGAAGTGAGGAGATGCTGGGGCCGTGGCAAGATCTTGCGAGTGTTCAGTAGGAGCAGGTGGGGTGTCTTTGCGGGATTCCAGCGCCTGAGGAGGCTGCCTCAGTCCGCTTCATGTGTGGTCCGGCCCTGCCTGTGATTTCTCAGTCTCGTGTTCTTGATTGTGCCTCAGTTTGGAAACACCTCTGCAAGGCTTCTGTACCGTTGGGCTTATGAAAAGCTGGGGAAAAGAGAACTGTCCGGAGTTGCAATCTACTGACGATGTTTCTTTTTAACAGGAGGCCTGGCTGGAGGCAAGCGTGTCCGAGTCCTCATCGCAGGCCACAGTATTGTTCTTGGCGCCGGGCAGAGAGCGAAATACTACAGCCCGGGAGCTGACCTTGGTCTGAGCCAGATGGCCTCTGTTCAGTGGTTGGGCAAGATTAATTTGAAGTGGTATCAACTGTTGCCCACAATCTTCCAGGACGGAGTGGTCCGGCAGAAGCCGGACATGGTGGTCCTGCACGCAGGTGGCAATGACCTCGGGGTGCTGCCATATAACAAGTTGCTTAAGAAAGTGATAGAGGATTTGGAGGCGGTTAGGCAAAGGTGGCCGGGGGTCGTTATCCTGTGGTCCAACATCTTGCCCAGGAGAGCCTGGATTAACATCCCAAACATGAAGCTATTGTGCAAAAAGCGGAAACAGTTTAATAGACAAGTGAGAATGGCGCTGTTTGCAACGGGGGACGGAACGATATCTCACACCCAAATTAATCCCACTAGGAACGAACTTTACAGAAAGGATGGGATTTCCTTGTCTGCTGCTGGGAATGATATTTTCCTCTCTAATCTCCACAGAGAAATAAAAGCACATATTCTGCGGCGGTGGGGGAAGAAGGACTAAACCGAGCTTTATCCTCCTGCGAAAGGGGAGAAGTTGGCAAAACCGCGAGTACTCCAAATCACTTTTCAGGTTGCTAAGCGGCTCCAGGGGGACCTGTGGGGCAGGAAAGGGATCTCTCTTGAGGTTGACCTGTGTCACTTGCCTGGATTTGTGGGACTCCAAGGGTGCATGAGTTAGCCAGAGCTCACCTTAAGGGGTGCAGTGGGGAGAGAGGAGGGCAATGGAGACCACCTTCCTCCCTGCAAAGTAGGCTTAGCCTTTCACGACAGGATTTGGAGTCTCAAGAGAGACTTGGACTCCTGCCCACACATTGCCTCTTTCCTGCCTGCCATTTGTAAGTTACTCTGCTGTAGTTAATAAAGTGACCCTCCTTAAATCCCACACTTTGTGTCTTGCCTCTTTAGTCTTGGCCTCCTCATACAGCTGTCGTCAACTGATCCAGATCCGAGACCTATCTCTGACAAATAATAATAATAATAATAATAATAATAATAATAATAACAACAACAACTATTTCATTTTATTATTTGTATCCCATCCATCTGGCTGGGTTGCCATTCTGGGCGGCTTCCAAAAAATATAAAAACATAATAAACCACCAAACATTAAAAACTTCCCCATACAGTTCTGCCTTCATGATACCCAGCTTTATTTTTTATTCATACTAATTGTGCTAACCATACGTATTGTTAATCATACTGAGCAATACACATGGTGCTACCTTACTAGGGGCTCGTAGGGGGTGGCCTGATGAAGGTGTCAGTGGACTGAGTTGCGACTGAAAATTTCAGATTCCATCCCAGGGATCATTACGAAAAGTGTGGAAAATAGAATTGCAGGTATCATAACACTGTCATGCAGATCTGCGGTGTGAACACGTCTGGAATATTGCATACAGTTCTGGTTGTCGTGCCTCAGAAAGGATGTTGTAAAGATGGGAAAGGTTCAGAAGAAGGGGAGCAAAGGGTTCCAGGGGGATGGATGGCATTTGGGTCTTTTCATTTGAGAGAAAAGGTGAGGAAGAGGCAACATGATAAAAGTTTATGAAATGATGCAGGGCATGAAGAAAGTGGATAGGGAAAGGTTTTTCGCTCTCTTACAGCACTAGAAGTAAGGAAGCTGGATAATGGTAGAATCAGGACAGATAAAAGTAAGTGCCATCTAGTTCAACCCCCTGGAATTCAGGAATATTGGCTAAAGCATCCCTGAGAGATGGCCACCCAGCCTCCGATTAAAAACCTCTAAGGAAGGAATCCACAAGCTCACAAGGGAGACTGTTCGACTGTTGAAGCAGCGCTAAGTTCTTCCTGCTGCTGAGTCTGAATCTCCTTTCTTGTAACTAGAAGCAATGGGTTTGAATCCTACCTGCCGGAGCAGGAGAAAACAAGCTTGCTCCATCTTCCATGAGAAATTTGAAGATAGCTCCTTATCTCCTGAAGAAGTGTGCATTCACACGAAAGCTCATACCAATAACATTAGTTGGTTTCTAAGGTGCTACTGGAAGGATTTTTTTAAATTTTGTTTTGACTACGGCAGACCAACACAACTACCTACCTGTATCTCTCTTATCTCCTCTCAAGTCTCCTCTTTTCCAGGCTAAACATATGCAGCTCCTTCAAGTGCTCCTCAAGGTTTGGTTTCCAGACCCTTGAACATCTTGGTTGCCCTCTTCACACCTTCTAAGGTTGTCAGTATTTGTCAGGCATCGGGGAAATGGCTCCCTCTTCCCTCTTCCCCTGTGCACCAGCAGAACAAAGCAATTAAGAGTCCCTTACCAGTTTAAGAGTGTTTAATGATCATAGAGAAAGAACACCGCAGCCATTCTTGGAGTGTAGGTGGATCCCTTCACTTGCTGGATCATCACCTTGTCATGGTGAGTGGGCTTGCACGTTCCTATGACCCTTGTGAGCGAAATAATAAATTATTGTTATTATTATTAATGCAGCATTGGATGAGTGAAATTGCTAACACTTAGTCCAGTAAGAAGGGCAAGCTCCTGAGATGCTTCTGCAGCCTCTGTCCTCTCCCCCTCTGCAACATTTGCTGAGTCTGAACCGCTTTCTGCGCCTGGCTCTTCCGGCTCGAGAAAGCCTGTTGCCTCTTCAGCACCCCACCATTCCTCTCCTCTTCCTCTCTGCCCTACCACCACTCCTCAGGCTCTGAGCCTTCCTCCTCTGCCTGGCTGGTGCCTCCCAGCTAACCCCCACATCACGACAAATTGGGACTTACTAGCAGATAGAATTAAGTCCCTCAGGAGATGGCATTCCAAGGCACACCTGCGCCCCTGAACTTACACTGTCTTGTTTATTTTCTTGGTTTTTTGAGGATTGGCCACCAAGAAGGTATGGATTTGCGGGCACAGCGTTGTGTATTGGGCCGAAGTCCGCGCAGTTTCGTCCAGGTGGGGCAGCAACCTGGGCTTCCCCTCGAATATAGAGCTGTCGTGGATCGGCCAGAGGGGAATGAGGTGGCATCAGCTCCTACCATTGCTGACTGCTCGGATCTCTACGGTGGGCCCACCTGATATCATCATCTTTCACCTGGGTGAGAATGACATGGGCGGACAAAAGATTGACCTAGTCAAGGCTATCACTGAAGACTTGGAGACCTTGCACTTTCAATACCCACGGACCAGCCTCTGTTGGTCCGAGCTACTGGAGAGGCAGCGCTGGCCTATTATTCCGAGACCTGGCACCCCGGAACCGCAGCAGGCATCCGTGAACAGATCAAGGGACAGAATAAGGAAGAAAGTGAACAAAGACGTAACGAACAAGGTGCAGCTGCTGGGTGGCTGGGTCATCCGACACCCTGACATCACAGTCAAACGAGAGGCCTTATTCCGACAGGATGGGATAGACCTCTCCGATGAGGGACTTGATGTTTGGTTGACTGACCTGGTGGGAGGCCTAAAGTATTGTTTTGAGATGTGAGCGGTTTGGCGGCAAGCATTTGCTTGAGGGCCAGTTGATGCATTGGATAGGCATAGTCTTGGATTGAGGGGAGGCTGTAGCCTCTGCCTACCCCCCCGGAAAAGGGATCCGGGAGAGATGCTTCTGCCCGGATGCCCAGCTGGGGGCTAGGGCCATAGCACTCCCCAGGTGCAATCCAGCAAGGGACTTACTCTTTGATGTAGGTCAAGAACTCGCTCACTTCCAGTTGACCCCAAATTAAGTCCTTCCGGCAGACGGGCCAGAAATTGTTGGTTCTCCCTGATGTCTATGTGAAACCTCTTACACCAGTAGTTAATAAAGCCATGACCTGATTTTACCCAAATACTACTTGCCTTGTCTCTTTATTCATTGAATTTGGGGGGGGGGGGGGTTTCCATAGAACAGGGGATGCATGGTCACATAATTCTGCTCCCTGTCCTTGGTTGGCACCATTGAGTGTCGGCACATCCTCCACCATGAACAATCTGATGAGGGTTACCCTTGGGTGACTTTGTGGGCAGCAAAGGAGGTCCTTGGGCTGAGCTTTCTGCCGGGGAGGTGGATCCTGGCTGCTTGCTCAAGCGAGGGGGCAGACTCAGTCTGATCCTTGGGCATATAACCAAGGCCCCTGGCTTGCCTTGACAGCCACTTCCTTATTTTAGGATGTTCTTTGGGGTGGGGATTTCTGAAAAAGTGGGAAGGCATGGCGTTTGCTGCAGGGCGAGTCGGAAGTTAGGGCTCATCCCCACTCATTAATTCTCCCAGGGGCCCGAGAGTTTCTCTCCGTGCCTTGCAAAAGCTCAATCTTATGTGCTGAATCGGGTCTTACCAGATTGTGTGGAAAATCAGAAGAGAGGTTTTCCATAACCCGAGCTTCAGTGCAGAGGCGAGGAGGGGGAGGTGATAACTCCAGCAAGCCTGGCACCTCTTCAGGAGCAGCAGGAAATTTATGCAGTGAAGGAGAGTTCAGTGTTTGGTTTTGAGATCCTTAGGATGGTAAGGGCCTGCAGCGTAATCAGGAATTTGAAGGCTGAAGTTAGAAAAACAAGTTTGTCTTTTTCTGCTGCATCCCTTCTCTCAAACTGGGAGGCACTCTATCCTGTCTTCTGCCTTGACACCAGGACACAATGCAAGATCTGACGTGCTATTATTTTGCTATGGTTTAAATGGGTAATAGTCTTGTGCTATCTCAGATTGCATCATATGTCAGGGTTCACATTTCCCTCCTCGTTAAGGGTATCCCGTTACCAGAGCCAATCCCAGAGCATTTTTTTGGACGCTTGGAAGCTTGACGTGATGCAGGGAGTATCTGCCTTTTGCACCATCCATGCTTAGATCCTACAAAAGGGCATGGTCCAATTTTATTGCTTTCTGCACAAAATCTAACTCAGACCTTGCCAGCCTCCTACGGAGGATCAAGTATTGCCTCGTGCACCTCTGGAGGCTAGGTCGCATGGCTAAAACATTATCCATCCAAGCTGCAGCTATTGCCTTCTTCAGCAAATGTATCTTCTGTTGATCCCTGTGCAGCATTCATGGTATGCAGGGCAATGAATGTTGGGGTAGACTTCAACCACCAAACACAGAGAGTAGAAAAACTATCACTTTTGACCTCCTTTACCATATCTGTAGGGTTTTAAGAGTCATTGGCTGGTTAAAATACGAGTGTCGCCTGTCTTGGCAGTATATGCCATAGTATTATCTGGGGCCCTCAGAGTGGGTGAAGTTGTCAGTGAGGGTGAGCTAGGCATTTCCTCCAGGGGGTTACTGTTAGAGGACATAAATTTGTCTTAGAATTGGTAATATGCATCCAACAATCTAAAATCAGGGAAAGGAGCCCTTATCAGACTCGGCATCAGAGCGCAAGGGCCCGTGTCTTGTAAAGGATGCCAGGAGATACCCCTGCTTCAGGTGTCCTGGTCGGGCCCCTTCCTTATTCACCAAGATCGCTCTCGCCTGGCTCGACACCAGTTTACCCAGTGATGCGGAAAGATCTCCAGGCCTGTGGTCTCTCGGCTGTGGATCTTGCTGTGCATTCCTTTAGGATTGATGCTGCCACGATGTCTGCCCATTGGGGTGTGCCAACCGACAGAATCAAGGATATGGGACGCTGAAGATCTAATGCATACAGAAGGTATATCTGCAAGAACCCATGGTAATCACGCTCTGTCGCTCCTTTATTTTCAGGTTGCCCCGTGATAAACATATGGATCGTAGGACACTGTATTATCCACTGGGCCCGTGTGCGTGCCATCAATACTGGCTTGGGTAGCTGCCTGGGGCTTCCTGAAAATGTCAGTGTCTCCTGGGGCACAAGGTGTGACTTGAAATGGGAGGAATTTATACCAATCGTGACGACCAGAGCTGCCTTGCATGGCCCCCCCCAAGCTCTGATTGTTCAACTTGGAGAGAACGACCTGGGTCGAAGGAACGGCAATGACCTAATCATAAGCATGAGAGAGGACTTTGATAAACTGGCTGTTTTCTTCCCAGACCTGACCTTAATCTGGTCTGAAATGCTGGTGAGGCGGCATTGGCGAGATTGCTCCCGCCCGCAGGCAATCGACAAGGCCAGGAAAGTTATTAATCGTAAGGTGGCATATAAGGTGAAGCTCTTGAATGGACGGGTGATACGACACCCCAGCATTACTTACAGGCAGGAGGCCTTGTTTCATAATGACGGCGTTCACCTTTCCGATTTGGGAAGTGATGTTTGGCTGGTTGATATTGTCAAGGGCATTAGGGATTGGTTGCAGGTGTGAGGGTGTTGGCAGTGATCCTTTGGGGCTTGAGTGGCGGTTAGGCATTGGGTAAGTCTTGTTTATGGGAGGGGAGATTGTAGCCTCCGCCTGCCCCTCCTCGTTAGGGTATCCCTTTAAAGGGATCCAGGTGTGTGGTGCCTGTCCAAAGCCTGGGTGTGGGCTAGGGCCTTGCCACAACCCCATCGGGGACCCTGGGGGTGCCACGATTTGATGTATATCATAGGGCTCCCTCTACCGGTTGTTTATTCTTAGGAGGCTCCCTGCAGATGGGCAGGAGTCAGGATATAGTCTTCTTTCACCCAATGCCTAAGCCAAAGCGCTCACATGTGTAACTAATAAAGTTATGGCCCATTTTATCCCATTAAACTAAATATTTGTGTCTGGTTTTTTTATTATCTAATGGGGCTTCAGGGCCCGGGGTCTCGACACGAAGTGAGACCAGGCTTGATTTCTGTTTGAATCTAAGACTATGGTAGGCAGTAGCCCCCAAGCTGTGGGGTCATCCTGGGGTTCCTTTTGCCCGTGGGGAAGGCCACTTCAACCTGCTGCTCCCACCAGCACCTGTAAGTAAGGAAGTAAATTTTTATCTATACCCCTCCCTACCCGGCGAAGACCGGGCTCAGGGCAGCTAATATCAAATACATTAAAACACAATCAAACAATTGATTAAAATACAGTTTAAAAATTAGAACCAGGATAATATTAAATAACTGCCTATGAATTTCAACCATAGGGGTTGTTAACCTCAAGTATTCATCAGGGCCAGCTATCCATGTTGATCCCACATGAGCCAATAAAAGGGCCAAAAAGGTAACTTACAGGGTTCCATAGAGGGGGGTCAAATTGGCCCTGGACCGAAGGCCATGCAGAACAGCTCCATCTTGCAGGCCCTGCAGAAGGATGTCAAGTCCTGCAGGGCCCTGGTCTCCTGCGATAGAGCATTCCACCAGACTGGGGCCAAAGCCAAAAAGGCCTTGGCCCTTGTTGAGGCCAGTTTAACCTCTTTGAGACCCGGGACCTCCAAGATACTATTGTCTGTGGACTGTAAGGTCCTCTGCAGGACATACCAGGAGAGGCGGTCCTGTAAATACGAGGGTTCTAGGCTGTAAAGGTAAAGGTAAAGGTACCCCTGCCCGTAGGGGCCAGTCTTGACAGACTCTGGGGTTGTGCGCCCATCTCACTTAAGAGGCCAGGGGCCAGCGCTGTCCGGAGACACTTCCGGGTCACGTGGCCAGCGTGACATCGCTGCTCTGGCAAGCCAGAGCCGCACACAGAAACGCCGTTTACCTTCCCGCTGGTAAGCGGTCCCTATTTATCTACTTGCACCCGGAGGTGCTTTCGAACTGCTAGGTTGGCAGGCGCTGGGACCGAGCAGCGGGAGCGCACCCCGCCGCAGGGATTCGAACCGCCGACCTTTCGATCGGCAAGCCCTAGGCGCTGAGGCTTTAACCCACAGCGCCACCTGCGTCCCTAGGCTGCGTTCTAGGCTGCGTTCTAGGCTGTATAGGGCTTTAAAGGTTAAAACCAGCATCTTAAACCTGACCCTGTACTCCAGCGGGGGCCAGTGCAGCTGGTATAGTACTGGATGAATGTGGTCCTGCGGAAAGGACCCCGTAAGGAGCCTCGCAGTGGCATTCTGCACCTGCTGGAGTTTCTGAGTCAGTCTCACGGGCATCCCCGTGTAGAGTGAGTTACAATAATTGAGCCTGGAGGAGACCGTTGCATGGATTACTGTGGCTAGTTCAGGGCGAGAAAGGTAAGGGACCAGCTGCTTAGTACGGCGAAGGTGGAAAAATGCCGCCTTTGCTGTAGCTGCAACCTGCACCTCCATAGAGAGGGAGGAGTTGAAGGTTACACCCAAACTCCTGATGGAAGATGCTGGCACTAATTGAGCCCCCACAAGAGATGGGAGTTGGCCCCCCAATCCCATGTCATCCCGACCCAGCCGGAGGACCTCTGTCTTTGAAGAAGTTAACTTCAACCGGCTCCCACGCAGCCATCCAGCCACAGCTTCCAAGCATCTGGTCAGTGTGTCCGGGGCTGAGTCAGGATGGCCGTCCATCAACAGATAAAGCTGGGTGTCATCAGCATATTGATGACAACCCAGCCCAAAATTCTGGACCAGGGAGTGCATAAAAATGTTAAAAAGCATTGGGGAGAGGATTGTGCCCTGTGACACTCCACACACCAAGGGGTGCCGCGACAGCTCCCCTAGCGCCACCCCGACCTGAAAGGAAAGAGCGCAACTATTGTAAGACTGTGCCCTGAATCTACGTCGGCCATGCGGTGGTCCAAAAGTTCGTGATCGACCATGTCGAAGGCTACTGACAAATCTAAAAGAATCAGCAGTCCCAACACACCTCAATCCAGCTGTCTACGGAGGTCGTCTGTTAGGGCGACCACAGCAGTCTCAGTCCCATAACCAGGAAGGAAGCCAGACTGAAATGGATCCAAAGCCGATGTTTCATCCAGAAACCTACTAAGCTGTTCAGCAACCGCTCTCTGAATTACCTTACCCGGGTACAAAAGGTTCAAAACCGGGCAGTAATTGGATAGATCTAAAGGATCTGATGATGTTTTTTGTTTAAGAGCGGGCGCACCACTGCCTCCTTCAACTCCCCTGGGAATGTCCCCAAGCCGAGGGACAAATTGATGATAACCCAGGGGGATCCGCACCTCATCTGGACACGCTCTAATCAGTCAGGACAGGCACAGGTCAAGGAGGCAAGTGGTGGGCCTTCCAGCTAGGAGGAGTCTGTCCACATTGGCTGGGGGTATCCTATCAAAGTGGTCCAATACTGGACCAGAGGATAGTCGAGGAGTCTCCAGTTCTGTTATTGTATCCAAATTAGCAGGGAGGTCACGGCGGAGCAGCAAGATTCTCTGCAAAAAGGCTCGCAAATGCCTCACAGCTATGAATCGAATTCATATTTAAATTTGGCTGTCCCTCTGGGGACGTTAACAACCTAATTAGAAGTAGGACTTCTTAGCAGCTTTCACTGCCATCTCATAGGCTTTCTTAAGTGTCCTATAAGATGTTCTTGAGGCTCTGTCGCGAGCATGCTGCCATACTTTCTCTAGCTGTCTGAGGTCCCGCTTCATTTTCCAGAGCTCCTCAGTAAACCAGGGGCCCCGGTTTCGGCAGGGTCACAGAGGGCGCCTAAGTGCGATTTCATGGATGGCCACCAAGAGCCCGTTATTCCAGCTTTCAACAGGCTCATCTAATGAGCTGCCAGGGGGAGCAGAGTCCCGCAAGGCCTGACGGAATCCGTCAGGATCCATCAGCCTCTGCGGGTGAACCCAAATAGGCTTGCCACCCAAGCAGGGTGGGGGCGGGAAGTCAATTCTGGCTTTCAGAGCATAGTGATCAGACCATGGCACTTCCACAGGGGAGGACATGATCACATCTATGCCTGCACCAAAGCTCAAATCCAGCGTGTGGCCTGCTTGATGTGGGGCCCAAAACAAACTGGGAGAGCCCTAGTGTCGCCAAGGAAGGCACCAGGTCCAGAGCCCATGAGGGGGTGGCATCAGCATGGATGTTGAAGTCCCCCAAAACCAATAGGTTAGGGAACTCCAAGGCCCAGCCTGCCACCACCTCCAACAGGTCTGACAGGGTGGCTGCCGATGCACTATGTGGTCGGTACACCAGCCAGACAGCCAAGCTCTCCTTGGTGCCCCACATCAGGCCAACACATTCAATGCCTGACATCGATGATTCTGGCAGAGTCCTGAAAGAGCAATCCCCCCAAACTAACAATGCTACCCCTCCCCCTCGACCCACAGTGAAGGACGGAGAAACCCGAGGGGTACCATCTCATGTAAGGCAACTGAAGTGCACCCAGGTCTCTGTCACACAAGCCAGGTCAACCCCCTGCAAGGTGAAAAAGTTTCTTAGGGTAGCGGTTTTATTGCCTATAGACCTGGCATTGGACAACACCAGTGACAGAGGTGGGTAATCCCTGCTCACCCTACCTTCATCCCCCAGGATGGGGCACAGATGGGAAGGGGTTCGAGCATCTCCGCATCTCAAGCTCCTTCGCCTATTGTATCTGCCCCCAACGCCATACCTGCCTCGCCCCTCAGCAATGGTGATCCCAAGCCCAGTGTTGGCCTCCCTTATAAAAGAAAGATGTCCCTTTAATGATATATCATCCCTGGTCCAGGTCTCCTGAATCAAAAGGTGTGATGTAAAGATAAAAAGTCAGTGGGACAAGTATCCCTGATGGATGCAGCCCATCCAGCTACATTCCAGGTAAAGAGGGTGGCCTCATGCTGGCCTGTTGGTTGTCCCTCTTTCCCTTGAGGGATGGTGGTTGTTGTTTAGTCATTTAGTTGTGTCCGACTCTTTGTGACCCCATGGACCAGAGCACACCAGGCACTCCTGTCTTCCACTGCCTCCTGCAGTTTGGTCAAACTTATGTTGGTACCTTCGAGAACACTGTCCAACCATCTCATCCTCTGTCGTCCCCTTCTCCTTGTGCCCTCCATCTTTCCCAACATCAGGGTCTTTTCCAGGGAGTCTTCTCTTCTCATGAGGTGGCCAAAGTCTTGGAGCCTCAGCTTCAGGATCTGTCCTTCCAGTGAGCACTCAGAGCTGATTTCCTGAAGAATGGAAAGGTTTGATCTTCTTGCATTCCATGGGACTCTCAAGAGTCTCCTCCAGCGCCATAATTCAAAAGCATCAGTTCTTCGGCGATCAGCCTTCTTTATGGTTCAGCTCTCACTTCCATACCTCACATAATGTATGGATGGTTGAGAGGCTATTAATTCCTTCTGTGCCTTTGGGAGTATTAAGGAGGCATGTACTGCAAGGTGGGGATCACTGGCTAGTGAAGAGCCAGCTTCATGATCAGGGACCTCATTTGTCCTGTTTTGCCAGGGATGTAGTAGGGAAAGTTGGTCCTCCTGTGTAAAGGTAAGTATCTGGGCACCAGTTGAATCGTAAGTTTTAGGAGCATTAGGCAAAAGTCCGTGTATAGCCTGGGTACTATTGGGTGGTTTCAACTGTCTATCGGCGACATGAGGTTCTTTGAACATTTTTAGCTTAGGAATGTCAGGGTTATCAGGTTATCAGCTTCCCCCTCTTCATCACTGTCGCTTGGGAAGAGAGGATGAGCTGGGACAGCTGAGACCCCTTCCCACTAGGGACTTTCCTGGGAGTATTACAGGACTCTCTTTCCTTTGCAATGTTTTTTTTTTTAAGTGGGGATGGAATTAGTATGTTGTGATTTTTGAAGATGGGTGGGTTTCATTTGGCGTGGTGAAGCACCATGTCACCTGGAAGAGGAAGAAGAAGAGTTTGGATTTGATATCCCGCTTTATCACTACCCGAAGGAGTCTCAAAGCAGCTAACATTCTCCTTTCCCTTCCTCCCCCACAAGAAGCACTCTGTGAGGTGAGTGGGGCTGAGAGACTTCAGAGAAGTGTGACTGGCCCAAGGTCACCCAGCAGCTGCAGGTGGAGGAGCAGAGACGCGAACCCAGTTGCCCAGATTACGAGTCTACCGCTCTGAACCACTACACCACACTGGCTCCTCTTCTCTTCTTCGCCTTGGCGGGTAGGATGGCTTGCAGAGGGAGCCTCAGTTGGAGCATGGAGGTCAGGAAGGGGGAGAAGCTGCAGCCAAAGAGAACTGTGGGGCTGTCTCTGCCGCCGCCGCTACTCAATGCAAGAGGGCTTCCTTGGCTTAGCCCTCGCTCAGCTGCTGTTTCTCCACCTTCTGCACTCACCCCACCCTGTGGTGAGGCCCCATGAGGGTCTTTATGGTGACATCGACATTCCTGCATGGCCAGGAGTTGCTCTGGATGACCCTTGGGTATGGTTACCATATTTTTTTCAATGAATCTGGGGACATTTCTTTTTAAAAAATCATGCTTTATTATCCATAATTACATCTATACATCAAAGACATATCTTTCTTATTTTACATAAATCAGTTTTGTCAAAGCAAAAATCCAACAAAAGAATATAAGTCTTCCTACAATAATTTTGTACATAAACTTGACTTCCAGTCCTTTCAAAAAAAAAAAAAAATCTACGTTAATAAACCTATTGTTTCAACAAGAAAACTCCATGGACAAAAACAACAGGCATATAAAAGTTATGAGGCTGGAAGATGAGCCCCTCAGGTCGGAAGGCGTTCAACATGCTACTGAGGAAGAGCGGATGACATTAGGTAAAAAATAAAAATGGGGGGGGGGAGAGAGGGAGTGAAAAGTATATTTTAAAATAATATATATGTATATTTTTTTGTAAGAAAGGGCAGACAAATGCAGAATTTTCTATGGGAACTGATGGTTCTGATGCACGAGAGAAACAACTCTGTAAATAAACAGTGTGTTCTTTGATATCCAGGATTATTTTATCATTTGTCTGGACTTATTTCAAAGCCACGAGCTTTTTATATTTTTATTGCCAGTTTGTTTCAGCATAAATACTGATGTAAAGCGTTGCACTGGGAATGCAGAAAGTTTGCGGGGGAGGGACGAACGGACTTGGAACCATTTTCACTTACAAATGTTTAATTTGTTTTAAATATTTTTTAAAGGGGATGGAAATGGAAAATTGAAGTGGGAATAGCCTCGGTGCATTTCTATGGATGGCATTGTACAGTTAAAAATAAATCTAATTGAAGCTTTTGTGGGGCGTGAGGCACTGAGGCAAATGGCTGATTAATTAGGGATGCGGGTGGCACTGTGGGTTAAACCACAGAGTCTAGGACTTGCCGATCAGAAGGGCAGCAGTTCAGATCCCCGTGACGGGGTGAGCTCCCGTTGCTCAGTCCCTGCTCCTGCCCACCTAGCAGTTTGAAAGCAGGTCAAAGTGCAAGTAGATAAATAGGTACCACTCTGGTGGGAAGGTAAATGGCGTTTCTGTACGCTGCTCTGGTTCAGCAGCTTAGTCATGCTGGCCAGTAAAGCGAGATGAGCGCCACAACCCCAGAGTCGGCCACGACTGGACCTAATGGTCAGGGGTCCCTTTACCTTTACCTGTGCTGAAAGCTACTCCCTTCTGGCAGGCAGGGAGCGTCTGCAAAGTCCTACATGCAAGGTTGGGGCAGACCTGGGTATGCTTTGCCCGATCCCTCCTGGAAGTGCACGGGGGCGGCTTTTCTTTTCCCTGTTTTTAACGACCTCCTAATTAGCGCTTTGGGAAAGATGGAGGGCCCAAGGAGAAGGGGACGGCAGAGGACGAGATGGTTGGACAGTGTTCTGGAAGCTACCAGCATGAGTTTGACCAAACTGTGGGAGGCAGTGGAAGACAGGAGGGCCTGGCGTGCTCTGGTCCAGGGGGTCACGAAGAGTCGGACACGACTAAACAACAACAACTATATAAATATATTGTCCAGTAACACCTTAGAGACTAACTAAATTTATTCTTGGTATGAGCTTTCGTGTGCATGCTCACTTCTTCAGATACCTGTCAGGGTACAGTGGTATCTCTATTTTCTATTTTTTCCCTTCTTTTGTAATCTTTAAAACCTTAATAAGAATTTATTTTAAAAAAAGAGAAGAAGACAGGAGTGCCTGGCGTGCTCTGGTCCAGGGGGCCACGAAGAGTCGGACACAACTAAACGACAACAAACAATATGGAGGGGAAAAAGCTAAACAACGACTAAACAACAGCAACAATGCATGGCTTTCCCGCACCCCGTGGAGGCGGGGAGTGGGAGGCACATCTAGACGTGCAGCTCGAAGTCTCCCACCTGCAGGGCTCAGGCGGGGTTTGCAAGAGGGTTGCCCTGTGATAGCTTTCACGGTCCTGGTTCGAGGCTGGACCCAGACAGACAGGATACGATCATCTTTATTGTCATTGTCCCATACAGAACAACAAAACTGAAAAAATCTACATCAGACATTCAGAAATCAACAAGCCTGCTATCACAGCCTGGTTAACCCCCTAAAAACTCTGATTCCACATAATTAAATACAATATACTCCCACAGAGACAACCTTAAAGGTAAAGGTAAAGGTACCCCTGCCCGTACGGGCCAGTCTTGACAGACTCTGGGGTTGTGCGCCCATCTCACTTAAGAGGCCAGGGGCCAGCGCTGTCCGGAGACACTTCCGGGTCACGTGGCCAGCGTGACATCGCTGCTCTGGCGAGCCAGAGCCGCACACGGAAACGCCGTTTACCTTCCCGCTGGTAAGCGGTCCCTATTTATCTACTTGCACCCGGAGGTGCTTTCGAACTGCTAGGTTGGCAGGCGCTGGGACCGAGCAGCGGGAGCGCACCCCGCCGCAGGGATTCGAACCGCCGACCTTTCGATCGGCAAGCCCTAGGCGCTGAGGCTTTAACCCACAGCGCCACCTGCGTCCCCATACAGAACAACAAAACTGAAAAAATCTACATCAGACATTCAGAAATCAACAAGCCTGCTATCCCAGCCTGGTTAACCCCCTAAAAACTCTGATTCCACATAATTAAATACAATATACTCCCACAGAGACAACCTTACACTGCGTTTAAAACCGAAATCGCATTTGAATGAAAGCTGTTTCTCAGGGGGCTGAATAAAAAAATTCCTTCCAGTAGCACCTTAAAGACCAACTAAGTTAGTTCTTGGTATGAGCTTTCGTGTGCATGCACACTTCTTCAGATACACACGAAAGCTCATACCAAGAACTAACTTAGTTGGTCTTTAAGGTGCTACTGGAAGGAATTTTTTTCTTTTGACTCTGGCAGAGCAACCCGGCTACCTATCTGCAACTGGATCTCCGGGGGCTGGTCTAGGAGGGGGAAGGAAGAAAAGGAGGGCGGAGCAGCAGAAGCGGCGAGAGGCTCCAAGCCATAGCTGTCCACGGTTCCCTTTTCTTAAAGGGACATTCCCTTATTCTGAATAGGATTCCTCACAAGTAAAGCGGGAGCTGCAAAGACCCCTCAGCGACCACGGCGAGGAAAGCCCATTTCCGAATTTTTTACTCAGCCCAAATAGGGGGAGTCCTATACAAGGGGTGCACCTAATAGAAGCACGGTACTTTCTGGGCCTGCTCTCTCGGGTCAGGCTCTCCTTCCCCTCAGAGGCTGCAGCGACAAAGCGAGCTCGGAGCTTCTTTCCACCTCCCTCAGCGGAGGCCGCGAGCCGAAAGGAAGTTCTCCGGCTGCCGCCTCAGCTTAAATACCCCCCCCGCCCCCCGCCAGCCGATTGGCTGGCTGGAATGCTCCCTCGTCCCCATCCGGGAACCCCCGGGCGCGCATGCGCAGCCCGGCGACGCCATCCGTGCCGCCTCCTCCCCTCAGAGCGGCCGGAGCAGCGCGGCGCCCGCGGCCTTGGCTGGAGCCCGTCTCTCCCTCCGCGCAGGCGGGACCCCAGGCCCGGCGCGGCGCCGGCGGAGGTGAAGCGGCGGCTGCGGGGGGGGGGGGGCAGGAGGAGCGGGGTCCCGGCGGGGGAGGAGGAGGAGGAGGAAGGGGAGCCGCCTCTCAGGGGCCCTCAGGCGCCCCTCCCCCACCCCCACCGGGAAGCCGTGAGGGGGGAAGGAAGGCAAGGCTAAAGATAGGGCCAGAACAGGACCGGCTTTGGTTATCGACATGGCTCTGGTGCTCCTAGTACTCCGTTTACTCTTTAGCAGATTATACTGTACAGACGCAGGTGGCGCTGTGGGTTAAAGCCTCAGCGCCTAGGACTTGCCGATCGAAAGGTCGGCGGTTCGAATCCCTGCGGCGGGGTGCGCTCCCGCTGCTCGGTCCCAGCGCCTGCCAACCTAGCAGTTCGAAAGCACCTCTGGGTGCAAGTAGATAAATAGGGACCGCTTACCAGCGGGAAGGTAAACGGCGTTTCCGTGTGCGGCTCTGGCTCGCCAGAGCAGCGATGTCACGCTGGCCACGTGACCCGGAAGTGTCTCCGGACAGCGCTGGCCCCTGGCCTCTTAAGTGAGATGGGCGCACAACCCCAGAGTCTGTCAGGACTGGCCCGTACGGGCAGGGGTACCTTTACCTTTACTGTACAGAAAGGCCATAGCTTAGGAATAGAGCGTCTGCCTTGTCTATCCCTGGTATTTCAAGATAGGGCAGGAAGACAGCCCTGGCAAGCCATTGCTAGTTGTTATTATAGGCAATACTGCACTAGATGGATCAGCTCTCTTGACTCCGTATTATAATTTACTATGTTCATGGTAAAGGTAAAGGTACCCCTGCCCAGTGGCATAGCATGGGTTGTCAGCACCCGGGGCAAGGCAAGTAATAACCCGTGGATTTGCGCCCCCTAACCCCCAGATGTTGCGCCCAGTGCAGCCGGGCCCCCCTGCACCCCCCACGCTACGCCACTGCCCCTGCCCGTACGGGCCAGTCGTGACCGACTCTGGGGTTGTGCACCCATCTCACTTAAGAGGCCAGGGGCCAGCGCTGTCCGGAGACACTTCCGGGTCACATGGCCAGTGTGACGAAGCTGCATCTGGCAAGCCAGCACCAGAGCAGCACACGGAAACGCCGTTTACCTTCCCGCTATAAAGCGGTACCTATTTATCTACTTGCACTTAAGGGTGCTTTTGAACTGCTAAGTGGGCAGGCACTGGGACCGAACGACGGGAGCTCACCCGCCGTGGGGATTCGAACCGCCGACCTTGCGAACAGCAAGTCCTAGGCGCTGAGGTTTTACCCACAGCGCTACCTGCGTCCTATGTTCATAGTACAGTCTTGCAGAATCTGCCAAGCTAAGTTAAGAGCCCATAAAATCTGCGAAGAAATTTCCTGTGGCTTCTCGCGTGTAACTGAATGTTTCAGTTCTTGGCATGTGCTTTGCACTCCCCAGATCAAAACCTCATTCACTAGTGGAAATGGGTCTCACATGCTTTCCCCCCTCCCCCGGTTGCTTTTCAATATGTTGAAATTTTATTATCGTGGTGGCAGCATCTCATGCGCGGAGCTGAGGTGAGGGAGGCTGGAGGGTGGACTTGTTTGGTGTGGGAGCTGCTGGCTGGCTGCTTCTGGGTTGAGGCTGTGGCGCTCAAGGGGTTTCTTTGAGCCAGGTACGACTTCAAAAAATGGCATCCTCCAGTGCTACTTCCCCACCTGCCTGGTTATATGTTCCTGAAGCACATGTGCTTTTGCCTTCCGTGTAGACCAGGAGAAGGAGCCTTACCATGGCTCTGCATCTCAGACGTGCAGAGCAAAACAAAATGTTAGTCACCTGGTGACTTGAGGCTGGACAGGAAGCCAGAGTTCATGCCCTCTTCGACAGATCTTGAGCCAGGAGTAAACCTTGGGCTTTCTTTGCTTGCCAGATCCTGGCTGACCTCTCACTGTGACGGAGGTGGTCCAGATTGTCAAACGACGTTCATTGTCAATGTAACTTACTGAACTGAACTTCTTTAGAATTGGTCAACATTTGATCCTTGCGGTAACTTGGTTTTGCCTTGAGCACCTGTGATCCCTTCCCTAGCCGTGTTACATTCATACATATACCTTCCCAGATTTCTAGCGCCGTAGTGGGATATAATACAGGTAGAAATCTTGGTTATACAGAATAAAGAAAGATATTTCTGCGTGTGCGATCTAAGCATGTCCTCTCTTGGTGAGTTCACACAGGGTGAAAGAGAATGAACAAAGGAGGAAAATTAACTTCCTTCCAGGTGGCCAACTGAGTCCCGGAATACAATTCTGTGGTCTCAACCCTTTCATGCTTTATCTAGTCTTAAACTTGTCAGTTATATTTGACTGCAACTTCCCACACTTAATTTCATTAGTTCATTTCATAAAATGTATACACTGCTTGATTGTGAGAGAAAGCCACAAAGTGGTTTACAAAAAATATAAAACAATAAAATTGTTTATTAAAAAACCAATCATGTAAAACATTCAGAAAATTAAAATCACCCTAAAACTAAAAACATATTAAAACATGTTTCAGCATCACTGTAAATATTGGGGCAGGCTTGTCTAAACAAAAGCAGGCACCCAACGGGATGCAGTGAAGGCACCTGCCTAATACCAGTCATGCTATTCATAGTTCAGTAGGTGGAAGTGGTGGCCGTGCGGCAACTGAATGCTAGCAACAGGCTTTTAAAGGCAGCAGGGAAAGGCAGAAAATGAGTTCCCTCCTTTCCCTGGAACTCTGCTAAATGATGCTGTGCCTCTTCTGGTCTTAAAAGTTGAAAATAGACCTCCCTAGATAAAAAGAGGCAAGGGGTCATTCACAGGCAACAAAAAGACCTGTATGCTCTTCTCAGTGATGATAGCCTTCTGGGTGCAGAAATGCATCTTTTTAAACAAAAAAATCTTGTCTTAAAATGCATTTGGCCCGCTTCAAAGGAGAGAGTAATTCATAGGATTTGATCACCAACTTCCAGTATCTAAAGGGCTTTCACATGGAAAATGGAGCAAGCTTGTTTTTTGCTGCTCTGGAGAGTAGGACCCAAAACAATTGAATCAAGTTACCGTACAAGAGAGGAGATTCTGAATTAACATCAGGAAGAACTTTCTGACGGTAAGCATTGTGGAACGGAATTCCTCAGAAAGTAGTGGACTCCTTTCTTGGAGGTTTCTAAGCATAGGTTGATTGGGCACCTATCGGGGGTTTCAAATATCCTCTAGTTTTGTTAGTTGATGAGGTCACATAAATAATGCTTGTACCACATCTTCATTGTCAAATACATTCTTTTATAGGACAATCCTTTATCTAATTACAGTGGTGCCCCGCAAGACGAACGCCTCGCAAGACGGAAAACCCGCTAGACGAAAGGGTTTTACCGTTTTGGAGGCGCTTCGCAAAACGAATTTCCCTATGGGGTTGCTTCGCACGACGAAAATGTCTTGCGAGTTCCCGCGGTTTTTCCCCGCTTTTTTCGCCCTTTTCCTAAGCCGCTAAGCCGCTTAACAGCTGATCCGCTGATAAGCCGCTTCTCAGCTGATGGCTAAAAGCCGCTAGACCGCTAATAGCGCTAATCCACTAAGCCGTCAATGGTCTTGCTTCGCAAGACGAAAAAACCGCTAGACGAAGAGAATCGCGGAATGGATTAATTTCGTCTTGCGAGGCACCACTGTACTTGGAAGTAAGTCACATTGAACTGAATGGAACTTAATGCCTAGTAACTGCATATCATTGTAGTGCAAATTATTATCTTTCTAACGGCCTAATTAAATTACGAAGGGACGCAGGTGGCGCTGTGGGTTAAAGCCTCAGCGCCTAGGACTTGCCGATCGAAAGGTCGGCGGTTCGAATCCCTGCGGCGGGGTGCGCTCCCGCTGCTCGGTCCCAGCGCCTGCCAACCTAGCAGTTCGAAAGCACCTCCGGGTGCAAGTAGATAAATAGGGACCGCTTACCAGCGGGAAGGTAAACGGCGTTTCCGTGTGCGGCTCTGGCTCGCCAGAGCAGCGATGTCACGCTGGCCACGTGACCCGGAAGTGTCTCCGGACAGCGCTGGCCCCTGGCCTCTTAAGTGAGATGGGCGCACAACCCCAGAGTCTGTCAAGACTGGCCCGTACGGGCAGGGGTACCTTTACCTTTACCTTTAATTAAATTACACTTGATATGTGGCTAGAATGCATTAAAATCACATGGGTTTTCAATTGAAAATGCTTGTTTGCATGGTTGGTTTAGGGTGGGATATAAAGCCTTTTAAATTCAAAGGTTGTAGTGCGTTGAAACACATGTGAAATGACTTTCAGTTGACAAGTGAGTGAAATCCCCAACCCCTTTGCTAAAACAAGTTGTTACTGAGAAAAAACCGAAACTGTTGTGTTTTTCAAACAATTTACTTACAGGCAGTAGAACCATTTTAGAAAGTAGATTAAAAATAAATGTAATCTAATTTTTGTGTGTTTAACTTTCAGCTTTGTGGTGTTCTTGGAAAATTTTGCACCTTTTGTGAATTCTCTGAACCTTGGCATTGCCAGCCCACTTTTGTTGGGCCCTCCTCCTCCTCCTCCTCCTCCTTTGCAGCTTGCTCAGATTAAGACACAGTTGGCTTTTCAGCAGTTGAACTCGGTAGCTTCAACCCATTCTATAGCATCTTATGCTTTGTTAAATGAAGCATTTCTGAAAATTGCCATGTTTAACCCTAGAGGAAACATGCCTCCAAGGCCAAGGGGACCCAACGCACCTGGTCCAATGCCGCGTGGCCCTTTTCTGGGGCCAGGACCGGGACCTGGACCAGATGGTCTTCAAAGGCAACACCCGTCCGCTCCTCCCAGAATGCCTCAAAGGGTCATGGAACCAGAAATGAGGGTCACGCAACATGTTCAGGTCACGCAACATGGAATGGATCCTAGACAAGAGCGGCACCAGAAGGAAGAGGGATGTGCTATTCACTTTCCACTTGTAAATACTAGCCAGATCACTTCAGGAGAGTTTGCACAACAAGCCACACGTATCCAGAACCATTGTACAACCAACAGTGCTTCGAGCATCTTAGCAAGATTTGGCTTATCTAATGAAGACTTGGAGGAACTTAGTCGGTATCCGGATGATCAGCTGACAGCAGAAAACATGCCTTTGATTTTGAGGGACATCCGAATGCGCAAAATGACTCATCAATTACCAAGTTTACCTTCTGAGAGCAGAGAAAAGGAAATGTTTCACAGTGACGATGGTCGTGGTGCCATGGTGAAGTGCAAGGTAATTGATTACGGGCATAAAAGCAAATATAAATATACTGAAACTCTTCTTGAGGTCAAAGATTATAATTCTGATGCATCAACTGAGGGGAACATGAAAGGATTTCCAGCACAGCAGAAGACTCTCGTGTCTTCGGCGCCCTCTGGTGTAACCAGTAGTCAAATGAAGGCGGTAGAAGAGGTGATACGAAAGATGGGATTCCAGAGAAGCACATCAAGTACGCAGTCCTTTTTCCCCATGGATGCTTCCAACAAGGGGCCAGGGCTAGGCCTCCCTCCAGCAGGAGCCGGGATACAACCTGGACCTGCCAGTGGCCAGAAAAAAATCCATGAGAAACCTCAGCATCCTATTGAGTCACCTTTTGTTGTGGTGAAAGCCTCTTGGCTTCCAGTTTTTTCACAGGCAGATGTCCAGAAGCTAAAGAGATTGCCAACTCGGTCGATGATGAACGATTACTATGCTGCATCTCCAAGAATATTTCCACATGTCTGTTCTCTGTGTAATGTAGAATGTGAACAGTTGAGGGTGAGTCACTCCCCCCCCCCATTACAAACATTTGTACACAATGTGTTCTATGTACTGGGTTTAATTGACTTCTGGATATCTGTAGATTTTATTCCCGTAAAATGTCCAACAATCAAGAAGTTTGGGAATAAATATTGTGTGTGTCTGATTTGCACAATCTGACTGGCTATTTCTGCAGGTTTCACCTGTAAAAGCTGCCTTATGGATTCCCTGTTCCCTCTGCTGCTTCCTCTGTCTATAATTAAACTTGCTCTAGTAGCTTCTGGGATCAAAGGAAGTTGGACTTAAAGTAGACAATGGATTAAGGTTGCAGGCCAGTCAGAAACATTGGTAAAGAAAGCATTATAGGGTTAGAACGTAACATACACTTGATAATAATAATAATAATAATAATAATAATAAAATCTTTTATTTATATCCCACCCTCCCCAGCCGAAGCCGGGCTCAGGGCGGCTAACAACAATAAAACAGTACAGCAGTACAACACAACACTCTAAAATCATTCATTATAAAATTAATTCAAATCAAGCCACTGGCAACCATTGGGCCAGAGCTCCGCGAAGATTGCCGAGGGAGGGAGTCAGGCTCTGCCCTGGCCAAAGGTCTGGTGGAACAGCTCTGTCTTGCAGGCCCTGCGGAAAGATCTCAAGTCCCGCAGGGCCCTAGTCTCTTGAGTGTTCCACCAGATCGGAGCCACAGCCAAAAAAGCCCTGGCTCTAGTTGCCTAACCTCTCTGTGGCCTGGGACCTTCAAGATGTTTTTATTTGAAGACCGTAAGTTTCTCTGTGGGACATACCAGGAGAAGCGGTCCCGTAGGTACGAGGGTCCTAGGCCGTATAGGGCTTTAAAGGTTAAAATCAGCACCTTAAACCTGATCCTGTACTCCACCGGGAGCCAGTGCAGCTGGTATAGCACCGGGTGAATGTGATATCGCAGCGAAGACCCCGTAAGGAGTCTCGCTGCAGCATTCTGCACCTGCTGGAGTTTCTGGGTCTGGCAGCCCCACGTAGAGCGAGTTACATTAATCCAGTCTGGAGGTGACCGTCGCGTGGATCACAGTGGCTAGGTCAGGGCGAGAGGTAAGGAGCCAACTGCTCTGTCTTATCTAACTGAGCTGCTGTTGTCTGTTTGAATATTAAATGCATTGCACACTACTGAACATTGTCCAGTATTAAACTCATACACAGGATTGAAGGGCAGGTATGTTTCTACTCTGCTGTAGAAACTCAGATATTTAAGCTAGGTGACAAATGGCTCCTTAAACCAAGGTGTCAGTTGCCAAAATGGAATGTCTAGTTGCCATTTTGGGGCCAGATGGATCTAAAGTCTTATTTTTCCAGTGATGGCCTGACTGTGATTGATCCTCAGTTAAACATCCGGCTAGTTCAAGAGACAACCTTGAGCCAGGTTAAGAACTTTGACTATCACGATCCCAGGATCCCCAGGCATGCACCTCCAGGTTGTGGAGAAGTCAGGCGCCATCCTGGCACCCAGGCATCTCCACTTGGTTGTAAGTGTCTGATAGCCAGGTGCAAAATGTGCTTGGCCCCTGGCTAGTTTTGAGCACTGCCACGGACTCTCATGACCTTAAATGACGAGATTATGCAGTTTTATAGATGGAAGCCCCATCAATGGGTGTTGGGCATATCACTAAAGTGGAACTTATTGTTTTATTTTTACAAAAAATGTATATACCGCTATGTGTTTTTTTAAAAAACTACTTGCTTGCTGGGAGAAGCAGCAGCAGCAGAGGAGGGCCCTTCTGTGGGTTTCTCAGAAGCATCCGGCTGACTGCCGCAGGAGACGGGATGCTGGACTAGGTGACACTTTGTTCTCCTCTAGCATCCAGGCTTTTTTGTGTTCTCATGCTGATTTCTTCCCTCCCTCCCTCTAGGGCTGGAATCTGCACGTGCGCACTGCTGAACACTTCAAGAGATGTGATGAACTACGCCAAAAGTAAGGCCTTTCATTTTACTTTATTGGGAATAGATTGAGG
The DNA here is from genome assembly GCF_951804945.1 of Podarcis cretensis. Lineage (NCBI taxonomy): Eukaryota > Metazoa > Chordata > Lepidosauria > Squamata > Lacertidae > Podarcis > Podarcis cretensis. The sequence goes on along the minus strand of NC_137178.1, from coordinate 2,088,312 downwards.
ATTTGAAATGGTTTGGAAATGACTTCCTGGATAGCTCAGGGCTTTGCTAAAAGCAGCAGAGCCATTGCTTACATGCCTTGCCACAAACCTCAGCCAAGGAAGTTGTGGGAGCTCACCTTTGAAGGAACGGTGCCTTCTCTAGGTTGTGTTTTGCCTGAATTTGTATAAGAGGTCTGTAGGCCGATTATGGAGCTGAACCAGGGAAGAAGGCAGAAGCTCAGAGGTGCCTCATCTTGCGTTCTGTGGCTTTTAGATGCCTGTGGAGCATGAGCAGAGATTTATGAGGGGTGGCTTCAGGACAACCCAGTTCTTGGAGGAGCTGGGACCTAAGTCTCGTTCCAGGGAGCTTTTGGAAATCTTGGTCCAAGAGTCAGGGAACCCTCATGGAATCGCCATTAAACTTCCCCAGAAGATCAGTAGTAAGAGATCTATAATTTGGACAAAAGGGAAAGAAATAATTGACAGTTTCAGAACCTGCCTGAATGATAATAGAATGGAGTACATGTACTGTGTCAAATGAATAATACAGCTGTTTTGCTGGCTTTTCTTGAAACAGGTATCCTGACTGGAATCCAGAAGAATGCTCTTCGTTACAGAGGTAACCTTTCAATCTCAACATGAATGAGAATTAGGCTGCAGTAATCTCATCCCTGGGGTGGGACGCAGGTGGCGCTGTGGGTTAAAGCCTCAGCGCCTAGGGCTTGCCGATCGAAAGGTTGGCGGTTCGAATCCCTGCGGCGGGGTGCGCTCCCACTGCTCGGTCCCAGCGCCTGCCAACCTAGCAGTTCGAAAGCACCTCCGGGTGCAAGTAGATAAATAGGGACCGCTTACCAGCGGGAAGGTAAACGGCGTTTCCGTGTGCGGCTCTGGCTCTGGCTCTGGCTCTGGCCCCTGGCCTCTTAAGTGAGATGGGTGCACAACCCCAGAGTCTGTCAAGACTGGCCCGTACGGGCAGGGGTACCTTTACCTTTACCTTTTAATCTCATCCCTGACAGTAACCCCCTCCACCTCAACCCCCCCCCCCCCGGAATAATATTTTCCGCCCCAGGTTACTGGTTGTCACTGACCAGTATATGTAGCAGCTGCTTAACTCAGACTTAACATTGATCAGGCTGGGGGGGGGAGAATTTTCACTCTGCTGGAACCCTTGGGTCCCCACACTCCTGTGGGGTTTTTTTGGGGGTGCGCTGAACTCTAGTGCTGCCCTCCAAGCCTCTCTGCTGGCTCCGTGTCGTGGACGACACTCAGCACACCGCCTTTGTCCTCTGCAGCAGACTGGAAGTCAGGAGCTGCTTAACTCAGACTGCAGGCCCTCGTGTCTTCGTTCTAAGGCTCTAGGGGCCACCTGGCTGAGCAGCTGTGGGTTGCACTGCAGCTCAGCCACTAGCAGGCAGGTAGCCATTCCCAGTGCAGGTGGCAGCCATAATTTTCTGGTATGAAGCTGGGCATTCTATTCCCTTCATCTGAGTTCCTTTAGTTATTGGATACTGCAGGCCCATCAACCGTATTCTGTAGGCTTTTGATGCTTTTAGCTTTAACCCCGAGAGTTCCTATTTCTAGTTGATTTCCATTTGCAAAAATAACATCTTGGCAGATCTGATTTTTCCTTTTACATTTGAAAAAGAGAAACCATTCAAATCCTGTTTTTTCTGCCTTTTGCAGACATGAAGGTGACAAGAAGGAAAAACATATTCCAATGCCATGCTCTACCAGTTCTAACCTGAACACTTCACAGCACTCAATCCCTAGCCATGCCTCGAGTCAAACTCGGTCACGATCTAGGAGCTCTGGGTCCCACAGCAGAAAACGGTCACGATCTAGGAGTTCTGAACGTTGCAGGAGAAAACGCTCACGATCTAGGAGTTCTGAACGTTGCAGGAGAAAACGGTCACGATCTGGGACTTCTGAACGTTGCAGGACAAAACGGTCACGATCTAGGAGTTCTGAACGTTGCAGGAGAAAACTGTCACGATCTAGGAGTTCTGAACGTTGCAGGAGAAAACGGTCACGATCTGGGACTTCTGAACGTTGCAGGAGAAAACGGTCACGATCTAGGAGCTCTGAACGTTGCAGGAGAAAACAGTTACAATCTAGGAGCCCCAGATGTAGGTCCAGGTCTTCAGAGCGACCAAGCTCCCCCAGCTCGAGTTCTCAAACCTCTTCTAGCCAGAAGAGAGAACTGGGAAAATCAACTAGATCTCCAGGTAAGGTGGATGTTACAGATGCTTCACTAACTGGCCTTTGGTTTTTTGTAAGCAGGATTATGTGTGTGATAAAGGCAGGCGTGTTGCAATGGCTTTGGCTCAGTGAATAGTTTGTTCTGTTCTGGGGGGTATTGGTTCCTGTACAGATATCAGGGGGTTACTCGAGAGCAATCAGGCAAGTGCCTCCCTGGTCAGCTGTAAAGCTTCCTTATTGGTGCCAAAAACCCTTCACCATGCAGAGCGCCACTATTCCGTGGCTCGCTCATTCACTGGCAGAATCTGTGCGTGGGCGGTCCTTAAACCTTCCCCAACAGAGTAGTTTCTTGATGCCCAATCTGCGCCTCCCTTCTCGGTGCGGAAGCCTACTGCGCAGGGAGGGTGCAGGTAACAGGGAAACTCTCTCCTCCCTGCTTTTGCCAGGCAAGGTGTCCTGGCATCGCCTCGCCTCCTCCGAGCCCTGAAGCTCCTCTCCACTGGAGGCGTGGTTACTTTCCTCCGCTGAGGAGGTGCTGCTTCCCACGATCTTTGGGGGATCTCCATTCCACCCGGCTTTTCCCCTCTCGCCCCTGAGCAGATGGCAGTTCCTTGACAGTTCCATTTTGTTCTTGTTTTTATTTTGTATCTTCTGGGTTTTTAATCTTGTATTTTTATGTTGTGAACCGCCCTGAGATGTATGGATGGAGGGCGGTATACCAATTTAATAAATACTGCTGCTAATAATAAAAATAATAATGAGCCACTTGCTTTTTCTCCCCCTCTTTAGCATCATCTGCAGAAGCAGGAAGCTCCAGGAAACCTCCAGCCAAATCTGGTCCCCCAGGTCTGTGTCCGACACACTAACCACTATACCAGAGTGGCTCTTCAGAATGGCCTTGGAGGATGGGAGGGGCTCAGCTGGAGCAGACCCTTATGCATTATTTGCTTACTGTCCCCTCTCTACTGGGCACCTCACTGCGCAGAGTAGTTGATGGGAAATGATCTTTTTGGGGGGTGGGACGGGGATATCCAGTAGGAGCAAGCTCCAAGGTGGCCTTTGCCATTGGCACCCTCTCTCCTGGAATTTCGTTGGCATCCATCTGTGTTGCATAACAGAATCATGCCTTTTTTCAGCAGGACCTATGGTACATTCAGTGGCTTCGTTTATGCCTCCGTCTTCAGAATCTCCATCTCCGTCTATGATGAATGATTATCATGCTGTGTCGCCAACAGTACTTCCACATCTGTGTTCTCTGTGTAAAATAGAATGCTCAAGTATGATGGTGAGTTCTTTGTTTTTGCAGAAAAAAAGTGCACATGGTTGTATTGACCTCAGGATGAGTGCATTTTCCACTCTGGCTTTCAAGCAGATCTTACGCTATGAGGAGTGGTTGATGTTATCCTGGGGAAGTCAACCTGAGTGACCTCCAAATCTTGTTGGACAGCATCATTGTAGCATATCTCCCCTCCTCTAATCCCAAAGGAGACATCTCTGCCACCTCAGGTCATCATGAACCCCACATCCAGAAAGCCCATTTGAAATCGGTGGGATTCAAACCTGACACCATGTCTGGAGACTCTGTCTTATCTAACTTTGAGCTGCTGTTGTCTATTTTAATATTAAATGCATTGCACAGTATTGAACATTGTCCAGTATTAAACTCATACACAGGATTGAAGGGCAGGTGAGTGTGTTTCTACTCTGCTGTAGAAACTCAGATATATAAGCTAGGTGACAAATGGCTTCTTAACCCAAGGTGTCAGTTCGCAAAAAACGTATATACCGTATATACCGTTAGGGGTTGTTTGGTTTTTTATAGTTGCTGCTCAGCAGCAGAGGAGGGCCCTTCTGTGGGTTTCTCAGAAGCATCCGGCTGACTGCCGCAGGAGACGGGATGCTGGACTAGGTGACACTTTGTTCTCATCTAGCATCCAGGCTTTTTTGTGTTCTCACGCTGATTTCTTCCCTCCCTCCCTCCCTGTAGGGCTGGAATCTGCACGTGCGCACTGCTGCACACTCCGAGAAATGTGATGAGCTACGCCAAAAGTAAGGCCTTTCATTTTAATTTATTGGGAATAGATTGAGGATATGAAATGGTTTAGAAATGACTTCCTGGATAGCACATGGCTTTGCTAAAAGCAGCAGAGCCATTGCTTACATGCCTTGCCACAAACCTCAGCCAAGGAAGTTGTGGGAGCTCACCTTTGAAGGAACGGTGCCTGCTCTAGGTTGTGTTTTGCTTGAATTTGTATAAGTGGTCTGTAGGCCGATTATGGAGCTGAACTAGGGAAGAAGCTCAGAGGCATCTCATCTTGCATTCTGTGGCTTTTAGATGCCTATGGAGCATGAGCGGAGTTTTACAAGGTGTGGCTTTAGGACAAACCAGTTCTTGGAGGAGCTGAGACCTGAGTCTCATGCCAGTGAGCTTTTGGAATAATGTGTCCAAGAGTCAGGGAATCCTCATGGAATCGAGACTTCCGGGTTAGCGCCATCGTTTAATGGCGGATTCCCTCCGAGCTCCAGAGGGTATCGGCTCCGCAGGATCGGGTCTTGTCCGCGGCGACGACGCAGGGACCCTTAAAAATCACAGGCGCGGATGCCTGTGAACCTGGTGACTCGGCGGGCACCATTTGCGCCCCCCCAAACCGCCAAGGAGCCTTTTTAAAGGCTTTGGAACGGGCACGGGGTGCGGTGCGGAGCTGAGAGTATATTGCTCCTTCTGCGGAGTGAAGCCGCAAGCCATTGACGGAGAGCGCTGACTTTTTCCTTGGAACAATTGGACTTTAAAGTAAAAACCCGTGAGTAATATGGAATTCGGAATTTAAAGAAAAATTTCTGCTGAATTAGGAACGAGCAGGGAAGGGTTAAAAAGGAAGTCCGCCCCCCCTCTTTGTAGATCACTTAAAGCAAAGAACCTGCCATCTAAGGTTGAGAGGACCTTTTTTTCCTTTTTTAAAAGACTTTAACCCTCATGGTTTGACACTATAAGAAATTTTACCGGAGGATAAAAGATTAACTGTGGGAGCTGAAGTTTCACACACACACACCCCGGACCCGGGAGTGTCCCACGAGAGAGCCTGCTGATGAAGTACTGAGGAGTTTGACAGCTGTCAAATTGGCTGTCAGAGGGAAAAAGAGAACTTTGTTTCTGTTGCTTCTGCTGGTTATATTTGTTACAGTTATATTTGTTACAATTTATTGAGAATAAGGAAGGACTGATACAATAAATTGGCTATTGGACTTGAGCTGAAAAACATTAAGAAACCAAAATCCCCCTAGAGGGGGTTTAGGACATTACAACAATGGCTGGAGGAAGGAAAAATCAGACTGAATTGGATAGAACATTTGTTCTCTTGGGAAAGTTACAAGGTGAAATTGATGTTTTGGCTACAAGTGTCACAACTCTGGTCTCAGCAGTAAACAATTTTGTTGAAGTTGATAAGGATTGGAAGCAGGAAGCTCATACAACTGGGCAAATAGGGAAACTTGAATGTTATGAGAATATGGAAAAGGAGATATGTGCTGTTCCTGAAGAGAAGGAAGGAGGAGCTGTAACTTCCCAGATGCCAAATGAGAGTTGCAATTTGGTGGCCTGACATGAAGGCAACAAAGGAGAATAGCAATCTGATGTGGAAAGCCTGGCCTGAATTGGTGAGCCTAAAGCTGAGAGATCCCCTTATGTGGAGATCTGAAGACCGAAGGATTACACATTTGATCAAGGTGGAAGTCGGAGCTTTGGGGACATTTGGACTTGAAAGGAGTATGTCGGGGTACCCCATAGGCGCTTTTCTCAAGTATGGAGGGCTGGCTGGAAAAAAATATGGATCCTGTTGGGCCGAAGCCTCTCCGAAATCTGGGGTTCAACATTAAGGACTATCAAAAAGGCCGGCAGAGAGGAACTGAAAGAGATTTAAAAGCCTCGGACGTGAGATCTCCAGGATAGACAAGATATTGAATTGATGAACACTTGTTGGGGACTGAAACCAGGAAAGGGGTGGGTGGAGTCTGGGAATCCAAAGGGTATATAACTATAACTTGTTTTATTTTTATTCTGTTCTGTTATCTGTTTGGAACTGGGGAAAGCCGTGGAAGGGAAATTTTGGTCGACTTTAGGAAAAATGTTGAAGAACGAACAATGATGTTTAAGTATTTGATGTTTAAACTTGGATAATAAGGATTTGCTAAATTAATAATTTAAATTGGAATACAAGAAGGGGAGGTGAGAGGAGGTCTGAGAAATAAGTTAATGGAAATAAGTAATGGAAATTGTATTTGTTTTAATCGTTTTTTAATTATGTATTTTTGTATTTTTGTTATTTTGTGTGTGTTCTTTTCTTGTTTTTGTATTAATTTTGGAAACCCTAATAAATATTCATTAAAAAAAAAAGGAATCCTCATGGAATCACCTTTAAACATCCCCAGAAGATCAGTAGTAAGAGATCAATAATTTGTTTTTTTTTTAAAATGATATTTATTAAAGTTTCAAATAATACACAAAGGCAAAAAACAAGACAATTTTCCAAAAAAAATAAAAAAGAAAAAGAGAGAAAAAAGACAGAATTAAAAGACATTCAACATTTACAGTCCTTATTTTCAATAACTTTTTTCCACGACTTCCCCTCGCCTTCCCTTCTTGTATTCCATGTCCAAATATTTGTTCAACAAGTTCTTATCCCTAATTTTTAACCTTAATTTGTTATTGTGTTTGATTCAATTTATATATCAAATTTTAGCTTATATACATTGATCATTGTACTTAAAGACTTTTTCTAAGATCGACCCAATTTTCCTTCCACGAATTCCCCATTTTTATACTAATAACAAAGCAAAAGAAAAGAAACAATAGAAAGAATCAGAATATATTTGTGCACCCTTTGGGTTCCCAAACCCCACCCTCCCTTTCCCGGTTTCGATCCCCGAACCATTGTCCATTAGTCCATCTGCTATCAGCCTGGATTCCTCATGTCTGAGGCTCTTAATTCTCAGTTCCTCTCTGCCGGTTTTTTTTATAGTCCTTTGTATTATCCACCAAGTCTCGGAGGGGCTCTGTCCCGAAAATGTCCATGTTCCTTCCAGCCGGACCTCCATATTTAAAGGTGGAGCTCAAAACTTGTTTCTTACTCCTTTTTAGTCCAGATGTCCCAAAAGCTCCAACTTCCACCTTAATCAGTTTAATAGACCATAGATCTTCAGATCCCCACAGAGGGAGATCTTTCCATTCCTCCTCCTTCAATTCAAACCAAATTTTCATCATCCAGTCCTTTTTTTCTTTTGTATCCATCTTGACAGGCCTCCGGCTCTCCTTTGCCTTCTGCAGCATTTCAGCCCCTCCATCCTGTTCCTCCTGTTCAGCAAATATCTCTTTCTCCACTTCCTCAGATTTTTCAAGTTTCTTTTCTTGTTCAGCTGCCTGGACTGTAGACAAAACATGACTTTGCTCTACCAATTTTCTCACGAGAAAAGAAACCTCGTCCAGATCAGCTAGTATTTTCCGACCTATACCCATTCTTGTAATGTCCCTGAACCCCCTCTAGAGGGATTCTGGTTATTAAGTATTCCTTACTCTTCCAGCCCAAAAGTCAAGTTAACTTGTTTCAATTCTTCTTTATTTTCAACAATTTATCACTGCATCGTAACTAATGTAACCAGCAAAAACATCAGAAACAAAGTTCTCTATTTTTTCCAACTTTGAGAGCTAGTTTGACAGCTGTCAAAATCTTCTATGTCTCCTCAACAGGCTCCTCTCGCGGATCACTCCCGGGTCCCGGGGGGGGGGCACTTTAGCTCTCAAAGTTAGCTCTTACCCTCCAGCACAATTACTTATATTATCAATCCGTGCAATTAATAACTTTATCCAATAAAAAGGAGATATTCTCTCGACCTTAATTATTTAGTCCTTGCTTCAAATTGTTTACAAGACGGGGAGACGGACTTCCTCTTTGCGCCTTCCCCGATCGTGCCAGATTCAGACAAAAAAAAAATCTTTCTTTTGTAGATCCAATTTCCGTATTACTCACGGGCTTTTACTTTAGGTCCAAATGTTCAAAAGAATAAGTCAGCGCTCTCTGACCATGGCATGCGGCTTCCCTCAGTAGGAGTAGTAGTCGACTCTCAGCACCGCGCCTCTCCCCGTCCCCCGTTCCGAAGCCTTTAAAAAGGCTCCTTCTTGGGTCGGGGAGGGCGCAAATGGTGCCCGCCGAGTCACCAGGTCCACAGGCTTCAGCACCTGTGGTTTCTGAGGGTCCCCGCGTCGCCGCGGCGGCAGGACCCGTCCCCTACTGAGCCGATTCCCTCCGGAGCTCGGAGGGAATCCACCATTAGGCGATGGCGCTAACCCGGAAGTCCCAAGAGATCAATAATTTGGACAAAAGGGAGAGAAGTACTTGACAGTTTCAGAAACTTGCCTGAATGATAATGGAATGAAGTACATGTACTGTGTCAAATGAATAACACAGCTGTTTTGCTGGCTTTTCTTGAAACAGGTATCCTGACTGGAATCCAGAAGAATGCTCTTTGTTACAGAGGTAACCTTTCAATCTCAACATGAATACTCAGTAATGAGAATTAGGCTGCAGTAATCTCATTTCCCTGTTGTCTCCGATGGTGTGGGGTTTTGGAGACAATTTGAGTGGGAAATTTGCATCAGGGCATTCTGCACTGGGATATTTTCTGATGCCCAGGAAAGTGATCTTTGATCTAATTCTGGTCTTTCATTGTATTTAGTAGATAAAACTCAAAACTGTAAAACTGCCAAGTATCTGCAGTTGGCCCCCGTTCACTGCTTCTTAGAAACTATGTAACAAAAAACACTGCTGCAGAAAAAGTAACCCCTCCCCCCGGGATAATATTTTCCACCCCAGGTTACTGGTTGTCACTGACCAGTACATGTAGGAGCTGCTTAACTCAGACTGCCGACCCTTTTGTCTTTGTTCTAAGGCTCTAGGGGCCACCTGGCTGAGCAGCTGTGGGTTGCACTAGCAGGCAGGTAGCCATTCCCAGTGCAGGTGGCAGCCATAATTTTCTGGTATGAAGCTGGGCATTCTGTTGCCAGCATCTGAGTTCCTTTAGTCATTGGATGCTGCTCGCCCATCAGCCGTATTCTGTAGGCTTTTGATGCTTTTAGCTTCAACCCTGAGAATTCCTACTTCTAGCTTTTCTATTTCTGTTTGCAAAAATAACATTTTGGCAGATCTGATTTCTCCTTTTACATTTGAAAAAGAGAAGTCATTCAAATCACGTTTTTTCTGCCTCTTGCAGACATGAAGGTGACAAGAAGGAAAAACATATTCCAATGCCATGCTCTACCAGTTCTAACCCAAACGCTTCAGAGCACTCAATATCTGGCCATGCCTCGAGTCAGATGCAGTCACGATCTAGGAACAACAAACGTAGGTCCAGGTTTTCAGAGCGACCAAGCTCCCCCAGCTCAAGTTCTCAAAGCTCTTCTAGTCAGAAGAGAGAACTGGGAAAATCAACTGAATCTCCAGGTAAGATGGATGTTACAGATGCTTCATTAACTGGCCTTTGGTTTTTTGTAAGCAGGATTATGTGTGTGATAATGGCAGGCATGTTGCAGTGGCTTTGGCTCAGTGAATAGTTTGTTCTGTTCTGGGGGTTTTTCTCCTGGCTTTGTCATTGTGTCAATATAATGCCTGCCAAGGTGACCAAGCCTGTTCCTATATTGGATTGTGTGAGTGACTCTGCAACCCATTTCAAAAGGGGATGTTGGTTGATCTCAGCCATTTCACTGCTCTGGAGTTTCCCTCACCCACTTTGTATTTTTTACAGTTGTTTAGTACAATGATCTTCTTGCACTCATGCTATGCAGGGTAGAACTTGGTTGCAAGGGGGGGGGTATTGGTTCCATTTTGTTCTTGTTTCTATTTTGTATGTTTTGGGTTTTTAATCTTGTATTTTTATGTTGTGAACTGCCCTGAGATGGATGGATGGAGGGCGGTATACCAATTTAATACTATTGTTAAAAATAATAATGAGCAGCTTGCTTTTTCTCCCCCTCTTTAGTGTCGTCTGCAGAAGCAGGAAGCTCCAGGGAACCTCCAGCCAAATCTGGTCTCCCAGGTCTGTGTCTGACACTCTAACCACTACTCCACAGTATCTCTTCAGAATGGCCCTGGAGGATGGGAGGGGTTCAGCTGGATCAGACCCTGATGCATTATTTGCTTACTGTCCCCTGCGCAGAGTAGTTGATGGGAAATGATCTTTTTTTGGGGGGGGCAGGAAGGAGATATCCAGTAGGAGCAAGCTTCGAGGTGGCCTTTGCCCTTGGCATCCTCTCTCCTGGAATTTCGTTGGCATCCATCTGTGTTGCATAACAGAATCATGCCTTCCTTCAGCAGGACCTGGTGTACCGTCAGCAGCTCAACCCGCAACAACACCTGCGGCTTCGTTTATGCCTCAGTCTTCAGGATCTCCACCCCCATCAATGATGAATGATTATCATGCTGTGTCACCAACAGTACTTCCACACATGTGTTCTCTGTGTAAAATAGAATGCTCAAGTATGATGGTGAGTTCTTTGTTCTGCAGAAAAAAAGTACACACGGTTGTATTGAGCCCAGGATGAGTGTATTTTCCTCTGGCTTTCAAGAAGATCTTAAGCTATGAGGACTATGGCACCCAGGCATCTCCACTTGGTTGTAAGTTTCTGATAGCGAAGTGCAAGATGTGCTTGGCCCCTGGCTAGTTTTGAACACTGCCACAGACTCTCATGACCTTTAATGGCCAGATTTGCAGTTTTATAGACGGAAGTCACATCAGTGGGTTTTGGGCATATCACTAAGTGGAACTTAGTGTTTTATTTTTATAAAAAAAAAATGAATATGCCATGATTATTTTTTTTTTAAAAAGTTTCTGCTGGGAGAAGCAGCAGCAGCAGAGGATGGCCCTTCTGTGGGTTTCTCGGAAGCATCTGTCTGTCTGCCGCAGGAGAAGGGATGCTGGACTAGGTGGCGCATTGTTCTCCTCTAGCATCCAGGCTTTTTTGTGTTCTCATGCTGATTTCTTCCCTCCCTCCCTGTAGGGCTGGAATCTGCACGTGGTCAGTATTTCACACTTCAAGAAATGTGATGAGCTACGCCAACAGTAAGGCCTTTCATTTTCATTTATTGGGAGTAGATTGAGGATTTGAAATGGTTTGGAAATGACTTCCTGGATACCTCTGTCAGGATTCACAGAATGCTGTGTGAGATATTAAGTCTGCTGGCTTGAGTTTGCTAGCTGATGCAACCAGCTTGCAACACTTTCTATGGAATTGCTGGGTCAGAATGACTCAGCAGTAATGTGCTGTCAGCTGATTGGCTGTCATCGGTTTAAAAGGGAAACCTGTCCAGCAGCAAGGTGGTGGTGTAGAGGTGTGTAGTCAGATAGAGTTAGAGGTCTTCCTATTTACCTTAAGGTGCAGCCAGGTACTCTGTTTGACTGTATGAACTGCTCATGTATTATAGCCTGTAAATATTTGTGTGTATATATCTCACAATAAATATACTGCACTGAAGAACCAGGAGCTCTGAGCATTTCTGCTAAAGCACCACGACGAATTCACGACAGGGTTATGGGCCCAGCATGCTTCCACTGCGCAAGAGTACAGGTAGCAGTTATCTAGCTGTGGAGAGTTGGAGGTGAGGTGCAGGTATGGAGCAGTCCAGAGCTGGCATGTTGCTGGAGAAGCTGACAGCCTCGAACTATAGCACCTGGTAGGTCCGCATGCAACACTTCCTCAAGCGTGAGGGCCTGTGGAAAGTGGTGGAAGAACCACCCTAGTCCCCTGAGGAACATGAGGATGACGATGAAAAGCTGGCACAAGCAGAGGCTCAGCTAGAAAAGGATGAGAAAGCCTTGGCTACGATCATCCTTGGAGTGGACAACAGCCAGCTAGTCTACAGAGCAGATAAGGTGACGACAAGTGAGGCGTAGAATGTGCTGAGGGCTGTCCATGTGTGAGAGACAGCTGGCTCTCTGATAACACTGACCAGGAGAATGTACCGGTAGCGAGAAAAAATGGGTGACTCTGGTAAACCACCTAAAATTCCTAACAGGCTGTTTCCAGGAGCTAGCCTTAAGAGGGAAGCTTATGGGGGAAGAGGACAAAGTCTTATGGTCCTGAGTTCCCTTGACAACAGCTATGATATGCTGGTAAATTCCCTCGAGTTGGTAGAGAATGATAAGCTGACTCTGGAATACGTTACCGGATGGTTGTATGCAGAGGAGGACAGGCATGCAGAGCGAAAGATGACCTCAGGCCAGCTGTCGGAGCATCCCAGAGGGAACAACAGCCAGGAAGAAACAGTCAGGAGGAGCTGCTGCAGACCAGCCAGTGGTCAACAAAGTAAAAAGGTGTTTTTGCGCCGAGTCCAGTGGACATCTGCTTCGGGACTGCCCGAGAAAACAGCAGAAGCACAGGAGGCAGCAAAGAGAATCTACGCTTGCGTGTCTGCAGATGGCCAAGAAAATGAAGAGCTGTGGGTTCTGGACAGTGGAGCTTCTCAAACTTTTTGTAAAAGAAAAGCATTGCTGACTGATGCTAGGGCTTTGAACGAAAAGCATGTAAGCCTTGCTACAGGCCAGAAAGCTAGTGTGATCTGTAAGGGGGAGATTGTGTTCCCACATTCAGGAATGTCTTGTGTGTGCCTAGTTTGCAAAACAATCTCCTGAGTATCCCTAAGTTGGCAAAAGTAGGCTTTGAAATAACCTTCGTGGGAGATGAGTGCCATACAAAGCAAAATGGGGCAGTGTTGGCAAATTCTAACCTTAGAACTAATATGTATGTATTGCGGTGTGAGTCTAAGGTTGCAAATGTGCAAAATGGCTCAACCCACAATATGTGTATTCATCTCCTGCACAGGCGTCTGTTTCATGCTAGCTTTAAGGTGCTGAACAAAACTTTGGAGTTGCATGGGGGGATGAAAAACATTAAAAGTTGTGATAATTACTTAGACTGCAATATTTGCAAGAAGGTTAAAAGCAGGGCTTGCCTTGTAGCAAGAACAAGCCAGAGAGAAACCACAAACCACTGGTTCATGCTGATGTAGCTGGTCCTTTCCCACCAACTGTCTCCCTTAACGAGTATTTTTTAATCCTAGTGGATGACTATTCTAGGTTCTGCTGGGTCTACCCACTAAAGCAAAAGTCTGAAGTTGCCCAAACTTTGAAGTTCTGGGTAAGAAGGGTAGAAAGGCAGCTTGGCCAAAAGGTGTGCTCTTTTCAGACAGACAGGGGAGGAGAATTTATGACAAGCTCCCTAAGAAACTGGTTGCGATCTCAAGGGATTAAAAATAGGCTTACCAACGTGGCAACTCCTCAGGAGAATGGAGTAGCAGAGCGTAGGGAAGGTGTCTTGCAGACACAAATGAAAGCATTGTTAGCAGATACAAATCTTCTTAATTAAATATTGGGCTGAGAGTATTAAGACAGCCAATTATATTGGAAATTGTTTGTGGTCAAGGGTATTAGACGACATGCCCTACAAGATTTGCAACATTTGAGAATTTTTGGGACAAAGGCATGGGTTGACATACCTGTAAAAAACCCTGAAGAAATGGTGGGGAAAGGCCACAGCAGTTGCTATTTCTTGGGTATGAAAGCAGAACGAAAGCCTATAGGTTTGAAGATGATAAAAATCTTTTGAATTATAGTCGGTCAGCCAGCTTTAATGAGCAGAGAAATTGGCCCAAGATACATGCAAACCAACTGCCAGAAAAAGTTTTACTGCCGAGCATACCTGATAAGGCAGTTGAAACAAAGCTAAGAATTGGCAGCATTCCCAGGGAAATTGAAAGGGAACGGGTAGAGACTGAGCATTTTTCTCCAGCTGCTCACATGGAGCAGGGGGAAAAAGAAAGTGCAACCGGGACAGGAGGAGGTAAATCTCCAGAGTCAATCCACCCCAAAAGCAGTCCTGAAGGTAGCCCAGCGGGGGAGATTAATGAACCAAGGGGACTGAAAGCAGTAATAAAGGTCAACCTCTGGTCCGTTATGGGTTCCCAGTCACCATAAACCAGGTTTATGTAACTGAGCCAGAAAACTTTGAAGAAGTGCTAGAGTCACCTACTCTAGAGAAAGAGGCGTAGTTAAAGGCAATGCAGGCAGAGTATAACTCTCTGCTAAATGGCCTAGGACCCTTGTACCCACGGGACCGCCTCGCCCTGTATGCCCCACAGAGAGCCTCAGGGTCCATAAATAGCAACACCCTAGTGGTCCCGGGCCCTAAGGAAGTTAGATTAGCCTCAACCAGAGCCAGGGCCTTTTCAACACTGGCTCCGGCCTGGTGGAACACTCTGCCTCATGAGACTAGGGCCCTGCAGGATCTGATTTCTTTTCCGCAGGGCCTGTAAGACAGAGTTGTTCTGCCTGGCCTTTGGCTTGGAGCCAATTTGATCCTCTCCCCCTCGTTCTTTTTCCTTTCTCCTCCTGTGATGAGGCTGCATTTTAATATTTCAATGTTTCAATATTTTAATGTTGTATTTTAATCTTGTTTTTAAGTTGTATTCATTCAACTTGTTTTTATTATTGCTTGTTAGCCACCCTGAGCCCGGTCTTGGCTGGGGAGGGCGGGGTATAAATAAAAATTATTATTATTATTATTGTCAAACAATGTGTTTGTACCTACAGAATTGCCTGAAGGTAAAAAGTTGTAAGTGGGTTTTTAAAGTGAAAAAGCTGGCTGATCATAGTTGTCAAAGGAAAGCCAGGTTGATCGCAAGGGGCTTTATGCAAAGGAAAAAGATACATTATGATGAAGTGTTTCCCCTATCAGCAAAGGCTGAAACAGTAAAATCAGTTTTAGCAATGTCAAGTCTGAGGGGGTTGAAAGTTAATCATTTTGATGTTGCCTCAGCATATTTAAATGCCCCTGTTGACCGCAATAGGTGTATTGACGGCAAATACCAGGTTATGAGCTGGAAAAAGACAGCATGATGTTAAAGCTGCAAAGGGCACTATATGGTTTACACCAAAGTGCACATCTATGTCATGAATGCATAGACACAGCTTTGAAAAAGATGGGATTCAAACAAAGCCTGGCTGATTCCTGTTTATATACAACAATGGTGCAAGGAAGCATTTGTTATTTACTTTTGTATGTTGATGAGATCTAATAACAACTGCACAAAAGCAAATGTCTTGGTTTATGAACAACCTAGGTAACAAATACACACTGAAGTATTTGGGTGAGATTCAAAATTACTTAGGAGTAGAGATTCAGAGAAATGAAGAGGGCGTCTACTCTCTAAATCAGAAGGACAATATCAAAAAGTTACTGAAGACATATGGAATGGAGAAGGCAAATGAGGTTGACACTCCCATAACTAAACAGTACAAAAATGAACCAGAAGGATAAAAATGTGAGAATGCAACAGCGTATCATTCTTTGTTAGGTTCTCTGTTATATTTAAGTTGCTGGATGAGACCTGACATAACATTGGTAGTGCACATGTTAAGCCAAAGAAGTGGAGACCCGGCTCAGAGAGATTGGGTAGCACTTAAAAGAATCCTAAGGTATCTGAAAGGCACAAAAGATTACAAACTGGTGCTGAATACAGGATATGACCACCAAGTGTATGCATATGCTGATGCCAGCTGGGGAGACAGTGAAAATGGAAAGTCTACCACTGGTTATGCTATATACTGTATTTTTCGCCCGATAGGACGCACTTTCCCCCCTCCAAAAATGAAGGGGAAATGTGTGTGCGTCCTATGGGGTGAATGCAGGCTTTCGCTGAAGCCTGCAGAGCGAGAGGGGTCGGTGCAGACCAACCCCTCTCGCTCTTCAGGCTTCAGGAAGCTATCCGCAAGCCTGGGGAGCCCGCGGGAGTATCCGCGCTGAGTAGCGCGCCCCAGGCTTTGGGCAGATATCCATAAGCCTGGGGATATCTGAGCTCTCCAGGCTTCAGGAAGCTGTCCGCAAGCTTGGTGAGCCTGCGGGAGTTCCCACCGGGCTCCCCAGGCTTGCGGATAGCAGCCTGTTCTGGGGTCGGGGGAAGCTCAGGCTTCCCCCGACCCAGCCCCGCGCCTGGGGGGGAAATAATTTTTTTTCTTTATCCCCCCCCCCAAAAAAAAACTAGGTGCGCCCTATGGGCCGGTGCGCCCTATAGGGCAAAAAATACGGTATATTGGAAATGCCTTGGTTCAGTGGAAATCCCAGAAACAAACATTTGTTGCCACAAGTACTTGTGAAGCAGAGTACTCGGCCATAAGCGAATGTGTGTCACAAATAGAGTGTTTTGCTTGCCTAACAAAAGAACCAGGAATACCTTCTGAAATGCCAGTCACTGTTCTTGGTGATAACATGGCAGCACAACAGCTTGCCAACCAATAGAACTTTAAGAGCAAAAGTAAACATATTGCGATAAGATATGGTAATGTAAAAATGCTTTGGAAAGACAAGATGTAATGTGGCAGATTTATATACAAAATGTTTGGATGCTCCTAAATTTCGGGACTTAAGAGAATTGTTAGGTCTCAAGCCTTTGACTTAATGAGTGGTGTTGGGATTAACAGAATGCTGTGTGAGATAGTAAGTCTGCAGGCTTCAGTTTGCTAGCTTATGCGACTGGCTGATGCCATCAGCCTGCAATACTTTCTATGGAAGTGCTGGGTCAGAATGACTCAGCAGTAATGTGCTGTCAGTTGATTGGCTGTCATCAGTTTAAAAGGGCAACCTGTCCAGCAGCAAGGTGGTGGTGTAGAGGAGTGTGGTCAGAAAGAAAGAGTTAGAGGTCTTCCTATTTGCTTTAAGGTGCAGCCAGATACTCTGTTTGACTGTATGAACTGTTTGTGTATTGGAGCCTGTAGATATTTGTATATATATGTTGTCGTTTAGTCGTTTAGTCGTGTCCGACTCTTTGTGACCCCCTGGACCAGAGCACGCCAGGCCCTCCTGTCTTCCACTGCCTCCCGCAGTTTGGTCAAAGTCATGCTGGTACCTTCGAGAACACTGTCCAACCATCTCGTCCTCTGTCGTCCCCTTCTCCTTGCGCCCTCCATCTTTCCCAACATCAGGGTCTTTTCCAGGGAGTCTTCTCTTCTCATGAGGTGGCCAAAGGATTGGATCCTCAGCTTCAGGATCTGTCCTTCCAGTGAGCACTCAGGGCTGATTTCCTTCAGAATGGAGAGGTTGGATCTTCTTGCAATCCATGGGACTCTCAAGAGTCTCCTCCAGCATCAGAATTCAACAGCATCAATTCTTCGGCGATCAGCCTTCTTGATGGTCCAGCTTTCACTTCCATACATCTTGTATACATATAGCTCACAATAAATATACTGCACTGAAGAACCTGGAGCTCTGAGCATTTCTGCTAAAGCGCTGCAAAGAATTCGTGGCAACCTCAGGGATTTGCTAAAAGCAGCAGAGCCATTGCTTACATGCCTTGCCACAAACCTCAGCCAAGGAAGTTGTGGGAGCTCACCTTTGAAGGAACGGTGCCTGCTCTAGGTTGTGTTTTGCCTGAATTTGTATGTGGTCTGTAGGCCGATTATGGAGCTGAACCAGGGAAGAAGGCAGAAGCTCAGAGGCATCTCATCTTGCGTTCTGTGGCTTTTAGATGCCTGTGGAGCATGAGCAGAGTTTTATGAGGGGTGGCTTCAGGACAAGCCAGTTCTTGGAGGAGCTGAGAATCTCATGCCCGGGAGCTTTTGGAAATCTGGGTCAAAGAATCAGGGAACCTTCATGGAATCACCTTTAAACTTCCCCAGAAGATCAGTAGTAAGAGATCAATAATTTGGACAAAAGGGAGAGAAGTACTTGACAGTTTTAGAAACTTGCCTGAATGATAATGGAATGGAGTACATGTACTGTGTCAAAGGAATAACACAGCTGTTTTGCTGGCTTTTCTTGAAACAGGTATCCTGACTGGAATCCAGAAGAATGCTCTTCATTACAGAGGTAACCTTTCAATCTCAACATGAATACTCAGTAATGAGAATTAGGCTGCAGTAATCTCATTTCCCTGTTGTCTCCGATGGTGTGGGTTTTTGGAGACATTTTGAATAGGAAATTTGCATCAGGGCATTCTGCACTGGGACATTTTCTGATGCCCAGGAAAGTGATCTTTGATCTAATTCTGGTCTTTCATTGTATTTAGTAGAGAAAACTCAAAACTGTAAAACTGTTAAGTTATCTGCAGTTGACCACTATTCACTGCTGCTTAGGAACTATGTAACAAAAAACACTTCTGCAGAAAAAGTACCGTATTTTTCCTTCTATAACACGCAGATTTTTTTCTCCTAAAAAGGAAGGGGAAATGTCTGTGCGTGTTATTGAGCGAATGTGTGGTCCCTGGAGCCAATTGGTGCGAGGGGAGGCAAAAAAAAGCAGGCAAAAATCAAACTGCGCGTCTCCTAGAAGGGAAACTTGAAAAGAGGAAGCGGCTGCTTTCCGGCATTCTGCCTCAGGGTCTTACTGTCCACCCACCTCTGTTTCCTTGCTGTGTTTGCTCAAACGGAACAAAGAGCAGGGAAAGCCCCTCCCCTCCAGGCAAGCAGAGGGGAAAGCTGAAAACATGCAGGAGGGAGAGAGAGAGAGAGAGCGTGAGCTGGCTGGCTTGGGTGGGTAGGTGAGGGAAAACTTTTGCCTTCCTTTCCTCCCTACCCCTCTCCTGCATTCTTAGCCAGCTGCTTCTCTGCACACCCCTCTCCTGCTCCTTGTCCCTTCTGTGTTTTTCCTTCCCTCCCCACTTAAAATGTGGTTAAAAAGCATGGATCCACATGGATCCTCAGGATCTTTGCATTGGGTCAGCCCAAATTCACCATCAGATCACATAGCATGTCCATGGTTACAGCCTGCCCCCCAAAAATCACGCACCCACTGTTGCCTGGGGCTGCTATGGTGCAAAAACGTGGTTACAAAACATGGATCCACATGGATCCTCAGGATCTTTGCATTGGGTCAGCCCAAATTCACCATCAGAGCACATAGTATGTCCATTGCTACAGCCTGCCCCCCCAAAATCACGCACCCACTGTTGCCTGGGGCTGCAATGGTGCAAAAACGTGGTTACAAAACATGGATCCACATGGATCCTCAGGATCTTTGCATTGGGTCAGCCCAAATTCACCATCAGAGCACATAGCATGTCCATGGCTACAGCCTGCCCCCAAAAAATCATGCACCCACTGTTGCCTGGGGCTGCAATGGTGCAAAAACGTGGTTACAAAGCATGGATCCACAGGGATTCTCAGGATTTTTGCATTGGGTCACCCCAAATTCACCATCAGATCACATGTCTGTGGCCACAGCATGAAGCACAAAAATGATACATCCACTGTTTCATTCAGAATGTTTTTTCCCTTGTTTTCCTCCTCTAAAAACGATGTGCGTGTTATGGTCAGGTGCGTGTTATAAAGCGAAAAATACGGTAACCTGTCAGATCCTGCTGGTGGTTGTTCAGAAGTAACCAGGCAGGACTCCAAACCTGTCTTTTACAGGTTTTATTCTGCAAACTATTTACAGTGCAGATCTCCAAAGTTCATGTCCATCTTAGTCACTTACAGAATCTGGGAGTGGCCCCTTCCGGCTTCTCCCCCGACATAAGAACTTCAACACCCCAAGCCTCCGCCTCCCCTCCTTGCGTTTCACCCGTCTGTGCAACCTGGGCGGCGGAAGTGGAATGCGTTCCTCCTGGCCAACCTGGCAAGGTGAGGCGCTAGGGCTCTCTGCACCATTCTTGAGCCCTTTCCTCACTTGGCTGGCCCCTTCCCTCACTTCTCCACTGGAGGTGTGGCTTTCCCACTGCTGGAAGGGGAACTGCTCCTCAGGAATTTCGGAAGCTTTCTGTATTCCAACTGGCCACCCCGCCTCCCACCCCTGTTCCAGTGTAAGTCCCCTGAAAGTAACCCCCCGGGATAATATTTTCCACCCCAAGTTACTGGTTGTCACTGACCCGTACATGTAGGAGCTGCTTAACTCAGACTGCGGGCCCTCGTGTCTTCGTTCTAAGGCTCTAGGGGCCACCTGGCTGAGCAGCTGTGGGTTGCACTGCAGCTCAGCCACTAGCAGGCAGGTAGCCATTCCCAGTGCAGGTGGCAGCCATAATTTTCTGGTATGAAGCTGGGCATTCTGTTCCCATCATCTGGGTTCTTTTAATTATTGGATGCTGCAGGCCCATCAGCCGTATTCTGTAGGCTTTTGATGCTTTTAGCTTTAACCCAGAGAGTTCCTATTTCTAGTCGATTTCCATTTGCAAAAATAACATCTTGGCAGATCTGATTTCTTCTTTTACATTTGAAAAAGAGAAGTCATTCAAATCCTGTTTTTTCTGCCTTTTGCAGACATGAAGGCGACAAGAAGGAAAAACATATTCCAATGCCATGCTCTACCAGTTCTAACCCGAACACTTCACAGCACTCAATTCCTGGCCAGGCCTCGAGTCAGACTCGGTCACGATCTAAGAGCCCTGGGCCCCACAGCAGAAAACGGTCACGATTTAAGACCCCTGGGCCCCACAGCAGAAAACAGTTACGATCTAGGAGCCGCAGACATAGGTCCAGGTCTTCAGAGCGACGAAGCTCCCCCAGCTCGAGTTCTCAAAGCTCTTCTAGCCAGAAGAGAGAACTGAGAAAATCAACTAGATCTCCAGGTAAGGTGGATGTTACAGATGCTTCAGTAACTGGCCTTCGGTTTTTTGTAAGCAGGATTATGTGTGTGCTAATGGCAGGCATGTTGCAGTGGCTTTGTTGGTTGATCTCAGCCTTTTCACTCCTCTGGAGTTTCCCCCATCCACTTGGTATTTTTTACAGTTGCTTAGTACAATGACCTTCTTGCACTCATGCTATGCAGGGTAGAACTTGGTTGCAAATTCAGCAGTGACCGAGGATCAGGGGAGATATTCTGCTGCTTCCCTGCAGTATTGTTGCCAAAGATAGACCTGAAGTTGTTGCAATAGAGTGTTGATAAACTGGGGGGGGGGTATTGGTTCCATTTTGTATCTTTTGGGTTTTTTAATTTTGTATTTTTATGTTGTGAACCACCCTGAGATGGATGGATGGAGGGCGGTCCAATCATAACTCATGTTGAAGTAGCTTCAGGTTAAGCATTTTCAGGTTTCGCGGCATGCACAGATGCTCAAAATGATGCTGCTCATGCGCAGAAGCGGTGAATCGCGACCCGCGCACCTGCAGATGCAGGTTGCATTCGCTTCAGGATGCGAACGGGGCTCCGGAATGGATCCTGTTTACATCCAGAGGTACCACTGTATACCAATTTAATAAATATTACTACTAATAATAATAATGATAACGAGCCACTTGCTTTTTCTCCCCCTCTTTAGCGTCGTCTGCAGAAGCAGGAAGCTCCAGGAAACCTCCAGCCAAATCTGATGTGGCAGAACAACCACCCAAGAAGTCAGACCATCCACTGCAGACAAATCCCGACCACCAGGAGTCGCCCAAGAAGGAGGCCGCAACGCGGGAAAAAGGAGACCAGCAACCTCCATCCAAATCTGATGTGGCAGAACAACCACCCAGCAAGTCAGACCATCCACCGCAGACAAATCCTGGCCATCAGGAGCTTCCCAAGAAGGAGGCAGCAACGCAGGAACAAGGAGACCGCCAACGTGAAGATCAGTTGCGCTTGTCATTGACACCAGTTGTAGAACAAAGTGTCATGCAGGCAGTGTCGCAGCTGCAGCCTGGAGGCGCAGTGGGTACTGGACTCCCCCAAGGAACAAGCTTGCCCCCACTTCCTGCTCTGCAGATCGATCCAGCATCCCTATCCATTGTCTGCATGATGCAGCTGGTTGCAACACAGATGTTGCAAGCTGCCTTAAGTGTGCAGGGAAGCCCAAGTGTGGCTGGCCCAAGTGTGGCTGGCCCAAGTGTGGCTGGCCCAAGTGTGGCTGGCCCAAGCCCCCAGTTAAGTATTCCTGCAGGAAGCGAAGAAAAGAAGCAGGAGAGCAGTCAGGAAGTGGTGCCAGGAGTCGTTCCTCCTTGCTCAGGTGAGTTGTTGTTGGGAAGGGGGCTGAGGGTGGGTCTGGCTGTAGAGGGAGGTTGTTCTGTGTTGGAGATATCCGTCAAGACTTGCATTGGTGATATAATGCACAACCCCTGCTCAAGTTCAGGACTGCCCTGAGATCCAGCTGGCTTCTCTGGTAGTGGTGAACACACCTGTGCTGTTGCTTCTAGGTTGCAGGGATCTTTTCTGCAATCTGTTGGTCCGGGTGACTGGTTCCTTTTGTGGCATACCGAATACACAATGATATGTGATTTTACTGATTTATGGCTACATTTCTATCCTCCGATGAACTCAAGGTGGCACACATGGTTCTCCCCCTCCTCATTTCACCCCACAACAACCCTGAGAGCCAGTGTGGTGTAGTGGTTAAGAGCAGTGGACTCGTAATCTGGTGAACCGGGTTCGATTCTCTGTTCCTCCACATGCAGCTGCTGGGTGACCTTGGGCCAGTCACACTTCTCTGAAGTCTCTCAGCCTCACTCACTTCACAGAGTGTTTGTTGTGGGGGAGGAAGGGAAAGGAGAATGTTAGCCGGTTTGAGACTCTTCTTCTTCTTCAACATCACCCACTGAGTTTAAAGCTGAGTGGGGATTTGAACTCGGGTCCCCCTGGCCGTAGTCCAGCACTCTCACCACTTCACTACGCTGGCTCTTGGGCCAGTGAGGAAAAATGCTAGTTGAGGCTTCAAGAGCTGTGCCAGGAGAGCTGGCGCATTTCTGTTTAGGTGTTCTCATTGCTGTGGATGGATCTCTTGTGATTCAAATACAGCTTGATGGAGAAGCAAGTGATTCTCAAGGAAACGGAAGTAATGAAGTCAGATCAGGGTTGTGTCTGAGCACATGTTGCTTATGTTGTGGTCTGAGGTTTTGCTGAACAGTAAGCTACAGATGTTCACGTATGTTAACTGAGTACGAAAGGCTTGCGAGAATTTATTAATCCTCCAGTGCTCTTTAGCAGATAGTTTGTGGATAGTATCAAATCTAGATATTTTGCTAAGGGTCAGGGTTGATGGGAGCTGGGAGACCTGCATTGCAGGATTGGACTGCAGGACTCTTGGGGACTTCTCCAACTCTACAATTCTAGGATTCCATTCACAGCACCTGGATGGCACCAGGATCCTCTATTCTTGACATAGGCCAACACTGCCATGGACATGATGAGGGGAGTCAGAGATTTGCTTGCAGGTCACCAGTCTGGGTGATTGAAGAGGATTGTGTTCTCTTTATTCAGTCATTTGGGGTGGGGTGAATGTTATTTAATAGAATCACAGAACCTTTGAATTGTGGAATTGGAAGGGACCCAAAGGGTCGTCTAGTACAATCCCCTGCAGTGCAGGACTTACATGGATGCTTTATAGGTCTCATGGGGTTGCCTCCTCAGCTGCCTGGGGCGGGGCTCCCAAAAGCCAGTAGCACAGTCCCAGGGAGGTGCTAGTCATTTCCCTACAATTATAGAATCATAGAATTGTAGAGTTGGAAAAGACCACAAGAGTCATCTAGTCCAATCTGCTGCAGTGCAGGACTCTTATGCCCAACGTGGGACTTGAACCCATGTCCCTGTGATCAAGAGCCTCATGGTCTACCACCTGAGCTACAAAGGCTGCACTCAATGGGGTACTTGGAGGCATCAGTGGCGGCATCACATTTTTTTGTTAATTTTTTTATTAATTTCCCAATAAAAAACATCCAATTAACATATCAAATCATAATCCAATTAAAATAAAAAACTAAAATATAAAAAGACCAAATTACCATCCAAATTATTGTTATTAATTTTGGGGGGCTTCCCATAGTCTGGACCTTGAAGCATATCCAAATCTCAGTCCTGCCTCTCCTCATTGTTTCAATATTTTCCACATCTCGATTTTAATGCTTTAAAGTTCTCCTTCTCTGGCTCTGTGATTCTCAATCATGTCAGACATCATATATCCTTGCATCCATTGAATATAGCTTTATTTGTAGATGTATCTTTTTTTAACTGTCTTTTTGCCCATGCAGCTTTCTCTGATTCCAGATTACACTCCAATCTAAGCTGTTATCCAGATCTGTTATCTGAAGTTTAATGACGCAGCAACTCCCAAATCATTAATCCTTCCAGTCCGGGCTGTTGTCCAAACCTTCTTTTTGAGATTTAATAACGCAGTACCTTCCACATTATTGAGTTATTCTTAATAATTGTTGAGCAGACTGTTTGCAATATTGTAAGATTAATAAACTGTATTCCACAGATATCAGTCATTTGGCGATCGATCAGCCTTCCTGGAGACACAGCCCCCCTCCGGGCCCTAGAGGGGGGCTGCTAGGCATCCATCTAGCCTTCGCTCTTGCTCATAATGAAAAAACCTTCTGCAAACAGCTGCACTGTATGTTATCCAAAATATTGTCTCAAATCATTGTAATCAGCCAGTAAATAGTTCCTGTTTCTCTCAAAGAAGGGAGGATTTCACTTTTCCCTGTGCTGAATAGTACTGACAGGCACCATCTTATTTTTTCTTCTATCTTTGGGAAACATTTCAAGTCTTAAGTAAAGCTGTGCACTTGAATCCCCAATTTTAAATAGAAGTCCATTTGTACTCTTTTTTTCTTTTCTTTTCAAATTAAGTTCTTAATGAGGCTTGGCATGGAAAGCCAATTGTAGATGTTAAGAAGAGAGAAAAAAGAACATACCAAACACCTCCACAATCCACACACCATGATGAGAATCTCTTTGAAGTCCAAGCTTGTGCACCAGAGACTATACAATTCTGCAGTTTTTTTCTTAAGCTTCTTTGGTCCAGACAATGTCTGTTTATTGTCCAATTCTAATCATTTCTTCAAACAGATATTCCCGGCTATGAGAATGACATCGGAGAGTGCCAACCTTCCCTTGCTCTGCGACCCAGTGTCCTGCCTCTTGCACCTTGATGCAAGTTGGCAATCTCGGACAATCTGCGGGTCTACGAGACAGTCCTCCCCCAACCTGGGAAGGCTGCCAGGGCTAATTATCCCCATATTAGCCCTGAATTACCGGGACGGCTGGGGTCCAGTCATATGGGAGTCTGTTATCACATTGACTTTGTTTCTGTTTAGTTGCAGCCCCTGCACGTAAGGTTTTCTGGACACAGTTGTGTGCAAGGAAGCGCATGCTGGCGTCCGGGAGAGAATCCCACCTTGGGCTGGGTCACAGGCTGCATGTTGTGTGGCTGGGTTAGGAGGACATGCATGATTTGGGAGCGGCTGGTGCCTCCAGATATTATCCAGCAGCTGGGCGAGAATAACTTGGGCACGCAGAAAGGCATAGAGCTCAACTGGAACATGCAGAGGAACTTGGTCTGGTGCACCGAGCAGTTCCCAACAGCCGAGATCGTCTGGTCTGATCTGTTGCAGAGGCTTTGTTGTAAAGACATCAGTGCGCCTGCAAAGATTAATTGCGCACGGGGGGGAAATCAACAGGGCGATCACGTTCTTTGTGGAGTCCCATGGCTGGGGTGTCATTCAGCAGCTGGGCATTTATTTTGATGGCTCAGAACTACATGGAAGATGACTATAAATCTCTCAGACAAGGGCATTGACAAATGGCTGAAGCACATCTGTTCTGGTCTTTTGGAGTTGGTGTAGTTTCCATCAGTGAGGCATCAGTCCAGCTTGGACATTGGCAAAAACTATAGTGGTGCTGCTGGGTATTGTGCATAGGGTACCTAAAGATGCCAAGGGAGAGGGATGCTTCCTTAAGGAACCGTGGCTGAAGGCACATCAAACAGTCCACATTGTATGCTGCTTTGAGCTGCTCCTCAGGTTATCCATCAGTCATTTTTCTCTCATGCCAGCAGCCGTCTCTGGACTTTCAGTTCCCTCATCTAATTGTCGTCATGTGAGGAAGAGCTGGGATTTGTGTGCTAGCATCCCTCTGTTGCATCCTCTTTTTGCCCTGCTGTACTTCCATGCGTTGGGAAAGTGAACAGCCGCAGTGAGGGGATCACAGAGAATTCTGAATCTCTGAAGTCTGATCTTGTGGGAATACAAATGGAGCTAATATTTGGGCTGCCCTTGCCAGCTATGTCTAGGAAGCTGCCAACGGGAAAAGCATGGCCTGTTCCAACTCAGCTGTGTGCGTGGATTCCTGAAGTTGGTGTGAACGGTTGCAAAAACTGAAACCATCAGAACAGAAAATTCGCAGGATGGCAAAGTGCAGGAGAACATGCTGTCTCCTTGGAGAGTACTTTCTCCTTGGAGAGTATTTTTTATACCCGTGTTCCTCAAACTTGAATTCTCAGCTGTTGTTGGACTATAACTCCCATCATCCATAGCTAGCAGGACCAGTGATCATGGATGGTGGGGGTTGTAGTGTAGCCTTATTGGAGTTCACCGATTGGGTCTGCGTTGCTCCGGGACAGGAGGAAGGAAGTCAAATGACACCAAGGTTGATTCCAAGAAAGAGTTTATTCTGCTCTCCGGATAGCAGAAGGCACTTGCATGATCAAGTCAACAGCAAGTCCAAAGAAATGACAAGTTTCATGCAGTATATATATCCTCCAGGCACCCTCTCCCTCCTTCCCATATAAATCCAACCATGTCAGTCTATGTACGCAGGTTGACATCACATATGTTCTTGCTCTGGTATTCTTAACTATAAAAGGGGATTCCTTCCTGTACTTCTGACCATAAAAGGATCTTCCTACTCTTATCTGGGAGGAATAGGTCATCATCTCCGGGAACACGCTCTGGCGCTGTTCCCAGATTGGGTCTGTGCGTCTTTTGTGGTCAGCACATAAGATAAAGCACACACGCATCATCCCTGCTCTACTGGAACTTGGCAAGGTCACTCATTGCCGCCACGGACTGATAAGGGAGAGAGCTTTGAGCACAGCCGGGTTTTTGTTTATACATTGACTCAGAGCTCAAGTTAATGGATTTTAGCTAAGGAAAAATAGGGATTTTGGTGCAGTTTTCAAACTGCCTTCACAGTCAGTTTTGGGTTTGGGAAACCCATTCCTTCAGTAGTCCAACAGCAGCTGGGAATTCAAGTTTGAGAAAAAATGGTCTGCACGGACTGGTGGCTTCAGGCAGGGAGTCTCTCCCAGCCCTTTTTGGAGATGCTGGGAACTGAACCTGGGGCCTTTTGGTGCTGGAAGCTGCATCATCCTGAGTCAGACCACTGGTCCATTTAGCGTAATATTGCCTCATTGACTGGCAGAAGCTCTCCAGGGTTTCAGGTATGGAATGCCGTTAGCCCAACGGCCTTAGCCCTGTATACCTGAAGGAGTGACTTCACCCCTGTTGCTCGGCCTGGACATTGAGGTCCAGTTCTGAGGGCCTTCTGGCAGTCCACTCATTGCTGGAAGTGAAGTTATAGGGAAACAGGGAGAGGGACTTCCCGGTCGTGGCGCCTGCCCTGTGGAACACCTTTCTGTCGCTTGTCAAAGAGATAGGAATTCTGAAGGCAGCCCTGTATCGGGAAGCTTTTAATGTTTGACACTGTATTTTTGTTGAAGCTGCATTGAGCGGCTGGGGCAACCCAAGCAGATGGGCAGGGTAGAAGAAATAAATAGTTGTTGTTTCGTTGTTGTTGTTTTAATTACTTATTTGTTCTTTTATCTTGTGAACCATCCTGAGATCATTTGTTAAAAGGCAGTATATAAATCTATTTCTTTATTTATATTATTATTATTATTATTATCTGGAGATGCTGCTGGGGATTGAACCTGGGAACTTCTGCACACAAAGCAGGTGATCTGCCACTCCATGGCATGGGACTTCAGGTGTGAGGCTGGTGGGTAAGACTTGGGGAAAACAGTGCCACAGGTCAAACTGAGGCCTGTGCCGGAACAGAATAAGCTTGTTGGCTGGAGATTTCCTATGTCAGCCATAAAAGGAGCAGGGAAGGGAGCAATGAATCCAGCAGGCTGCTGTGAAGCTCTGTATGCAACTGCTAAAGGGACTTGAATTCAGGTGGCACAGATTTTGAGAGCGCACGGATTCCTTTCTGAAAGGAAAGAAGCAGATTTCTTGACTATCGGTGACCTAAGTTACCGTATTTTTCGCTCTATAGGATGCACTTTCCCCCCTCCAAAAGTGAAGGGGAAATGTGTGTGTGTCCTATGGAGTGAATGCAGGCTTTCGCTGAATCCTGGAGAGGGAGAGGGGGCGGATAGCAGCAAGCTCCGGGAGCGAAGGCAAGGTTGTGCGCAACCTCGCCCCCGCTCCTGGACCCGTTCTGGGGTCAGGGGAAGCTCGGGCTTCCCCCGCCCCAGCCCCGTGGCTAAAAAGGAAGCCAAGACAGCAAGCGGGATGGATCCCGCTCGCTGTCTTGGCTTCTGCCAAAGCCACACACAGCCTCTCCCGGCCGGAGAGGTTGTGCGTGGCTAAAGAGGAAGCCAAGACAGCCAGCGGGATAGATCCCGCTGGCTGTCTTGGCTTCTTTGCTCTTTGGGGCTGGGGGGGAATGATCCCCCCTTTATTCCCCCCCCCAAAAAAAAACCCTAGGTGCACCCTATGGTCTGGTGCGCCCTATAGAGTGAAAAATACGGTATTTGGGCAGGGTGGCTGGCTGGCTAATCTGGTCTCCCCAGATGATGCTCAATTGCAACTCCCATCATTCTCGCTTCTTAGCCATGCTGGCCAGGGCTTTTGGGAACTGAAGTCCAGCAACATCTGGAGTGCCAGAAATTAGCTACCCAGGTTTACGGCCATGGTTGTAATGTAGGAATTCTTGGAGAAGCTAGGCACCTGCGTACAAACCCCTGACATAAAACTAAAATGTGAGAGAGGGCACTTGCTCTTCATGCAAAAGATCTCAGGTTAATGTGTAATTATCCAGTTTGTGGGTTGGAGTAGGTTGGAGCAAGCTCTCCTTGCCCTTGCAGAAATTCTACCCAAAGTTGGAGACAGTATTCCGGGTGTGATCTGACCAAGGCAGAATAGAGCAGGACTATTCCTTCCCTTGATCTGGACACTAGACTTCTGTTGATGCAGCCTAGAAGAGCATTGCTGATGAATTTATTTTAGTTTGCCATTGTTTGCTGCCTGGAACTGCAGGAAAGGTTGCTCATGCCCTACATCTAGTTCGCATTTAGGTCAGACAAGCAGGCTGAAGTCCTGACCTTGCCTCTTGGATGTGACTGATCCCGACGCTAAGAAAACAAACCTGACCCTGTGTGTGCCAGCGATCCTCCCCCAAGATTCTTGGCCTCATGTCCAGCCAGCTGGACTTGAGTGACAGGCAGCTCTGCCTTTGGACAGCGCATTCCAGGGACAGCTAATGAGACCCTCTTGGCACAGGCAGACGGCTGAGTACAGCGTGTCCCTTGCCCAGAGGTGGCTGAGCTGTCGTTTTCCCTTCCTGCCATGCGGAGAACGTGGGACGCTTTTCTCCAGTGGATGGTCCCAGCCAGCGGTATAAAGAGGAGAAGGATGGGAGATAGCAAGAGTCAGGCAAGGTCCAAGGGCGACCCGGACATCTAAGGAGTTGTGGGGGGAGAAGGAGACCTGGTGTTCCCTGCACCCTTGTGAAAGGAGAGTCTCCTGTGTCCTCTCCCATCTTCCAGCATCTTAGAAGGAGGACCTGTTCTCAGCATAAGCTACCCTTTGGCCAAGGAGTTTCTCTCCTCCGTTGATAGAGGAGCAGAGGCCAATGTTGACTGAAGAATCGGCTTGGATTGGATACCCTTGAGTCAAATATCTCATGCTAAGCCTGCACCCTTTTGCACTTCTCCCAAGAAGCCCTGGGGGGAGGAAGTTTTTGCCTGGGTTCCTGCCGATCTCGCTGATGGGAAGATGCAAGACGGGAAGAAAACAGCAAGCACCAA
Source organism: Podarcis cretensis (assembly GCF_951804945.1). Classification (NCBI taxonomy): domain Eukaryota; kingdom Metazoa; phylum Chordata; class Lepidosauria; order Squamata; family Lacertidae; genus Podarcis; species Podarcis cretensis. The sequence continues at coordinate 2,058,385 of NC_137178.1, read as the reverse complement.
AGGGAACAGGGCACCGTCCGGTGAAGCGGCTGCTCAGCACCCTCTAGATCCACTGAGACGGTAAGTCCATGCTGGACCAAGGCGGTCTAGTTTGGAGTCACTGTTAGTAGCCCAGAGATAAGCTTTCTGCCCATCCATTGTCAGAATTCTTAAAGGATTTTGAGGGTCATCTCGTTCAAGCTCATAATACCATGACTGTAATGCCTGGATGCTGGTCCAACATTTCTTGGTTTCAGGGACAGAGACCCTCCCTGTTTCTGTGACGCTTTGATCCCTTGTTAATTCATGCTTTTGTGAAAGGACTGGTTGGTTCTCTTACCTGGGTATGCAAGGGCTTTCAAGTTGACATGCCTCCAGAGGTTGTGCTCTGTAAAGACGAATGGAAGGATCTAGGTATAGTAAAGCACAAAGAGCAATGGCTTTCGGCTGTGCAAGAAAAGAAAGAAAGTTGGAATGAAGCAATGATTTTAAACCACCAGAGGTAGATTTAAATATGAAGGAAGAGGTGAAGTGAAGTCTTTCTAGGTTAAATACACACATACATATACATGAGCCAGAGAGAGAGAGAGAGAGAGAGAGAGTATACACACTCTACTTTGGGAGAATTGAAGCAGGACCGTGAATAAGTTATCTATAATATCCAAGTAAAAATTGAGTAATGACTGCATAATGGAAAGGATATTTGTGTTGAGAGCCAGTGTGGTGTAGTGGTTAAGAGCAGTGGACTCGTAATCTGGTGAACTGGGTTCGATTCTCCGCTCCTCTACATGCAGCTGCTGGGTGACCTTATGGTAGTGATAAAGTGGGATATCAAATCCAAACTCTTGTTTTTTGTTTTATCAGTTTTTCAGTAGAACAGATTGCTAACGTAGGAAGTGTGTGAAGTATCCTCTGAAGTTTTCAGAAGGGTTGAGCAAGGATTGTGAAGTGGAGCCCATCTCAAACTTATCCTTCCCCCAGTTCTGCTGGCGCCTCTCCTTGCACACAGGGGTTCTCTTTCTGTCGTTGCTCAGTGGCAGAAGGCAAGCTTTGTGCATGGAAGGTCCCAGTTCTCATCACTGCCATTTCCCATAAAGATGAAAAACCCTGCTGGGAAGGGCTTCTCCCTCTTCCAAAGTCCCTAGAGCACTTCTGCCGCTCTGAGTAGGTAGCACTAGGCAGGCTGATCAGCGGACTCGGCATGGCATTGATGTACGTTCCTTAATGGAAGTCAATTAAGAGAGTGGATTGAGGGATGTGCTGCTGTATAATTCTGTGCCAGCTCTTATGGCCGCCTCTCAGCAATTCTTGAGCTGTGATTCCTGCACTGCAGGGGGTTGGACTAGGTGGTCCATGGTGGTTCCTTCCAACTCTACACTTCTGATTTTATTGTAGTTGTTGCGTGCCTTTCTGGCAAAATGCACAGCAGAAATGTGTTTCGATACTACAAATGGCCTGTAATCCTTGAATGGAGGGTGGTATGTAAATTTAATATTTTCCCCCCTTTAAACAGTGAGCTGAAGTTGGTCATAGCACTGAAGAGGATGCATCTTTGGTCTCAATGACTCCAGGTGCATTGCTGAGCCTGCTCAGCGGCTGATGGGGGTAGATGGGGGGTATGGATGGATGAACTGTTTTGTCCTACTTGGGCTGCAGTGAAAAGGCCAGTTGCAGGCCAGACAAGAGACTGCAAAAAACCCCGTGTTGATTGTGTCCTCTCAGCCGTCTTGACTGTGAAGTCCAAGCCAGTGGTTGCATGGCGAGCTATAGCTCAGGCAACTACAGATGTGGGCATTTCATTGGGGTCCTGTGGCCTAAGCCTGGCTTCCTACAGTCAAAGCCCACTGAGCATAAAACACAAGGAGCTGCTCCTGCACAAGCCCCACTGAAATGGGCTTGGGTATTTCACCAGGACATGCATTGGACCCTGTTTCTTGGGCACTAGAAAGGAAGGGAACAAGAAAGAGCAGGTTTAGGAGAGCAGCTGTTCCCTCTGTGATACCATAGGAGGGAGATGACTCCGCAGGATTCTGCTGTGAGATTGAGAAGACACTGATATGAGATCCTCCCTTGAGGTCATGCGCAGGGTTTTGTTGCCCTCACTTCTCAAAGCTCAGTGCATTCTCCAATTTTTGAACAGCTTTCAAAGAGGACCAGGCAGGAGGAGAGTTGCCATATTTTAAAAGGTGAAAATATGGACAACTTTTTTGGGCAAAGTTATTGAACTTTTTTTAGTTTTGCCCAAAGTTAGTGAGCTTTTCTTGCAAAAATCTCAAAATGAGATTTTAAGTAAATTTGGCGAAATCTAGACTTCCAACATGGGTTGCCATGCGTCTGGATTTCCCCTGACATTTCCATGGTTTCTGCCCAAATACTGGTCTCGACTTCCATATTCCATCCATGTCTAGGAAATTCTGGATGTATGGCAACCCTATTTTCAGCTACTGGCCACCGTGGAGCTGCTCCACTGTCAGATGCACCATGCCTCTGAATACCATGCCTTATAAATTAAGGTACTTTTGATAAATAAATGCCTTAGCCCGGGGCTGGTTCCCCATGGCCTGACATTTTACCAATCACTCAGCAATAACATACATTAGAAAAAGAAACCAAAATATACCAATTTTAAAACAAGTGAAGGAATTTATTTGAAAAGACCCAAGGTGACATATGGCAGAGGATAAGTATTAAGGGATTTGTTAACTGAAATGGTGACTGTACTCTAAATTTCATGGTAGGTTCTTAAGGCAATCTTTCTAATGGATTAAGATGCTGTTGGTTTCATGGCATAGTATTTTGCTATGATGGAGGGTGGCAAGGGAGAATCATAGAATAGAATCATAGAATCATAGAGTTGGAAGAGACCACAAGGGCCATCGAGTCCAACCCCCTGCCAAGCAGGAAACACCATCAGAGCACTTCTGACATATGGTTGTCAAGCCTCTGCTTAAAGACCTCCAAAGAAGGAGACTCCACCACACTCCTTGGCAGCAAATTCCACTGTCGAACAGCTCTTACTGTCAGGAAGTTATTCCTAATGTTTAGGTGGAATCTTCTTTCTTGTAGTTTGGAACCATTGCTCCGTGTCCGCTTCTCTGGAGCAGCAGAAAACAACCTTTCTCCCTCCTCTATGTGACAGGAGAAAGGAGGTCCAGGAGAAAGCTGGTTGGTATGGATTAAGCGCAGGGGTCAGCAAACTTTTTTAGCAGGGGGTCAGTCCGCTGTCCCTCAGACCTTCGGGAGGGCCGGAGTATATATTGGGGGGGGGGGCGAATTCCTATGCCCCACAAATAACCCAGACATGCATTTTAAATAAAAGCACACATTCTACTCATGTAAAAACATGCTGATTCCTAGACCCGTCCGCAGGCCGGATTTAGAAGGTGATTGGGCCGGATCCAGCCCCCAGGCCTTAGATTGCTTACTCATGGATGAAGGGGAGGGATCCTTTCACTATCCCAAGTATTTCTTGAAAATTGTCATGGAGAGTCTGAAGTGCAACCCTCAGCACCTCCACTTTGGAACTCCCTGCGTCGTGATATTAAGCAGACGCCTTCGCTGTGCTTCCCCACCCCCAGTCTGCTAAAATCATCTTTGTATATAGGCAAGCCTAACTGGAAATTCATAAAGATGGTGCGAGTTTTTAATTCGTTTCCGTTTGAGCTTTCTCAAAGCCTTAAATTGTTAGTAATTCTTCTTACTGATCATTTTATCGTTATACCTTTTTCCGTAAACTGCTTTCCGGTTTGTTTATTGGTTCATACAATCAGACAATGTGTAATTTTTATGAAACAAACAGATAATAAAAAGATTGTGTGGTAGCTGTAACTGGGGAGTAGTGTGTCTGACCAAAAAGCAGCAGCAAAGTTAGTTGGTGAGGAGGTTTTATGCCACCCAAAAATTGCCGTGGGTGGACTCCCAGGAGGACTCCCCTGAGTGAGTGCCGAGGGCCCTGCTCCTCTCTGCCACTTACCATCTGGCCTGGGGCGGGGCCTGAAGCCTCATAAGGACTGCGTGCTGCTTGCTGCCTGCTGCCCAGGAGGACTCCCCTGAGTGAGTGCCTGAGGGTCCTGCTCCTTCCTGCCACTTACCACCTGGCCCAGGGCAGGGCCTGCCAGGCCTCACTAGGACAGTGTTACTGCAGGAGGGGCACAGAGTGTTTTTAAAATGTTTTTTAAAAAATTCTTTTGGATTTTTTGTATGTGGGGGGTGGGGGTGGGATGGATGTTTGGTTGGGTTGGGGAATTATTTTTTTTATTTTGATGTTTTTGTAATTTTTAAATTTTTTTGTTTGTATTGTTTTATTGGTTTTGTTTGTTTGTATAAGTTGTTATTTTGTTCTTAGGGGGAGGGGTCAGGGCTGCCGGGGAGTGGGCCCCAGCCCACAAAATGGCTGGGGCATGTTCCACAGGGGGGGGATGCACTGGGACAACCGATCTCAGTGATCACGGGTAGGAGGAGGAGTTACGCTAAGACCAGACCATGTCATTACAGAGGAGGCAGGTTTAGTCGTTGTCTGAGGACTATTCCTGCCTCCGGGTCTGGTCCTGACCGGATGGATACTAGAATCAGCAAGGGATACCCACATGACCTGAAGGTGCTGCTGTGCAATGCCAGGTCAATGATTCATAAGACCACTGCCATCCATGACTTGATCATGGATGGAGGACTTGACCTGGCATGTGTAACAGAGACTTGGTTGGATGAAGCAGATGGGCCTGTCCTTGCCGCTGCTTGTCCACCAGGTTTCTCTTACGCACAGCAACCCAGGTCATGTGGGCGGGGAGGGGGGGTTGCAGTGATTTTTAGAAAGTCATTAGTTTGCACCAGGCGTCCTATTGGGAAGACCCAGTTTTCTGAGTGCATGTTCTGGAAGTTGGGCAATAGGGGCAGTACAGGATTCCTTTTGGTGTACCGACCTCCCCGCTGCACCAAGGATTCCCTGCCCGAGCTGCTTCAGGTCGTGGCGGATGTTCTCCTGGAGACACCTAGCTTGGTCGTCCTAGGGGATTTTAACATCCATGCCGACACGACCTTACAAGGGGCAGCTCGGGACTTCGTGGAAAGCATGGCCTCCATGGGGCTGTCCCTGAATAAGTCTGGCCCAACCCATAGCCGCAGACATGCCTTGGACCTGGTGTTTACCTCTATGGATGTTGGTGATCTGACACTAAGTAAAAGTGAAACAAAAGAAGTGCCATGGTCAGATCACTTCCTGGTGCAACTGGACTTCTCTGCGACCCATCCCCTCTGCAGGGAGGTGGGACCAATTCGGATGGTCCGCCCCCACCACTTAATGGATCCAAATGGTTTCCAGAGAGTGGTAGGGGATGCTTTATCCCATGTTGATGGCCTTTCAGCTGATTCCCTGGTGGCCCGCTGGAATGCGGAGTTAACCAGGGCTATTGACTGTTTGGCTCCGAAGCGCCCTCTCCGATTGCATGGAGCCCGGAGAGCCCCGTGGTTTTCCACGGATCTGAGGGCAATGAAACAATCTTTGAGACAGCTAGAGCGCCGGTGGCGGATAACTCATTCCGAATCTGATCGGACACAGGTTAGAGCTCAACGTCGAGCCTACCAAGTGGCGATAGCGACGGCGAAGAAGAATTTCTTCGCCGCCTCTATTGCATCTGCAGAAAACAGCAGCAGGAGACTTTTTCAGGTGGTTCACAATTTAGCGGAACCACCTGCAACATCGGGGCCCAGTACGGGCCACATGTTCTCCTGCAATGATTTTGCAAAGTTTTTTGCAGATAAAATCGCTCAGATTCGGGAAGAAGTAGACTCCACCGTGGGAGCAGGGCCAGGGCGGGAGAGTGCTAGAGTTCTGTCTAGTCTAGTTGAGTGGGATCAATTCCAATCTGTTACCTCCGAGGATGTGGACAGGCTGCTTGGACGAGTGAAACCAACCACCTGTCTCCTGGATCCTTGCCCATCCTGGCTTATAAAAGCTAGCCGGGAAGGACTGGGTGATGGGCTTCGTGGGGTGGCGAATGCTTCCCTCCGTGAGGGAGCCTTCCCAGACCCGCTGAAGGAGGCAGTTATTAAACCGCTTCTTAAAAAACCATCTTTAGATGCGGCCACAATGGCCAACTATCGCCCAGTCTCAAATCTTCCATTCTTGGGCAAGGTGATAGAGCGAGCGGTTGCCGAACAACTCCAGGCACGCCTGGAAGAAGCGGACCATTTGGATCCCTTCCAGTCGGGATTCAGGCCTCATCATGGGACTGAAACTGCCTTGGTCGCACTGGTTGATGATCTTCGGCGGGCTAGGGACAAAGGTGAGAGCTGTTTCCTAGTTCTGCTGGCTCTCTCAGCGGCGTTTGATACCATCGACCATAACATCCTTCTGGACCATCTTGAGGGGCTGGGAGCTGGGGGCACTGTCCTACAGTGGTTCCGCTCCTTCCTCCTGGGCCGTGTTCAGAAAGTGGTGGTGGGGGATGAGTATTCAGACCCCTGGGCTCTCATTTGTGGGGTGCCTCAGGGTTCTGTCCTCTCCCCCATGCTTTTCAACATCTACATGCAGCCGCTGGGAGAGATCATCAGGAGGTTTGGGCTGGGTGTTCATCAGTATGCAGATGATACCCAGTTCTACCTCTCTTTTAAATCAGAACCAGTGAGGGCAGTGAAGGTCCTGTGTGAGTGTCTGGAGGCGGTTGGAGGATGGATGGCGGCTAACAGATTGAGGTTGAATCCTGACAAGACAGAAGTACTGTTTTTGGGGGACAGGAGGCGGGCAGGTGTAGAGGATTCCCTGGTCCTGAATGGGGTAACTGTGCCCCTGAAGGACCAGGTGCGCAGCCTGGGAGTCATTTTGGACTCACAGCTGTCCATGGAGGCACAGGTCAAATCTGTGTCCAGGGCAGCTGTTTACCAGCTCCATCTGGTACGTAGGCTGAGACCCTATCTGCCTGCGGACTGTCTCGCCAGAGTGGTGCATGCTCTGGTTATCTCCCGCTTGGACTACTGCAATGCACTCTACGTGGGGCTACCTTTGAAGGTGACTCGGAAACTACAACTAATCCAGAATGCGGCAGCTAGACTGGTGACTGGGAGCGGCCGCCGAGACCATATAACACCGGTCTTGAAAGACCTACATTGGCTCCCAGTATGTTTCCGAGCACAATTCAAAGTGTTGGTGCTGACCTTTAAAGCCCTAAACGGCCTCGGTCCAGTATACCTGAAGGAGCGTCTCCACCCCCATCATTCTGCCCGGACGCTGAGGTCCAGCGCCGAGGGCCTTCTGGCGGTTCCCTCATTGCGAGAAGCAAAGCTACAGGGAACCAGGCAGAGGGCCTTCTCGGTAGTGGCGCCCACCCTGTGGAACGCCCTTCCAGCAGATGTCAAAGCGATAAACAACTACCTGACATTCAGAAGACATCTTAAGGCAGCCCTGTTCAGGGAAGTTTTTAACGTGTGATTTTACTGTATTTTTTGTTTTTATGGAAGCCGCCCAGAGTGGCTGGGAAGGCCCAGCCAGATGGGCGGGATATAAATAATAAATTATTATTATTATTATTATTATTATTATTATTATTATTATTATGTGTTGCTGAGCTGAGGGGGACGGAGTCAGAGTTGTGAATGACAACCCTGAACTGTAGCCCAGTGTGACTCTTCTGTTGTGTTCCTACTGTAGTGGCATTACACATTTGGACCAAGGTGTTCAGGGACCGTCGGGTCTGCTTCTGGTCCGATAACTAGGCAGCGGTGAGCGTTTTGGCAAAGCAGTCTTCACGTTCCAGCAGAGTCTTGGCCCTCTTACACCCTTTCGTTCTGCACTGCTTAAGGTTCAATATTGTGTTTTCTGCCCGGTTAATTCTGACGACATTGCTGGTGCTCTGTCCTGCTTTCATCTGGAGTGCTTCAGGTCCCTGGCTCCGGATGCACAGCAGCTGCCTGAGTTTTTCCCCGGATCATCTATGGAACCTTGGCAGCATTTAGTTTTACAGGGAGTAGCGGCTTCCGCTTCCCCTTCTACACTTAGGTTTTATAAGAAGGCCTGGACTCACTTCTTAGCCTTTCGCTCGCAGTTCTTGGCTATTGATAGGAGTTTGTCTCCATCTACTGAGCAGGTGCTGCAGTATTTGGTGCACCTGTTGCAGCTTGGTCGTGCCACTAAGACTATCAGGATTCAGTCGGCTGCAATTTCGTTTTTTAGCAAATCACTATTTTCTAAAGACCCTTGCGCTAAGTTTATCGTGTGCAAAGCCTTGGAGGGCTGGAGTAAGCTTCAACCTCCCAGAGCATTAGGGAGGAAGCTTGTCACATTTGACCTTCTGTGCTGCATTTGCAGTAAGTTAAGACTTATCTGCAGGACAAAAAACGAGGCTAGAGTTTTTTCAGCTGCATATTCCATTGCATTTTTCGGAGCACTACAGGTTGGTGAGGTGGTGCTGGAATCTGCCCAGGGTTGAGTTACCAGAGGTCTATTGCTGCAGGATGTATCATTATCAGCAGCGGAACTCGTCATTACTGTCAGGAACCCCAAGACTGACCAATTGGGCAGAGGCGCCACGGTTAGGCTGCCTGCCACTGGTAGGGAAGGCCCTTGCCCAGTTAAGGATACCAGGAAATATATGGCTCTTGGTCCCTCTGGGGCTAGCCCATTCTTAGTGCATGAGAACGGCACCCCATTAGCTAGGCATCAGTTTACGCGGGTGATGGGTAAAGCTATTTCAGCCACTGAATATGCGCCTCATTCTTTTTGCATAGGCGCTGCCACAACAGCAGCACCTTGGGACCTGTCAGTTGACAGGATAAAAAATATGGGATGCTGGAAGTCGTGACGCTTACAAGGTTTATGCCAGGAAGCGTCATGAGCAGTGTGTGTTCTGATGCCTGCTTGTTATTCCCTTCTTCTCAGGTCTAGCAGCCGTGCGTATTTGGATTGTCGGCCACAGCATTGTGCACTGGGCCAGTCTGCGGGCTGCGGAGTCTGAACTGGGGCACTGTCTTGGCCTTCCCAACCACGTGAGCGTATCCTGGATGTCCAGATGTGGGATGCGATGGGATGATTTACTCCCAACGGTGCGGGCGAAGGTGTCCTGTGAAGGACCTCCCGCAGCGATGGTGGTGCAGCTGGGCGAAAATGATTTGGTGTTGGTACACAGCTTAAGTTTGCGTTCCCGCATGCAAGAGGACTTGGAAGAGCTGGCGGCCGCTCTCCCTGGACTCAAAATATTTTGGTCACAATTGCTACAGCGACGTGTGTGGCTTGGTAGCAGCAGCCCAGCTGCCACCGAAACGGCCAGGAAGCGCACGGATAGTGCCGTGTCCAAGAAGGTTGTTGCTCTGGGAGGCGCTGTTATCCGCCATGAGGGCATTAACTTCAAGGATGCTGCCTTGTACAGGCCAGATGGTGTAAATCTTTCCAATGCTGGAAATGATGTTTGGCTGAGCGAGGTGTCAGTGGGGTTGATGGGTTGGTTGCAGGTGTGAGTGGTTTGGCAGATATACCCATTTTAGCACAGAAATTTGGTCTTCTATTTCTAGTTTTTCTGCTGCTTTAAACAAATACATTCAGATGCCTACCAAGCCATCAGATAATGGTGAGTGCCTCTTCAGCACTGAGATACCCATTGGCAACAAGATAACTATTGGCCAGGACATTCATAGTCATTGATTGATTGGTTCGTTGGTTGATTACTATACTTACACATTATTTTTAAAATGTCATTTTATCAGCTTCAAACAACATGATATTTCAAGTTTGCTGATGAATGGGTCTTTCTTTCTTTCTTTCTTTCTTTCTTTCTTTCTTTCTCTATCTATCTATCTATCTATCTATCTATCTATCTATCTATCTATCTATCTTTCTATATTGCACCTTCTTCCCTGATGGAACCCAAGTACAGATAAAAACAGGAACTGCTTATAACCCCATTCACAATCAGTCAATGGATATAGAATGTACGTTGGCAATGAGAAGAGAGATCACATGCATTATCCATGTCAAATCTGCACACATTCATTTGAATGGGAGAACAGAGTGTACACTCACACAAATCTGTGTGTCAAGGGAGCTAGCCTTTTATTTCCCAGGAACAAGAATATTGCTATTCTCAAGTGAGCTAATTCGATAACAGAGTATGGCTTCATCCACTCAGGCATTCAACATTGCTGGAATGTTTATCTGAAAAGGGTTTAAAGTTTTATATAATGTGACCTTGATATGAGAATCCAGGATTTGACAAAAGGATGTTAGTGCTTCTTTTAGTACCTGTGGATGTTTCCTAAATAGGCAATAAACAGACTGGGGAGATGAGTTTTTGGCAAATGCTATGTGAAAGCCAAACTACAAGTTTAACAATGTACTTATGATGGGCTATTTATTCCTCCTTAATAAAAAGTAGCCAGGTGCCCCCAGTCTGGAATGATACCAAGGGCAGTAGAGTGGCATTAACCTTCCATTGTTTTTCTACTGAAAATTCGCCTCTGAAGCTTCTATTTGGCTAAAGTGGTACTATTTGCAGCAAATGGTGCTACATTGCCACTCAGGGCTTATTCACACTTCCATTTGCCCTGTTTCTTCCCTACAGGGAAGCCCATTCTTTAGCGATGAATTGGAACAAATAGCAATCGGGTTTTTGGTGGATTGCTGTTTGTTCCAATTTAGCACTAAAGAGTGAGATGGGAAAACACCATCCCTAGCTGCTACTACTACTACTACCTAGAGCAAAGTCAGATGTATGAGAGGGTAGAACATATGGAGAATTCTGCTAACTGATATTTAGCATGAGCCTCCTATGCATACACCATCAGCCTTCACTTGACTTGCTCTCTTGATTATAGCTACAGCTTGCCTCTTGAGCAAGTAGTAGCTACCATTCTTAGAAGGGGTTGTGTAATGGGACCTAAAAGTGTAGCAAATTCAGTTATATTTCAAGCTCCACACTTTGGCTCCATACGCAAATGATTCCATGTCCACTGCAGTATGTTAAGAACCTGGTGAAATAATTACAACTTTCCCTCAATTTCCTTTCATTACACTGTGCTTCAGTTAGACCTCCGAGTTGGACAGCACTTATTTCTGGGTAATGGCAAACTAATGTACCTTTCCCTGGACTTCAGCTCATTAGACCATTCTTCCATTAGACTGTGCTGATTTCTTTATACTTTCGACTAATGGACCATTCTTCCATTAGACTGTGCTGATTTCTTTATACTTTTGACCTGTATTCAAACACCCGCTGCAACAATTTTGTGTGAAATTTAGAGCTAACAGATTGTAAAATTAGGCTATCCACTACTATCTGAGATGATGTACAGTGTCCTTCCACCTGCTCTTGTTAACAAGGTCTTCAGAAATTCATACTTGATCTTCCATTCATGTGTTTAACCAGCATTTGCCCTCAGACTGAATCTTTCATGTGCTGTGCTGGCATAATGAAACAAGGGCTTTAAATCGTATCAGTACTCTGTAAGCCAGGTTTTGTGGAAAGTTTATGAATGTCACTTTGTAAATACAATCAGCACCATTTTGAAGATTTTGCGTGGACACATAACATACGGATCAACAGCTCGTATGGATCAATGTTTTTTTCTGGCAGATCATTAAAACAGGTAGGTGGCACTTATAAATTTTGTACATTTAAAACCCTATTGTCCTGCAACTTAAAAAAGATTGTAAGGAAAGTTGAGCAAAAACTATTCCCCTTGCTTTGCTTTTGAGTCACAAAAAACTCCTGTTTTCCATCATTTTTGGGAGGAGGTACATGAAAGTGATTCAATGAAGTTAATTATGAGCCGGAGGGAGTCTGGGAAAACGGTCTTGGTGGTGAGTGGAAAAGCGTATTTCCAGCAACTGGCTTTCGGAAGCATTTCTGCCTCCAGCCGTGGAGGCAGAGCCATCTTGGTTAGTAGCTGTCAACAGCCCTCTCCTCCCCAAGAGGGAAGCCTTCCATCTGACCCCTCAAGACTCTCTTTATGGTGTGAGGCTAAGGCTGTAATCCTCACAGCACTCGGCAGGGCTTATTTATGCCTCCACGCGGCGAGGATCACATGGTATGTTTTGAAGCAAACAACATGTCTTGAGTGCGCTCAGTTTCGGACGCGGCTGGGACGCTGCACTGCTTTTTTGTAAAGGAGCAAATGAAGACATCCGAAACCGGGGCTGCTGTCACAACAGTTCGGTCACTTCTTGCACAGCTGACCTTTGGCATCATGTGTCTGCCGCACACCAGCTGCCTTGAAGGCGAAAAACAACATAATCTCCCTGCTCCTGCTGGCAACCATGGGCGGGGAGCAGAGGCTGGGGAGAGGGGACCAGGATGGTTTGGAGACATTGATGGGTGAGGGGGCGACGTGCTTTGCAGCATGTTAGAGAGCCACCCCCTGAGATCCACATAATGGTCACCGCCTTGGCCAGAAAATGCTGGACCACTGCCAGCGTGCGTTGAGTGCAGCTATGCTCTTACTTGGAGGTGATGTTCTTCAGGAGTTGCCAGCCTGCCCACGATCTCCAAATGCTTGCAATTCAGTACCCTGGAGATGTATTAGCTAGTCCTGCCGCCCTCCTGCCACCTTCATTTATGGCTCTGCAAAACAGACAGCTAAAAATAGCCAGGGGCTGGCGGTGATGAAATTGTAATTGCTCATTGCATGAAATGCCAGGGTATTCTGCCAAGGTGCTGAGCGCCCCTCAGTTCAAGACCCGGGAAAACCATTTAGAGGGAAGGGTTTGCAATAGGATGAGGCGTCTGGCCCCTGCTGGGTTATTTTTCTTTACTAAGGCATAGCCAAGCAGGCAGCCCCATCAAAGAAACTGAGACGGCCTGGAGACTTCCAAGTTGGTCACAATGCTGAGTTCTTCTGCAAAGCTGCCTTTTAGGTTTTCGGTTTTCAGCTGAAACTAATGCAAAACGCAGAACAAGGCATTCTTCATCTGCAGTTTTTGAACCCATCTGCAGGCAGCTAAGTAAATTGCATGTTATCCGGGAGACAATGGAGGAGGTGAGGTCAAACTGTTGGCAGGTTGCAGCGTCTGCTGTGGCTGTAGAAGCCGATGCAGGAGAGACATGTTTTGTTGCAGCTGGGGCAGGTGAAGGCATCTGGTAGATGCACCAGGCTGTTTCTTCTCTCTCTGCTCCTCACTGCTTTGGATACACTACTGCCTGTCTCCAGTCACTGCAGTTGTATCTCTGATGGTGGCAACTCAAGAAACTCCAATGGCTTCCTCCTGGTGGGTGGGTGGGAATCGGAGAGTTGAGGAATCTTTTCTTTGTTCTGGAAGCCCTCTGTGTCCTTGTAGATCAGGGGGTTGGGGAGCTTAGTGTTGGAAAACGCTCTTGGGGTACCTGCAAGTCACCAGAACTCCGAACATCCTCTGGTATGCGCAGCTCTGGAAAAGGCATCTCTCTTCTCTTCCAGTGCTCTTCTATCAACATCATAATGATATATGCACACTGAGCTGGCTAAACACAGCAAGAAGTGTAAGACATCGTAGAGCTAATCTACTATTTACATGCTTTGTACAGACAAAAGCATAATGGCGTCCGTCCTCTTTAGGACACTTAGTCCAGTAAGAAGGGCAAGCTCCTGAGATGCTTCTGCAGCCTCTGTCCTCTCCTCCTCTGCAACATTTTCTGAGTCTGAACCACTTTCTGCACCTGGCTCTTCCGGCTCGAGAAAGCCTGTTGCCTCTTCAGCACCCCACCATTCCTCTCCTCTTCCCTCTGACCTGTGCTCTCTGCCCCACCACCACTCCCCAGGCTCTGAGCCTTCCTCCTCTGCCCTGCCCGGCTAGTGCCTCCCAGCCAACCCACACATCACCACAAATTGGGACTTACCAGCAGATAGAATTAAGTCCCTCAGGAGATGGCATTCCAAGGCACACCTGCGCCCCTGAACTTACACTGTCTTGTCTATTTTCTTGGTTTTTTGAGGATTGGCTACCAAGAAGGTATGGATTTGTGGGCACAGGGTTGTGTATTGGGCCAAAGTCCGCACAGTTTCGTCCAAGCGGGGCAGCAGCCTGGGCTTCCCGTCAAATCTAGAGGCCCAGGTGGGGGCTAGGGCCACAACACTCCCCAGGTGCAATCCAGCAAGGGACTACTCATTGATGCAGTCGCTCTTTTCCAGTCGAACCCAAATTAAGTCTTTTCTCCAGTAGTCAATAAAGTCATTACCTGATTTGACCCAAATACTAGTTGCCTTTCTCTTTATTCATTGAATTTCGGGATGGTTTCCGTAGGACAGGGGGATGCATGGGCAGCTAAGTCCGCGCCATTGAGCACCGGTACTTCCTCCACCATGGACAATCCAATGAGGGAGACCCATTCGGTCACTTTGGTTTTTTTGTTTTGTTTTGTTTTACTAAAATTTTTATCGGATTTTCACATTTTATAAACACACACAAAAAAAGAAAAGACAAAGACAAAACATGTATAATTTCATATCCTTACTTTCTTAACCCCACTTCCTGACTTCCCCCCGCCCCCCCTTCATACATCCTAATTCAAATAATTAGCTCAGCAAGTTCTTATCTCTCATCCTTTACATATTATTGTTATTTTTTTAAAAATTAGTTCTTATTACTTGGCCAAATTTTACTTATCCAATTTTCTTATAAATGTTGAATCCTTTTCTAAGGTCGACCCAAATTCCCTTCCACGAATTTCCCCCTTTTTATATTAAATATAGGTCATAATAGCCAAACACAAAGGTCATAAAAATTTTGAAATTCTGTTCTCCCCTCCCTCCCTACCCCGGTTTCTGTCCCTTCCCGAATAAATGTCCACAATGACAGTTTTTAGCCTGGATTCCTCACATCTGAGGCCTTCAAGTCTCTGTCAGTCTCTCTCTGCCGGTTTTGTTGGTAACCCTCTTAGTTGGTCGTCAGGTCTCGAAGGAGCTCTGGCACAGTCTCATCAGATTTTCTTCCATCCGAAATACTTGGTAACAGCTGCTGCAAAAGGTCAACTGATCTCCCATACTCAAAGAGGAAGCCCCAATCATATTTCTTATTTCTTTTAAATTCCAGTGTTCCAAGTGTTCCATGGGCTTCCTCCTTCCTCTTTCGCATCTTTCGCAGATTTGTAATCCAAAGATCTTCTTCTTTATGTTCTAGCAATGTAGGCTTCTGGTTGGTACTCTCCACCTGTACTTTCTCCACTCCTTCTTCCCTCTCCTCCAGTTCCAAAGATGTCTCTTCTGATTCAGCTGCAGATTTTTTCCCAGTCAGATCCTTTGTGCATTCAGCAGAGTTGCTTGTTTTAGAGTTCAAGGTTATAAGTTGTTTGTTCATAGCCATGCTTTGCTCTTGCAGTATTCCCACGAGAAAAAACATTCTTTCTATCTCTGCCTGTAACTTTCCATCTGCAGCCATTGTAATGTTTCAGAGTTCCCCCTAGGGGGATTCTGGTTACTTAATAGTCCTTTCCCAACAGTCCGTTACTTTGTTATTTATAACTACTTTGTTCCCAACCACTTTGATTCAAATGTAACAAATTTAGTCCAGAGAGATGTTAAGTAATAAGATTTTTAACTTTAACTGCCCGTTTGACAGCTCCTTTGACAGCTGTCAAACTCCTTGTTCCTTTTCCTCCAGCTCACACACAGGACGCTCCCGGGTCCGGAGGGGGGGGGGGGTTAGACAAAAACTTCTAAAATTCCACTCTTACTCTCCAGCACAAATCTTCTTCAGTCAAATTCATGGAAATATTATCTTTTAAATCACACCGAAAAGAAAAGATCTCTCCACCTTAGTTCTCCGATCCTTGCTTTAAATCTTTTGTAGGTAGGGGGGGTGCGGACTTCCCTTTAGCACATCCCCCGGTTGTACCGAATTCAAGGATAAAAATTTTAAAGTCCAAATTCCGTTCTACTCACGGGTTATTTCAATTCCGAATTTCAGGGAAAAAAGTCAGCGCTCTCCGGCCGGCCATGGCTCGCGGCTTCGCTCCACTGCAGTAGCGGTCTACTCACAGCACCACGCCACTCTCCGTACCCTCTCCGTAGCCTTTAAAAAGGCTCTTCGTGGGTCGGGGGGGCGCTTAAGGTGCCCACCGAGTCACCAAGTCCGCAGGCTTCTGCACCTGCGGTTTCTGAGGGTCCCCGCGTCGCCGTCGCGGTAGGACCCGTCTCCAGTAGAGCCGATTCCCTCCGGAGCTCGGAGGGAATCCGCCATTAGCCGATCGCGCTAACCCGGAAGTCCCATTGGGTCACTTTGTGGACAGTAAAGGACGTCCTTGGGTTGAGCTTGCTGTCCAGGAAGTGGATCTTGGCCGCTTGGTCCCTGGGCATATAACCAAGGCCCCTGGCTTGCCTTGACAGCCACTTCCTTGTTATTTTAGGATGTTCTTTGGGGTGGGGATTTCTGAAAAAGTGGGAAGGCATGGCATTTGCTGCAGGGCGAGTCGGAAGTTAGGGCTCATCCCCACTGATTAATTCTCCCAGGGGCCCGAGAGTTTGTGGAAAATCAGAAGAGAGGTTTTCCATAACCTGAGCTTTAGTGCAGAGGTGAGGAGGGGGAGGTGATAACTCCAGCAAGCCTGGCACCTCTTCAGGAGCAGCAGGAAATTTATGCAGTGAAGAAGAGTTCAGTGTTTGGTTTTGAGATCCTTAGGATGGTAAGGGCCTGCAGCGTAATCAGGAATTTGAAGGCTGAAGTTAGAAAAACAAGTTTGTCTTTTTCTGCTGCATCCCCTCTCTCAAACTGGGAGGCACTCTATCCTGTCTTCGGCCTTGACACCAGGACACAATGCAAGATCTGACGTGCTATTATTTTGCTATGGTTTAAACGGGTAATAGTCTTGTGCCATCTCAGATTGCATCATATGTCAGGGTTCACATGGTCGAAAGCTTTTCCATTTCCTACAGAGAGAAAATGAGCACATCGGGGCGATGGCTAGGCTTCAACCCCTGTCCCTGACATACTTGCTTTCTACATGCAGGGATATTTTTTTAATTGCTCAGGAAGTGGACTGCCTGTGTCAGCTTCTGCCTCCCAAATGTACCCCTTTGACAATATAGGGGTTATGTATTAGCATGTTGGATAGTTTCTTTCAAAAGGGATTAGACAAATTTGTGGTGATGTTTGGCCCTGGAGCAGAGCTAAGCGTCCAGGATTGTCCGTGATCTCCAGGCGGATATTTCTTCTGAAAAAGCCACAGAGGGCTGTCCACAAGTGCCACAAGGGTTGGACATGAACCCTCAAAGCATGCTAAATGACAGCTGGCGAAATCTAGTGCAGCTAATTTAATGCAGGGTAGTGGAGACACATATCGAGGCTTTTGACAAACGGAAAGCTCTTCAGGCCTGTGGTCTCCCGGCTGTGGATTACGCTGTGCATTCCTTTAGGATCTGCCCATTGGGGTCTGCCAACCGATGGAATCAAAGGATATGGGACGCTGTATCTCTAATGCATACAGAAGGTATATCTGCAAGAACCCATGGTAATCACGCTCTGTCACTCCTTTATTTTCAGGTTACCCCGTGATTAACATATGGATCGTGGGACACTATATCACCCACTGGGCCTTTGTGCGTGCCATCAGTACCTGCTTGGGTAGCTGCCTGGGGCTTCCTGAAAGTTTCAGTGTCTCCTGGGTCACAAAGTGTGACATGAAATGGGAGGAGTTTATGCCAATCGTGACGACCAGAGCTGCCTTGCATGGCCCCCCCAAAGCTCTGATTGTTCAACTTGGAGAGAACGACCTGGGTCAAAGGAGAGGCAAGGACCTAGCCACAAGCATGATGAACGACTTTGATGAGCTGGCTGTTATGTTCCCAGGCCTGACCTTAATCTGGTCTGAAATGCTGGTGAGGCATTGGCCAACTTACACCCGCCCGCAGACACTCAACAAGACCAGGAAAACTATTAATCGTAGGGTGGCAGAGAAGGTGCAGCTCTTGAATGGACGGGTGATACGACACCCCAACATTACTTTCAAGCAGGAGGCCTTGTTTCATAATGACGGCGTTCACCTTTCCGATTTGGGAAGTGATGTTTGGCTGGCTAATCTCATCAAGGGCATTAGGGATTGGTTGCAGGTGTGAGGGTGTTGGCAGCGATCCTTTGAGGCTTGAGTGGCGGTTAGGCATTGGGTAAGTCTTGTTTATGGGAGGGGAGATTGTAGCCTCTGCCTGCCCCTCCTCGTTAAGGGTATCCTGTTAAAGGGATCCGGGTGTGTGGTGCCTGTCCAAAGCCTGGGTGTGGGCTAGGGCCATGCCATGACCCCATCGGGGACCCTGGGGGTGCCACGATTTGATGTATATCATAGGGCTCCCTCTACCAGTTGTTTATTCTTAGGAGGCTCCCTGCAGATGGACAGGAGTCAGGATATAGTCTTCTTTCACCCAATGTCTAAGCCAAAGTGCTCACATGTGTAACACAATAAAGTTATGGCCCATTTTATCCCATTGACCTAAATATTTGTGTCCGTGTTTTTATTATCTAAGGGGGCTGCAGGGCCCGGGGTCTCAATACGCAGTGAGACCACGCTTGATTTCTGTTTGAATCCAAGACCATGGCAGGCAGTAGGCCCTAGGCTGTGGGGTACCTCTTGTCCGTGGGGAAAGCCACTTCATCCTTGTCCGGGCGGTGCGTTCCTCTCTCCACAAACAAACACCTCCGGAGACTTCTAGTGCTTTAATGGTCTTTATAATATTTACAATGGTCATCAAGAGTTCATTATCATTCATCAGAGTCACTCAGTTCAGATACTTACACCGCCAACACCTCATAAAATGCGGGAATTTATCGCCCCGCCTTTCAAGTTTCCTCTTGTCCATGCACCTCATGAGAGCCGTCATAAATCTCTCGCCTGTCTCTGATCCAGAAGTTAACCCTTGTCCCTGTGGAGCTGTTGGCTCGCTAGCAGCCTCTTCCTGGCCCTCTACGCCTGAAGACACTGCCCTTCCTTCGCCTGCTCCTCCAGCTCCCTCTCCCTCAGGCACAGTGCCCTCTTCTCTACCCTGAAGTTCTCTCCCACATCCATGGAACTCGAACATACTGACTCAGCCCTGACACTCCTTCTGCTCCCACCACCACCTGGAGGATGAGCTGGGACAGCCGAGGCCCCTTCCCACTCGGGACTTTTCCGGGAGTGTTACAGGACTCTTTCCTTTGCAATCTTATTTGGGTTTTTTTAAGCGGGGTTGGAATTCACACTGAGGTCCAGTTCCGAGGGCCTTCAGGCAGTTCCCTCACTGCGAGATGCCAAGTTACAGAGAACCAGGCAGAGGGCCTTCTCGGTAGTGGCACCCGGCCTGTGGAACGCCCTCCCACCAGATGTCAAAGAGAAGAACAACTACCAGACTTTCAGAAGACATCTGAAGGCAGCCCTCTTTAGGGAAGCTTTTAATGTTTAACAGACTACTGTATTTTAATACTTTGTTGGAAGCCGCCCAGATTGGCTGGAGAAACCCAGCCAGATGGGCGGGGTATAAATAAATTATTATTATTGTTGTTGTTGTTGTTGTTGTTGTTGTTGTTGTTGTTGTTGTGATTTTTTGAAGGTGGGTGGGTTTCATTTGGCATGGTAAAGCACCATGTCACCTGGAGGAGCTCCGCTTCTCTTCCTGGCCTGGCGGGGGGGCGGGGGGGTTACTTGCAGAGGAAGGCTCAGTTGGAGCATGGAGGTCAGGAAGGGGGAGAAGCTGCAGCCAAAGAACACTGTGGGGCTTTCTCTGCTGCTGCTGCTGCTGCTCAATGCAGGAGGGCTTCCTGGGCTTAGCCCTTGCTCAGCTGCCGGTTTCTCCACCTTCTGCACTCACCCCCACCCTGCGGTGAGGCACCGTGAGGGACTTCATGGTGACATTGTCATACCTGTATGTCCGGGGGTTGGACTGGATGACCCTTGGGTCCCTTCCAACTATTCAATTCTGTGATTTTACGACGATGAGAGAAGCAAGGCCTCCTGGGCGCTGATGCTGTGAGCAACTCCATTGTAGGATCGGTTGTGTGTATGTGTGTGTAAATAAACCGTATATCCTAAAGATGCCACAGTCTCTGCTGTGCCTCATTTCCAAAAGGAAACGTGAACCCTGGGGAAGCACCTGGAACCTCACACAGCTCGGAGCTTGGGGAGGCATGCTGTATACTAAAGCACTTTTAAAAAGGGATATTAAAAATCGGATAGCTGCTTTGATACATATTGTGAAATGTGTCTCCAGGCACCTGCTTTGGACCTTCTCGAAAGTACCAACAAGTGGGGGAAAGGAGTGCCACTTGTTATAGTTATTTCAAATCCCCCGCACAGGAGAAATGTAGGTACTTTGGATGTGCAGCACACGCAGCAATGGGCCTCTTTGGGCAAGGTGACAACCTCGATGGCTTTAAAAGACGACTGGAGGAACGGACGGAGGAGATGGCTCATCGCCAGTATGGTTGGAGGCAGCAAAGCTTCTGAATGCCGGTTGCTGGAAGCGGCAGGAGGAGAGAGGGCTCTTGCCTTCACGCCCCGTTTGCTGGTTTCCCCCAAGCATCTGGTTGGCCCCTGCAAGAACAGGATGCTGAACTAAATGGCCCATTGACCTGACGCAGCAGTGTCTCTGACTTCACCCGCAGAGGCGCACTCCATTGTCTCTTGAGACGGAAGGATGCCAATAACTATGAATGAAGCTCAGGGGGGACAAATCCTGGTGTGGAAGGTGGGAAGGTGACCGAGGAAGAGTGTGAGCCGTGAGGATTCATAGTGTTCCTTCATCTAAGGTGAGCCTGGCGTTATCGTGCCTGCCTATCTCCATATTCAGCTGCTGCTGAGCTAAGCCTCTTAACCTTGGCATTTAGCAGGCAGCGAGAAAACAACTGAGGGGATCTAACCTTGGCGCAGTTTATATTTTAGGAACATTTTACGTTGCAGTTCACAAAGCCTCCCTTTCTCCATTTAAAAATACATGCATACATGCCTGAAGCTATAAAAGTAGCAGGTTAGGCTACAAATAAACCAATGAGTAAAATGAAAGGCTTCTTTAAAAATAAAGCAATCCGTTTGGAAGTGGCCTCTCAGGGGTCCGGCCTGCCAAGTGGGCTTTTTATTCTGCTGTGCTTGAGCATTCTGAAGGAGAACTTTGGCTCCCTTGGCATCTGATCTCCAGGTCCCCAGACCACCTGCTGCTTACAAATTCCCTGATTTTGCTGCAAGGTGTCTGGGGTGGGGTGAGGGGCTTTAGCTAAGCGCCCATCCCTGTCAAGGAGCATGACAAAGGCATGGTTGCCCCCCAGATGCTATGGCACTCCCACGTTTTGGAAACAGGCAAGTTTCCAATGCGGTCACACTCCCTCTGAAGGAGCAGGCTTGCTGGTACACCTTTGTCACTAGGATTGCACACAAATCCAATGAGTTTTCAAGAGTTCTGCATTCTGATTCCTGGAGCTAAGAAAGAAGGAAAAGGAGTTGCGAAAGGAAAAGGGACCTCATTGTTTGGGAATAAGCTGAGGCTGACTCCCTTCAGCACCAGGCTGGCAAAACTAAAAAATGCTAGAAAGTGCTGTTGTGCCGACTTCTCTGAATCACGCTGGGGAGAAAAGGTGAGCTGCGCAGGCGGAGCAAAGCCAGCTTAATATATCCAAGATGCAAACACACTCTGAGACTCTCTCTCTATTTGGTTTCTAGCCAATGCAAGTTTTTGCACAGCCAGCACTTTGACCCTAAGGAAGCACCTTTGGGATGCATAATATTCAAAAGGTTGAACAATACAAATTACGACAGCGCCTTAACAGATTTTAACTTTTGTAATCTGTTGTGGCAGATGCACTTTATAACACTAAAAACAGGGCGCTGGTTACTCAAAAGTTTGCAGGTATAATTTCATTAAGTAAAGGTAAAGGGACCCCTGACCATTAGGTCCAGTCGTGATCGACTCTGGGGTTACGGCGCTCATCTCGCTTTATTGGCCAAGGGAGTCGGCGTACAGCTTCCGGGTCCTGTGGCCAGCATGACTAAGCCACTTCTGGCGAACCAGAGCAGCACACGGAAATGCCGTTGACCTTCCCGCTGGAGTGGAACCTATTTATCTACTTGCACTTTGACGTGCTTTTGAACTGCTAGGTTGGCAGGAGCAGGGACCGAGCAACGGGAGCTGACGCCGTCGCAGGGATTCAAACCGCTGACCTTCTGATCGGGAAGTCCTAGGCTCTGTGGTTTAACCCACAGTGCCACCCGCGTCCCAAATTTCATTAGAAAACAGCAAAAGGCTACAGCTGCTATTAGCTCCTCTGAAGCAAAAAAGGCTGGGCAGATCACTTTATGTAAAATAAACAATCAGATGCATTTTGATCATGGGTGATCTTCCTCAGTGGCTTTTGGGGTCTGTGTTGGGGGCAAGGACCAAATAGGCATCTAGAAAGGAGAATTCCCTGGATGCCAAGATCCAAGTTTGGGACAAGTGCTCTTGGTCAGTTTGCATTTCTTGGTACAGAAAGTATTGATCTGATGTGTAGAGATCTTTCCTATTGTAATTAATTCAAGAGGGTTCTGGAAGTTTCTCTGTGTGAAAGAAACAAGCAGAAGGTTCCTGATGTTTGGGTTGTTGCTTCAGAGAAGCTGAGTACAGCTGGCTTAAACTGAGCCTGTTATCTCTTCTTCAATGCAATGCTGACTATAATAATAGGCCAGAAGGAGCCTGGGTTTTGCTCTCTTTTCTATCTTTCCTTCTGGTGTGGTGTTCTTTATATAGTGTTAAGGTTTTTGTCTTATTATAAATTTAAGTTAAGTCTGCTGCAACTAGATTTTTTATGAACATGACCAATCCTGAATGTATGGAATTTGTGACCATTATGCTAATTTGCCTTCAGTAGCAGTAAAGCTCTTTTGGATGAAATATTAATTGCCTCTGGTCTGTTTTTGGGAAATCCTGCAGCATGTTTAAATTTTTACTCTGCTAACTATACGTTGGAGTTCTGCTTTGGATCAATACTGAGTAGAATTCATGACACTCTTTGGTAAGAGAACAGCAATTTAAAATCACAAAACACGCAGCAAAATAAAGCATGGAAATATAGGCTGTTGGACCTTTTAAATATGGCTTTGTGAGTTCCACAACTTCCCACCTCCCTTATCATGTTTGTTGAGTTAGAAATGGTTTACTTCCAAACTCTCCAAAGATCAGATTCATGTGCTTTTCCATACAGCATTCAGAAAACACAAGGCAGTAAGCTTAGTAATGAAAGTTCCTAAATTATTGGTATAGGGCAGGGGTCTGCAACCTTTAAGACAAAAAGAGCCACTTGGACCTGTTTCCGAAGAAAAAACAAACTGGGAGCCGCAAAACTCGTCATTATAAAAATAACTTTTTTGTCATTTTTATATTATTTCTTTGTTTGACCCTTCAGAATTACTCCTCCTCATAGAAATAAACGTTAATTTAACAAGTTACCTTTTGTGTGTGTGTGTGTTCTTCACTCTCCTTCAAAACAGTGACCAGCGTACATGCCCCCTTTCAATGCAGTGACCAGCGTACATGCCCCTTACAATGTAGTGGGCGGGCGGGCGAGCAAGTGACGTCGGGACGGTGCGTGACTAATGCACGCACCGCCCCCATGTGACGTCACAGCCAGTACAGCGCCCGCCACAGTGGGGAATGTCGGGGCGCACAATACGCCTCCTCCCCTCGCTAGTATCCGCCCTGGAGCCGCGGCAAAGGTGTAAAAGAGCCACATGCGGCTCCGGAACCGCGGGTTGCAGACCCCTGGTATAGGGACACAAGAATGACTTGTAGGAGCCATGCGGTCTGAGCTGCAATAACTGGCTCAAAATCACTTTACATGTTGAGCTGCTCTGGTAGACTGAAAAGGAACAAAAGCTTGGATTACCTAATCCCTCCTGAGGCGAGCTAAACCTGGCAAGACAGTTGACTCTCTGACATTAACCCCTTTGTGCATTAATTAGACTTAAGCATGTGGGTTAGATGAGGCTGGTTCTCCCAGAATCTGACGGTTCCCAAAGCTCCTATAGAAAGCAATAGCCTGCCTTTCAGCATTGTTACTGAATGCTCTTTAAAGCTGCACCATCTAAAAACAACATATTTCTTAAAGGTCTTGAGGAAATAGATGCACATATAATTGGCTGATCAACTGAAACCCCTTTGTTGAATAGATGGAGTCTTCTTTGCACAGCTGGCCTTTGACCCATCATTTAGATGTTTAGATAAGGCATAGGCAACCTCAGCCCTCCAGATGTTTTTGATGTCCCTGACCACTGGTCCTGTTAACGAGGGATGATGGGAGTTGTAGTCCGAAAACATCTAGAGGGCTGAGTTTGCTTATGCCTGATTTAGATTGTGGGTGTGTTTATTTCCACGTACGAATCGTGTCACCTTGACCATGCGGGGAACATCTTTTTCTTGTCATGTTAAGAAAAGAATGCCACCCCCCCACACACACACACACAATATCTTGGGTGAGGACAGATGGAGTCTGCCTTTCATCTCCTGGTGAAAAACAGGAGGAGGCTGTTGCAGGGGATTTGAACGAGGCTCAGTTGGGAGCTGGGCATGTGGGCTTTGCTTATTTTCATGCCTTTAGAAGAGAAACCTTTGCAAACCTAGATTCAGGTAGGTAGCCGTGTTGGTCTGATGCAGTAGAAATATATATATATAAATTACAGTAAATAAATGTCCAGTAGCACCTTAGAGACCAACTAAGTTTGTCGTTGGTATGAAATACAGTCCTACCTCTGGTTAGATATGCTTCAGGTTGAGCGCTTTCAGGTTCCACTCCGCGGCAACCTGGAAGTAACGGAATGCGTTACTTCCAGGTTTTGCCGCTCGCGCATGCGCAGACGCTCAAAATGACATCACACACATGCGCGGAAGCGGCGAATGGCGACCCGCTCAGGTTGCGTTCACTTCAGGATGCGAACGGGGCTCCGGAATGGATCCCGTTTGCATCCAGAGGTATCACTGTACCCGGACAGGTATCTGGAGAAGTGAGCATGCACACGAAAGCTCAGACCAAGAATAAGTTTAGTTAGTCTCTAAGGTGTTACTGGACAATATATTTATATAGTTGTTGTTGTTTAGTCGTGTCCGACTCTTTGTGACCCCCTGGACCAGAGCACGCCAGGCACTCCTGTCTTCCACTGCCTCCCGCAGTTTGGTCAAACTCATGCTGGTAGCTTCCAGAACACTGTCCCACCATCTTGTCCTCCATCGTCCCCTTCTCCTTGTGCCCTCCATCTTTCCCAACATCAGAGTCTTTTCCAGGGAGTCTTCTCTTCTCATGAGGTGGCCAAAGTCTTGGAGCCTCAGCTTCAGGATCTGTCCTTCCAGTGAGCACTCAGGGCTGATTCCCTTCAGAATGGAGAGGTTTGATCTTCTTGCAGTCCATGGGACTCTCAAGAGTCTCCTCCAGCACCAGAATTCAAAAGCATCCATTCTTTGGCGATCAGCTTTCTTTATGGTCCAGCTCTCACTTCCATAATAATAATAATAATAATAATTTATTATTTATATCCCGCCCATCTGGCTGGGCCTTCCCAGCCACTCTGGGTGGCTTCCATAAAAACCAAAAATACAGTAAAATCACACGTTAAAAACTTCCCTGAACAGGGCTGCCTTAAGATGTCTTCTGAATGTCAGGTAGTTGTTTATCGCTTTGACATCTGCTGGAAGGGCGTTCCACAGGGTGGGCGCCACTACCGAGAAGGCCCTCTGCCTGGTTCCCTGTAGCTTTGCTTCTCGCAATGAGGGAACCGCCAGAAGGCCCTCGGCGCTGGACCTCAGCGTCCGGGCAGAATGATGGGGGTGGAGACGCTCCTTCAGGTATACTGGACCGAGGCCGTTTAGGGCTTTAAAGGTCAGCACCAACACTTTGAATTGTGCTCGGAAACATACTGGGAGCCAATGTAGGTCTTTCAAGACCGGTGTTATATGGTCTCGGCGGCCGCTCCCAGTCACCAGTCTAGCTGCCGCATTCTGGATTAGTTGTAGTTTCCGAGTCACCTTCAAAGGTAGTCCCACGTAGAGTGCATTGCAGTAGTCCAAGCGGGAGATAACCAGAGCATGCACCACTCTGGCGAGACAGTCTGCAGGCAGATAGGGTCTCAGCCTACGTACCAGATGGAGCTGGTAAACAGCTGCCCTGGACACAGATTTGACCTGTGCCTCCATGGACAGCTGTGAGTCCAAAATGACTCCCAGGCTGCGCACCTGGTCCTTCAGGGGCACAGTTACCCAATTCAGGACCAGGGAATCCTCCACACCTGCCCGCCTCCTGTCCCCCAAAAACAGTACTTCTGTCTTATCAGGATTCAACCTCAATCTGTTAGCCGCCATCCATCCTCCAACCGCTTCCAGACACTCACACAGGACCTTTACCGCCTTCACTGGTTCTGATTTAAAAGAGAGGTAGAGCTGGGTATCATCTGCATACTGATGAACACCCAGCCCAAACCTCCTGATGATCCCTCCCAGCGGCTGCATGTAGATGTTGAAAAGCATGGGGGAGAGGACAGAACCCTGAGGCACCCCACAAGTGAGAGCCCAGGGGTCTGAACGCTCATCCCCCACCACCACTTTCTGAACACGGCCCAGGAGGAAGGAGCGGAACCACTGTATGACAGTGCCCCCAGCTCCCAGCCCCTCAAGACGGTCCAGAAGGATGTCATGGTCAATGGTATCAAACGCCGCTGAGAGATCCAGCAGAACTAGGAAACAGCTCTCACCTTTGTCCCTAGCCCGCCGGAGATCATCAACCAGTGCGACCAAGGCAGTTTCAGTCCCATGATGAGGCCTGAATCCCGACTGGAAGGGATCCAAATGGTCCGCTTCTTCCAGGCGTGCCTGGAGTTGTTCGGCAACCGCTCGCTCAATCACCTTGCCCAAGAATGGAAGATTTGAGACTGGGCGATAGTTGGCCATCGTGGCCGCATCTAAAGATGGTTTTTTAAGAAGCGGTTTAATAACTGCCTCTTTCAGCGGGTCTGGGAAGGCTCCCTCACGGAGGGAAGCATTCACCACCCCACGAAGCCCATCGCCCAGTCCTTCCCGGCTAGCTTTTATAAGCCAGGATGGGCAAGGATCCAGGAGACAGGTGGTTGGTTTCACTCGTCCAAGCAGCCTGTCCACATCCTCGGAGGTAACAGATTGGAATTGATCCCACTCAACTTGACTAGACAGAACTCTAGCACTTTCCCGCCCTGGCCCTGCTCCCACGGTGGAGTCTACTTCTTCCCGAATCTGAGCGATTTTATCTGCAAAAAACTTTGCAAAATCATTGCAGGAGAACATGTGGCCCGTACTGGGCCCCGATGTTACAGGTGGTTCCGCTAAATTGTGAACCACCTGAAAAAGTCTCCTGCTGCTGTTTTCTGCAGATGCAATAGAGGCGGTGAAGAAATTCTTCTTCGCCGTCGCTATTGCCACTTGGTAGGCTCGACGTTGAGCTCTAACCTGTGTCCGATCAGATTCGGAATGAGTTATCCGCCACCGGCGCTCTAGCCGTCTCAAAGATTGTTTCATTGCCCTCAGATCCGTGGAAAACCACGGGGCTCTCCGGGCTCCATGCAATCGGAGAGGGCGCTTCGGAGCCAAACAGTCAATAGCGCTGGTTAACTCCGCATTCCAGCGGGCCACCAGGGAATCAGCTGAAAGGCCATCAACATGGGATAAAGCATCCCCTACCACTCTCTGGAAACCATTTGGATCCATTAAGTGGCAGGGGCGGACCATCCGAATTGGTCCCACCTCCCTGCAGAGGGGATGGGTCGCAGAGAAGTCCAGTTGCACCAGGAAGTGATCTGACCATGGCACTTCTTTTGTTTCACTTTTACTTAGTGTCAGATCACCAACATCCATAGAGGTAAACACCAGGTCCAAGGCATGTCCGCGGCTATGGGTTGGGCCAGACTTATTCAGGGACAGCCCCATGGAGGCCATGCTTTCCACGAAGTCCCGAGCTGCCCCTTGTAAGGTCGTGTCGGCATGGATGTTAAAATCCCCTAGGATGACCAAGCTAGGTGTCTCCAGGAGAACATCCGCCACAACCTGAAGCAGCTCGGGCAGGGAATCCTTGGTGCAGCGGGGAGGTCGGTACACCAAAAGGAATCCTGTACTGCCCCTATTGCCCAACTTCCAGAACATGCACTCAGAAAACTGGGTCTTCCCAATAGGACGCCTGGTACAAACTAATGACTTTCTAAAAATCACTGCAACCCCCCCTCCCCGCCCACATCACCTGGGTTGCTGTGCGTAAGAGAAACCTGGTGGACAAGCAGCGGCAAGGACAGGCCCATCTGCTTCATCCAACCAAGTCTCTGTTACACATGCCAGGTCAAGTCCTCCATCCATGATCAAGTCATGGATGGCAGTGGTCTTATGAATCATTGACCTGGCATTGCACAGCAGCACATTCAGGTCATGTGGGTATCCCTTGCTGATTCTAGTATCCATCCGGTCAGGACCAGACCCGGAGGCAGGAATAGTCCTCAGACAACGACTAAACCTGCCTCCTCTGTAATGACATGGTCTGGTCTTAGCGTAACAACTCCTCCTACCCGTGATCACTGAGATCGGTTGTCCCAGTGCATCCCCCCCTGTGGAACATGCCCCAGCCATTTTGTGGGCTGGGGCCCACTCCCCGGCAGCCCTGACCCCTCCCCCTAAGAACAAAATAACAACTTATACAAACAAACAAAACCAATAAAACAATACAAACAAAAAATTTAAAAATTACAAAAACATCAAAATAAAAAAAATAATTCCCCAAATCTAACCAAACATCCATCCCACCCCCACCCCCCACATACAAAAAATCCAAAAGAATTTTTTAAAAAACATTTTAAAAACACTCTGTGCCCCTCCTGCAGTAACACTGTCCTAGTGAGGCCTGGCAGGCCCTGCCCTGGGCCAGGTGGTAAGTGGCAGGACCCTCAGGCACTCACTCAGGGGAGTCCTCCTGGGCAGCAGGCAGCAAGCACCACGCAGTCCTTATGAGGCTTCAGGCCCCGCCCCAGGCCAGATGGTAAGTGGCAAGAGCA
This sequence comes from Podarcis cretensis, assembly GCF_951804945.1. Taxonomy (NCBI): domain Eukaryota; kingdom Metazoa; phylum Chordata; class Lepidosauria; order Squamata; family Lacertidae; genus Podarcis; species Podarcis cretensis. The sequence goes on along the minus strand of NC_137178.1, from coordinate 2,029,481 downwards.
GGGCCCTCGGCACTCACTCAGGGGAGTCCTCCTGGGCAGCAGGCAGCAAGCACCACGCAGTCCTTATGAGGCTTCAGGCCCCGCCCCAGGCCAGATGGTAAGTGGCAAGAGCAGGGCCCTCAAGCACTCACTCAGGGGAGTCGTCCTGGGCAGCAGGCAGCAAGCACCACGCAGTCCTTATGAGGCTTCAGGCCCCACCCCAGGCCAGATGGTAAGTGGCAGAGAGGAGCAGGGCCCTCGGCACTCACTCAGGGGAGTCCTTCTGGGCAGCAGGCAGCAAGCACCACGCAGTCCTTATGAGGCTTCAGGCCCCACCCCAGGCCAGATGGTAAGTGGCAGAGAGGAGCAGGGCCCTCAAGCACTCACTCAGGGGAGTCCTCCTGGGCAGCAGGCAGCAAGCACCACGCAGTCCTTATGAGGCTTCAGGCCCCGCCCCAGGCCAGATGGTAAGTGGCAGAGAGGAGCAGGGCCCTCGGCACTCACTCAGGGGAGTCCTCCTGGGCAGCAGGCAGCAAGCACCACGCAGTCCTTATGAGGCTTCAGGCCCCGCCCCAGGCCAGATGGTAAGTGGCAAGAGCAGGGCCCTCAAGCACTCACTCAGGGGAGTCGTCCTGGGCAGCAGGCAGCAAGCACCACGCAGTCCTTATGAGGCTTCAGGCCCCACCCCAGGCCAGATGGTAAGTGGCAGAGAGGAGCAGGGCCCTCGGCACTCACTCAGGGGAGTCCTTCTGGGCAGCAGGCAGCAAGCACCACGCAGTCCTTATGAGGCTTCAGGCCCCACCCCAGGCCAGATGGTAAGTGGCAGAGAGGAGCAGGGCCCTCAAGCACTCACTCAGGGGAGTCCTCCTGGGCAGCAGGCAGCAAGCACCACGCAGTCCTTATGAGGCTTCAGGCCCCGCCCCAGGCCAGATGGTAAGTGGCAGAGAGGAGCAGGGCCCTCGGCACTCACTCAGGGGAGTCCTCCTGGGTAGCAGGCAGCAAGCACCATGCAGTCCTTATGAGGCTTCAGGCCCCACCCCAGGCCAGATGGTAAGTGGCAAGAGCAGGGCCCTCAAGCACTCACTCAGGGGAGTCCTCCTGGGCAGCCCATACATCACGACTGGGAAAACCAGAGCTTTAACTATAAGGACCTTTGTCGGCAAGGTGATGTTGAGGCATCTAATCATAAGCCTGCATTTTTATCAAAGCTTATATGTTTAATCAGGGCTTGTATTTTAAAATGAGCTTAAAGATTTTCAAATGTTTTATGCCAGGCAGAAGACCAGCTGCCTAAGAACCTTGGCAAAATGTTTTTACTCCTAGACAAGGGCCCCCCCTGATTTATAGCAGAAAACAATTCTCAAAGTCGTAAAAAGGGAATTACAGGCTGAGAGCCAAGGTTACACTGACCCTACAAATTAAGGGTGGATAAATAATAAAATGAGCCATATCTTCTTCCTAAGGTTAAAAAGGTCAAGAGCAGTGAAAAAGCATCTAGCTGGCAGAAAGAGAACATTTTTGGGAAGTCTTTTCTAAAGCTGTTTCTTTCTTAAACTAAGATCCTTTTAAGATTTCTTTTCCTTTTAAAAGGTTATTTATGTATTAAATATATTAGCTTAAATATAATTATGCAAAGGATTTAAGAAATGCTAGATTCTTATTTCATATAGTTGGAAGAGATCACAGGGGCCATCAGCCACCAGCCTCCTGCCAGACAGGAGACGCCATCGAGCACTCCTGATATATGGTTGTCAGGCCTTTTGTTTAGAAACCTTCAAATGAAGGAGATCTCTCAATGTTGATGTGAACTCAAAATCCTTGACATGTGTTTAAGATAAAAATTCAAGATTAACCATCTGTTTTGGAAGGCAATAGGGCAAGGAGGGCAAGAGGTGAGCTGGTAATTAAGATTCCTTGTTGAGACACATGTAAGATATATTACTACTTATTTGTCATTTATAGATAGAAGAATATATAGCTTTTTGTTTCCCATAAAAGGGCAAAAGGAAATGGGTGTATCTTTTGTGATTGGTTCTAGCAAACAGCCAATAGGAATTTCAACCAGGCTGATTGGACAGAGGCAGCCACAGGAGGAGCAAGGGGGCTGGATTAAGGAAATATAAGTGCTGGCCAGAATGGCAGGAGGCCAGGCCAGAGCTTGGTAACCATATACCACTGTGCCTCATATTTATTTGTCTGACAAATAAATTACTATTTTAATTTCTCTATTGCTGCGTTGAATATTTCATTCCAGCTAAGCGTTAACCACAAGCAGGGTGCTACAATGTGTCTGCTTTTTAAGATGCTGTCTAGGTTTGATATACAGTGGTACTTCGGATTAAGTACTTAATTCCTTCTGGAGGTCTGTTCTTAACCTGAAGCACCACTTTAGCTAAAGGGGCCTCCTGCTGCCGCCGTGCCGCTGGAGCACAATTTCTGTTCTCATCCTGAAGCAAAGTTCTTAACCTGAAGCACTATTTCTGGGTTAGCGGAGTCTGTAACCTGAAGCGCATGTAACCCGAGGTACCACTGTGTGTATATAGTCCTTTGCATATGGCTGAGCCATAAGAAACATATATCCTCGCAGCACCAATCCTTGCAGCAAAAACCCCTATGAAGTTAGAAGCCGGCCTTGTTGCCCTTTGACCCCCGCTTTTAGCCCCTGACGAAGAGACCTGTGGGATCCGAACTGCGCTTGCGTGGCTTTGTCCCGCGCATGCTCCGTCCCTTTCCCGCCCCCTCCCCGTTGCTGCTTTCGCCCTTCCCCTCCGCGCAGGCGCAGCGGCCCTTTCCCCCGTCCCCATCCGGGAACCCTCGGGCGCGCATGCGCAGGGCCGCGCCGCCGTCCGCGTCGCTTGTTCCCCTCAGAGCAGCGGGGGCGAGGCGGGAGAGGAAGGAGCAGCGCGGCGCCCGCGGCCTTGGCTTGAGCGTCTCTCTCCCTCCGCGCAGGCGGGACCCGAGGCGCGGCGCTGGCGAAGGTGAAGCGGCGGCGGCGGCGGGGGGCAGGAGGAGCGGGGCCCCGGCGGGGGAGGAGGGAGGGAGGGAGGGAGGCCTGGGCGCCCGCGAAGCCGCTTCTCAGGGTCCTTCAGGCCTCAGGCGGCGCCGCTCGGCCGCCATGGCCCCCTCCCCCACCCCCACCCCCAACGCGCTTGTTTTCAGCGGGAAGCCGTGAGGGGGGAAGGCAGGAATATTACTCGTGGGAATCAATAATAACCAGTAACAAGACGGTGGGGTTTTTTTTGGGGGGGGGGGTGGGCTGCACATACCGCTGAAGAGGCCCGCCTTGAGCTTTGAGGAGGAGGCCCTCAGCTCCTGAAGGGAACGGGGCCCTTTTCTGTCTGCAGCCGCCCTCGGTCGAAAACGAATTCTCGCCGTTTTTTTTTGCGTTGAATAGATGCTTTCTGGTCATTTATGGCCCTGGTAGGTATCTAAAGCCATTTAATAGGAGCCTACACAACACAAAACACTGCTGCCCTATGTAGGTTTTTTTTATTTTATTTACCCTTTTCTATGTCCGGCTGTCCTTTGTCAAAAACAAATTGTCGCCGTTTTTTGTGTTGAATAGATGCAGTATGGAAATTTATAGACCTAGTAGGTATCTAAAGCCGTTTGCACAGAACAAATAGGAGCCTACCCAACACAAAACGCTGTTGCTGTATGTTGGTTTCATTTTTTTTTCTTTTTTTCTTATATTTTGGAAATGTACATCCAGTCCCCCCCCCCCTTTAATTTTTGGGGGGCCCCCCAAGAGAGTGGGACCCTAAGCTACAGCTTGTTTAGCTTATATGCAAATCCAGCACTGCCTCTAAACATTTTGCGAATCTAAGTTGGGCCTCATTGAGGGGCAGTGTTTCAATATGAGTAGGAAAATGAGAGTACTCCTAAACATTTTTTTTTAGAAAAAAAAGCACTGGCCCTTTGCTTGAATTTTGAAGATTAAAATCTTTGGGTAGAGGCAGCCCATTCTTATTTTTTGCTATGTGCTTAGTATACTTTTAGATGTTTAATAAATTGCATACTTATATACAGTGGTTTTTTCTGGGGGTATGTAGAGGTACGCATACCTCTAAACATGTTGTGAATCTAACTTTGGCTTCATTGAGGGGCAGTATTTGAATATGAGTGGGAAAATGAGAGTACCCCCTAAACATTTTTTTTAGAAAAAAGCACTGATTAATAATAATAATAAGTCTCCACCAAACCCCTCCCCTCTTGTGGGGGGCGGCAAGTGAGTGCCTCTTGCGATGTTACATCTCCTAGCTGCCCTGTGAACAACACTACGTTATTATTATTATTATTATTATTATTGGTTTCCATCCTTGCCTCCCCATTGCAGCTTCCTCTGGTTCTGCATTATTCTCACACTGTCACATCCCCAATCCACCTCCCCTTTGCAGGCTTTGTTTTGGGCACCCGTGTCACGTGCGACATGAACTCCCTAGGCAGGATCCATGCATATCTTGCAGAAAAGACAAAGAAAAAACTATGACTCTTGCCCCTTGTGAAAGTTGCCTGTCGCCTAAGGCACCTGGGGGAAGGTGGCAGCTGGGGAAAGGCAGCTTGGGAAGAACGAAGCCAGGCGGGAGAGGGAAATCTCTGGGCTTCTTGGTCCTTCCTTCCGTATGTTGCCTTCCTGGGAATTGGGGGGGGGGGGGAGTTGCCTTTGCTTCTTCCAGGTCCTGCCTGTGGGTTTCTTCCCACTGGGTCATCTAGTGGAGAGCCTGAGGCTGACCGAGTTGGGGCCCCTTTGCCTGCTTTTCATTAAATTTATGTACCGCCCTCCGTCCAAAGATCACGGGGCAGTTTGTTCAGCTTTTGTTGTGTCCCTAATTCCCATCACGCTGGTATTTCCAGGGACGGGTCTAGAGTCCACTCGCCCTACATGCTGATATTCTGCACAAACTGGATGGTGCTTGTAACTTCTTCCCCCCCCCCCCCAGGTATTTAGCCCTCACCCTTCTGCCAAAACAGCTCCCAGGCCAGCTTTCACAAATCAGGACTCTTCTCTGAAGTGACAAGAGCTGCTTTACTGCTTCTTTGGCCTAGGAAACGCTAGTGAGCTTTGGTGGTTTTTCTGTAGTACCTTCAATACGCATGACATTTTACAGCAAACTTATAAGCTGTCTTAGTTTCTTACATTAAGGAAGCTGCAAGGTTTGTTTCTGACAGGCCAGAACAGGACCAGCTTTGGTTATCAACATGGGTCTGGTGCTCCTAGTACTCCGTTTACTCTTTAGCATATTATACTGTACAGAAAGGCCATAGCTTAGGAATAGAGCATCTGCCTTGTATATCCCTGGTACAGTGGTGCCCCGCAAGACGAACGCCTCACAAGACGGAAAACCCGCTAGACGAGAGGGTTTTCCGTTTTGGAGGCGCTTCGCAAAACGAATTTCCCTATGGGCTTGCATCACAAGACAAAAATGTCTTGCTAGTTCCTGCGGGTTTTTCCCCCTCCCCCCCCCTTTTCCTAAGGCGCTAAGCCGCTTATCAGCTGATCTGCTGATAAGCCGCTTAAAAGCTGATCGCTAAAAGCCGCTAAACCGCTAATAGCGCTAATCCGCTAAGCTGTCAATGGGCTTGCTTCGCAAGACGAGAAAACCGGTATACGAAGAGCCTCACGGAACAGATTAATTTCGTCTTGCGAGGCACCACTGTATTTCAAGATAGGGCAGGAAGACAGCCCTAGCAAGCCATTGCTAGTTATTATAGGCAATACTGCACTAGATGGATCAGCTCTCTTGACTCCGTATAATTTACTATGTTCATAGTACAGTCTTGCAAAATCTGCCAAGCTAAGTTAAGAGCCCATAAAATCTGTGAAGAAATTTCCTGTGGCTTCTCGGGTGTAACTGAATGTTTCAGTTCTTGGCATGTGCTTTGCACTCCCCAGATCAAAACCTCATTCGCTAGTGGAAATGGGTCTCACATGCTTTCCCCCCTCCCCCGGTTGCTTTTCAATATGTTGAAATTTTATTATTGTGGTGGCAGCATCTCATGCGCGGAGCTGAGGTGAGGGAGGCTGGAGGGTGGACTTGTTTGGTGTGGGAGCTGCTGGCTGGCTGCTTCTGGGTTGAGGCTGTGGCGCTCAAGGGGTTTCTTTGAGCCAGGTACGACTTCAAAAAATGGCATCCTCCAGTGCTACTTCCCCACCTGCCTGGTTATATGTTCCTGAAGCACATGTGCTTTTGCCTTCCGTGTAGACCAGGAGAAGGAGCCTTACCATGGCTCTGCATCTCAGACGTGCAGAGCAAAACAAAATGTTAGTCACCTGGTGAACTTGAGGCTGGACAGGAAGCCAGAGTTCATGCCCTCTTCGGCAGATTTTTTTTTTTTTTAAATAATTTTTATTGGGTTTTCACATTTTAAAAACATACACAGATGAAAACAAAAACAAAACATGTATAATTTCATAACCTTACTTTCTTAACCCCACTCCCTGACTTCCCCCCACCCCCCTTCATACATCCCAAATCCAATAATTAGCTCAGCAGGTTCTTATCTCTCTTCTTTAACATATTATTGTTATTTTTAAAATTAATTCTTATTACTTGGCCAAATTTTACTTGTCCAATTTTCTTATAAATATTAAGTCCTTTTCTAAGGTCGACCCAAATTCCCTTCCACGAATTTCCCCCTTTTTATATTGAATGTAGGTCATAATAGCCAAACACAAAAGTCATAAAAGTTTTAAAATTCTGTTCTCCCCTCCCTCCCTACCCCGGTTTCTGTCCCTTCCCAAGTAGATGTCCACAAAACAGTTCTTAGCCTGGATTCCTCACATCAGAGGCTTTCAAATCTCTGTCAGTCTCTCTCTGCCGGTTTTGTTGGTAGCCCTCTTTGTTGGTCCTCAGTTCTCGAAGGAGCTCTGGCACAGTCTCATCAAATTTTCTTCCATCCAAAATACTTGGTAACAGCTGCTGCAACAAGCCAACTGATCTCCCATACTCAAAGAGGAAGCCCCAATCATATTTCTTGTTTCTTTTAAGTTCCAGTATTCCAAGTGTTCCATGGGCTTCCTCTTTCCACTTTCGCATCTTTCGCAGATTGGTAATCCCAAGATCTTCTTCTTTATGTTCTAGCAGTGTAGGCTTCAGATTGGTACTCTCCTGTAGTTTCTTAACTCCTTCTTCCCTCTCCTCCAGTTCCAAAAAAGTCTCCTCTGGTTCAGCTGCAGATTTTGTTTCAGTCAGATCCTTTATGCATTCAGCAGGGTTGCTTGTTTTAGAGTTCAAGGTTATAAGTTGTTTGTTCATAGCCATGCTTTGCTCTTGCAGTATTCCCACGAGAAGAAACATTCTTTCTATCTCTGCCTGTAATTTTCCATCTGTAGCCATTGTAATGTTTCAAAGTTTCCCCTAGGGGGATTCTAGTTACTTAATAGTCCTTTCCCAACAATCTGTTGCTTTGTTATTTGTAACTACTTTGTTCCCAAGCACTTTAATTCAAATATAGCAAATTTAGTCCAGAGAGATGTTAAACAATAAAATTTTTTAACTTTAACTGCCCGTTTGACAGCTCCTTTGACAGCTGTCAAACTCCTTGTTCCTTTTCCTCCAGCTCACACACAGGGGCACTCCCGGGTGGGGGGGGGGGTTTAGACAAAAGCTTCTAAAGTTCGACTCTTACTCTCCAACACAAATCTTCTTCTGTCAAATTCATGGAATTAATGTCTTTTAACTCGTACCGAAAAAAAAAGATCTCTCCACCTTAGTTCTCCGATCCTTGCTTTAAATCTTTTGTAAATAGAGGGGGTGCGGATTTCCCTTTAGCACATCCCCCGGTTGTACCGAATTTAAAGGTAAAAATTTTAAAGTCCAAATTCCATTCTACTCACGGGTTATTTCAAGTCCAAATTTCAGGGAAAAAAGTCAGCGCTCTCCGGCCATGGCTCGCGGTTTCGCTCCACTGCAGTAGCGGTCTACTCACAGCACCACGCCACTCTCCGTACCCTCTCCGTAGCCTTTAAAAAGGCTCTTCGTGGGTTGGGGGGGGCGCTTGAGGTGCCCACCGAGTCACCAAGTCCACAGGCTTCCGCGCCTGCGGTTTCTAAGGGTCCCCGCGTCGCCGTCGCGGTGAGACCTGTCTGCAGCAGAGCCGATTCCCTCCGGAGCTCGGAGGGAATCCGCCATTAGCCGATCGCGCTAACCCGGAAGTCCCCTCTTCGACAGATCTTGAGCCTGGAGGAAACCTTGGGCTTTCTTTGCTTGCCAGATCTTGGCTGACCTCTCACTGTGACGGAGGTGGTCCAGATTGTCAAACGATGTTCATTGTCAATGTAACTTACTGAATTGAACTTCTTTAGAATTGGTCAACATTTGATCCTTGCGGTAACTTGGTTTTGCCTTGAGCACCTGTGATCCCTTCCCTAGCCTTGTTACATTCATACACATACCTTAACAGATTTCTAGTGCCGTAGTGGGATATAATACAGGTAGAAATCTTGGGTTTACAGAATAAAGAAATATATTAGTGCGTGTGCGGTCTGAGCATGTCCTCTCTCGGTGAGTTCACACGGGGTGAAAGAGAATGAACAAAGGAGGAAAATTAACTTCCTTCCAGGTGGCCAACTGAGTCTCGGAATACAATTCTGTGGTCTCAACCCTTTCGTGCATTATCTAGTCTTAAACTTGCTAGTTATATTTGACTACAACTTCCCACACTTAACTTCATTGATTCATTTCATGAAATGTATACACCGCTTGATTGTGAGAGAAAGCCACAAAGTGGTTTACAAAAAATATAAAACAATAAAATTGTTCATTAAAAAACCAATCATGTAAAACATTCAGAAAATTAAAATCACCCTAAAACTAAAAACATATTAAAACATGTTTCAGCATCCCTGTAAATATTGGGGCAGGCTTGTCTAAACAAAAGCAGGCACCCAACGGGATGCAGTGAAGGCACCTGCCTAATACCAATCATGCTATTCATAGTTCAGTAGGTGGAAGTGGTGGCCGTGCGGCAACTGAATGCTAGCAACAGGCTTTTAAAGGTAGCAGGGAAAGGCAGAAAATGAGTTCCCTCCTTTCCCTGGAACTCTGCTAAATGATGCTGTGCCTCTTCTGGTCTTAAAGGTTGAAAATAGACCTCCCTAGATAAAAAGAGGCAAGGGGTCATTCACAGGCAACAAAAAGACCTGTATGCTTTTCTCAGTGATGCTAGCCCTCTGGGTGGAGAAATTCATCTTTGATTTGATTGTTTTGTATGTCTTTAAATGGTCCTAATGCTTTAAATGGCCTTTGAAGACTTTTAAACAAAAAAATCTTGTCTTAAAATGCATTTGGCCCGCTTCAAAGGAGAGAGTAATTCATAGGATTTGATCACCATCTTCCAATATCTAAAGGGCTTTCACATGGAAAATGGAGCAAGCTTGCTTTTTGCTGCTCTGGATAGTAGGACCCAAAACAATTGATTCAAGTTACAAGAGAGGAGATTCTGAATTAACATCAGGAAGAACTTTCTGACGGTAAGCGTTGTGGAACGGAATTCCTCAGAAAGTAGTGGACTCCTTTCTTGGAGGTTTCTAAGCATAGGTTGATTGGGCACTTATCGGGGATTCTTTAATTGAGATTACTGCATTGCAGGGGGTTGGACTAGATGACCCTCGAATGTCCCTTCCAACTCTACAATTCTATGATTCTATGCTGTGTGTGGGAATGGAGTATCCTAAAGCTGGGTTAGAACACTGAACAGAAAGCACCGCAGTGTTTTATTGTGTGTCCCCTTGGAAAATCCAACAAGTAACTGCTACATGTTTCTTTAAAAAGTCTTGTTTCTGAGCTGGGGTTGATGCTGCAACTATGGTGGATATTTGAAGACCTTCTAAGCCATGAATTTATGGTGGACTTCATTAAACTGAATAGTACTGCTAATTTAGGCCACGAGGTGGAAGCAAAATTGTGCCGCTGTCATCACAATACTGCACAGGTCTAGAGGTGAATTTGCCCCTGCTCTGCATTCTTAAGCAGACTAACCCAATTCTCACGTCCCTGATTGAAACATACTTATATACTTTTGCATTTATCTGAATTTTAATGGTGCAGTACTTGGCTTAAAATACTAAAACACATATAATAATAGTTTGGGATAGTATTGGTATTATTCATTGGTATTACCCAAAGGTCTCCAAGCATCTTAGAACACATTAAAAAATGTAAAATATGTTTAGAAATGGATACGCTGAGGTAAAACACGTTTGAACTATTTTGTGATAATATTCAGGAATAGTGTGGTTTAGTGGTTATTTTGTTGGGCTAGGATGGGGGGACCAAGATTAGCGTTGCTGTTTCTCCATAAAGCGTAACAGGTGGCCCTGGGCCAGTGTCGCTGCTTAACCCTCCTCACCAGCTTTCTTGGAGGAGAAGTGAAGGGGAAGAACAAAGGAGGCCACTTTGAGCTCCTTGTAGGGAATGCCAGATAGAGGTGCAGCACTTGATTCCTTAGATAAATAAGCACACTTTGCTGGGGGATGTTGCACTGCTCTCAGCTAGGTGGTTTTTTGTTTTGCTTTAATATGGTATGAATGAGTGATGATTTAGCAAAAATGCTGCAGGGGCTGAACGTTTGGAGCGACAACTACTTTTGCTTCACAGAAAACTAGAAAATTTTGTTTCCTTTCCCCAGAGAATGTATGCAGTATTTATTAACTTTCCACAAATAGAAATGGGTTTATCAACCTTTACATGTTTGTTCTTCAATTGTATTGGTGTATTTTCAGATTCATCAGTTTCTTTCATTAGATGCAGAAGCTGGAAGAATATTGTGTGTGAAGAAAACAGTTTTCTCATGGATTTTTATGGGCCTTCACATTTCTGTTTAATGCCTGTTAACTGCTTGTAACATGCGCAGCAACTCTATGGGGCTGAGGTGTCTTTGGCTCCCTCCAAATCTGTTGGGAGGGGGCCAGGCCTCCTGAATGTTGGGGTGGAGGAGGCAAAGCGCGAAGCCAAATGGGGTGCGGCTTCAGTGGCAGGCTCCTCCTGAGCGAGAGAGAGGAGGAATTGCTAGCCACTGAAGCCGCGCTGCGCTGGGCTTCCTACTGGGCCCCTCCTGGCAACGCGACTTTGTATGTGTAACGTGTGTCACGTGCATGACCTCACATGAGCACGATGCTTTCTGAGCGCCTGATGTCACACACACGCTGGGCCACCTCGATCTTGGGCACAGGTTGACACCTCTGGTGTGTAACATGTCTGGTCTAAGAAAGAAAAGGTTTTGGGACATATTAAGGCTAGAATCTCCTGATGGAAGGCTATGAAATTTTATTGGATATCAGTGGTACATAAACCTCCAGAAGAATTTTCTAAAGACTGATATGTCACCAATATAGCAGATTACTGAGACTGATGTTAGTCCGACAACTTACTTGCTATGGGTCCTGCCAGGGGGATGGACCAGGTGGTCTGTTAATGCCCTTTCTGTGTTACTCTTATGTGATTTTCCCCTGCCCACATAGTATCTTTAAGTAATTTCTGTGTTGAAATGGTTGAAGCCATTTACAGTGGTGCCCCGCAAGACGAATGCCTCGCAAGACGAAAAACCCGCTAGACGAAAGGGTTTTCCGTTTTGGAGGTGCTTCGCAAAACGAATTTCCTATGGGCTTGCTTCGCAAGACGAAAATGTCTTGCGAGTTCCTGCGGGTTTTTCCCCCTCCCCCCCTTTTTCTAAGCCGCTTATCCGCTAAGCCGCTAAAAGCCGCTAATAGCACTAATCCGCTAAGCCGTCAATGGGCTTGCTTCGCAAGATGAAAAAACTGCTAGACGAAGAGAATCGCGCAACGGATTCTTTTCGTCTTGCGAGGCCCCACTGTAGTTGGGAAATTGTATGTAGCTCTTGCCACAAAGTTTCAAACATCCTCTAGTTTTGTTAGTTGATGAGGTCATATAAATAGTGGTTGTAGCACATCTTCATTGTCAAATACATTGTTTTATAGGACAATCCTTTACCTAATTACTTGGGAGTAAGTCACATTGAATTGAATGGAACTTGCTGTCTAGTAACTCTGCATATCGTTGTAGTGTAAATTATCATCTTTCTAATGGCCTGATTAAATTACACTTGATTTGTGGCTAGAATGCATTAAAATCACATGGGTTTTTAATTGAAAATGCTTGTTTGCATGGTTGGTTTAGGGTGGGATATAAAGCCTTTTAAATTCAAAGGTTGTAGTGCGTTGAAACACATATGAAATGACTTTCAGTTGACAAGTGAGTAAAATCCCCAACCCCTTTGCTAAAACAAGTTGTTACTGAGAAAAAACCGAAACGGTTGTGTTTTTCAAACAATTTACTTACAGGCAGTAGAACCATTTTAGAAAGTAGATTAAAAATAAATGTAATCTAATTTTTGTGTGTTTAACTTTCAGCTTTGTGGTGTTCTTGGAAAATTTTGCACCTTTTGTGAATTCTCTGAACCTTGGCATTGCCAGCCCACTTTTGTTGGGCCCTCCTCCTCCTCCTCCTTTGCAGCTTGCTCAGATTAAGACACAGTTGGCTTTTCACCAGTTGAACTCGGTAGCTTCAACCCATTCTATAGCATCTTATGCTTTGTTAAATGAAGCATTTCTGAAAATTGCCATGTTTAACCCTAGAGGAAACATGCCTCCAAGGCCAAGGGGACCCAATGCACCTGGTCCAATGCCGCGTGGCCCTTTTCTGGGGCCAAGACCGGGACCTGGACCGGATGGTCTTCAAAGGCAACACCCGTCCGCTCCTCCCAGAATGCCTCAAAGGGTCATGGAACCAGAAATGAGGGCAAGATTCCCAAGGCCAAATGTTCAGGTCACGCAACATGGAATGGATCCTAGACAAGAGCGGCACCAGAGGGAAGAGGGATGTGCTACTCACTGGGACAATCCATTTCCGCCTGTAAATAGTGGCCAGATCACTTCAGGAAAGTTTGCACAACAAGCCACACGTATCCAGAACCGTTATACATCCGAGAGTGCTTCCAGCATCTTAGCAAGCTTTGGCTTATCTAATGAAGACTTGGAGGAACTTAGTCGGTATCCGGATGATCAGCTGACACCAGAAAACATGCCTTTAATTTTGAGGGACATCCGAATGCGCAAAATGACTCATCAGTTACCAAGTTTACCTTCTGAGAGCAGAGAAAAGGAAATGTTTCACAGTGACGATGGTCATGGTACCATGTTGAAGAGCAAGGTAATTGATTACGGGCATGAAAGCAAGTATGAATATACTGAAACTCCTCTTGACGTCAAAGTCTACAATTCTGATGCATCAACTGAGGGGAACATGAAAGGATTTCCAGCACAGCAGACGACTCTCGTGTCTTCGGCGCCCTCTGGTGTAACCAGTAGTCAAATGAATGCGGTAGAAGAGCTGATACGAAAGATGGGATTCCAGAGAAGCACATCAAGTACGCAGTCCTTTTTCCCCATGGATGCTTCCAACAAGGGGCCAGGGCTAGGCCTCCCTCCAGCAGGAGCCGGGATTCCTCCAGCAGCACCGCCCATGATGCCTCCCGTGGTACCATCCATGTCTGGGATGCCAGCATTGCCTGGGATGCCTCCTGTTGCCCCGCAGACTTTGCCTCCGCCAACTGTTCCTCAGCCCATGATGCCGCCTGTGAACCAACCACCTCCAACTATGAACCAGCCGCCACCCCCTTTTGCACCTGACATGCTTGAGGGTGTAAACCGGCATGATAGGATTCACCATGAATCCAGGGCTCATCCTTCTGATGTTCCACCTGGACCTGCCAGTGGCCAGACAAAAATCCACAAGAAACCTCAGCATCCTATTGAGTCTGCTTTTGGCATGGTGAACGCCTCTTGGCTTCCAGTTTTTTCACAGGCTGATGCCCAGAAGTTGAAGAGATTGCCAACTCCGTCGATGATGAACGATTACTATGCTGCATCTCCAAGAATATTTCCACATGTCTGTTCTCTGTGTAATGTAGAATGTAGACATTTGAAGGTGAGTCACTCCCCACCCTCACGATTACATACATTTGTACACAACGTGTTCTATGTACTGGGTGTAATTGACTTCTGGATATCTGTAGATTTTATTCCCGTAAGATGTCCAACAATCAAGAAGTTTGGGAATAAATACTGCGTGTGTCTGATTTGCACAATGTGACTGGCTATTTCTGCAGGTTTCACCTGTAAAAGCTGCCTTATGATAGACATGTTCTCATTTGGCTTTGGATTCCCTGTTCCCTCTACTGCTTCCTCTGTCTATAATTAAACTTGCTTTTGTAGCTTCTGGGATCAAAGGAAGTTGGGCTTAAAGTAGACAGTGGATTAAGGTTGCAGTCCAGTCAGAAACATTGGTAAAGAAAGCATTTATTATAGTCTTAGAATGTAGCATAAGGATGATAGAACAAAATAAGTTATACAGAAGCATTAGTTAAATTTTCTTAGCTGATGCATCTAACTACTTGTTTGACCCTTGATACCTTAAGTTCAAGTAAGCTTTGAAAGCTTCAGGTCAACACAACTACATTTAAGTTGTCTTGGGCTGCAGTCCTGTACATACTTACCTGAGATTATCTCCCAATTAACTTGGCACAAATTGTTCTTGAATAGGCCTGGATAAAAGTTTAAAGAGGATTCTAGCAGTATGGGTAGAGCTCCTGAGTTGACTACACATGGCCGATGAGGAATCGTTCACTGCGAGAAGGAACGCCCAGCTAGATTTAGAAAAAGAAGACGATGGGATTCAGAGCAAGTTCCTTTCTGTCTCATTGAAATCAAAAGTCTTAAGTTATTAATAATGCTACAGATTGATTTCACTGGACCTAAGTGAGACTTCCTTGCTCTGGATCCAACCCAGGGATTTCCTGCAGCTTTGAGAATTTCAGTGACCATAATCTCTGTATGAAATATTATCCTCCATACCAAAGAAGATACTATCATGACTGTCTGATAGTCTCTTTTCCTGACAGAGAACCAAATGACAGGGTGGGAGAGGAGAGCCAAATATCATTTACAAGTATGGGATTCTGACAATAGTTTCTTTGTGGGCGAGGGATCACCCCACAACACAGAGTAGTATTATTCAGACAAAGTGAGATATGTACAGTGGTGCCCCGCAAGACGAATGCCTCGCAAGACGAAAAACCCGCTAGACGAAAGGGTTTTCCGTTTTTCGAGGCGCTTCGCAAGACGAATTTCCCTATGGGCTTGCTTCGCAAGACGAAAACGTCTTCCGAGTCTTGTGAGTTTTTCCCCTCCCCCCCCCTTTTCCAAGACGCTAAGACGCTAATAGCTGCTAAGACGCTAATAGCGCTAATCCGCTAATCCACTAATAGGGATGCTTCGCAAGACGAAAAAACCGCTAGACGAAGAGACTCGCGGAACGGATTATTTTCGTCTTGCGAGGCACCACTGTACAGTATTGATTTGACTTTGATTTCCAGACATCTTTTTTATTTCGCTTAATTCTGAAATAGATTGCACTAGAGATTATCACAAAATTCAGTGTATTTCTCCGGCTCTTCCCCTCTTGCCCTAAGCATCTCAAGGGCATAGCATGGGTTGCATTCATTTGTTCCTCCCAACAATCATAAGAAGGCTATAAGTACTTAGTGCAGTGTTTTGCGTTTTCAAATTCCAAAGGATTGAAGGCCGGCCATAGGTAATTTACCGATGTGCAGTTACTCAAAAATATGTCCCACTGAGTTAAGAAGGAATGTACTGTTAGTGTGATTATAATTTTGTCCTTAGGGGATTACTCAGTTACAGAGTTTTTAAACTTTTCTTCTGTATCAAATTTCTGTTTCTCTTAATGTGCTTCGTGTCCACCTCAAACTGTGTGTTACTATCCCAACCAATTCTAGATTTTCGTTCATAGAATCTTAATCCATTAGCTCTGGCTGTGTAATAAATTGAGTTTTGTAAATTGTGTTTAACTGCACAATGGTGGGGTTCTGAATTATATGCATTGCAGATGTTCATGTCTCCAACTTTATATTTCTTACTTACCCAAAATCCTTTTAAGGGCGTGAGAGTGCGGAAAATAAGTCATACAATCATAAAATTTTAGAATGGGAAGGGACCACAAGGGACCACCATCTAGTCCAACCCACTGCAGGGCAGTAATCTTTTTGTCCAATGTGGGGAGTCTCCTGCTCTATTGACTGGATCAGTCTTTGCAGATGCCTAAAAACAGAATAAATACTGCAATATGGGAATTGGTTTGGGACAGAAAAACTTTGTACAAAATAAATAATTTTGTTGCCTGTTGCTTACTCTACACACTAAGCAGAACGTGAGTGTAATTTATTCAATGTTTTTCTATTCTCTTGCATTCTGCATACAAATTTGTTGTTTACTGAATTGTTTAGGTTCCTTTCCCCACCCATTCATAATTTTTTGGTGCAGAACATGAATTTTAGCCTCTTTTTAATATTTAATGGAATAATATAATAATGTTCTATGGGCAGCAAAGACCTTCTGAAGCAGGAGGTTTTGTGATTCCTGAGACAAAAGTTTGGGTTTTAAAAACATTCAGAGAAGGGAGCTTAACAGATGCGAGAGCCCAAAATAATGTTTCCATGTGAACACCACACTTTCAGGTGCTGCTGTTACTAAGATGACTGGTTGTTGTTTACGTTTTTAGGCTTATATTTTGGGGGGACTTCACAGCTCCCAGAAAAATATAAGCCTTACAGATGTCCGCAGACCACTGAAATGTAGCAGCACAGAATACTTTTATTGCGCAGCACTGCAAACCCTCAAATGCATAGACCATTATTTTTATTATTATTTATTATTATTATTATTTTTATTTGTATACCACCCTATAACTGCAGGTATGTAGTTTAAAGTGGGGGGGTTGTGTCTTTGCAGCTCTTTATGTTGAAACACTTTTCTTTTACCTCTATTATAAAGATACCGATTGTAGTCAAGCTATATAGGTTGTGATGTCCCCCATTGTTCTTCCCAAGTCGCTGCTGCTGACCTGCCCATGTAGTGCTATCCCAGTTGTCTGTATGGTGACTAATGCTGGGACAAGTGGGCAGAATAGTTCTACATTGCTCTTTTTTCCAGGAGAATGCATCACAACGCCATGGCAGCTGTATTTGGGTTTGCTTTTCTCTCTCTTCTTTCCCCTCTCTGAGAATTATGGCGTTTCTGTCCATATTTGGATACTTCTGGGCCAATGTAAAGCAGTACTTGGAAGACCAAAATACCCTAATTCTGTTCTGTATGCAGTTCAGAGGCCATTAATTTGGCAGGTTTGAATTAACACAGAACAGCAACATATTGCATATCTTGACATCAGACGACACTACACTGTAGATCATCTTGATAGAAGAAATCTTAGGCTTGTCTTATGAGTTTTGGACAACCTGAGTATATAACACAACATGGTTATAAGGGCAAATGGTGGCAGAGGGCGTGAGAAATCCATGTATACTACCATGAGCTGCATGGAGGAAAGCAGGGGTGTAAATGTCATTCTAATAACAATAATAAAATACTTGTAACTATGATTTATGGCTTTTCCTTCTGTAGGACTGGATTCAGCATCAGAATTCTACTGCCCACATTGAGAACTGTCGTCAGCTACGCCAACAGTAAGAATGCCCATTTAATTTGTACATTAATTATATGAAGACGGACTTGATTCTTGTACTTTCCTAAAGGGATACTAATAGTCAATAAAATGATTTCAGTGGGATGTGAATTTCATGTGAAGGGTGAGGAGTATAGAACAAGCCAAGGACTCCAAGGGAGAGGCCCACCATTGGGGCAGTGTGGGAGGGGGTGAGCCAAGTTTCAGTGAGGGCAATTACGTGGAAGGATGAAAAGAGAGAAAGAGCAAGGAGGGCGACAGTTCTCTAGGAAGCAGAGCGGGTGGTAAGCAACATGAGGATGAGATGAACAGAGGGAGCGAGAGGGTGGGTCCTTGAGCTGGGATCCAGACGTAGGTCTTGCTCTCAGGTACTTCTGGGGTTGGACCTGACTAATAATGTGGCTATTTTTTAATTCTGTAATGTGGTCTTTCACTTAATTCTTAATTGCTGTGTTACATGTTCACCTTAAAAGCTCCCAAGCAGATTAGGACAACCTCTTAGAATATTTTTTAACACAGAGGCTAACTTGGGAAATTGACACACCTCTGCCAGTACCTGGCAGACATGCAAATCTCACTCTCTGCAGCACAGGAAAGGGAAGGAGGTGCTTCTTAGCAATAGATAACAATGAAAATAATTAAAAAAAAACTTCTTGCATTGATAGTTTTATTCTTGAAACAGATTTCCTGACTGGAATCCAGAAGCCCACTCTTCATCAAAAAGGTAATTTTTCAAATACGGCTACTTCCCATAGTACTGATAAGGTGCAGTAATATTTCATCTCCCTTTTTCCTAAAGATATTATAATGGATTGAGTTCTCTGTGGTTGGGAGAACGTTGTTTAAATCTTGGAATTGTGGGTGTCGCTTTGCATGTTGTCCCAGGGAGATTTTGCAGCTGCTGCTTCTGCTTCTGCTTCTTCACCACCCACCTTTCACACTGATGTTCCAGGGCAGGTTGCAACAACTAAAACACAATATTAAGAACAGTTTAAAACAACTCACAATCACTGCAATAAGATGGGTCCTGAAAATACATATCTCAAATGTCAAAAGGTAAGGTAAAGACATGCATCTTCAGTGTTCATTGCCAGCTGTGTAATGAAGATACCAGATGCTTCTCTGTGGGGATGGAGTTCCACAGTGTAGGGGCTGCCCCAGAGAATGCCCTCTCCTGGACCATCACCACCCTGAGCTCCTGAGGGTGGAGGAACAACCAACTATATAAAACTATATATGAGAGTTATCATAGTTACAGAGCTTGTCATGGTTATAGAACATCATATTTGTTTAAGTATGGCATTGCCTACCTGTTTGGCACTTGAAGGCTTGCATGAGTTTCTCCTGAGCCCAAGGAGTGTTACCAGTGCAGATACCAAAACGTTCTGTAGGTGCTGGTGCTTTGCGAGAGTTCTCTCACCATGACTGAAATGGTAGCACAGTGCAAGTCAGTGTCTGTCATAACATCAAACTGGGTTGTATCCCATGCAGTTTACTCAGTGTAAATCGGTTGAAATTAATGGATGTGACTAACATAGGTCTATTAATTTTGGTGAATTTACTCTGAGTTGGATACAGCACTTTGTGTGAAAGCTCCATTGCTTGGCTTCTTTCACTCCAGCTTTTCCTTGCTTGCAGGATGCCCCCCTTTCTCCTTTATAGTGGGGTACCTTGGTTCTTGAATGGCTTGGTTGACGAACAAATCGGCTCCTGAACACTGCAAACCCGGAAGTAAGTGTTCCGGTTTGTGAACATTTTTCCGAAGCCAAACGTCTGACGCAGCTTCCACTTGAGTGCCGAAAGCTCCTGCAGCCAATCGGCAGCTGCGCCTTGGTTTTCTAATGGTTTCGGGAGTCGAATGGACTCCCAGAACAGATTAAGTTTGAGAACCAAGGTACCACTGTATAGGTGTAATAAATCAGGGTAGATTGTTAACATTTCTTTGGCATTCCAGTTGTCTTGATGCAGCCCTGTTTTTCAAATCCACCTTTATTTATCCTATTTAATACTGCCCTGTAATTTTATTTCTTATAAGGAATAAAGTATTTTTAAAAAATTAAAACATTTTAAAAACTGTCCAGTTAGATCGGATTACTTATTTCATATTAAATGCAGAATGTTGGGGAAGAACAACCTTTTCTGTTTTTACAGACATGAAAGTGACCGAAAGGAAAACCATACACCGAGGCGACGCTCTTGCAGTTCTAGTCCCAGACGCTCAAGACGCTCAAGCTCTCGCCATGCCTGGCGCCGCTCTCGCTCGCGGTCTAGGAGCCCTTGGCGCCGTAGACCCAGAAGTCGAAGCCCAAGATATCTGCCTGGTCCCCGGTATAGGTCAAGGTCTCCACGACGCCCTCATTTCTTTTCTTCACGCTATCGAAGATCTTACAGCAGAGAAAGAGAAAGAGAAAGAAGATCAAGAAGATCCACCAGATCTCCAGGTAAAATGGAGGCTCCAGCCTGTGGGCCTTCTTGAGCCTTGCAGTGGTCCTGATCTGATCTGCCAAGCCATTTCCATCAAGGCACACCCAGATATGATGTGAGGTGGGAGGCAGATAAAGATGCAGCTGCAAAAGAACAATTTTTGAAATGTGCTTCCGATTGTTCCTGGACAGGTGTGTGAGAGAGAAAAGCAGACACAGATGACACAGATACAGACACATAGAGGGTGGCCCCATCATGTCTGGTCTGGTGTTAGGAGAAGGAGAGTACAGTGGTACCTCGGGTTAAGAACTTAATTCGTTTCAGAGGTCCGTTCTTAACCTGAAACTGTTCTTAACCTGAAGCACCACTTTAGCTAATGGGGCTTCCTGCTGCTGCCACGCCGCCAGAGCACGATTTCTGTTCTCATCCTGAAGCAAAGTTCTTAACTCGAGGTACAATTTCTGGATTAGCGGAGGCTGTAACCTGAAGCGTATGTGTCAGGGACTCAGCGGGAGCGCAGGGAGGAGAGGAGATGGAAAGCGAGGGGGAGCAATCCGAGGGCAGCGTAGGAGAATATGACAGCAGCCCGATAGATTCCATGAGCCTCTCCAGCGAATCGGAAGATTCACAGAAGGGGGCGCCGATGGGCAGGGCAAGGGGCGACCCAAGGGGGACACCCCAGAAGCAAGGGGCCAGCGGGGACTCCCAGAGCAGCAGTTGGAAATCAGGAACAGCTTCCCCACCAGAGCGTAGTGGGGGGGAGGAGTCCCAGGTGTCAGAGCCCACATATGCACCACCAGCGAGAGAAGAGGAGTCAGGGTTGACCACGCCTCCATCGGAGAGCGAGTTAACGGTTAAGAGGAAAGTTGCAGGCTGGGCGCGCGCGCCAAGTTCAAAGGTACAGGCGAGCGGCACAGAAGGTAGCCCGGATAGGGAACCAGGTCCTAAAGCCCGCCGGAAGGAGGGGCAAGAATCGTCAGGGTCAGCGTCAGAGGAGTCCAGGAAGGATGAGACCCTAGCGGGCAGGAGGGCCCAGAGGAGAAAGGAACTTAGGAAGAGGTGGAGCAAAGCGAGAGTCTTAAACTGGTGTGGAGGGGGAGGAGACTCAGACAGGACTTCGCCGGTCTAAGGTCGGGACGTAGAGCTGCACGCTGCGGCTTTAAAATGGAGACTGAATCTCAATAAAGACTTTTGTACATAACTACAGCCTAGCGTTGGTCCTCTGTGAGCTGGGACCTGGAGGCAGCTCTGACAGTATGTAACCAGAGGTACCACTGTATTGTGTCATTGGTTATGCCTTCCATTCATTCACTTGAGCTCAGGGGTAACTAAATTACTACAGTGGTACCTTGGCTTAAGAACAGCTTCGTTTGTGAGCAACTTGGATTAAGAACGCTGCAAACCCGGAAGTAGGTGTTTTGGTTTGTGAACTTTGCCTTGGAAGCAGAACATATTCCGCTTTCTGTTGAGTGTGTTCCATTTGTAAATTGAGTCCCCCGCTGCTATGGGAAAGCACGCCTTGGTTTAAGAACAGACTTCCGGAACGGATTACATTCGTAAGCCAAGGTACCACTGTATTCCTTTTGGTGGGAGAAACAGGGCTTTAAATTATTTATTTTTTTCAAATTTTATGTTGCATGTACAACACCACAACATACCAACCTTGCTGTTCATGAGACTTGGATCATAGTCCTGTATTTTAGTCCAAGAAGATGGTGCCCATGGTGCCATGAGATTTTGGAGTTTCAACCCTACATCACTTAGCTGGGTTGCCCAAACCATTTACATAAAAGGACAAGATTTTTAAAATATCGGGGTTCCCCATTGGATTGTAATTTGTGAGTTGAAAAATGCATAGTCGTTACTTATAATGGATTTTATGGGGTGCTTTTGTTGTTACTATTAAATTTGTGCTTTAGAACTGGGGGGGGGGGGAGGTCTATATACAAAGCTGTAGGAAAGTTATGAATCAGGGTAGTCAACCTTTTTATACCTACCGCCCACTGATGCACCTTTCTTGATGGTAAAATTTCCTTACCGCCCACCAGCACTCGATGGAAGGAGGATTCAGCTTGTGCCATAGAACCCCCTACCACCCACCTAGAATCCTGAAACACCCACTAGTGGGCGGTAGGGACCAGGTTGACAACCCCTGGTATAAATAGTGCCCAGCTCCTTATTTCATTCGCTGCTGCTGCAGCTGCCGTGTGTGCCCTTGCCTTCTTTGTCCAGGATCAACAAGTAGTGGCATGCTTTTTCCACGTACACTGGCAAAACAGTGCTTTCAGTATCTCTCCCCCTCCATTCAGGTAAGGACTTGGAAGAAGCGGTGAGATGTTTGGGTCCAAGTTTTGTTGAAGAGTACAACAAACAGAAATCGCTCCAAGCGCTCACCCGAGGGTCCGCTTTAAAGAAGATACCGCTTGAGCCAGAGAAGACTCCTGGAAGTGTGAAGAAGACCCCAAGTCATCCTACGGCTCCTCCAAAGTCTTCCAAGAAAGATTTGCCTCCTCATGGCTCATCGGATATTGATGTCCCAAACAAAGACGGAGTCGTAGCTGAGGAAGCAAATGTTTCTCAACCCATTCCCTGCAGCCAGGTCAGTAAGTCTTCTGTGAAGGGGTTTAGGCTTAATATGAGGTCTGGATCTGGATTTATGCAGGGTCAGTGCAGGGTCAGAGTTCTGGTGTCCTTGGCTCTCTGGGCCCTAGATGTAGATAGGCTTTTCTCTGTGGGACCAAACGGGAGCTTTTTGCTTATATGGGAGAAAGCTTCCTGCCTCTGATCCAGTCATTAACAATCATGCCTGCCCTTGTGTTTCCAGCCACATCCCATCATCTTTCATACCCCATACTGAATGAGGATAAAATATTGAGAAAAGACTTTCATTTAGATAGTTTGTGAAGTCATTTCAATGCTTTTTCAAGAGATGTAATATGTAATCCATTCTTGCATTTCCCGCAATGCTCCTTTAAGTGCACTATACTTTACCTATTTCGATGTGTCTCTCTGTGTCTCCCTGCCTGCATACATGAGAGCGAGAGAGCAAGCACACAAATCAGTAACTCGTTTGAAATATGCTTGAAATACTGTTTCATTTTCAGTTTTTGACAGACAAAGCCTTGAGTTGTGGTACGATTCTTCGAATATTTGATTTACCAGATGATGGCTATACTGATAATGATATTAAAAAAATTGTTCAGCCCTTTGGAAAAGTTAGTGATATCTTGGTGCTTCGTGCTAGAAATGAGGTAAGTACCTTAAATTCCTAACATAGAGTTTCTGCAAAATATCCCATCTTTTCTGTAAGTCACATTAGCTGGGGGTAATCCTAACACCCAGTATACTGACCCCAGAGGTCCTATGTATAGCCTCTGGTGTGGTTCACAGCAGCGCTGCACAACTGCTAGTAGTAAGCATGGCACACTGTGCATTGTTTAATTGTGTAATCAATGTGCTTATTGATAGATTATTGACTGATTGCTGGAGTAAGGATAGAATTTTGAAGACATCCCTTGGAGGTGCTGAGGTGAGCTGTAGCTAAACAGTCTAAAATTCCCGATAGTAGTAATAGAAAAACTATCTTAAACCTCACTTTAGAAACTTTAGACTGTTTAGCTACAGCTGTTTTGCAAAACCACTTTAAAAGTTTCCTGTGAACTTTGGCCACTTGGCTCCCATTCTCAATTTTCCTGATGCTCCTTCACTCAAATCTGAAAACCACAATGTAAAAGGTTAGAGCAAGATGTAAATGATGAAACTTTTCCTTTTTGTTAGGCCTTTCTTGGAATGAATTATAAGGAGGCGGTAACAGCTGCTGTCAAATATGGTGAAACATCTCCAGTCTTGGTTAATGGCAGGCGTGTGAAAATAAGTGTTGCAGAAAAGTCCACAGTGGATCCCAGCCTGGTAAGTTTGTGTAATTTAAGGTGCCTTATTTCCACAGCATCTGACAAGGTTTCTTTCCCCACCCCAAGATGGTGTATATGCTGCTTACTTACTTGAAGCATTTATATCCTCCCTTCATCATCGTCCTTTTATTATTATTATTTGTACCCTGGCCATCTGACTAGGTTGCCCTGCTTACGATTCAGAACATTTTACAGCTGTATAAGAGTTCAGGACAACCAAAATAATAATAACAGCAGCAGGTTGGTTTTTTTTATCAAAATACTAATAAAATCAAAAACATCTAACTGAATAAAAATAATGAACAAAAATAAAGTTAAAAAAGTTTTAAAATAATGACATTTAAGTGATAGCAGTGTTAGGTGCCAGGCATGTCTTCTTAGGAGACTGGCTGTTTCATTGTTCATTCTGTTATCACCAGGTTGGGCATTGCTTTACTTTTGGGTGAAGACAGAGGCAAAGTAGGTGTCTGACACCCAACAGCATTTCTCCGTCTACTTTCCCACTACTTTTTTGTCCTTCCTCTGCTTCAAGCATAGCCTGTTTATTAGTTTGCTGTCTCTTGCAATCCTGAGTTACTGCCTCCTGCCATGAAGGCAGATCATGGCGCCATCATGGCTAACGGCTATTGATGGCCTTGTCCTTTGTGAATTTATCTAATTGTCTTTTGAAGCCAATCCAGTTGGTGGCTATCGCTGCCCCTTGTTGCAGTGAGTTCCACAGTGTGTGCGGCATGAAGAAGGATCTTATTTTGTCTAGTAGTGTTGGGAGAGAGGGTGAGGGGAAACCTCTCTCCATGCCATGAGATTCCTGCATTGCAGAGGTTGGACTAGAAGACCCTCAGGGTCCCTTCCAACTCTTCAATTCTATGATTCTATGCTTAATGTTATAAATTGTTGCCATGTCACTTCTTACCTATTTTCTAAATGTAAAAATCCCAAATGCTGCAACGTTTTGTCCTAGAGCAGTCGCTCCATCTCCTTGATCATTTGAGTTCCCTTTTCTGAACCTTTTCCAACTCTACAATACTCTTTTTCAAGTGAGGTGACCAGAACTGTTCCATTTTCTCTCCCATGCTCTTTAATGCCTATATGAAGCTACTGGGAGAGCTGGGTGGGTTCTGGAGCAGGCCCTGAACACAGTGATGGGCTGGTCAGTAACAAAGCTGACTGAGGACAGGGGGGGGGGGGGAACCCTGGGAGTTGGTGTTTCCTCAAGTCTAGCAGTTAGTAAGGTAGCCAGCTATGGGCAGGAAGACAGTCCCATTGAAAAATGTTACAGATAGGTAGCCGTGTTGGTCTGCCATAGTCAAAACAAAATAAAAGAAAAAAATTCCTTCCAGTAGCACCTTAAAGACCAACTAAGTTAGTTCTAGGTATGAGCTTTCGTGTGCATGCACACTTCTTCAGATACCAGGAAGATATCTGAAGAAGTGTGCATGCACACGAAAGCTCATACCTAGAACTAACTCCATTGAAAAATGAGATACATTTTCTTGGGGTACTCATTGATCCAGTTTCTAGAGACCCAGGCAACCTCAGTGGCTCTGAACACCTTTTGGTTCACCAGCTACAGCCATTCTTGGACAGCTATACTTTTCCTACAGCATGCTCTGGGAACCTGCTGAGTGAATTAATTCTAAAGCATGGTATGTCAGACTGCACTTGAAGGTGATCCAGAAGCTGCAAGTAATGCAGAATCTGCTAGTTCAGTGGTGGAGCAGTTGCCCTGATGGGTACCAGGGTAGTGCCTCACATCGAAAGGGGAAAAGGTTCAGAAATTGTGTGTCAGCCTGCTGAGTCTGTGTGGAAGAACTGTAGCCAGAGGACTGCATCCCAATATCTGTGACTTCCATTTGTGACCCTACTGAAGCAGAAAATGTGCATGGAGGAACCGAAAAGGGTAGAAAAGTATTGAAAAGGCCGTTAAGTTGAGTAATGAATGCCAGAGAATCAAAGTAGAGTGTGTTGTTAGCAATTGCATTGTGAGTAGTAGTAGTAGTAGTAGTTGTTCTCATCTAATACTGGGCACAAGGAAGCCAGTTTTCATTGGGACTACTCCACATGTGGAGGGAAGGTTTGACCTCTCTCCTTCTCCCTACCCCCCCCCCAGCAGTTATAACAGTGGTCCATTTATTTCTGCATCTGGTTTGCTGTTTATGCATACAGCTGTTAGGACAGCAATGTGACTTTCTGCTCAGTCATTGGGGAAAGGTGTTTCTGTAGCTTAAGGGTTTTTTGCACAGATTGTGCATGGGTATATTCATAAAAGAGAACATAGTGTTATCTTTTTCAGACCAAAGGAAATGAAAAGAAGCCATCACAGAGTATCAAGAAAACTCCCCCAGGTACACAGGTTGCTAAGCCTCCCCCAGACTCTCAGAATGCCAAGAAAGCTCCCCCAAGCCCAAAGAATGTCAAGAAAGTTCCTGCAAGCACGCAGAATGTCAAGAAAGCTTCCTCAGGCACACAGAATGTCAAGAATGTCAAGAAAGCTCCCTCAGGCACACAGAATGTCAAGAAAGCTTCTCAAGGCAACCAGAACGTCAAGAAAGCTTCTCTAAGCTCACAAAATGTCAAGAAAGCTCCCTCAACCTCGCATAACGTCAAGAAAGCCCCAGGTTCACAGGATGCCAAGAAGCCTTCCACAACCTCCCAGAACGTTAAGAAAGCTCCTTCAAGCTCACATAATGTCAAGAAGTCACATGCAAGTGCATCGTAAGTATGACGCTACTTAGTCTGGCCTATCACATTCTTTAAATCAGCTTTTTAATTGTTTTCTGTTCCAACTTGTGATTTATTTTAATGGGATTGTATCCAGCAATTAACCTACGATTTTGTTCCTTTTTTCAGGAAAGATCAAACTGCTGCAAAAACGTCCTCGGCAGCTGCGTCACTGGCCACTGCCTGTGAGTTCTGGTTGCTTTTCCTTCCTTTATGCTCCGTCTCCTGTAGTTTGGTGCATTGTGTGCTGAAAGTGGGTGAAAAAATTGAAGAAGACTCTTGCCTAGTCTTCCCATCGTTCAGCCTTACTGATATATGTGGATCCCTGTCAGATGAAAATGTGTTGAAGAATGTGGTAGCTGCATGGAGAAGGGGGTAATGATTTTCAGGGGTGGCAAGTTCAGCAAAATTAGGCCTTGAACAATTACATTTTTGGATCACCGAAGCCTATTCATTTTTAATAAATACTTTCCCACCAAAATATGTCAAACTGAAATCCTTCTTACTAATCTCTTGGGCTGTATTTTTGTTAACGGTGCAGAGGAGAGTTATCTTTTTAATATACTTCTCATTGGAAGTCCTGGGTTCTTTTCAAATATTTGTTCATTTTAATGATTCCTTTATTCTATAATTCTGTTACCAGAACTGAGTTCCTGTTTTGTGCATTTCTGAACCTTCTTAAGTTGTCTGAACATAGTCTCGGGGCCACAGTAGTTACTGTCTTTTTTAAGGTTAATAACTTAAACAGGAAGCCCCTTCTAACCAGATGAATGTTTTGTCTGATCACAGCAGATGATGACAAAAAATCTGGAGACTCTCGAAAGGCTGGAGAGACAAAAGTGGCTGGAAAACCAAAAAAGGCTGGAGATGTCAAAAAGACCACAGGAGCAAAGACAGGTGTGAAGCAAAAGAAGCCTGCAGACCCCAAGAAGCCTGAGGGGGTCCCGAAAACTGCAGGAAGCAAGGAGACAGCAGAACCCAAGACAGCTGTGAAGCCCAAGGCAAACGAGACTGGAGGGACAAAGGCTGCTGTGAAACAGAAGAAGCCTCACGGTGGTTCCAGGAAGCCTGAGGAAGCCACAAAAGCTGTAGAGAGTGAGAAGACGTCAGAACCCGAGGAAGCTCTAAAATCCAAAGCCAAAGAAACGAGCCCACCTGCAGAAGTGCCAGGTATCTTTGGAGACTCACTTCTGCCATCCTACTCAGAAGTCAGTCCTAATAATAATAATAATAATAATAATAATAATAATTTATTTATACCCCGCCCATCTGGCTGGGCTTCCCCAGCCACTCTGGGCGGCTTCCAACAAAACACTAAAATACAATAACCTATTAAACATTAAAAGCTTCCCTAAAGAGGGCTGCCTTCAGATGTCTTCTAAAAGTTTGGTAGTTATTTTTCTCTTTGACATCTGGTGGGAGGGCATTCCACAGGGTGGGCGCCACTACCGAGAAGGCCCTCTGCCTGGTTCCCTGTAACTTGGCTTCTTGCAGTGAGGGAACCGCCAGAAGGCCCTTGGCGCTGGACCTCAGTGTCCAGGCAGAACAAGTTCATTGGGTTTATTCCCAGAAAAGGGACTATAGCAGCCTTTCTCACCCTGTGGGTCCCCAGATGTTGTTGAACTATAACTCCCATCACCACTAGCTAGCAAGGGATTATGAGTTGCTGGAGGGGCAAATGCAGGCCTCAGCAGAGATCTGAACTGAGTGACTCTGATGGATGATAACGATGTGCTAATAAAGACTATAAAAAACGTCAAGAGGCTCCCAAGGTGATTGTTGTGAAGAGAGGAAGAAGATATTCGAGTTGTAGTCCAACAACATCTGGGAATCCACAGGTTGAGAACCACTGGACTATAGGATTGCAGCCTTAAAAGTGTTGCTTTCATTGAGGTAAATTTTTACCTGTTCCATATAAGACAGTAGTCTGGAACAAAAGGATTGGTTCAGTTTAAAATTGGGGTTTCCTTGTTCTGGGGTTTGGGCTTTCAACTCCCCAAATGAACTCTTCATCAGTGACAGCCACATTACTTTTTCATCATTTAACAAAATTATTTTTTAAATACAGATGTGACAGAAGCTGCAAAGAACATTGAAGCAAGTGAATCGGTCACAAAGGTGAGCCAAGATCCCGGTGGATGCAAGCAATTTTGTCCTCAAAATGCTTTGCAAACAAGGGAGAAACTATGGAAGAAAGATTTACAATTTACAGCATGCAGCACACTAAAGAGAATTTCATGAAAATGTTATATAGGTGGTATCTGACCCCCTAACCTAAGTAGGTTAGCAAAGATGTGTAAGTCAGAATCTGATATCTGTTGGAAATGTAAAGAGAAGGAAGGCACCTTTTTATCCTATGTGGTGGACATGCAAAATGGCTAAGGACTTTTAATAATAATAATAATAATAATAATAATAATAATAATAATTTTTATTTATACCCCGCCCTCCCCAGCCAAGGCCGGGCTCAGAGCTCAGATCATCTCATTTGAGAGATGATCTATAAAGAACTGAAAAACATGTTTAAAAGGTCCTTTGTAAAAAGACCAGAAGCTTTTCTTTTAGGAGTAATTTTAGATATACCAAGCAATCAGGAAAAAAACTGTTCATGTATGGAACAATAGCAGCCTGAATGGTATATGCTCAAAAATGGAAGGAGGGTTTAATAGCAGCAAAGGAGGAATGGCAGATGAAATTGATGGAATATGCAGAAATGGCTAAATTAACTAGTAGAATAAGAGATCAGGAAGATAGAGTTTTTAAAGAAGATTGGAAAAGATTTGTAGAATATTTGAAAACTATTGTAAACAGATTAAGATGTTAGCAGGATTAGAGTGATGAAACGGGGAAATAAAAGAATACGGATTGATTAGAATAGACAGCAGAAATTTGGGCTGGGTTTGGAAAAAAATAAGAAACAGCAGGATAATGTTATGTGAAAATTCGTCGATAATAATTCTAATTTTTTGTTTTTGTTTTGCTTTTCTAGGAAGCAGAAGAGATGTGTGTGGTTGTGATTTCTAACCTGCCTGCTTCAGGATTAACTCCAGATGAGATTTCTAATTTAACCAAGCCCTTTGGAAAACTGAAAGATGTGTTAATTTTATCTTCACATAAAAAGGTATTGAGAAGCCATTTTTCACTGGACATCCAAATAAAAAGCAGAAATGCTCCATAAAGCAGTATTTCCATGAACGTTCATGGAAAACCACATAATATTTCTGCATATTGTAACTTTGGAGGAGGCGATTATCTGGCTTCAGGTGGCTGATACAGATTTCTTCCTTCTTTTTCAAAAGGCATACCTAGAAATGAGTTGCAAAACTGCAGACTCCATGGTGCAATTTTATA
The DNA here is from genome assembly GCF_951804945.1 of Podarcis cretensis. Lineage (NCBI taxonomy): Eukaryota > Metazoa > Chordata > Lepidosauria > Squamata > Lacertidae > Podarcis > Podarcis cretensis. Next base: position 1,999,540 of record NC_137178.1, on the reverse strand, counting down.
CTTGCTTTCCAATGTATGTGGAGCAGAACCAACTGAGCATTACTTTGGCACCTGAATTCAAAGACATAAAAGATGAGGTTGGTAACTAAAACATTAAGTTAGGGGGAGAATGCAGTGTGGTCTTGTGGTATTCTAAAGACGAACACGTTTATAATGCTATCTGTTTTATTTGTCTTTAAGGTGCCACAAGGCTCTTTGTTGCGTCAACCGTTTGGGGGGCGAAGTGGGGATGGAACAGGGTATTTGCCGGCTTTTTCAATGATGTTTCAAATATGGTCATCTGTCCTGGATGCTTTAGCTGAGATTCCTGCATTGCAGGGGTTGGACTCGATGACCCTTGGGTCCCTTCCAACTCTTAAGATTCTATGCTATGCAATTTCACTTAAACGCACGGTGCCTAGGAACGTAACCCCTGCGTAAATTCTGAGTTGCCTGTGCTACAACCATTTAATGCAGTCACATCTTTGATCGTCGGCAAATGGTCTGCTTGGAGCTGCTGTCCTCTGCTTCCTCACATTTGATTTAGTTGTGTTTCCCCCTTTTTTTAAGCAAATGTGTTGTAGGACCTGTTTCAAACCCTGCCCTCTGGCCTTTCTTTCTATAAACAACTTGCTTGATACCTAGACTGCAGAGGCAGCGGTGCCAATTAGGATGATCTGAGGTTCTGTGCTTGGTGTGTCTGGGCTGGTTTGCATGGCTCAGTGCTGTGTGCAGGAGCTGAGCCAAGTATCTGGGTCCACATGCTCTTCTACTCCCACTGCTACCCAGCTGGCAGAAGGACTTTGCTAGGGTTTCCGTTCTGTTTCATAGGATCCTGGCTCAGCATTACACATGAACCAGAGAGTCATGATTTAACTCAATCCCTGGTTGATTGAGCAAGCCAGCTTCATAACTCAAGGTGTGGAGATTTGTTTAGAATCTGGCCAGTTTTTGGTCTGAACTACATTCTCTGGTTTGTGCCCAATGCCAAGATGGGATTCTGTGAAAATGAAAGTATATGCTAGCGAAATCCTTCTTGCTCCTCTACGGAAGAGGGAGGGAGCATGTAAGCCTGAGAATTTGTTAGGCTTGTTTCAGCTCACCCACATAGTGCTAAACCATGGCTTACCATGATGTGCAAAGTATCTGTCTGCCTGTTTAATCCAGTAAATAATCATGAATTAACATCTTGGGCAATTCTCCCTGGAGTTGGAACACCAATTAAAGCAGTGCTGGAGAACAGCTATGAAAAACGAGTGTGTGTTCATGAGCCAGAGCTCCCTTCGTCAGGGGCATGGAGTGGTTTTCCTAGGAGATAGGTATATCTTCAGCATGGGAATGGGGTGGTGAAAGGGGATGGAGAATGTGTTTGCAAAGTGGAGCCAAGGCTGAATGCTCTAAGAGGGTTACTGTGCTGAACACAAATCAAAACGAGACCCAGTGAAAATGGCTGTGATTTATGTATAATCTGTAAATCCGCAGACACCTTTAGTTTTCTTAAATAAATATTTTTGATCCCTTTTTCTTTAGGAAGCTATATTTGTTTCTATGATTAAAGATGTCAACCCAAAGGTAAGTAGCAGAAGCATTACAAATTGTTATGTAGTGCTTTTCCCTATAATCATTTTGATCCCGATCATGCTGGTGGCAAGCCTCAGAGTGTCCCAAGTGAAGTGCAGGTGTGAGTAGCTGAAATACTGTTCTGTGGTCTCCACAGAATAGATGGCTTAAGGAAATGAATCCAAACCTCATGCTGCCAGAGAAGGCAGGAAACAGCCAGGCTCACTGGCCTAGCATACCTGGTGAAAGAAAAAGTCAAACTCCAAATAGAAACCATCTGCTCTGCAGTCACTGCTTAACGTGGGACTTTATGGTGAAGGGTGGGCAGGAAATGGGGTACTGTAAATAGATAAAATTGATGCCTGCGTTTTCTTTAACTAGGTGAACACAGAAAATATCCATTCACAGTTTGTGCATTTGGGCAACCTGCCAGATAAGGGATATTCAGAACTCGAAATACTTTGTGTTGGACTTCGATTTGGACGCGTAGATCACTACATGGTGATAGCAAATAAGAACAAGGTGGCTGTTCTTGTTTTGGAAACTTCTTTTTGTAAGCAGACCTGTTACTTGATGCACTCTCCCCAGAGCACCATGACACAGTTTACTATTGTGGCACAGGAACCCAGTGGCACAGGAAGGTTCTCACCCACCCCTCCCCAGCTGCCTTAAAGGACAGCAACAAACTCCTAGAAATAATGTCTTTCAGGGGGAAAAGCTCCATCTGGCTAATAAGTAATATTTACATGTGTATCCCTGTACTGACTGCACAAAGGGTATACTTGAATGTTAACGTTATGCATATCTTAACTTCTAAGGCCATTCTCCAGTTGGATAGTGCTGAGTCAGCTGCATCCATGTGCCGCTTCCTGAAAAGGTATCCATACAACCTTGGAGAATCACGGTTGACATTCTCACGCTCACCACAGATTGAACCGTTGCCGGTAAGTGAGCTTCCTTTCTTTAAACGCGTCTCAGTTTCCCAGCTTGTGTGCATCCGTGGTGGGTTCTGAAGACTCAGCCTGGATGTGGATGTTTGCTGTTAATGCTGCTGGGTTGTTCTTGCCCGCTGGCACGGAAGGTTTGAAAGCTACGCAGTGGTTGGGAAACTGGACAAGAGCTTGCTTGTCTCTCGCAAGGACACAGCAGGTGCAGGAAAACCCTGACTCTGCCCACTCACAACTAAGTCTAGTGCCACCCAATGGCTAAACTATGTAACAGTTGTGGGGAAGCTTGAGGCAGCCCAATGTGGTGGACCAGGCAGTTTTGGCCAAGCCAGACCCACCTGCCCTACCCATATAATGTCATTTATGACATGGTGTGTGGAGCAAGTAAAGACGAGGATGGGACAGATTTGGAGTTTGCTGGCGCTGCCAGCCAGCTGATTGGCAGCTCCTGACTCTTTGTAAGCACTGCCTTGCGAAGGAGGGCACCAACAATGGGTGTCTCCTGCAAAGCCCTGCGCTTTGCAAGAACTGACAATCAGCTGATGTTCAGTTACACTCCAACACTCCCTCTTTCCCTGTTGCTTTTGTAGACCCATCAAGTTGCCAACTAGGTATACGGTCCAGTCTTATTCCTTGACAGGGCTTAAAATTGGGCATTAGCATGGAGTCAGGTGTAATGGGCAAAGCTTATAGTTAAGGTTGATTCCTGGGAAGTAGAAATTGTGCAATTAAAAGAGCAGAGTCATGACATACAAGTTGCCCTGTTTCCCATTTTTTCACTCTCATTTTTTTTTTTTGTTGTTTTACGCAAAAGTATTTAGTTTTGGACAACTGCAGAAAAGAGCCAATTGTAGAGTCTCTTTTCCATTGCTCTTAAAATTCTATTGTGTATCTGTGGGCCGAAGTATTTCACACGGTTTCTTGTTAATTGCTTCAAGATGCTCAGAACTGGACATTGTTTTTCAACAGGCTGAAGTCACAAGAAAGGAGGAGAAGAAACAAGAACCAGGCAACGAAAGGTTTGTTTTTTAAATATTTAAATGAACTCTCTCTGTGTGTGTGTGTGTGTGTGTGTGTGAGAGAGAGAGAGAGAGAGAGAGAGAGAGAGTGAGTGTAAGTATGCATGCATGCATGCATGTGTGGCTTTTAAGATTTGTGATTGAATAAAGTAGACTGATTATCCACCTCACCTTTCCGTGGTAAGCCCAGTATTCTGATTTATTTAGGGTTGTCACTTCTTATGTGAAACAACTTGTTCTCTGTGTATCCCTCTGGCCTAACCCTCGTAGCTGCTGAAGTCAGCAAGCCTGCCTGGAATGTGTGCGTACAGTTCATTTCCATTAATATCCATGGAACTTTACCATTGACTTTAGTGGGGTGTGGACTGAACCATACACAGTATTTGCAATTCAGATGACTACAGAAAAATGACATTGGAATTAACCAGCTGCAGCAGTGCGTGGAATTCTGTGTGACAAGTCGGTGTTTTTGAATCAGTGCTTTCAAGCTCTTTCCAAGTATATAAAGATATTTTGCTGTGCAATTCATTTTTTCAAGGAGTCTACAGTTGACCCTGAAGCTGGTCTATCATGTCACGCTATTTAAGTGTAATAGAAAAGACCATTAGCAGTTTAAAGTATCTTAAGAACCATGTGCTAAATGCATAGTGCATCCTGCATCCTGTCAAGTGTTCACACAATATAAAATTATGGATGAGATACACAGAATTTTAATGACTGTATTTATAATTTATAATTTTAATGACTGTATTTATAATTAATTTGCATCAAAGAGAATAGGTTAAAGTAACGGGTTTTTTTCTGTAGGTGGAAAAAAAGAACATTTTTGTTTTCAAAATGACTTCTGCACCTCAAATTATCTTCCTAGATTCTTCTTAAAAGGGAGATGCATGCACAACTTTATAGCCTACAGATGTAGTTAAAATAATTGTACTCTGGCTAGCAAGTACATTTGAAAATGAACACCCGGGGTGTTTGTTACATCATAATGCTGATATGTATCCGATTTCACGTCTAATAATACTGTGTTTTTCCCCAAAGCTCTCATCTACACATGTGCAGCCTGCTTAGTTGTTGATGATATGCACCTGCAATGGAAGTATAACACACATTTCTAATGCGGTATACATACACTTGGCACATGCAGAACACCAGGCTCATTTGGTAACTCACTGTCTCCTTACTTGAGTGTAAACGCTGGGTCCTGAGATACTACATCTGAAGGAAGCATTTTAACATAACCGCTGTTGAGGAAGCCCATGTAACAGAGTGACTTTGCATGGGTCACACCTGAGTCAGCTTTATCTGCTGGCTTTTTGCGCAAAAAACCCCCAAAACAAACAAACCACGCCCTCTGTTCTCTGTTCCAAGGAAACCAGCAGCATGGCTAGTAGGCATAAAGCTTGTTCTTCACTGAATCGTTTGCACTCATGATGGAATATGGCAAGAAGAAAAATTTTTAAATTGTGGAGTACAGAAAGAAGGCAGATTTTTCTTTTTACTTGCTCCCCTGACCTTACTCTGTTGGGGAACAAATGGACGCCATATGTTTTTATGGTTGATCGGACGTAATAGATGAAATCTTGATTAATAAACCGTGTGTCACTTCTTCACAATGGCTATCACTTCATCTTCTGGATGAGTTGATGGACCTGCTTGTTCTGAATGTACTTTGATACCTCCTCCCATGATGGCATGTTTTCGGCAAACAGTTTTTCCCCAGAACCAGGTGGAGGTGGCTGAAGATGAACTGAGCTTCGGATGAAGAACAGCTGTGTGTGGCTCTTTTGCCTCACTCCCGTGTGGCGTGCTTTTTATGGGTTGTCCTTTCCATTAGCTTCCTCAAGGGTGCCAGACTGCAACAGCAAGTGGGGTTGTGTGTCTGCTGCTTCCTTGACTTGTTTAAATTATTGCACCCCGTTGATAGAATCTTGATGTCACAACTCTATCATTCCTGAAAGCTCCATCTCTTTGGCAGGATTTTATTCTTGGCTGTGAATTTTGCTTTTTTTTTATTTTATTATTATTATTATTATTTTGGTCTGTGCTTTTCTTGTCTGACAGAAGGTCCTGGAACTCTTAATCTCCCAAATGAATTGCTAAAGTTCACTTCCTGCACCTAAAAAACAAATTTTTAAGAACTGAATCATTGTGTGAGTAGCTTCTCTCCTTCAAGAAAGGCTCACTTTTGGTTGAGTAGCATGACCAACCTATCTGGGAATTTTCCTGTTTAGATTCACCTGAAAAGAGTCACATGTGCAAGCTGTGTTGTTGAAAGCCCAAAGAGAAGGGGATATATGTGTTAAGCCAATCTCGGTTGGATATCTCCACAATTTAGAAACATGTTCTTTGCAGTTTACCTCTGAATTCATGCAGCTGTCTATCCAAACCATACAGATGTGTATTACTCAGGAACTTTTTTGTTTCCCCCTGGAGTTCTGTAAATTCACTAATGCCATGAAGTTGAGCTGCGTCACATCACCAATCCCAGCTGGAAGGTCCCATCTATATTTGCCGAAAGTTGGAGGAACCATACTGTTTTTGCTTGGTTCGGTTCTGGATCCTGTTTGCTGTGCTTCATTATAGTGTGCCTTGCACTCCTTACTCTCCTAGTTTCATTTACTCAAATACGCATCAGCATCCCCTTTGCAAGTCACAAAATCCATGCCTTTTGTGCTTGACCATTTATTATTATTATTTATTCAATTTGTTTACCTCCTTATACCCGTAGAATCTCAGGCGATTAGCCGCATAAAATCGAAATATGAAAAAGGAGAAAATAATTAATAATAATAATAATAATAATAATAATAATAATAATACAACAAAGATAACCCAATAATCCAGCCTTCCACAACACAATCAGTCAGCCCAAGGCATGGTTGAAGAGGAACGTTTTCGCCTGGCACCTAAAGGTGTATAATAAAGGTGCCAGCCAAACCTCCCTGGGGAGAACATTCCACAAATGGGAAGCCACCGCAGAAATGGCCCTGTTCTCTTGTTGCCACCCTCCGGACCTCTCAAGGAGGAGGCATAAGAAGAAGGGCCTCAGAAGATGATCTCAGGGTCCAGGTAGGTTCCTGAGATCTTCTCAAATTTAGTGATCTCAAATTTTTATTTCTGTTACTTAGCAAAATTTATATACTATTGATTGGTGTAAAACCTCAAAGTGGTTTGCAAGAAATATTAAAATTATCAATGAGAACATTATTTTTGCATATATTTTACTGCTTTGTAGTCCTGTTTTTTGAGGTTTGATGTTTCCTTTTGGAATTGCTCCTGCTTCGGCAAGACACTTTCCCCCCCTTTAATCGATTGTGATAGTGGCAGTTCTTCTCCCATCAATTGCCTGCACAGTTTACACGCCTCCCCTTTTCATTTGGTTCTGCAGAATACAGCACACTAAACCCTGCCAGTTGTGCTTTGTGTAGGGGGAGGTTGTTATGGAGCTTTTATTTTGCCCTCTTTCTGAGGGCGCCTGACTCACTTCACATAACATATAGAGCACCCAGTTTGGTGTGTGATCATCTTTCAGTTGTAATATGTGATATCTTAGCATCCTTTCCTAGGTCATCAAAGCAGAATTGCCATTACCCCAGCTTTGAAATCATTCACCTCCAGGTGGAGATTATTCTAGAGATACACTAGAATGGGCTTTCAGGAGGCACCAGTTTGGCTGTTGCTGGAAGCTCAATGGACCAAATAGAGCCTTGATCTGATTGCAGCAGGACCGTTTTTACATTCCTTTTTTTTTTTTTTAATAATTTTTATTAACTGGCCAATCACATCAAATTAAATCACATCATATAAATTCCGAATTACAAAGCCAAATTTTTAAATTTTGTTGGGGGAACCCATACTTCAAGATCCAAAGGGGAATTCAGATCATCTTCTTATTACTGCGTTAATGTCCAAATCAGTCCCAATCAGTCCAAACAAAGTTCATAATTCTATCCAGTCTTATCTTGGTGTTGCCACATCATATCTTGTTCATATAATTTCTCTTTTTCCTTTACGATCTCTTCTGTTAGTCTCCTTAAGCCGATAGCAAGTGTAATAATCCTGTGTGGATTTTCCGTTCCTCCACTAAGTCCAGATGGTTTCCATATATCTCCTTCGTAGATAACATCACTTTATCCATCGTAAATTTTGGCATTTGTCGCTCTTAAGTCCCACCGAGGAGTTGATTCACGATATGTAAACAACTCTATTTCTCTCTTTCTCCTCCCAGACCCAAGAGCTCCCACAATGCCTCACAAAATGGTGAACGGCATTTTTTCCTGACTGCGTCACTCCAAAACTCTTAGCTTTCCAGCTTCATCTTGAAACATTGCTTTGGATCGAAAGTTTATCTCCACACAGCCTTAAATCCACAGCTTAAGTCCTTAATTTCTGACTCATTAGGGGAGGGGGATTCTTGTTAAATCACATAAAAAGGTAGAGGCAGGTTTTTCCCCCCCTCCCCCCTCAGTCATTACCATATCTTGACGTTCTTCTCGTATTTTATTGTTGTCTTGTTATCAGAGATCTCTTCTGTCAGCAGTATTTACTCCCCTTTTTCCTTGATGTATGTGCAATTAAACATGTCCAAATTATTTCTTTTAAAGATCATTGCAACCAGCGGCGCGAATCGGGGACGGCATCGAGGAGTGCCGAAAATCCCACAGGAGGGCTTTGTGCCTAGTGCCCCCACCCCCACAAATTCGGGGGTGGTATAGGGCACAGCAGGCAAGGGCCGTCCCCCCCATAATCCTGGGGGGGTTAAGGAGGCTAATTACCCCCATCATAGCCTCCAAATTACCTCGTGTGGGTCGGAGAGATGTTATTGTCAGCCATCTTCCGATGCGCCACCTAGTGGCCCCCCCGTTTTTACATTCCTAATAATTATGTACTTGTAAGTGGAAGTTTTCTGGAATACTGTACATTATCGCCTTGAATTTGGTTATTTTGGAATCTATCAGAAAGCTGAAAATGGACTAAAGGCTCAGCGAGTGTGTATGTGTGGACATTTCCACTCTTGTCTGTCTCATTTCAGTTCTCTAGGTAACACCCCATTTAGCACCCATATTTCTGGAGCGGAACTGCAGGAAGGTGGATAAAAGATCAGGAGGGTTTCCTATTCTAACTTTAAATTGGTTTATATCCACAGCCAGAGCTATGCGTCCCTGTGTTCTGTCTGTCTTTCTCCCTACCTAAACTTAAACCTTGACCTGTCAGCTCCAAGGTACACAGAGCACACATGCATACTGACTAGTACCATTAGAGAAATGCTAAGATGCCTGCCATGCTGAAGCAACTTAAGAGAGAGGTAAACCAGAATTTGGCTCATTGTGAAAACCAGTTTGGTTGTTAGGCCAGATTTCCTAATGCTAAGCTCTGTTGCATCAGGAAATCCCAACCGTTGGCGTCGAGGGGTTATTGATTACTGTGGAGTTCTCAACATAGCTTGATTTCTTCTGTCTTTTTAAATATATTTAGCCCTGACTTGAACACATTTCCCGAAGGATCAGGAGTGGTGCACCCAGCTGCTGTTCCTTCACCAAAGCCTCCTGAGGCCAAGGAAGAACCAAGTTCTGATCAGAAGCCTAGGATTCCAGAAGAGAAGACTGAAGAAGACTCAAGACCCGTTGAGAAAGTGGTATGTGAAGTGGCATCAGAACCATCAAAGACAGAAGGATCAGAAGAGGATTCTGGAATTGGAGCAACAACCACACCTACTACGCCAGTTGATTTAGGATCATCTGAAGTAAAATCCGAAGGAGTTCTTCTTACTTTGCCATCCAATTTGGAGAAGGAAGAAAAAATTACAGACACCTCTAATGGTGAATTTCTGGAAAATGCACCTGCAGCTGCTGGAGAAAACAAAAGTGAAGAATTAGCCACTCCTGTTGGTAAATCACCGGAAGAATTATCCAGCACGACTGAAGCGGAGAGCATAGGAGTAGACTCTGTCACGACCGTGGAAGGAGAAGACACAGTTGCTGCCACCTCTGAGACATTTCCAGTGGACTCTGCAGAAGTTGCCGTGGAGGAAGTGTCAAGTGGCAATGTACAGTCAGATAACAAGCCAGTAACCCAAGAGGCAGATAGTACTGAAGCATTACTTAATACATCAGAAATACCTACATATCAGGTGATTGGGGGGGTGATAGACAAGGAATCTGAAATCCCCTGTTCCGCAGCTGAAGCTAATACAGTGGTGGAATCTGAAGCAGCAGTGCTGGAAGCTGTGGAAGTCACAGAGGAGAAACCTGAACATGTAGTCAAGACGGAGACAACTTTAGAGAAGCAACCTGAAAGGCTGGTATCAAATGATGGACCAACCAAGGAGGAGAAACCTGAAAAGATTACAGACGACAAGAGTCCTGAACAAATTCTACCCAAGGCACAGCCCAGTAAAGGACCGGGACAAGCGGTTGAATCCATCAGTCTTGCATCAGAATCAGCATCCAGTGCGGAGACTACTTCTGTTAGTGAAAGTATGCTAAAGGCTCCAATGTCTGTCCCAAATGTATCCAAGACAAAAGCTCCGACTCTGAGAAAAGGGGGGCAGAAGCCTCCTGCGAAGCTGGCAACCAGGAGCCGCACAGTCACTGAAAAGAAAATGGTGTCAAAAGAAGCGAGTCAGCAAAGACCTCCGAGCGGCAGGTCAAACGTGACAGATGGCGGCAAGTCTAAGTCCAACGTACGTTCTCTTGTTGTTAAGTTAGGCATTGGGAAGAGTTCGTCGCTGCCAGACAAGGACTCCCCAGTGGAAACTAAGGGTAGCTCAAAGCAGACCCCGGAGCGGGAGAGTAGATCATCCAGTGTGAAGCGAGACAGCGGCAGCAATAAGGTGAGAAGGGCTAAAGTGCTGACTCCTTGTGACTGGCTGGTAACTAACGTTGACGCTTCTTCCAGATCCTGAACCAGTGCAGTGGTAGCCTGGGCCCAGTTCCCTTCCCTTTCCTCTAAGCGGTTGCATTAAACGGGGCAAACAGGCAGGCGGGGGTCCTGCCGTCTAGATTCACGGCACACACAGCTTGAAAGCGGTTCACTCGGAAGCACTCGGTGGACGGGAACAACTTCTGGGTAAACCTGAGGGTAGAGCACCAGCTCTTCACGGTGCAGTTCTGAATGGGCGGCAAGTATTGTCCATCCTTTCCCTTGCTGTCGCTGTCTCCTCTGTCGTGAGGTGAGGCTTTCTGTGTCGAATCCTGACGGTTTTGCACATGCTGGCTGCTGAGAAGGGACCACTTATTCACGAGGTGGTTGGTGCGCTCAATACCCGGATCTTAAAAATGATTGGCATGGTCTTAACTTTCTTAGTGTGTAATGAATTTCATCCACGTTTAAAGGGGGAAGTCGTGTATCGGTGAGCTTGCAATTCTGTTGTTTTGATTCTTGTTCCCCTTTCTAAATATTCTTCAGGTGTCTGCTGGGAGAACTACTAGAAGTTCTAAAAGCTGCACAAAACCAAAAGAGGTAAGGAAAGAAACAAAGCGAGTGACAGCATTAGAATTACAATCATTTCAAGAAGCACCTGAAATAAGGTCTCTGCAGTGAGTTTTTGAAGGGGTATTTTTTCTTACCACTTTCCTGTCGACTAAAAAATTATTATAATTCTCATGGTCATATAATACCACAACCGGAGAAAGCTGCTATGGCTCAGAACTTAAGACTCTAGATTTCCTTAAGAAAGATGGGCACTGTATTATTATTATTATTATTATTATTTATTAGGAAACAAGGTGAGGGTCATTTTTCTGACCTATTCTGACCTTTTGTTTGAACAACTGATGGAACTGAACACGGTTCCACTTAAATTTTGGATTTGGATTACATGGGTTGTGTTTCCTGCGCTGGAGCAGGGGGCGAAAACCAGCCTATGCCGTTGGTGTAATTCGAGAGATGAGAGAGGGAAAGTGTGAGGTGGGGGAGGTTCTGAGTTTTTTCTACAAACACGGCAATTGCTTCATAGCAGTAACAATAATATCCCAGTTTTTTCTTTTCCTTTTTTTAAAAAAAGGTTACCACATTTCTTCTTCTTCAAAGTTTGGGTTCCTAGGAACTTTGGTGGGTAAAGGGTAAAAAGTTGCTGCATTTAAATTATAGAATTCCCTTCCACAAGATGTAATGGCGGTCACCAGCTTGGAGGACCATCCAAGCAGATGAGACACATTCACAGAGGAAAAGACACTCATCTACGGTTGCTCACGGCAACTATGTTCCACCTCTCCTGTCAGGCAAAAGGCCTCTCAATACCAGTTGCAGGGAGGGTGTAGTTGTTGCACACATGTCTTGCTTGTGAAGCTTCCCCATGGTGCCTGGTTGGCTGCTGTGGGAACAGGAATCTGGACTGGAGGGGCCTTTGCCTTGATCTAGGGTTTGGTTTGGTTTTTGGTTTGGTTTGGTTTGGTTTGTTTGTTTGTTTATAAAATTTGTATGCATCCCTTCATCCATAGATCTCAGGGCGGTTCACAACAAAATTGCAATATATAAACCGCAAAATACCTGGTCTATGTTCTTTAGTCATGCTAAGCTCAAAAGCCTTTACTTACACCCCCATTTTAGGGCAAAGCCCCTCCAGATAGCAGCTTCTATAAACAGTGGTTAAAGACACAAATCCTGTGTTTGTATGGCCATGGTAAATTTCTGTTTCTATGTTCACCTCTTTGGTTTTGAACTGCCCTTGCTGGGCATCATTGTCACCATACCTCTGCTGATTTCTCTTGCTCTCTAAAGCTGAGCTTTGTTTTTCTTTTGTAGGAAGAAGAGCTTTCTCCATTTAACTTGGATGAGTTTGTGACCATGGATGAAGTTCTAGAGGAAGTGGACTCTCCCACTCAGCCCAGGAGAAACCCCGTACGGGGCAAAAGGAAGGATCACACCAAGAAAAGCCTTCCTTCTGAGCCGAGTTCCAAGAAAAGGAAGGGCAAGAGCTCTGCGCACGTTGATGAGAATGAGCTTTCCTTTGTTACTCTGGATGAGATTGGAGAAGATGAAGGTGGAATGTTGCAGGCTGAGCTTCTGAACTTGGAAGCCGTGCCAGATTCCCAGACTTTGGTCACGGTGGATGAAGTGAACGATGAGGAGGAGTTGATTGATGAAGTGATCAAAGATCCACAGTCACTTGTTACTTTAGATGAGATATCAGAGCAAGAAGACCCTAAGGATGCGTTCGCTTTAGGGGATAATGAGTCGGACCTTAAAGCAGAGCCCTTAGTCACCGTGGATGAAATTGGAGAAGTGGAAGAGATGCCGCTAAGTGAGCTGTCACATTTCAAGGTTGACGACGCCATAAAATCCAGGGAGGGTGAGAAGCAGGTTGTTGAGGATCCTGGAGAGGATCCTGGAGATTTCCTTTCTTCTCAGATCCCAGAAGATCCCAGCACTCTAGTTACCGTGGATGAGATCCACGAGGACATCGATGATCAGCATCTGGTGACTTTGGATGAAGTGGCGGAAGATGACGAAGACTTCCTGGCGGACTTCAATTGCTTGAAAGAAGATCTTAACTTTGTTACTGTAGACGAGGTTGGAAGCGAGGATGAGGAAGAACGGAAAAGTGACTCTCCTCCCCCCGCAGAAGTGAAAGAGTCAGTTGCTGAAAGTATATCGGGAGGAGAGGTTGTCATGGCAGTAGCTGAACCAGAAGAGGATGTGGCCAAGCCAGAAGAAGCTGAAACTCCAGGTGAATCTCTGGCCAAGAAGAGAGAGCAGGCCTCAAAGGAACAACTTGAAGGAACTGAGGCTCAGGCAGAGGAGCCTGAAGAGGAGACCTGCATTTCTGTGGCCGCCACAGTTGACAGGCCAGCTGCCTTAATAGACACAGAAAAGGATGAAGGAAGAGATGAAGAAAGAAGCCGGACGCCTGAAGCTGACACAGGGTGTGAGCAGCCAGTGGCAGGTAGGAATGGAGTTATGTCTTAACAGGGCTCAACCCCATGGAAGAGGTGAAAGCCACCTGAGCAAAAGTGTCAGAATTATATATGCAACCTTCTACTTGCAGAACCAATATTGAACCAAGCAGAAATGCCAGATAGCGAGAGCAGTATGAGGGAGGACCAGCAACCACCTGGTGAGATTTATTTACTTGAGTCTTGCATGTCTCTCCTGCTTTTCCTTCCAGGAGCTCAAGAGGGCAGGCAAGTTGCTTCTCTCCCCATTTTGACCCTGTGAGGTAGCTTCAGGCTGAGAGACTTGACTGGCCCAAGCTCCCCTAAAGAGCTTCATGGGGATTTGAACCCTCCTCTAGCTCAGAGTCCGACACACTGGCCACACTGGAGGCTCATGCAAAGACGAGTTCCTGCGTGATGTACCTCGCAGTTAGGCGTCTTGCAAGAAAGGAACTCTGTTGTTTCTCTTTCCACTGATCTGAGCTCATGCAAACTCCTTTAAGAGTCTCTAGGTGCCACTGAACATAGGCTCTCCTGAGAGAGATGGCCTATTAGAAACATATTACCAAGAGGTCCACACTAGGCAGATTTGGAGTTCCAGGCAGGACCCATGAAATTCCTTGCAGCTTGGGCCCTGCATGCCTTAGTCTCTATGTCCCATTTATAGTCCCTGAAGTTGCCTTGTACACTCATAGTGTGACAAAGGTTTTAGGCATGTTAGTGCTGGGATGGGGGACATCCAGCCTGCGGGCCCACAAGGCTTTTGTCCGGAAACGTACTTTGCATGATTCTCTTGTACGATTCTCTGAATGGGTTTGGTTGTCTGGATGCAGAATTTTGAGAAATGTTTGTTAAAACGAAAAGAAGGGAAGCCTGCATTTTGAAGATCACAGCTTTGCATGAATGAAGCTCTTAAACTGCTTATGTTTGGCAATGATCATTAGTCCTTACCAATAATGCAACTCAAACTGTTGTTAGTTCCTCAAGATCTGAGGAAGAGTAACTGAGCTGTCTGACATTTATGCTGAACTAGAGCCGGATAGTCTTGGAGAGGGTGCTGTTGGTAGAGAAGCTGATACGGAAGTTGAAGAAAGCTCTGCGTCCGCTGCCAGTGAGGAGAAAGCAGGAGAAAATGTGCAGATGCCTTCCTCAGGCGTGAGTGTTTCTATGGCGGAGAGTCAGGCCACGGCCACAGCAGAACCGGACACAAAATCTGAACCTCAAGACCAGGTTCCCAGTGCAGATTTAAAGGAGGAGAGCTGCAGTGAGGTGACGTCTTCACAACCGTCTGAGAAGCCTGAAAAAGGTAGGAGCCAGAAAGCAGTTTTTGTAGTTTTTATGTTCTTGGTTTGAGTTAGGTGAAAGCTGACAGAACAGCCCAACAGATGCTTGCAGTTGTTTCTATCAGGTAGTCTCTCCAAACCGTTCAGCACCTCAGGCATGGTGCATCTGTGTGGCTAAGAGACGGAGCTATGACTCAGAAAGGCCATGGCTCACATTTTTGAATCTACCATGAACTCACTAAGGGGCCTTTGGTAAGCCACACCCTTCGCCTTCATCCTCCCAGCCACAATATGGGAACAGTAATACTGACTAGCCTTATAAAATTGTAAGCACTGCAACATCGTTATCCTCATCACTGCTGCTATTTGTCGTAATGGTATTGCAGTCAGTGCAAGCCAATTTTGAGTATCTGTATTTGCAAGTGGAGAGGAAATTACTGCTTCAGATGCAGTGAGCAGGCGGCAAAGCTCCCAGTTCAAAACCAGCTGTCTAATGGGTTGCTTTAAGAGATACTGGCAAAAGGAACCCGCCAGTGCTTCTCTGCTTGTGTTTGCTAAGCTCTTTCACATTTCACCTAGGGCCAGGAATTTATCAGGATTCCCCGTTTTATTGCTCAGGAGTAGGGAGGCACAATGGAGGTGGGAAAACCAATGCTCCTTGACTTTCCTAGACCTCACTCCACAAGAGCCTATTGCTGCAGCTATGCTTCAGTTGGGATAGCCTCGCCCTGGTAGTGTGCTGGCCTGTCCTTGAGGAATAGAGCTCATGTAAGAAGCTGCTGCAAAGTTGCTAACAACTGCGTCTGTACATGCTCACACAACCCCTATTATGTGGGATCCGCAGAGGCTGGCTATATGCTACCAGATCCAGATAAGTTCTCCGTATTAACTTGTGAAGCCTTCCATTGCATGGGACTGTATCAACCATCTTGGATCCTGTGGTCAGCAAGGGGTTCTTATCTCATCATTCCACCAGCGAGCTCAGTCAGCTGCGTGGTGACGCAAGAGAGAACATTCTCTTGTCATCCTGCTCCCTGCCCCGCCCCCGCCCCCAGACTGTAGAGCTCTCTTCCTCTGGAGGCATGGAGGGCAGTAACTCTGATGGGTTTCCACCAGCAAGTAAAGACAATGTTCTACCAGGCATTTGGAATAAATTAGTGAATGCCTCTTACTTGGTTTTAGTGATTGTTGTTAAGGCTGAAAGAAATGCTGTATCCTCAGCCCTGCTGCATACTTCAGATCAGGCACCCCCAAACTCGGCCCTCCAGATGTTTTGGGACTACAACTCCCATCATCCCTAGCTAACAGGACCAGTGGTCAGGGATGATGGGAACTGTAGTCCCAAAACATCTGGAGGGCCAGGTTTGGGGGGGGGCAGCTTCAGATGATTCCTGTGTGTTTGTAGTATGTTGGAAACTGCCCTCTGATCCCCATGCGTCGTGGAAAGCGGTCTGCAGTTTTGAAAGCGAAGCTAAATGCGAGCCCCAGTGGATCGAAAATTTAAAGAGAGAGATTAGAGCTAGGATTAGGTTGAGGTTATGAAGGGGTTCAGGTGAAGCAGGCAGACAAAAAAATCTAACGAGCCAAGCCACGTAGGCATCATTGGAGACCCTTCTCTGAGCATCCTCACCTGGTGTGGCATAGCCAGTGACTGTGAGGGGAAAGGGCATTTTCAGTAACACCCACCACTGAGTCAGTGTCAAATAGGGGTGTCCTGACACTGAAGACTTGATTGCTGAAGGCAGCCCTGTTTTGGGAAGTATTTAATGTTTGATATTTTATTCTGTTTTTAATCTGTTGGGAGCCGCCCACAGTGGCTTGGGAAACCCAGCTGGATGGGTGGAGGTATAAATAATAAATTATTATTATTATAACTATTATTATTATTACAGGTACAGTGGTCTGGTTTGCATGTAACATTGAAACCAGATTCTGGCTTAGCTTGACTCTGTAGGCATGCTGGTGCGTGGAGCGAGAAACAAAGCTGTTTTGCCTCCTCCTCTCCTGCTGCTGCATTTCCCTACAAAGTGAAAGCTTTGCTTAGTGTTTTGCGCAAACCTGGGGAGACAAACCTACCGTATTTTTCGCTCTATAGGACGCACTTTTTCCTCTTAAAAAAGGAAGGGGAAATGTGTGTGCGTCCTATGGAGCGAAGACGCCATAGCCCCGCTACCCTCTCCTGGCTGGAGAAGTGACGCGCGGCTATGGAAGGAGCCTCTATAGAGGATAGCAGCCTGCTTCCCGGAGCACCGGGCGTGCTGAAATCAAAGCGCCTGGCGCTTCAGGAACACACCCGCAGCCTAGGCAGCCCTGCGGGAGTTCCCCACAGGGCTCCCCACGCTGCGGATAGCAGCCTGCCGCCCAGCGCGAGGGGTGCCCTGAAGCAGAGCGCCCCTCGCGCCGGGCAGACATCCGCAGCGTGGGGAGCCCTGCCGGAGTTCACCTCAGGGCTCCCCTCGCTGCGGATAGCAGCCTGCCGCCCGGCGCGAATGGCGCCCTGAAACAGAGCGCCCCTCGCGCCGGGCAGACATCCACAGCGTGGGGAGCCCTGCAGGAGCCATAGCCCCGCGACCCTCTCCCGGCTGGAGAGGTGACGCGCGGCTATGGCAGGATCCTCTTTAGCCGCGCGCCACCTCTCCAGCTGGGAGAGCGCGTGAGGGGCTAAAGAAGCCATAGCCCCGCAACCCTCTCCCAGCTGGAGAGGTGACGCGTGACTATGGCAGCAGCCTCTCCGCTGCGCCTTTCCGCTGCTCCCTGACCTGCTCTTTGGGGCTGGTGGTGGGCTTCCCCCCACCAACCCCAAAGAGCAGGTCGAAAGGAACTTGAAGCCTGGAGAGCGAGAGGGGTCGGTGCACACCGCCCCCTCTCGCTCTCCAGGCTTCCAAGGTAGCCGCCTGAACGGCACCTTGTTTTAGAGCGGGAAAACAAGAGGGGGGAAATTCTCCCCCTCTCTGCGCAGCGCCTCCTGCCGCTTCGCTGAAGGGGCGCTGGGCAGAGAGGGGGAGAATTTTTTTTCTTGTTCTCCCCCCTCTAAAACAAGGTGCGTCCTATTGTCCGGTGCGTCCTATGGTGCGAAAAATACGGTAGGTTTTCCTAGGGTTTCACATAATCATGGTTTAGCTCCTAGGAGCAGGGGGGGAGCAAAGCAGCTCCTATATTCCTTCTGTGTACCAGCACAGTTTCTTATTCATGCTTCTCCATAGTTTATTTTTATATGTGAACATGGCGTTGTTACTATACTGCATCTCCTGGGGGGGGGGAAATGTACGCTAATTAAAATGTGTCTTTTATAGATTTAACTGACTCAGAATGCGAGGAACCAGAGTCTAAACGGAGAAAAACAGATTCTTCAGAGAAATGCAAGGCTCCAAGCCAGTTGAAAGGTAAGATCGTGTTACGTTCTAAAATAAAAAGCACTTCAAACTTCTTATCACCTGCTTCCTATTTAACTATTTACTAATTCAGCGGTAATTTGTGGTGAATCTTTTGATCTGTCCCCACATTTGGGATGTAGCAGAGTTGGGAGTTGGTGTTGCTGTTTAAGCAAATGAAGTAGGGGTTTTTTTGTCTTGGTTTTGCTCTAGTATAAGATGTGTGGTCCTTCATCCACGTGTGGTATCCTGTGGAAGTGACCTGAGGACTTCTTTCTGTGTTTTGCATGACAATATTAACAGTGACATGAATCTTACAGTTTGTTACCTGTGATAAAATTAGCAATTTATCCAACTACTTCCTAAATACCTGTCATGAATACAGAGCCTAGCCATCTCCTGAAGTGCCTGAAGTGCCCCTATATCTCTCTAATACATCAGAACTAGCATAAATCGATTTTAAAAAGCTTAAACAGCCGAAGTAGCATAAATAACCAGACCTAAATAGCATAATTAACAAAGCAACGTTAATACAAAAAACAGTATAAACCGCTTAAGCCACATACAGAGATAACGTAGCATATATAAGCTAAGTATTATAATTACATGGCAATGCTAGGTCATCTGAAATTATGGTTTATAGGTATAGTAGTTATGAAAACTGTCTTAAGCCTCAGTGCTTTCTGAATCATTGTCACAAAAGGAAATAGATAACTTTTGCATTTGTAAAGGGAGTCTTCTGGCTGTTGTGGCCTTTTGTGTCATTTTTCCTCTTGCCCTATCTCGGCAAAATAAAAGGATGACTTGGATTTGCACTTGTTAATGTGTGTGTCCTTTCTTTTTTAAGATTTGGATTTCCTTGTTCCAAAAGCTGGCTTTTTCTGTCAGATCTGTTCCTGTTTCTGTGTGGATGAAGCATCTATGAAAACCCATTGCCAATCTCAGCTTCACCAGGAAAATATGGAGGTAGTACTTACTTGTTATCTTTTGTGCTTCCTTCTGGTGAATGAAATGTTTTTATTGAAAAATGGAAGTCCATTTCTCCTGGAGTGTGACGTCTCAGGCACTAGGAAGGCACTGGGGGCCTTTGTAAATCATATAATTGTGAAGTTGGAAGGGACCACAAGGGTCATCTAGTCCAACCCCCCGCAATGCAGGAATCTTTTCCCAGCGTGGGGCTCGAACCCACAGCCCTGAGTTGGGAAAAGAGTTATGCTCTACCAAGTGAGATGTCCCAGGCTTATGCAAAAAACATGCCATGTTTCTGTCCCAGGAGGTCAATCTTACTTATATGTGGTCATTATCTCCAGATTCTCTGTACATATGCACACATGCATATAAACAAGTGCAACTGACCCTAGCAGCAGTGCACTATGAGGGGCTCATTAATCTCGGGGCAAACTATACTTTAGGGATGCGGGTGGCACTGTGGGTTAAACCACAGAGCCTAGGACTTGCAGGTCGGAAGGTCGGCGGTTCGAATCCCCGCGACGGGGTGAGCTCCCGTTGCTTGGTCCCTGCTCCTGCCCACCTAGCAGTTTGAAAGCAAAGTGCAAGTAGATAAATAGGTACCGCTCCAGTGGGAAGGTAAACAGCGTTTCCGTGCGCTGCTCTGGTTCGCCAGAAGCGGCTTAGTCATGCTGGCCACATGACCCGGAAGCGGCATGCCGGCTCCCTTGGCCAGTAAAGCGAGATGAGCGCTGCAACCCCAGAGTTGGCCACGACTAGACCTAATGGTCAGGGGTCCCTTTACCTTTTACCTTTTAAAGTATACTTTAATGCCAGTTTTAAATGCATTTTAACTCTTGTTTCCAACAAGTTTACTTTTTAATGTTGCAAGCAGCTTTGAGCCCTGCTTTGGAAGAAAAGTGGTATGTAGGTATGTTGAATAAATAATAAATCTGATTTGGGGGTCTTGCCCACTTGCTACCCAGTCTCCTAACGCCCAGATTCCCAAGGCTAGTGTCCTATCATACTGGCCAGTCTTCTCTGTGCATGGGTCCAGAGCCAGTGCAGACATCATTTTGAACTTTCTAGAGCCAGGCTAGCGTTTGGCAGGCTGCCCACCCCCACCCTCGGGGCTTTGCCCCTCTCCTAAATAAACACCCGCAAAGCCAGCAACCAGGGGAGTGGAATGTCGCCTGAGCAACGGCATTAAATTCAACGATAAAAGCACCCCCCTCAAAAACCTGAGGAAGCTCTCAGTCGCTGCAAAAGAGTTTTTTTCTGTGTTTCTCTGCAGAAATTCATGATCAAGAGTACAGCGGAGGAAAAGAAAAAGGAGGGTGACGGGGAAGCCGAGGAGCAGAGCTCGAGGTGATACGAAGACAGGAAGAGCCTCCCCAAACTTCACTTAGGGTCCAGTCAGTTCTGTGTATCGTGTTCATGTTTCCTTTTGTTCCTTTGAAGATTTCCATGTGGTATACATGTTGTATATAGTTTATTCAGTATAGGTGGACTGATCTGAATAGTGCGGTGGCTCTGGGTTGCTGTTTGCAGTGATACTGGATGGGTCCGAATAAATGTTCCTACTGTGCTGCCGGCACAGATGTACACGGCGTTTGTTTTTTATCAGCTCAACGCTGCCTGTTCTGGTGTGTTGAAAAGCCAGATTTTGTGTCGCTGACAGATGTCTCCTGTCTGAATCCAGAAGATGTAGAGAATCACTGTTGCTCAGGGTTAATGTAGTAACAGTTTTAGTCTGTTGCAACAAAAACAGCCTTGTATCACCTTAAAGACCAGCACATGTTTGGTGACAGGAGCTGCTTGCTGAGTATAGAGACAGGATATGACAAAGAACAGACTCACCGCCTCCATGGTTTTCTTTAGCGTCATGTTTCCAGTGTCTGAATGGAAGACAAAGCTGCATAAATGCTGTGTTGCCTCTCCCGAAAGAAAGCCGGATCTCAGAAGGAAATTTCCCTAACTCAAGAGTTCTTTCTCATTCTTTAATTTTGAAAAATGTACAGTCTATAAAAACACATGGGTAATGTTCAGGAAGAATATGAATTTAATTTGCAAATGTCTGAATTAAGACTGAGCACCTTGAGGAATTCCTAGGTGGTTTTAATTATTTGTGGTAGATAGTAAGACATTTAATTGATTCAGTTTTGCTGTATTTGACTATTGCTGAGTATTCTGAAAGGGGATGAGAGAAACCCATAATGTGTTGCCAAGTTGCAAATGCTTTTATTTAGAGAATGCAACTTTCTTACCAGAACACTATATGTGTAATTCTAATTTAGTCTTTGTGCCATCCTGGTAATAAAAATCACACACACCCCGCAAAAAAATACATATTTTTTTTGTTTCACCAGAAAGCTCGGAATTCCAGTAGTCGAAAGATAAGTTTGTGCTGCAGTTCTGTACTCCCTTAGCTGCGAGTTGAGAGCAGCCTGTTGGATCAAGCCGGTGGCCCATTGAGTTCAGCATCCTCCTCTTAGGGTGACCCCTGATGACTGTGGGAAGCCAGCAAACAGGATCTGAACACAGCAGTACTCGGCTCATCTGCAGTTCCCAGCAACTAGTACAGTGGTGCCTCACAAGACGAAATTAATTCGTTCCGCAAGTTTTTTCTTCTTGCAAGTTTTTCGTCTTGCGAAGCACGGTTTCCCATAGGAATGCATTGAAAATCAATTAATGCGTTCCTATGGAGACCGCTTGCCAGGCTGGCGGTGCGGAGAAGGGCTTTTCTCCCCACCGCAAGCCTTCAGGACAGGTACGGGAACAGAGGGGAAGGCGCGCAGCGCTTCTCCTCTGTTCCCGGGGCTTGCGGTGGGAGGAGGGTTTTTCCTCACCACGCCAACATTCAGAACAGCATTCTGAAAGTTGGCGGTGGGAAGGAAAACCCTCCTCGCACCACAAGTCTTCAGGACAGCCATCCCAAGGCTGGCGGCGGGAGGAGGTCTCTCCGCCCCACTGCCAGCCTTTGGAGCAGCCATCCCAAGGCTGGCGGTGGGAGGAGGTCTCTCCGCCCCACCGCCAGCCTTCGGAGCAGCCATCCCAAGGCTGGCGGTGGGAGGAGGTCTCTCTGCCCCGCCGCCAGCCTTCGGAGGAGGTCCGAGTACAGTGGGGAAGACGCGCTGCGCTTCCCCGCTGTCCCGGAGATTTCCCTATGGGCTTTCGTCTTGCGAAGGAAGCCCATAGGGGAATTCGTTTTGCGAAGCGCCTCCAAAACGGAAAACCCTTTCGTCTAGCGGGTTTTCCGTCTTGCGGGGCACCACTGTATTCAGAGGCAGAGAGCCTCCCACAGTGATCTAGCATACACTGAACTCAGTGGGACTTACATCTGAGTAGACTGGCTTGGGATTGTGCTGTTTCTTTGTCCTGAGCAAATAATAATAATAATAATAATAATAATAATAATAATAATAATAATAATTCTTATTATTATTATTATTATACCCTGCCCAACTGGCTGGGTTTCCCCAGCCACATATTTGCTTCCCTTACCCCACCCCCCAATATATATATATATATATATATATATATATATATATATATATATTCAAAAGCTAGAGGTTCCTTAGCTGGATGTTTGCCATTCTCTGAACACCCTGTCTGATTTGCAGACATGGTCACGTGCTCCTCTTTTTCTAACATGTACATTAAGGCAGCTTGCACATTTTTTTTTTGTTTTTTTATTGATTGTATTGCACATGCACACAAATCAGAATGCACAAACTTAAACAAAAGAAGAAGAAAATACAAACGCTTATGTAGAGAGAGCAAAAAAGAAAAGAATAAAAGCAGAAACTCCAGAAAGGAAGAAAGAAGTAAGAGATATAAATATATGCCTCTCGTAAGCACATTTAAATCTTGAAAAGAAAAAGAAAGAAAAGGAAAAAGGGAGCATACATAAAACAACATTAGTTCATTCTTCAATAAACTCAGACATTAAAAAAAAAAGAGAGACACACTTATGGACCCTCTGACCAGTTCAGTGGGTATGACGGCCACCTGTCAGCAGTAGGCAGTGCCAGAAGCAAAAGTGGGTGACCTTTGTCTAGTCACCTTGAGACATACCATGACTTCCCCTGGACAGATGAATACAAACTATTATTTACACACAAAACTACACAATTGCCACCAGTTTTTCATCTTTTGGGATACAGACTTGGGACAAACACCACATTTGGTGCTGTTCATCACACGTGATAAGATCTTTTGCCCTGGGATGTGGGCTGGTTGCTATTAGTACCCAGTGCCACTTTTGGGGACATCCAGTCTAGAAGCTGAAAAGGGTTCTTCTAAAATGGCTCTGCGTTTCATGACCTTATAAAATCTGGAATCGTTTTGCCAGGATCTTCCAGCCATGGCAGCTTCTGAATCCTGTCTTTAGTTTCCGTTTCCACTGTTGAGAAAAGAGCCTGACTTTCGATAACTAGAACAGTAACTCCCATATATCGGGGGGGAGTGGCAGATGGGTGGGATGGGGGGAAATGTTGAAAGTATGCAGAGATACAAAAAATGGGAGCTTGAAGCAACCGAGTGTGGAATACTGACTTTTGACAGGGAGGTGGACTGAAAAGCAGGAGGTAAGGTAAGGGAACAGGCTGCCCTAATGCACATAGACATTAAAAGTGTAGGGGCAGCCTTATTCTCCGGGTGGATCACTTCCTCATCCTCATTGAGAATCTACCTCAAAATGTTCCCAGGGACAGAAAAGGTCATTGAAGAAACCAAGATATTTTAACGTAGCTGGGATCGGGTACCACTATGTCTGCCCCACCACAAAATGCCTCTAAAACATGCGCAGCCTGGGAGTCACTTTGGACTCACAGCTGTACATGGAGGCACAGGTCAATTCTTTGTCCAGGGCAGCTGTCTCCCAGCTCCATCTGGTACTCAGGCTGAGACCCTCCCTGCCTGCGGACTGTCTCGCCAGAGTGGAGAATGCTCTGGTTATCTCCCGCTTGGACTACTGCAATGCGCTCTGCGTGGGGCTACCTTTGAAGGTGACCTCGAAACTGCAACTAATCTAGAATGCAGAAGCCAGACTGGTGGCTGGGAGCGGCAGTCGAGACCATATAACACCGGTCCTGAGAGATCTGCATTGGCTCCAAGTTCGTTTCCGAGCATATTTCAAACTGTTGGTGCTGACCTTTGAAGCCCTAAACAGCCTTGTCCCAGTATACCTGAAGGAACATCTCCACCCCCATTGTTCAGCCCAGACACAGGTCCAGCACCGAGGACCTTCTGGCAGTTCCCTCATTGCGAGAAGCAAAGCTACAGGGAACCAGGCAGAGGGCCTTCTCGGTGGTGGCGCCTGCCCTGTGGAACGCCCTCCCACCAGATGTCAAGAAAATAAACAACTATCTGACTTTTAGAAGACATTTTAAGGCAGCCCTGTTCAGGGAAGTTTTTAATGTGTGACATTTTAGTATATTGCAGGAGCTGTGGCCGGGAGTCAGTGACTTAGCAGCACCTCTGCGCTGTTTACTGAAGGTATTAGACCCAACTACTGCAAGTTTCCTTTCTATTCTGTCCCTGCATTACAGGTTGGACTGAGAGAATAAGGTAACAACCCTGAGTAGAAACCCAGATTATGCCAGATAAAGGTAGCCTCTTGCTGGCTCTGTGATTCTTTTCTTCGGGGCCAGCATCCAGGTTTTGTCCAGTTTTTACAGCCCAGTTGTTTTCCCTTGTGTGTATTGATCTGATCCTGCAAGTCCAGAGGGACTACATTCTTAAGAGGGATATAAAAATGTTCCATGCGACATGGAAAGGTACAGCTTTCCGTGCATCTGTTGGCGATTAAATTATTTAATCATTTAACTAATCGCATCCCATAAAAAGCTCCCGAAGTGATGCAACAATAAAAATGCGTAGCAAAAATTTTCAAATCCTATACAGGCTTGAAGAAAAAGGCTTGTAAAATGAAGGTTTCCATTAGGTGTAAGCAGTGCTTTTTTCTGGGGGGGGGGGCAGGCAGGGATACGCACACCCCTAAGCATTTTGTGAATCTTTGTACTTTTGTCAATTTACTATATTTTTCCTGATTTGAACTATAAAATGGTGATTTTCTTGAGTCGAAATGAGAGTACCCCTAAACATCTTTAAAGAAAAAAAGCATTGGGCGTAAGATTATCAGAAGAGGCGGCTGGATCAGTCCATCTAGTAGTCCGGCATCCTGTTCTCTCAATGGCCAAATAAATGCCTGTGGGAAACCTTCCTCCTGTGGTTTCCAGCAACTGGTATTCTGGGATGGCAGCTGCTGATAGACCTGACTCCTCCATGACTCTGTAAAGTTAGTTTTCAGAGCTATCTATCACTGCTTTCTGTGGGAATGAGTTCCAGAATTTAATTATGTCATTCATGGTTTGCTTAATTCATTTTATCTCTCTGTTCATCCCCCACTTTAAAAAAGGCTCCCCGCGTGGTTTACAAATGTCCATGATAACACAGTTCATGCCCTCAATCTTGCAATCTTAAGACACAACACAAAAGGAAAAGGTAATGGGAGGGAGGAAGGAAGAAGCGAACTCACTACAGTGGTGCCTCGCAAGACGAAATTAATCCGTTCTGTGAGTCTCTTCGTATAGCTGTTTTTTCGTCTTGCAAAGCAAGCCCATTGACAGCGTAGCGGATTAGCGGTTTAGCGGCTTTTAGCGGCTTATCAGCTTAGCGGATCAGCTGATAAGCGGCTTAGCGGCTTAGAAAAAGGGGGGGGAGGGGAAAAAACCCGCAGGAACTCGCAAGACATTTTTGTCTTGCAAAGCAAGCCCATAGGGAAATTCGTTTTGCGAAGCGCCTCCAAAACGGAAAACCCTTTCGTCTAGCAGGTTTTCCGTCTTGCAAGGCGTTCGTCTTGCAGGGCACCACTGTATCTCATAGTTAAAAAATGTTTTGTAATGACCAACTGGAACTGAAAGATTTCAAGGCGAGGAGGAGCAAAATGTTGCAGATCCTTCAGCAGAGAATGGATAAAACAGTGGAAGAAGCATCTCAGAATTAAGGAACAGCTCGAAGAGGAATGGTTGAGAGAAAATCGAATGAGAAAAGCTGCTGCAAATGATACACCTGGGAATGAGCAGGTTTCTTCAAAGAAATAAGTGACTGGTTTAACAATGCTCCAATATGAATCTATGCTGCAACGTGATCTGGAATTATGTGCAGTTCTGATTGCCCCATTTTAAAAAGGATATCGCAGCAGAGCTGGAAAACGGTGCAGGAAAGGGTTAAAAAAGGGAGCAGGAGCAACGCCCCTACAAAGGAGGTTGTTGCATTTGCTTTTGTTTTTTAATTATTTTTTTTTGCATTTTCAAGTTGATATAGAATAAACAAAGGAAAGAAGATACGCCATCAAATAAAAACAAAAAAACCCCCTTTGACTTCCCTCCCCCTCCTTATTGGCGGATCCTCATAAAGATTTTTCCCTCTGCATCTCTTCCCTAACTCTATTATAATTCAAATTTTTACTACCGGTTTTCTGTCAGTCCTACCAATGAATGTAATTGTTCACCATAGTTTTTCGAATAAATTATATACTCTCCCCATTCTTTACTAAACTCAGCCTCTTCCTGGTTTCTAATTCTTCCTGTAAGTTTTACCATCTCAGCATTGCTCATCAATTTTATCTGCCATTCTTCCTTGGTCTGAGTTGTACCATCTTTCCATCTGTTGCATTTCTGGTGCTGGCCAGGGCTGGTGTCCCTTTAAGAGCTCTATCTGTTTGTCACTGGAGCTGGAGCCAAGCTGCTCTGCCAGCTCCAGAGCAGGAGGGAGACGGGCCTGAACTGTAGGGAAAGCAAACATCCCAGAGGACGGGCCAGATCCGAGGCGAGGAGGGGGAGGAAACCCTCTGGGCCTCCCAAAATGTTGCGGGTCTTCGTCCTCCACGCACAGAACGTTCAGACTCCGGATACGGATATCAGCGATGCTTATTGCTCCGTGGTGTTTGAAGGTAAGGAGGAGGCAGGATGAGTTTGCAACTACAGGGGCTGAGACGAGGGAAGCAGAGGTGCAGGGCAGAGAGAGCACCCAAGGGTGCTGCTGGGGAGAGCACCACCTCTCTCTCCCATTCTCAGGGGCCAAAGGGGATTTGGAGAGGGACGCTTGGGGCTGTTTCTATTTGCAGGTTGCAGAATGCCAGACAAGCAAGAAATCAATCCCTGTACACATCTGCATAAACCTCAGATCTCCAGGGAGGTCTGTGACGTTTTAGTTTAGAGGAAAAGAGAATTAAGACGTGGTTAAAGGTAAAGGGACCCCTGACCATTAGGTCCAGTTGTGGCTGACTCTGGGGTTGCGGCGCTCATCTCGCTTTGTTGGCCGAGGGAGCCGGTGTACAGCTTCCGGGTCATGTGGCCAGCAGGACTAAGCCGCTTCTGGCGAACCAGAGGCTTCCTGCTGGAGCGGTACCTATTTATCTACTTGCACTTGACGTGATTTTGAACTGCTAGGTTGGCAGGAGCAGGGACCGAGCAACAGGAGCTCATCCCGTCGCAGGGATTTGAACCGCCAACCTTCTGATCGGCAAGTCCTAGGCTCTGTGGTTTAACCCACAGCACCACCCGTGTCCCAAGGCGTGGTAGAAGTTTATAAAAAGTCTGCATGTCATGGGGAAAGTGGGTGCAGAGAAAATTTCCTCCCTCCTATCCCTAGAACTTTGACGTGCTTTCGAACTGCTAGGTTGGCAGGAGCAGGGACCGAGCAACGGGAACTCACCCCATGGTGGGGATTCGAACCGCTGACCTTCCGATCAGCAAGCCCTAGGCTCTGTGGTTTAGACCTACCCATGCCCAAAGACAGCTGCTCAGCCCTGGTGAGAAAGGAGGCTGGACTAGATGGGCTGTTGGGCCTGATCCAGCCGGCTCTTAGGAGGTGTGTCTCCTGCTCATCCTCAGCCAAACTTCATGGTCCCAAAGTCCTCCATCCTGGTGCAGTTGCTCAGCCTGCGAGAGAAACAATATTTGTGGCAGAGTCTCTGCCAGGTCCAGAAAGGAAATGGGACCCCAGGAAGCGGCTCAATCCAGCCCAAGTTTAAAGTTCTGTGTTGGGCATTTGCCTTGTGAAATCATAAAAACACTCAATTGTGGCTGTGTCCATTCGCTGTGTTTCTGCTTCAATGCAGTGTTAAGGAACCTGCCTCTCTTTCTTTGGAATGGCTCGGAGGACCAGCCCTACCATTGGGAAAGGGGGAGCAGCTGATTTTGGCTATTGCTCAGTCTTATTTTCATCATTATTGTTGCGTTTCCATGGCCAGGGAGAGGCAACACCAAACTTGGCTTGCCCCTTGGGTACTTTGCATTTGGGCTGGGAGGGGAGGGGATTGGATCTCCTGCCTCGGGCAGCAGAAAGCCTTGGCTGGGGCCACTTGAGGTGTTGCGCATGCGCATTAAGGTGCTGTGCATGGACTGCACCACATCAGACCGCAGGGGGCTCAGATGATGTAAGGCAGCACCGCGTAGTAACTGTATGTTGCTCTGGTCCTTTCCTGCATCCCAGGGCATCTAGAATGCTTCTCCCTTACATGCTAGCTTTCTCTGTGCGGGGATTTTATTTGGGCTTTAAGTCATTTGACACCTCCCTCCTTTTCCATATTCCAAAGGGGGTGGGGGTCACCCTCCTGCTTCTGAGGCTACAGATTTGCTGCTGCTGCTGAACTCTTTCACAAGGAAAAGCAAAACAGGATCTGGGTCAGTGAAGACCAAAGGGGTCATCATCACCCAGCTACATCTCTCTGGCAGTATTTTAAGGAAGTCTGATGACTGATTTGTTATGTACATCGTAAAATTTATACCCAATTTATTGGCTGTAATGTCAGAGCAACCGACGGTTGAATCCTATTACGTTTTTATGTGTGTGTGTGTAACTTATGAGTTAGTGAAACCAAATGCCCCCCTTACTTTATTTATTCATTTATATCCATTTCATAAAATGTATACGCTGCTAGATTACAGACGGAAACCTCAAAGCGGTTTGTGAAAAGATAAAACGAGAAAATCGAGGGGTAAATTTCAATACTGTAGTTTGAAACATACAAAAAGTTAAAATTACTAAAACCGGTTAAGACTCACATTTTCTTTCTAAGCATGCTTAGAGACCAAGCATGTGTCCTTTCTAAGCATTGTCTAAACAAGAGTGTTTTGAGCAGGTGCTGGAAAGAGTGCAGTGAGTGAAGGCACCTGCTTGAGATCAAGTGGCGGGGAGTTCCAAAGGACAAAGGTGTTGCCACATGAATGGAGCTAATTCTTCTAAATGCTAAATGGGAATTATTTGGCATGTGTGCTAGTGCCTGTTCTGGTCCCCAGTTGTTAGGGGCTTTATATGCTAATAAGGCATATAAGGATAGAACCTTTTTTATGTATGCAACAACGGCAGCAAGAATACTTATTGCAAAGTATTGGAAGACACAAGATCTACCCACCCTGGAAGAGTGGCAGATGAAGGTGATGGACTATATGGAATTAGCGGAAATGACTGGCAGAATCCGAGACCTGGGAGAAGAGTTGGTGGAAGAAGATTGGAAGAAATTTAAAGATTATTTGCAGAAACACTGTAAAATTAATGAATGTTAAAATGATGTTGGACTGAAAATAAGTGGCACTAGCAACAAAGTTAAAAAGAGTATGCAAAAATGAATTAAAAATTTGGTGAAATTATAGGGTTACAATATGTTAAGATTTAGAGTTAAGATAAATGAAAGAGGGTAAGGATTTGCTGATTTGAAAATCTTAATGGGAATACAAAAAGGGGAGGTGTGAGGAAGTCAAAGAAATAAGTTAATGAGTTCAAAGTTATAAAAAATGGATTTGTTTTAACTTTCTTTTTTCTATTTCTCTATTTTTCTTGTTTTTTGTATCTTGTATTTTTGTTCAAGAGTTTTCTTCTGTTTCTTGTTTTACTATGCATTTTTGTATTTTTGATTTTGTAAAATCTTAATAAATATTATTTTAAAAATATATATGCTAATAAGGCATACTGGGGAAAGGATCCCACGGGCAGAGAGAGAAGGGAGGGGTCTGTTTAGGGAAGCTTTTAATGTCTGATGTTTTATCGCTTTTTTATTATTATCATTAATTCTGTTGGGAGCTGCCAAAAAAATTGCCAAAAATATATATGCCAAAAGTATTTCAGAGGGTCTCCGGGCCTCCTCCTTTCCCGTTCCCCCTCTGCCCCACCTCCATAGACTCAGCCTCGTAATCGGAGAGACTGGATCCTGCCCAGGGTATTTGGCAATAGGAGCTGCAGAAGCCCAGGAAAGGAGGCAGATGAGAAACCTAACCTCCCCAGCACCGCCACACCCTGCTCTTTTTATAGTTTCCTCCTTGCCGTCACGCAGCGCCTTTGGATCCTGGCCCCAGCACCTGTTTGGCCAGCGGGGGCTGGCATGGCTGACCTGGCAGAGCTCTCTCTGTGTCACAGAAGCACCCGCAAGTGCCCAGGGCTTCAGTGGCGTAGCGTGGGTTGTCAGCACCCGGGGCAAGGCAAGTAATTTGCGCCCCCTAACCCGTGGTAGCCAGGTAGGGGCAGAGAGCTGCGGGTGCGAGCGCGCCCCCCCCCCCAATGTTGCGCCCGGTGCCGCTGGCCCCCCCTGCACCCCCCACGCTATGCCACTGCAGGGCTTAGCGGCCGCTTTGCAAAGGAGGAGAACATGAGAGGAGCAAGAGATTTTTGATCGTGGAACAGGCTCTCCTTCCTTGGAGTTTCTGAAGCAGAGCTTGGGTCATAGCTGTCAACTTCCCCCTTTTCCTGCGAGGAATCCTATTCGGAATAAGGGAATTTCCCTTTAAAAAAAGGGAAATGTTGACAGCTATGGGTTGGGTGGCCCTCTGCTGAGATTCCTGCATTGCAGTGGAGTAGAATCCTAGAGGGTGTTTAAAAATATATAAATAAATATTTATTTGGCTTTCAGATTAAAACTTTAGTCACATATCAAACACATAAATAAGATTCCATGTAATCTCCCAGACTTCCCTCCTCCCCTTTGCAGGTCCTATTGTTGATCATTTCTTCCTGCATCTTTCATGATGATTCAGATCTTTTTTACATTTCCACTGTGTCCAAAATTCACCATTGAACTACAAGTGTCATTCCAATTCTACTAACGATTTTAACTGTTTGCAATGCTCTTTAAGATAAGTTATAAATTTTCCCCATTCCTTATTAGATAGATAATTTATTACAGTCGAAGACCAGCTTTTAAAACACACTTGGGGGTACAATCCCAAAAGGAAAGCAAACTTTTAAAACGGCATACAACAATAAATTTAAAATTTATAAATGCGACAAGCATATAGACACTTAAAACTTTAAGATAAGCTATGACCCAGAGTCACCCATGGAACCGAGTTTGGGGATTTTCTTAACGAACTAGTTTGGGTCGAGCAATGGTCTATGCCTACAGATCTGTACACAGAATCTGGTGATCATCCGGTTTGTCTTACGATCTTTGCCTAACAGGAAAAGGTCAGATTTTTGCTTCCATTCCTTATTAAAATTCTGGTCTTCCTGATTTCTGAGTCTTCCAGTCATTTTGCCATTTCGGCATAGTCCATCCACTTCATCGGCCATTCTTCTCTGGTAGGGACTTTATCTTCCTTCCATCTCTGGACCAATAATGTCTGTGCAGTCATGGTCGCATGCATAAATAGTCTTTTCTGCTCCCTTGAGATCCTACAATCCTAGAGCTGAAAGGGGCACGGAGGGTCATCTGGTCCAACCCCGCACAATGCAGGAATCTCAGCTAAAGCATCCCTGACAGAGGGCCACCCAACTTCTCCTTAAAAACCTCCAAGGAAGGAGACTGGAAATGGCGCCATATGTCCATGCCAAAACAATCAGTATGGAAATCAGAATTCTGTGAACTGCCCTGAGACCTGCAGGTATAGGGTGGCATATAAATTCAATTAACAACAACAACAATAATGTAGAAGTGCTCCAATGTCATCATTACAAGTCATCCACAACCTTCCGAGGGAGACTGTTCTCCTAGGGTTGGCCTAGATGACCTCCGGGGTCCCTTTCCCACTCTGCGATTCTGTGATTCTATGATAAGAAGAGGCTGCTGGATCAGACCAAAGGGGACCCGTCCAGACCACCTTCTCACCAATGGAAAACCTGCAGGCAGGATCTGAGAGTCCTTTCCTCTCCTGTGGTTTCCAGCAACTGGGAGTCAGAATAATAATAATAATAATAATAATAATAATAATAATAATAATAATTTATACCCTGCCCATCTGGCTGGGCTTCCCCAGCCACTCTGGGCAGCTCCCAACTGAATATTAAAAACACAATACAGCATTAAACGTTAAAAACTTCCCTAAACAGGGCTGCCTTCAGATGTCTTCTAAAAGTCCGTTGTTTATTGACTTGACATCTGATGGGAGGGCGTTCCACAGGCTGGGCGCCACCACCAAGGAGGCCTTTGCTGCCTCCGACTGTGGAGGGACGCCCATCGATAGCCCTCTCTTCCTCCATGAATTTGTCTAATCCTCTTTCAAAGCCATTTTGGCTGGCGGCCAGAGCTGCCTCCTGAGGGAGGGGGAGTTCCACAGTTTAACACTGCGCTGCGTGGACGTTCCCCCCCTGTCCTAAATCTTCCATCCATCAACTTCATTAGATGTTGGTGAGTTTCTGTCGTTATGAGAGAGGGAGAAGAACTTCACCCGCTGTCTCCATGCCATGCATCATTCTATTTCTTGCCAATTCTTCCTCCCTTCCTTTTCTCCAAACTGAAAAGTCCCAAACCGAGAATTCAGAGGCAGGACCTGATTTCCCAGCTGGATTCTTTCTCTCCCCCTGGGATCACTGAGTCATCTGTCCTCCTGCTGCCAAAGGGCATTTCCACTCAACAGGTGCAGAATTTGTGGGAGGAACAGTCACCCGCTTTAAGCTCCTGTTATTTAAGGTGGTTCTGCTCTGCTGAGAGGACTCATGCTGCGCACGCCTTCTAGAGCTCTTCTTCATGAAGGCTCCTGCATCACCAACCTGCGAGGCTTCCCCCTCTTTCTTTCTTTCTTTTTTATTTTCAATGCAAAATTACAACAAAAATTACAAACATTGAATCCAAAATATAACTATACAAACAAGAAATAAAAACAGAACACAAAAAAGGAAAAAAGAGAAAAAGGAAAAGAAAAAACACACATCTACTAATAAAACATATCTTCATTCTAATTTAGTCATTACATACATATACACATATTGACTTCCTTCCTTTGTTCTAAGACCTCAAAAATTGTACTCTTTCTAAATTGTTGTGTCTAATGTGGATTACTTTTATCTTTATACTTTTTACATCATTTTTCTTTTTCTTTTTCTTTTAACCCTGTAAAGCATCATTCATTACATACCGATATACTTACTCCAGAACAATGTTTTTTCATATACTCTTTAGCGCACCCCCATTCTTTTAATAATTTCTGGTCTGATTGTCCCCTTATGAATGCTGTGAGTCTTGCCAGGTTTATATGTTCACAAAATTTAAGTTGCCATTCTTTCATTGATGGAATTTTTCTCCCTTTCCAGTCTTTTGCTATAAGCATCCTGGCAGCTGTCGTTGCATAAAGGAATATTTCCCTTTGATTGTCAGGAATATCATTTGTGATTACCATATTTTTCACTCTATAGGATGCACTTTTCCCCCTCCAAAAATGAAGGGGAAATGTGTGTGCGTCCTATGGAGTGAATGTAGGCTTCAGGCAGCTATCCGCAAGCCTTCGGAGCGCTCCGAAGCAGTGGCGTAGCGTGGGTTGTCAGCACCCGGGGCAAGGCAAGTAATTTGCGCCCCCTAACCCATGGATTTGCTCCCCCTAACCCGTGGATTTGCGCCCCCTAACCCCCAGATGTTGCGCCCGGTGTGGCTGCCCCCCTGCACCCCCCACGCTACGCCACTGCTCCGAAGGCTTGCGGATAGCAGCCTGCAGCCTGAAGCCCGGGGAGTGCAGTGCCAACTCCCACTGCGCTCCCCAGGCTTCAGGCAGCTATCCGCAAGCCTTCTGATGTGCTTTCAAACTTTTCGATCCATCCCGCTGGCTGTCTTGGCTTCTGCCAAAGCTGCGTGCAGCCTCTCCCGGCTGGAGAGGTTGCGTGTGGTTAAAGAGGAAGCCAAGACAGCCAGCGGAATGGATCCCGCTTGCTGTCTTGGCTTCTTTGGGGCTGGGGGGGGGAAATAATCCCCCCTTTATTCCCCCCCCCTAAAAACTAGTTGTGCCCTATGGTCCGGTGTGCCCTATAGAGCGAAAAATACGGTATACCTAAAAGGAATGCCTTAGGTGCTTCCCCCCTCTTTCTTGGGGATTGTCCGCCCTCCTGCCTGTTGCGATGCGCCCAAGGGGACAGGGGCAATTGGCAGACCCTCAGCTGGCTCCAGCCCACCGGCCGGCAGCCGGTCGAACTCCAGTCCTCGGTTCTGCATCAAAACTGTGACTCAGAGCTTCAGAAGCCTTTCAGAAGCTGAGCACGCAAGCCAGCAGAGATAACAAACTCCTTGAAGCGGAAGGGCGGACAGAGGCATATGTAAAGCATATTTACAAGCAGTTTATTTAACATACATCAGGACAAAGGAAAAAACATGTCTCCCCCCTTTCGTGTCCAAGAAAGAAGCAGCAAAAAGGCAAAAGCTAATCAATGCTTTTGAATTCTGGTGCTGGAGGAGACTCTTGAGAGTCCCATGGACTGCAGGGAGATCAAACCTCTCCATTCTTAAGGAAATCAGCCCTGAGTGCTCACTGGAAGGACAGATCCTGAAGCTGAGGCTCCAAGACTTTGGCCACCTCATGAGAAGAGAAGACTCCCTGGAAAAGACCCTGATGTTGGGAAAGATGGAGGGCGCAAGGAGAAGGGGACGATAGAGGATGAGATGGTTGGATGGTGTTCTTGAAGCTACCAGCATGAGTTTGACCAACTGCGGGAGGCAGTGGAAGACAGGATTGCCTGGCGTGCTCTGGTCCAGGGGGTCACAAAGAGGCGGACACGACTAGACGACTAAACAACAACAATACACAAACGGAAGTTCCCGGCAAGCTGTGCTGGAATGTAAACAGACATGTGACATACCACAGCTCTACACATCTGTTTAGGTGGAACAGAATATCCTAACACTGCCAAGATGGAAGTGGCCCCTCCTGTTGCCATCTGCTTTCCGGCCCTGCCAACTTCCTGTCTGCCCCTCCCCACCTTCCCATCAGATTTCCACCTGAGGTTTAAATGGCTGGAATACTTTGAAAGGATGCTGTCAGTGGCTCAAATGTGTTCCTTCCAACTTTCCCAATTCTATGTTTCTATGAAACCCTCAGATGGCACAACTGGGTTTTTCTATGACTGTTTTTATTCTGTCTGTTGGATACGGTCTCTATCTCCTGCTTAATCATCTATAGCCTCAAAAAGGTTAACATAGAATATAAAATGTTCGTTAAAAATACAGATTTATTGAATTTGTATCCCAACTTCCCCCCTCTGCAAGAGCTCCAAGTGTTGCAGCTGTGTCAGTGAGTGAGCAGGACAAAGCCAAAGTTTTCCCACTAATCTCACTCTCAGTTTCGGTCACTGATGAAACTCAAACAGAAGAATTAAGCCTTTTGCTGTTCTGGCTTGAGGCCCTATGTGATTAGCCTGGCTGCAGGCTTGGAATGGACACTCCTCAATGTATCATGGAAGTGGCCTGGGGAACTCATTGCAACCAGATGTCATGGTGGACAGAAGCACATGTGGTTTTCTAAGTATGTTAGATTGTGGTGGAGGATGGGTGGTGTATTAAATGGATGCTGTATGCGGCAGGCAGGAGGGGAACATCCCATAGTCGGAGGCAGCCTCCCTCAGGCTACCCGATGCCAGGGAGGGAGAAAGGACAGTCGTGGACATCTGTCGCCATCTTGTTCTGCTACTGAGCTTCATGGTTGGGTGGGGATTTGAACCCTTCTCTCCCAGGCCCTGGTCGGACACTCTCAGTGGGTCTCAAACATTTTTTTAAAAATAAATTTTTATTATTTTCCTAATACATACTTTTACAACACACTACAATAAATCACATAGATACTTTTAGCTCTGCCGAGCTTGTGACTTCCCTCCATCCCTTCAGCAAGTATCCCTTATTTTCTTATATCGTGCATTCTATTTTTTAACCTTATATCTACTATACATTGTAAGAGCTACGGTATTTCAGTCCTGCCAGTGTTTTTAAAGTTTTACAGTTATCCTTTATATACACCATAAATTTACTCCAGTTCTCTTGAAACCTCTGATCGTCCTGATCCCGAATTCTTCCCATCAGCTTGGCTAACTCTGCATAACTCATCATTTTCGTCTGCCACTCCGCAATGGTGGAAACTTCTTGCAATTTCCAGTTTTGGGCAAGCATATTTCTTGCCGCTGCTGTGGCGTACATAAAGACGCATTGGTCCGCTTTCTTAATTTCCTTCCCCATCAACCCCCAAAAAAGGCTTCAGAATTTTTGGGAAAGGTGTATTTAAATATTTTATTGAGTTCATTGTAAATTAACTCCCAAAAGTTCTTAACTTTATCACAAGTCCACCACATGTGGTAAAAGTCTCCATCCGCCTCTTTGCATTTCCAACATTTTTTGTCCTTCATCCTATACATTTTTGCCAGTTTTACCGGAGTTAAATGCCACCTATAAATCATTTTCATTAGGTTCTCTTTTAAAGCCACACATGCCATAAATTTCATATTTACATTCCATAACTCATACCATGCGTCAAATTCTATATTGTGCCCAAAATCTATAGCCAATTTTATCATTGCTTCTTTCACTTCTTCATTTTTTGTAAACCATTCCAATAAAAATCATACATTTTGGATAATGTTTTATCTCTGCCTTCTATTAAATCTATTTGAAACCTTGATTTTTTGTCTTCAAACCCAACTTTTCTTTTATCGTCATTCAATATATCATTACCGGCAACCTGATGGTATTGCAACCAACCTGTAAACATACCTTCTATTTGATCATATGGCTTAAGTTTTATCCCTTGTTTTGGGGGTCTCAAACATTTTTGTGCTGCTGCTCTCTTGGTTCCATCAACTCGCCCCCAGTGCCCCCCACCCTGCCCTACACCATAAAAGCCCCCGGGGAGGTGAGATCACCTAGGAGGGTACAAAGAGGCAGGGGGCAGCAGAGGAGGGGATTATGGAGAGCACAAATGAAAACCAGACTTCGAAAAGCTGATATCATAGGATCAAGTTCATCAGTTTTGTTTAATTAATTAAACTAAATAGTTTTAGCTGGATTTTGAATAAATGGGCAATTAATTTTTGCTGTTTTGAATTTTATCACGTTATTGCCAGGCAAAAATGTTCCTTTTAAACCACGTCTTTGGCTGATTAATATTCTATGGCCTTTTAAATGTGTTTGTGGGAAGGGGATGTTATTGGTTTCCTTTCCTTTTTGTTTTCATTATTTATTTTGTGCTTTCAGCCTGTATTTCTATCTTGTGAACCACACTGAAATCTTCAGATGAAGGGCAGTGTATAAAATTATTTAACTAATTAATAGAAAAAGAAGTGCGAGAACTCACCGGGAATGCCTCCCTTATTCTCGGTGGGACTCCAGTGCAGTTAATGCAGTTAAACCTGAGTGAATAAAAAGATGATTTCATCCTGCATGCTAGGCAGGGCCGGATAGAGATCTTTTTTTAGAGGCCCTAAACACTTAAAAGATTTTGGTGCCCCCATATATATCTCATCCAAAATATAAACAATAATAAACTGTAAATCTAAGCTGTACTTTTTGAAAGGAAACAAAACCTGCAGTAGGATGGAAAATAATCTTTATTTTTGTATGCTCTCACTTTATTTCTATTTGAAAAAAAATTATCCGACTTTTTCTAATTGCAAAGTCTTTGATCAGATCCTCAACCTAATCTCACCCGACACATCTGCTTCTATACTCAGTCGAGATGAGGCATTCAGCCTGCCTTGCTGCACTCTTGTTCTATTGGGATTTTAAATATACTTTTAACTGAGAAAAGGAACACTCAGAAGAGCAATTGGTGACCATTCATGTTTAAAATCCTGCAATGGAAAATTTCTGGGGTGCTTCCCTTGATGCTCTAAGCACATGCTTATTTTGCTTAACGTTAATCCAGCCCTTATGCTTGGACGTTTTCTTGCTGTCTTTTATTGCCTATGGTTGCTTTTAAAATTATATACATATAAAATTATTATATGTTGTTGTTTAGTTGCTTAGTCGTGTCCAACTCTTCGTGACCCCCTGGACCAGAGCACGCCAGGCCCTCCTGTCCTCCACTCCCTCCTGCAGTTTGGTCAAACTCATGCTGGTAGCTTCAAGAACACTGTCCCACCATCTTGTCCTCTGTCGTCCCCTTCTCCTTGTGCCCTCCATCTTTCTCAACATCAGGGTCTTTTCCAGGGAGTCTTCTCTTCTCATGAGGTGGCCAAAGTCTTGGAGCCTCAGCTTCAGGATCTGTCCTTCCAGTGAGCACTCAGGGCTGATTTCCTTAAGAATGGATGGGTTTGATCTTCTTGCAGTCCATGGGACTCTCAAGAGTCTCCTCCAGCACCATAATTCAAAAGCACTGATTCTTCGGCGATCAGCCTTCTTTACGGTCCAGCTCTCACTTCCATACATCACTACTGAGAAAACCATAGTTTTAACTATACCTTGCCGTGGTGAAGGGGCTTGAATAACTCAGAGAAGCTATGAGCTATGCCATGCAGGGCCACCCAAGATAGACAGGTCATAGTGGAGAGTTTTGACCAAACGTGATCCACCTGGAGCAGGAACTGGCAAGCCACTGCAATATCGCTGCCAAGAAAACTCCATGGACAAAGACAAAATTATTATATATTTCCAGTTACAGATAGGTAGCCGTGTTGGTCTGCCATAGTCAAAACAAAAAAATTCCTTCCAGTAGCACCTTAAAGACCAACTAAGTCAGTTCTTGGTATGAGCTTTCGTGTGCATGCACACTTCTTCAGATACACTTCTTCGTATCTGAAGAAGTGTGCATGCACACGAAAGCTCATACCAAGAACTGACTTAGTTGGTCTTTAAGGTGCTACTGGAAGGAATTTTTTTGTTTTTATTATATATTGTCATTTAAACACCTTGTTGTAAGGCGCCCGGGAATATTAAAAGACTGGTGGCTATATAAATCTAACAGCAAACAAACAAACAAACAAACAAACAAACAAACAAACAAACAAACATATCCCAGTGACGAAATGCGGCGGGGGAGAGTAGTTGCGCGCAGCTGCGCTTCCTTTTGCGCGCCGAGCATCCCGACCGGCCGATCGCGCAGCGCCCCCTGGCGGGATAACGCGCCGCCCTGCCTGCCGACTGGTCCTGATGCTGCGTCCGGCGCTGGGCGGGAGGCGGGCGGCGCTGGGCGGGGATGGCTCTGTGTGACCGGCGGGCGCTGAGCCCCTGAAGGCGGACGCGCGCCGGAGAGAGAGAGAAAGGGAGACCATGTTCCGCTGCGTCGTGCAGCGCGCCTGCAGCCTGCCCGCCTTGGAGAAGGGCGACAAGCGCAGCGACCCGGTGGCCAGCGTCACCTTCCGAGGTAAGGGCCCCTCCGAGACTCAGCCCAGAGGCAGAGCGTGGGGGGCAGAGGTCTGGACAAGGGGGGGGGGACTCCTTCTCCTCTCTGCCCCACCCCACAGGCTGCTCAAAAAGGGAGCTCTGCTCGGCACTCCTGTTTTGTTGATTTTGCAGAGGGAGTTTATTCTAATCTGTATCTTAGATTCATGCTTTTGGACTTACTTTTCGTAGTGGCAGTCTTCGTATTTATTTATTTCATTGCATTTTATAGCATACCTTGTTTTCTGAGAAGCTCAGGGTGGCCGGCATGGTCCTACCCCCCTCCTCATCTAATCCCCACAAGGACCCTTCGAAGCATAGCTGTCAACGTTTTCCCTTTTTTAAAGGGAAATTCTCTTATTCCGAATAGGATTCCTTGCAAGAAAAGGGAAAAGTTGACAGCTATGCTTCGAAGTAGGGACGCAGGAGGCGCTGTGGGTTAAACCACAGAGCCTAGGACTTGCCGTAGGCGGTTTGAATCCCCACGACAGGGTGAGCTTCCATTGCTCAGTCCCTGCTCCTGCCAACCTAGCAGTTCAAAAGCACGTCAAAGTGCAAGTAGATAAATAGGTACCACTCGGGCAGGAAGGTAAACGGTGTTTCCATGCGCTGCTCTGGTTCGCCAGAAGTGGCTTAGTCATGCTGGCCACATGACCCGGAAGCTGTACGCCGGCTCTCTCAGCCAATAAAGCGAGATGCGCGCAGCAACCCCAGAGTCGTCTGCGACTGGACCTAACGGTCAGGGGTCCCTTTACCTTTACCTATGCTTTGCAGTAGGCTGAGAGGCAGGGACTGGCTCCCAAGCCACACCTAGTGAGCTTCCTGGCCAAGTGGGGATTTGCTCTCTGGTCTCCTCCCGGGAGAAATGGGAAAGTCTTGGGTTTTCTCTGCCCCCACAGTCAGAGGCAGCGATGCTTCTGAATCCTTTGCTGGAAACCACCGGAGGGGAGAGTTACTCTTGTCCTCAGATCCTGCTTGCAAGTTTCCCATTGTCACATCTGGTTGGCCCCCGGCAGAACAGGATTCTGGCCTAGATGGGTCCCCTTGGGCCTGATCCAGCCGCGATCTTCTCAAGTTCTTATGCATCTGCCCCTTTGTTCCTTCTGAACTGCTGTCTTCTGATGTGTTTCCACCAACCAACTCCAATTCACGTTTTTATTTGGTGTGATGTTGTCACGACCCTCTTCTTCCTTATACCTTTGACCATATAAGTAACAGAATGTATTTATTTATTGAATGATTATAGATAAGGAAAGGACACAAAAAACAACAACAACACAGCAACACCCAGGGACATTTTAAAGCATAAAATCATTGGCCCTGCCTGGAGATTGAGATGTGATTATTCTGCATGCAAAGCAGATGTTCTTCCCCTCCTGCCTTTCCCCTACAGACCATGCCAATGACCATAATGGGCAGTCCCCACCTTACGTTTACAGGTCACATGAAAACCCAGTTAAAACAAGAACTCCTTTAAGCCAAAAATGTGAAAACATCTGCAGAGTTTCTGGGAACCTGGAGAGGGAACTACCGTATTTTTCGCCCTATAGGATGCACTTTCCCCCCTCCAAAAATGAAGGGGAAATGTGTGTGTGTCCTATGGGGCGAATGCAGGCTTTTGCTGAAGCCTGGAGAGCGAGAGGGGTCGGTGCGCACCGACCCCTCTTGCTCTCCAGGCTTCAGGA
The DNA here is from genome assembly GCF_951804945.1 of Podarcis cretensis. NCBI lineage: Eukaryota > Metazoa > Chordata > Lepidosauria > Squamata > Lacertidae > Podarcis > Podarcis cretensis. Next base: position 1,958,313 of record NC_137178.1, on the reverse strand, counting down.
AGCTCTGCGCAACCCTCGGGAGACCGGCGCGACTTCACGCCGGTCTCCCCAGGGCTGCGCAGAGCTGCCTGCATTCTGAAGCCTGGGGCGCGCTGAAGAGCGCACCCGGGCTTTGCGCAGCTCTTCGCAAGCCTGGGGAGACCGGCGTGACTTCGCGCCGGGCTCCCTAGGCTTGCGGATAGCAGGCTGTTCTGGGGGCTGGGGACGGGGGAAGCTCGGGCTTCCCCCGCGCCAGCCCTGTGCCTGGGGGGGAAATATTTTTTTCCTTTACCCCCCCCCCCAAATCTAGGTGCATCCTATGGGGCGGTGTGCCCTATGGGGCGAAAAATACGGTAGATGTCTGCATCCAGCAAAGATTTATATGGACATACCTATATTCCAGGGAGTGGTCTCATAGCAGAATTGTGGACTTGGAAGAGACCATGAGGGTCATCTAGTCCAACCCCTTGCAATGCCCAACGTGGGGCTCGAACCCACCACCCCGAGATTAAGAGTCTTGTGCGCTACCGACTGAGCTAGGTCTCAACCTGATATCAAGTCGAGAGGCTCAGCATGTTGATTGTTCCCTGGGAACAGAGGTGCAATTTGACATTTCACTTGTGTGGGGCAATGGTGGAAGTGGCATGAGGTATGGAGACGTGTGTAACCTCAGATAAAACTGTAGACAAGACGCCCTCCAAACTCTCCACCCAGCTGAAAATAAGAGCCCCCTTCTAAGCTTGGAATAGTTCTATTTTCATGCCAGGGATTCCTGCCAGTGCCCCACCCTGCTGAGACCTCTGATTCTGTTCTCCCTTCTGTCAGTTGCTGGATAGCTGGACCTGCACTTATTCCAAAGCACAGAGATTCTCAGAGACCTGAGGTCCAGAATTGCAGGTGAGGTGACTGAAACCTGGAGATGGGTCAGCGACTCACGCTTAGCAACATTTGAGCCATGCATTATTCCCTTTATATTATTTTAAAATTATTTTTTCCAAACGTTTTCACAATCACCTCAAATCAAATAATTACATTATTTCATCAGTTGACTTCATCTCCGCAGTGTTTTTACTCCTGGATTATATCTTTATCTATTACAAAAAAGTTTCTCTGCTGCAATCATTTTGTCATTTTTCTTCTTCTGCTTTTATCTCAAATCTTGCCTGCGATTTCATTTGGCTGTAATGCTTTTTAAAAATGAAAGCCCTCCATTTTTCTTTGAAAAGTTCATCATTCTGACCTCTTAATTTCGCTTTCAGCTTTGCCATTTCTGCCTAGTCCATTACTTTCAAAAGCCACTTCCCCTTCACTGCAACCTCCTCTTCTTCCCGTTTCTCAGCATATAATATTTTAGCTGCTGTTGTCACAAACATAAATAGTTTGGGCAACTTCTTTGGAACACCTGCCCCTAATATACCTTCAAGCTTCTGGTTTTTGGGGAATATCCCATTTAAACCTTTTCTTCCTTTCATTATATATATCAAGCCAGGCGTTATTCCTCAGCGGGGGGCCAGCAGGATTTCCTGGGCCTGGTGTATTGTGTGTGTTATTTCAGGTCCAGATTCCTGCCTTGCAGGGGGTTGGACTAGATGACCTCTGGGGGATCCCTTCCAACTCTACGACTCTACGATTCTATGATGTCATGGTCCAAATTGCCTTGCTGAAGGCTGATTTGGCTTCCCATTTTGGTACGTTGGCTCATGTTGTCAGCTGAGCTCCCGTGTCCTGCAAGGAACAAATTTATTTTTTTGTATATAATTTTTAAATTAAACTTTATGTTTTACAATTTAAAGTACTCGTTTTTTTACATCCTTAAAATATCCATGACTTCCCTTCTTCCCTTCCCATGGTCTATTTTATATATCCTCAATCCCTGCCTATTTTACAGAAACTATACCATTCAGCATTCCCTTATTACATGCATCAAAACTTATTTACACTGTTGAATTTGTCTTAATGCTGCCATCGCTGCAAGGAACAATTTTAAACCTGCACGTGTGTCACGGGGGGAAATTAGCATTTGCAAATGAGCAGTGGCCTTTTTCTCCCCACAAGAGGCGGCAACTTTGGGCGTTCTCTGCCCTCCTGCACTTCCTTGGGAACAAATATCATCTGCAAACACAGCTCCACTCTTTCCTTCCTCCTTCCCATTCTGAGCAATGCCTTTTTCAAATGCTGAACCGTCTGAGTCTGCTGAGTGACCATATATAGCAGTTTTTGGCTCTGCACGGGGAGAGCCACAAAGCTATACCAGGCAGACCTTCCTGCAGAGCTTTGGCAATAGCAGCTCCTCCTATTGTTCTGTCTCTCAAGAGTCTTCCATTTCCTTTTACCATTTTGTGGCAAAACTGAGCAGAGAGAGAGAGAGAGAGTCCCTTTCTGCCCCTGCCAAATGATTTGCTCAGCCTTCCAAGCCTTTTTTCTCTGCTTCGGAGTCTAGATCCTCCTTCCGGTTTTGGACATCTCTGTTTAGACTGTCAGACACGTGATGCGCTCCAAAGATAGATTATAAAAGCAACAAGCGGATGAGGCAGAATGGTTTTCGTCTCCTAGGACAGTCGAGCTACTCCAGAAGCACCAGGCGGCCTCTATGCCAGGGGCATGTGGCTGGGTGGTTAGAGCAGCCTTCCAGAAGTTTGGGTTTCCATCTCCCATCATCCACAACCATTGGATGAGCTGACTGAGGATGTTGGAGGCTGCAGCCCAATAATAGCTAGGGCAGCAAAGTCAGAGAACTCTGGCTGGGCAAGACTAGCATTTTTGGAGGGGGAAATAGGTGGCCTATATCTTTAAAATGAAACCAAGCCAATGGATAAATGATGGCAAGCAGGGCCTGAATCGGGGCCTCTGGTCTGGGCTTTTTACACGCTTTGACATGAAGGAGTCAGGTTCACATCTGTGTGAGGAAAGGTGACCTGGCGTCAGGGCCGGCCCAAGGCATTTTGCTGCCAGAGGAGAAACAGCTGATGTCCCCCCCCCCCACCGCAGCCTCTAGTGAAGTGGGACTCCAAAGCTCTCCCCATTATCTCCTTATTTTAGACTCTGCACAAACATCCAGAGAGAGAGAGAGAGAGAGAGAGAGGAGAGGAGAGGAAGGAAGGAAGGAAGGAAGAGAGAGGAGAGAAAAAGAAAGAGAGACAGACAGACAGACAGACAGACAGACAGACAGAGAGGAGAGAAAGAGAAAGAGAGAGGAGAGAGAGAGACAGAGACAGAGAGAGACAGAGACAGAGAGGAGAGAAAAAGATAGAAAAAAAGAAAGAAAGAGAGAGAGAAAAAGAGAGGGAGAGGAGAGAATAAGAAAGAGAAAGCGAGAGCGAGAGAGACAGAGACAGAGAGAGGAGAGAAAGAGAGAGAGAGAGAGAAGAGAAAAAGAGAGAGATATTAATAAAACTGGATGGATCAAACATCAACTAACTATAATGAATTAAGTGGTTTCTGAAATGGCGAAATTAACTGCCAAATTAAGAGGACATAATGATGACGTGTTTAAGGAGGATTGTCTCTCAAATTATCACCCATATATGAAGTCGCTTGCAGGATTTGAAATATAAGACACGGATTATTGACAGAATTAACAATAGTGGGGTTTAGAAAATCAAAACTTATGTGCTGTAAAACAGCTAATAAAAAAGGAGTAAAAAAGAAGGATCTGGAAAGGAGGGGCCGGAAGTCCAGAAGAAACTTTGCATGTTTTTGTTTTTAAATTGTATATGATAATAAATGTTTTGGAATATTTTTGGAGATTTAATAGAAATTATATGGAAAAAACGAATTCATTGCTTTTCCTGTTCTCCTGTAAGTTCCAACATCTTCTTCTTAAATTGGGCAGGTGGATAAACAGAGCACTGACACCTGGATCTATGTGATCTGGGACAGGTGTGTGTGGGATTTTCAGCCACACCGGCTGCCAGGGATCTCCTTCCAGAATTGCAATTGACTACTCTGATGGGGACAGACAGATGGGTGGCTTTAGACCTGCCGTCCAGAGGAGATGGCTGGACCGAAGGCTTTCTGTGTTTTAGAGAGAATGAGTGTGGATGTCCTTGTGTGAGAGAGAGAGATAGAGATCTCAAAGAAACCTGTTTTCCACCCAGGCTTGTTCCGTTGCTGATGCCATTGTGCTTGTCATTTGCCTTTTCTGCCCATGCCCAGCCTTGGAACTGCAGCCCTGACCCTGCTGCACCCCTTCTCTTCCCTTATCTTGCCTGCTGCCCCCACCCTGGCACCTAGTAGCAGGGTGCCAGCTGGAGTCTCTTTGGGCAGGAGTTGGCCATCTGCACCAACCTCTGGCCAAGGATTCAGAGGAGGCTCTTTCCGCCCAAGATAATTTTAAACTCGGAATGCAATAGCTTGAACTCAGGTCCTTGTGCACACCTCCTGCTGCTGAGCTCTGCCCCTTCTCTGACTGGGCTGTGAATTGTTAATGCGGAAACATCTGTTCAGACCATTGTGAAAAATGTGCTGCTACTGGGGCCGTTTCTTATCTTTCTGCTGTCTTTCCTAGGGGTGAAGAAGAGAACCAAGGTGATCAAGAACAACGTCAACCCCGTGTGGAACGAGGTGAGCCAGCCGCCCCTCTGCCTGAGCCTCTGATGGGTATGATCCTGTGCTTAATTTCAGCAGAGACGGCTGTGGGTCAGTCCCAGCATCACGTTCCCACTGTCAGGGATCAGCTCTGGAAGATGCTCTGAGCCTGGACTTCCTCCGCACTGAGTTGTTGAAGGTTCATTATTGTTCCACAAGATGTGTATTTCTTTAAGGGCCAGAGCAAATAACGTGACCTAGTTTTACAGCTGTGAAGCAGTACAGCAGGTCCTGTTAAGTTATGTTAAGTAAGCTGTTGGGTATAGAATATAAGGAGCAGCACCTAGCTCTCTCAGTACCCTGGTGGATGGGTTGTGCTTATTGATATATAGTAAAAGCAGTTTTTGTTTTTGTTATTAAAACCTCGCAAACGTTATTTTGCATTCCTTGTAATGTGTGGCCTCCCCAGCACGCCTTCTGCAGTGCAACTAATCTGCAAATAGCCAACATGAGTAACTAGATCAGTTGGATCTCCTGGCAAGTTGAGAGGGAGGATTGGGACCCACTCTCAGTCCCTGACCTGCTCCCCTCCTCTCCTCTTAGGGCTTTGAGTGGGACCTGAAAGGGATTCCATTAGATCAGAATGCGGAGCTCCACGTCGTCGTCAAAGACCATGAGAAGATGGGCAGAAACAGGTAGGAGATCTCCACAAAACCTTCAGAGCAGCTGGCCAACTTTGGCTCACGGCTGGTCCTACCATTGGGAGATGCGAGGCAGTGGGACGTCTTGCCATTTGCAAATTCCCCCAACGAGGGGTGCTCAAAAGTTGGAACGTGACTTGCAAATTCAAAAGACCTTTTGCTTAAATTGATAATAAATTAGTTTTGCTTGGGAAGCAAAGTGTGCGTGAAATACAGTTCTCCGTGAATTTGGCTAACCCTCTTGTGAAGCCGTCGGCTCATCTAGTCTAGCATCCTGCCCTCACAATGGCCAAGCAGATGAGGACATAAGAGCTCGGTCGGTAGACTCTTGATCTCTGGGCTGTGGGTTCAAGCCCTGCAATGGGTAAAAAAGTTTCCTGCATTGCAGGGGTTGGACCAGATGACCCTCATGGTCCCTTCCAACTCTACAACTCTATAACTTAATGCATAATAATAATAATAATAAATTCATTTATATCCCGCCCTCCCCAGCTGAAGTCGGGCTCAGAGCGGCTGCCAACAGTAAAAGTAACACAGTTTACATAATATCGCAATCTATTACTGTATTTTTCGCTCTATAAGATGCACCAGACCATAAGACGCACCTAGTTTTTGGAGGAGGAAAACAAGAAAAAAAATATTCTGAATCTCAGAAGCCAGAACAGCAAGAAGGATCGCTGCGCAGCGATCCCTCTTGCTGTTCTGGCTTCTGGGATAGCTGTGCAGCCTGCATTCGCTCCATAAGACACACACACATTTCCCCTTGCTTTTTAGGAGTGGAAAAGTGAGTCTTATAGAGCAAAAAATACGGTAATTGAAATACATTCTAAAATCATTTCATTCTAAAATCAATTCAGAATCAAATTAATGACAACCATTGGGCTAGAGTTCTGTGAGGATTACCGAAGGAGGGGGTCAGACTGTGCCTTGGCCCAAGGCCTGGTGGAACAGCTCTGTCTTGCAGGCCCTGCGGAAAGAGGTCAAGTCCCGCAGGGCCCTAGTCTCTTGGGACAGAGCGTTCCACCGGGTCGGTGCCACAGCCGAAAAGGCCCTGGCTCTGATGGAGGCCAGTCTAACCTCTCTGTGGCCTGGGACCTCCAAGATGTTTTTGTTTGAAGACCGTAAGGTCCTCCGTGAGACATACCAGGAGAGGCGGTCCTGTAGGTACGAGGGTCCTAGGCTGGATCAGGCCAGTGAACTGTGCTGGATCAGGCCAATGGTCCCTCTAGGCCAGCATTCTGGTCCCTCAGTGGCCAAGTGGGTGCCCCAAAGCGAAACTCGCAAGCTGGATTCAAGCACAAGAGGAACACTCTCCCCTCCTGTGGTTTCTAGCAACTGGGATTCAGAAACATTTCTGCCTCTGATTGTGGAGCCTTCCTGGCTAGGGGTCCATGGGAGTGGAGCTGGCTGCTGCAGGCGTTGGAGCACCCATCCTGTGTCAGTTTGCATTTCTTAGTGCAAAAAGTATTGATCTGATGTGGAGAGATCTTTCCTATTCTACTTAATTCAAGAGGGTTCTGGAAGCAGCTCCGTGTGAAAGAAACAGGCAGAAGGTTCCTGATGTTTGGGTTATTTCTTCAGAGAAGCTGAATGAAGCTGTCTTAAAATGGTTCTGTTATCACTTCTGTCAAGGTCATGCCGACTATAAAAGAAGGGCCAGAAGGAGCCTGGGTCTCACTCTTTCTATCTCTCTCCCTTCTTGTGTGGTGTTCTGTAAATTGTGTTAAGGTTTTAGTCTTATTATAAGTTATTGTAAATTTAAGTTAAGTCTGCTGCAAACTGGATTTCTTATGGACAGTGCCAGTCCTGCATGTATGGGATTTGTGACCATTATGCTCATTTGCCTTCAGGAGCAGCAAAGCTCTGCTGGATGACATATTAATTGCCTCTGGTCTGTTTTTGGGGAATCCTGCAACGTGTTTCAGTTTTTACTCTGCTAACTATACATTGGGAGTTTTGTTCTGGATCAGTATTGAGCAGAATTCCTTGCTCTTTTGGGGCATGCAAACCGCTTGCCACCTACTCTCTGCCTGCGGAGAAGTTCAAGGCATTCTTCGCCCAGAGAAACGCCTGGCCTCTCCGTGGCTCCGTGAGTTCCTAGCATTGGCAGGGCAGGAGGTGGCTGAAAGGACTCTTTATGCTGCCGAGTGACATGGAAACAATTCTCGGAAAGGGAGAGTGAAATATACTCGGAGTCGAGAGTGGATTTCATGCTCTTTATTCAGCTCATAGTGGTGAGGAGGAATGGAAGTTCCCCCAGAATGTCTGTTTTATATACATTATTTACACAATGGGCCCCACGTGATTGGCTAATTCCGGGATTCTCCTGTAGGCCAATCAGGTTGCGGGTTCACTTCCACCTGGAGCTGGATTGGGTGGCTCCTGTGGACCAATCAGACTGCTGCATTCTGGATCCTATTGTTCTAGGACCAATCAGACTGCTGCATTATGGATCCTATTGTTCTTGGACCAATCAGACTGCTGCATTCTGGACCCTTCTGTTCAAGAACCAACCAGACTTCTGCATTCTGAATCCTATTGTTCTAGGACCAATCAGACTGCTGCATTCTGGATCCTATTCAACTCGGTGCATAACAGAGAGAAAGTCACAGAGCCACATCTTAGGGGCACCAAGGGGCTTCTCAACATCCAGCAGGTCCCACGTTCAATCCTTGGCTTCTCCCTGCTGCCCCAAACCCCCGAAAGCTAGTCTGTGAGCTCGGTGGACCCAAAGCAGCTTCGGATGCAGAGCAGGAGTTCAGATTTCCGAAGCCGGACCCGGGAGGGTTGAGGCTGCAGTTCTGGATCTGCAGCTGGGAACATAGGATGCTTCCTTAAACGGAGCCAGACCTTTGGCTCATCCTCTTCTGCTTCCAGTCAGCGTAAAACAAGGTTTCCCAAACTTGGGTCTCCACCTGATTTTGGGCTAACATTCCCATCATCCCTGTTACCGGAAAAATCCGAGGGCTCCCTTGGACAAAAAGTAAAGACACCAACCAGAGTAAATTGGAGCAAATCAGCAGCCTGTAGGCTTGGCCTTTATTGAACTGTTGCAACAGGGTGCTCCCCTCACTTGCAGGTGAGAGGAAAGACACAGAAAAATGGTGTGCAAGGCCTTATAAAAACTTTTGAAATTCCCACCCTGTAGATCAAGACCACCCCCAGAAACATCATACATACATCATAGAAAGGAGGGGTTGAGGGAGGAGTTGCGGTGGTAACCCAAGTGTCCTGTCACCTGGCTGGTTCCCCCTTTCCCCCTCCCCATGAATACTTTCCAGGTGACAGAGGGGAGTTTGCAGTTTCCTGCCCCCAGAGGGAAGAGCTGATTATTGTCCTTTGTTCCAGTCTGTGCTGAATCCACTCCCATATGCAGGTCCTTTGTGAGTGTGATGGGCTTCTATCTAGGACCAAGGTTGGCATAGCAACTGGGCAGGGCTCCTGTGGATGTGCTGGGATGGTGAAGGGATTATGGCTGCCCTGTATCAAACCTTCCCCATTTTGTAGTCCTTCCTTCATGGCGTAAAATAAAAGTGGAACAGTGCAAATCCGATGTATGGTTGATTTTCTATGAATTTATAACAGAAGCGTAGCGTATGTAGTGTGTGAGTGTGAGTGTGTGTGAAGTTTGTACAAACTGAATGATTGGGGGGGGGGGTGTTTTCTGCTACATCCCTGACCACTGTTCCTGCTAGCTGGGGATGATGGGAGTTGTAGTCTAAAAATGGCTGGAGACCTGAGTTTGGGGAACCCTGGAGTAGACCATACTGAGCTCAGATGGATTCAGTATAAAGGCAGACATTGTTTACGAGGCAGACACTCTGCCGCTGAGCTATGGTCCTTCAAAGGTGATTTCTCACACTTTTTCAGAGGATGTTGGTGGGGTTCAAAGCCTGGATCACAGGCTGCCTTCGTTATCCTTGACTGCATTGTCACCACATTCCTCTTTTGCTGCTCTGGCTGCCTGGACGTGAAAGAAGTACCAAAAATCCACCGAATGATTGCCAACCCTGAATGGCTACCTTAGGGGTTGGCTCCGCAACCTTTTTGGGCTCGTGGGCACATTTGGAGATGGTAGAAACTGTCATGGAATTGTAGAGCTGGAAGGGACCCCATGGGGGCATCTAGTCTAGGGCTGCCGTTTGTCCAGGTTTCTCCAGACACATCTGGGAATCAGGGTGCAAAAATGGCGCCTGGGAGGATTTTTGCAGAATCGGCAAAATGTCCAGGGAAACCTGGACGTGTGGCAAGTAGAGCGATTAAAACAATAAGTGCTTGAAAATCCCCCCAAATTCCCCAACCCTAATCTAGTCCAAACCCCTGGAATGAAGCAGCCTCAATTAAAACATCCAAGACTATCCAACCTTTGCTTAAAAACCTCCAATGGAGAATCTGTTAGAATTCCTGACAGAATCCACTGCCTCAGGAGGGAGACCGGTCTACTGTCTAATGACCCTTACTGTCAGAAAGTCTTCCTGATGTTGAGTCAGAATCTCCTTTCTTGTAACTTGAAGCCGTGGGTTCGAGTCCTATAATAATAATAATAATAATAATAATAATAATAATAATAATAATAATTTATTATTTATAACCCGCCCATCTGGCAGGGCCTCCCCAGCCACTCTGGGCGGCTTCCATAAAAACCAAAAATACAGCAGGAGAAAACAAGCTTGCTCTGTCTTCCATGTGACAGCCCTTGAGATATTTGAAGACGGCTCTCTTATCCTCCTCTCAGGAGAAAGGGGTGTGTGCGGTCTGCCCCGGGTGTCATCTGGGGTTGTAGTCTGACATTCTAATGGGTCTTATAGGCAACTAGACCCTTGAACATGTATAGAGTAGCTTCCCACTTTGCAAGCTCAGCCAGGCTCGACCCTGCTAGGTTTTGGGGGAAGGAGCTTCTGGGAAGATGGTGGCAGAGGTCAGGGGTAGCTCCTCTAGCATTGCGGTTGGAGGATGGATGGCGGCTAACAGATTGAGGTTGAATCCTGACAAGACAGAAGTACTGTTTTGGGGGGACAGGAGGCGGGAAGGTGTGGAGGATTCCCTGGTCCTGAATGGGGCAACTGTGCCCCTGAAGGAGCAGGTGCGCAGCCTGGGAGTCATTTTGGACTCACAGCTGTCCATGGAGGCACAGGTCAAATCTGTGTCCAGGGCAGCTGTTTACCAGCTCCATCTGGTACGCAGGATGAGACCCTCCCTGCCCGCAGACTGTCTCGCCAGAGTGGTGCATGCTCTAGTTATGTCCCGCTTGGACTACTGCAACGCGCTCTATGTGGGGCTACCTTTGAAGGGGACCCAGAAACTACAACTAATCCAGAATGCAGCAGCTAGACTAGTGACTGGGAGCAGCCGCCAAGACCACATAACACCGGTCTTGAAAGACCTACATTGGCTCCCAGTACGTTTCCGAGCACAGTTCGAAGTGTTGGTGCTGACCTTTAATGGCCTTGGTCCAGTATATCTGAAGGAGCATCTCCACCCCTATTGTTCTACCCGGACACTGAGGTCCAGCGCTGAGGGCCTTCTGGTGGTTCCCTCACTGCAAGAAGCCAAGTTACAGGAAATCAGGCAGAGGGCCTTCTCGGTAGTGGCACCCTCCCTGTGGAACGCCCTCCCACCAGACGTCAAAGAGAACAACTACCAGACTTTTAGAAGACATCTGAAGGCAGCCCTGTTTAGGGAAGCTTTTAATGTTTGATGTATTACAGTATTTTAATATTCTGTTGGAAGCTGCCCAGAGTGGGCGGGGTATAAATAAATATTATTATTATTATTATTATTATTATTATTATTATTATTATTATTATTATTATATTTATTATTCATTATCATCTCTGAGCCTCATCAAGTAGCTAGTCCCTGTTGCTTTCGTGGAGATGGAGCCAGAAGTCTCCTTGCGAAGGAAGAGGCATCTGGGAAGGTTTGTCTTCCCAAAGTGTTCCTGGAGTGCTGAACAGGCGCTCCCATAAAAGGGGTTCTTGTTGCACCATAGAGAGAATCTGAGCTGCCACAAGAGTTCAGTGTGTCAGCTCTGAGAAGGCAGCCCCTGCTAGGTGGGTGGGAAGGGGAGAAGAGAAGAGAAGAGAAGAGGACTGTTTAAGAATAGCCCTGTCGAAAGAGGATATCCAGGAATAGCAAGGATGATTCAGGGCAAGAGAATCCGGAGACCTCAAGTCTGGCTGTGTGCCTGAGGTCTGGGGAAAAAAAATAATGATTGGAGGGATGTCTCTCCTTCGTCGAATATTGGAATGGTAGAGTTGGAAGGGATTGCCAAAGGTCATCTAGCTCAACCCCCTCCAACGCAGGAACGGTAGCTGAGCAATTCCTGCAAAGCAGGAACCAAAGCCTTTGGAAGGGGACAAGACTGCAAGATGCACCCAGGGCTATTGGGACCAAAAAAGAGACAGGCCCAAGGTAGAATAAGAGAATCGTAGAATTGTAGGATCAGAAGGGACCCCCAAAAGTCATCTGTCCCAACCCCACGCCATGCAGGAACCAGAGCTAAAGCATCCCTGGTAGAGAGCTCTCCAGCCCCTGTTTAAAAACATCCAAGGATGGAGAGGCTGGCCCCTTCTGAGGGAGTCCATTCCACTGTTGAGTACGGCTGGGTGATATCTGGTTTTCAACGACAGAGGACGAGATGGTGGGACAGTGTTCTCAAAGCTACCTGCATGAGTTTGAGCAAACTGCGGGAGGCAGTGGAAGACAGGAGGGCCTGGCATGCTCTAGTCCAGGGGGTCACAAAGAGTCGGACACAACTAAACGACTAAACAACAACAACAAACCATGTAAATACCACCAGAAAATAAAAATAAAAACTCTTCCAGGCCCTCCTGTCTTCCACTGCCTCCCATAGTTTGGTTAAACTGATGCTGGTAGCTTCGAGAACACTGTCCCACCATCTCATCCTCTGTCGTCCCCTTCTCCTTGTGCCCTCCATCTTTCCCAACATCAGGGTCTTTTCCCGGGAGTCTTCTCTTCTCAGGAGGTAGCCAAAGTATTGGAGCCTCGGCTTCAGGATCTGTCCCTTCCAGTGAGCACTCAGGGCTGATTTCCTTCAGAATGGAGAGTTTTGATCTTCTTGCAGTCCATGGGACTCTCAAGAGTCTCCTCCAGCACCAGAATTCAAAAGCATCCATTCTTCGACGATCAGTCTTCTTTATGGTCCAGCTCTCACTTCCATACATCACTACTGGGAAAAGGAGGCTCCATTAGCTAAAGTGGTGCTAAGGTTAAGAACAGTTTCAGGTTAAGAACGGACCTCCGGAACAAATTAAGTACTTAACCCGAGGTACCACTGTAAATTTGTTTATGTTCATTCAAAACCTGCCAAGGGGTCCAATTCATTTTGTTGTCTTTTTAAGTAATTTGTAAAGAGTTCCCATTCTTCTTTGAAGTCACAGTTGTCCTTATCTCGCAATTTATACGGTATGTTAATTTAGCCAGCTCTGCATAGTTCATCAGTTTCTCTTGCCACTGTTCTTTTGTCGGGGTTCCATCCTTGTGTTATCAAGACTCTTGCCGCTGTTGTTGCATACATAAATAGATTCTTTATTTTCCTTGGCAGGTCTTGTCCTACAATCCCTAACAGAAATGCTTCTGGTTTTTTAACAAATGTCATTATAAACATTTTCTTTAATTCGTTATATATCATTTCCCAGATTTTTTAAATTTCTCTACATTCCCACCACAAACCAGCCACTGCCTCTCAGCCCGACCTCCCTCCCAGGGTTGTTATGGGGATTAATTGGGGGCAGAGAGAACCGTGTTCGCCACCTTGAGCTCCTTCGAGCTGTTCAAGAGTGGAACAGACCCCCTCAGAAGGGGGAAGCCTGTGAGGTTTGAAAACAGAGTCTGGAGAGCTATCTGCCGGGGATTCTTCAGCTGTGGTTCCTGCAGGGCACGGGGTTGGGCTAGATGACTTTTGGGGTTCCCTTTCCATCCTAGAGTTCTACGATTCTGCAAGCTTTTGCATGTGCCGCTGTATTAAATACACCATAGTTCTCTCTTTCATCCAACCAACCAACCCCACTGCTGCTGGGCTCTCAGGCCCCCAAAGTGAGAAAGCTAGCCCCACTCTCGTAGCACGACTTCCTTGCGAGGATTTTCCCCTCCCTATAATCTGAGCAGAGGGTGCATTGCTATTGTCTTTTCCCTGATAGGGGTCTGGAAAGGACACCACCCAAGATAAGTCTGGAACTGCCCTCCGACGCCTTGGCCGCCATCCAGGGTGCTTCTTGCCAGCTTTCTTTATCCTGTTTTCATATGCTAGTTGTTGTTGTTTAGTCGTTTAGTCGTGTCCGACTCTTCGTAGCCCCCTGGACCAGAGCACGCCAGGCCCTCCTGTCTTCCACTGCCTCCTGCAGCTTGGTCAGACACATGCTGGTAGCTTCGAGAACACTGTCCCACCATCTCATCCTCCGTCGTCCCCTTCTCCTCGTGCCCTCCATCTTTCCCAACATCAGGGTCTTTTCCAGGGAGTCTTCTCTTCTCATGAGGTGGCCAAAGTATTGGAGCCTCAGCTTCACGATCTGTCCTTCCAGTGAGCACTCAGGGCTGATTTCCTTCAGAATGGATACGTTTGATCTTCTTGCAGTCCATGGGACTCTCAAGAGTCTCCTCCAGCTAGTTATGCACCCTCAAAAGTCCAGAAGAAATCTGAGGGTTCTGTCCACCACTTCAGAAACTGCATTTATTTATATCCCAGTTCCAAGCAGCTCCAGGTAGTGTCCAGGGCAGCTGTTCACAGCTCTATCTGGTACACAGGATGAGATCCTACCTGCCCACAGACTGTCTTGCCAGAGTGCTTCATGCTCTAGTTATCTCCCACTTTGACTACTGCAACTTGCTCTACATGGGGCTCCCTTTGAAGGTGACCTGGAAACTACAACTAATCCAGAACGCAGAACCCAGACTGGTGACTGGGAGTGCCCACCGAGGCCACATAACACCGGTCCTGAAAGACCTACATTGGCTCCCAGGACATTTCCGAGCACAATTCAAAGTCTTGGTGCTGACCTTTAAAGCCCTAAACGGCCTCGGTCCAGTAGACCTGAAGGAGCATCTCCACCCGGGACACCGGGGCCCAGCTCCAAGGGCCTTCTGGTGGTTCTCTCCCTGCGAGAAGCAAGGTTACAGGGAACCAGGCAGAGGGCCTTCTCTGTGGTGGCGCCCTCCCTGTGGAATGCCCTCCCAGCAGATGTCAAGGAAATAAACATGTCTTCTGACATTTAGAAGACATCTGAAGGCAGCCCTGTTTAGGGAAGCTTTTAATGTTTGGTGTTTTATTCTGTTTTTAGTGTTCTGTTGGGAGCCGCCCAGAGTGGCTGTGGAAACCCAGCCAGATGGGCAGGGTGTAAATAATAAATTGTTATTATTAATATATATGAGGTTCTCTCCATGTTCATTGAAACCCCACAACCACCCTTTGAGGCAGGTCAAGTGGAGAGAGGGACTGGCCCAAGGTCATACGTAGTGACCTCCATGGCTGAGCGGGGGATTCAAACCCTGTACTCACAGGTTCTAGTCTGGCACTCTTCACCAGTTCATTTAATCCAGGGTTTCTCAAACTGGGATCTCCAGCTGTTTGGGGACTATACCTCCCATCATCCCTGACCACTGGCCTTGCTAGCTAGGGATGATGGAAGTTGTAGTCTAAGAACAGCTGGAGACCCCAGTTTGGAAAACCCTGATTTAATCCTCCTAAAAAAGGAAAGCGAGTCTTGAGCAAGCAACTGAAGGCAGATGGAGGCAGGTGGGGCAATGCTGGGCCTCTGGACGTTCTTCCGTTTTTGGTGCAGCCACAAAGAAGGCCCTTGTCTTCCATGGGGGAAATCTCCAGCAACTGAGCATGGACAAAGTGCAGGAGCACCAAAGGATGTTCCCTCTCATGCATGCACCGACTCTCGCTTCTGGATATCCAGATCTTGCCCGAAGGTCTTTCAGAAGCTCTTCTGTTGTGTCCTCCAAACTTCGAGTCAGCTGGGCTTCCCCTTGGCTCACCTCGCCTGAAGTCGAGCTGCGTCATGATTCATTTTGCGTCAGAAGCTGAAGGAGCAGGAAGGGGATTTCTACGGAAAAAAGCCTCTCTCTCCTGCGGAGACAATGTGGGGAAGTGGAGAGGGAGACATTGGAGCAGACTCTCCAAGATGGGGATTTTATGGCCCTGGGCATGTTTTGCCAAGAAGGTGTTGGGAAGGCTATTTGCTCCTTCCTATTTTTAAACTGGGTCCAGCTCCACCCGCCGCTTGTCGGTCTCCAGCCAGTGCAGCTCTGTTTCCTTGGCAAGGTCTCCACCTCTCCAGGGAACTTCGAGACAGGATGGTTAACTTATCTGGTTTTCCTTTTGGCGTTTAGCATTGTGTCTCAAAGTGGTGCAACAGATGTTTCGCCTGAAAACAGGGATCGGTCCAAAGGACTTATGGGTTGTTGTCAGCAGATTAAGGCTGCCTGCAGTCCTCTTAAAGACCCTTAGCAGAACCTCAGTCCCCTTGAACTTGGAGGGACTTGCTTCTGGGTAAACAGAATCCTTGAACTGTAGAGTTGGAAGGGACCCCGAGTTTCATCTAGTCCAACCCCCTGCAAGGCAGGAATATGCAGCTTTCCCATACGGGTATCGAACCTGAAACCTTGGCATTATCAGCATCATGCACTAACCAACCCAGCAATTTGTATGTTTAGTATCTATTTTGTGAACTGCTCTGAGACCTCTGGGTATAGGGCGATATATTATTATTATTATTATTATTATTATTATTATTAATAATAATAATATCAAATAGATGACAAAAGAGGATGCAGCATGATGGCAGAGTGAACTCCCTTCCCAGTCCATCATCCTTTGCGTTGTGCATTCATTATGATTTGTAATGATGGCATTGGAACAGTTAAACACCGTTCTGCTTTCCAGACTGTTTTGGCATGGACATAAGTCTTCATTTGCAATCTCCTTCCTTGGAGGTTTTTAGGCAGAGGCTGGATGGCTGTCTGTCATGGATGCTTGAGCTGAGATTCCTGCACTGCAGGGGGTTGCACTAGAGCAGGGTCAGCAAGGTTTATCTTGCCTGGGCCGGATCAGTCCTGTGGAGATCCCTCTGTTGGCCGGATCGCGCGTGCGATTTCTGGCGCCTGCACAAATGCGATTTCCGGCGTTTGTGCTTGTGTAGAAGTGATTTCTGGCACAGCGGAAGTGGGTCCCCATGCCACACAGCGCCAATTTAACTCAGCACGCGGGCAGGTGGCTCAGTCCGGGGGCGGCTTGTGGGCTGGTCAGACGACCTCTGCAGGCCGCTTCTGGCCCCTGGGCCGCAGGTTGGGGACCCTGGGCTAGAGGCAGCGGCATAGCGTGGGTTGTCAGCACCTGGGGCAAGGCAAGTAATTTGCGCCCCCTAACCTGGGGCAAGGCAAGTAATTTGCGCCCCCTAACCCGGGGCAAGGCAAGTAATTTGCGCCCCTAACCTGCCGCCGCTGCCAGCTTCTTCTTGCTGCTGCCTGGGCTGGGGTATTTACGGTAAGGTAGCCATGGCAGCGGCAGCGGGTCCGTGTCAGGTGATCTGAGGCGAGTTGCCGCTGGCGCTGCCGCCCAAACGACGCCACTTGCCCGGAGGAGGGCAGAGAGGCGAGGAAAATGCAACATGGCCCAGCAGCTGCAGCAGCAGCGGCGGCGGTGGGGCTGTGAGGAGGGGCTGCCTGGCGCGCCCTTCGCGGCCAGCGCTGAGAGCCGCTGCCTGCCAGACGCCTTCAGCCCGGGCACGCACACAGCTCGTTGGTTCCGTGAGACACGGGGCTCTGCTACAGCCTGCGTCCGAGGCTCTTCGGCAACTCTGGAGGCGGCGAGCGCGCCCCCCAGATGTTGCGCCCGGTGCGGCCGGCCCCCCCTGCATCCCCCACGCTACGCCACTGGCTAGAGGACCCTTGGGAAGCTACAATTCTGTGATCTGTGCATGGCCTATAGCTCCCTGCTGCATTCCTGCAAATTTTTATGCAACAGATGTTCTGTGTGTGGTGGGAGTTTGTCTGTCTTTTGTTGTGCAATCATAGAATCAGAGAATATTAGAGTGGGAAGGGGACCCCAGGGGTCATCCAGCCCAACCCCCTCCAATGCTGGAATCTCAGCTAAAGCATCCATGACAGAGAGCCATCCAACCTCTGCTTCAAAACCTCCAGACAACTCTGACTGTCAGAAAGTAATTCCTGGTGTTTGTTTGTTTGTTTGTTTGTTTGTTTGTTTAATTAATTATTTTAAATAATTTTTTATTACTTTTTTAACATATCAATTCCAACAGTCATACAACATAACTTCTCATCTTATGCAATATTTAAACTTCAGTCAACACCTCTGATGATTTTCCATTCTCTATCACTTATTATGCATTTCTTAATATCTATTACATTTAATTGTCCTTAACTAATAATTCTCCTCATAGTCTTTCTTGCAATATTTCAAATAATTCACTTTACAAAACTTCTTGCAATCCTACTAGCATAATCTGTTCATCACAATTGCTTTTCAGATAGTTCGTAAATTTACTCCAGTCTTCTGAGAATCTGTGGTCCCGCAGGTTTCAAATCCTTCTTGTTAATTTATTTAACTCTGCATAGTCCATCAGTTTCATCCTCTATTCTTCTTTCATCGATGTAATTCCTGATGTTTAGTTGGAATCTCCTTTCTTGTAACTTGAGGCCATAGATTCAGGTCCTGCTCTCCAGAGCAGGAGAAAACAAGCTTGTTCCCTCTTCCATGAAGATGTCCAGCATTTAAAATGCTAGTTTTAAACTTTTATTTTCTAAAGAGAGCTGAACTTTAATTGTGTCCAATATCCCAAGCTCTGCTCTGAACCCCCTGAGAACTTTTGTCCTTCCCTGTTCACAGTTTCTGCTCTTCTTCTGTTTCCTCTCAAAGGTTCCTGGGCGAAGCCCATGTTCCCCTGCGGGACGTCCTGGCATCTCCCAACCTGGCGGCCAGTTTCAACGCTCCCTTGCTGGATGCCAAGGGGCAGAGCACCGGGGTAAGTCCATTTCTTGGTGGTGCATCTCACTGATTCGCAGCAGGAGGAAAGAGAAGTCCACCGACCAGATGATGATGTTGTGCACACTCTCAGTCAAGTCCTATCAACCCTTGGCCACTCCAGTGATGGCTGGAAACATCTCACCTGAAACTCTGGGGAGCCTCTGTGAACGCGTAGATAGGTAAACTTTATTCGCATTAGCCAACGGCCATAGCAACATAAAACAAGCAATATATACAATTAAAAAGACAACAATGGGTAAAAAAGGGCAATCAAATGACCAAGATTATTGTTCAGATGTTGTCGTTTAGTGGTGTCCTCCTCTTCGTGACCCCCTGGACCAGAGCACGCCAGGCACTCCTGTCTTCCACTGCCTCCCGCAGTTTGGTCAAACTCATGCTGGTAGCTTCGAGAACACTGTCCAACCATCTCATCCTCTATTGCCCTCTTCTCCTTGTGCCCTCCATCTTACCCAACTTCAGGGTCTTTCCCAGGTAGTCTTCTCATGAGGTGGCCAAAGTATTGAAGCCTCAGCTTCAGGATCTGTCCTTCCAGTGAGCACTCAGGGCTGATTTCCCTAAGAATGGAGAGGTTTGATCTTCTTGCAGTCCATGGGACTCTCAAGAGTCTCCTCCAGAATTCAAAAGCATCAATTCTTCGGCGATCAGCCTTCTTTATGGTCCAGCTCTCACTTCCATACATCACTACTGGGAAAAGCATAGCTTTAACTATACGGGCCTTTGTTGGCAAGGTGATGTCTCTGCTTTTTAAGATGCTGTCTAGGTTTGCCATCGCCTTTCTCCCAAGGAGCAGGCGTCTTTTAATTTCATGACCATTGTTCAGATAGTGGCTCTTAATCTCATTGCACCCTCGATAAACCTAGCAACCTTTGCTGTTGTCTGATCATTCTGATCTGACAACAGGAAGAACAATGTGGCCTCAGATGGGCGGCCTGGGATGGTAAGCAGGAGTGGGGTGATGATCTCATTCCTCAGATCTTTAGAAAGGGGACAGGACAGGAGAACATGAGCCACTGTTTCCAGATTGCCATCTCCACAGGGGCAGAGTCGTTTCTCAGTTGGAATCTTTTGGTATCTGCCCTCAAGTACGGCAGAGGGCATCACGTCCAATCTGGCCAGTGTGAAGACACGTCTGTATTTTGGGATGGTTAATTTATACAAATATGGTGCCAGGGAATCAAACTGAGAAGGGGGAAAATGGCATACCAAGGGCAGCGTTTCTTTATTGTTCTGTTGCTTTAAGTCCTTCAGACGCTGTCCAATTGGCCTTTTTGCTTTTATAAAGCCCATCGTGAGAAGCTGATGTGGGTGGAGTCCGCAGGAGAGGAGTTTTTGGTGCGCAATTTTAGACCACACACATTTATGGGGGTCTTGTGCCACTAAGGGCAGTAGACCGGGTGGATCTGTGAATGCATAGACATTAGTGAGATCGGACTGAGTAAAAGCAGTGGCATAGCATGGCTTGCCCAGGGCCAGGGCTGCCTGGAAGGGTGGGTGGGAGAGAGGGAAATGGACATAGTATGCATGTGCACTGAACTGCCTAACGGTGCCTGTGTCACTCAGGAGATCTCAGCCACAAAAATAAGAAAAGAGCTGTTCCATTGGTGAGGTTGTTTCCTGCTTCACATGGAAAAGCAAAATTTGACACCTGGGTGCTCCGCACCCCTTGCACCCCCCGGGTAAAGACGGCTCTGGGTCTTTGCTCGGATCCTGCGTCAGGGCTCCCCAAATCTCCTGTATGAAAAGAGCTTTGGAAAAGGCTCCCAGACCTTAGAGCTTCACGGTTTGAGCCTCCTGCTTCTCAGGGTCTTCGGCGAAGGAGCAAAATCTCTGGCTGAGTGTCCAGAATCACGTTCCTTGGAAGCATCGCTGAGAGATTATTCCAGTCAAGTTTTTCTTCGGAAACCTTCAGGGTCAAAGAAGGCGACTCTGTCTCATTTCCTTGCTGGGAATTCTGCTGCTGAATTGTTTGCACAGCTAGGAAATTATCCATCACCGGTGGGAGGCAGCCTGCAAACGATACTGTGCCAAAGTGGCAGGATTTACGAATCTGCCTGCTGATACAATATTGAATTGCTGGGCCTTGATATGAGTGGTTGAGGTCTGCCCCTTAGTGGCCGGCTGCTGAATCACATCTGATGGTAAAAATAAAAGAGGCATACCAAGATCTGCAGTTGGGTTGTGTCTTAGAATGCTTCCAGCTGGCTAGATTTTATATTTCCCACCCAAAGGGAACAGAACTGTTGCTTCTCTTTTGGGTGCAACGTGAGATCGGTTTTGCACCTGGCAGAAGCTACTTTGAAGGCCAAACTCAGCAAGACATTACTTGCATGAAGGCATTTAAAGTGACTGGCCTGGTTTGCAAATAACACCAAGCTGTGACTTATTAAACTAAGGTTTACTGGTTTGCAAATAACACCAAGCTGTGACTTACTAAAGTAAGCTTTACTGGTTTGCAAATAACACCCTGGTTTGCTTAATCACTGGAATCCTGCCCCACAGCTGAACAATTCACTCGAAACCATGGTTTGTTTTAACCATGGCTTGTTGTTACCTGTGAACCCAGAACAATTCCTTGTCAGTAGGTTGTTTGATGACCCCCCTGAGCTCCAGATGCTCAACAAGCGATAGAGCAAAGAGCAGCTGGAAAGCAACCCAGACTTTGCAGAAGGAAGCAATGGTTTGTCTTAGTGTTATGTGTGAACCAGGACATTGCTTTGCAGACCACAGTTGCCCTCCTGCAAACCTGAGCCTCACCAGGCTTTGGAGGGAGCACCCTGGTGTGCTGTGTCAAGGCTCAGAGCACCCCACTTCCATCAGGCATCTTCTTTCCTCCTCAGGCGTGTCTCATCCTGCAAGCCTCCTATGTCCCGCCTCCTGGGGCTGCTCCTTTGTTTCCGCCTCCTGCCCCCCCAGAGCCAAACCCAACCCCCATTGAGCTGGACATGGTGACAGGTCAGTACGAGACAGTTTCCCTCGCATCCTACTCTGGTTTCTATTTATTTATTGGTCAGCTATTCTGAATTACCGTATTTTTCGCTCTATAAGACACACTTTCCCCCTCCTAAAAAGTAAGGGGAAATGCGTGTGCGTCTTATGGAGTGAATGCAGGCAGGAGGCTCTGCTCAGCACTCCCTTTAAAGAGCCGCGTGGAGCGTGTGTGTGGCTCTTGGGGGCTTTTCCCTGAGGAGGGAGAAGGGCTGCCCCTCTCCCTCCTCGGGGAAAAGCCCCCAAGAGCCTCACACATGCTCCACGTGCTCATTAAAGGGGGTGCAGCTGTCCATAAGCCAGGACAGCCAGTGGGATCGCAGCACTGTTTTCCTCTTCCAAAAACTAGGTGCGTCTGATGGTCTGGTGCGTCTTATAGAGCGAAAAATACAGTATGCTTTTTACAGGGTGGTGGGAATGAGGTTGTGGTACCAAGGGGACGCCCAAAGGTTTGGGAACTGCTGCTTTCGAAACAACCTTGTTTCCTGTTACCTCCAGATACAGCTGGCGAGGAAGAGTCTGAAGACCCCCTTGGGACGGGCGATGAAGCTGATCCTTCCACGGGTCCCTCTGCGCCGGATCAAGTCTCCCTGCCCAAGAAGCCCCCATCGCACGTGGTCCACGGGACCAAGAGGAGGAGAGCCGCCTCCAAAAAGCTCCTGTCCAACAAGCCGCAAGACTTCCAGGTGATCAAGCGCCCTCTCCCCAGGTCGTCCCCCCTGCACCCAAACTTGCAGACTCTGCCGTCCCTCCTCTTGGCCAAACTTCTGGCCCTGAGGCAGAAGTATGCTATGCAAGATGAGCCCAGATCAAAGGAGATCCTTCTTTGTACATGGCGTTAGTTGAACTTACAGAATTTGTCAGCAAAGGAGGCAGAGCTGGCTGCCAGCTTGGAAAGGAGCTTGGAAAAGTTCGGGGAGTAGCCGAGGCTTTCAGTGGCTGCTAACCACAAAGGCTACTATTCCCTCCCTTGTCAGAAGCTGTAAATGTCCCTGGATGCCAGAGGTTGGGAATTGCAGGGGGGCTGCCCTTGAAGCTGACCCAGAAACTCCAGCGGGCACAGAATGCCGCGGAGAGACTACTTACGGGGTCCTCGCTGCGGGATCCCATTCACCCGGTGCTATACCAGCTGCACTGACTCCCGGTGGAGTGCAGGATCAGGTTCAAGGTGCTGGTTTTAACCTCTAAAGCCCTATACAGCCTAGGACCCTCATACCAGGACCGCCTCTCCTGGTATGTCCCACAGAGGACCTTACGGTCTTCAAACAAAAACATCTTGGAGGTCCCGGGCCACAGGGAGGTTAGGCTGGCCTCAACCAGAGCCAGGGCCTTTTCGGCCCTGGCTCCAATCTAGTGGAACGCTCTGTCCCAAGAGACTAGGGCCCTGCGGGAGTTGACATCTTTCTGCAGGGCCTGCAAGACAGAGCTGTTCCACCAGGCCTTTGGCCAAGGCACAGCCTGACCCCCTCCTTTGGTAATCCCCATAGAACTCTAGCCCAGTGGTTGCCATGAATTTGATTTTGAATTGATTTTAAAATGAATTGATTTTAGAATGCTGTGTTACTTTTATTGTTGTTAGCCACTCTGAGCCTGGCTTCAGCTGGGGAGGGCAGGATATAAATATAATATCATCATCATCATTATTCTGCTTGAATCCCGCTTGCGGGTTTCCGGTGGGAATGGGTTCAGCAACTCCAGGGTGCCGAAGGGTCCCTCCACATTTGGGCCCCTTTGGTCTTGAGGTGGCCCTGCATGCATTGCATGGGTGCGACATGGTGAGTGTGACGCACGGTGCACATCGCACGTCCAGTGGCTGGCACCTCCAGAGCACTTGTTCTCCTCCACCACATGCACATTGTGTGTGCACGATGTCACACATGTTCAGTGCACGCTGGGCCCCCTGAATCTTGGGGGCAACCTGGCGTCTCCGAATGGAAATCTGACTGGAGAACAGGATGCTGAACTAAATAATAATAATAATAATAATAATGATGATGATAATAATAATAATAATAATAACAACAATAATTTATACCCTGCCCTCCCTGGCCAGAGCCGGGCTCAGGGCAGCTAACACCAATAAAATTTCAGCAAAAACATTAAAAAGGGGGAAAAAACACCAATTTAAAATACAGGTTAAAATGCAATTTAAAATGCAGCCTCATTTTAAAAGTCAAACCCATAAGGGGAGGGAAACATAAGGGTCAGACTGAGTCCAAACCAAAGGCCAGGTGGAACAGCTCTGTCTTGCAGGCCCTGTGGAAAGATGTCAGTCCCGCAGGGCCCAGTCGCTTGTGATAGAGCGTTCCACCAAGTCGGGGCCAGTACTGAAAAGGCCCTGGCCCTAGTGGAGACCGACATAACCACCTTGCAACTTGGGACCTCCAAAATGTTGTTCTTTGTGGACCTTAAGGTCCTCTGTGCGGCATACCAGGAAATGGTATGGGCCCCCTTTGGCGTGATCCAACTGTCCCTGGGCTCTTCCGATGTTCTCCTTTTGGGGAACCGACTCAGCCTCGGGAGTCCCTGAGGATGTCAATGGCAGCTGCTTCTTCTGCAACTTTGCTGTTTCCAGATCCGGGTGCGAGTCATCGAAGGCCGGCAGCTTCCTGGAGTCAACATCAAGTCTGTGGTGAAGGTCACGGCCGCTGGGCAGACCAAGAGGACCAGAATCCGCAAAGGGAACTGCCCCGTCTTTGATGAGGTGAGGAGGTTGCGCTCAGGTGCCACTTTTGGGGTTCCCCGGGGGCCATCTGGGTGGCCACTGTGAGAACAGGAGGCCGGACTAGGTGGCTCCCATTTGTCCACCTAACAATGCTCTTCTGCTGCTCTTTTGAGGTGACCCAAGAGGAAAAGGAGAGGCTCACTGAGTATTTCTGGGTGGGGGCAGGTGGAATATAGTTGGGTATCATTTCATGGAATCACAGAACCATTGAGCAGGAAGGTTTTGGGATGCATCCAGGGAACGGGGGCAACTCGCAGGCCCCCAGCTGGCTCCAGCCCACCAGCCGGCAGCCAAACAAACTCCGGTCTCCCTTGGAACAGCATCAATCAGCGACTCATAGCTTCAGAAGCCTTCAGAAACTTGAGCACGCTCTAATCAGCAGAATGAATAACTCTTCACAACGGTAGTGGTGGACAGAGGCATATGTGAAGCGTATTTAAAGGTAAAGGTAAAGGTAAAGGGCCCCCTGACCATTAGGTCCAGTCGTGACCGACTCTGGGGTTGCGGCGCTTATCTCGCATTACTGGCCGAGGGAGCCGGCGTACAGCTTCCAGGTCATGTGGCCAGCATGACTAAGCTGCTTCTGGCGAACCAGAGCAGTGCACGGAAACGCCGTTTACCTTCCTGCCGGAGCGGTACCTATTGATCTACTTGCACTTTGACATGCTTTCGAACTGCTAGGTTGGCAGGAGCAGGGACTGAGCAATGGGAGCTCACCCCGTTGTGGGTATTCAAACCGCTGACCTTTTGATCAGCAAGTCCTAGGCTCTGTGGTTTAACCCACAGCGCCACCCGCGTCCCAGTGAGGCGTATTTACGAGCACTTTATTCAGCATAGTTCAGGACAAAGAAACATGTCTACTGTCTTTCGTGTCCAAGCAAAAAGCAGCAAGCACAATGCAAAAGTAATACACAAATGGAAGTTCCCAGCAAGCTGTGCTGGAATGTAAACAGACATGTTACACACAACAGCTCCACAGATCTGTTTAGGTGGAATGGAGCATCATAATCCTAACAGAAGGGAGCCCAAGGGCCTTCAACTTCCTTCAGCGCAGGATTCACAGCAAAAGAACCCCTGACCTCTGCTTAAAATTCCTCCAGCAAAGGAGAGTCCACCACCTTCGGAGGGAGTCCATTCTACCACCAAACAGCTCCGACCGCCAGAAAGTTCTTCCTGAGGTTGAAATGAACTCTTCTTTCTTGTAACTTGAAGCCCTGAGTTCGGGTCCCACCCCTCAGAGCAGGAGAAATCAAGCTTGCTGCATCCTCCACTACTTTTTGAAATACGGCAACCCAAGTTAATTCCATCTTTGAACTGTGTGATTACTGACTGGCATGTTCCTGGGAAGCCCTTCTAAAGCTCAGTCTTGAGCATCTTTCAGAAGTGGCGCGTGGCCTTTAGATTTTGGGAGGAGCAGGACAGAAGAAGATAAAATTGATTTTTTGGGGGGGTTGAGGAGCTGTCTTTTGGTGGTCCTTTCAGGCAGGCTTCACTGTTGTCCATTGTGGTCTTGTGTGCAATGTCTTATGCGTGCATGGGTGCACCCTTGGGCGCATGGGTGATGGGTGCACCCATGTTTCTTTCTGCTCTCCACAGACCTTTTTCTTCAACGTCTTTGACTCCCCGATGGAGCTGTTTGATGAGCCCATATTCATCACAGTAAGTGGGGGTCAGGGAGCGTTCACTTTGGGGACTGTTTCTAGGGATGGGGAGAAATAAGATTCAGTTCACATTAATAAATACTACTACACTTGGTCTTAGCCCAAAGGCTGAGAAGGAATAATAAATAACAAATAATAAATAATAAAGATAATAATTTAAAGGCAAACCAAGCTACTCCACACTTTCCAAAGCAGCCCTTTGAGGTTTGCATTTCTCTGAAGTTTGCAATGCGATTCTCTAGCCAAGTAAGATGCAGAGACATGACTAGGACAAACTGTGCACATAGATGCACGTCTTGGTGAAAACGACATACAAGAATGCATTATATTAGGGGAAATTGCTCTGTAAATAAACCCCTGGATGTTGAAGGCAAAATGGCACACAAGACTGTGAACATGAGGAGAAATTTGTAGTAAAATGTCAGAGTTTTTATGAGGACTTAAAAAAGAAAAGCAAATTGATGTGGGAAACTGAGTTTAAAAAGGGGGAAAGGAGAAACTGAAATGGACCTACTGTATTCTCTCATTTCTAACACATCTTATTGGTCGTGTCACAAGTTCATTTGAGGTGATTTCGTTCAGGAGAAGTTTATTTTTATAAAGATATTTATATACCACTATACTGTATCCTAAAATCAAAAATCAAAGCAGTTTACAGTATGCCCAATTACTCAGTATCGTTCTTGGAGAAAAACCTCTTGGATGGATCTTCTGTTAGATACCACCAACTATGTCGTCTAAAGAATATTTGAGGATCCACTGAATATTCACCACTAAAATGTGCATTGATGCAGGTGCTGAATGTGAGCACTGCATGTTGGGTTCTGTAGTCTTGCAATATTCTTCATTTTCTGAGCTCCTGATTTCCAGGCTCAGGCTTTTAATCAGTGAGAGGGATCCCCTGGGCTTAGGACTGTGCCTTGCATGTTGGGATTTGTAGTCCCTTTGTGTCCTGAGACGCCCTCGGATTCACCATGCTGAGCTTGGTGTCACAGCCCAGGAAGAGGCGCCACTTTGCAGCCGCTTTGCCTGGTGCCGGATTGCAGGCCATGCCTGCAGCCTACCAAAATGTCTCAGGGAAGAGCAGAGGAGGCAGCTGGTGGCATCTGGTTGGCCAGGAGGCTCCATTTATGGGCCAGAGAAGCTTGCAGATCCATGTCCCCTGCAAGATGCAAACTAACGGAAGGTTATTCCTGCGTATTGAGCTCTTCGGAGCTTCTCTGACATTCCTCCTTCCTCCTCTCCAGGTCGTTGACTCTCGCTCTCTCCGGACGGATTCTGTCCTTGGAGAATTCCGGGTAAGGGTCACCTTCCATTTCAATTCTATGGGTTTAGGAAACCGGTCCTTCTTTGCATTCCTTCTATACGATGCCTGGCTGAGGACACAAATGCATGCAAGACCTTTGGGCTCGGTCTCCTCGCTTGGCCCCTGGCATCTTCCTTGGGGTAGCTTTTCCTCTGCGAAGGGCTTCTGAAGGGGAGACCAGACCCTCCAACTGCCCCTATTTTCCAGGGACGTCCCTGATTTAGAGAAGCCATCCTAGTTTCCTGAATGTCCCACATTTCTTTAGGACACACCTGGTTTCACTGGAAATTTTTTGGAGGGTATGGAATATGACATCCTTATTTTCATTGGATAAATGTTGGGATGTCCCCCCAGAGTGGTGCATGCTCTGGTTATCTCCCGCTTGGACTACCGCAATGCGCTCTATGTGGGGCTACCTTTGAAGGTGACCTGGAAACTACAACTAATCCAGAATATGGCAGCTAGACTGGGGACTGGAAGTGGCCGCTGAGACCACATAACACCGGTCCTGAAAGACCTACATTGGCTCCCAGTACGTTTCTGAGCACAATTCAAAGTGTTGGTGCTGACCTTGAAAGCCCTAAACGGCCTCGGTCCAGTAGACTTGAAGGAGTGTCTCCACCCCCACTGTTCAGCCCAGACACTGAGGTCCAGTGCCGAGGGCCTTCTGGCTGTTCCCTCACTGCGAGAAGCAAAGTTACAGGGAACCAGGCAGAGGGCCTTCTCCGTAGTGGCACCCACCCTGTGGAACGCTCTCCCACCAGATGTCAAAGAGATAAACAACTACCAGACTTGTAGAAGACATCTGAAGGCAGCCCTGTTCAGGGAAGTTTTTAATGTGTGACATTTTAATGTATTTTTAATCTTTGTTGGAAGCCGCCCAGAGTGGCTGGGGAACAAATAACAAATTATTATTATTATTATTATTATTATTATTATTATTATTTTATTTTCATGGGAGAAATGTTGGAGGGGATGGAGTTATCTGACCCCCCAAGCCATCTGAAGGCAATCCTGTATAAGGAAGTTAATGTTTTGTTATGTTTTTCTTGTGAAGATCTGATAAGATCTTAATTGCACTGGCCAGCTAATTACTTTATGGCCCCAATTAGCCCCAGCATAATGCGGTCCGGCACGCTTCCCAGCCAAGCTGCTCTCAGACCTTCTTCTTCTCCAGTTTCGCCTTGCAGAGTAAAAACACAGCGGATCAAAAACCTGTTGCAGTCTGCTTCAGATCCAGACAAACACACCAAGCATTGTGTATGTCCAAATTCAACAGTTCTTTATTGCAGCAAATATTTACAGCTCAGCATTTCTCAAATTCTCCTGGACTGCTAGCATTCATGGCTTCCTCTCTCAGAGACACAGAGAGAACAACAAGTAAGGCTCCTCCCTCTTTCCAAACGTCAGAATGGGAGGCACACTCAGAACAAACTTAACCCAGTAAGTTCTGAACCCCAACACCCCCTCTTGCAGAGCATTCTGACAAGACCTGTGGATGTACCTTTGCAGACCTCTGTGAGATCAATCCCTTCCCCAATGCCTTGCGCCCTCTCCTGGCGTTCCTGTCAGGCATCTGTGGAACATCCTCACAACTCTCAGATTCGCACTGTGCGAAACTCACCCACGCACCTGTGGCCTGATACCTCTCAGGTGGAATTCCCTTCGTTGTGCGACTGGACCGCCTGGGCACAAACTCAGGCACTTCCTCTGACTCACTGTGGTCAGCAGGTGTGTCCTCTGCATCCTGGGATTCCCCCTCTGACTTAACACGTCTTCGAACCCTTGGAATTACCCTCACAGGAGAACTAGGCTCACTCTTGGGCTCCCTTTTTACAACTTGCGGAGATGCCCCATCCTGCTCCTGACTTTGGTCAGTGAGCTGATCGTCATCAGCAGACTCAGCCCCTGGCTCTCCTTCCTCCTCATCAGAACCTTCCTGCTCTGAATCAGAAAGACATTCTGAAAGAATATCGCGTCTGGCAGGGGTCTTGGACCTTTCCTCCTGCTTACAGAACTCAGCGTGTTTACTGATCAGCAGCTTACTCTGATCACCTGACGGGTATGCAAACCTCCATGCACGAGCCGTTGGCTCATACCCACAGAAGATCATTTTCTGGAACTTGGGTTCACCTGGCCCTCGCAAAGCTTCAGGCACCAGCAGCGAGGCCGTTGATCCGAACTCACGGAGGAAGTGAACCTGTGGTTTCCTCCCGTGAAGCATGAAAAACGGTGTGTCTCCTACCACTGAATTGTAGGACCGATTCCAGGTGAAGCTCACATATTTAACTGCCTCCATCCAAAACCTTGGAGGTAACCCAGAATCTGACAGCATCACCTGTGCAGCCTTAACCAGAGCCTCACTTCTGAGCTCTGCCACCCCCCTCTGTTGAGGAGAAGTCACTATGTGACTTATCCCTTTCTTGTGAAAGAACTTCTGCAAAGCAGACCCAGTAAACTGTGAACCTCTGTCACTAGCAATTTCCCTGACTCTGGTGGAGAACATTAGTTCCACCTCCTCAATCCAACGACTAATCAGCTGTGCTGCATCTTCCTTGGATTTGAGACCATGTGTCCAGGTGTTCTGCGAAAAATCATCCTGCAGTGTCAGCAGAAACCTGGCCCCTCCCAAACTTGGTTCCTTCATGGGACCCAACAGATCTATATGCACAAGATCAAAAGGTTTTGTGGTTACCCTCTCCACCCTGGGGTAACTGCACCCTCTTACCTTTGCCTGTCTGCAAGCCTGACAATCTAGGACTCTTGCACATTCTTCAATTCTACAGCCTTTGGAAACCTCAGGTAGCACCTGTAGTTCTTCAAGACAGGCATGCGCTGTCTTCTTATGCCACACACACGAACATGAAACATGAGTGGGAACTGTAGCACGCAGGGCTTGTGCTTTCTCAACCTTCCCCTCACCCTCCAGGGACGTTTTAAGAATGAAGAGATCATTCTGCCCCTTTGCAACTCTAACCAGTTGCTTCCCTCCTTTGGAGATCGTACAAAAATCATGTTCAAAGCAAACCTTAAACCCCTTTTTCAACAAATAAGGCACAGATAAAATACAGTGTTGCACTCCTGGCACAATGCAAACTTCCATCTGCTCCTGCAAAACAGAAAACAATACATTTGCAAAGTTAGTCACATTTTTCTTTGTCCCATTTGTAAACTGAACAGTTTTCCCAGCCGGAATTGCCTTGCAATTCCACATCTCGACTGCAGGGGTCTCTGGGATCAGGTTGCAGTTTGCTGCTGAGTCGATTAGAAAGCGAAAATCAGTGTGTTTCTCAGAGCTGTCCTCAAACAAAGCCATACTGGCAACAAACGTATCGCTGCCCCCTCTCTTTGGGCTTTTGCAGCAGTTCTGTCTGGTTGTCTTGGCAACCAACTCCCCCTTGCTCAGGGCCTCGGCAGCTTCCGTAGAAGTAGCCACCTCCGTTGCCTTGGAGACCGGCCTGGCCTCTGCGTTCCCACGCGACTCTTTAGGCCTTATCTTCACTTTGTCCAGGTGGCCGACCTTGCAGCGTCTAGCTCTCCGCCGCCTTCCAGACTTTGGCTGACGACGATCCCCAGTGGAAAAACACTGCCCAGGGCTCCTTTCAGCTGGCCTGGCCCCCCTTCTTCCGGAAGAGCACTCTGTGCCAGCCCTGCCCTCGCTGAAACTGCGTTTCACTTCAGCACTCACAGTGGAAAACTTTTGAAACTTGCCTTTGGAATTCTCAGCCCCCCCGACTTGCACCTCAGGGACTGGGGCTACAGCCATCTCCAGGCTCTGCATGACTCCTCCAGGGCCCTGGCATCCTGCTGAAGTTTCACACAAACTTCTCAGCACCTCCCAGGCAGCCCTTGCTGACTTTACGCCCTCCAAACTGGGCAAGAGTGATGCATGTACGCATGCTTTTAGCATAGCAAGCTCTCTTTGCATTCTCTGCTGGCTATCTTCAGGCAACGCAGCCTCAAAGCCTGTAATGTCTGTCCCTTCAGGACCTGGATTCAAGGGAAGTGGTTCTCTCTGGCTTACATTCCAAAGCCCAGTAACCAGAAACCAACCCCTTACTCTTCTGGACCAGGTTGCCCAACTTCTTAAAGTGAGCTTTTCAAGCGGAACGTCCTCAAAGATCTGGCTGTCCGCCATTCTCTCCTCTTTCCCGGGGCCCCAGCTGCTGTACTCACGTTTCACCAGTCAGCCCTCCGGCACCCGATTTCTCAGCTGCTTTCTCAGCTCTCTGCCTCAGCAACTCTTGCCTCTCTGCAGCAGGCAAAACACAGAACGCAGACCTCCGCTCTGCTTCAGTAGCGTCTTCCAGCTATTGCCAAGCTGACTTCAAGACTTCAAAGCTCACCGGCAGACTCTTAGCAACAGTTTTATTAGCGCTAATTAGGTCCTCCATAACCTGTGAAGATCTGATAAGATCTTAATTGCACTGGCCAGCTAATTACTTTATGGCCCCAATTAGCCCCAGCATAATGCGGTCCGGCACGCTTCCCAGCCAAGCTGCTCTCAGACCTTCTTCTTCTCCGGTTTCGCCTTGCAGAGTAAAAACACAGCGGATCAAAAACCTGTTGCAGTCTGCTTCAGATCCAGACAAACACACCAAGCATTGTGTATGTCCAAATTCAACAGTTCTTTATTGCAGCAAATATTTACAGCTCAGCATTTCTCAAATTCTCCTGGACTGCTAGCATTCATGGCTTCCTCTCTCAGAGACACAGAGAGAACAACAAGTAAGGCTCCTCCCTCTTTCCAAACGTCAGAATGGGAGGCACACTCAGAACAAACTTAACCCAGTAAGTTCTGAACCCCAACATTTCTATATGTTGGAAGCTGCCCAGAGTGGCTGGGGCAATCCAGTCAGATGGGTGGGGTATAAAGAGTAAAATTATCATGATGAAACGGGACGTCCCTGTTTTCATGGGAGAAATGTTGGACGATATGGGAGACACACTAGCTGTGCTTAGCCCCCATGGCCACTTCCTACAGAAACCTGGTAGAAAAGTGGGTTGGGGGGGGTCTTTCAGCGAGGTGGGGGCCGCACACACTGGCCAGACTGGGGAGCAAGCAAGGGGTTCCTCTCTTCCCAATTCAGGATTTCCAGTGGGTTAGACTAGATGACCCTTTTTTGTCCCTTCCAACTCCCCAACGCTATAATTCTATGTGCTTGTGTTTTGCAGGTGGATGTTGGGACAATTTATGCCGAATCCAGTGAGTGGAATTTGCTTCTCTGGTGCCTCTTGACTTCGTTTTATAGCAAGGAATTGGTTTGTTTAGCATAGATAAATGAGTTTAGCGGGGAGGGAATGTGCTCTGCCGCTTCCGAGATGTCTAAACTATTTTATCCAGAGAACTGAATGATTTTCTTTATTAAACTAGGGGTGGAAGGAGAAGAAAGTTTGGGAAGTGGGAAACATAGAGCTGTGTCCCCATAGCTCAACTGGTCCCAAGTTCTTAAGGGCTTTATATATGAACTCGCTGAACTTGGCCCAGAAGCAAATCAGCAATAGCATCTCCTTCTGCTTCCTGGGTGCCAATTCAATATTCGCACTTCGCTTCCTGCTGTAGGACACGCCTTCCTCCGAAAGTGGCTTCTCCTTTCCGATCCGGAGGATTTTTCAGCAGGAGCTAAAGGATACCTGAAGGTCAGCTTGTACGTCCTGGGCCCTGGCGACGAAGCGCCTGTGAGTATTTCTTTAAATTTAACAAAAAGGGCACAAGAAAGAGGTTTGGCTGTGATACCTTCTCATCTCCAGAAGGGGTGGAAATTTATTGGGGGGAACCTTACATGCTGGGCCCCAAACCCTTTGGGGAGAAACTCCATCACTGCAGGATCCATGCCTTTTCTTTTCTTTTTAATACAGTTTTTTATTTATGTTCATGGTACAGAAGATAAATGTTGAGAAAACAATTATTACAACAGTAAACAACAAGTACAGTCATACCTCGGGTTGAAGTAGCTTCAAGTTAAGTATTTTCGGGTTGTGCTCTGCAGTGACCTGGAAGTAACAGAGTGTGTTACTTCTGGGTTTTGCTGCTCGTGCATGTGCAGATGCTCAAAATGACGTCATGCGCATGTGTGGAAGCAGCGAAACGTGACCTGCTCAGACGCGCAGTCGCGTGTTACGTTTACTTCAGGATGTGAACGGGGCTCTGGAACAGATCCCGTTTGTATCCAGAGGTACCACTGTAACTTGTCCCCACTGATGAAATTGCAGACTTTTATCATGCTGTGTGTTAAAGTTTCTTTTACTTGCACTAAGAGATTCTGCCCCATTTTTCCAGGGTGGATTCCTGCTTCAGCCTGAACAATTTATGTTTTCAATAAACCATTGCTATATATTATAAAAGGAATATATAGTAGATTGCTGCTCTCACCTGGCATGTTAGTTTCTCAGTCAATGTTGCTGACCACACTCTGTTGTACCAAGAATCCGCACACTGACCTTAAGCCCAGAATCTGCACACTGACCTTAAGCCCAGAATCCGCACACTGACCTTAAGCCCAGAATCCGCACACAGACCTTAAGCCCTGTGCTGTTTTGATTGATTTTTATCATCTGCATTCCAAAAAATATTGTTTTAATGATTATTCCAGTTTAATGGCCTTTTAATGGCTATCCTGCATGCATTTTTAGCTTTTTATATTTCATGTACCTGTGTTGTTCAAATGTGTTGAAAGCCACCTTGGGCCCCAGCTTGGGAAAAAGGCAACAGATGAACAACCATTAGTCTTGACTAAACTAGGCCAGGGTGGAATCTTGACGCATATAAAAAACGCTTTAAAAAAATAAGTTTTGAAAAACAGATTGGAATTGCCATCATCTCGCCATTGCCATCTAGTGTCCCATTTGTATAATGCATTTAAAACGCCCTTGAAACATTTTATTTGCATTGTTTTATAAGAGTCCTAGAACTCATAGAACAGTGCCTGGAATCAAGGTGCACAGGACCCAGAAGTTCAACAGGTGCAGTTCAACAGGTGCAAGCTCCAAGGGTGAATTCCTAGTCCTCTCCTTTTATTCCCCCCCCCCCCCGCGCTTGTTCCGCAGGTGGAGAGGAAGGAAACGGCCGAAGAGAAGGAGGACATCGAAGGAAACGTCCTCAGGGCGACGGGGGTCTCTCTGAGAGGGGCCCATTTCTCCCTCAAGGTGTACCGAGCGGAGGACCTGCCCCAGAGTGAGCGGGGCTGGGGGCCTGGGGGCCGTGGGGGGGATGCAGTTGCAGAAAGAGCGCGGGGGGAGGAGCAAAGGGGAGATCCAGCCACAAAGGGAGGCCTTGGCTGTGCTCCCAAGGGAAACAGTGGGAAAACGCTGGGAAGATCCCTGGACGAGCAGGAAGCAGGAATTATTGGGCAATTAGGTGGTGGTTGTTTTTATTTTGATTATTTATTTTGTGCTTTTGTATTCTGATTTTATTTTCTGAACCGCCTTGAATATAGGGCAGTATAGAAATCCAGTAAATGAATGAATAGAATAGAATAGAATTACCAAGAGCTCCTGGGCTGGCGCTCACCTTTAAAATGCTATTAGAATGCTATTAAAAATATTGTTCCGAAATGTGGAGACAGAAAGAGACCCCTTTGCTTTTTCTCTTTTGCTTCCTTTCCACAAAGTCTCCCTCGTTTCTGGAAAGGGGTCGCTCTGCAGCGGCCCCTGATGTCACATATTATCAAGGCATTTTTAATGTTAAAAAAAGAACGGCACACGGCTCCGTTCCGTTGAGCTTCCGTCAAGGCTGTGAACAGTGGCACTGTTGTGGCGTCCAGTCCACTTCCACTGCACCCTTCTGCTTCTCCCGGCTACAGCAGAGTATTTGAGCAGCGGTGTGTCTGTGTGGAAGGAATCTCCGCCATGCAGTAAAACAGCTTCTTCTATTCTACGAAGCTTTATTGTACAGCAGCAAAAGAAACAATTCAGCCAGGAGAGAGCAAAGACATGATGCTTCTCCTGTCGCAGCCAAAACAGAAAGTAAAAGCGTTCACATAACAAAGTACAAAATCTGTATGCAAACACACCCCCAGTGACAGGACGTCATTTCCCTTGAGCTGTTAACTCTGTCAGCTCTGGCTATCCTCATAGGCTCTCTGGTTATTGGGACCATTCATGAACTTTTTTTAGCATTATAAAATGTGTGTGTAGATCTGCCCTGTTTGCTCAAAAAGAGCAGGCGATGACATTTTGAGATGGGCGGCTGGCCGCTTGCCTAAAAATGAGATGTGCTTAAGCACTGAGAATAATAATAATATTAGTAGCAACAACAACAACAAAATGACTGGGTTAAACTGGCCGCACTGCTTTCTCCCCACTGCTCCTTGACCGATTTTTCTTTCTTTCCAGTGGACGATGCTGTCCTGGACAGCGTCAAGCAGATCTTTGGCTTTGACAGCAGCAAGAAGAACTTGGTGGATCCTTTTGTGGAAGTGAACTTTGCCGGGAAAATGGTGAGCTGGCTCTGCTCCGTGAGTGGGGCACATGAAAGTCCCCCGCGTCTCCGAAAGCCAAAAATTGGGTTCTGGGTGTGAACCTGGGCATTACAATGAACCTGTCAGCTGTCTGGCCTCTGCTGTGCCCTTAAAGTGGGTCTGAGAAGCATAGCAGAACACATAATTGCATGGCATCACCCCTTCTTGCACCCAGACCTTCCCCATAACACAGAAATGCATCAAAAGCAGCCTTCACAAGCAGGCTTAAGCTGGCTCCCTCCATGCATGAGTTCAGAGCAGTACCGTATTTTTCCGTGTATACGACGTCCCCATGTATAAGACGACACCTTTTTCTTTGAACCCAAAATGCAGAAATCGGGCCCAAACCTGAACCCCCACTCAAGCTGCGCACACCAGAACCAGAACCCAAACCCGAGTCCAGGCTGCCTTCACCAGAGCCCCAACCCCTGTGCATTCACTACCCGTGTATAAGATGGCCCCCCAATTTTTGACTAACTTTTTCTTAGCAAAAACATCGCCTTACATGGAAAAATATGGAATATAAAAGGGCGTTTGCGTGTGGCCTCCTTACCTAGGGCTCCCCTCCCTACATTTAGCCCTGATATTCTGCCCGGGGTGGGGGGTGAGGA
The DNA here is from genome assembly GCF_951804945.1 of Podarcis cretensis. NCBI lineage: Eukaryota > Metazoa > Chordata > Lepidosauria > Squamata > Lacertidae > Podarcis > Podarcis cretensis. Next base: position 1,922,329 of record NC_137178.1, on the reverse strand, counting down.
TCATGATCCGGCGTTGTTTTGGGGGATGATGCGCAGGGAAGCCTTCTTCTCCCTGACCCCCGAACTCTTGTCTCCCTCGGGCAGCTGTGCAGCAAGATAGTGGAGAAGAACGCCAACCCCCAGTGGAACCAGACCATCACTCTGCCAGCCATGGTGAGTGTTGGACACCATATTTGCTGAATACACAAAGCTTCACAGCTTGTCTTTCATCGTACAAAGTCTGGTACCTCGCTTCATTTAAAGATTTTCAGAGACTTAAAGATTTCATTTTGTACTTGTTATGGTTTGAAGGAATTCTATAAAGACTGTCTATTGCGTATGTACATGGTCATCGTGTTGCCTAAGACATTGCTGGCCATGAGGAGTGAGCAGCCAGAGGGCCTGCACTTCGGGTATGATCCTGCGTCCTGCTGAACTGCTCTCCTCTTGTGTTTCCCTCCTTAGTTTCCATCCATGTGTGAGAGGATGAGGATCCGGGTGGTGGACTGGTGAGTGAAGCAGGAGTTGTGCCCTCCTTGGCCCTCGCTCTGCCTCTGGGCTCCTCTAAGGCACAAAGCAGGGAAGGGAAACTTTTGCTACATGGGAGCAAATGGCAACCCGGAGGAAATCTGAGTTATCATTTTTTTACTCCGATTGAGTGCTAAAGAGCAGTTTCCCGCAGGAAAAGCAGCAGGACAAGACACATTCTCCCTCTCTCTCTCTCTCTCCCTCCTTCCCTCTCTCTCTCTCTCTCTCTCCGTGTCATAGAATCATAGAATTGTAGAGTTGAAAAGGACCCCATGGGTCATCAAGTCCAAACCCCTGCAAAATGACAAGGGATCTTATTGAAACTGTCCCAGAAACTCCAGCGGGTGCAGAATGCCGCAGTGAGGCTCCTCACAGGGTCTCTGCCATAAGAGCATATTCACCCAGTGCTTTACCAGTTGCACTGGCTCCCAGTGTCAGGTTCAAGGTGCTGGTCTTGACCTTTAAAGCCCTTTGTGACTTAGGGCCCTCGTATTTACGGGACCGCCTCTCCTGGTCTGCCCCGCAGAGGACCTTAAGGTCCATGAATAACCATAGTTTAGAGGTCCCGGGCCCTAAGGAAGTCAGACTATCCTCCACCAGGGCCAGGGCCTTCTCAGTGATGGCTCCGACCTGGTGGAATGCTCTGTCCCATGAGACTAGGGCCCGGCAGGATTTAACTTCCTTTCGCCGGGCCTGTAAGACAGAGCTATTCCGCCTGGCCTTTAATTTGAATTCAGCCTGATCTTTTATTTCCCTTCTCTTCCCTCCTCCTCCCCTTTTATGGAGATCACCCGCTCTGAGACCCCACAGCTAATTCTCCCCTGGTCTCCTCACTCGCCCAAGTAGGACCAATTCAGCCAGCTAGCCCCGGGGATTATCTAATTGATTTTTGAACTTTATTGTTATTCATGTTTTTATACTGTACTGTACTTTATGCTGCTTTTGTAATTAAGAGTTTTAAAGAGTTTAAATTTATTGTTAGCCACCCTGAGCCCGGTTTTTGAACTGGGAAGGGTGGGGTATAAATAAAAAATTATTATTTATTATTATTATAGAAGGTACCCCAGCAAGGAGGAAGCTCTGGGTTTTAGCAGAAGGAACCCCATGGGTTGTGGGGATGTTCAGTGTGGCAGGAGAATATAAGGTACCCCTGCACGTACGGGCCAGTCTTGCCAGACTCTAGGGTTGTGCGCTCATCTCACTCTATAGGCCGGGAGCCAATGCTGTCCGCAGACACTTCCGGGTCACGTGGCCAGCGTGACAAGCTGCATCTGGCGAGCCAGCGCAGCACACGGAACACCATTTACCTTCCCGCTGGTAAGCGGTCCCTATTTATCTACTTGCACCCGGAGGTGCTTTCGAACTGCTAGGTTGGCAGGCGCTGGGACCGAAACGACGGGAGCGCACCCCGCCGCGGGGATTCGAACTGCCGACCATGCGATCGGCAAGTCCTAGGCGCTGAGGTTTTACCCACAGCGCCACCCGCATCCCCAGCAGGAGAGTATATATTGTTTATTAATAGCCTTCTTAACTTGCACTAGCAAATTTATTTATGTAGCAGAGTTACATACCCCTTTCTTACATGCACAGGAGATAACTGGTTGCAGGCTCGTGTGAGCCTATTATACGATTCAATCTGTCTCAGATTAAATTGTGCATTCCTGGTAAGTTCCCTTTAACCCCCCTTAAAAGAATAAAGACGCGACAATCTTATTTAAAGTCAATGAAAGAGGTTTACTCACATCAGTTCAGTTCACAGTTGGATTCCTGAAGGCAGATTTAGTTACAAATATGTACATGTGGATCTACTCCATATGGGGGAATAATCCCAGTGCTTCTGCTAGCTGAGAGCTAGCATAGCATTCCTAGCTAAAAAGCTGGTCCAACGATGAAGGAAGTGAAAAAGAGAGAGGCGTGCTGCGTGACTCGTCCTTTTGTTACCTGGACAGGTAAGGTCAAGCCCACCTTCTATCACATGCAAAAGAAAGGATGCTCCAGCCAGGAGGAACAGGAAGTTTCGAATGGCTGGACCAAACATCCCCTTGCATGTCCATTCTAGGAAAACAAGGAATGTTGTATTGAACTGCTCCCAGTGGATTACATCCCCCATGGCTAATCTAATCGAACCCCCTGCAAAGGTATGAGGGGTCTTCTTTTAGAAGTTGCCCCAGCAAAGAGGAAGCTCCGAGTTTTCGCAGAAGGAAATGGAAACTGTCTACAAAGTCCAAATCTAAGACGCTGAAATAAAAACGGCCTTTCTTGTTCCAGGGACCGGGTCACTCACAACGACATCATTGGCACGATCCATCTCTGCATGTCCAAGATCTCAGCTCCTGGAGGGGAACTGGAAGGTATTCTGACTTCTCTCCATATCATCCGACGTGCTCCTGGGAGTTGGGGGGGGGGGGGCAAAAGCTAAGGAGCTGGGAAGAGTCGGAACTGGAGTCGGAACTGGAGTCGGAACTGGAAGCTCTCCTGGCGGTCAGAGAACATCACTTCCAAAGTGAAGAGGGTGGGACTTCTTTAGCCCACCCAGGCTGAGGATCAGACCAAGAATGGAGGCTGTATTCTGCTTCCACCAGCCTCCCCATTGCACCTGCTCTCACCCCACACTGGTTTCTTGCTTGCAGGAGGTTGGCGCAGAGTTTCCACTCGTGCCAGTTGCAATTACTGAGCATTTGGGACAATCCTGTCTTTTGCCCTGCTCTTTTCCCAGGCACGGTCTGTGTCTGAGCGCTCTTTTTTCTTTTTTGCTTTGGCAATTTCCCTGCAAAAACCCACTTTTTAAAGCTCAATGGGAGCAAACAGCTCTCTGTGGAAAACCCAATTTTTTCCTTCTTCTTTATTTAAGCTTTATTATTCATTTTCCGTATATATACACAACACCTAGTCATCTTCACTATCATCAGTTCAGTAAAAATATCACAAAAGATGCATGCAATTTTAACTCTGTGCTTTCTACACGAACCAATGACTTCCCATCCTCTCCATGCTTCCTTTATATTAAACATCTTGCTTTGATTTGCCATTATTGATTTATAAAAATTCTCTTTTCTATTTCGATATCATTTCCCATCATATATATTATTTACAGAAATCATTCAAAGGCAGCTACCATGTTTAGGTTACTGCTATTTTTCAAATAATTGTTGAAATTATCCCATTCTAGAATGAACTCTTGTCTGGGTTTATCTTTGATTCTTTCCGAAATGGAGGCTAATTCTGCATATTCTGTCAATTTGAGTAACCATTCGACTCTGATAGGGAGTTTGTCATTTTCCCAATATGTTGCAATGAGCATTCTCACTGCTGCGGCTGCATATAAAAAGAATTTTCTTATACCCTTGGGGATGTCAATGCTTGTAATACCCAGAAAAACGCTTCTGGTTTTTTTGTTTGTTTTTTTTAAGGGAAATTTAACTTTAACATTGGGACGCGGGTGGCGCTGTGGGTAAAACCTCAGCGCCTAGGACTTGCCGATCGCATGGTTGGCGGTTCGAATCCCCGTGGCGGGGTGAGCTCCCGTTCGGTTCCAGCTCCTGCCCACTTAGCAGTTCGAAAGCACCCTTAAGTGCAAGTAGATAAATAGGTACCGCTTTATAGTGGGAAGGTAAACGGTGTTTCCGTGTGCTGCTCTGGTGCCGGTTCGCCAGAGCAGCTTCGTCACGCTGGCCACGTGACCCGGAAGTGTCTGCGGACAGCGCTGGCTCCCGGCCTCTAGAGTGAGATGAGCGCACAACCCTAGAGCCGGACATGACTGGCCCGTACGGGCAGGGGTACCTTTACCTTTACCTAACTTTAACATTAGTTTTAGTTCTGAGTGTACACATACATGCGGAAGACCCAAATTGATGTTTTCTCCGAAGAAGCACTTTGGAGGGTGGGTTTTTTTGTGTTTGTGGGGGAGGCTTTCGGACATGGAGCTTAAAAGAATGAGGCCACAGTTAATTGGGGATGAGTCCCCAGTTAATATCTGGCAGCGTCTGCTCTGCTGTTCTTTCTCTCTTCTCTTTGATTCCCTCCACCCCCAAATCACCCCCTCCTCTCTCCATGGCAGGAATAGGGAACCTCTGAGCTGTGGGCCAAAAATGTGGCCAGTTTGTAGGCACAGCCCCTCAGCAGATCCGTGGCTCTCTGCAATCCTCAACAATCAATCCTCAACATCAATATTTGGCATTTTATTGTGTTTTTATATGTATTGGAAGTGGCTGGGGCTGGACACTGGGGGAAAAATGCTATAATTAAGTCAGAAATTAGATCCTTATAACAAAAGGGAAAAAACCCTATGGAAAAACGTGCATAAAAATTTCCTGCTCCATGGCGCCCTCTGGTGTTGCATGTTTATAGTGCATTCAAACTGTTGTTTCTTCTGTAATGTAGCTGATTCCTGGGTCAACCCAACCAGGTGGGTGGGGTGGAAATGATAAAATTATTATTATTATTATTATTACTGATCAGCTGGTTGTTGCTGCTTGCCTAGACCAGTGTGCTGCGCTTGGAAGCATCGGGGCTTCAAAGCGCCATGTTAGCTGGGATTCCTGCATTGGGTTGGGCTAGAAGACTCTTTGGGTCCTTCTGTGCCCACCCTTGGAGACGTGGGGTTTAGGAGCCCCCAGACCCTATGCCTGGCTTCTTTTTAACTCCTCTCCTCCTTTGCCCCTCTTTGGTTCACGAGTTCTGGTCTTGCCACCTCCCCTTTCCTGAATCCTGGGTGCGGATTCTGTCCCCGAGACCTGGAGATCCTAACATTCTGGTTTCTCTCCCGTTTCTTCGCACCTCAGAGGAGTATCCTGTCCCTGTGAAGCCTTTCCAAGCCACCAACAGTATGTTCCTTTGCACGTGCAAACTTGGCATCCCTTTCGCACTCGACACCAATGCTCCTGTTTGGGGCATGCTCAGAATCCAGACTTCTTTTTTAAAATTGTGTGCAATTCTCTGTTTTGTTGCTGTTAGTAGTGTTAGCAGTGCGTCTGGCTTTTTACTGTCCCAGCTCCAACTGTAATGGCTGCTTTGTTCTGTTTTATTATTCATTTATCTATTCTGTAAAATTTATAAGCCGCTTGATTGTTAAAAAGAGCAATTAGCCCAACAAAACCTGAAAAGTTTTAACTTACCGAATGAAATTATTTTTCTTAATTTTTCTTAGGGTGGATCTGCACATAGGAAAAAACGCTTTAAATAAGTCATTAATTAGATTGTTGTAATGAAAGTGGAGGGGATGTGGGTGGTGCTGTGGGTTAAACCACAGAGCCTAGGGCTTGCCAATCAGAAGGTCGGCGGTTCAAATCCCCGCAATGACGGGGTGAGCTCCCATTGCTCGGTCCCTGCTCCTGCCAACCTAGCAGTTCGAAAGCACATCAAAGTGCAAGTAGATAAATAGGTACCACACTGGCAGGAAGGTAAACGGCGTTTCCATGCGCTGCTCTGGTTCGGCTTAGTCATGCTGGCCACATGACCCGGAAGCTGTATGCTGGCTCCCTCGGCCAATAAAGCGAGATGAGTGCCGCAACCCCAGAGTCGTCTGTGACTGGACCTAATGGTCAGGGGCCCCTTTACCTTTACCTTTAATGAAAGGGAGGAAAAACCCTATGGAAAAACATGTGTAAAATTTTCATGCTCTCTGGCGCCATCTGGTGTTGCATGTTTATAAACACATTCAAAATGCTGTTTTTGAACTGAGATGCTGAATCCTTAGTGAAAATACGGCTGTTTTATTGTTGTTGTCCCCCCCCCCCTGCAAACCACTTTACAATCAAATGGCATGCAGATTTACTGAAACAAGTGAGCAAGCAAGCAAATAGACAAACAAATGAGTTTTACGGAAATTCTGTGTCCTGGGACATGGCCCCCTTCACCCTAGTGGAGCACCCTTTGTGTGGTTCTTTTGGGTGGGTGCTGGCGCTTTGCTTGCATTGGTCCCCTTCCAGCTCACCGGTCAGTCCAGAAAAGTCCACATTTCTCAAGCCAGCGCTGCTCCTGCCTCCTGCCTCACCCTCTCGGTCTCCCTGCAGTTGACGATGCGCTGGGTTTCCTGCCCACCTTTGGCCCCTGTTACGTCAACCTGTACGGCAGCCCCAGGGAGTTCACGGGATTTCCGGACCCCTACGAGGAGCTCAACCTGGGAAAGGTGAGGAAAGTCGGGAGAACCGTCCGGGGCGTGACCGGACGCCATAAATGGAGATAAATGCTGTGGCATAGCCTCCGACATTTCCTCGCGTGGAAAGAGGGACATTCTCTTCCCCATCTGCATCACTGCCGGAGCCTGGATAGCTCAGTTGCTTAGACCATGGTGCTGATAACACCAAGGTTGCAGGTTCGATCCCTGTATGGACCAGCTGCATATTCCTGCACTGCACGGGGTTGGACTAGATGATCCTCAGGGTCCCTTCCAACTCTACAGTTCTATGATTCTATGATTCACCTCTTCCTGGTCAAGTGTAAAAGTCAGGAGAGGAAACCCGGAAAACGGCAGGATTTTAAGCGCAGGAATATTTGAATGTGGTTATTGCATTCAGGGAAGCCTGAGAGGAAAAGAAAACCCCAAATCAATAAATGCAATAAATCCAGCTCACTAGCAGGGATAACTGATGCAGTATAGAATAGCTAGCCTCAGGCTGCCATATTTCCAGATGTGAAAATCCAGACACAACCAAACAGGTGAGAAAATTCCCAAAGTTTTTGAGTTCTATTTTTAGAAAGACACCAAAGTTGTTGAGAAATAACCCAAGTTTTGTTGAGCATTTTAGGTTCGGTTGCCGAAGATCCAGGACAAACCACCGCTTTTCGGAAGTCCCCCCTGGATTTTCTGGTAATTTTCTGGACAAACGGCAACCCACCATGGTTCTGCCCAGCCTCAACAGCTGGAGACAGCAATGCGTCATGGTGCTGCTAAAGCAAGGTTGTAGGTTCGAGCCCCACATGGGGCAGACTCATAGTCCTGCATTGGTCTGGATGACCCTCAGGGTCCCCTCCAACTGGAAGCTTCCACGATTCGGAGGGCCACTTTTTGGAAACCCCTATTTTCATGGGAGAAGTGATGGAGATATCCGACCCCCGAGCCGTCTGAAGGCAGCCTTGTATAGGGAAGTTAATGTTGTATTATGTTTTTCTATATGTTGGAAGCTGTCCAGAGCAGCTGGGGGAACCCAATGAGATGTGCGGGGGGCTATAAATGGGGAAATTATCATGATGCAATGGGATGTCCCTCGTTCCATGGGAGAAATGTTGGAGGACTTGGCTAGATCTCTTCTCCTCCACCCCCCAGGGAGAAGGGGTGGCTTATCGCGGCCGGTTGCTGGTGGAGCTGGAGACCAAGTTGGTGAACCACGTGGAGCAGAAGGTCGGGGACATCCCTCCTGATGACATTCTGCTGGTGGAGGTAAGACCCCCTTCCCTTTCGGACACAAGGCCAGGTCCTCCCAGAGATGTCAAAGAGCTGCCATTCCCTGCTGTCCACCTTGCAAACTCCTGTGCACTCTCTCTCTCTCTCTCTCTCTCTCTCTCTCTCTCTCTCTCTGTGTCTGTCTGTCTGTCTATCTGTGTTTTTTTTTAAAAAAATATTCTTTCAGTTGTGTTTTAAAATATATTCTTCTGGTCTGACCCACTTCTGTTCATCAGGAAAAAAACTCAGAAGTTCCTTCTGCGTCTTGAAGGATGGAAGAATCACCCAGAGAAAACAAACATACTCTGTTTTCTTTTTTTTGTAATATACCGTATTTTTCGTTCCATAAGACGCACCTGACATAAGACGCACCTGACCATAAGAGGGGGAATGCAAGAAAAAAATATTCTTTCAAGGGAGCGCTGAGCAGAGCCTGTATGCATCCCAGGCTCTGCTCAGCGCTCCGTTTCACGAGCCGCGTGGAGCGTGTGTGCGGTGCTTGCAGGCTTTCCCCCGAGGCGGGAGAAGGGCAACCCGTCAAAGCCCCCAAGATCTGCACACACGCCCCGCGCGGCTCTTTAAAGGGTGCGCGGCTCTTGTGGGCTTTTCTGTGAGGTGGGGGAAGGGACTGAGGGGCTAAGCTAGAAGCTAGAACAGCAAGAGGGAGCGCTGTGCAGCAACCCCTCTCGCTGTTCTGGCTTCTGGGATAGCCGTGCAGTCTGCATTCGCTCCATAAGACGCACACACATTTCCCCTTACTTTTTAGGAGGGGAAAAAGTGCGTCTTATAGAGCGAAAAATACGGTAAGTTGAGAGGTGTATGTATCTATGTATAATATGTTTGTTTAGTGTTCTGGTTTGTGTTTGTAAGTACTGCATTTATCAATAAAAGTTTAAAAAAAGGAAGAAGAAGAAAGAATCACCGAGAGGTCCCTCCTGAGGCTGGTGGGCCGGGCGCTCGGAGCAGAATCCCAACACAAGGGAAAGACCGAAGTTTTTTGCCCAAAGTTGTTGAAAATCTCGAAAAAAAATCTCGAAAAAAATTTGAGGTTTTGGAGCCATTTTTAAGGGGAATCACCCCAAACAGGGGTTGCATTTCCCCAGACATTTTGACAATTTGCACCCAGACGCTGCTTCTGGTGGCCAATTTCTGGCTATGAAAGACCAGCAGGTCGATCGCGGCATGAGATTTGGAGGACAAGAGAGTTTTGCAAAATTTGGAAAAGTGACTCCTAAGTTTGATTTATTGATAATTAATAGTAATCATATGGTCCTTGCGGAGGCCTTCCAGCTCTACATTTCTAATAATAATAAAATGAAAAAGTGCTTTTGTCTCCGCAAGTGCTTTTTGTATCCTTACACCAACAACCCTGCAAGGTAGGGTTAGGCTGAGAGGAAGTTAGCGGCCAGCCCCCCGAGTGGGAATTTGAACCCCGCTCTTCCGGGTTCCATGCCCAGCACTCTAACCACTGCACCGCACTGCCACGCCCCGACTTCTGGGTCTTCTGGGAGTCTGGCGGGCCCGATCCATGCCGCCTGTCTCCTTCCTCTTCCCCGCATGGCAGAAGTACCTTCGCCGGAGGAAATACTCTCTCTTTGCCGCCTTCTATTCGGCCACCATGTTGCAGAATGTGGACGATGCCATCCAGTTTGAGGTCAGCGTGGGCAACTATGGCAACAAGTTTGACAGCACCTGCCTCCCTTTGGCCTCCACCACCCAGTACAGCCGGGCCGTGTTTGACGGTAAGGACTAAACAGAACAGACTAAAACAGATTAAAAACTCCTACAATCTGGCTTGTCTTGTCTAAGCAAGAATGCTTTTAGCAGGCGCCAAAAAGCGGGCAGTGAAGGCACCTGCTTGGGATCAAGTGGCAGGGAGTTCCAAAGGGCAGGTCCTGCTGCAGGGAACAATCAGGTTTTATAGAATCGCACAATTGTGCAGTTGGAAGGGTTCCCTGAGGGTCATCTAGTCCAACCCACTGCAATGCAGGCCCCACAGCACAATGGTCCCAGAGAGGCGGCCACCCAACCTTTCCATCAAGTAGGAAGAGTCCGCCACCTTCGAGGGAGGCTGCTCTGCTGTCAAACAGTGCCAGGGATTCTTTAGCTGTCATTAACCTGCGGAACTCCCTCCCACTGGAAGTGCACACCATCTTGGACGGCTTTAAAAGAGGATTGGGCAAATTCATGGAGAAGAGAGCTATCGATGGCTCCTAGCCGAGATGGCTCTGCTCTGCCCTCCGCAGTCAGAGGCCTCAGTGTTTCCGAATCCCACTTTCTAGAAACTGCAGGAGGGGGAGAGTGTCGCTCTTGTGTTCGAATCCCGCTTGCTGGTTTCTCATTAGGATATCTGCCTGGCCCCTGGGAGAAGAGGAAGCTGCAGACCCTCCAAGGGTCTCAATTTTCCAGGGACAGTCCGGGATTTACAGAAGCCGTCCCGGTTTCTGATCTGACCCCAGAATGTCCTGCTTTTCCTTAGGAAATCCCTATTTTCATTGGAGAAGTGCTGGAGGGGATGTGGTTATGTAACCCCCCCAAGCCAAGGACCCCCAAGCTATACAACCTTCAAAAGACATCGGAAGGCAACCCTGGATAGGGTTTTTTCCTCAAATGTTTAACCTTTTATTATATTTTAATGTATGTTGCAAGCTGCCCAGAGTCAGATGGGCGGGGTATCAATAGTAAGATTATTATCACGGAAGAGGACATCCCTATTTTCATTGCAGAAATGTTGGAGGGTGTGGACTAGATGGGCCATTGGCCTGATCTGGCAGAAAGTCAGATATATCTGTGTCTCCATCTCCTTGTCTCACTGGCTGGGGGCTTTTTGGTGTTTTCCATCCCTGTAGGCTGTCAGTATTACTACCTGCCGTGGGGCAACGTGAAACCGGTGGTGGTCCTTTCCTCCTACTGGGAAGACATCAGCCACAGGACCGACGTGCAGAACCGCCTCTGTGGCGCCGCGGACCGGCTGGTGAGTACCGTAAACGTCTCCCATTAACACGACCCGGAAGCTGTACGCCGGCTCCCTCAGCCAATAAAGCGAGATGAGCGATGCAACCCCAGAGTCGGCCACGACTGGACCTAACCGTCAGGGGTCCCTTTACCTTTAAGGAAAAGTGGGACATTCCGGAATCAAATCAGAAACTTCTCTAAATCAGGGACGTCCCTGGAAAACAGGGACCCTTTGGAGGGTCTGAGTTTGCCAAGCAGTGCCCCCTCTGAGCATAGGAGTGAGATGCTGCCAACGTCTCCCTCCTGTCAGCAATTGGGCTGCAGTATCCTGCCCTTGCTGCAGTGCCAGGGGAGCCCCAAATGGAGCGCACTGCGGTAACCCAGACTTGAAACAACCAGCGCATGAGCTGCTGTGGCAAACCTCTCCGTGTCCAGGAACGGCCATAGCTGGTGAAGCAGCCGCAGCCGCTCAAAGGCACTTCCAGCTGTTAACGGAGAAATTTGAGGGCTCCCTTGGACAAAAACAAACAAACAAGGAGACCAGTCAGGAATAACAGAGCAAAACAGCAGCCAGTAGGCTTGCTCTTCATTGAAGACGGTCGCGACAGGACTCCCACCTGCCACCAGGTGGAACAAGATGGAAGCCCCGAACAAAAGAGCCCCCAAACTTTTATTAGCTGCTAATCCCCATGTTACACCCCCCCCCAAACTACATCACTAATACATCACGGTTACATCATGAAAGGGGAGGTCTGGTGGCAGTAATCTGAGCATCCTGGACCCTGCCCCATGGTTCCCCTTGTCCTCCACCAAACACCCATCAAGTGTAACAAAAGAGATCTTTACATTTCCCTGTTTCCCAGCCAAGTTCATCACACCCTTTTGTCTTCATCTGGGTTTGCTATTTGTGGAATGGCTACCTGTCTGGCCCTTAGGTATCAGGATGCCAGGAATTATCACTCAGGCAGAGGGGCTGCTGGGTAGCTGAGCTCACATGTCTATAGGAATTTCCGAAGTTTTCCCGGTGAGCCAGTACAGAGATCCATTGATCAGTGAATTCTTACGTTTGGTATCGTGCAGCAGAGGCTCTTTGAATAGATAGGAAGAAACTGTGATGAAGTGTTTTGTGGGGACAAGTCACAAAAGTGATTGTGCTAATTTTGGTAGTGGGCTGCATGTGTATGATATCTGCTGGAGGGGCAACCCCCCAACCTATACATTAATTCCTGCAACACAGCCCCCCCCGCTTGCGCACCCACAAGCTGGCAGTCTTACCTAGTGGTCTGTGTGCACGTGTGACTCCAGCGGTGTGGTTTTTTCTCCCTCCTTCTCCCCAATGTAGGAAGAGAACTTGGCGCTGGTCCAGCTGGCCATCAAAGCCAAGTGCTCCGTGGGCGACCTGGACACCCTTGTCACTCGGCTGATCGATGAGGTCATCGCGGACTGCAGGTAGGGGTCTGTGGGGGCCGGCAGCCTCTTTCAGTGGGGTTGTTACGAGCCGGGTTGTTTGGGTTGGAGGGGGTCCCTGGCAGCAAAGAATGCCCTCCTTCTGGCTGGGAGCATCGGCCGAGCCAAGGCACGGATTCGAAAAAGCGATACTTGAGGCAGGTCGTAAATTTCCACTTGGTGGGCTGCCTACCTGAATGGGCCTCATTGTGTTTCGGGGCAGACCCTCAACTGGGGGGGGGGGGCAGACAGCCGCCTCCAGTTCACGGCCTCACGACTGGTTCCTAACTCATACCCTCCAACATTTCTCCCAGGAAAACAGGAACGTCCTACTGCAGAATGATAATTTTACTTTTTATACCCCTCCCCTCTGACTGGGTTTCCCCAGCCACTCTGGTCAGCTTCCAAAATATATATAAACATAATAAAACATATTTTTTTAAAGCTTCCCTCTACAGGATTGCCTTCAGACGGCTCAGGCTCAGATAATTCCCTACCCTCCAACATTTCTCCCATGAAAATAGGGACATCCCGTCGCATAATGATAATTGTACTTTTTATACCCCACCCATCTGACTGGATTGCCCCAGCCGCTCTGGGCTGCTTCCAACATATAGAAAAACATAATAAAACATTCAACATGTTTTTTTTTAAAAAACACTTTTCTATACAGGGTTGCCTTCAGAATAGAATAGAATAGAATAGAATTTATTATTTATACCTCGCCCATCTGGCTGGGTCTCCCCCAGCTACCCTGGACGGCTCCCAACAGAGTATTAAAATACAGTGCTCTGTTAAACATTAAAAGCTTCCCTAAACAGGGCTGCCTTCAGATGTCTTCTAAAAGTCTGGTAGTTGTTGTTCTCTTTGACATCTGGTGGGAGGGTGTTCCACAGGGCGGGTGCCACAGCCGATAAGGCCCTCTGCCTGGTTCCCTGTAACTTGGTTTCTCGCAGTGAGGAAACCTTGGAGCTGGACCTCAGTGTCCGGGCAGAACGATGGGGGTGGAGACGCTCCTTCAGGTATACTTTAAAGCTGTTTAGGGCTTTAAAGGTCAGCACCAACACTTTGAATTGTGTTCGGAAACATACTGGAAGCCAATGTAGGTTTTTCAGGACTGGTGTTATGTAGCCTCAGCAGCCGCTCCCAGTCACCAGTCTAGCTGCTGCATTCTGGATTAGTTGCGGTTTCTGGGTCGCCTTCAAAGGTAGCCCCACATAGAGCACATTGCAGTAGTCCAAGCGAGAGATAACTAGAGCATGCACCACTCTGGCGAGGCAGTCCACGGGCAGGTAGGGTCTCAGCCTGCGCACCAGATGGAGCTGGTAAACAGCTGCCCTGGACACAGATTTGACCTGTGCCTCCATGGACAGCTGTGAGTCCAAAATGACTCCCAGGCTGCACACCTCGTCCTTCAGGGGCACAGTGACCCCATTCAGGACCAGGGATTCCCCCATACCCACCCTCCTCCTGTCCCCCAAAAACAGTACTTCTGTCTTGTCAGGATTCAACCTCAATCTGTTAGCCACCATCCATCCTCCAGCCGCCTCCAGACACTCACACAGGACCTTCACCGCCTTCACTGGTTCTGATTTCAAAGAGAGGTAGAGCTGGGTATCACCCGTATATTGATGGACACCCAACCCAACCCCCCCCGATGATCTTTCCCAGCGGCTGAATGTAGATGTTGAAAAGCATGGGGGAGAGGACAGAAGTCTGAGGCACCCCCACAGATGACTCGGGGGTCACATAACTCCATACGTTCCAACATTTCTCCCATGAAAATAGGGACGTCCTAAAGAAATGAAGGATCAAATCAGAAACCAGAATGGCTTCTTTAAATCTTTAATTTCCCCTGGAAAATAGGGGCTCTTGGAGGGTCTGCTAACTGGGCATCTATGGCCTGTTCTCGACAGGTTTGCAAGAAAAACCATAAGGACCTGCCAGGATTGTGGTCGTTTCCACTTTGAAGAGGCGGTGTGCCTTACAAAATACCCCCCTCTCCCTGCAAAGAGTCCTTGGTTCTTGGGTGCACATTTGTGTGCTGGTCTCTTGCAACGAAAGGCATCTTGCATTGCCTGAAAAATTTAACAAGGGTGAAGCAGGCTTTGGTCCATGCAAGCCTAAGGCCCGGGGGCCGAATGCGGCCCAATTGCCTTCTCAATCTGGCCCATGGATGGTCCGGGAATCAGTGTGTTTTTACATGAGTAGAATGTGTCCTTTTATTTAAAATGCATCTCTGGGTTATTTGTGGGGCATAGGAATTCGCTCATCCCCCCCCCCAAATATAGTCCAGCCCACCACATGGCCTGAGGGATGGTGGACTGGCCCATGGCTGAAAAAGGTTGCTAAACCCTGGGTTAAAGTAAAGGTATAGGGACCCCCGACCATTGGGTCCAGTCGTCAGTGGCGTAGCGTAGGGGGGTGCAGGGGGGGCCGGCCGCACCGGGCACAACATCTGGAGGGGCACGCTCGCCACCTCCGGAGTTGCCGAAGAGCCTCGGGCGCAGGCTGTAGCAGAGCCCCATGTCTCGCGGAACCGACAAGCTGTGCGCGCGTCCGGGCTGAAGGTGTCCGGCAGGCAGCGGCTCACAGCGCTTGCCGCGGTTCCCGCGCGTCAGAGCCACGGAGTGTGCGCCAGGCAGCCCCTCCTCACAGCCCCGCTGCCGCCGCCGCCACTGCAGCTGCTGGGCCATGTTGCATTTTCCTCGCCTCTCTGCCCTCCTCCTCCGGGCAAGCGGCGTCGTTTGGGCGGCAGCGCCAACTGCAACTCGCCTCAGATCACCTGACACGGACCTGCCGCTGCCGCCGTGGCTACCTTACCGTAAATACCCCAGCCCAGGCAGCAGCAAGAAGAAGCTGGCAGCGGCGGCAGGTTAGGGGTTAGGGGGGCAAATTACTTGCCTTGCCCCGGGTTAGGGGGCGCAAATTACTTGCCTTGCCCCGGGTTAGGGGGCGCAAATTACTTGCCTTGCCCCGGGTGCTGTCAACCCACGCTACACCGCTGCCAGTCGTGGCTGACTCTGGGGTTGCAGCGCTCATCTCGCTTTATTGGCTGAGGGAGCAGGCATACAGCTTCCGGGTCATGTGGCCAGCATGACTAAGCCGCTTCTGGCGAACCAGAGCAGCGCACGGAAACGCCATTTACCTTCCTGCCGGAGCGGTACCTGTTTATCTACTTGCACTTTGACGTGCTTTCGAACTGCTAGGTTGGCAGGAGCAGGGACCGAACAACGGGAGCTTACCCCGTTGCGGGGATTCGAACCGCTGACCTTCTGATCGGCAAGTCCTAGGCTCTGTGGTTTAACCCACAGTGCCACCCGTGTCCCCAAACCCTGGGTTAGGCAAAAGCTAACTGGGAGCCGCTGGCAAAGTCCAAATGGCACAGCTGGAAACGCTCCAGGAACAAACTGTTCGATATGCTGGATGGGTGTCACTGCATCTTCCTAGCTCCTGGTGTTTTTTCCTGAGCCCCCCAGAAGGAGTTTCTCTTGCTCTCTCTCTCTCTCTCTTTGCCCCCCTCGCTGATGCTTCTCCCCCCTATAAGAAGACGTGCTTGTTTGCAAACGGCCCAAGACACCCCCGGGTCTGCTGCGCGTGTGTCATACGTGACCTGGGTCAATTCCCGGGACTTTGCTTTCCCGGAGCGAAGCCTCCTTCCAAGAAAAACTCAATGAAACCGGGGAGAGATATCGCTGGTGAAGCTGCCAAGCCGGCGTTTTATGCAGGCTGGGCTCCTGGCCTCCCTCTCTCTCCCCCTGCCCTGTGGTCTGTTGCTTCCGCTTGGAATAAATCACTGAGCCACAGCAGCTGTCCTGGGAGAAGCGGAAATGATGTCGTGTCGATGGCAACAGCGGGGATGGCGGCGGTTGCTCAATGCAGGGTAGTTTTGGTCCAAATAACAGGCAATTACTGGACAAAAGATGTCTCAGTGTCCAGAGTTGGCTCCTTTCCATCTTTTCACGGGAGACGGTCTTCACTTTCAGCTCAAACCTCTGCTAAGTTCTTCTCTTCTTGCAGCTCAGAGCCAGGAGATCCTGGAAGAACGCAGAGGGTGATTCCTTGACAAATTGTTGCAAGAGGCAGACAGCACTTGGGGGGGGGGGGATTAAAGCCTGAAATAAAATTGGCATGAGGCTCGAAGCCCAAAGGCTCCTTTGCAACGGAATGGCAGAACTCTATTACGGATGAAGCTGAAAACAGAGGACCCCCCTCATTTTATAAAACTTAAACTGTTTGTTGCCTTTGATGCAAAGCATAGTCTGGGACGCGGGTGGCACTGTGGGTTAAACCACAGAGCCTAGGACTTGCCGATCAGAAGGTCGGCGGTTCAAATCCCTGCGACGGGGTGAGCTCCCGTTGCTCGGTCCCAGCTCCTGCAAACCTAGCAGTTCGAAAGCACGTCAAAGTGCAAGTAGATAAATAGGTACCGCTCCGGCGGGAAGGTAAACGGCATTTCCATGCACTGCTCTGGTTCGCCAGAAGCAGCTTAGTCATGCTGGTCACATGACCCGGAAGCTGCACGCCGGCTCCCTTGGCCAATAAAACGAGATGAGTGCTGCAACCCCAGAGTCATCTGCGACTGGACCTAATGGTCAGGGGTCCCTTTACCTTTACCTATAGTCTGGGATAAGAAGTCCTTTGGCTTTAATTGGACCTATATCACCTGAACGCCAGCTTCCGGGTTAGGGTGGGATATTTCATTTTTAAAAATCTGTATCATGTTGTTATATGTTGAAAGAATTTAATTTGAAAAAAGAACCTGTGGCCTTATCAATCTGAATATTTCTTGGAAGCTAATCAGAGTTAGGGTTGGTTAGTACTTGGATAGGAGCCAACTGGGAATACCAGGCGCCGTAGGTTCAATTATTTATTTTTTTAAAGACAATGAGCCCATGCACATTTACTTGGGAGCAGGGCTGGGGTTTCTGACGGACATCTGAACAGGATGCTAGGTTAGATGGGTCCCTTTGGACTGATCCAGTTCCAATGCCTTTGTTGTGTTTACCTTCTCGAACCCAAGAAGTTGATGGGAATAGAACTGTCCTTTGAAACTCACGCTTCTCCAAATTTTGTGGTAAAGGAAAGGGTGTCTTTAGGCGCATGCAAAGTGCATTTCCAATGGAGGGCAAAGAAAGGAAGGTATCAGATAGAGGCATGAAGGGTGGAAAGATTTCAGATTTGTTCAGGAAACCGATTCTGCTTTTCAAAAAGAAATGCTGACTCAAGATGCTTGTAGCCCACCTTTCCAAGCAAAGCTTCTGAAAGTTTCCAGCTTATATGATAAAAACATCACAATGCAATTCAGAATAATAAGTATCTCAGCACTAAAAGCAAGATAAATTAACCCCCGAGATGCTGGCAATTGAACCTGGAACCTTGTGCTTGCAAGGCAGATGTTCTGCTACAGAGCTATGGCAGGGAGGAGCACCAACCTATTGCAAATATTAATATTGCACAGTTTCAAGCAATTGGGTGCATAAAAATGGACTCCTTTTGGAAATACAAATTGTCCAGACCCAGAAATATGATGCAAAGATTTACTAACTAAAACTTCACCCAAACAGGTACAAAACCAAATCAATGGTACACCCAAATGATTCCATGCTTTGCATCTTCCATGCTCAGCATCTTCTTTAGATATATAATATAATTCTAAACAGTCAAAAGTCTCTTTCCTTACAGCCTCCATCTGCCTGCATTCCAGCCTGAGGCTGTTTCTCCTCAAGAGGCATCATTAGCACATCCTTCTTTGACTTTGCCCAGGAATAAAAGACCAAGACAACTCCCTTCAAAATGGAGATTTGCAATAGAATACCTTGATCGTATGATCTAAGGTTAAACACTCACATGTAAACTAGCAGAAAACGCTAACAGTTAATTATTTTTATTTTTTAATATATTTTTATTAGTTTTCAAATTTTTACAAATCCGTCCAAATTACTTTGAGTTATTGAGTTAATTATTAGCCTGCTAAACACCCAGTGAGTTTTCGTATACCTCAGGGGAATTTTCCAATGTCAAACCTTTCAACAATGCACATGCTGGCATTCTCTTTATAGATCTATCATTTTTATTAGATCTCCAAAAATATTCCCAAACATTTATCATCATATACACAATTTTCTTCTTCACTTCCTGCCCCCCATTTCCCGATGTTTGCTTTTGTACTTCTTTTTGCTAGGTGTTTTAAGCACATATAGAAACTCTGCATTTTAGTATGCAATTAAACTGTTATCCTTAACATGTCCTCTCTGGGGTCAGCCTTGCATTGGGAGGTCCTTCTCGGCAAACCCTTGGGGTGATTCCCTCCTGCTCTTTGCCCTCCACAGCCAGCCGCTGGTGGACGTCACCCAGAAGCCAACTAGCACCCACCTAGACAAGTTCCTGTATCGCTTCCGCAGCACCAATCTCAACCAGATTGTTGAGGCAGCTCTGAGGTTGAAGCATGAAGACTCTGACTTGCAGAAGGTGCTGGACCAGGCAGAAGACTGGCTCTCCAGGCTGAAATCCATGGCGGAGGAGGTGAGGGCCTTGCCCCGCATTCGTTCATTTTGTAAAGTTTGCACATCACTTGCTTCTATAAAAAGAACCCTCAAAGTGGTTTGCGAAAAAGATAAAACAAGAGGAATGGTCAACAATAATCGAAGGCTTTCGAAAAGTTAAAATAACTTTTGGATAGTTGAAACCAGTTTTCTAAACATCTGGGCAGGGCCGGATTGAGGTTTGATGAGGCCCTAAGCTACTGAAGGTAATGGGGCCTTTTATATGTCCAGCTGTCCTTTGTCAACAACAAATTGTCGCTGTTTTTTGTGTTGAATATATGCTATATAGTAATTTATGGACTCAATAGGTATCTAAAGCCATTTGCACATGTTGCCCTGCAACCAGTCCATGCAGAATGTAGTCGCCCTCTTTTCCACCTGGATTTTCTCATGAGTAGGGTTGCCATACATTATTCGATTTTCTCGGACATATCTGGAATACTGTGGTTGACAGCAGTGTCTGGGTGAAAATCGAGGAAATGTCTGGGAAATTCCGGGTGTATGGCAGCCCGTGTGAGTGCCATTTTTTTGCCATTTCCCCATAAAAATAGCTTAAAAATGCCTTTTTCGTGATCTTGCCCAAAAAGCTTTGCCCCCAAACCTCTCTTCCAGCCTCAGAACAGCCTGCCGGACGTGGTCATCTGGATGCTGCAGGGCGACCGGCGCGTAGCTTACGCCCGGGTGCCAGCCCACGAGGTCCTCTTTTCCCGGAGCGGGGCCAGTTGCTGCGGCAAAAACTGCGGGAAGCTCCAGACCATTTTCTTGAAGGTAGGCTCCGTCGGCGCCAAAATGTCTTTAAAGAAAAAGAAAAGAAAATCAATTCCTTTTGTGAAATGTTTAGGGCGCCGGATTGCAGAAACGACCTCGATGCGGTTTTGCAAAGAGAGAAAACTGTAAAATGGTTGGGATAAATACACTTGTTGTTGTTGTTTAGTCGTTTAGTCGTGTCCAACTCTTCATGACCCCATGGACCAGAACGCACCAGGCCCTCCTGTCTTCCACTGCCTCCCACAGTTTGGTCAAACTCATGTTCGTAGCTTCAAGAACACTGTCCCACCATCTCGTCCTCTGTCGTCCCCTTCTCTTTGCGCCCTCCATCTTTCCCAACATCAGGGTCTTTTCCAGGGAGTCTTCTCTTCTCCTGAGGTGGCCAAAGTCTTGGAGCCTCAGCTTCAGGATCTGTCCTTCCAGTGAGCACTCAGGGCTAATTTCCTTAAGAATGGATAGGTTTGATCTTCTTGCAGTCCATGGGACTCTCAAGAGTCTCCTCCAGCACCATAATTCGGACCTTTGTTGGCAAGGTGATGTCTCTGCTTTTTAGGATGCTGTCTAGGTTTGTCTTTGCTTTTCTCTCAAGAAGCAGGTGTCTCTTAATTTCATGGCTGCTGTCACCATCTGCAGTGATCATGGAGCCCAAGAAAGCAAAATCTCTCACTGCCTCCATTTCTTCCCCTTCTATTTGCCAGGAGGTGATGGGCCCAGTGGCCATGATCTTTGTTTTTTTGATGTTGAGCTTCAGACCATATTTTGCACTCTCCTCTTTCACAGCTGGTGCCCCAAAGAGTACCTCTGTAGATATCAACCAGCAGGGAGTTCCCAAGTTTAGGCACCACCAAACGAAATGATTGGGTTCTTACAAAGGCAGAGTGGCTGTTCCTTGACACCCCAAAATAGGGATGGGATGAGACTTGTTGTGGGGGGCGGAGTGGAGCTTTTGGCAAGAGCTGTGATCCAGCCGTCACCTGGAAGGCAGAGGGATGCTGGATTTTGACGGCTTCTTCTCGGTTTTGTCTCAGTGTCCTCAAGGAGAGGTAATGGGGCCCAGGATCCCGGCCCAGATCCGGGTGCAACTGTGGCTGGGGCTGGCTGTGGACGAGAAGGAATTCAACAAGTCAGCCGAGGGGAGGCTCTCGGTCTTCGCTGAAACGGTGAGCCAAATCCTCTTTGGGTTGAGCTAGGCTTGGACTGCGTGGAGTCATAGAATGGCAGAGCTGGAAGGGAATCACAAACCCTCCAAGCACCCCTATTTTCCAGGGACGGCCCTGGATTTACAGAAGCCATCCTGGTTTCTGATTTGATTCTGGAATGTCCTGCTTTTCCTTAGTACATCCCTATATTCATCAGAGAAATGTTGGAGGGTCTGGAGTCGTGCGACCCCCGAGCCAAAGAGATAAGGAACTAGACAACCTTTACAAGACACCTGAAGGCAGCCCTTTGCGTGGCGAGCCCCCCCCCCCGTGGAAATAAAAACACATAAGGCCACAACTTTATTGGTTACAGGTGATGAGCGGTATTGGCTTAGGCATTGGTCCTAACCGACTATATCTGACTCTAGCCCGTCTGCTTGAAGACCGGAAAGGGTTAACCACCAGTAGGGGGAGTCCTGCTGATGCACATCAACTAGGAACTCCCCTGGGGTCACCGCTCGGGGGCGTGCCTTGGGCCCTCACCCCCATAGGCTTTGGACAGGGCCCCTGAAATCCTTTATCGGACTACCCTTCAATGTGTGGGGCAGGTGATGGTGCTTCCTCCCCTGTTCCAACTACAGAGCAATACCAATGCCTAACCACCAATACCCAGAAAGTTGTGGCGATTTGCTACGAAGTAGGCGAAAACCAAGTGGCTGGTGCCAATTTGCCATGTTGAAAAATTCCTACCAGGCCCCTCAATGGCGACCAACCAAGGTCCATAGCAAGGTCAAGGAATGAAAACCTTAAAGGGCGGGAGGGTGGGGAAAGCAGGAACAGCTGGTGGGTAGCAAAAGTGGGAGATCCCCAGCCGCACCTGCCTTAAATAGGGCAGGCCACGCCCCCAGAGCCAGCCGATTGGCTGGCCAGGAGGTGACGTGGCCGGGGATTCCCCCAATCGCACGGGGGCTGAGCCGTGAAGCCCGCACCTCCACCTCCTCTGCAGGGTGGAAGTGGCTTTATAGTTTTATTATGTTTTTATATATGTTGAAAGCTGACTGGGCAACCCAGTCAGATGGGCAAGGTAATAATAATAATAATAATAATAATAATGATGATAATAAGGACTGGATGTCCCTATTTTCATTGGAGAAATGTTGGAGGGTCTGGAATCACAGCTGAGGAACCCTTGAGCGATAGCTGTCTGGCCTCTGCTTAAAAACTTCCAAGAAGGGGAGAGCCCACTCCCTTCCCTTTCCACTGTTGAATACTTCTTGTTACCACTGGTATGAAGGGCATTTGGTTTTTTTTGTTTTTACCTTTAAAAAACCTTTGCACCCAAAACTCATTTTTATTTGCACCTAATTAAAATGTCCTTCTGTTTGTGCATCCACGCGGCTTGTTTTCAAAGGAGATCTTTAGTCCCCTCTCCGCTTGTAGCCCTTCAGCTGAAATGGAGAATTACGCTTTTAGTCCTCAGGATTACAAGGGTGTCTTTGTATCCCTCGATAAGGGCAAGTCCATGTTTCCTTGACTTGTACCTTCAGACAGGCAAATGCATAAAATACATGGAATCACCCGGACGTGTTTTGGGGAAGATTGTTGCAGACACTTACCTGCATGTAAATCACAGGGAACTGAATGGGATGGCCCTAAACGGCCTCGGCTCAGTATGCCTGAAGGAGCGTCTCCACCCTCATCATTATGCCTGGACACTGAGGTCCAGCGCTGAGGGCCTTCTGGCAGTTCCCTACCTGCGAGAAGTGGGGTTA
The DNA here is from genome assembly GCF_951804945.1 of Podarcis cretensis. NCBI lineage: Eukaryota > Metazoa > Chordata > Lepidosauria > Squamata > Lacertidae > Podarcis > Podarcis cretensis. The sequence continues at coordinate 1,899,816 of NC_137178.1, read as the reverse complement.
CAGGGAACCAGGCAGAGGGCCTTCTCGGTAGTGGCGTCCGTCCTGTGGAATGCCCTCCCATCAGATGTCAAAGAGATAAACAACTACCTGACATTTATTATTATTATTATTATTATTATTATTATTATTATTATCCTTTCAGGAGTTTTTGAACAGTGAAACATACAAAAGTAAAGCTTTTTGGCCAGTGAAGCAAATGCATTCCTCTCCTATGATACACAGCATCTAAGGGCAACTCAATGACACAAAGGCACATTTTCTATCAGCTTAGACATCTTCCTCTTGCAATAACGCCAGTGTTTCACAGGGTTTCCTGTGTGTGTGTGTGTGTGTGTGTGTGTGTGTGTCAGGGATGTGTGTGTCAGGGTCTGTCCTCTTTGGGGATTGCCTCACCCTTTCCCTTGCTTCTTCTCCATTAAAACATTCCCCCTTTCTCCTTTCTCTTTCCCGTCTCAGTATGAAAACCAGACCAAGCTGGCCTTGGTGGGGAACTGGGGTACCACCGGCCTGACCTACCCCAAGTACTCAGATGTCACCGGGAAGATTAAGCTGCCAAAGGACAGCTTCAGACCCTCCACTGGCTGGGCCTGGGCTGGAGACTGGTTCGTCAGCCCTGAGAAGACGTGAGTACAAAGAATTGGGGTTGTCTAGTTGGAAGGGACGCAGGTGGCGCAGGTTGTCTAGTTGGAAGGGACGCAGGTGGCGCAGGGACGCAGGTGGCGCAGGGACGCAGGTGGCGCTGTGGGTTAAAGCCTCAGCACCTAGGGCTTGCCGATCGAAAGGTCGGCGGTTCGAATCCCTGCGGCGGGGTGCGCTCCCGCTGCTCGGTCCCAGCGCCTGCCAACCTAGCAGTTCGAAAGCACCTCTGGGTGCAAGTAGATAAATAGGGACCGCTTACCAGCGGGAAGGTAAACGGCGTTTCCGTGTGCGGCTCTGGCTCGCCAGAGCAGCGATGTCATGCTGGCCATGTGACCCGGAAGTGTCTCCGGACAGCGCTGGCCCCTGGCCTCTTAAGTGAGATGGGCGCACAACCCCAGAGTCTGTCAAGACTGGCCCGTACGGGCAGGGGTACCTTTACCTTTACCTTTTTAGTTGGAAGGGACCCCCGAGGCTCATCTAGTCCACCCCCCCACAATGCAGGAATCTCAGCTAATGCATCCCTGACAGATGGCTTAAAAATCTCCAAGGAAGGCGAGGCTGAATGAATTTTATTATTTCGGTCACAGACCAGTTCCAGCCCACATACAATATCAAGGAAGTCATAAAACACGATAGGGATACATTTGAATTTGCCATTAGGTATAACAGGGACAATACAGATATAGCAACAGTTAAATATATATATAAATTAAAACTTAGTCACTAACGTATAACCTAAAATTATCATTTAAAACCTTAATTGTTATGATAGCACAGCTTGTTCCCTAAGTTTTATGGCAAATGCACAGAATTTGGCTACCCTTAACGTGATCTCAGGATCCTTGTCCTCTACCAGGGATTTTAGACATTGAAGTTTGGATTCATCTGGAGATTTTTGCATAGCAGGGGTAATAAATACCAAGCGTTTATCCCCGTAGAAACGGCAGCGTAACAAGGCATGAGAGACAGTTTCTACCTCCATCAAGCTGCAGGGGCAGACTCGTTCCGCGTATGGTTTACCCTCAAATCTGCCCTAGCAAGGGAGACTGTTCCGTTGTCGAAGAGCTCTTAAAGTTCTTCTTGATGTTGAGTCGGAATCTCTTTTCTTGTTGTTTGAAGCCATGGGTTCGAGTCTTACGCTCCGGAGCAGGAGAAAACAAGCTTGTTCCCTCTTCTGCTCAATGGCCCTTGAGATACGATAGTTTAAGAATTATCAGCTGTTCGGCCCTCTGCTGCTCTTGCTTAGCGCCAGTGGAATTTTCCAATGGTACCCCGCTAGCAATACACATATGGAGCTATTTTTGGTGTCAATGCACAACGAAACAATGATACTTACCACTCCCCGCCGTCTCTCCATCCCACCCAACACAGGCTGCTGTACGATGTGGATGCTGGGCACATGAGCTTTGTGGAGGAAGTCTTCGAGAATCAAGTGCGCCTTCCGGGCGGTCAGTGGATCCACATGGCGGAGGCCTACACCGACGTGGTGAGAAACCCCCTCTTGGGATTCTTCCGTAGAAACTGGCTCCGTTGTGTGGGAATGTTCAGGGATGCAGGAGAGGATATATGGTTTTGATTATATCCTTTTCCAGCTTGTGCTAACAAGTTCACAATTTAGCAGAGTAACATTCCCTCTTTTAAACTTGCAGCGGATGCGTTTGCTCAGGCTCGCTAAAGGCTCTATAATAACTGTTCTGGTATTTTCCCCTTATTCCCTCATAAAAGATAAGACACGACACAGTCTTCTATAAAAGTATAAAAAGAGTTTACTCACACATCATTCTGTTCACAATAGGATCCCAGAAGGCAGACTTATCTCAGAAAAGTAACATATACCTAGAAACTATCTCATAAGAAGACAGTCCCTTTGTCCTCTCTTGTCTGGAGGCCAAGAGAGCATCTATGGCTAAGCAGATGTTGCTTCTTCGATGCATGTAGTCACACAGAGAGAGATGGCTGCTCTGCCCTGTGCTGTTGTCGTTACCTGCGAAGGTGAGGCCACGCCCACCTCTAGTCACATGCAGAGGAAGTCTGTTCCAGCCCAGAAGGAAACAGGAAGTTTACCTGCTGGCTGGAGAAACATTCCTCCCCATGTGTAAACATGTTCACTCTAGGAAAGTTGTACTTGACTGCTCCTGTGTTTCACATCCCACATGTTGGTTTAGGGGAGATTTCCACAATCGCCACCCTTTGGAAAAAGACTGGGTTTCACGGGCTCCCTCTCTTCTTTTCCAGAACGGGGAGAAAGTCCTGTCTAAGGATGAGATTGAATGTCCGTTGGGATGGAAATGGGAAGACGTGGAATGGGACACAGATCTCAACAGAGCAGTCGATGAGAGAGGTATTTTGGAGGGGGGGGATCCCTATTTCCTTTAAATGTCCTTTCTTCTGTCCTCCATGGCAATCGTCCCTTGGTGGGCAAAACCTCCTCTTGGACATTCAATCTTCCTGGGGTTTGGTTGTCCTCAAGTCAGCAGACTCATCTGGTGGGCTTTGGCCGGTGCAGATGTTCCAAGTGCAGTTCCACACGCTAAACCTTTTGAAATCTGACCGGTTGGATCCCTTTTTCCAAGATACTGCCCCTGTGTTTTCGCTCCATGGGATTGCCAAGTGCGAAACGGTCCCCTTTGCCCGCTTAAGAGGTCAGGTGTTCCTTCTGGCCACTTCCATGCCCCCATTTATGTCTTTTTTTAAATAAAAAATTTAAATGTTTACATTTTTTATTTAAGCATATTTACAAACAAACAAACAAACAAACAAACAAACAAGGTACACACATTAACCCCGAAAACCGAAGAGAGTAAAGGGAAAGGGTGAGAAAGAAAAAAGGATGACGTACCACACCCGTTTGACTCCCGTCCTCCAGCACTCGTCATCTTTGAGTCATTTAAGTTCTTATTTACATTGCATATCATTTATCGCTGTAATTACTTCTTTTATAGTACTGCTCTGGTATAACATCAAGTCACCTTACAAGCTTAGTCTAAACATATCAGCATGTTATCTTTACAGCAGTGTTTGTTCACATATTCTTCAAACCATAACCATTGCGCCCTTAATTTCTGGTGTGTTTGATATCTTATTACCGCAGTGAATTTTGCCAATTCTATAAACTCTGTTAGTTTAATTAACCAATCCTCTTTTGTAGGTATGTGATTTCCTTTCCAGTTGTTTGCAAGGAGTATTCTGGCTGCTGCGATTGCATATAGGAATAGTTTTCTCCTATCTTGTGGTACCTCCTTTCCAACTATGCTCAGCAAGAATTCTTGGGTTTCCCCCCTATAGATATTCTGGGCATCTTTTTTAATTCTTCAGGCATGCAGCTCCATTTTTTTTTCTTTTTTGAATCCCTTATCTGTCTTGTCTCCAAGGGTGGGAATACGGCTTGACCATCCCGCCAGACCACAGGCCGAAGTCCTGGGTGCCGGCAGAGAAAATGTACCACACGAACCGGCGCAGGAGATGGGTGAGGCTTCGCAGGAGGGACCTGGCGCAGAGAGAAGCTGTGAAGAAGGTACACCTTTTTTTGGGGGGGGGTGAGGTTGTGGGTGCAAGAAAAGGGAGAGCATGCCAAGCCAAGCGAACTGCCTCACCAGAGTGGTGCATGCTCTGGTTATCTCCCGCTTGGACTACTGCAATGCACTCTACGTGGGGCTACCTTTGAAGGTGACCCAGAAACTACAACTAATCCAGCATGTGGCAGCCAGACTTGGGGACTGGGAGCGGCTGCCGAGACCACATAACACCGGTCTTGAAAGACCTACATTGGCTCCCAGTACATTTCCGAGCACAATTCAAAGTGTTGGTGCTGACCTTGAAAGCCTTAAACAGCCTTGGCCCAGTATACCTGAAGGAGCATTTCCACCCCCATCATTCTGCCCGGACGCTGAGGTCCAGCGCTGAGGGCCTTCTGGCAGTTCCCTCACTGCAATAAATGAGGTTACAGGGAACCAGGCAGAGGGCCTTCTTGGTGGTGGCGCCCTCCATGTGGAATGCCCTCCCACCAGATGTCAAAGAGATAAACAACTACCTGACATTTAGAAGACATCTGAAGGCAGCCCTGTTTAGGAAAGTTTTTAATGGGTGACATTTTAATGTATTTTTAATCTTTGTTGGAAGCCGCCCAGAGTGGCTGGGGAAACCCAGCCAGATGGGTGGGGTACAAATCATAAATTATTATTATTATTATTATTATAGAATCATAGAATGGTAGAGTTGGAAGGGACCCCAAAGGCCATTTAGGCCAACCCCTTGCGATGCAGGAATCTCAACCAGATCACCCACGACAGGCGGCCACACAACCTCTGTTTAAAAAACCTCTCTTGGTTGCTGGACAACGTCAGCACTGACAGACAGCAAGCAATGGCTCTCAAGGATTTCATACAGAACATTCCCTTTCTTCTCTTCTCTTTTTTCTTTTTGGTAAATTTATTTTTTGGGGTTTTTCAAATTAAAATTTTCCAATAACATATCAACATACAATATACCGTATTTTTCGCTCTACGGGACACACTTTTTCCCCTCCAAAAATGAAGGGGAAATGTGTGTGCGTCCTATGGGGCGAATGCAGGCTTTCGCTGAAGCCTGGAGAGTGAGAGGGGTCGGTACGACCCCTCTCGCTCTCCAGGCTTCAGGCAGCTATCCGCAAGCCTTCGGAGCGCGGTGGGAGTTCCCGCCGGGCTCCAAAGGCTTGCGAATAGCAGCCAGTTTTGGGGGCTGGGGGCTGTGGTCGGGGGAAGCTCTGTCCCCAGCCCCTCAAGCTCCGGGAGCATCGGCAAGGTTGCGTGCAATCTTGCCACCGCTCCTAGCCCTGTTCTGGGGGCTAGGGGAAAAATAATCCCCCCCTTTATCCCCCCCCCCTAAAAACTAGGTGCGCCCTATGGTCCGGTGCGCCCTATGGAGCGAAAAATACGGTAAAAGAATCTCTGGACTTCCTTCCTCCCCTTTGTGGATCCTATTGTTAATCATTTCCTCCTGCATCTTTTATAATCAAGTCTTTTATTACTATTATTATTATTTTATTATTATTGTTTAGAAGACATCTGAAGGCAGCCCTGTTTAGGGAAGCTTTTAATGTTTAACAGACTACTGTATTTTAATACTTTGTTGGAAGCCACCCAGAGTGGCTGGGGAAACCCAGCCAGATGGGTGGGGTATAAATAATAAATTATAATTATTATTACATCTCCATTGCGTCCAAAGTTCACCATGAAATTACAAGTGACATTCCAATCCCACTAACGATTTTAACTGTTTACAATTTTTTTTAAGATAGATTATAAATTTCCCCATTCCTTATTAAAAATTTGGTCTTCCTGATTTCTGGTTCTTCTGGTCATATCTGCTTATTTTGGCATAATCCATCAACTTTCTCTGCCATTCTTGTCTGGCAGGGACCTTATCGTCTTTCCATCTCTGGGCTAATAGCAATCGTGCAGCCGTGGTCGCGTACATAAATAGACTTTACTGCTCCCTTGGGATTTTGGCACCTAAAATTCCTAAAAGGAAGGCTTCGGGGTTTTTTTAAAGAAAAAATTACCGTATTTTTCGCACCATAGGGCGCACCGGACCATAGGGTGCACCCAGTCAGTTTTTAGGGGGGGAAATCAAGAAAGAAAAAAAAATCCCCCCCAGCCCCAAAGAGCAGCGTACAGGCTGCGCACAACCTCTCCCTGCCGGAGGGGTTGCGCGCGGCTATGGCACAAGCCAAGGCAGCGAGCTTCCCCTTTAGCCCCATGCAGCCTCTCCTTGCCGGGAGACGCTGCACAGGGCTTTCCTGGCTTTCCTGGGAGGTGGGGGGATTCCCTCACCTCTTCCAAAAGCCCGCAAAACCACGCAACCCCTTTAAAGAGATCGCGGCTTCTCCTGGCTTCTCCGGGAAGTGGGGGAATTCACCCACCTCCCGCAAAACTGGCAGAAGCCGCGCAACTCCTTTAAAGAGATCGCGGCTTCTCCTGGCTTTTTTGGGAGGTGGGAGAAGGGACTGATGCGGCCAGTCAGTCCCTTCTCCCTCCTGGGGAAAAGCCCGCAAGAGCGCACGAAGCTTGTTTGCGGCTCTTGGGGGCTTTTCCCGCCTGCCTCCCCCCTGCATTCGCTCCATAGGACGCACACACATTTTCCCTTGCTTTTTAGGAGGGAAAAAGTGCGTCCTATGGTGCAAAAAATACGGTATTTTAAACATTTTTTTTAGTTCATTATATATCAGACAGGGGACATTCCCAGCCCTTCTTGGAGATGTCACTGGGATTCAAACCCAGGACTTTCTGTATGCAGAGCAGATACTCAAAGCCACTGAGCCAGGGCACTTTTTGCTGCAGCATCCAACCTTGGGTCTCCTGCTGTTGTTGAATTACAACCAGCGCTGCCATATATCCGGGTTTTCCCGAACATGTCCACTGCAGCAAAATGTCTGGGGTAACTCAGTATTATGGCAAGCAGGGCGGGTCCCCCCCCTTGATTTTCACTTTGGGAAATATGGCAACCCCTACTGACAACTCCCGACATCTCTAGTTAGCAGGACCAGCGGTCAGGGATGATGGGAGTTGTAGTCCAACGACATTTGGGGACCCAGAGTCGAGAAGGACTCTCTAGCACTGCCTGACTCCTAGGAGAAATAAAAGTATATATTAAAAAATTGGCCAGTAGCACCTTAGAGACCAAGTTTGTTCTGGGTCTAAGCTTTTGTGTGCATGCACACTTCTTCAGATACACTGAAACAGAAGTCACCAGACCCATATATATAGTGGGAGGGTGAGGTGGGGTTTTTATCAGGAGGGTAGTAGGAGATGGGTGGTTGAGTCAATGGGTATTCTTAATGGAGAAATCTGAGGGTTCCCTTGGAAAAAACCAAGGACACCAGCCAGGAAGACCAGAGCAAAACAGCAGCCAGTAGGCTTGGTCTTGATTGAAGACTGTCGCAACAGGACTCCCACCTGCCACCAGGTGAAACAGGATGGAAGCCTGGAACAAAAGAGCCCCCAAACCTTTATTAGCTGCTAATCCCCATGTTACACCCCCCCCAAACTACATCACTGTTACATCATAAAAGGGGAGGTCTGGTGGCAGTAATCTGAGCATCCTGGACCCTGCCCCATGGTTCCCCTTGCCCTCCACCAAACACCCATCAAGTGTAACAAAATGGATCTTTACATTTCCAAGTTCATCCCACCCTTTTGTCTTCATCTGGGTTTGTTATTTCTGGCATGGCTACCTGTCTGGCACTCAGGTATCAGGATACCAGGGATTATCACTCAGGCAGAGGGGCTGCTGAGGAGCTGAGCTCACATGTCTATATGAATTTCTGAAGTTTTCCCAGTGAGCCAGTACAGAGATCCATTGATCAGTGAATTCTTACATTTGGTATCATGCAGCAGAGGCCCTTTGAATAGATAGGAAGAAACTGTGATGAAGTGTTTTGTGGGGACAAGTCACAAAAGTCACAAAAGTGATTGTGCTGGTTTTGGCAGTGGGCTGCATGTGCATGATATCCGCTGGAGGGGCAACCCCCCCAACCTATACATAAATTCCTGCAAGAGTGTGGTAAACCTGTTGATGACTGTTAACGACTGCAATTAGTCCTACAGGAAAAAGCAAGGGACTTTTCCTAGGAGGTGAGGATTGGAGTTAGTTGGACTTTCTTCAGCTCTTCTCTAGGGGTCTCCCTTGCACAGCAAATCTACCAGTGCAGAGGGAAACCCCCAGAAGTTTTATTTGCTGCTTTTAAACCTTTAAATCGAAAGAGACCCATGATGATGGTGGGGAAGAGGGGCTAGGAAGATGCTGTGAGGGGGACCTAGGTGGAGACTCAGCCCTGTGGGATGCATTTTCCTGGTTCGGAGTACCTGGTTTTTTTTAAAATCTGAAAGGCCCTCATTCCATGAAAGACTCACAAAGGGCTTATCCGCAGTCACTTTTCCTCTGCCGTTTCCAGGCACACTAAGCACCCGAAAGCTGTGTCTCTGCGCTCTCTTGTTTTTAAGCTAGGGAGCTTTCCTCGCAAAAACTCACTCTTTAAAGTGGAATCGGAGCAAATGGCCGCGGAATACCCCATTTGTTGCTCTTCAGGTTGACAGAGCGGGTTTTTGCAGGGAGACCCCCAGGGCAAAAAGGAAAAACGGGGCGCTCGAGTACGCAGCTTTGAAACACAGAACTGCACCTGGACAAAAAGTCTCAGGCTGGGGCGCCAACTGGAATAAAATGGGGGGAGGGAGGGAAGGAGGTAAGCTCCGCCCCACATAATTGATCACAAGACGCAAAACACACACTATTTGAATGGCAAAAAAATTGGGAGGCACCAGTCCCCTAAAATGTTTTATGGTGGGGCAACGAAGGGACCTGGGACCCTAGGCATTCCACTCTCCCACCACCAATGGCAGGGTTTGTCTCTCCTATGTCAGTTGGCTGAAGAATGGGCTGACTCTGAGGACGTGCACAGACGTGCCGCTGCGGGTTGCGGATGCTGCGGGTTATGAACGTACATCCTGCACGGATCACATTCACAACCTGAGAGTCCACTGTATATCATTTCCCAGTGAGCTTTAACCTTACTACAAGACCACCACATATGATGATGATGATGATGATAATAATAATAATAATAATAATAATAATAATAATAATAAAAAATTTATATCCCACCCTCCTCAGCCGAAGCCGGGCTCAGAGCGGCTAACAACAGTAAAATGATACAACATTCTAAAATCATTTCATTATAAAAACAGTTCAAATCAGGTTAATGGCAACCATTGGGCTAGAGTTCTGTGAGGATTACAGAAGGAGGGGGTCAGACTGTGCCTTGGCCCAAGGCCTGGTGGAACAGCTCTGTCTTGCAGGCCCTGCGGAAAGATGTCAAGTCCCGCAGGGCCCTAGTCTCTTGTGACAGAGCGTTCCACCAGATCGGGGCCACGGCTGAAAAAGCCCTGGCTCTGGTTGAGGCCAGCCTAACCTCTCTGTGGCCTGGGACCTCCAAGATGTTTTTGTTTGAAGACTGTAAGGTCCTCCGTGGGACATACCAGGAGAGGCGGTCCCGTTGGTACAAGGGTCCTAGGCCGCATAGGGCTTTAAAGGTTAAAACCAGCACCTTAAATCAGATCCTGTACTCCACCGGGAGCCAGTGCAGCTGGTATAGGACCGGGTGAATGTGATCTTGCAGAGAGGACCCCGTAAGGAGTCTCGCCGCGGCATTCTGCACCCGCTGGAGTTTCTGGGTCAGTCTCAAGGGCAGCCCCATGTAGAGCGAGTTACAATAATCCAGTCTGGAGGTGACTGTCGCATGGACCACAGTGGCTAGGTCAGGGCGAAGAGAGGTAAGGAGCCAACACTTAGCTTAGAACCTTCTTTCCCCTTTTCCCCACAGTATAAACAGGAGGAGCTGGAAGGCGAAGGCTGGGAATACGCCTCGCTCTTTGGCTGGAAGTTCCACCTGAAGTACTGCAAGACCGACTCCTTCCGCCGCCGGCGCTGGAGACGTCGGATGGAGCCCCTCGAGCAAACGGGCGCCGCGGCCGTCTTTGCCCTGGAAGGGGCCCTGGTAGGTTCCCCATATTCTTCCTTTTAGGGTGGGGGACTCTGCGCTGCCTGTTCAGCTGTGAGTCGGCAGAATGGGGTCCGTGAGGAGCAGGGCTTGCACCACCACCACCAACTGCCACTGCGCCCTGACCCCAACCCCAACGGTGCACAACCCCCCGCTCCTGTCTCCAAAGTAAAGACCCTTGAGGGAATACCGTATTTTTCGCTCTATAAGACACACTTTGCCCCTCCTAAAAAGTAAGGGGAAATGTGTGTGCATCTTATGGAGTGAATGCAAGCAGGAGGCTCTGCTCAGCGCTCCCTTTAAAGAGCTGCGTGGAGCATGTGTGCGGCTCTTGGGGGCTTTTCCCCGAGGAGGGAGAAGGCCAGCCCTATAAGCCAGGACAGCAAGTGGGATCACTGCGTAGTGATCCCTCTTGCTGTCCTGGCCTCGCCACGCGCAGCCTCTCCCGGGCAGCGGGAACCTTCATCCCACTGAAGAGGCTTCGCGCGGCTATCCCAGAAGCCAGATCCCTCTTGCTCTTCTGGTTTCTGGGATTCAGAATAATTTTTTTCTTGTTTTCCTCCTCCAAAAACTAGGTGCGTCTTATGGTCTGGTGCGTCTTATAGAGTGAAAAATACGGTATGTGCTTGCAGGCCAGGAAGATGTTTTAGGCCTGTGAGGCTGTGGCTGTGCTCAGCTGCCTTCAGATGGGGGCTGACAATTGGTGCAACATTTGATGCTCTCTTTCTACTGGTCCACAATAGAAAGTGTCCTTTCATACTGCATCACGGTGTGGTACGCTGGTTTGACATCATCTGATAGGAAGTGCCTACAGAGGGTGGTGAATACAGCACAAGATATTATGGGCTGTCCCGTGAATCCGCTGGATGAAATAGCGGAAGAACGTAGAGAGCCAGCGTGGTGTAGTGGTTAAGAGCGGTAGTCTCGTAATCTGGTGAACCGGGTTCGATTCCCCGCTCCTCCACATGCAGCTGCTGGGTGACCTTGGGCCGGTCACACTTCTTTGAAGTCTCTCAGCCCCACTCACCTCACAGAGTGTTTGTTGTGGGGGAGGAAGGGAAAGGAGAATGTTAGCCGCTTTGAGACTCCTTAAAGGGAGTGAAAGGCTGGATATCAAATCCAAACTCTTCTTCTTCTTCTTCTGCCTCAGGAAAGTGAGGAAAATCCTCAGGGATGATTCACACCCTGGCTGGCTCTTTCTTGATCTCCTGCCCTGAAAGTGAAAGGGCCAATGTCCTAATTCTGTTATTCAGATCTACGGTGTGCCCCCATTTGGAACAGGGTGTGCTGCGTTCTGGTCACCTTGCCTCATAGAATCATAGAGTTGGAAGAGACCACAAGGGCCATCGAGTCCCTTGTTGAGGATCTTGTTGAGTTGGAAAAGCCTCACAAGCAGAAAGCCAAAATAAGAGGGACGTCCCATTCCATCATGAAAATTTTACTCTTTATACACCACCCAGCCTGACTGGGTTGCCCCAGCCACGCTGGGCAGCTACCAACATATAGAAAAAACATAATAAAACATTAACTTCCCTCTACAGGATTGCCTTCAGACGGCTCAGGGGTGGGATAACTCCATACCCTTCAACATATATCCAGCAAAAATAGGGACATCCTAAGGAAAAGTGGGACATTTCAGGATCAAATCTGGAGGGAGTGATGCTTCTGAATGGTGGTTGCTAGAAACTGCAGGAAGGGACAGTGTTACTGGGTTCAGATACTGCTTGCTGGTCTCCCAAAATGGGCCTCTGATTGGCCTGTTTTGGTGGACCTTGGGGTCTCAAACTTCAGAGATGCCCCGTGCGATGTTAAAATTTGGTGCCGCCCCCTCACCTTTCATTCTGCTTCAACCAGAGGCAGGGCCTTTTCAACACTGGCCCCGACTTGGTGGAACGCTCTGTCTCATGAGACCAGGGCCCTGCGGGATTTGATTTCTTTCCGCAGGGCCTGTAAGACAGAGTTGTTCTGCCTGGCCTTTGGCTTGGAATCCACTTGATCCCCTCCCCCTCTTTCCTTTTTCCTTTCTCCTTCTGTGATGGAACTCCTACTTGGGGACTTCCCTGGCTTTTTTCTGGCCCACGTAGGACCAGTCTGGATAGTTGGCCTTGGTGAAGACTTGACGTTTTTATCCCCCCAAAAGTTTTTGATTTGAGTTTCCACTGAAAGGAGGCTACATTTTTATGTTTAAATGTTTTAATGTTGTATTTTAATCTTGTTTTTTAAGTTGTATTTCGATCAATTGTTTTATATCAGGTGTTAGCCACCCTGAGCCTAGTCTTGGCTGGGGAGGGCGGGGTATAAAAAAAATATTATTATTATTATGGCACCCCCGATGCTCTGTGTCCCGTGCAACCAAACCTCTCACTCCCCCCCCCCATCCTCCTTCTGGCTGGACCAGATGGCCCCCCTCTGGCCTGATCCAGCAGACTCTTCTGAGGTCTTCTGGCATTAACCTCTGGCAGACCACTGGGCTGACCTGGCCCCCTCCAACTAGCTCAAACTACAACTCCCACCAGCGCCGCCTAGGAATCGTAGCGCCGCACAATCTGACTGTAGTGGTTTGGCCCGGGCTCTGCTGGGCTGCACCTTGGCTTCGGCCCACGAGGTGCCGGGTTCGAGGCCTGTGTCCTTCTGCAGCTGTCCCCACTTGCGATGACCTCATCCCAGGGAGTCACAGACACCTGTCCAGGGCTGTTTTCCTAGCTGCTTTAAATACTGCCGAAATCAAGGCCGCTGTTCGCCTGCCTGGCTGGAAGCCTTGCTGTCAACCTCTCCCCAAAAGCTGCCCCTCACCGGCTCCCCCTTCCCACATTTATTTTCTTAACTAATATGCTGGCTTTCTTAAGACATTGGATTTCATAATCTCTTGGCTTTTCAAGGAGCTAATGGGAACCAAAGAACTCCCAGCACAAAGACGCTATTATATTTCCCCCTCCCTCTGCCCTAGGATTTTCCTTATTTTTTGCTACATTTCGTCCTTTCCTTCTTTCTTGACATTTGGAGTACGTTTTAAACAAGTTAATATATAAAATGTAGTCATGTGGTTTTTTTTTTTTTAAGGGTGTTTTTTTCCTCCTTTTTCCCCTCTTTGGTATATTCTTATTCGCCTTGAGAACTGGCCAAGTTTCCTTTGCCATATAACTGTGACTGCACACAAAATGTGGTTCTGAAGGAGGTGGGCTTCATGGCCTCTGCCTGCCCCACAAGATGCCCTCTGGGAAGTCTAATCTGGTGCAGAGATTTCCGTTCTTCTTGCTCTACTTCTTGCCCCTTCTCTTCCTCTTAAGAAGACCCCTGCAGGATCAGGCCAGGGGCCCATCCAGCTCAGGCTCCTGTTCTCACGTTGGCCATGCAGATACAGCAATGGGAAACCGCAAGCAGGAGGACAAGAACACTCTCCGACTCCGTGGAAAACCCAGGTCCCATTTGCTCCAATTCAGTGATGAATAGCGGGTTTTCCCGGGAAAGCAGAGGGGCAAACAAACAAACAAGCAAGGCAACCCAAAACCCACTCAGACAGAGACCTCGAAAGCACTGACCTGTGCCTTGAAAATGTGGCACAAATGGATGAGCCCAGACTCGTCTTTTCTCTAAACTAAAAGCTCCCCAACACTGCAATCTTCTCTCACAGGGTAGCACACCCTCAAAGATTCCCTGTTTTCCAGGGACACCCCTGATTTAGAGAAGCTGTCTCGGTTTCTGCTTTGATGTCCCACTTTTCCTTAAAGGTAAAGGGACCCCTGACCATTAGGTCCAGTCGTGGCCAACTCTGGAGTTTTGGCGCTCGTCTCGCTTTATTGGCCGAGGGAGCCTGCGTACAGCTTCCGGGTCATGTGGCCAGCAGGACTAAGCCGCTTCTGGCGAACCAGAGCAGCGCATGGAAACACCGTTTACCTTCCTACCAGAGCGGAACCTATTTATCTACTTGCACTTTGATGTTCTTTCAAACTGCTAGGTTGGCAGGAGCAGGGACCGAGTGACAGGAGCTCACCCCATTACGGGGATTTGAACTGCCGACCTTCCGATTGGCAAGTCCTAGGCTCTGTGGTTTAACCCACAGCGCCACCAGCATCCCAACTTTTCCTTAGGACATCCATATTTTCATTGGGGAAATGTTGGGGGGGGGCATGGCATTACCTGACCTGTAATCTGAAGGCAATCCTGCAGAGGGAAGTTATATTTTTATACACAGTTGTAGCTTGGAAGTTGAACAGAATCCGTTCCAGAAGTCTGTTCGACTTCCAAAACATTTGGAAACCAAAGCACGGCTTCTGATTGGCTGCAGGAAGCTCCTGTAGCTAATCGGAAGCCACAGAAGCCCCGTCGGACGTTCGGGTTCCAAAAATAGTTCACAAACCTGAGCATTCACTTCCGGGTTTGCGGTGTTTGGGAACCGAAACGTCCGAGTACCAAGGCGTTTGGGATCCAAGGTACGACTGTAGGTTGGAAGCTGCGCAGAGTAAAATTATCATGATGGAATGGGATATCCCTATTTTCATGGGAGAAATACTTATTTTGGCTTCGTGTTTGTGAGGCTTTTCCAACTTGACAGGACCCTTTCGGAGGCGAGGTAACCAGAACACAGCACCCACTATTCCAAATGGGGGCGCCCCGTAGATCTGAACAACAGCTGCTCTCCTCTATTCTCCCCAAACTTGGTGTAAAAGGTTCTCTGCACAGCTTCCGCTGTGCATTTAGGAAACTGGCTGGACTCTGCGCTGCAAGTCGGGTGCTGTCGCTGCCGTGGCCTCAGGTGGCCCCCCCATAAACCTTGAGCATTGCAAAGCCCGCAATCTGGGTGGCAGCATCTGTTGCATTGTGTGGGAAGTCTTTGCCGCGCCAACTAACGGCCGGGGCAACCTGTGTACGGCTTTGTGCATGTGAGACACTCCTGGCTCTCAGCTCCCCAGCAGGAGGTGAACTTTGGAGAGGTTAGGAAATGACGGGACGCGGGGGGGGGGGGGGCCCTGGAGCACCGTCTCGTCCGGCTGCCTTTCAAGCGCCGGTTTGAGCCGGGATGTTTTACGGGGGACTTTCAAGCGCGGCAGCCCGGCTCTGGTTTCATGTTCATTAGGCTGTAAACAGAATGGGGCTGCAGCCAGGATTGCTACTGTGAGGGCAGCTGGGGGGGCGAAAAACAGGCTTCTGCAGGGCTCTGGTGGGGGGGCCTTTGGAGGGGATAGCACCCCCCCCACATTTCCCAAGCTCTCCACCTTGGGAATCCTGGAATAGAGGCTGAGCTCTGTCTTCCAGCCTGTGTGCGTTCATATGTCCGCTGCCCCCCCTGCCAACCTGGCTGCCCCCCACCCCCAATACCACCCTCATAGCTCAAATCCTGCTTCCACAGGATTTGAGCCATGGACACGATGCTGAACCCAGTGGGCCACCGACCTGATCCAGCAGCTTCTCCTTACATTCTGCTGCCCCCCCTTTATCATCCCCTGCCCCCCCGACACCCTGGCAGACCCTTGAAGTATCCCTATTTTCCAGGGAGAGTCCTGGATTTACAGAAGCCGTCCTAGATTCTGATTTGATTCCCAAACACCCCGCTTTTCCTTAGGACGTCCCTATTTTCATTGGAGGGTTATTCAACTCTTGAGCCAAGGAAATAAGATAACTATACAGTGATACCTGGGGTTAAGTACTTAATTCGTTACGGTGGTCTGTTCTTAACCTGAAACTGTTCTTAACCTGAAGCACCACTTTAGCTAATGGGGCCTCCTGCTGCTGCTGCGCGATTTCTGTTCTCATCCTGAAGCAAGGTACTATTTCTGGGTTAGCGGAGTTTGTAACCTGAAGCATCTCTAATAAGAAGCGTATGTAACCCGAGGTACCACTGTACAAGCTTTAGAAGACGTCTGAAGGCCTCCCTGTGCAGGGAAGGTTTTTTTTAATGTTTAGCGTTTTATTATGTTTTTATATATGTTGGAAGCTGTCCAGAGTGGCTGGGCAAGTCAGATGGTTAGGTATAAATAATGAAATAATGAAATAATGAAATAATAATAATAATAATAATAATAATAATAATAATGGAATAAAGGTAAAGGTAAAGGGACCCCTGACCATTAGGTCCAGTCGTGGCTGGCTCTGGGGTTGCGGCGTTCATCTCGCTTTACTGGCCGAGGGAGCCGGCGTACAGCTTCCGGGTCATGTGGCCAGCATGACCAAGCCGCTTCTGGCGAACCAGAGCAGCGCACAGAAACACTATTTACCTTCCCACCAGAGTGGTACCTATTTATCTACTTACACTTTGATGTGCTTTCGAACTGCTAGGTTGGCAGGAGCTGGGACTGAGCAACAGGAGCTCACCCCGTCGCGGGGATTCGAACCACCGACCTTCTGATCGGCAAGCCCTACAGTTTAACCCACAGAGCCACCCGCGTCCCTAATGGAATAAGACATCCTTATTTCCAGTGGAGAAAAGTTGGAGGATATTCCCTAGTTGTTCCAGCTCTCCTTCCCCCCACCACAGGAGTTCCTTTAAAAACCCCCAGCGTTCTTTGGTTGGACTCCTTGTTGGGTGAATTAGCTCACCAGCCATCTTAATTTCCCCATAGTAGGAACACAACGTACAAGCCTAGAAACAGCTGACCCATCTCCTCCAGCCTCCTGTTCTCACAGGGGCCAACCAGATGCCTTCATGAGGAACCCTCAGGTAGAACCCGAGTGCAAGAGCAGCTCTCGACTCCAGCGGTTTCCAGCACCTGAGATTCAGAAGCATCGCTGCCTCCAATTGTGGTGGCAGCTCATAACCTTCGTGGCTAGTAGCCCATCAGTAGCCCTCTCCCCTTCCAGGAATCTGCCCAATCCTCTTTTTAACGCCATCCAAATTGGTGGTCATCACTGCCTCTAGTGGCAGGGAGTTCCATAGTTTAACTGCCTGAAAAAGGCCTTTCTTTTCTCTGTCCTGAATCTTCCATCTTCATGGGATGTCTGCAAGTCCTAGTATTGAGAGAAAGGGAGAGAAGCTTTTCTTTCTCTGCTTTCTCTGTGCCAGGCATAATTTCATAAACTTCTGTCTTCTTGCCTTTGCTCCAAATTAAAAAGTCCCAATCTTCTAGGAAATTTGCTCCACCCCCCTTGATTAATTTGATCGTCCTTTTCCAACTCTACAGCTCCATCCTTTTTGAGGCGAGGTGACCAAAATGGGACACAGTTTTCCAAATGTGGTCGTGCCTTAGATTTGTATAAGGGAAGGGTTTTATTGGCTCCTCTTACTTTCAAATCCTTTCCTAATGAACCCTGCCATGGAATTCACCTTTTTCACAGCCGCTGAACATTGGGTTAACCCAGGGGTCAGCAAACCTTTTCAGCAGGGGGCTGGTCCACTGTCCCTCAGACCTTGTGGGGGGCCGGACTATATTTTGAAAAAAATAATGAACGAATTCCTATGCCCCACAAATACAGAGGTGCCTCGCAAGATGAAATTAATCCATTCTGTGAGGCTCTTCATATAGCGGTTTTTTCGTCTTGCGAAGCAAGCCCATTGACAGCTTAGCGGATTAGCCCTATTAGCGGTTTAGCGGCTTTTAGCGATCAGCTGTTAAGCGGCTTATCAGCGGATCAGCTGATAAGCGGCTTAACGGCTTAGGAAAAGGGGGAAAAAAGGGAAAAAACCCCGCAGGAACTCGCAAGACATTTTCGTCTTGCGAAGCAAGCCCATAGGGAAATTCGTTTTGCAAAGTGCCTCCAAAACGGAAAACCCTTTCGTCTAGTGGGTTTTCCGTCTTGCAAGGCGTTCGTCTTGCGGGGCACCACTGTAACCCAGAGGTGCATTTTAAATAAAAGGACACATTCTACTCATGTAAAAACACGCTGATTCCTGGACCGTTCGTGGGCCAGATTTAGAAGGTGATTGGGCCAGATCCAGCCCCCGGGCCTTAGGTTGCGTACGCATGGGTTAACCTCTTCATTCAGGTATATGCTGGGACTCTGAGGTCTGGTTCCTGGTCGGTCCCTGCCAGTTCAGACCCCATGAGCATGGATGTGGCATCGATACTGTTTGCATTCCGACATGCATTCCTTTACACTTGTTGACAGCGAATTGCATTTGCCATTGGGTGCCCGATAACTCGCTTTGTGGAGGTCCTTACGCAGCTCTTTGCAATCTTCATTCTGTTTTGTTTCAATGACTGTGATCAATTTAGTGTTGCCAGCAAAATGGGCCACTTCACTGCCCGACGCTCATTCCTGTTATGGACGCTTTAGTTGAGACTCCGGCATTGCAGGGGGTTGGACTAGATGACCCTTGGGTCCCTTTTGTTGTTGTTGTTTAGTCGTTTAGTCGTATCCGCCTCTTCGTGTGATCCCCTGGACCAGAGCACGCCAGGCACGCCTGTCTTCCACTGCCTCCCACAGTTTGGTAGCTTCGAGAACACTGTCCAACCATCTCGTCCTCTGTCGTCCCCTTCTCCTTGTGCCCTCCATCTTTCCCAACATCAGGGTCTTTTCCAGGGAGTCTTCTCTTCTCCTGAGGTGGCCAAAGTCTTGGAGCCTCAGCTTCAGGATCTGTCCTTCCAGTGAGCACTCAGGGCTGATTTCCTTCAGAATGGAGAGGTTTGATCTTCTTGCAGTCCATGGGACTCTCAAGAGTCTCCTCCAGCACCAGAATTCAAAAGCATCAGTTCTTCGGTGATCAGCCTTCTTGATGGTCCAGCTCTCGCTTCCATAAATCACTATTGGGAAAACCATGGCTTTAACTGGGGTCCCTTCCAGCCCCACAATTTTCTGCTTCCTAGTCTGAGCATGTCTGCTCCCTTTCCTGAACATTGCCTTGCTGGGCTGCACATTATCCCCTGTGCACACAGCTTAGCAGGTGACTCAGGCCCCATCCTGGCTCGGCGGCCAGACCTCATGGCGCGAGGCCGACTCTGGGAGGGTTGGGGCCCAGTCCTGAATTCTCAAGTGCAGTAGGTCATCTTGGATCCCCTCCAAACTCTTCATAGCTTGGGATTAGTGGGTTCCCTCCCTGTGGTTCCAAGGCCGAATACTTTGCTAAATGGTTTTGCCAGATTTTATAGGTTTTGGGAGCCTTTTTTCCAAGCACTCCTGGGCTTCCAATTCAAAAATGCATCTTGACCTTTGGGATGCAGCCAAGGGCTTCGCTTTGAGTTTGCATCTCATTCCCCATCCCGGGAAAAAAAAAAGCCACACAAAAATCACACAGCCCATGTCCTTGTTCCTTAAAACCACTCTGTGCTACTGTTTGCCTGCAGGATTCCATGGGGAAATGGCAACTCTTGGCAGTTTTGGGTTCTTGCCTTTGCTTTCCTCCCGAAACGTGTCCACACATGTAAACACATGTAAATATGTGTCAGTTCTCTCACTTCCAGCATGCAGTTAGCACCAAAAATAACAGCCAGACCCTCCAATATGGAATCAATGCCCCCCTGGCTTCCTATGGGAGGAAGGGTGGGGTGGAAATATTATATATAGATACATTTCCTATAGAGGTTTCTTTTCTTTTTGTCTGTAGCAAGTCACAAGCAGCGGAAACAAGGAGGTGTGTTTTTAAGGTCAGGGGGCTCACAGTTGCGCCTTGGCAGGTATGGGAATCTCAAAAATAGCCTCCAGATCAAATCCTTGAGTGGATCAAGATTGGTTAAGTTGCAGGAAGCAAAGCTCAGGAAGAAATGGACCATTCTCCAAATGGAGAGAAGGAGAAGGTTTAGACCCCCAAGGAATGGCACTGGGATCTGTGCTTTTTAAACTACAGTGGTACATCGGTTTATGAACTTAATCTGTTCCGGAAGTCCATTCTTAAAACAAACCGTTCTTAAACTGAGGCACGCTTTCCCTAAAGAAGCCTCCCGCCGCTTGTGCCCTTACACCGTTCGGATTCCGTTCTTAGACCGAGGTAAAGTTCTCAAACCGGGACACTATTTCCAGTTTTGCGGAGTTTGTAAACCGGACTTTTCTTAAACCGAGGTACCACTGTAGTTCATAAATGACCCAGAGTTAGGACTGAGCAATGAGGTGCTGGAGGAGGCTCCTGAGAGTCCCATGGACTGCAAGAAGATCCCACCTATCCATTCTGAAGGAAATCAGCCCTGAGTGCTCCTCACAAGCGTAGGAGGCTCTCTGTATCCCAAACGCCCCCTTCCTCTTTCCCCTGTTCCAATGGCAGGCCCCTGACACTGGGGAAGCCTGTTAGGGTGCCAACTGGAACCTGAGAAGTGCATCTGGGAATGGTGGGGGGAGACCAGGGTGCTTTTTCCTTCTGCCTCACCCTGTTAGTAATCCTGGGGGCTGATTCATGCAAGCCCAGGTGGTTTGCAGCTGAGATATCTGAATCCCTCAGTTTAGAAGCCCTGGGTTTGGTGGGACAGATCACTGGCACCCTGATTCTATTGGGAGTGGATCCTGGAAGAATCCACGCCATGAATGACGTCTTGGGGGGAGTTGGGAGCTCTTTGGTGCTTCACCACCCATCTCTGGGCAAAGGAAGGGATCTCAGGGTGAACAACTGGGCAAAACGGAGAGCATCTTGAACAACAATAGGCTAGAGCAGGTCTTGTGTGACCAGGCTTGACTCTGCTATAAAAAAATCTCCATTCAGGCTTGTTTTGATCAAGAACTCAGCCACACTGTGCCACAGGACTGTGTGCGCCTTTGGCTCAGCAAGGTCTTCCTCAGGGGGAGGAAGGGCTCTAGATCAGAAAAGCCTGCGCAAGCAACCGTGGATCTCTTCAGCCAGCTCTTGAGACTTCCTTGGTTCTTCCTTCGAGAAAATAGGCAGCCAGCAAAAAGATTTGAGGGAAAGCAAGCAAGAAGGAGAAGCATATTTTCAAGGCAGCGTTAGCAAAATCTCAGCGTCCCCAATTATCAGGAATGGTCGGAGCTGCAAAGCCTATGTTTCCTCTGCAGGAATCTCACGCTAATGTCTATTCCTGATGGGGGATTTTTTGGGTGGAAAGAGCTGGACCACCTGACATGTTCTCTAGGACCAAGCGGCCCCCCCCCAGAGGGGCTGGGAATTGCACAGTGGTTGCCGTTTTCCAGGCCATTGCCAAACATCTGAGACTTGAAAAGATGGAAAGTTTGGGGGGTTGCGTTAATCCAGGAAGCGGGATCATCACACGGAGCCCCTGTTTCCTGCAGCCAAATATTTCACCCTGATTGCCCCAATTAGCAGGCGATAAAAGGAGCCTTTGGGGAGCAGGAGAAGGAGACAAAGGGTGCTGGGGTGGGCTGCCTTTCAAGCTGGGTTTCAAGGCACTGGGCGGACCATTAAGAGAAGTTATACTCCATTAACTTTACTGGCCGACATTCTTAGCAAAATACGTTTAACAGCTAGTTCTTTGAGCTCCGTTTATAGCAGAGCTAGCTCAAGGCTTGTCGTGTTTTATGGGCAGGGTTGGGGGTTAAGGAGACTTCCAGTCCTCACTCTGCCCCCAAAGCAACCCCTGAACCAGTCTCCCAGTATCCACAGTGACAAACCGGTCTGGGCTTATCTCAGCTCAGGGTTATCCACACTTATCTTCGCTCTACATCTCTAGGCACAGGTCTGGGATTTCCAGGTCTGCATCTGACAGCTATTTTCCTCTCTTTTCTTCTTCTCCTGGTGCTTCCCCCAGGAGAAACCAATCTTTACCACTGAATTGTAACCAACAGCAGTCTGCGGGAAAACCTGAATTGCCCTATAATCATAATAATCATAATAATAATCATAATTTATTATTTATACCCCGCCCATCTGGCTGGGTTTCCCCAGCCACTCTGAGCGGCTCCCCACAGAATACTAAAAACACAATAAAACATCAAACATTGAAAACTTCCCTAAACAGGGCTGCCTTTAGATGTCTTTTAAAGATAAAATAGCTGCTTATTTCCTTGACATCTGGTGGGAGGGCGTTCCACAGGGCGGGCGCCACCATCGAGAAGTCCCTCAGCCTGGTTCCCTGTAACTTGGCTTCTCACAGGGAGGGAACCGCCAGAAGGCCCTTGGAGCAGGACCTCAGTGTCTGGGCAGAACGATGGGGGTGAAGACGCTCCTTCAGGTCTACTGGGCCAAGGCCGTTTAGGGCTTTAAAGCTCAGCACCAACACTTTGAATTGTGCTCAGAAATGTACTGGGAGCCAATGTAGGTCTTTCAGGACCAGTGTTATGTGGTCTCGGTGGCCGCTCCCAGTCACCAGTCTAGCTGCCGCATTCTGGATTAGTTGTAGTTTCCAGGCCACCTTCAGAGGTAGCTGATTCTGCAGTAAACATTTGGGGGGGGGGGAAGCACACTTGGACATGGACTTGGAAACTGTAGACTTGACCTGGAAAGTGCAAGGCAAAAGGGAAGACTGGATGAGCTCTTGGAAGAAGGTTGCACTCTGCTCTGTTGAATGCCATTAAGGGGCCAATGAGTTATTTGCCACTCATAGAATTCAAGGGTTGGCTTGAGCATCATGGGATGTCCCCACTGAATTCTAGTGTTATGGGAGAGGGAGAAGAACCTTTCTCTGTCCATTTTCTCTGCGCCAGGCGTCATTTAAAAAAACTTCTGTCATGTTGCCTCACCTCAGGAAAGAAGGAATAAAGTGTTGGACGACTGTGATGAAACGTTGCGCTGGAGCAGCCCCGTCACATCATTGGTGGCAGGTTGTGGCATGATGAGACTCTGCACATTTTTTGTACATGTTGCCACTTCATTAGATGATTGCTAGAATTAAGCAATACTTTCCCAGTTCATCCCTTCCCAGACCTAGGCTGGCACTGAAAAACAAAACAAAAACCAAGCACACTCTCTCTGCCCTGTCTAACCATTGGATAGCTGGTTGCCCCAGCTATTTTGAAGGTGAGATAGCCATGTCACTATGGCTCAAAAAGCATAAATCAGGGATGTCCTCGAGTTCTCGATGGACTACAATTCCCATTGTTCATGTGTGGCGACTGAAGGCAGCCATCTTCTGGGTTTCTACTCCTGTAGGAAAATTAGCCATCGGGTGGAGTGGCTCTCCACCCTCTCATCACCCCAAAATCTCAAAACTGCTGCAGCTCATAATGGAACTGATTTCTTTCTTCAGGGCGGAGTGACGGACGACAAGAGTGACGATGGCAAATCGGTGTCGACCCTCAACTTTGGCGTGAACCGTCCCACAATCTCCTGCATTTTTGACTGTAAGAGCGCAGTCTGCTTCTGTTGCCAAATGCATCTAATTGGGTTTCTTAGAGCGAGAGCAAGAGGATGTTGACTGGAACTGGGAAGCGGTTATGGTTGTGCTGGACAAAAGAGAGATGGGATCTTTCCAGGCTCAGAGAATTCGTCAAATCAATCACATAAGCAATTTTTTTTATGATTGCAAGCAAACCAGCCCCTTAAAAAAAAAATCTGGGTGTGCAATCACCAGAGACACACACAGAGAAAATAACCTGCACTTCTCAGAAGATCTGATTAGGATGACACAACCCTGGTGCTCAGGGACTGTGTATGTTTTTGGCCAAACTGTGTGGGAAGATGATGTGCCCCTTTTCTGAAACGCACACCTGCAGTATATAAACCAGGGCTCCAATTTTGGATCAGTAGTGGCATATAAAGGAGGGAAGTTGAATCCTTGCTGTGCCTTATGTTTAGCTCCCCATAGCCTCTCCCCATAGCCTCTCCCCCTCCCCTTGGTGTCTCCCCCATGAAGCCCCCCCCCCCACCAGCCAGGCCCTGTTCTATTGCAGCTTCTTTGTTGAAAAAATGAGGACTTGAGTGGGCAAGCCATAGGTGGGTGGGTGGGTGGGTGGGTGGGTGTGTTTGTTGGGGTGTGTGGAAGGTTCAACAGCTCCTACTACAAGACCCCTTTTACCCTGAAACCCCATTCCTCTCCCATGACTGGAGCAGTCTGAAATATCCAAAGGACACCAGGTTACCTGGAGCGGCAGTGATAGACCTCTCCTCCTCTGTGGGCATCAGGAGTGCCAACTTGACCCCGTGACCATGGGTGCCTCACAGTGTTCATGGCCCTGGCACTGAAATTTGTGGGTGCCCAGTCCTTGCATGGGGAATTTTGTGGGTGCTCGGGCACGCAGGGCCCCAGGGAGTTGGCACCGATGATGGCATCACCCTGCCTTGGAGGTCGTGAAGTTTCGTAATTTGCTTTCTGTGCTGTAATGGAATGCTATTCTAAAACTGCGTCTTGCAAGTTTGGTTTTAAAGCTTCGGCATGAACTTGGATAATTTGTTGCTGCATTTTTCATCCCCCCTCTTCCCCTTGAAGATGGGAACAGGTACCACCTGCGATGTTATATCTATCAAGCAAGGGATCTGATTGCCATGGATAAGGACAGCTTTTCAGGTAAGCTGGCCTCCTAAATTGCATTTCTCCCTTGGGATTTTACTTTACTTTAATTTTTAACTTGTTTGCATTGAAATATTTTCATGGATAACTAAGGTACATATATTATCTCTGTTTTCAATTCATAGCGTCCTTTCTATAGGTCATTTACATTTCATGTGAGACGCTGCTATCATAGGCATTTTGAGGTTGGGGGGGCTTCCATACGTCCAAGATTTCCTGAACATAGCTGGGATTTATCCACTGAAAATGTCATCTGAGTGGAATTTTCTAAAGTTGATTAAAATATCTGGAGAAACCCGGGCGTATGGCAGCCAGTATTGAAAGTGTTAACGTTTTGATGAATTTCCTAAAAATATCTTTAAAACTCCTTTTTTTGGGGGGGCGGGGAGATTTTGCAAAAAAAGCTCAAGAACCTTTGTGTCCGGATTTTCGCTTTTTGAAATATGGCAGCCTTATTGGGGGCAGAGATATATGGGAGAAAGAAGGGGGGTAGTGATCTTTCATTCTTTCGCATAGTGTGCGTGTGGAGTTTTTGTGTCAGCATCATGTGGATAAGTTGTTTGTTTGTTTATTCGTTCTTGAAGGCGGGGCAAAGAGATTTGGGAGCCCAGAGTATGGAAGCTTGCATTTGGTTGGTTGCAACGCACAATCAAGACTCCCCAGGGATTTTAGACATAGGTCAAAGTGCTACCAGGCACAGCACCCTGTGTGATACTGGCATTCCTTGGTGCTGAAAGGGCACTGTGGCTCCTTGCTTCCCGAAAAGTGTCAGTCTTGAGGACCTTTTGCCAAGGAAAGCAGATGAATGGACCAGTTCCCATCTGTGCAGGAGTGGAAGCAGCCTGCCAAACTTCCTAGTCTCCTGTGAGCATTTTCTTGGCCCGTTTCCACATGTTGTCCAATGATGGAAGTTAAATTCCATTGTTTCAGGGCCTTACTTTTGCCTCACTCTTTTCAGGTCCAGGTCCGCACTTAAAATCCCTGTGTCCAAGCGTTTTTCTTTTTTCCCTCTCCAGAGATTTCCCTGCGAAAACCTTCTCTTTATTGCTCCATTGGAGCAAACATCAGTTGGACTTTTCCATGGTTGTATGTTTGTTCCGAGTGAGCTTTAAAGAGCAGCTTTTCGCAGGGAAATCTTGGAGGAAAACAAAGGGCACTCGGACATGGAGCTTTAAAGCACGGACTGTGCCTGGGAAAAGGGCAGGAAAGGTATGTGTGGATTAGCCCTAACTCTGCTCTGTGTGAAGAAAGGCATTTGATTCCTCTCCTTCTGGGCAATTAATGAAAAGTGTGCAGGAATGAGCTGGAAGTTTAAAGACCGGGGGCTGTTGGAGGTGTGTGACGGGCCATTGTTTTCTCTAAAGGTGCCTGGATGGAAACAGCATATGGAACCGATGTTCCAGTATTCTTAGACTGGTGAAAGTAAAGTTTTCCCCACTCTCAACTGATCTGTTGTTGTTTTTTAAATTAAAAATTTAAGCCAGATCTCAGTTTGCCCGGAGAGCCACATTTTAGACATTTCAAAAAAGAAAAAGATTGCCCAGGATTGTAACTGCTTTCTATCTACTGCTTTTTGCATTTTTACTATTGCTAGATAATTGCTTTTGTTTCTGATATTTTTGTTGCCCTGTGGTTCTCTTTTGTAGGCTATCTTGGAAATCTACATTAATAAAATGATGTTTTTGTGGGGGGTTTGTGTGTGTGTGTGTGGTTTTTTTTAAAGCAAATGGTGAGCGAATGTGTTTTGTGGCTCCCAGTGCGGGAAGTTGTTCACAAGAACAAATGCCTGTTTGTAGAAAGCAATACATGGCAGGTTTCCTGGTGCTTGCTGTGTGTGGGGGAAATGTCATTCATCCGCTCCAAGATGCTGCCGTCTCCCTGCACAGAGAACATTTTGCAGGTTCTCAATTGAACTGGGCAGGAATGCTTTGCAAACATTGGCATTTGCTCAGCGGAGAGGGGAGTTTTGGGTTTTGAGGTCAGGGCAACACCTACAGGGTGAAAGAGGGGTGAGGTGGGCCGTTTGCAGCTCCCTGCCTCGTGTGATGAAGAAGCCAGGATCACTTTCGGCCTTCAGATGCTTTCAGCTGGATAAACCGGAGCCATACAAACAGCATCTTCTTCTTCTTCTTCTTTGGCGATCCCTCGCAGCTAAGTAAGGTTGTCTTCCATAAACACGGTTTTAACACTGAGTGACTTGTCAGCATCACCCTTGAGCCAGTGCACCAACTGGACTCATGCATTTCAACCCCGACTGGGCTAGGCGATGCTGGGTAGCACTTCCAGAGACCACCTTTTTCACAGGAACAGGTCAAAGTGCTGTGGACTCACAGCTTAGAGTTGTGAGCACCGGATTCACTTCCACAATAGAGTCGTCGCACAGCAGAGTCTAGCAGAGTCTAGCAGTGTATAAACGACTCGGAGAGCAGCTCTGTAGAATATCTTCTTTTATTCTATAACTACAACTATCATACAAAACTATAGGTAAAGGTAAAGGTACCCCTGCCCGTACGGGCCAGTCTTGACAGACTCTGGGGTTGTGCGCCCATCTCACTTAAGAGGCCAGGGGCCAGCGCTGTCTGGAGACACTTCCGGGTCACGTGGCCAGCGTGACATCGCTGCTCTGGCCAGAGCCAGAGCCGCACACGGAAACGCCGTTTACCTTCCCGCTGGTAAGCGGTCCCTATTTATCTACTTGCACCCGGAGGTGCTTTCGAACTGCTAGGTTGGCAGGCGCTGGGACCGAGCAGCGGGAGCACACCCCGCCGCAGGGATTCGAACCGCCGACCTTTCGATCGGCAAGTCCTAGGCGCTGAGGCTTTAACCCACAGCGCCACCTGCGTCCCTACAAAACTATATACAGAACTATACAAAACTATATACAAAACTATATACAAAACTATATACAAAACTATATACTACAAAACTATATACTACAAAACTATATACAGAGCTAAATAGGTCTAAGCATAAATGAATGCTGCACTGAGTGTCTGCAGCTGCTCTTAGCAGCAGCCTTATCTCTACACACGATCTCTAACACTCAGTCTCTCTCTCTCTCCGACACACTGACTGACTGACTGACTCACTGACTCTTTGATGTGGTGCTGGAGCTGAATAAATAGAAAGCAGAACACTGCTCCTCCTCTCTGGAGAATCAGCAGACTCATCAGGAGATTCTTGGATAAGGGAGGGGTGAAATCTCCTCATGACTTTGAAGACCAATTCTGGATCCACACGTCCTTCCACAGTGGAGACATAGGTTTCCGGGTGGGAGTTGATCATGGTGTGGATTTGCGAAGTGTGCCTTCCTCTTAGCATGTTTCTCCCTTTTGTCCTGAGTTCGAGCGTCTTCAAAGCCCATGACACCTTTGGTAAAGACTGTTCTCCAATTGGAGCGCTCACAGACCAGTGTTTCCCAATTGTCGGTGTTTATGCTACACTTTTTTAGATTTGCGTTGAGACAGTCTTTCTTTAAACCTCTTTTGCTGACCACTAGCACTACGCTTTCAGTTTTTAATTATAGGTAGGTAGCTGTGTTGGTCTGCCATAGTTGAAACAAAATAAAAAAATTCCTTTCAGTTTTTAAGTTCAGGATACAGTACAGTGGTACCTCGGATTGGCAGAATTAACCTGAAACTTTTCTTAACCTGAAGCACCACTGTAGCTAATGGGGCCTTCTGCTGCTGCGCCGCCGGAACACGATTTCTGTTCTCACCCTGAAGCAAAGTTCTTAACCCAAGGTACTATTTCTGGGTTAGCTGAGTCTGTAACCTGAAGTGTATGTAACCTGAGGTACCACTGTAGTTGCTTTGGAAGATGAGAATCAGGCATCTGCACAACATGACCAGTCCAATGAAGTTGATGCTGATGAATCACTGCTTCAACACTGGTGATTTTTGCTTCTTCCAGTACACTGGCATTAGTTCGCCTGTCTTCCCAAGTGGTGTGTAAAAATTTTCGGAGACACCGTTGATGGACTGTTTTGAGGATTTGATAGCTGCTGCTTGGAGGGGTGAAGCAGCTCCAGGAGTCTCCCTCCCGGATTTGCAAAGATAGGCTTGCCGAGAATGGCATAGCAAACTCCCCACTCTTACCCTCACAGTGGACTGGCTGCTCACAGCCTCCCTTGCAGCAACTTGGGCTGTGTTCATACCATTGATCGATCAATAGATTGCATTGATATCCCACTGAAATATACTTGGAGTCGAGAGTGGATTTCATGCTCTTTATTCAGCTCATAGTGGTGAGGAGGAATGGAAGTTCCCCCAGAATGTCTGCTTTATATACATTATTTACAGAATGGGCCCCACGTGATTGGCTAATTCCGGGATTCTCCTGTAGGCCAGTCAGGTTGCGGATTCACTTCCACCTGGAGCTGGATTGGGTGGCTCCTGTGGACCAATCATACTTCTGCATTCTAAATCCTATTGTTCTAGGACCAATCAGACTGCTGCTTTTTGGATCCTATTCAACTCAGTACATAACACACACCTTTTTCTCTGAGGAGCTCCAGGTGGCAGTCAAGGCTTGCCCTCTCCTCATTTAATCCCCACAACATCCCTGTAGGTTAGGCTGAGAGGCAGTTTGACTGGCCCCCAAGGTGAGATTCCTGGCTGAGCAGGGATTTGAACCCCTGTCTCTGCAAAGTCCTAGTCCGACACTCTGACCACCACTGGCTCTCATTCACAGCACCTCCCAACCCCTGGGAAGTGTAGTATCCCCCTCGTGGAGCTCCCATTCCCAGCACCCTAAGCAACCTACAGTTTATTTTGGGAAAGTCCTTTGCTTCTCTAAGTGCACAGAGAGGAAGCAGAGAGGAACAATTCTCCTTTGGCATCTCCATCACCTCCTGAGCTGGGATGGGAAGGGGGAGATGGGCCTCAGGTCTCCCTGAGGGCTGCACCCCAATCAGTTTTGGGGTTTAGCACAGCCAGCTCCCTTCTGGACCTTGTTGTCTTCTTCCTCCTTGGAAAAATCTTTCCACCCCCCCATTCACAGTTCTAATTTAGAAATTGTGCAGAAGCACATCCGCTGGAACAAAATTTTCCGGGCCAGTTATCATCAACGGAGGGAGAGGAGATCGTCAAACTCTTCTCGCTGGCAATTTCGCATTTGGCCTCGCTGTGAGTTTCCACTGAAAAAGGGAGCCCTTATAGGACGCGTCGCGGGTTGGGTTTGTTTTCTCAAGCCTGAAATGTGCCCTTCTTCGTGATGATGAGCACACAGCACGTTCCTTCTGCGCTTTCTGACTCATTGGACTGGGAAACCATCGAGTGGAAACCTGCTCCAACACCGATCTTGAACCGGGACCAGCCCAACGATCACCCACTTTTTCCCCACCCCGTGGGATCCCTTCTCCCGCCCGTGTCCACAATGAGCCCCTTATTTCCCCTCTCCTTTTCTTGTTTGTTGCTGGTTTATTGCCTCAGATCCAAACCAGAGTGATCTCATCCCTCCTGATTGGCCGGCCCGGGTGGGAGTTGCTTCCTTTGGGTGGATGGCAGCCAATGACAACACAGGGAGCAGACATCCACAATGTGGGATTGTGATTTACCATCCCTCGAACAAAGCATAAAGGAGCCCTTGAAGGCCGAGCCTTTTTGTGGTTATGAAAATAAAACCGCGTGTGGATACAAAGCTCAGACAAAGGGCCTTTTTAAAGGATTTAACGTTCTGTTTATCGTAGTGCATTCAACCTTCCCCGGGCTTGAAAACCCAACAAGCGTTGGCTGAGAAAGACATGCTCTTCCTAGCAGGAGTTCGGCCTGTTGTAGCTGATCGTATCGCAAACCGCCTGGCTCATTAGAGATGTACATTGCCTGGGATGCCAACCAAGGCAAGGAGTGGGGGAAGCCCGGCACTCCCGGCGCTGTGGCACATAACGGGCACCCGGCTGGCCAGGTGCCCTCCAGGCCGCAGGTCAAAGTGCTGGGTTTCAAATGCTCGTTTCTGGAGCCAGGCCCAGAGTGGCAAAGGAAACGCCAGCCCCACAAACGAAATAAAGGTGGCACCGTTTGCAAGCTGGCAGTAAGGGGAACTGCACTTAAAAGAATCGGGAACTGGTTGTGTTTCTGCTCCCAAAGACGGCACAGGTGATGGGCTCTGTTTGGCATACACATTGCAGAGAATAATAGACTCGTAGGTGGTACCCGGACGATCCATTGAGCTTGCGTGGTGGTCTGTTTGCATTGGTTTGAGGGCACGTCATAAGATGTCAGCTCAAGCAGTTTTTCTCTATTTTCTACCATCATTTTCCTTAGCACACAAGGTCCATTTTTTTAAAGTGGATTTGTTCCGCAAGTGCCAAATACACTTTAACTGCACAGACTGAATTTGCCACACACTGTTGAATCACATCCATAAAATAGCTGCACACAGCTGTGTGTTGCAAGTGTCCATATTTAGCCCTTGCTGGATGGTTCCAGAAGCAACGTTTGGGTTTTGTCTCAAAGCTCCCGGAGAAATAGCTCAGTTATTCACGCAGCATTTCTGAGGAGGGTCTCAAGGAGCCACTCCTCAATGGCAGTTGAAGGACTTAGGAAGGCCCTGGCAATTGTGTGCATGCATGCGCAGTCCCCAAGGAGTCTGGAACTGTGAGTGCCCACAATCAGAAGTCAAGGATGTCAAGCAAGACATCAGGACCCTGGACAGAAGACAAGGGAGCTGGAGGTTGCTCTAACACTGGCCAGAACATACAAAGAGCCTGCTGGATCAGGCCAGTGGCCCTTCTAGTCTAGTCCCAGATGCCCATGGGAATCCTGCAGTCAGGATTTGAGCACCAGAGCAATTCTCTCTTCCTGCGGTTTTTAGTGGCATTGCTGCTTCCGGCTACGGAGGCAGAACACAGCCATCATGTCTAGTTTCCATCGATAGCCCTCTCTTCCATGAATTGGTCTCATCCTTTTTTAAAGCCGAGGCTTCCGGTTGGCACGCCCAATTATGGTGGACAGGAGCCCTTTCGTGGGAAGGGCACCAGCGCTTTGAAGATGGGGGTGAGCCGCTAGAGCACAGCGGCGCCCCCAAAAAACCCTCAGATTGAGCGTTCTGAGGACTTGGAGTTCCTGCAGGTGCTGGAGACGACTCCTCTGCTCCCCGGTAAGCTCTAAAAAAGAGCGCCGAGAGTGAGCGGGGTTGGAGACGGTGGCACTCGCTTTCTTCAAAGTGCGAAGCTCTGAGTCCGGCGATCGTGAGCGGCCAATTCCTCCAAGGAAAAAAAAATCTGGACTATCCCTCCTGGAAATTGTGAGTAAAAGGATTGGATTTTGGAAACTGCTACATTCAAATTAAGAGGAAATTCAGATGGAGGAGATTAGAGGAAGTCAACCAAAATGTTTATGAAAATGCATTTTAATGAATTCATTGAGTTCCTTTTTTTCTGTTCAGGTATCTTAAGTTTGCTATTTCTTCTTCTTCTTTTTCACTTTTCTGTTGTGTTGTATATTTTCTTTTTTCTTATGTCTATTGATGAAATTTAATAAATATTATTGTAAAAAAAATAATCCTTTTTAAAGCCATCCAAGTTGGTGGCCATCACTGTCTCCTGTGGCAGGGAATTCCACAGTCAAACTCTGCCCTGCACGAGGAAGTGCTGCGTAAAGTGTGGACTGGAACCCGGGAGACCAGGGTTAGAATCCCTACTCGGCTATGGAGCTTGCTGCGTGTCCTTGGGCCAGCCACTCCCTCCCTCTCAGCCTAGCCTACCTTTCAGGGTTGTTGTTCAGGGAATTAAAGGAGGAAACAGGTGAAACCATGTCAGCCACCTTGGAGGAAAAGGTGCGATATAAATGCAACGGCATGACCAGAATTGGACATTTTACAGTCATACCTTGGGTTAAATGTGCTTCAGGTTGAGCATTTTCAAGTTATGCTCTGCGGCGACCCAGAAGTAGCGGAGCGCGTTACTTCCGGGTTTCGCTGCTCGTGCATGCGCAGACGCTAAAAATGACGTCATGCACATGCGCAGAAGCGGCAAAACGCGACCCACGCTCACGCAGTTGCGTCTTATGTTCTACTCAGGATACAAACGGGGCTCTGGAACGGATCCTGTTCGCATCCAGAGGTACCACTGTATTCCCAACAAAGTCATGCCATGGGTTTGTATAAAGGCATTATGATAGTGGCAGTTTTGTTTTTAATTCCTTTCCTAATGATCCCTAATATGGAATTTGCCTTTTTCACGGCTGCTGAACATGAGGTCAACATCTTCATTAAGCGATCCACTATGGACCCTGAGGTCTCATTCTTGGTCACCCCCAGTTCAGACCCCCATGTGAAATTTAAAGGTTTTTTTTTGGTTTATGTAGAGCTTTCCGAGACTTGATCCTGGCTCGTGGCAGAACGTGAACCTTTTGAATCACGGACCTTGCCTTGACCCGCCTCCCTTTTCTCTTCCTTCTCAGATCCCTACGCCACCGTCTCCTTCCTACACCAGAGCCAGAAGACGGTGGTTGTGAAGAACACCTTGAACCCCACCTGGGACCAGACCCTGATCTTCCACGAGATCGAGATCCATGGAGCCCCCCAGAACGTTGCCGAGTCCCCTCCCAACATCGTGGTTGAAATCTACGACCACGACACCTATGTAAGTGGGTGGGAACGTGAGAATACACTGTGGAAATGGGGTGGCTAATCTCAACAAAGCTTTTTTCGGGATACTGAGGATTATAATTATTTGTATGCCACTTTCAAAGGGGGGCAAAAAGTGGCAATATAGGGTTTTTTTGTTTTAAAATTTTTATTTATGATTTTCAAATACAAATTTCAAATTTTATACATTTCAAATAGTTTACTGTCATTTTAACATTTCGAAACTCAACTTCCTTTCCCCTCTTTCTCCAGTTCCTTAAATTTATGTTTTAATGTTTTCTGCATATTCCAAATTAACTTAATCGTTTATTCATCTCCTTTAAATGTATACTCTTATAAAACTGCAGGTTAATAAAAATATCTTGCCACTGTTCTTCTCTGTTTACAGTTTGTTTGTAAATGGTTCAATAAACCATTTCCATTCTTTTATAAAAAGTTTGTCACCTTGATTTCTTATTTTTCTGGTAAGTTTAGTGGCAATATGGGATGCGGGTGGCGCTGTGGGTTAAACCACAGAGCCTAGGACTTGCCGATCAGAAAGTCAGCGGTTCAAATCCCCACGACGGGGTGAGCTCCCGTTGCTCGGTCCCTGCTCCTGCCAACCTAGCAGTTTGAAAGCACGTCAAAGTGCAAGTAGATAAATAGGTACCGCTCTGGTGGGAAGGTAAATGGCGTTTCCGTGCGCTGCTCTGGTTCGCCAGAAGCGGCTTAGTCCTGCTGGCCACATGACCCGGAAGCTGTACGCCGGTTCCCTCGGCCAATAAAACGAGATGAGCGCCACAACCCCAGAGTCGGCCACGACTGGACCTAATGGTCAGGGGTCCCTTTACCTTTACCTTAGTGGCAATATAGTTAAGGACATAAGAAGTGTCCTGTTGGATCAGGCCAAAGGTCCATCCCCTCCAGCATCCTGTTCCCACTGTGGCTGAACAGTTACCTATTATGGGAAACCTGCAAGCAGGATCTGAGCGCATGAGGATCTCTCCCCTCCTGTTGTTCCCAGCAACTGTGATTCAGAAGCATCGCTGCCTCTGATTGTGGAGGCAAAGCAGAGCTATCCTGGCTAGGAGAATCCGATAGGCCTTTCCTCCATGAATTTGCCTAGTCCTTTTTGTAAAGCTATCAACATCGGAGGCTGTTGGTGCCTTTTGTGGAAGCAAATTCCCTTGTTTAATTGTGCACTTCCCTTTTCCTTTTTAGCATGCATATACATCGTTACCTGTAAATTTCTGTGCCGTCCTTCATCCCAGGGTCACAGGGTGGTTTACAATATAATAACACAAAATGACATAGCAATGAACAAAAGC
Organism: Podarcis cretensis; assembly: GCF_951804945.1. Classification (NCBI taxonomy): domain Eukaryota; kingdom Metazoa; phylum Chordata; class Lepidosauria; order Squamata; family Lacertidae; genus Podarcis; species Podarcis cretensis. The sequence goes on along the minus strand of NC_137178.1, from coordinate 1,865,476 downwards.
AAACCCCCTCATCTACAAGGGAGGGAAAAATTGAAAAAAAATATTATAATCTTAGAATATCTAACGGTGAAGATACATAAAATGAAAGGGTTTAACGTCAGTGAGGAGGAGGAGGATTGGGTTGAGAAAATATCGAATTATTTGGGCGGGTTTGAACAATTTGGGGCAATTAAAATGTTAAAAGTTAAATAAACCTTGTGGAGGGAGGAGTGTTAAGGTATATTGAAGTGTACATATGGTTGATTTGAATATGTTATTATTGATTATGTATACCCAATGTATCAGCCGCCTGGGGGTTTTCACTGTTTGTGTTTTGGTTGTTGGTTAAAATTTTAATTAAATAAATAAAGTATATTGCATCTACATGTCGCTTATGTAGCACATCTATGCGCTCGGTGCCTGCATCCAGCTCCTGCAATGCTCCTGCACTTCTCATTGGGGCTTGTTGAGGAGAACGTCCTGCTCAATTGCGAAGACGATGAGGATTCTGTCCTTATAACTACCATGTTTTTCGCGCCATAAGACACACCTGACCATAAGACGCACCTAGTTTTTAGAGGGGGAATGCAAGAAAAAATATATTATATAAAGGGAGCGCTGAGCAGAGCCTGAATGCATCCCAGGCTCTGCTCAGCGCTCCCTTTCATGAGCCGCGTGGAGCGTGTGTGCGGCACTTGCAGGCTTTGCACGGCGAAGCTAGAACAGCGAGAGGGAGCGCTGCGCAGTGATTCCTCTTGCTGTTCTGGCTTCTGGGATAGCTGCGCAGCCTACATTTGCTCCATAAGAGGCACACACATTTCCCCTTACTTTTTAGGAGGGAAAAAGTGCGTCTTATACAGCGAAAAATGCGGTATTTTCTGGCTCGCTCTGAGCATTCGCCCCCACTTTCAGTGAAGCTGTGTGTGTGGCTGCCTTGTCCCCCTTCCCTGACTCTCTCTCCCTCTCCCCAGGGCGCCGATGAGTTCATGGGGCGCTGTATTTGCAAGCCGAGCCTGGACCACAAGCCGCGGCTGTCGTGGTACCCCATCTGGAGGGGCAGCCGGGGCGCCGGAGAGCTCCTGGCTGCCTTTGAGCTCATCCAGCGTGAGAAGGTGAGCCGAGGGGAGGCGGGGGTCTTGGACGCTGGGGCAGAAGGCTGCCCAGGGCACCGGCCGAAGGCCTGAGAAGGGTTCTGCCACATCTAGAACCCAGAGGCTGTCCTCTTCCGTCTCTGAGGATGCAGGAATCCAGGGGGAGCTCAGCTACTCCAAGCTGGCTTGCAACCTCCCTGGAAGTCGCAGGACAGATTGCCTGAACCTCAGCCAGTCAAGGCTAATTGAATGTTCTTGTTTACGGAGCAGCGTTTGGCATCCAGGTGGCGGTTTTTATTTATTTATTTTTTGCTTGTTATAAAAACACATTGTTTCTTTGGCTGCAGGGCTGCTCAGCAGAGCACACAACGTGGAGAGAGAAATTCAAAAACATTAGCATAAAATAACCAAAAAAATGATTGCATAAAACCTTTTCTTTCTTTCTTTCTTTCTTTCTTTCTTTCTTTCTTTCTTTCTTTCTTTCTTTCTTTCTTTCTTTCTTCCTTCCTTCCTTCCTTCCTTCCTTCCTTCCTTCCCTCCTTCCTTCCTTCCTTCCTTCCTTCCTTCCTTCCTTCCTTCCTTCCTTCCTTCCTTTCAAAATATCAGAATAAAACTGTTTGGAAACTCATATGGTTAAACGCAGCAGCCGCAGCAGACTGGGATCAACCAGCTCTGTGGCCACAGAAAAAGGCTTGGTGGGGAAAAAATAATAAGAGCCACTTGAAAATCAGGTCTGGTGGGAAGGGGGTGGGTGCTACCACTGAAAAGGCTCTGCTCAAAGTTACTGATAAGGTCAGTCACCTTTGAGTGGACTTAACCATCCAGGGGTCCTTTAATTTTACCTTTACCATAAGGCCTAGCTGCTCTAGCTAGTAGCCTGGAGATGCCCCGGGGAATGGAACCTAGGACCAGTGCTTTTCCAGCTGCACTGGCTCCCGGTGGAGTACAGGGTCAGGTCTAAGGTGCTGGTTTTGACCTTTAAAGCCCTTCACGGCCTCAGACCCAGGTACCTACGGGACCGCCTCTCCTGGTATGCCCTGTGGAGGACCTTAAGGTCCACAAATGACAACACTTTGGAGGTCCCTTGCCTCAAGGGGGTTAGATTGGTTTCAGCTAGGACCAGGGCCTTTTCAGCACTGGCCCCGATGTGGTGGAACGCTCTGTCACAAGAGACTAGGGCCCTGCGGGACTTGACATCTTTCTACAGAGCCTGCAAGACAGAGCTGTTCCGCCTGGCCTTTGGTTTGGACTCAGTCTGACCCTTATGTTTCCATCCCCTTATGCTTTTGATCTATGGGCTACTTTAAAATGAGGCTGCATTTTAAATTGCATTTTAACCTGTATTTTAAATTGGGGTTTTTTTTCTCTTCCCCCCTCCCCTTTCCCTCCCATTATGTTTTTATTGTGATTTGATTGGTGCTCTGGCCAGGGAGGGCGGGGTATAAATCAAATTATTATTATTATTATTATTATTATTATTATTATTATTATTATTATTTTGCATGCAAGTGGTTGTCATCTCCCTGAGCTGTGGCTCCTTTGTAATCTCCTGCAGGTTTGTCCCCCCTGGACCCAAGACCAGCTGCTTGTGAAAGGGCCAGTTCACTTACAGTGGTACCTCTGGTTACATACTTAATTCGTTCTGGAGGTCCGTTCTTAACCTGAAACTGTTCTTAACCTGAAGCACCACTTTAGCCAGTGGGGCCTCCTGCTGCTGCCGCACGATTTCTGTTCTCATCCTAAAGCAAAGTTCTTAACCCGAGGTACTATTTCTGGGTTAGTGGAGCCTGTAACTTGAAGCCTATGTAACCTGAAGCGTATGTAACCCGAGGTACCACTGTACAGATGTTGAACCTGCTTCTGGTCGTCTCCCTGTTTGGAGGGCAGAACCACTCTCTCTGTTTTCTTTGGACAGGGGTGCATATCACCCTCTGCTGATCTCCTATCTGTTCTCTTCCATCTGATCGTTTCCCACAGACAGCCTCTTCTGCTTCTGCTGTTGTTAAGTGGGGCCGGTGTTGCTTTTCCAAGGGAAATGCGGACCTTTGAGGCTTTGTGGACAGAGGTGGGGGGAGCTACACCCCCCCTTCAACTCCTGGGTCTGTTCCCATTAGGGGGGCATCTCTCTTGGAGAGCTGAGCCAAAAGTGCAAAGTGTCTCTATGTTTATCTCGCTCTCCAGCAGGCAAGGAGTGTGCTGTGCCGGGCTGAGGGAAAACACGTCCCGAGTCCCTGCAGCGGGAAGGAGAGGCTGGTCTGTCCGCAGGCAGCCTCTGCCAGCTGGCACCGCTGGTCTGTTGACATTGGCAGGGGTCAAGAACAGTGCCTGGCAGGAGATAAGGCAGCACCGGGTTTGCGGCAAGAGAGGAGCGGTTGGCAGATGGGACAATTTTGACATCTAAGGAGTGTCTGGCTGGCTGGACCTTAACTAGAGCACCAAACGGGGGCACAAATGATAGAATCAGGATTCGAGATTGGGGAGTGGAGCCAAAACTGATGGCCAGGGCCGGGTTTAGGTTTGATGCGGCCCTCAGCTCCTGAAGGTAATGGGGCCCTTTATATGTACAGCTGTCCTTTATCAACAACAAATTGCCGCTGTTTTCTGTGTTGAATAGATGCTATATAGTCATTGATGGACCGAAAAGGTATCTCAAGCCATTTGCACATGTTGCCATGCTACCAGTCCATGCAAAATGTAGGCACCCTATATATAGAAAGGAGCAAACCAGTGATATTTTAGGGAGCAGGATAGCAGGCGGGGCCCAGGACTTACATCATAGGAGCCTACACAACACAAAACACTGTCGCTGTATGTAGGTTTTATTTTACAGTGGTACCTCGGGTTACAGACGCTTCAAGTTACAGACTCCACTAACCCAGAAATATTACCTCGGGTTAAGAACTTTGCTTCAGGATGAAAACAGAAATCATGCTCGGGTGGCACGGCGGCAGCGGGAGGCCCCATTAGCTAAAGTGGTGCTTCAGGTTAAGAACAGTTTCAGGTTAAGAACGGACCTCCAGAACGAATTAAGTTCTTAATCTGTGGTACCACTGTATTTGTTTTTTATCTTACATTTTGGAAATGTACATTCAGTTTTTTTCCCTTTCAATTTTTTGGGGGCCCCCAAGAGAGTGGGGCCCTAAGCTAGAGCTTGTTTAGCTTATATGTAAATCTGGCACTGCTGACGGCATTGGTTTTTAAGCAGAGGTTGGATGGCCACCTGTCAGGGATGCTGTAGTTGAGATTCCTGCCTTGCAAGGGGTTGGACTAGATGACCCTCGGGGTCCCTTCCATCTCTACAGTCCTATGATTCTCCCTGGGCATTGAGTGCTTAATGCACCTTCAGGGATTCATTCCCCCCCCCCAAATAATATTTATTCAAGTTTTAAAAGATTACAAAAAGGAACACAATATACAAAAACAAAACATATCCAAGAGAAAAATAAAAAGAAAAAAGAAAAAAAGAAAAAAAAGAGAAAAAAGATACAATAAAAAAAACAAGTTAAACCTTAATATAACTCCCTTTCTCAATTTATCTCCTTGACCTCCTCACACCTCCCCTCTTTGTATTCTAATTCAAATAGATATTTCAGCAAATCCTTCATCTTTGTTTTTATCCTTATACCTTATCTTAATATACTGTAATTTTCCATTCTCTCATTCACCAATTAGCCATCCACTTTTACTTTATTTAATCTTATTTCTCCTTAGAACTTATATATCTGAACTTATTCTCTTAAGACGTTTCCCCTAGGGTCACAAAAAATTCCATTCCATGATTTCCCCATCTCTCATAATAAAAAAAAAGAATTTTTTTTTAAATATCACAATATATACACTTTAAATTCCCAATTTTTCTTTCACCATCTCCCCTCCCCGGTTTCGGCCCCTGCCAACAGTTCTCCAAAAGTCCATCGACCTGGAGATCTTAAGTCCGAGGCTCTTAACTCTCTTTCATGTCCCCTCTGCCGATCTTTTTGATAGTCTTTGGTGTTAAAGAACAGATCTCGGGGGAGCTCCAACCCAACGATAGTCATATTCCTTCTTGGCGAGTCTGCCAGACTTCCATAGTTAAAGGTAGGGCCCATAGAATATTCCAAATCTTGTTTCACACTCCTTCCAAATCCAAGGGCCCCAGAGGCTCCAACCTCCACCTGGCTCAGATTTAAATCCCAAAAGTTATTTGGTCCCCACATAGGGTGATCTCTCCAACTTTCATTTTCCAAACCAAGCCAGGCTCTCATCTCCAAAAACTGGCTTCTCCTAGTTGCAGATGTATAAGGCCTCCAGTTATAATCCACCATTTGCCTCTGTAGGGTTGAGACTCCCCCTTGCATCACTTTAACAACAGCAACTTTCTCCTTCTCTGGTTCTTCAATTTGTTCAGTTAAAAGAGATTCCTGTGCCGGCTTCTTGTCTACTTCTTTGCTGAAGCCCACTTTTGTTCCCAAAATTTCAGCATTGGTAGCCATGACGTTTATCTGTTCTTGCAGCTTTCCAAGCAGATAAAATGTCCTATTCAATTCAGACGCGACTTCCTTCTCAGCCACCATCCTTGAAATGTCCAAGGTCAAAGCTAGTTTCTCAAAGGCTTTATCTTTAGAACCAATTTCCCAGCTGCATCCTTGCAACACTATCCCAAAACTCCCTCTAGAGGGACACAGTTTCCATTTACACTCCTTCTAGCACAGTCCCAAAAGTCCCAAACGTAAAATTGTAACAATTCCAAATGCCTTCCTTCTTTTTAAACACAGAAACTAACAGTAGCAACAAAGTCCTTCTTTTGTATCTTGACAGCTAGCTGTCAAATTTATCTATTCACCATCCACGGGCTCTCGCAGAAAGCTCCCGGGTTTAGGGAAGTGGCCCTTCAATTCCCAAATTTTGACCTTCTCCTGCAGGCTTCCCTGCTTCCAAAAGAGTATTGATAGTAGTTTCAATCAGTGGAGTTTTAATCCTTTAATCCTTTAGGTAAGACTCTCCACGACCTTAGTTAACCAATTCTTTGCTTCAGTTTATTTACAGAAAGGGGAGGTGGACTTCCTGTTTAGACCTTCCCCAATTGGTGCCAATTTAAAAATACTTTAAAAGCCCAATTTTCGTTCTACTCACGGGTTGTTGTTTTAAAATCCAATTGTCCACAAGAAAAAGTCAACGCTTTCCGGCAACGGCTACGCGGCTTCACTCCGTAAAAAATAGCGGTCGATTCAAAACACCGCGCCGCTCACCCCACGTCACTTCGGAACCCCAAAAAAGGGGTTTCCCTGCGGGTAGGGGGGGCGCTTCTGGTGTCAGCCGAATCCCACGTTCCCAGGCTTCCTCCGCCTGGGATTTTTGAAGGGTCTCCGCCTTCGCCGCGGTGGCATGACCCGAATTCCACGGAGCGGGTTCCTCTCAGTCAGAGGAACACCGCCATTGCCGATGGCGCTAACCCGGAAGTCCCACACCTTCAGAGATTCAGGGCATTTGCAAAATTCGACATCATTTGCAGTGTTCAGCACTGTGAGAATCCCATCTCGGAGGATGTTATGACAAGTTTTAAGTTGTATTTCAATCAATTTGTTTTGATTGTTTGATTGTGTTAGCCACCTGAGCCCAGTCTTGGCTGGGGAGGGCGGGGTATAAATAAATTATTATTATTATTATTATTATTATTATTATTATTATTATTACAGCTTCTAGGAGCCACAGGTAAGAGCTGAGAACAGGGTGGGCACCAAGATGGGCAAACCACGCCAGAAGGAGCACAACGTCCTCTGGAAGTACTACTCCATCCCTGCTATGCCATACGGTCCATAAAACTCAAAATTAAGCATTTATAGAAACATAGAATTGGAAGGGACCTCAAAGGTCATCTAGTCCAACCCCCTGCGATGCAGAAATCTTTGGCCCAACATTGGACTCAAACCCACAACCCTGAGATTAAGAGTCTCATGCTCTACCGACTGAGCTATCCCAACCCGCATTGGATCAGCTAAGCCAAAACTGGGTTTTCATTCCTTTCATTTTCCACCTTATTTATTTGCACGTGTGTGTGTGTTCCGATTATTCCTCCCTGGTATCTGAGTGAAGTTTCTTCTGGCAGCTTTATAGCTCCTGGGGGGTTTGCATTGTCAGGACTAGTAAGAAGAGGAGGCTGAGTGAGGCAGGAGCCCTTGGAAGGAAACCAAGTGTTTTACAATCTTTAAATCTTTCTTTTACAAGAACTCTGCACGGTGGCACGGTAGTCGTGTTCCCATTTACAGCCAGGGAACGGAGCGGTTATGGAGTTGCCACCGGAAAAGTTTCCCTGCAGGAGAGAGATCTAAACGGAGCTTTCTGCCCCCCATGGGCCTTCTGCTAGCCCCGAGGGGCCTTGAGGACGCGGGCAAGGCCTGGGATCAGGGTGGGCAGCTCTGCGCACTTTGGACGCTTAACCTACGGGGCTGGTTAAGGGTGTAGGGAATGGGATGGCTGGCTGGGCCAGGGAGGAGGTTGGGGGTGGGAGGGAAGATCTAATTCAGGGGTCAGCAAGGTTTATCTTGCCTGGACTGGATCGGTCCTGCGGAGATCCCTCCGTGGGCCAGATCATGCACAACCGCCTGTGATTTTCGTTGTCTGTGCATGCGCAGACGCTATTTATGGCGCCACGGAAGCGAGTCCCTGCACCTTGCTGCGCCGGTTTAGCACAGCACGCAAGTAGGCGGCTCAGTTTGGGGGTGGCTTGTGGGCCGGTCAAACGACCTCTGTGGGTATTAGGTTGCTGAACCTTGGTCTAATCCTTTTCTCTCTCTCTTTTTGTCTGTGTGATATATCTTTATTGTTTTAAAATAGATACATTTATGCCAGGAAAGCAAACCAACCAACCAACCAACCAACAAACATACAATCAAATAAACAAACTATAAATTGACAAACAGACAATAGCAATATATGAAACAACACAATTCTGATAACTAACATCATTTGTACTCCCAATGATGTGAATGATTGTAAAACTTACAAAACCAGAAATTAAAAATGACTTCCAATTACTCTCACTGTACTTTATCTGTTGATTATCTTATATCACACAGTTACATATTTCTTATGTAGTTTCTGTTAACTTCCCTAATCCTTCTCATGGTGCCATTGTCAGAGCTTTGGGGCTATTTTGAAGGGTGCGTTCTCGCAAATCTTCCTGGTTTGCGTTAGTTCTTCTCTGTATTTTATCCCGCTAAATTGCTCTGTGAACTTTATTTCCTATAAAGCAGCCATAGGCAAACTCGCCCCCCCCAGCTGTTTTGGGACTACAACTCCCATCATCCCTGACCACTGGTCCTGTTAGCTAGGGATCATGGGAGTTGTAGTCCCAAAACATTGGGGGGGCCGAGTTTGCCTATGCCTGCTATAAAGCAACAAAGAAATGTAATACAGTGGTACCTTGGTTCTCAAACGCCTTGGTACTCAAACAACTTGGAACTGAAACACTGCAAACCCGGAAGTAAGTGTTCCGGTTTGCAAACTTTTTTCAGAAGCCGAATATGCTCTGTTTTGAGTGTTATGCTTCCCGATTTGAGTGTTACGCTGAGGTCAGCTGTTTTTGTTATTTATTTTGCGTTTTTGCGGCTCATTTTGATTTTGTTTTTGTGACTGTGTGGAACCCAGTTCAGCTACTGATTGATTGATTGATTGTGTGGCTGCAGTGCATTGTTTATTGCTTTCATTTTAAGGATCAATGGTCTCGTTAGATAGTGAAATTCATGTAAAATTACTGTTTTGGGATCATTTAAAAAAGTCTGGAATGGATTAATCCATTTTGCATTACTTTCTATGGGAAAGCGCGCCTTGGTTTTGGAATGCTTTGGTTTTGCAACAGACTTCTGGATGGATTAAGTTTGAGAACCAAGGTACCACTGTAGAATCATAGAATTTTTACAGTTGGAAGGGACCCCGAGGGTCATCTAGTCCAGCCCCCTGGAATGCAGGAGTCGCAACTAGATCATACATGACAAATGGTCATCCAGCCTCTGCCTACGGAGAGTCCATCACGAAAGGTTGTTGCAGTTCCACAGAATCCTTTCACAGAGTCTAAGACAAGGATTTCTGGAATATTAGCCTTATTAGGCTTCAACAGTAGTACAAACACTAGGTAATGCAAATAAATACAATATTGTAATCTCACACATTTTTACAGCAAAAATAATATAAAAACCGTCAACAACTGTACATACCATATATGATATCACAGGACAGTGGATCTTATAGCATAGTAGCAGCTGCTGTAACCTTTTGTGTGGATTGTTGGACTCTATGAACAGACAGGTGGAATAGACACTTTCACATGTATGGATCTTACGCATAAACTGATTAGAGAATGAACTGATCCACTGGGTCTTCCACTTTTTCCGTTGAACTTTATATGAACTACTTCTGTTGAAATCTACAATTCAGTACAATGAATAGTATATATTATTTTTTCAAACGTACAGCCGGTTACGTCTTGTGTGTTTATTGAATGATGCAGAACAGAGCACAAGAGGCGGGAGGGCAGCACCGAATTTTAGCGTCACACAAATTTTGAGAGCCCAAAGTCTGCTACTTCCCTGGCGCAACAGGAAGCAAGCTGGCTCCATCTCCCATGGAACAGCCCTTCAGATATCTGAAGGTGGCTGTCCTGTCAGCTGCCAGTCTCCTCTTTTCCAGGCTAAACACACCCAACTCCCTCAACCGTTCCTCATCAGGCTTGGTTTCCAGAACAAGATGATTAGGCTTTCAAAATGCATTGGCTTTCAAAATGGGTCTGGTGGCTTTTGCCCACGGCAAGATGTGGTCCTGGGGAGAATGACTGACTGGGGCCATTTGGGGAGCTGGTTCACTCCAGTGGCCCTGTGTGAGATGCCCGTGATGCGCTGCTCTTGGCGCATGAGAATGGGGTCTCATTTGTTCCCACATTCCAGAAGGAGGCGCTGATACAGGTCTTTGCTTTTTGCTTCCTTCCCACAGCCGGCCATCCACCACATCCCTGGCTTTGAGGTAAGAACCCCTTTCTTGGCTGTGATTTCCAGGAACTGCTGTGGGACCGGCTGCCTTTGCCACCTCTTCTCATGACTGAGCGATGCTGATGGTGAAGGGCCTGGTTGCGTGGCGAGTTCCCGCCCCCCCTGGAAATAAAGACACATGACACAATTATTAAGGTTAATGGGCTAAAAAAGGCCACAACTTTATTGGTTACAGGTGATGAGTGGTATTGGCTTAGGCATTGGTCCTAACTGACTATATCTGACTCCAGCCCGTCCGCTTGAAGTCTGGGAAGGGTTAACCACCAGTAGGGGGAGTCCTGCTGATGCACATCAACTAGGAATTCCCCCAGGGTCACCGCTAGGGGGCGTGCCTTAGGCCCTCACCTCCATAGGCTTTGGACAGGGCCACACCCCCTGGAATTCTTTATCGGATTACCCTTCAATATTTGGGGCAGGTGATGGTGCTTCCTCCCCTCTTCCAACTACAGTGGTGCCCCGCAAGACGAACGCCTCGCAAGACGGAAAACCCGCTAGACGAAAGGGTTTTCCGTTTTGGAGGCGCTTCGCAAAACGAATTTCCCTATGGGCTTGCTTCGCAAGACGAAAATGTCTTGCGAGTTCCTGCGGGTTTCCCCCCCTTTCCCCCCTTTTCCTAAGCCGCTAAGCCGCTTATCAGCTGTTCCGCTGATAAGCCGCTTAACAGCTGATCGCTAAAAGCCGCTAAACCGCTAATAGCGCTAATCCGCTAAGCTGTCAATGGGCTTGCTTCACAAGACGAAAAAACCGCTATACGAAGAGCCTCATGGAACGGATTAATTTCGTCTTGCGAGGCACCACTGTACAGAACTATACCAATGCCTAACTGCCAATACCCAGAAAGTTGTGACGATTTGCTACGAAGTATGCGAAAACCAAGTGGCTGGTGCCAATTTGCCAAGTTGAAAAATTCCTACCAGGCCCCTCAATGGCGGCCAACCAAGATCCATAGCAAGGTCAAGGAACGAAAACCTTGAAGGGCGGGAGGGTGGGAAAAACAAGAACAGCTGGTAGGCGGCAAAAGAGGGAGATCCCCGGCCGCACCTGCTTTTAAATCAGGTAGGCCACACCCCCCGAGCCAGCCGATTGGCTGGCCAGGGAGTGATGCAGCTGGGGATTTCCCCAATTGCATGGGGGCTGGGCTCCAGCCTCCTTGTGTGTGGTGGGGGCGTGATGCCCACAATCCCACCTCCTCTCCAGGGCGGAAGTGGCTCTAGCGAATCTCTGGGCCTCTGCTGCCTGGTGGTCTGTGGTGTGTTTACATGAAATGTGCATAGTCAAGGAAAGGAGGGTGTGCTTCAGCCCTCTGGACTGTGGCTGGTGACCTGTTCCTAGAGAGAGACTGAGCAGGCCTTTAAGCTCTCCTTAGCAAGCAGCTGTTGCTTGAAGCCGCATCCTGGACCCCTAGCCTAGGGATGGGGAAGCTCAGGACTTGGGGGCAAACTGTGGCCTCTTGGCTTCTCTAAAGGAACTTTCCCCAGTCCACAACCCTATTTTGCACTACAACTGCCGTCAGTCCCAGAATGATGGGATTTGTAATCCTAACCCCTGGAGGGCACCAGGTTGGAGAAGCCGCCACCCTCCCTTTCCAAATGTCTAGCTACGCAGCTGTGCCCAGCAAGTTCCACCCGTTGATGCTCACAGCGTCTTTAATTTATTTCCTAATTAAAAACACATTTATATCCTGCCATTCCCCTTGTTTGGATTTGAGAGCAACGTGCAGCAATTCAGCTTCGAATCTTCAGAGCTGGCCGGCTGTCACTTTTCGAATTTGGCCATTTGCTATAAGCAAGAGCTGAATGCCGTCCAGCCACGGATAGGGCGCAAAATGCCATTTCTAATGCTGACAATTGCTTTTTGGATGTGTGCAGAAAACCGTGGCATTTCTGACCTTTTTCTGTCTCTGTCCCCATCCTGCCCTCTTCGCTCCACTTCCTGTGCAATTGGGAAAACTCCACAGACCGAGCTGTCGTCCGTCTTCGATGAGGTGAGGCTCTTTGGAGAACTTTCTCTCTTTCGCCTTCTGTCTCTCTTGGTGTGATCCAGGAAACTTGTTGCATGAGATCCCCCACAAAATGGGAGCTCCACCACAGCCCAGGAGCCTGTCCATCCATCTCACCTGTTTGTAACAAAGGCCTTAGGTGAGCTGAGGCTCAGTGGAGAGCACTGCTGCCCCTAGCCAGGATGGGACCATCTCACCTGAAGACCCTCCAGAGATGTTTAGGTGTCCAAGGATCATGCCAGCCCACAGTGGAGGAGGAGTGAGCTGGGGGCTTCTCCACAAGGTGGACCATAGATCAAGTCTCTCTCAGACCCCCAGCCCATGTAGCTCAGTGTCAGGGCTCCTGTCCCAAGCCCTGAAACAGAGGCTCCTCAATGTAAGAAAACAGACTTGTTCTGAGTTAGCGGGACCAAGTGACCAACAGCCATCCGTGGAAAACCCAATTGCCGTTTGCTCCGATTCAGTGGCTGTTTTTCTGAGTTAGCGGGACCAAGTGATTTTCCGAGGGACTGTGGTGGGGCGAAGGGAAATCCCCTCGGACTTGTGGCTACAAAAGGAAACCGCTTGAACATGTGTGTTATGTACTGAGTTGAATAGGATCCAAAAGGCAGCAGTCTGATTGGTTCTAGAACAATAGGATTCAGAATGCAGCAGTCTGATTGGTCCTAGAACAATAGGGTCAATAATGCAGCAGTCTGATTGGTCCACAGGAGCCACCCAATCCAGCTCCAGGTGGAAATGAATCCGCAACCTGATTGGCCTACAGGAGAATCCCGGAATTAGCCAATCACGTGGGGCCCATTGTGTAAATAATGTATATAAGCAGACATTCAGGGTGAACTTCCATTCCTCCTCACCACTATGAGCTGAATAAAGAGCCTGAAATCCACTCTCAACTCTGAGTATATTTCAAAGTGCTTTCTAGAAGTGTGGCCAAGTCCTTTATTTGAGGTGTGTAATAATACAGGGGCATTGCCCAAGGCACAACTAGGAAATTTAAGATGAGCCTGAGACTGTATGAAAGCGCCCAAGATGTCCCAACATATGGGAATACGCCTCTGGTCAGCTTTTAAAGGCGAGACATGGCACCCTTGCTCATGAGACTGCATGTGAGGCTGGTGTGCTTGGACCTGCATGCTTCCCTAAGAGACAGGGGTCCATTGCCGACCCCAGAGGTGGCTCCAGGTTCTTGGTGGCTGGGTGGTGGTCAGCCCCATTGGCTCCTCTAGCTGACCAGCCTCCCTTCCAGGCTCTCCAGGCTTTGAGAGAGAGAGAGAGAGAGAGAGAGAGAAGTGATCTCCTCAAGCCCAACCTGTGGATGCCACCGTTGGGGATTGGACCTGAGATCTGTTTGCATGCGAAGCATGTGCTCTGAGTTACTGCCCATCCCATCTCCACCTCTGCTTTCCATCTGCACTTTGGAAGTATGGCTGATCTACCTTCCAGGATGCTCTTAAGAATGGCTGCAAGCTCATGCATGAAGAGCTTTGGAAAGAAAAGCACATGGCTTTGTTAGATCTGCAGAGAACCTTCTCCCACTTCCATGGAGCTTTCTTTCCAAGAAAATTGGGGTTGAGATATCTGGGGACAGGGAAGGATAACGGGGGACTTTGGGTTGAATGTGGAAGATATAAAGGTAAAGGGACCCCTGACCATTAGGTCCAGTCGTGGCCGACTCTGGGGTTGTGCGCTCATCTCGCTTTACTGGCCAAGGGAGCCGGCGTACCGCTTCTGGGTCATGTGGCTAGCATGACTAAGCCGCTTCTGGCGAACCAGAGCAGCGCACGGAAACGGCATTTACCTTCCCGCTGGAGAGGTACCTATTTATCTACTTGCACTTTGACGTGCTTTTGAACTGCTAGGTGGGCAGGAGCTGGGACTGAACAATGGGAGCTCACCCCATTGCGGGGATTCGAACTGCCGACCTTCTGATTGGCAAGTCCGAGGCTCTGTGGTTTAACCCACAGCGCCACCCGCGTCCCGATGGCCCCATACCTGAGGCCAGGCTTGGAAGGAGAAGCTCATTTCCTACACAGGAATCTCCCGCAGATCCAGGCTGTGACTTCCCCCTCTTTTAAAAGCTCCAGAGAAAGGAGAAATCTGGTAGCCCCCCAGGGCTCTGTTGGTCCAGCAGCTGCAAAGATCTGCAGGTGCAAGAGGGTCCTTGCTCTGGTGATGTTCCTCATCTGATGTTCCTTGTCTGCTTTCTCTCCCCCTCCATCTTGCCTCGCCTGGGACGGGTGCTTCACAGCTGTGCACCCACCTCTTCTACCAAGAAGGGCTTCTCCGATGGGTATCATCGTGTTTTGCTCACCCTCTCCTTTTCCACCGCTCTCTGCTGGGCAACCGTCTTGGGGACTGGGCAACTGGGCCAAAGACCTTCAGAGCACTCCTCCTGGAGGATGAAGGCTACCAGATAGCCGTGGGGGCTAAAAGCAGAACCTCCACAGGCAGGAGCACTGTATCTCAGATGCCAGGGACCAAAGACCAGAGGCTTCTGCTAGGCTGCTGTTGGAATGGCAGTGCTGGGCCAAAATGCCCCCTTCAGGGCAATTATTATCAGGTCTTTCCCATGAAATGCACCTGGATTTCTCCTTGATTTGGCCACGCTTCTCTTCTCCTTGCCTTAAATGTTGGAAGAAACCTCACCCCCCCCCCCAAATCTGCAGAATAAATGTCTGAGGCTCTTTTTGCCCGTTGCTCACGCTTCACAGATGGCTGCCTTAACCCTTTGCTACCCAGCCATTCTAATTTCCTGCTCAGCATCATGGGTCACGGAGTCCGTTGGGCAAGCGAGATTTTTGCAGACTTAATCTTTACAGCACCCCTGCGGTTGGGGTGTGTGTGTGTGTTTGCCAATGCCCCCTGTTTTTCTCAGAGCCAGAGGATATGTGAAGTTGGTACATTATTTGGCGGTGTGGTGGTTCAGAGAGTTTTAACGGTGCCCAGTTGCAATTGCCTGGATGAACGGGTTTTTTTTTAAAAGAATGTTTAAAAATGCAGGCCCTTCCCATTCCTGAAATTTGGGAACCCAAATCTGGAAGCTCGCTGCTGAATTTGGGGTCCCCCACTGCTTTTGCTTCCCATAAGTTGCCAAACAAGAGAGTCTGGCAGCCTATCTCAGCCTGGTGCCAGCGCCTGGCATTCTTGGAAAATTGCTGATGCCCCACCAGGCCCTTCTTCAAATTATATTTCTCCCCCAATTTTCCCGTCGGCACTGAGTCTGGGAGCTGCCATTTGGATGTCCCGCAATGGGGACTTATAATTAGTGGCTCCCGGAGCCAGCTGTATGGCAGCCATTGGGGTTCTGCTTACTGCTGCCGGTAGGTGCTGCAGAGACAGGATGGGGCCCGCCAGAGACCCCTTTGCTGGGGGGTAAATCCTGCCAGAGCCCTTGATCTCTGAGCCACCATGGCAGCTTGCTACTGCTTGGCTTGCTGGCTTGCTCTGTGCTGCTGCGCCCCCTCTGTGTGTGGCCAAAATGTGGTATTTCAGCGACTGGCTCATCAGGGATGACTCCGTGTTCCTGTAGAAGGGCAGACTCTGTCCTGGCTTGTCCAGCCTGGCTCAACTAATTCCTGGACTGTCTTTCTTGCATGCCGGCCTGACCAGCAGCTCTGACATTTCTCATGCTTCGCTTTCTACTTCTAAAGCAAATCTAAGCATTGGGGTGGGACTCAACCTCCTAAGCAAAGTTCACTCTGATGATGGTAATGATGATAATGATTTTATTTTATTTTATTTTATTTATACCACACCCACTCTGGACAGCTTCCGACACACATCAAAACATAATATAACATCAAACAGCAACCATCTGATCCAATAGAAAAAAGTCACAATAACTTTAAAATAAGCAGCTTCTATCAAACAAAGCAATATTCAACAAGCCATCAGAATCTAATAGCAAACCATAATGTTAAACATCAGCAAATAATAGTTTACACTTATCAGCCACAATAAAGAATCACCAATCTATAATCAATAAAAAAAACAGCAAATCACAATGTATACAATTAACAGTGATTGCCATCGAGCTCAAGGTCTCCTGGCTAACTGACAGCTAATCAATACCCAACATCTAATCAATACCCAATTAGGTTGGGTCTTGCGTACCAAAGATGCAGATGATGTCACAGGAACGAAGGAGAGTCAGGCCACTGGCCAGTCTAGATCAGTCTTGTCTACACTAGCTGGAAGCAGGGTTTAGGCAGGCAGTTAAAAGTCGAAAGAGAAGGCGCCTGCTGAATCTCCAGTGGCAGAGAGTTCCACAGGGCCAGGCCCATGACACGAAAGGCTCGGTTTCTCACTGTGGTCAAACAAACCTCACCAACTCGAGGAACGGCCAATGGCATGCCTGGAGAAGATATCGGGGATTGAGCTGTGATATTAGGGCTCAGGCGAAGTAGTTCATGGATTTGTAAATTTATGCAAGGACCCTGAGCCTGACTTGGGAGTAAGCGGGCAGCCAGTGGCAGCTAAGAATGGTGCCACAGGTTCTTGGCCGGCTGCTCCCATCCGTTTCTGCACCAGGGCCAAGGGGAGCCCCACCCAGAGCGCATCACGGTCGTCCAGCTGATGGCAATAGCTCATGCCCTCCTTTGAACGGTGGTACTGCCAACCTTGCAGCCGTTGGCAGAACAGTAGCCTGGCTTAGAGAAGACAGGGTCCCTGCTATGCACCCAACCCCCTAAATACTCCCGGTTTGCTCCATCGGGAGAGACATCCATGGCTCCAATTTCCCCCGAGCGGACCTGGCAGAGCCACTGCTCCCGACAAGCTGTTTTGATTTGGCAGCTCCTGGCAACCGCTGAGGAAAATTGCGAGCCGATGTCGGAGCGCCTCTGGCAGGCCACCGCCCGGCATCCCTCTCCGTAGCCTTATTAATGCACACATATAGGGATCTATAAATAAATATGGCCTGATCCGATGTTTGAAATGTATCTGCCTCCTTCATTTAATGCAATAATACTTTAGCCTGGAAAGAGTGACTGGCTCCTAAATTGCTTCCAACTGCTGCCTTTGGTTCGGGGGCGCCTGGTCCCCACCCCCCAGACTCCGAGGGTTTTCCTTTTGCTCCAGTGACTAGAAAAGATCATGGTTAGGATGAAGCTTGGGAACTTTTCTTGCTGGGAAAACTAGGGCGAAGGCAGAGCAGGAAGGAAGACTCCGGAAGCGGCTTCACTGTGATGAGTTCAAATATTATTATTATTATTATTCTCACACCCTTCAACCTTGTAACCATGAAAATAAAAATAAGGCATAAAAACAGACATCGCAAGGGTCTCGGGCCAGGTCATCTTCAGCATCCTGTTCAATGAAGGTGCCAGGTGCGCAGTTTAGGAGCCACCACAGATAAGATTGCATGTCGAGACCCCACAGCCACCCCCTCATTGGGAAATAACTCACACAAGGACACAGATATAGTTGTTGTTGTTGTTTAGTTGTTTAGTCGTGTCCAACTCTTCATGACCCCCTGGACCAGAGCACACCAGGCACTCCTATCTTCCACTGTCTCCGCTGTTTGGTCAAACTCAAGTTAGTAGCTTCTATGACACTGTCCAACCATCTCTGTCGTCCCCTTCTCCTCGTGCCCTCCATCTTTCCCAACATCAGGGTCTTTTCCAGGGAGTCTTCTCTTCTCATGATGTGGCCAAAGTCTTGGAGCCTCAGCTTCAGGATCTGTCCTTCCAGGGAGCACTCAGGGCTGATTTCCCTAAGAATGGAGAGGTTTGATCTTCTTGCAGTCCATGGGACTCTCCAGAATCTCCTCTAGCACCAGAATTCAAAAGCATCAATTCTTCGGCAATCAGCCTTCTTTATGGTCCAGCTCTGAGCATATTTACAAGCAGTTTATTCAGCATACATCAGGACAAAAGGAAAACATGTCTGATCTCCTTCGTGTCCAAAGTGAGACAGCAAAAAGCAAAAGCTAGACACAAACGGAAGTTCCCAGCAAGCTGTGCTGGAGTGTAAACAGACATGTGACACACAACAATTCCACGTCTGTCCTTAAGGTGGAACTAACTATTCAAACACAACCCTCTGCAATGCGGGACCCAGCTCCCGATTGAAATCATTGCACACCAGTTGTGTTTGCCTTGCTGTGTGAAGGAAGCCGAATGGCGCTTCTGACTTCTTTCCCCTTCTTCTTCTTCTTCTTCTTCTTCTTCTTCTTCTTCTTCTTCTTCTTCTTCTTCTTCTTCCTTCCTCTTATTTTTGAAAATAATTTTTATTTCATTTTACAAGTGTAGAGTTATAACAATACCAAATAAATATCAATGTTTAGAGATTTCTCTGAATCTCTAGACTTCCTTCCATCCCCTCCTTGGGTCTTATTGTCAACGTTGTCAACTGCATATTATTTCATAATCCATATTTTAAATCTGTCCATATTGCCCACAATACTTGTTACATTACAAGTGTTATTAAAACCCTGCTAATGTTTTCATCTGCTTACAGTGGTCTCCTAGCTTGGTTTGCTATTCCTCTCTGGACAGGACTTTATCTTCTTTCCATCTCTGGGCTAGTAACATCCGCGCGGCTGTTGTTGCATACATAAAAAGCCTTTTCTGATCCTTTGGAATATCGGCACCTACAATTCCTAATAAAAAGGCTTCTGGTTTTTAAATAAAATCAAAGTTATTTTAAACATTTTTTCCATTTCATTCTATATCATTTCCCAGAATGCTTTTATTACTATAGACGGCCACCACATACGATAAAAGGTACCTTCTTTTTGTTGGGAATCAAGCCCATATCAGGAGAAACTGGCAACTCTCCCAGGCACCCGGCATGATTCCCTATTGACCTCCCTGGCTGCATTCCCCAGCAAGATCCAGGCTAGGTCGCAATAGGCGATCCTTCTCAGCGTGAGAAGAACACACCCCTCTTTCCTGCCCCCCCTGGGCAGGGGAAAGAGATAGACAGAAACGTATTTACATGCCTTTATTTCTGTCTTTGCAGCGTTACAAAAAACATGACTGCTCTCTTCAAGCTCCAGCAGTCTAGTGACAAACACTTCCTGGACAGGAATAAACGGAAGAGCTCATATTACACTCTGAGCTAATTCCGGTGCTTCGCACTGTGAATTGACTGTCCCTCTGATTCCCACGGGCACTCCCAACATTCCCATCATGTTTACTTTTCAAGCTAGCACTTTGCAGCTGCATTGCATCCATATCGTAACACTTTTTCCTTACATTTCCAGCAGGTATTTGTACTTGTCTTACACATTTTTGCTAACTTACTAGGAGTCAGATACCACCTGTACATCATTTTTGTATAGTTTTCTTTCAGCGTACAACATGCCGTGAATTTCAAATTGGTGTTCCATAACCTTTCCCAATCTGAAAGTTGAATATTGTGCCCCAAATCCCCTGCCCAGTGTATCATTGCTGATTTAACCTGACTCCTTTCCCTTTCTGTTCCAGTCTGAAGATTCGGACCTGCCTTACCCTCCGCCCCAGAGAGAGCCCAACATCTTCATGGTCCCTCAGGGGATCAAGCCCGTCCTTCAACGTACAGCCATTGAGGTGGGTGCCAGAGGCCACGTCAGCCATGCCTGGGGGGCCACGAACAATCCTCTGGGAGAGAGAAACTTTCATTTGATATGATCAGGCGCAATGCATCGGTTCTGACAACACGATGCTGATTTTTGAGGGGTCGGTGACTCCCTGGTCCTGAATGGGGTAACTGTGCCCCCAAAGGACCAGGTGCGCAGCCTGGGAGTCATTCTGGACTCACAGCTGTCCATGGAGGCACAGGTCAATTCTGTGTCCAGGGCAGCTGTCTCCCAGCTCCATCTGGTATGCAGCATGAGACCCTCCCTGCCCATGGACTGTCTCGCCAGAGTGGTGCATGCTTTGGTTATCTCCCGCTTGGACTACTGCAATGCACTCTACGTGGGGCTACCTTTGAAGGTGACCCGGAAACTACAACTAATCCAGAATGTGGCAGCTAGACTGGTGACTGGGAGCAGCCGCCAAGACCACATAACACCGGTCTTGAAAGACCTACATTGGCTCCCATTACGTTTCCGAGCACAATTCAAAGTGTTGGTGCTGACCTTTAAAGCCCTAAACAGCCTTGGTCCAGTATATCTGAAGAGTGTCTCCACCCCCATCGTTCAACCCGGACACTGAGGTCCTGCTCCGAGGGCCTTCTGGCGGTTCCCTCACTGTGAGAACCCAAGTTACGGGAAACCAGGCAGAGGGCCTTCTTGGTAGTGGTGCCCGCCCTGTGGAACACCCTCCCACCAAATGTCAAAGAGAATAACTACCAAACCCTTAGAAGACATCTGAAGGCAGCCCTGTTTAGGGAAGCTTTTAATGTTTGATGCATTACTGTATTTTAATATTTGGTTGGAAGCGCCCAGAGTGGCTGGGGAAGCCCAGCCAGATGGGCGGGTATAAATAATAAATAATTATTATTATTACTAACAGCCACGTTCCCCTTACTGAGAAGTTTAACCCCTTTCCCCTCTTTGCTTTGAGGGGTTTCCTTCCCCCATAATATGGGGTTCTGCTTTATCCCAAGCCAGACCATTCGTCTGCCCAGCTTAGCTTGGTCCTCACTGGCCAACAGCAGCTCTCTGGGGCACATACCTGGCCCGCCCTGGAGGTGCTGTTGTGAATTTGAATCTGGGACCTTCCGCTTGAAAAGCAGGTGCTCTCCCCCTGAGCTATGGCCCTTCCCTAACAAGCTACACCAAAGGGATTGTGTCGCGAGCCAGCAGGATACAGTGGTGAGAGGGTCAGACCTGGGTTCCAATCCCTACTTGGCCATGAAGTTGACTCCATCACTTTGGGCCCATCACTGCTTCTCAGCCTACCTCACAGGTTGGTTGTGGGTAGATTAAATGAGTAGAAGGGAGAACCATTCCGCCACCTTGAGATCTTTGGAGAAGATGGTGGGACGTGAATGCATTAAATTGATTTGGCCACGTTGAGTTGCCACGTCAAGGAGTTTCTCCTTTTCTCAACGGTTTCCTCTCTCTTCTATGACTGCACACCTTTGGGTGCCATTTCCTTTTTGAGAACAATTTTTATTAGTTTTCAATTACAATAATCCAATCATAGCCTCATTATAGCAATGCCAAATTACAATACAATTACCAATGCCAATCATTCAGATACCAAATTATACAATATAGGTGGCCCTCCATGTTCTATAATTGATAAGGTGAAGGTAAAGGGACCCCTGACCATGAGGTCCAGTCGTGGCCGACTCTGGGGTTGCGGCGCTCATCTCGCTTTATTGGCCAAGGGAGCCAGCGTACAGCTTCCGGGTCATGTGTCCGGCATGACTAAGCCGCTTCTGGCGAACCAGAGCAGCGCATGGAAACGCTGTTTACCTTCCCGCCAGAGCGGTACCTATTTATCTACTTGCACTTTGATGTGCGTTTGAACTGCTAGGTTGGCAGGAGCAGGGACCGAGCAACGGGAGCCCACCCCATCGCGGGGATTCGAACCACTGACCTTCTGATCGGCAAGTCCTAGGCTCAGTGGTTTAACCCACAGCGCCACCCACGTCCCGCTATAATTGATAGTTTGATGATTTACTTTATTTCTGCATTCTAAAATCTTATTCATTTCAATTACACTCCAGTCAAAATAAGACTCCCTTATACAACAACTGCAACTTTAACGACTTCCATTCTTACTGGCATATTACATGATTTACAAATCTATAGGTGAAGCATTCAAACTATATCTTTGTCTTCCTGTGTGTGGCAATTACTCTGTCCGTGATGTTTCTTCCTGTCCTTGTAAAATATTCTGTCTATCTTTCCCAGTTGTTGCTGTTCTCCATCATGCCTTGGGCGGAGCTGGTATCCCATTGTTGTTTCAGAAGTTCTCCATTGCTCTGCCTTGTGTGTCATTGTTTTGCAACTTCAGCAGCAGCAGCTGCAAAAATCGCACTGTCCCAATAAATATTCTGTTTTCGCCATTTTTCTCTCGGCCTGGGAAGGAGAGCAATCTGTCAAGCTTCAAATAACTCAGTACTGAACCTTACCTTGGCAAGCTCACAGGTTCCTTTCATTCCTCCGTTCAGCCAAAGATAAGCGATTCTTCTTCTTTCCTTTTGTCCTTCCCGAATTTAGATATTGGCTTGGGGCCTCCGGAACCTGAAAAGCTACCAGCTGGCCAGCGTGACATCTCCCAGTCTCCTGGTGGAGTGTGGAGGACAGATGGTTCAGTCGTGCGTTATCAAGAACCTCAAGAAGAACCCCAA
Organism: Podarcis cretensis; assembly: GCF_951804945.1. Taxonomy (NCBI): domain Eukaryota; kingdom Metazoa; phylum Chordata; class Lepidosauria; order Squamata; family Lacertidae; genus Podarcis; species Podarcis cretensis. The sequence goes on along the minus strand of NC_137178.1, from coordinate 1,843,151 downwards.
CTTTGACATCTCTGTCCTCTTCATGGAAGTGGTGAGTGAGAGGCCCCCATTCTGCATGCTCATTCCACCTCTCTCTTGTCATCCTTGGCTGGAGAATCACTTTTGCTCTTTGAATCATACAATCAAAGAGTCGGGAGGGATCCTGAGATCATCTAGTCCAACCCCCTTTCCATCTTTATACTATTGTAGATAATTACATTGCACTGCTTGAAGTAATAGGATGCATATTCCTTTTGGAATAAAAATGGTCCAGACCCATAAATGTGCTTCCAAGCTTTACTAACCAGAACTCCTTCAGAACAGATACAAATCAATCTATGACACATCCAAGCAATTCCAAAAGTCTTACGCTTATCCAAGCATGGGTTCTTTTTCTTCAATATATAAAATAATTACGATCAGAGCAAAAATCAAAGCTCTGTCTCTCCCACAGGTTGCATTAGCCTGCATCTAGCCTAAGGCTATGCAGGTCCTGGGGAGGCTCATTTATATGACCCAGGTAAACTGTATCTGGGAACAAAAGACAAAGGCACCTCCCCTTCAAGATGGCGATTTGCAATTGAATACCTTGATCATGTAATCTAAAGTTAGACACTCTTGTGTAAGTGAGCAGAGAACAGCAGTAGTTAACTTGTTAGAGCTCAGAGAGCTTCAGAATGCTTCAAGGGAAATTTCCAATGTTAAACCCTTTCAGCAATATACCTAAGGCATTCTCCATTTCAGAGTGCAATTCAACAATTATCATAGAATCATAGAATCATCGAGTTGGAAGAGACCACAAGGGCCATCGAGTCCAACCCCCTGCCAAGCAGGAAACACCATCAGAGCACTCTTGACATATGGTTGTCAAGCCTCTGCTTAAAGACCTCCAAAGAAGGAGACTCCACCACACTCCTTGGCAGCAAATTCCACTGTCGAACAGCTCTTACTGTCAGGAAGTTCTTCCTAATGTTTAGGTGGAATCTTCTTTCTTGTAGTTTGGATCCATTGCGCCGTGTCCGCTTCTCTGGAGCAGCAGAAAACAACCTTTCTCCCTCCTCTATGTGACATCCTTTTATATATTTGAAGATGGCTATCATATCACCCCTTAACCTCCTCTTCTCCAGGCTATACTTAACATGTCAAGAAATCCACCCTCCCTCTTTCTCCTCTTCCTCTGCTTCCTCCCTCTCTTTCTTTGCCTTGCTGTGCTAATTCTGCTTCTTGTTTCAGAACTTGCCACGGGAAGATCTGTACTGTCCCCCCATCATCATCAAAGTGATTGACAACAGGCCCTTTGGCCGGAAGCCGGTGGTGGGGCAGTGCACCATCCGCTCTCTGGAAGCATTTTTCTGCGATCCCTACAAGGAGGAGGCTGTGTTCCCTGAAATGCATGCAGGTATGGCAAGCCAGGGAAGGTCAGGCTGGTATTTTATTCATTATTCACAGAGAGAGACATAGCATGTCGTCTCTTGGATAATGGTATTGCTCTGAATAATCTCCCCCCCCCCCTTTTGCCCACCCCTTAAGATACAGTGGCTATGCAAGGTCTTTTGCTTATTCACTTTCTGTTCTACCGCTTTCACTGTCCTCCGAGCGGTCAGCTGTCCTGGCCCTGCTGCTCCCCCCTTTCTTCTTCCATTATCTCCCAGTTTTGTCCCTCTTCTGTCTCAGAGTCATGACCTTCTGCAAACCACCGTTGTAAATCTATACTGTCCTTCTCTTCCCGGGACAGTGATCTCCACCATTCCTCCTCTGATGTCCAGTCCCTTAAAAAAAATAAAATCATTTTTTCTTTTTCATTCATTACATACATCTCATATCCACAACATTTACTAGCGTTCCTCCCTCCCTCCCCTTCTGGGCTTCCCCCAACTTCCGTTTTTGGTTTGTTTCTCCTTTCACTCACTTTGCTACCTCATAACAGAAGATAATGCTAATAACATATTTATACAGTAACATCAAACCTAAAAACATAAAAATAAAAGTGAATACATCGTACTATTTCTCTATCTTCCACACTTTTCCTAATGCTAATAACGTGAATGTTTATTTAAATCCTTCCATCAAGTCTATAGACTTTCATTGTTTCTGCAAGTATAATATAAATGGTTCCCATTCTTTTTTCAAAGACACTGTTGTCTTTTTCTCTTAATCTGTCTGTCATTTTGGCCAGTTCTGCATAATTCATCAGCTTCTCTTGCCATTGTTCTTTAGTTGGTATTTCTCCAGTCTTCCAATTTTGGGCAATCAACATTTTCGCAGCTGTATTGGCATACATATATAAAGCCCTCTTTTCTTTTGGTATATCTTGGCCTAAGATACCTAGTAGAAAGGCTTCAGGTTTTTGTTTTTTTACAAAAGTTGTTTTCAACATTTTCTTCAACTCATTATACATCATTTCCCAATAAGCTTTTACCTTTTTACAATCCCACCACATATGATGTCCAGTCCCTGACAATCAGTGTTGTCTACACTGACTGGCAGTGGTCTCCCAGGTCCCCCAAGCAGAGGTCTCTCCCAGTCCTACCTAGAGATACTGCCAGGCATTGAACATGGCACCTTCTGCAAGTGAGCTATGGCCTCTTGGTCTCCCTGGTCCATGGAATACCCACAGATGAAGTCCTCCCACCCAGCAACCTTCTAGTTGTCATCAAGAGGTCTTCTTGAATCCCGGGGCAAGGTTTGGCCTTCTAATGGTCTTTATGGACTGATGAAAGCTGCCTTTTCCTGGTGGATCAATCCACCACAAACCCTCCTTGTGAATTAAGCAACGTATGGGTGAAGTTCTTGCTGAAGAAGACTTCCAAGGCTGGTTTGACAAATCTACAGAAGACTCACCTGGGTGGCTTTAGAAGAGGATTGGACCAATTCCTGGAGGAGGAGAGGAGAACGGATGGCTCCTAGCCAGGATGGCTCTTCTCTGCTTCCACAGTCGAAGGCAACAATGCTTCTGAATCCCAGTTGCTGGAAACCAAAGGAGGGGAGAGTTGTTCTTCTGCTCAAATCTGCTTGTTGGTTTCCCATAATTGGCATCTTGGTTGGCCACTGTGAGGACAGGATGCTTGGCTAGATGAGCCATAGGCCTGATCCTGCAGGCTCTTCTTATGTTCTTATGTCTCCTGAACTGGGAAAGAGGAGAATGAGCTGGTTGTGATTTGCACACGATTCCAGTCCTGCCTCCCCGCACTCTGCAAATCTCATTTATTTTGTATTTCAGATGACGTGAGCCTCACTCCAAGGGATGACGTCCTCATTGATATTGATGACAAAGAGCCTCTCATTCCGGTCCAGGTAATCACTCTGCACGAAAGGGGAAAATTAAGGCTAACCTTTCTGGTTTCTAGCTCAGAATACAAGCTGGAATTGCGAAGGGATGCTTGGATCCAGAGCACCCAAATCACATTTTTCATCAAATGAAAGCAGCAACAACCCCTAAAACGTTGCTAACCGGGAGCAGTGGATGTTGGGGTCCTGTTCCCCTGCTACCCCTCATCTGAGGAGACTTCTGATTCAGGGTGTGGGCATGGCTGGACGCTGATAGAGATGTGTTGTTGCCCACAAGTGAAAAGTCTTCTGGGGTGAGTCAAGCTCAGTGAAAGCCCTTGGCTGCCAATCTCCCTCTCTCAGCCTTCCCTACTTCAAAGGGTTGTTGTGTGGATTTTCATGATTTTTAAAATGAAAATTAGGAGGGAAGTTACCAGGTGTGCTGCTTTGAGCTCATTTGGTGGGGGGCAAATAAGGACTATGAATGCTGATAGACAAATAAGGAGATTCTGGGATTAGTGAGGAAATAATAATAATACTTTATATCCCGCCATCCCCGGCCAGAGCCGGGCTCAGGGTGGCTAACACCAATAAAATCACAGTAAAAACATAATAGGGGAAAAAGAGAGGGGGGTCACCAATTTAAAATACATGTTAAAATGCAATTTAAAATGCAGCCTCATTTTAAAGTAGCCCATAGATCAAAACCATAAGGGGAGGGAAACATGAGGGTCAGACTGAACCAAAGGCCAGGCGGAACACCTCTGTCTTGCAGGCCCAGCAAGTCAAGTCCCGCAGGGCCCTAGTCTGTTGTGACAAAGCGTTCCATCAAGTCAGGGCCAGTACTGAAAAGGTCCTGGCCCTAGTTGAAACCAATCTTACCTCCAATCTTACCTTTGGCTCAGGACCTCCAAAGTGTTGTTATCTGTGGACCTTAAGGTCCTCCAGGGGGACTCGGGTGGTGCTGTGGGTAAAACCACAGTGCCTAGGACTTGCCGATCGTATGGTCGGCGGTTCGAATCTCCGCGGTGGGGTGAGCTCCCGTCTTTCGGTCCCAGCTCCTGCCCACCTAGCAGTTCGAAAGCACCCTTAAAGTGCAAGTAGATAAATAGGTACCGCTTTATAGCGGGAAGGTAAACAGCATTTCCGTGTGCTGCGCTGGTGCTGGCTCGCCAGAGCAGCGATGTCACACTGGCCATGTGACCCGGAAGTGTCTGCGGACAGCGCTGGCTCCCGGCCTCTAGAGTGAGATGAGCGCACAACCCTAGAGTCTGGCAAGACTGGCCCATACGGGCAGGGGTACCTTTACCTTCACCTTTAAGGTCCTCCATGGGGCATACCAGGAGAGGCGGACCCATAGGTACCGTATTTTTCACTCTATTGGACGCACCGGACCACAGGACGCACCTAGTTTTTAGAGGGGGAAATCAAGGAAAAAAATATTATTCCCACCCCCCAGCCCCAAAGAGCAATGGACAGGCTGCGCGCTTCCTCTTTAGCCTTGAGCAGCATCTTTAGCCTTGCACAACCAGGGCTGGACTAGATGACTCCTGGGGTTCCCTTCCAACCCTGCAATTCTGTGACCTCGGAAGTTGTTGGGGGTCTCCACCACTGGAGGCTTTTAAGCAGCGGTTGGGGAACCATCTGCCTGGCGTTCTTTAGCTGTGATTCCTACATTGTGAGGGGGCTGGGCTAGATGACCCTCGGGTGGCCCTCCCAACTCTATACAGTCCTACACTTCTGCGGCAGGAGATCCACAGCCACTTCACACAATGCCCACTCCCAATTTTCATTGGAGAGACATGTGGCTTCACTGTCTAGGTAGGTACCCCCCTACCTGCCACTCTTCCCTCACCCCACTTAAGCCGAGGGAATTCCTGCCCAGAGAAGCTCCCAGGTGAGGCAAGGGTTAAGATCTACCTCTGGTAAATGGCTTTGTATCCTCCCTCTTTCCCTTTTATGCTAGTTCCTTCTCTTGTGTTTTGTTTAATCTGTTTTTATTGTATACTAAAATAAAAGCTGCAAAGTTTCCTTTTTTATAATATCCCCCCCCCCCTCCAAACTAAAACATTAATCTAGATAAAAACACTGATCCAGAGGAAAATAAGGGGGTGGAGAAAGGACAAAAAAAGAAAAAGAGGTAGAGATAGATTTTTAAAAAGTTGGCTTCTTTAGCCTTGAGCAGCCTCCCGCGGCTGGAGAGGCGTGCTAGGCAAAAGAGGAAGCCCGGGCAGCGAGCAGGATGGATCGCGCTCTCTGCCCGGGCTTCCTCTTTAGCCTTGCACAGCCTCCCACGACTGGAGAGATTGCGCAAGGCTTTTCTAGAGGAGGGAGAAGGGACTGACTGGCCACGTCAGTCCCTTCTCCCTCCTGGGGAAAAGCCCACAAGAGCCGCGCGAAGCTTGTGTGTGGCTCTTGGGGGCTTTCCCTGCTTGCCTCCCCCCCCTGCATTCGCTCCATAGGACGCACAGACTTTCCCCCTTAGTTTTTAAGACGGAAAAACTGCGTCCTATGGCGCGAAAAATACGGTATGTGGGTCCTAGGTCGCAGGTTAAGTACACACAGCCATAAAATATTGTACATAAAAACCCCCACAGAGATGTAGGGAAAAGGCATTGGGCCCCTAGAATTAAATGTGAAAGTAAAGCCTTTAAGGCATTTCCAGTTGTCGATCTATAAGATTGAGGACTCTGCTGGGCATGTATCCCCTGCCCAGGGTGGTCCGTCAGCTGGGATGCCTTCTCCTGTTCATTCCTCCTCTTGGGCCAAAACTGACCTCCCTGATTCAGGGAGAAGTGAAGATTCAGGGATTTCCCATGAGGGGGCACCCCAAGTCCCCCACCCTCCTTTTCTCCTATTCCTCTTCCCGAATGATATAGGAGGCTACCATAATGGCTGAGTTCAACTGGGGTTTCAGGCAGGGTCTCTTTCCTATGGAAATGCAGACCTGCCTGGAGATGCCAGGAATTGAATTGAGACAGTGTGGTATAGTGGTTAGAGAGACTAGAACCTGGGAGGCCGAGATTCGAATCAGCAATGGGTGACCTGGAGCCAGTCACTGTCTTCCTGTGACTCCAGCTTACTCTTCCATCTGATGCCTTACCTTAGAGTCTTTATAATAATAATAATAATTTATTATTTGTACCCCCATCTGGCTGGGTTGTCCATCTGGCTGGGTTTCCCCAGCCACTCTGGGTGGCTTACAACAAAGATTAAAAATACATTAAAATGTCACACATTAAAAACTTCCCTGAACAGGGCTGCCTTCAGATGTCTTCTGAAAAGTCAGGTAGTTGTTTATCTCTTTGACATCTGGTGGGAGGGCGTTCCACAGGGCGGGCGCCACCACTGAGAAGGCCCTCTGCCTGGTTCCCTGGAACTTCACTTCTCACAATGAGGGGAAAATAAGAATTTATCTATTCTAGGTAGGGTTAGAGCAGTTAAAATGTTTCTGGTACCGAAATTATTATATTTATTTCAAGTAATTACACTACCCATTAGGAAAATATGGTTTAAAATATGGAATAAGGTATTTAAAAATTGGATTTTTGGAAGTAAAAGAGTTAGAACCCCAGACATAGTAAATTATTCATCTCAAGAAGAGATGGGATGGGGAAGACCAAACTTAGAATTTTACTATGAAACATTCCAATTGAAAAATCTAATAGATATTGGATATAAGGATGAGATTAAATGGATAAGGCTGGAGAATGAAATAAATGAAGGAATAGGAAGAGAAGGGATATTCAATAGAGATATTAATACAGCTTTTAAGAAGACAATAGGACCAAGGAAAACTGTGTTAGGAATCTGGAAGAATTGGAATTCTAAATGGATGCCAACATATTCAAGGTGGACGCCATTAAAATATATGCAGGAGGGTCAAACGGAACTGGGTTGATTGAAGAAATTAGAAAATCAAGGATTTTATAAATGAAAAAATATGTTTGATGTAGAAGGGAATTTAATTCCAATTTTTTTTTTTTTTAGAAAAAATAGGGAAACAATATTGGCTGAAAGTGCAAGGACTTTATGATTTAATAAAAATGGAAAGAGCAGAGGAAACGATGAGGACAGAAATGAAAATAGATATGGTGCTGAACAAAAGACAAATAACGGAGAAAGGGATAGCAGGGATGTTATATAAACTGGTGATAAGCGACAAAGAAAGAATGATAAGGATAATTCAGATTAAATGGTAGCAGGAAGGTATGATCCATCCAAACACGGCCCAAGAACTGATGAAGAATATAAACAATATTAAAATAGAAAAGTATAAAGAATTAAGTAGAATTTTTTTATTAAAATGGTATAGAACTCCGGCACAAATGGCGTATATAGTGAAAGGGTTTAGTCCCAAATGCTGGCATTGTGGTCAGGAAAAAGTACTATATTCACACATGTGGTGGGAATGTAATCTGGTTAAGGAATATTGGCAAAAGATTATAATTTCTGGATTATTTCAAATAAACATAGAAGTTAATAGGGATTTGTTATTTTCAGGAATACTGGGAAATAACAAAGTAAAGAGTAATAAGCAAGAGTTGTACAAGATTATGATTTTAGCTGGAATGGCAGTTATTGCTTTGGGATGGAAAGAAAAGGCCAAATGGAATATGGAAAAATGGAATGATTATGTTTTTGAATACGTACAATCAGAAATATTCGCACAGATAGTGGCAGAGGATAGATGGGAAAACAAATGCCAAAGAATCACAAATAAATGGGCTTTTTACAGGGTCTGGATAGAAAGGGGGGAAGCCAACCCTAACATACAAACTCGAATGAACAGACTGTGTACTTGGATAAAGAAATGAAGAAGGACGGCCTGAGCAGGGGGGGGGGGGGGCTGGAGTGGGGAGTGGGGGGGGGGAGAAAAAAAGGTAAACTGGATGGTACGGTGGTGCCTCGCAAGATGAAAATAATTCGTTCCGCGAGTCTCTTCGTCTTGCGGTTTTTTCGTCTTGCGAAGCAACCCTATTAGCGGCTTAGCGGCTTAGAAAAAGGGGGGGGGAGTGAAAAAAATCGCAAGACTCGCAAGACGTTTTCGTCTTGCGAAGCAAGCCCATAGGGAAATTCGTCTTGCGAAGCGCCTCGAAAAACGGAAAACCCTTTCGTCTAGCGGGTTTTTCATCTTGCGAGGCATTCGTCTTGCAGGGCACCACTGTATTTTGAATGGATTTTTTATGTAAGCCCTTTTTCAGAAACAATATATATTAATGCTATTTAGGTATGCATTATAGTATGAATGAATTGTGTTTTGTATTCTTTGTTTATAGAATATATATAATAATGTTATGTTACTAAGCAAATTTAATAAAACAGTTAAAAAGAAAAGAAAAAAGAAGGCCCTCAGTGCTGGACCTCAGCGTCCGGGCATAATGATGGGGGTGGAGACTCTCCTTCACCCTTGTGCTTCACCTGGGCACCCAGAGGGCATTGCTGCCTCTTCTAGTCTGGCCAACCTCTAGGTGAGGCCACCTTCATCCAAGCAAGCCCTGCCCAATCTTCAGAGCACTCTTGCTTGCCTCAAGATATGTGAATGGGGACAAGAGGACCACGGAATATCCTCAGATGCTGGATCAGTTAGGAGTAGCTTTGAACACTAGTCAGGACAAGATGTTCCTGTCCCAGGACAGTCAAGAAGAGGTCAAGCATCAGGTTCTTCAAGTGCTTCTTTTGGAGTGCAGATACCTCACGCCGTTGTCAGAGTTCCTGGGAACACTCACATCTTGCCAGGAACCTCCTTTTCATGCCAGTTCTCTCCAAAGGCTCCTCCTTTGAGCTGGACACAACATCAGCAACAGGAAGGCCCATTCCCTTTCTCTCATCACCCCAGTCAGGGACAGCTTGTGTTGGTTCCTTGCCTGTCATGACCCCGGAGTCCAGCAGTGCTCAAGACAAAGAGTCAGAGAGGCTGCAGAGTCATCTGGCTAAACTTTAGGATGAACCTTCTGCTGGCAAGAGCTGCTTGAAAGGCAGTGGAAGAGGTTGGGTGGCCATCTGTCCTGGATGCTTTAGCTGCATTGCAGGGGGTTGGACTAGATGGCCCTTGGTGACCCCTAATAATAATAATAATAATAATAATAACAACAACAACAACAACAACAACAATAATTTTTATATACCCTGCTCTCCCTGGCCAGAGCCAGGCTCAGGGCAGCTAACACCAATAAAATCACAGTAAAACATAATAGCGGGGGGGGGGGGAAGCACCAATTTAAAATACAGGTTAAAAGGCAATTTAAAATGCAGGCTCATTTTGAAAGTAGCTGGATAGATCAAGACCATGAGGGGAGGGGAACATAAGGGTCAGACTGAGTCCAAACCAAAGGCCAGGCGGAACAGCTCTGTCTTGCAGGCCCTGTGGAAAGATGACTAGGGTCCTAGTCTCTTGTGACAGAGCGTTCCACCAAGTCGGGGCCAGTACTGAAAAGGCCCTGGCCCTAGTTGAGACCAATCTAACCACCTTGTGACTTGGGGCCTCCAAAATGTTGTCATTTGTGGACCTTAAGGTCCTCTGTGGGGCATACCAGGAGAGGCAGGCCTGTTGTATGCTACAGTTGTATGATTCTAAGAAGTGAGATGGGATTCCTGATTCTGACTCTGATGCTGGTGACCAGGAGCCCCCACTAAATCAAGCACTGATGGGCATCCCCTGGAACAAATTCAACAGCACTTGGTCCATAAAGCCTCAGCTGGGACCAACATGGGTGTCTTCTTCTGGACCCCTAACCTACCTCCTGATGGAACAGCATGGGGAGTGCACCAGATTGGAGGCTAGTGGGTGCAGAAGGTCAGGCATATGGCCTTTAAGAGGCTCCGTTCCTTCAAAAGTAGGGCATGTAAAGAAAGAAAAGCTCCCCCCCTTCATAATACTAGAAAAGGATTCCAGGCCTGGTGGACCATTGGCCTTGTCCAGCAGCCTCTGTTCTTAGGGAGCCTTAGAGCCTTAGAGAGAGGGACTGCAAGCAGACGCTGAAAAGGCCACCTCCAATCCTTCTCAGAGCAGGTTGCTGATCAGGATCTCTCCATGGTGCTGCCTTGCCCTGTGGGCTACATGGCCAGGCCAGAGATGGGCATAACCAGCCTGGCAGGCTGGCTCAGATGATGCCTTGGGATGCCTCCCATGACTGAGGAAGGTCTGCTGTGTTGAGGGGCTCAGTCTGAAGAACGTGTTGATGTGAGGGTTCTTGGACAGCCAGCAAGTGCACAGCAACATGACTCAGGAAGTAGAGAAGAAAATGACCAGGTAAAAGGCAGAGTTGGGAAATAAGGAAGCAAGAGGGTGAGATGGGCAGCCCTGAGATACCCCAGACCTGGACCTTTTGGGCTTCAAAGACCAGCACTTCAAACAAACGCATCCAGGTTTTGTGATGTCATGTGGATAAAGGGCTTCACTTCTGGGACAAATCATGGTCTCTCCTGGACCAGATCGGTTCCATCTGGTGGATGGGAAGAGAGTCATTCAAGCTGAGCTCTGCCTAAGCAGTTCTCCACACGCAATGCCATATCCCGGCATATGGGAGCTGCCAACGGGGCCTTTATTACGTGGAAATTGCTTATGACTTCATCCCTGTCCATGAGTGGGGAAACAAACAATCCCTGCTCCCCTCCTTTCATCAGGCAGACAGAAAGGGGGTGTGTGGGTGTGTCCAACTGACGCCCTTTTACTTAGAAGGGGAGGGGTCCCGCAGTCCTCTTGGGTTCTGCCTGGTATTATAGCTGAGAAGATGGTGAGCGACTGGGGTCTGGCAAGCCTCTTGGGGCTCCACTGTGGCTTCCTTTGAAGTGGCATCTCCCCCCTCTCCCCAGTCTCCGTTAAGAGTACCATAACCTACGAGGCTTAAGTGGAGGCTGATCAGATCCTTCTGTGGAAAGTTACAACCCAGTTCTCTTTCCAGCAGGCAGTTCTGACGCGTCGCCTTTGAACTTCAGAAGATTCAGGAGATGCCAAAGGAAGGACTTAGTGTCGTAGGTTTGGGAGGGGCCCCAAGGGTCCTCTAGTCCAATCCCCTGCCATGCAGGATCACAGCTGAAGAATCCCTGCTGGTGTGGCCACCCAACCTCTGCTTTGAAACCTCCAATGAAGGAGAGCCCACCACCTTCCGCTGCCAGGTGGCTCTCGCCTTCAGAAAGGGCTTCTTAAAATTCTGTTGCCATTTCCTTTCTGGCAATTGGAATCCTCAGTGTGTGGTGCAACCATGGGATTTGCTTCCAGGAGAGTCTGTGATGGTCACCAACTTGGATGGCTTTCAAAGATGGTCAGACACGTTAATGGAGAATAATAATAATAATAATAATAATAATAATAATAATAATTTCTATTTATACCCCGCCCTCCCCAGCCAAGACCGGGCTCAGGGCAGCTAACACCAGATATAAAACAATTGATTGAAATACAACGTAAAAATAAGATTAAAATACAACATTAAAATGCAGCCTCATTTCAGTAGAAACTCAAATCAAAAACTTTTTTGGGGATGAAAATATCAAGTCTTCACCAAGGCCAACTATTCAGACTGGTCCTACGTGGGCCAGAGAAAAAAAAGCCAGGGAAGTCCCCAAATAGGAGTTCCATCACAGAAGGAGAAAGGCGGGGGGGGGGGGGAGAGAATGAGGATGAGGCTAAGCTGTTGCAATGGGGTCCTGTTGGTGGGCTTCCATGGGCAGCTGGTTGGCCACTGGGAGAACAGAAGGCTGGGCCAGGTGGACTTCAATCTGAGGCTGTTCTTGTGTTGCTCACTTTGTCTCAGGGCAGATGTTTAGACAGACCTCAGGTGGTGTTTTGGGTTGCTGTCAGCCATATGGCTCTATGTTAGGGTCATAGTAATCTTCTTCTGAATTGGAACACTGGCTCATCTTGTTCTGTATTCCCTGCACTGACTGGCAGCGACTGCAGTGTTTCAGATGGATTTTTGCACAATCTTACCTGGAGTTACAAGCGGTGGATCAGGAGAATGCTGTGGACATGTTGTTGTTGTTTTTTAGTCTTTTAGTCGTGTCTGCCTCTTCGTGACCCACTGGACCAGAGCACGCCAGGCACTCCTGTCTTCCACTGCCTCCCGCAGTTTGGTCAAACTCATGCTGGTAGCTTCGAGAACAGTGTCCCACCATCTCGTCCTCTGTCGTCCCCTTCTCCTTGTGCCCTCCATCTTTCCCAACATCAGGGTCTTTTCCAGGGAGTCTTCTCTTCTCATGAGGTGAAAGACTTTTGACAAAGCCCCTCATGATATTCAAGCGAGGAAGCTGGTAAAATGTGGGATGAACAAGGTAACTGTCAGGTGGATTTGTAGCTGGTTGACTGACCGAACCCAATGAGGACTCATTAAAGGTTCCTCATCATCCTGGAAGAAAGTGATGGTGCTGCAGGGCTCTGTCCTGAGCAGGTTGTTGTTCAATGTCTTTATAAATGACTTGGGTGAAGGAATTGAGGGGATGCCCATCCAATTGGCAGATGACACCAAACTGGGAAGGGTAGCTAATGGCACAGAAGACAGAATTGGGATTCAAAATGACCTTAACAGATTGGAGAACTGGGCACAAGATAATAAAATGAATTTCAGTAGGGACAAATGTTAGGTTGTAAACATAGGCAGGAAGAACCCAGAGGCAGGTAGGGAAGCGAGGGACAGGGTCCACCAGGACACACCTGGGCAGGATGGGGATCCCCACAGAAGCTGGCACCTGAGTATTGCACCTGATTTGCACCCCCTCAAAATTGTGCCCCCAGGGCCATGGCCCTCCCATGCTATGCTCCTGGGTGGGAGGGCTCTGGTGCCCTGCCAGAGCCCTTCTGTCTTGTTCCCAAAGCCTGGCACTTCACTTACTTGGCTTTGGGAAGGTGACTCACGGGTTGGGGGCATCAAATACTGGTCTCTCACAGGGCACCATATTACTCAGGTCTGCCCCTGCATCATCATCATCATCATCATCATCATCATCATAAATTTTATTTATATCCCACCCTCCCCAGGCTCAGAGCGCTGGGCTCAGAGCGCCTAACAACAATAAAAATAACACAGCATTCTAAAATCAATTCAAAAACCAATTAATGGCAACCATTGGGCTAGAGTTCTGTGAGGATTACCAAAGGAGGGGTCAGACTGTGCCATGGCTAAAGGCCAGTTGGAACAGCTCTGTCTTGCAAGCCCTGCGGGAAGATGTCAAGTCCCGCAGGGCCCTAGTCTCTTGTGACAGAGCGTTCCACCAGATTGGGGCCACGGCCGAAAAGGCCTTGGCTCTGGTTGAGGCCAGCCTAACCTCCCTGTGGCCCGGGACCTCCAAGATGTTTTTGTTTGAAGACCGTAAGTTCCTCTGCGGAACATACCAGGAGAGGCGGTCCTGTAGGTACGAGGGTCCTAGGCCGTATAGGGCTTTAAAGGTTAAAGCCTTTAAACCCATATATAGCTTTGGCACAGATTTGGCATTCCTACGTCTGTCATCATCAGGGTGGCATTCCGCCTCCAGGATGTTTGCTGCTGCTCCTGCCATTGCTCCACCCAGCCGCCTGTCCTTAAGCCTGCTCCCAATTAAATTTATTTGGAGCTGCCGGAGGGGCTCTCTGCCTGCTTGCTGCCAAAGGCCCTGGCCTTCTGCTGCTGCTTAAATTCCCAAAGATTTATCCCGCTTAGATGTGGCGCAGAGTCAGGGGCAAACAGGGACTTGTGTTTGCCACACCCTGTCGCCACCGGCGCCGCAAGATCCATGTGCAGCCCCCTCTCCCCACCAGGCGATCCTTTGCCAGAAGACGGAGAGGGAAGATGGGATTGGAGAGAGTTCAGAGCTTAGGTAGGAGAGTCACTGAGAGTTTCCTTGCAAATAAAATGAGAAGCTTGTGTCTGGGATTCCAGAGTTGAGATGCAACTGGGAGCACCAAACCTCAGGTGAGCAGGGCTCTCTGGCACCTACAAAAAACTGCCCTGGTGATGAGCACTGGGATGGTGCGTGGGTCTGGAGGAAAATTTTCCCTTCTGCCCATCTCTCTCTCAAATCATCTCATGGGCTTCTGAGTTTTTGGGGGGGTTCTGGGTGAAATGGAAAGATCATATCCTCCAACATTTCTCTGATGAAAATAGGAACGCCCACGGCTTTTTTTCAGCTAGAACTCAGTTCCAGCACCTCTCAGGAGGGCGTCAGTACCAATATCAGAGAACAAAGGCGGTGTTCATGGTGAGTTCTGGCACCTCTTTTTCTAGAAAAATAGCACTGTGGATAGCCTATTCCATAACAACAACAACAACAACAACAACAACAACAACCTTATTATTTATACCACGTCCATCTGATTGGGTTGCCCCAGGCACTCTGGGCTGCTCCCAACATACAGAAAAACATAATAAAACATTTAAAAAACTTTCCTATACAAGACCCTCTTCAGATGGCTCTTGGGCCAGATAACTCCGTTCCCTCCAACATTTCTCTGGTGAAAACAGGGACATCCTGAGGAAAAGCAGGACATTCCAGGATGAAATCAGAAACTGGTCCATCTTCTGAAAATCCAGGACTGTTCTTGGAAAATAGGGACATTTGGGGGTTCTGTAAGATGCACCTTTGTATTTAGGCACTTTTGTACTTAAGTGAATTGCTTGTTTGTGCTTTTGACTCTTTTATATGAAAGTCGCCTTGAGATGGTGGTTTAGAAAGTGATTCATAATTCAGTGTTAATAATGATCATTTCATATTTCTGCAAGGCAATTGTGGAATCATTGGGGACTATTGCCCCCTTTTGCTTGACTGCTCTGCTATGGCACACCCCTTCTATAGCGTAATAGGATTATGGTTGCGATTTGCAATGTGACTATCATAATCTCCCTGTGCTATCAATGTATGCAGCCCTTCGTTGACTAAGGGAAGAGTCTAAATTTTAACACTGAAGAGAGACAATAGGAGGAAAGCCAGGGATGGAAGATCGCCAAGTCTCAGCATTTGCATATGGCTTGCTCAGGAGCACTTCCCAGTGGGCTGTGTCCTTGATCTTGCAACAATTCTGTGAGATAGGCCACAGACATGCCCATTTTACAGATTGGGGAACTGAGGCTAAAAGGTGAAGTTAAGATTTTAATCCCAGTCTGCTTTTGCCTGATTAACTCTGGAAGCTTGTTGTGCTCTTTGCATTGATTAACCTCGGTTATCCACATCACTGCAACATGAAAGTTGTTGCTTATCTAAAGTTTTCATGGGCTGTGCATATTTGAGCGTCATTAGATGCAATGAGGATGCAATGAGATGCAATTTCCTATGACTAGGAAATTTGGGGTGTATGGCAGCCCTGAACTAGAGAATGTGGGAACAGGGTGGGATCAGAAGCATAGAAATTGGCTTTTTCTTTGTTCCTGTTTCCACCCTGTTCCCACATTCTCTAGTTCATGGCTGCCATACACCCCGAATTTCCCAGTCATAGCTGGTATTTGGCCCTTGTAAGCAGGCGTTCAGGCTGTTGTTCTCCTTATTTAGGATCCTGTGCATCTCATGCCCAAAATGACCCCCTCAACCCCCCCCTAGTTTATAATGAATAAACAAAGGGGCGGGGAGCATTGAAACACACTGTGGCATAGAGTGCTAGACTAGAACCTGGGAGGCCACAGTTTGGATACCCTTTGGGTACAGTCACTGTCTCTCAGCCTGACCTACCTCACAGGGTTGTTGTGGAGATTAAAGGAGAGGGAGAATAATGTATGCCGCCTTGCACTACTTGGAGAAAAAGGTGGGATATAAATGCAAACAAACAAACAGCACTTTGAAAGCAACACCATGAAATGCTTTAAAGGTATAAAATCTGCATGCACAAATGAAGAGAGAGACCTCAGAGGCCCTCTTCCTCTTGCTTCCTTGCCTCCTTGGATGTTCAAATTAGGCCTCCCACCCCCCTCTGGGCTGGTTCAAAAGACATCATGGATAGCCAGAGTATCTCAGGACTGTGTGATCCTGCCCCCCATTGCTCCTCCCACAGCTTTTTAGCTCAGGGCGAGACAACAGCTAAGCCAAGGCTCGATAGCCAAAGTTCAGGATAGATACAAGAAAGTGCTCCTTCCTGCAGTCTGCAGTTAATCTATGGAACTCACTTCCCCAGGAAGCGCCAACCTCGATGACTTTAACAGGGGGCGGGGCAAATTCATGGAGGAGGAGAGGGCTATTGATGACTCTGCTCTGGCTCTGTGGCGATGCTCCTGCATCCTGGTTTCTGGGAGGGTGTTGGGATGGGGAGAGTTGCTGCTCTTGTGCCTGAGTCCTTACTAGATGGGCCATTGGCCTGATCCAGCAGCTCTCCATGTGTCATCATGATCCCTGGGACGGTTCTTCAGGTTTCTGTTCCCTAACCATGTGCTGTAGCCCAACAGCCAAGGGTCTTGGCTAAGCAAGAGTGTTAGTGGTGAAGCCCAGGAGGAGCCAAGCAGGTGCCATCATCTCCTCCACAGCCAGGCATTCCTGAGAAACCATGGCTTGGCAAAACATTATGTGCAAAGGCAGCTGCTGTATCCACAAAAACCAGTCAGCGTGGATTTTTTTTCTCACACCTTGCTTGTCCTTGAGTTATTGGAGATCCAGTTATTTGGACTCGAGGTCTTTCCCGTGTGCTCATTTGGATAAGGGAGGTTGTATTTCTATGCCTTGTTTGTGTTTTACAAAAGCCAACCCGTGCTCCTGCCATTGTGTGTTGGATTTGTGCTTGTCTAACTCCGCCACTAATCAAAGCTTTTAATTTGTAGCCTGAGGACGGCATGACCAGCTCAGCTTTCATTAACACGCAAACTTCCCGGGCCGACCTCCATGTATGTATGGCTTCATTTCTCACCTAATTACTGGGTTCGGCGGCTTTATGCTTTATTTTGCAAACCAGGGTTTTTCTTTTCTTTCTCTTTTAATGACGTGTGGTAGGTGGTGGAAACAGCCACAAATTGGAGGCTGGGAGTGTCGGATTGATGTTTTCTCAGGTTACACAGAAAGATGAGAAAACCCCAGCCTTCTATTTATGCCTGCAAAATTTGTCCTGATATTAAAGGAAAAATAGAAAATTGGAACCGCAAAATTGGGTTATTCGGTTGAGGCAAAGCCCAGGATTCCTTGCTGGGTGGAAGTTATTGGGTCATGAAGTTGGAATAGCTGGATGCCTTGACGTGGCCTCAGGGACTCCCTTTCCTCCCACACATCTCTCAAGTTATTTTTGGGGGATTTGAGGATTGGTGGGTGCTGAGAACTTGGGAGTGCATGAAGAACATAGAAATTGTTCCTGTGTAGACCCCAGCCACTGTATCTGCAATGCCTGGAGGTCGAGAGCTGCAAACCCCACCATCGGCAAGGCTTTACTCAAGAGTGTGGAGGGACCATAAAACAAGAACCAGTTTAAAGGTAAAGGGTAAAGGGACCCCTGACCGTTAGGTCCAGTCGTGGCCGACTCTGGGGTTGCGGCGCTCATCTCGCTTTATTGGCCAAGGGAGCCGGCGTACAGCTTCCGGGTCATGTGGCCAGCATGACTAAGCTGCTTCTGGCGAACCAGAGCAGCGCATGGAAACGCCGTTTATCTTCCCACTGGAGTGGTACCTATTTATCTACTTGCACTTTGACATGCTTTCAAACTGCTAGGTTGGCAGGAGATGGAATAGAGCAACAGGAGCTCACCCTGTCGCGGGGATTCGAACTGCCGACCTTCTGATCAGCAAGTCCTAGGATCTGTGGTTTAACCCACAGCGCCAGTTTAGAAGGACCCTAACTGAATGCTAGACTGGGGAAAAAAGAAACAGCTCCAGATAAGATACAAGAAGGGCTCTGCATATACAGTAAAAAAAAGGGATTGAGTGAATGTTTTCAAGGACTACAGTTGGATGAAGAGCTATTTTCTACAAAGGGGATGTGTTAACGGACAGACTCTTTAAATGTACTACTTAATTCAAAGTCTGACTAATGGGGAATCTGGGCTGAGCCTCTGTATCAAACCCCTAAAGGGAATTTTCTCCCACAGCCTTTACTCTTGGGAAATGCTAGGTGCCCAGCAGGGCCTGATTCCCTAAGGGGAAAGGTTGTTCTGGTTTCCAGACTAGTATGTGGAGGACAGAGCAGTCCCGAAAATTACATCTTTTACCTGTGCTGCGACACCGAGGTCCTAGCAAATCCCAGTTACTATTCCAGACTAGCCTTTGCCAACCTGGCGCCCTCCAGATGGGGCAGACTGGCTGGGGCTGATGGGAGTTGTAGGTCCTCAAGTCGGCCTTTTCTTATATAGTCTTTTGGGGGCTTTGGCAAGCTTTAGAGATTGAAAAGAGAACTTTGCAAGCCCTGCCGAATTAGCTCCCCCTTGTCTTTCAAGCCAGGGGGAATGGGGCTTTTCATCTTCATTAAACGTCTGCAAACCCCAACAGAAAAAAACTGCAAGCCATTAAATTAAAATAAAGGCAGCAAAAGTATCACCAGCATGCAATAACCCCCATTCATGCTCAAAGGTCATTAAACATAACAAAGTTCTCTTTTGAAAGAGCTGCTGATGACTCAGGAAAATTGTCTCAATTAGAATGGAGAACTTATCACAAAGAGTTTTTGCACTGTGAAAAGAGGGCTTCTAGCTGCAGCAATGAAGCTTGTGGCTACAGCTGGAAGGGTTTAGCGCATGGGACGCAGGTGGCGCTGTGGGTTAAACCACAGAGCCTAGGACTTGCCGATCAGAAGGTTGGCTGTTCGAATCCCCGCAACGGGTTGAGCTCCTATTGCTCGGTCCCTGTTCCTGCCAACCTAGCAGTTTGAAAGCATGTCAAAGTGCAAGTAGGTAAATAGGTACCGCTCTGGCGGGAAGGTAAACGGTGTTTCTGTGCGCTGCTCTGGTTCGCCAGAAGGGCTTAGTCATGCTGGCCACATGACCCGGAAGCTGTACGTCGACTCCCTTGGCCAATAAAGCGAGATGAGCACCGCAACTCCAGAGTCAGTCATGACTGGACCTCATGGTCAGGGGTCCCTTTACCTTTACCTTTAGGCAACCTAAGGCCCGGGGGCCAGATGCGGTCCAATCGCCTTCTAAATCCAGCCCGCAGATGGTCCAGGAATCAGCGTGTTTTTACATGAGTAGAATGTGTGCTTTTATTTAAAATGCATCTCTGGGTTATTTGTGGGGCATAGGAATTAGTTCATTCCCCCCCCCCCCAAATATAGTCTGGCCCGCCACAAGGTCTGAGGGGCAGTGGACTGGTCCCCTGCTGAAAAAGTTTGCTGAGCCCTCGTTTAGGGTTTGGGGGAATGTTGATGTCTCAGACCTGGAGAGGGGCCTGATTCAGCTTCTGTCATTACCAGAGGGACTAATCCTGAGGAACCCAGTGCAGGGTCAGGTGGGGAGGGCTCCTGTTGCTCCTGCATGTGGACTTTCCCTGGCTGCCCTCTGGGAGAACAGGATGCTGGGATAGCTTGGCAGCTGCCCTGATATAGCAGCCAGGCTCTAATGATGTCCGGTTCAGCCTAATCTTGGTTCAGCAGCTACCATTACAAAAAAAATTTGTGCAGCCTTATCTCCCCTGTTTCATTTGCTTAGCAAACAAATGTAAAAGCAACACTGTGTACTTGAGATATGACATGGCATTTGGTTTCACTGCTCACCTCCCCGTTTGCAAATTAACTTGTACAGCACATGCCGGAAAGTCGCAGATACGGAGATGATCCCTGAGGAAGCTGGGTCACTGCACACCAGTGCAACACACACACACTGCCCAGGATGGATGGGAGGGGATAAATGCCAGCAGTGAGCTGGACAAATCCCTTTACACCCACGTAGCTGCATTTCTCAGATGGGGCCATTCACACAAAACAAGCAATTCTGCCATCGGAATTTGCAGGGTTTCCAATGCACATCTGGGGGACTTGAGGAAATGGCTAAACTTAAGAAATTCCACAAATGGATACACAAGATGAGCCTGCTGGATCAGGCCAATGGCCCCTGCAGTCCAGCATCCTGTTCTCAAAGTGGCCGATAGTAATAATAATAATAATAATAATAATAATAATAATAATAATAATAAATTTTATACCCCACCCATCTGGCTGGGTGGCTTCCAATGGAATATTAAAATACAATAACCTATTAATCATTAAAAACTTCCCTAAAGTTGTTTTTGACATCTGGTGGGAGGGCGTTCCACAGGGTGGGTGCCACTACCGAGAAGGCCCTCTGCCTGATTCCCTGTAACTTGGCTTCTCATAGGGAGGGAACTGCCAAAAGGCCCTCGGTGCTGGACCTCAGTGTCCGGGCAGAACGATGGAGGTGGAGACGCTCCTTCAGGTATACTGGACCAAGGCCATTTAGGGCTTGAAAGGTCAGCACCAACACTTTGAATTGTGCCCGGAAACGTACTGGGAGCCAATGTAGGTCTTTCAAGACCGGTGCTATGTGGTCTTGGCAGCCACTCCCAGTCACCAGTCTAGCTGCCACATTCCGGATTAGTTGCAGTTTCCAGGTCACCTTGAAAGGTAGCCCCACGGAGAGCGCATTGCAGTAGTCCAAGCGAGAGATAAGCATGCACCACTCTGGCCAGACAGTCTGTGAGCAGGTAGGGTCTCATCCTGTGTACCAGATGGAGCTGGGAGACAGCTGCCCTGGACACAGAATTTACCTGCGCCTCCATGGACAGCTGTGAGTCCAAAATGACTCCCAGGCTGCGCACCTGGTCCTTCCGGGGCACAGTGACCCCATACCGGACCAGGGAGTCCCCCACACCTGCCCTCCTCCTGTCCCCCCAAAACAGTACTTCTGTCTTGTCAGGATTCAACCTCAACCACACGCCCCAAAGGGAAATCTGTAAGCAGGATTCGAACCGAAGCGCATTCAGAAGCATTGCGGCCTCCAACTGTGGAGGCAGAGAAGAGCCATTGATAGCCCTTTCCTCCTCTGTGAATTTGTCTGATCCTCTTTTAAAGTGGACCTGACCCTGACCACCACTGCCTCTTGTGGGAGGGAGTTCCACAGTCTGCGCTGCGTGAAGAAGTTCTTTTCTCTGTCCCGAATATCCCAGCATCCGGATGCTACGTGCCACGAGTGCATTGGAAGTAGATGGAGAGAGTGCATTGTTAAATTGGATCGCCAGCATTGGCACGTGAAGAAGATGCAGTCTTCCGTCCCGTCAGCGAAGAGAGCTGCCGCTTTGGAGAGCTGTGGGGTCGCCTCCTCGCAGCCAGCCAACCAGCCAGGCCTTCTGCTGCCTCTAATACAAATAAGCCATTAAGCGACAAGTTAGCACGCGAAACACGAGCCAGAAAACATGCGAGCCGAAATCTGTAAACTATTTGGGGTAATTGGTTATTTGCTGCGCTTGCGAGTCTCAAATCGTGGCGCATATTTTATGGCCTATCTGGTTACCCTTCCCTGGAAGAGCCACTGGGATCGGATATCTCCAGCTGAACCTGACAGTTGATACCCAGCCCCGAGACTCTCGGAAGGGGTGGCCTGCCAGCTGGGCATTCCTGTGGTCACCTCCCATGAACACAGCCATGCCGGAGCCTCCCCACACCCAGTTCAGGATTGGGTTGCCAGGCCCAGGCTCTAGGGAGCGCTGGCTGGCTCCTGACCCTTGCAGGGAACAGCTTGCCCAGGCCACGCAGAAGCCCGAGACCCCCCAGGAACCTCCCACTTCCTAGGGGCTCCAATTCACTGGGAAGGTCTCCTGCGCAGAACCCACCGAAATGGACAGAGTGGACAGAGGTTTCTCAAATGATGCACAGCAGGAGGAAAGGGGCTAGAGAGAAGTTGCTTTCCCTCTCTCCCAAATGCTAGAACTCGTGGACGTGCAATGAAGCTCAATGTCGGAAGTCTCAGGACAGGGAAAAGAAAGGAACTCTTCATGCAGCACGTCGTTAAACCATGGAACTCCCTGCCACTGGAGGCAGTGGATGGCTTTTGAAATATACTCGGAGTCGAGAGTGGATTTCATGCTCTTTATTCAGCTCATAGTGGTGAGGAGGAATGGAAGTTCCCCCAGAATGTCTGCTTTATATACATCATTTACACAATGGGCCCCACGTGACTGGCTAATTCCGGGAGTTACCTGTAGGCCAATCAGGTTGCGGATTCACTTGCACGTGGAGCTGGATTGGGTGGCTCCTGTGGACCAATCAGGCTGCTGCATTCTGGACCCTATTGTTCTAGGACCAATCAGACTGCTGCATTCTGAATCCTATTGTTCTAGGACCAATCAGACTGCTGCCTTTTGGATCCTATTCAACTCAGTACATAACATGTACCAGAGCACGCCAGGCCCTCCCGCAGTTTGGTCAGACTCATGCTGGTAGCTTCGAGAACACTGTCCAACCATCTCGTACTCTGTCATCCCCTTCTCCTTGTGCCCTCCATCTTTCCCAACATCAGGGTCTTTTCCAGGGAGTCTTCTCTTCTCATGAGGTGGCCAAAGTATTAGAGCCTCAGCTTCAGGATCTGTCCTTCCAGTGAGCACTCAGGGCTGATTTCCTTAAGAATGGAGAGGTTTGATCTTCTTGCAGTCCATGGGACTCTCAAGAGTCTCCTCCAGCACCAGAATTCAAAAGCATCCATTCTTTGGAGATCAGCCTTCTTTATGGTCCAGCTCTCACTTCCATACTTCACGACTGGGAAAACCATAGCTTTAACTGTATGGACCTTTGTCGGCAAGGTGATGTCTCTGCTTTTTAAGATGCTGTCTAGGTTTGTCATTGCTTTTCAATGGAACATATCATCCTTAATTCCCCCCCCTCCCCAAAAAGGAACCCATCCTCCACTCCACCCCCTAGACTTCCCTCAGCGCCTCTCTCTGGTTTTTCCATACTTATAATTCTCTGCATATTATAAAATTGTAAAAATCCTTAATCTAACTATTAAAGGTAAAGGTAAAGGTACCCCTGCCCGTACGGGCCAGTCTTGACAGACTCTGGGGTTGTGCGCCCATCTCACTTAAGAGGCCAGGGGCCAGCGCTGTCCGGAGACACTTCCGGGTCACGTGGCCAGCGTGACATCGCTGCTCTGGCGAGCCAGAGCCGCACACGGAAACGCCGTTTACCTTCCCGCTGGTAAGCGGTCCCTATTTATCTACTTGCACCCGGAGGTGCTTTCGAACTGCTAGGTTGGCAGGCGCTGGGACCGAGCAGCGGGAGCGCACCCCGCCGCAGGGATTCGAACCGCCGACCTTTCGATCGGCAAGTCCTAGGCACTGAGGCTTTAACCCACAGCGCCACCTGCGTCCCATAATCTAACTATTATGTGTTATTAATAATGAATTTGTGAATGTTTATTCAAAACCTGCCAAGGAGTCCAATTTAGTTTCTTTAAATACTTTGCCATAGGTTCTCATTCTTCTTTGAAGTTACAGTTGTCCTCATCACGTAGTTTGTGTGTCAGCTTCACCAATTCCATATAATCCATCAGTTTCTCTTGCCACAGTTCTTTAGTCGGGGTTTCTTCATTCTTCCATCCTTGTGCTATTAAGACTCTTGCCGCCGTTGTCACGTACAGAAAGATATTCTTAAATTTCCTTGGCAGGTCTTTCCCTACAATCCCTAACAAAAATGCTTCAGGTTTTTCAACCGATGTTAATTGGAACATTTTCTTCAACTCGTTATATATCATTTCCCAAAATTTTCTAATCTTACTGCAATCCCACCACATATGGTAAAAAGTCCCTTCTGGATGCCATGCAATGTCAGTCCAGGGCCTTCTGTGTCCCTCGCAAGACACTTAAGCCAGCTCCCTTCTTAGCCTTTCTTGCCAGGCACGGCTTTCCTGTTTCAACTGAGCAGCCAGTGTCCTTTCCAGTTAACATTCCAGCTGTGTCTCCTGGTGTTTTGCTTAAAAAGGGGAAGAAAAAAAAACCACACACGCATCCAAAACACCCCCCCTAAAAAACACAAAAAACATGTTATTCTCAGTAACCTCCGCCCCAACATCAGCAGAAACCTCTAACCCCTTTCTTTGTCTTGGGGCTGTGGAGGAGACCAGAGGTAAAATCGTCAGATTACTGAAAGTGCTTTCTTTGTAACACGGCACCTGTGGAATGTCATAATAAAGGCATTTTGGTTAGAATGCAGCTCCCCCCTCCCTTTTTCTTTTTTAAAGGCAGTGCAAAAGGATGGCCGAAAAGGGAGATTTATGCAATATTCCTATGAGGGGAGGAAGTGTATGGGGGGGGGGGAGAGAAAGTGTTGGGTCCCAGCGCAATGATTTTTTGAGACAGGGACTCTCAAGATGCCTGCCTGCCTGGCTCCCAGTCAAACTCCATAAACCCTGATTATCCCGGCTTCTCCGTGAGGTTAGTGTGATGGAATTTTGCGGAATTCCAAAATGAGATATTTATTTGCTTAAGGATGTTCCACGAATTACCAATTGCTCCTTCATCTTGGCTCCAGTTGACCTTGAGAATTGTAGCCGTTACCAAAAAAAATAACATTTCTTTACAACCCTCCCCCCACAGTTCAATCAAAGCCTTCTGTTTGCCTTCTACTGAGCCAGGCCAATGGCTTCCTCTTTACCTCCTTAACTAGGTAAGTTGAAAGGTTCAGGGCAGATACAAAGAAAGGACTCATTCGAGCAGCACAGTGTTAAACTATGGAACTCCTTGCCACAGGAGAGCGGGGTAGCCATCAACTTAGATGCCTTGAAAAGAGGACTAGGGAAATAAATGAAGGAGGCTAATAGCCAGAGTGGCTTTGAGTTCAAGGCAGCAATAATAATAATAATAATTAATAATAATAATAATAATAATAATAATAATGATGATGATGATAATTTATTATTTGTATCCCACCCATCTGGCTGGGTTTCCCCAGCCACTCTGGGCGGCTTCCAACAAAGATTAAAAATACATCAAACTGAATCCCAGTTGCTGGAACTGCAGGAGGCGAGATCTGCTCTTGGGCTTGTGGATTTTCCATTGGGGCATCCGGCTAGCCATCGTGAGAACAGGACGCTGGACCAGATGGACCATTGGTCTGATCCAGCGGGCTTTTCTTAAGGGATTGAACCCATGGCGTTCTGGAAGCAGAACTGAGCCAGGTCTCCAGCTTTTCAGAAGCCACTGAAATCTCCCCCGCTGGTTTTTTCCAATAAGAGAGTTGTGTTTTGCCGCAATGACTTGCGTCGTGCATTCTTGAGCTCTGTTGATGGAGACCCATCATGCAAACCAAGAGCCACTCAGGTGGTGCTGATCACTATCGGGATTTCTTGATACGAAGTGTTGCTTCTCCTCTCCCAGGAAGAAGAGTTCATCGATTGGTGGAGCAAGTTCTATGCTTCCACAGGCGACCGGGAAAAATGCGGCTCATACCTGGAAAAGGGTTTTGACACGCTAAAGGTAACTGGTTGGAGGGAGACCTCTTGTTCTTTATTAGTACAGCTCCAGAGCTCGATTCCTCAGCCAACAGCATCTGATAATACTATGCAAAGGAAAGGATTTTTCTTGTTGAGACACCGATGCAATTCCAGTTATTTAAGCAATGCAGTTAAATTGGTTCCTGGATGGCAAGGGCGTCCGAAAGCATCAAAACCAAATTGTAAAAGCAGTGTAAAGGCAAAGTGTGCTCTTGTTATATATTTAGGTGACATGATTTGCATGCTGCTTACTTCAGTTTACAAAGAGCAATCGGTAATGAAAAAAGAGGTCCTTCCTCTTGTTTATGGCGGTGGGCAGCAGCAATCTAAGTCAATAACCTTAGATCAGTGGTGTCCAAACATTTTTCACAGAGGGCCAGATTTGATGAAGTGAAGGGCCGCGAGGGAGACCTTCCTTGGGAGAGGAAGGATGGTGGTTGTTGCTTAGGAGGTGAAATTGCAGCACCTGGGACTCGAGCTGGAGGGGGTTGTGAGGTTAGACTGAAACTTAGCCAGGGAGGTGTCTGGGACAGTGGACACTCTGAGCTTCACCAGCTCCTCGGAAGCAACAGAAGTCTAGTGTCCAGATCAAGGGAAGTCATAGGACCACTCTGTTCTGGTCAGAACCAGTCTGGAGTCCTGTATCCAGTTCTAGGCCTCCCAGTTTAAGAAGGATATGGACAAGCTGGAAGGTGTTCAGAGGAGAGACCAAGATGATCAAGGCTCTGGAAACCAAGCCTGATGAGGAATGGTTGAAGGAGCTGGGTATGTTTAGCCTGGAAAAGGGGAGACTGAGAGGAGATATGAGGGCCATCTTCAAATATCTGAAGGGCTGTCACATGGAAGGGCAGGACCCAAACTGCTCTGGAGGGCAAGACCCAAACTGATAGCCCCATGATGAGAAAGAACCATAGAACCATAGAATTGTTGAGTTGAAAGGGACCTGGAGGATTGTGTAGTCCAGGCATAGGCAAACTCGGCTCTCCAGATGTTTTGGGACTACAACTCCCATCATCCCTAGCTAGCAGGACCAGTGGTCAGGACCAGGGAATTGTAGTCCCAAAACATCTGGAGGACCGAGTTTGCCTATTCCTGATCTAGTCCAACGCCCTGCAGTGAGGGAGGAGGTTTCTGACTAGACATTAGGGATAAATTTCAGATGATAAGAGCCATTCAACAGTGGAATGGACTACTTTGGAGGTTTCTCAAGAGAGCTTGGAGGCCATCTCTGAGGGATTCTTGAACAGGGAATGGCTTTGCAGGGAGTTGAGGTACACGACTTCTGCAGAAGCGCCAACTATAGGGGGCAGAAGGAGCTCCAGCCCCCTAAGTATTTCTGGGCAAGGGTCTGAGCCCCCCACCCCAATACTGAAGGGGCTGTTATCTCCCGTCACTCCCAGGCGAGTGCTGGTGCACCAAGTGGGGCTGGGACTTCTGGAGGGTGAAGATTACCTCCTGCACTCCCCGCCCCACCAACAGGCAAGCAGTGAGGGGCAAGTCGGCGTCCCTGGTCCTTTGGGACCCCTCCCAACTGGACAAACTGAACCCACGTTTTTCTTCCCTTAGGTCTATGAAACAGAGTTGGAGAGCGTAGAAGACTTTGGGGGTCTCTCGGATTTCTGCAACACCTTTAAGCTGTACCGTGGCAAGACTCAGGATTCGAATGAAGACCCGACCATTGTGGGGGAATTCAAGGTTTGCTAACCTCTTTCAGATACCGGAGGGCCTGGAGACGATTGCTGTGCTGCTTCTTCTTCTTCTTCTTCTTCTTCTTCTTCTTCTTCTTCTTCTTCTTCTTCTGCAATCCCTCATAGCTGAATAAAATTATCTTCCATAAACACAGTCTTAACAGTGGGTCCATAAGTGACTGTGGAGGCCAATTCTGGATCCACACATCCTTCCACAGTGGGAGGTGGGAGCTGATCACGGTGGGAGTTGATCATGGTGAGGGTTTGCCAAGCATGCCTTCCCCTTAGCATGTTTCTCCCTTGCATTCTGAGTTCGAGTGTCTTCGAAGTCCACAACACCTTTGGTCAAGGC
Source organism: Podarcis cretensis (assembly GCF_951804945.1). Classification (NCBI taxonomy): domain Eukaryota; kingdom Metazoa; phylum Chordata; class Lepidosauria; order Squamata; family Lacertidae; genus Podarcis; species Podarcis cretensis. Next base: position 1,815,565 of record NC_137178.1, on the reverse strand, counting down.
TGTTCTCCAACTGGAGCGCTCACAGGCCAGTGTTTCCCAGTTGTTGGTGTTTATACTGCATTTTTTAAAGATTTGCCTTGAGAGAGTCTTTAAACCTCTTTTGTTGACCACCAGTATTATGCTATGAAATGAACGAAGCCAAAGCTTTGGGCCCCTAATTCCAGAGGGGCCTCAGAAGAGACCCCATTGCTTAATTTTGTTGCGTCTAGTAGAGTCACATTGATTCGAGTCAAATGGATTAATTTTTCATTGTATATATTTCAACAATCCCAATGTAGCATAGATGTTGCAAAGGTGTGGTCACCCGTCGTGGAAAAACCCCATGGAAGAAGATAACCGTGGATACCCACACCTCGTTGCTGGTTGCAAAGGGGCCCCCACGACAGTTTAAGTTTCAGGGCCCCCCAAATGTAGGTCTGCCCCTGGTTCAGGGACAAGATGGACTCCTTGCCAGAGCCATCTTCCTTCCTGAGGGTCACAGCCATTGCGTTCCTCGAGAGATGGGCTGGTTCACAGTGTGAGTCCCTCGGGTCCTGCTCTGTAAGCTGTGACCCAGCTGAGCTTGGCTGTAGGGTGCAGGGAGTTGTCGATGGCAGGCTCTAATGGCTTCCCTGCTCGGCTTGCAGGGCGCCTTCAAGATCTACCCTCTGCCGGATGACCCCACGGTGGCAGTTCCTCCTCGCCAGTTCCACCAGCTTCCAGCCAGAGGCCCCCAGGAATGCCTCATCCGTGTTTACATCATCCGGGCCTTTGATCTGCAGCCAAAGGACTCAAACGGAAAGGTAAGCCTGGGAGAGGATGGGCAGGCAGGTAGGATCCCTGGGGGTCTCAGGGTGGTTTACAGAATAAAAGCAAGATATAAAACCACAAAATACCTAATAAAAATAAAAACAACAACCCAATAGCTACCCCAAATAGGGTTGCCATGTTTCAAAAAGGAAAAACCAGCAGGACGCCCCAAATGTTGCTGAGCTTTCTTTAAGAAGATCTTTTCTTAGGTAAACACCAAAGCCTTTTTTTTTTGTGCTGGTCCTGCGGGTTACCCGAGAGGCGAGGTCCAAGTCTGGTCCGTGGTCAAAGGTGCAACATGGAGGCAGTCCGTAGTAGCTGAAGCTGGGTGCAGGGCAGGGAGTCGGATGAAGTCAGAACAGGCATGCAAGCCGGGAGCCAGGGCAGGACAGGAGCTCAGGCAGAAAAGCAGGACAGGGTTCAGGCAGGAACTAGCAACCAACAATATTACTCCCGCAACTTGGGAGTGGGGCTGACCGGCTTTTATCTGCCCCGAGGCATAGGGCGGCCCCAATCCTCTGGTGACTCGCCTCTCCTGGCTGGAGGCGAGCACTCTTCCTGCGGGAACTTAGTTCCCTCCGCCTCTCTGCCCTGAGCCCTTGCAGCTCAGGAGAGGCTGGAGGGTCACTGGACCCAGAGGCAACCTCACCTTCCCCTGACGGGGCTGAGAGTGCAGCACTTGCAGGCAATGGGTCCTCCATCACCTCAGGGGCCAGAGCAGACTCAGCTGGTGCCTGCACCTGAGGACCCAGCACAGGTGAGGACCCTGCAGGCTCAGGCCCCAGCCCCGGCTCAGCTGGTTCTGGAGGCGGGGGATCCTGTGCAGGCTGGGATCCCTCAGGTTCAGCATCTGAGTCCGAATCCCAGGCCATCACATATATTTTTTTAACAATAATGCCAAAAAACCCACAATTTTTTGGTTCATTTGCCTAAGATCCAGGAGAAACCGCCACCTTCCAGAAATTCCCCCTGGAAGTTGCTTCTGCCTTTGAAATCCCGGTAATGTCTGGGGAAATCTGGACGTATGGCAGCCCTAACAAGAAACAATATGTTTTTTAAAACTTCCACTTTTCCTTGTCATCCACTTTTTATTAGCAGTTTTGGTTTTTTGCTTTAAAGAGGATTATCCCTGACCATGGACTACTTGGCTGGGATGATGGGAGTTGGAGACCAACAATGGCACCCAAGGGTGAAAAACAACTAAGGTAGAATCTTACACACACACACACACACACACACACACACACACAGTATATAAATACACTGTATTTAAACACCTCCCTAAGACCTATTTCCCATGTAATGGGAAAGGGGGGTATTGGTTTGTTTTATTATGCATTTTGTGTTTTTATCTTGTATTCTTGTGTCGTGAACTAGCCTGAGATCTGCAGAGGGTGGTATATAAATTTTGAACAAGTAGACAAATAAATAAGATATCTAGAATGCCAGGGTGTGTTTTCAGCTGTTTTCCATTTACTGTCGATTTTCCGAAGGTTTAAAACGATTACTGTTCATTGTTTTAAGCAATAATATTATTGATTTTTCCTTCTTCTTTTTGTAAAGCGCTTTGAGGTTCTTTTACTATCAAACGTTGTACAAATTTTATGAAACCAACCAAGAAGCATGTATCTTTTGGGGGCTTCTGTTGGGGGTCAGGAAGTGGGGACCTCGTTTGCCTGTGTTTGCATCTCTCCATTGGCTAGACATGCCCAGGTAACCTTACCTGGGTCTGCAGAGAACCCACCTTGACTGACCACCTTTCTTTTCTCCTCTGCAGTGTGACCCTTATGTCAAGATATCTGTGGGGAAGAAATCCATCAATGACCAGGACCATTACCTCCCCTGCACGCTGGAGCCCGTATTTGGAAAGTAAGGGGTGAATGCAAGGCCAGACATAGATGTAGACACCTGGGGGGTGTTGAAGGGAAGAGGGAAAGGTTCCCTCTTTAATCCTTCTTTAATACCTCTTATTTTTATTCTTATTTCTTGAGTTTATATACCGCCCTATACCCAGAGATCTCAGGGTGTTTCACAGAAAGGATCACAACATATATAGTCAGAATAAAAACAACAACCCAATAACACCCCACACCCCGAAAAGAGACACATTTCAAAAGGACATAGGATGTCAAGCAGGTCAACCAAAGGCCTGGTTAATAAATTTAATTTTTTTGAAAAAGAGTCCCATGCTCTGCTAAATGTGTAACTCATGGGTAGGCAAACTAAGGCCCGGGGCCAGATCCGGTCCAGTCATCTTCTAAATCCGGCCTGTGGATGGTCCAGGAATCAGTGTGTTTTTACATGAGTAGAATGTGTGCTTTTATTTAAAATGCATCTCTGGGTTATTTGTGGGGCATAGGAATTCGTTCATTCCCCCCCCCCCCAATATAGTCTGTCCCCCCACAAGGTCTGAAGGACAGTGGACCGGCTCCCTGCTGAAAAAGTTTGCTGACCCCTGGACTGTAACCAATCAATCAACAATACAGTGTGTAACCAACCAACCAACCAACCAAACAACCAACCAATAAAATTAATTATTATTATCATTATTAATTGAATTTATATACTACACTATGCTTGGAGGTCTCAGGGCAGTTCACATAACACATTGCTAAGCAAGTGTAGCAAAAGTGACCCTGTCCACCCGAGTAACATTGAGCCTTCCTCCCCCCCATAGGATGTTTGAGCTGACGTGCATTCTGCCCCTGGAGAAGGATCTGAAGGTCACCCTCTACGACTACGACCTCTTGTCCAAAGACGAGAAAATCGGGGAAACCACCCTGGACCTCGAGAACCGGTTCCTCTCCAGATTTGGGTCCCGCTGTGGCCTGCCCCAGACTTACTGCATGTGGGTGCTTGGGGGAAACCGAGGCAGCTCAGGGGAGCCGTGCCCTTCTTTTGGGGAGGGGGATTCATGGGAATATCCACAGGAGAGACCTGGGCCTCCGGGTGGCCTCAAGACCCTCGGTTTATCCAGCTTCTGAGAAAAATACAAAACATTCAACAAAGCTACAGAGACTTGCGAACTACCCAGCCTAAAATGAACTTCTAATGTCTGGTTTCAATAGATTTTTCAAATGCTTAACTCAGTCTTTTAGATAAGTTCATGAAGATACCAACGAGATACCAACGACAACTATCTATCTCGGCATTGTGAATAACACTGAACTTACCTTTCATTGGGATCATGGCCACTGGTCCCATCACCTCCTGGCAAATAGAAGGGGAAGAAATGGAGGCAGTGAGAGATTTTACTTTCTTGGGCTCTATGATCCCTGCAGATGGTGACAGCAGCCACGAAATTAAAAGACGCCTGCTTCTTGGGAGGAAAGCGATGACAAACCTAGACAGCATCTTAAAAAGCAGAGACATCACCTTACCAACAAAGGTCCCTATAGTTAAAGCCATGGTTTTCCCAGTAGTGATGTATGGAAGTGAGAGCTGGACCATAAAGAAGGCTGATCACCGAAGAATGGATGCTTTTGAATTCTGGTGCTGGAGGAGACTCTTGAGAGTCCCATGGACTGCAAGAAGATCAGACCTCTCCATTCTGAAGGAAATCAGCCCTGAGTGCTCACTGGAAGGACAGATCCTGAAGCTGAGGCTCCAAGACTTTGGCCATCTCATGAGAAGAGAAGACTCCCTGGAAAAGACCCTGATGTTGGGAAAGATGGAGGGCACAAGGAGAAGGGGAGGACAGAGGACGAGATGGTTGGACAGTGTTCTGGAAGCTACCAGCATGAGTTTGACCAAACTGCGGGAGGCAGTGGAAGACAGGAGTGCCTGGTATGCTCTGGTCCAGGGGGTCATGAAGAGTCGGACACCACTAAACGACTAAACAACAACAACAACCTTTCGTTGGTATCTTCATGAACTTATCTAAAAGACTGAGTTAAGCATTTGAAAAATCTATTGAAACCAGACATTATAAGTTCGTTTTAGGCTGGGTAGTTCAAAAGTCTCTGTGGCTTTGTTGAATGTTTTGTATTTTTCTCAGAAGGTTGATAAAGTATGTATAATTATTGTTCTGTGTATATTAATCACCAACGTGTTGCATGAATCGCACTACTTCTATCAGCAGCACAGGTTGCATTTTTCTAGCACCCCTGTTTATCCAGCCTGGTTCCTGCAAAGCTGAGGGTGATGGAAGGCCAAGGGGGAAGGCAGAATGGGAGAATTGAAGAATTGGAGGGCACCCCAAAGGTCCTCTAGTCCAGCCCCCTCCAATGCAGGAATGACAGCTAAAGAGGACTGGAGAGTACAATGAGACTGAATGTCACTTTGGGATAGAGAGCAAACCTTGCATGCAGAAGCCTTCAAGCATTTCCAGCTCGAGAGGATTTCCAGCATTAGCCTAGGAAAGTCCTTTTTTTGCCTGGGGTTTTGGAGAGACAGTGGAGCTGGGGAACTAAATGAGAAGAGCTGTGAACCTGAATCTCGAACCCAAGGCTGATCGGAGGGGCCTGCAGAGCCCCGAAGCAGCTGGTCGCTCACTATCTAAGGCAGGATGTTGGGCTTGTCCCACGATGGCCGTCGGCTGATGTTCAGGGGTTGGAAAGCTCCATGCGCTGAGCTGCAAAAGCCCCAGCGATCAGCTGCTTGTCAGGTCTGGCATAGCGCTGCACATGGTGCTCAGCTGATCCTTGGGGCTTTGTGAGATGCCTGCAAACCTTCAGCTGATCGACAGGCAGCACAGCATACAATAGTGAGAAGTTCTCCTGCACATATCACGTTGCAATAAAAGGGGAGGTGTGCAGGAACAGGACAGCGTCTCTCGGAAAAAGTGCAACAAGGCACATCAAATTTTACCTGCCTTGAGCCTGGAGGATAGGGCTGGTTGAAGCTTTCGTTTGCTTTTTCTTTTGCTCTTAGTTCTGGTCCCAACCAATGGAGAGATCAACTCCGTCCTTCTCAGCTGCTCCACCTCTTTGCTCTGCAACGCAACTGGAAGCCTCCCGTCTACAAACCTGACCGGATCATCTTCAGAGATCAAATCTACCGTCTCCCAGACCTTGGTAAACAAACTTCTGGTCTTGGACCTTAAGATCTTTCATAAAGGTAAAGGGTAAAGGGACCCCTGACCATTAGGTCCAGTCGCGTATGACTCTGGGGTTGCAGCGCTCATCTCGCTTTACTGGCTGAGGGAGCTGGCGTACAGCTTCTGGGTTATGTGGCCAGCATGACTAAGGTGCTTCTGGCAAACCAGAGCAGCGCATGGAAACACTGTTTACCTTACCACCAGAGCGGTATCTATTTATCTACTTGCACTTTGATGTGTTTTCAAACTGCTAGGTGGGCAGGAGCAGGGACCGAGCAATGGGAGCTCACCCCATGGCGGGGATTCAAACCACCGACCTTCTGATCGGCAAGTCCTAGTCTCTGTGCGTTAACCCACAGCACCACCCAAGATCTTTCATAGGTTCATAGAATTATAGAGTTGGGAGGGACCCCAACCCCCTGCAATCTCAGCTAAAGCATCCATGGCCGTTGGCTGTCCAACCTCCAAGGAAGGAGAGTCCACCACCTTCCAAGGGAGCCCATTCCACTATTGGACAGCTCTAACCACCAGAAATTCCTCCTGTTTCTTGTAACTTGAAGCCATGGGTTTGAGCCCTATCCACCAGAGCCAGAGAAAACAAGCTTGCTCCCTCTTCCATGTGATGGCCCTTTAGATATTTGAAGATGGCTCTCCTATCTTCTCTCAGACTCCTCTTTCCCAGACTCCTTCAACCGTTCCTCATCAGGCTTGGTTTCCAGATTCTTGATCACCTTGGTCTCTCTCCTCTGCACACCTTCCGGCTTGTCAATAGCCTTCTTAAATACCTTACTACTTACAGATTGCTTGGATTCTGTTCCAGATGGAAAAAAAACCATGTTTTACCCACTCTCTCTCCTCCTGCCCACCTGCCTTTTCCTTGGCATCCTTTTGGCCACGCAGTCATCTCCAAGGGTTGTGTGGGCAAGCAGAGGCCTGTATTTGTAGGTTTTGGCCAGCAGAGAGAGACATTATCACACAGACGGAGCTATCACAATATAAGCCATGACCTGGCGGAGAGTCTCTTGGCAGCCGGAATCGGCATTCCCAGAGGAATGCAGGTTTTGCAGGGTTGCCCTGTTCTTCCTCTCCCCCTAGGCCCCAAGGGGGTGTCTGGGGCAACCGAAGCAAAAAACAAAAACAAAGAAGGCAATAGGGATTGCAAGACATGAAGGGCTTGCTATGCTTCACTGACTTTTTTGGATTATTTCATGTGTAAATAGCCTTGAGATGGTGATTTTACGTGCAATTAGTATTAGTATTAATGTATTGATTGCATTATTATTCCACCTTTTCCTCCAAGGAGCTCAATGTAGTGTGCTGGGTTCTCAGTAAATCCTCCTTTAATCCCTGTCTCGCCAGAGTGGTGAATGCTCTGGTTATCTCCCGCTTGGACAACTGCCATGCACTCTACGTGGGGCTACCTTTGAAGGTGAGCCGGAAACTGCAATTAATCCAAAATGTAGCAGCTATACTGGTAACTGGGAGCAGCTGCCAAGACCATATAACACCGGTCTTGAAAGACCTACATTGGCTCCCAGTACGTTTCCGAGCACAGTTCAAAGTGTTGGTGCTGACCTTTAAAGCCTTAAAGGGTCTCAGTCCTGTATACCTGAAGGAGCGTCTCCACCCCCATCGTTCTACCCAGACACTGAGGTCCAGCACCGAGGGCCTTCTGGCGGTTCCCTCGCTACGAGAAGCCAAGTTACAGGGAACCAGGCAGAGGGACGTCTTGGTGGTGGCACCTGTTAGGATATTTCCGTTCCACCTTAAAAGGGAGCAGGATGTTTGTGTCACAGCCTGCGTATTTCCTGTTCACAGGATGTTTCTGTTGTGTCTTTGCTTTCGTTTCTCTCTCTGTGCCTGAGACATTGAAGCAGGCAGTCATGTTTTCTTTGTTCTGACCAACGCTTAATAAAGTTGTAAATAATGCTCTCCTACGTGCATCTTTCGCTGTGCGAATTCTGCTGATAGAGCGTGCACCAGCTCTGGAATGTGGCAAGCTATTTCTGGAGCTCGTGTCATTAATTGAATGATACTGAGTGTCTACGGGAGGTCGATGGATCGCAACGGAGACGACGTGGGGTCATGATGGACTCTGTCTCCCTGGCAGTATCCCAACAGCACCCTCCCTGTGGAATGCCACAGATGTGAAGGAGATAAAAAACTATCTGACTTTTTGAAGACATCTGAGGCAGCCCTGTTTAGGGAAGCTTCTAATGTTTGATGGACTATTGCATTTTATTTTTTTTTATTTTTTTTTAATGATATTAATTAAAGTTTCCAAATTAAGACATATAAACACAAACAACAATAAAAACATACACAGACACAATACTAAAAACACGTATAATTTCAAATCTTATTTCTTAAACTTAATTTCCTCGACCTCCTCACACCTCCCCCTTCTGTATTCTAATTCCATTTATCTAATCAGCAAATCCATTCCCTTATTTCCCATTATTTTTAATAATTCTGTTCTTTTTCCTTAATCAACGCCCCTGAAAAACCACAAAATTTTAAAACTCATGTCGATTCTAGCCTTCATTGATATTATAATGTTTGCTTAAATAGTCTTTAAATTTCTTCCAATCTTCTTCCACTGTCTCTTTCTCCTGGTTTCGGATTCTGCCAGTCATCTCTGCCAGTCCCATGTAGTCAGTCATCTTCATCTGCCATTCTTCCAGAGTGGGTAGATCTGGTGTCTTCCAATACTTTGCGATGAGAATCCTTGCTGCTGTTGTGGCATACATAAAAAAGTTCTGTCCTTCTTTAACACCACATGGCTAACCATACCCAGGAGGAAGGCCTCTGGTTTCTTCAAGAAGGTATATTTAAATACCTTTTTCATTTCATTATATATCATTTCCCAGAAAGCCTTAATCCTTGGGCATGTCCACCAGAGGTGAAAGAATGTACCTTCATTTTCCTTACATTTCCATGGACTATTGCATTTTAATATTTTGTTGGGAGCCATCCAGAGTGGGTTGTATAAATAATAAAATTATTATTATTATTATTATTATTATTATTATTATTATTATTATTATTATTATTATTCCCACAACAACCCTGTGAGGTAGGTTAGGTTGAGAGGGACAGTGAGCTTCATGGACAAGGGAAACCTGGTGTCTCCTAGTTTAACAATCTAGGTGTTATCCTCTAACCACTACACAACACTACCTCATATTGAATCAATACATGGATGGAAGGAAGGGAGGTTGGTGTCGGTTGATCCCAGCCAGGCCTCCAGGTGTTCCTTTGAAGGTGGAGAAAAACTGGGTGATGGGCAGGGAGGAGAATCTGCTTTGGGGGCAATCATAGTATCGTGGAATTGTAGCAGTGGAAGGGACCACCCTGTGCAAGGCAGGAATCTCAACTTGAGCATCCATGACAGGTGGCCATCCAACCTCTGCATAGACAACTCCAAGGAAGGAGAGCCCACCAGCTTCTGAGTCCATTTCACTGACCATCTGAAAGTTTTTCCTGATGTTTAGTTAGAATCTCCTTCATTGGCACTGAATCCGTTGGTTCAGATCCTGTCCTCTGGAGCAGCAGGAAACAAGCTTGCTCCATCCTCCGTGTGACAGTCCTCCAGATATTTGATGGTGGCTCTCCCGTCAGTCTTCTCCTCTCCAGACCAAAGGAGTCTGGATGTTCGAGGGGCCACCAAGGGCTGGCTCACTTCACAGCAGCTTTGTGCCCTCAAAGTGATCCTGGCTGAGGGTCTCCTCAGGTTTATATGGCTGCATAAAGCTGAGCAGAGCTCTTTCTCCCTCCTCTTTCAGACCCAGAACTGAAGCTCTGGCAGTTTTGACCTTGGGACTGGGGGGGGGGGATGGGGTCTGGAAAGCAGCTGTGTTAGAGCTGAACCTGAATTCACACAGGTCCAGAGTGCAGAGGACATTTTGCAAGCTTTGGTTCTGGGCCTTGCTTCCATCATCTCTGCGCTGGTGATGTTTGAAGTGTAGCTGGGGAGACAAAGAAGGAGACAGATATATTTTTAATGTGGGGCTGCTGCTTCTGTGATGTCCATGCACACCCAATGACAGAGTTGGCTGCTGGAGACTTGGAGACGGCAGTCTAACTTTTGCAGATCAAAAACTGGGACACGTGCCTTCTGGGATGTGCTCCCGGGCGAGTCGCTTGACCCGCATTGTGCTCTGACCCTCCAAAATGCGCTTTTTCAGGGCAAGAGTGTTGCGGGAGAGAGCAGCACCCAAAATGGCCACCACAATCATGCACGAAAAAATGGGACGTCCCGTTTTTTGCGGGACACTTGGCTGGTGTGATCCCTGCTTGGCCAACTGGAGGCAACAGATGAGGAGCATCTCACAGAAGGATGGAGGCCTCACACAGGACATCCTAGGAAGACATGGGGACATTTTATACTAAGGGCTGAGCCACACTCATCTTTTCTCTGCTCTTTTCAGGCATAGCCTGCGCTCTGAAGCTCTTTGGCCAAGTAATTATATTTTTTTTCCTTTTTGCCCCCAGAGCTTTCTCTGTGAAAAGCTGCTCTTTGGCGCTTGTTCGGAGCCAACATCCACCTACAGAAAAACCAAATGGATGTTTGTTCTGATTGAACACTAAAGAGCAGGTTTTTGTGGTGAAAGCTGCAGAGCAAAAAGATCACAGGGCAGTTGACAGAGTCCTTCTGGCCATGTCAGTTTCCTTCCTTCCTCCCACCCACCCTCTGGAATACTTGACAGCCTCGTCTCTCTGTGTGTGTAAGTAATCTGTGGGAAAGTCGAACAGGGACCATCTCCCAGCTGTCCCAAGCCTCTTCTGCACTTCTTAGCTCTGCCCTTTTATCTGTGCTGGGAATAGTTGGCTGGTCCGCTGCTGCAGTCTCCTCCTTCTCTCTTTCATTTAGATGATGGCAAGCCCCCCAACCCACACCTGGGTCCCCCGGAGGAGAGGCTCGCCTTGTACGCCCTGCAGAAGCAAGGCCTGGTCCCTGAGCACGTCGAGACGAGGCGACTTTACAGCCCCTTGCAACCGGACATCGAGCAGGTAAGACCCGGGTGGGAGAGGCAGCAGTGAGTCTCAGGGTGCAGCTGTCATCGTCTTGAAAGCCCTTCTGTGTCAGGCCAGTGCCTGAGGGGGAAATCACGTCCCCAAATAGCCGGATGAAAGATGGAATGCAGTAGGGATACGATAATCTTTATTGTCATTGTCCCATACAGAACAACGAAATTGAAAAAGTCTACAGCAGACATTCAAAAACCAGCAAGCCTGCTATCCCAGCTATCCCAGCCTGGTTAACCCCCTAAAAATACACCATAATTAAAGGCAATATACTCCCAGAGAGACTACCTTAAAGGTAAAGGGACCCCTGACGTTAGGTCCAGTCACGGACGACTCTGGGGTTGCGGCACTCATCTTGCTTTACTGGCCGAAGGAGCCGGCATACAGCTTCCGGGTCATGTGGCCAGCATGACTAAGCTGCTTCTGGCAAACCAGAGCAGCACACGGAAACGCCATTTACCTTCCTGCCGGAGCGGTACCTATTTATCTACTTGCACTTTGACTGCTTTCAAACTGCTAGGTTGGCAGGAGCAGGGACCGAGCAACGGGTGCTCACCCCGTCGCGGGGATTCGAACCGCCGACCTTCTGATCGGCAAGTCCTAGGCTCTGTGGTTTAACCCACAGCGCCACCTGCGTCTCTATCATTGTCCCATACAGAACAACAAAATTGAAAAAATCTACATCAGACATACAAAAACCAACAAGCTTGCTATCCCAGCCTGCTTAACCCCCTAAAAATACCCCATAATTAAATGCAATATACTCCCAAAGAGAGTACCTTACACTGCGTTTAAAACCAAAATCGCATTTGGATAAAAACTGTTTCTCAGGTGGCTAGTCCTACTCTTTATAACCCTGTACCTTCTTCCAGAAGGCAAAAACTAAAAGAGATCATTTCCGGGGTGCGCATTATCCTGAACTATCTCTGCAGCTTTCTTATGACACTTGGAAGCATAGATTTGATCCAAGGTGGAAAGAATGCACCCAATTACCTTATTTTTTGCTCTATAAGACTCAATTTTTCCCTCCTAAAAAGTAAGGGGAAATGTGTGTGCGTCTTATGGAGTGAATGCAGGCTGCGCAGCTATCCCAGAAGCCAGAACAGCAAGAGGGATTGCTGCTTTCACTGCGCAGCGATCCCTCTTGCTGTTCTGGCTTCTGAGATTCAGAATATTTTTTTTCTTGTTTTTCTCCTCCTAAAACTAGGTGCGTCTTGTGGTCTGGTGCGTCTTATAGAGCGAAAAATACGGTATTCTCTCCGCAGTCTTTACAACTCTGGACAGCATTGTTTTTTCCTTGACTGTGCAGCTCCCAAACTACACACAGGACAAAGATTTACATCAGCAGTTCCCAAACGTTTGGGGCCACCATCTCGTTCGTTCCATGAACTCATCCATAGCGCCCCTTCTGTGCCCAAAGTTATTGGGCTCCGTCTGTCTAGATTTCACTTTGTATTCCCGAGAGGTGATGCTTTGAGGGCCTACTGCGCAAAGAAAGAATAGCCAAAGCATCCCTGAAGCTCTCACAACCAACCCCAGCGGGGGAATTTGAACTCATGCCTTTATCTTCCCTCTCCAGGTTTGTCTTTTCCCCAGAAACAGTCAGCTTCCAGAAGAAACCCCTTGCCCCCTTTCTGTCAATTCCTCTCTCCAGAAGAAGGGAGATGGAGCAGGGCTGTTTGAGCTCCCAGAACGAACTCTCCCTGCCTCACAGCCTCTTTTCTCATTTCAGGGGAAAATCCAGATGTGGGTCGATGTGTTTCCCAAATCCTTGGGGCCGCCTGGGCCCCCGTTCAATGTGACCCCACGGAAGGCAAAGAGGTAATACAGACTCCTATTTGCCTCTGTCATACACTCACACCCACACCACAAGAATTGCCCTGCTGGACAATCGCAAATATCCTTCGATTCCTTCATTGAGGGGGGTTGGACTTGATGACCCTCGGGGTCCCCCATTCCAGCTCTACAATTATATGATTCTATGAGTTTATTTAATCCCCTACCAAAGCCATCCAAGATGGCAGCTGGTCTGTGGCTGCATCCAAACCGTGCATTGAAAACACCCTCCAAGGAGGTTGAGGGCACAATTGTCATATGTGGTGGGGTTGCACAAAAATTAAACGCTTTTGGGATATCATGTATGAAGAATTAAAGAAAATGTTCAAAGAAACATTTGTAAAAAACAAACAAACCAGAAGCCTTCCTTCTAGGTATTTTGTCAACAGATATCCCAGGTGATAAGAAAATGATATTTTTATACGCAACAACAGCAGTGAGAATGTTGGTTGCCAGAGATTGGAAGGGAGAGAAAATCCCATTGAAGGAGGAATGGCAGATAAAAATGTTTGAGTATCTGGAACTTGCAAAAATGACAGAAATAATCAAAAGTTTACAAAAAACCCCCAAAAGTTTACAAATGAGTGGGAATGTTACAGAGGGTATTTAAAAAAACATTGTTCCCAGCTAAAATCTTTAGCATGCCTGGACTAATTTTTTGCAAATTACATGATTGATAAATATTGTATTGGATATAATATAGATGATGGTTAAGGTGATAAAGGACGCAGTAAAAAGAAAAAGAAAAGAAAAAAAGGAATAAAGCAGGGAAAAGACCCGCAGTGAGATAGACGGAAGTCACCCTTAAAAAGTAGAAGACTATCTAATCATGATTTAAGAAGACATATGGTGTTGAAACTTTTTCATTAAGTATGGGTGTTTCTTCATGATTTTTTCGATGTGTTTTGTGTATCTTGTGTTGTTTTGAAGGTGAATGGAAGACTTGTAATATCTAATGAAATCAATAAAAAGCGTTGCAAAATAAATAAATAAAGCAAGCGCCCTCCAAGGAATCCTGTTTAAGGTGGTTCATTAAGGGTGCTGGGAACTGCAGCGCTGTCTGGGCCAAACTATAGTTCCCAGCATCCTTTGAGAGATGTGATTCCAGTGCAGGGTAGGTGACCATAGCCTAGATGCACCCACTGAACCCAATCTCTTTCCCGTTGGGTTTCAGGTTCTACCTGCGCTGCATTATCTGGAACGCCAAAGACGTCATCCTGGACGACCTCAGCATCACGGGGGAGAAGATGAGTGACATCTACGTCAAAGGGTAGGCCATCCTGCTGGGGCGCAGGGGAGGTCCTGGAGATGGGCATTAGCCCCTTAGCATACAGTCACCAGACGTCCCCGGTTCCCGGGGTCAGTCCCTGGATTTGCGAATCTGTCCCCAGACAAATTCTGTCCCCAGAATGTCCCCAGATTTGCAAATCTGTCCCTGGGATACGTGGCAGCAACAGCCTCAGCAGCCCGGAGCCAGCCTGGTAGCTCAGTTGGCTCTGGCTGGCTTCAGGAGCTGCTCACTGCTCACTGCCCGCTGCTGTTGTTTAGTCGTTTAGTCGTGTCCGTCTCTTTGTGACCCCCTGGACCAGAGCACGCCAGGCTCTCCTGTCTTCCACTGCCTCCCGCATTTTGGTCAAACTCATGCTGGTAGCTTCGAGAACACTATCCAGCCATCTCGTCCTCCATCTTCCCCTTCTCCTTGTGCCCTCCATCTTTCCCAACATCAGGGTCTTTTCCAGGGAGTCTTCTCTTCTCATGAGGTGGCCAAAGTCTTGGAGCCTCAGCTTCAGGATCTGTCCTTCCAGTGAGCCCTCAGGGCTGATTTCCTTCCGAATGGAGAGGTTTGATCTTCTTGCGGTCCATGGGATTCTCCAGAGTCTCCTCTAGCACCAGAATTCAAAAACATCCTGTTGCTACTCAGCCTCAAAAAGAAAAGAAAAAAAAAGTGTCCCCGGATTCATTGAAAGCAATCTGGTAACCATACCTTAGCATCTGCTTTAAAATAGACCCAGGTGCCTTTTGGTATCTTGCAGTCACTTGTCACAATGTTAAGGATGCACCTGTGCCAGAAAATTTACCCCCCAAAATAGCAGGCGCTCCTCCTTCTCCTGTTTGAGTTCCAAGATGCAAAGGAAGCTGATTTTCTCTCCCACCCGTAGACACTGATAGGTTGCTAAAGAGGTCTGTCCCCCAGTTTTTAATTTGCTTTCTGAGATGAAAATACCTAAAAAGCAAAACGTACTTGACAACAGCGGCATGGATGCTACTAGCTCAGGGACCAAGGGGACCAAAACTTTGCAAAAGAATGGGGAAATTTGTAATTTATTTAGGAGACCGTTGCAAGCAGATGAAAACATTAGCAGGATTTTAATCTCACTTGGAATGCAACAAATACAATGGAAAATATGGTTGGATGCAAAATATAGATTATGGAATTATATTGTAAATGTTGACAATACGATCCATGAGGGAATGGGGGAAAGTCTTGAGGTTCAGAGTAATCTCTATATATGGATACACATTTGCTATAATTTTATATTTGTAAAATCAAATAAAAATGATTTCATAAAAAAAGGAAAATGTTCTACCCCTGTCAGCTTGGAGTTAGGAACAGCTGCTAATTTCAGGCTGTAGCTTGTCTGGCTGGCTACAGTCATACCTCAGGTTACAGGTTGTGTGTTTTTGGCTTGCGCACCGCGCCGAACCCGGAAGTACCGGAACGGGTTACTTCCGGGTTTCAGTGCTAATGCATGTGCAGAAGCGCTAAATTGCGCTTTGCGCATGTGCAGAAGTGCTGACTCACAACCCGTTGTGTGCAGACATAGCGCTGCAGGTTGCGAATGCTGCGGGTTGCGAACGTGCCTCCCGCACGGATCATGTTCGCAACCCGAGCATCCACTGTATTTTGAACATGTCCTTGATTTGCAAAAAAGAGCCCACCTTCATCCTCACTTGCACAGGTGTTATGTACTTAGTTGAATAGGATCCAAAATGCAGCAATCTGGTTGGTCCTAGAACAATAGGATTCAGAATGCAGCAGTCTGATTGGTCCTAGAACAATAGGATCCAAAATGCAGCAGTCTGATTGGTCCGCAGGAGCCACCGAATCCAACTCCAGGTGGAAGTGAATCCGCAGCCTGATTGGCCTACAGGAGAATCCCGGAATTAGCCAATCACGTGGGGCCTATTGTGTAAATAATGTATATAAAGCAGACATTTCGGGGGAACTCCCATTTCTCACTACTATGAGCTGAATAAAGAGCATGAAATCCACGCTCGACTCCGAGTATCTTTCAACAACCACTAAGCATCCGGACCTGTTTGCTCCTTTTGCAGGTGGCTGATCGGTTACGAAGAGAACAAGCAGAAGACGGACGTGCATTACCGGTCAATGGGAGGCGAAGGGAATTTCAACTGGAGGTTCGTCTTCCCCTTTGACTACCTCCCTGCCGAGCAGGTCTGCTGCGTCTCCAAGAAGGTGAGTGTCCCTGGACTGAAGGAAGCTCTGTTGGTCCCGGGCTGTTTTCTGACGAACAGCAGCAACAGGGACTGACGCTACACAAAACACACACATACACACCCTTCCACTTCCATCATCTCCAGTCTCTACGACTGCATGGGCAGACCAGTGGCAGAGTTTGGGGCTCTCAAATTTTAGCGGCACCCCGTGTCATGCCAAAATTTGGTGCTTTCCCTCAGTCAGGCTGGCTAATAATAATAATAATAATAATAATAATAATAATAATAATAATAATAATTTAACCAGGTGACAGCAAAAACTGCAAAAAAATTAGCAGTGACAATTAGAATAAGATCTATTACAGTGGTACCTTGGTTCTCAAATGGCTTAGTTGTTGAATAAATTGGCTCCAGAACGCCAAAAACCTGGAAGTAACACTTTTCAGAAGCCAAATGTCCGATGCAGCTCCTGCAGCCAATCAGAAACCGCGACTTGGTTTTGGAATGGTTTCAGGAGTTGAACGGACTCCTGGAACGGATTAAGTTTGAGAACCAAGGTACCACTGTATTTCATTATTGATGTAAACCTCCAAAATGTATTTTGTATAGTTAAGTTTTCACCTCTATCTTCAGTACACTATTTTATTTTATTTTATTTTATTTTATTTTATTTTATTTTATTTTATTTTATTTTATTTTATTTTATTTTATTTTATTTTATTATTTTATTTTATTTTATTTTATTTTATTTTATTTTTTATTGCTATGGCTAGCAGCTGATGCAAATAAAGATTCTCCTGATCTGATATAACAGTAATAATAATAATAATAATAATCACCTCCTGGCAAATAGAAGGGGAAGAAATGGAGGCAGTGAGAGATTTTGCTTTCTTGGGCTCTATGATCCCTGCAGATGGTGACAGCAGCCACGAAATTAAAAGACGCCTGCTTCTTGGGAGAAAAGCAATGACAAACCTAGACAGCATCTTAAAAAGCAGAGACATCACCTTGCCAACAAAGGTCCCTATAGTTAAAGCCATGGTTTTCCCAGTAGTGATGTATGGAAGTGAGAGCTGGACCATAAAGAAGGCTGATCACCGAAGAATGTATGCTTTTGAATTCTGGTGCTGGAGGAGACTCTTGAGAGTCCCATGGACTGCAAGAAAATCAAACCTCTCCATTCTGAAGGAAATCAGCCCTGAGTGCTCACTGGAAGGACAGATCCTGAAGCTGAGGCTCCAATACTTTGGCCACCTCATGAGAAGACTCCCTGGAAAAGACCCTGATGTTGGGAAAGATGGAGGGCACAAGGAGAAGGGGAGGACAGAGGACGAGATGGTGGGACTGTGTCCTCGAAGCTACAAACATGAATCTGACCAAACTGTGGGAGGCAGTGGAAGACAGGAGTGCCTGGTGTGCTCTGGTCCATGGGGTCACGAAGAGTCGGACACGACTAAACGACACAACAACAACAACAACAACAACAACAACAACAACAACAACATTTTATTTGTACCCTGCCCATCTAACTGGGTTGCCCGTGCAACCCTGGCCCATCTTGCCCTGAGCAGGTCTTGTGTTCTGTCTGCTGCCGAAAATGTGGCCTGGTCCACCCCACCCCCCTGCAAAAGCGACGGCTCTCCAAAAAAGCTTCTGAGCAAGCAACCCCCGCTGCACCAATATTGATTCCCCCTCCCCATGCGCCAGCCGTCGCTGGATGCAGGAAACAAACAGCTTGTAAAATGTTTTGCAAAGGTAGAAATAATGAGTGACAAGCTGGGCTCTGGAGGCGGGAGACGCATTCCTCTCCGGTGGGTTTTGATCTCGCCATGTGCCGTTTGAAGTCCAGCTTCATTACTTGTGGCCGTAAAAAAGAAGAAGAGAGAATTTTTTTTTTTTTGGGGGGGGGGGGGGAGACGAGAAGCAAAGCGGCACAGGCTTGAAGTTCAAACCGAAACCCTCAGATGGAAAAGTGTTCTGCCGCAGCGGCACCTGCCATGAAGAGAGCCAGCTGGTGTGGCAGGCGAGGCCTCCAGGCGTCTTGGGCATAGCAGCTGTGGAAGGAAAGGGCCCATGGGGTGGGGGCCTTCCTGAAAGGTGGCGCTGTGCCCTCAAAATGGATCTGGACTTTCAGGGTGCTGTGCATCCAAGACATTTCCAAGCCCTCTGTATCTGGACCACACATTAGATAAACATGATAGAAGAATCCTCTATGTCCCTTCGTTTTCACATAGGACATGTAGCTGTGCCATCCAAATCTCAGGGCCTATCCCTTCTTGTTGTTGTTGTTGTTGTTGTTGTTTAGTCATTTAGTCATGTCCGCCTCTTTGTGACCCCCTGGACCAGAGCACGCCAGGCCCTCCTGTCTTCCACTGCCTCCCGCAGTTTGGTCAAACTCATGTTTGTAGCTTCGAGAACACTGTCCCACCATCTCGTCCTCTGTTGTCCCCTTCTCCTTGTGCCCTCCATCTTTCCCAACATCAGGGTCTTTTCCAAGGAGTCTTCTCTTCTCATGAGGTGGCCAAAGTCTTGGAGCCTCAGCTTCAGGATCTGTCCTTCCAGTGAGCACTCAGGGCTGATTTCCTTAAGAATGGATAGGATTGATCTTCTTTCAGTCCAAGAGTCTCCTCCAGCACCATAATTCAAAAGCATCACTTATTCGGTGATCAGCCTTCTTTATGGTCCAGCTCTTACTTCTGCCCTATCCCTACAGATCCAAAATACAGTGGTACTTCAGGTTACATATGCTTCACGTTACATACGCTTCAGGTTACAGAGTCCGCTAACCCAAAAATATTACCTCAGGTTAAGAACTTTGCTTCAGGATGAGAACAGAAATCGTGCATCAGCAGCAGCAGGAGACCCCGGTAGCTAAAGTCATGCTTCAGGTTAAGAACAGTTTTAGGTTAAGAACAGTCCTCCAGAACAAATTAAGTACATAACCAGAGGTACCACTGTACCTGCATCTTTTAATCTAATCCACTCTTTTACCCACACCAAACATGCAGCTTCATAATACATCTCCATATGTGGAAGCACAAAGCCTCCTCTATCCTTCCCTCCTATGAGTATTTCATACTTGTACCTTGGCTTGGCGTGCTCTCTTCCATGGGGTCACAAAGAGTTGGACATGACTAAACGACTAAACGGGGGACGCAGGTGGCGCTGTGGGTTAAAGCCTCAGCGCCTAGGGCTTGCCGATCGAAAGGTTGGCGGTTCGAATCCCTGCGGCGGGGTGCGCTCCCACTGCTCGGTCCCAGCGCCTGCCAAGCTAGCAGTTCGAAAACACCTCTGGGTGCAAGTAGATAAATAGGGACCGCTTACCAGCGGGAAGGTAAACGGCGTTTCCGTGTGCGGCTCTGGCTCGCCAGAGCAGCGATGTCACGCTGGCCACGTGACCCGGAAGTGTCTCCAGACAGCGCTGGCCCCTGGCCTCTTAAGTGAGATGGGCGCACAACCCCAGAGTCTGTCAAGACTGGCCCGTACGGGCAGGGGTACCTTTACCTTTACCTTTAAACGACTAAACAACAACAACCTTGGTCTTTCCCCCCGCCAAACAAAATTTCTTTGATATTTTTTCCATTGTTTGAAACAATTTGTGGCTCCTTCTATTCAGCCATGCCTTCCTGGGACTGAGGTACAGAATCACAGAATTGTAGCCCTGGAAGGGCCCCCGAGGGTCATCCAGCCCAACCCCCTGAAATGCAGGAATCTCAGCTAAAGCCTCCAGGACAGATGGCCGCCCAACCTCCAAGGAAGGAGAGACCACAACCTCCTTCATTTCTTCTGCCCCAAATCTCCCAGCGTTCAGCTTCCTTGGATGTCTGCAAGTCCTCGTGCTAAGAGAGAGGGAGAAAACCTTTTTTCTTCCCACTTTCTCCCTGCTAGGCATCATTTTATAAACTTCAATCTATCAAGTTGCCTATTTCTCACCTTTTCTCTGAACTAAAAAGTTGCAAACGTGGAAGCTGCTCCACCCCCTTTGTCATTTTGGACAATATCCTTTTTGAGGTGAAGCCAACAGAGCTTTACATAACATTCTGTATGTGGTGGCACCATAGGTAAAGATAAGGAGAAGAAGAAGAAGAAGAGGAGGAGGAGGAGGAGTTTGGACTTGATATCCTGCCTTTCACTCCCCGTAAGGAGTCTCAAAGCGGCTAACATTCTCTTTTCCCTTCCTCCCCCACAACAAACACTGTGTGAGGTGAGTGGGGCTGAGAGACTTCAGAGAAGTGTGACTGGCCCAAGGTCACCCAGCAGCTGCATGTGGAAGAGCGGGGTAGCGAACCCAGTTCACCAGATTACGAGTCCACCGCTCTAACCACTACACCACACTGTAAATGACCCCTGGATGGTTAAATCCAGTCAAAGGCGACGATGGGGTTGTGGCGCTCATCTCACTTTCAGGCCGAGGGAGCTGGTGTTTGTCCACAGACAGCTTTCCAGGTCATGTGGCCAGCAGGACTAAACTGCTTCTGGTGCAACGGGACACCGTGACGGAAACAAGAGCACATGGAAATGCCGTTTACCTTTCCGCCGCAACGGTACCTATTTATCTACTTGCACTGGTGTGCTTTTGAACTGCTAGCTTGGCAGGAGCTGGGACAGAGTGATGGGAGCTCACCCCGTAGCAGGTATTCGAACTTCTGACCATTAAATCGGCAAGCCCAAGAGGCTCAGTGGTTTAGACCACAGCGCCACCCGCGTCCCATAGATTTATATAATGGCATTATGATATGGCCAGTTTTGTTTTCTGCTCCTTTCCCAATGCCCCCTGCTATGAAATTTGCCGCCTTCTCACAGAGTGGGAGAACGGATATGTCCTTGAGTGATGAACAGGCATGGAGACCTGGTGTCTGCGCTCTGGCACAAGCCGGACCTCTCTGGGATAGCGCACTTGTGTCAAGTGCCCAGCTCTCATGAGGTGTCACCTGAGCTGCTGGAAGTCGGTGTGTGTGTGATAGATAAGATAACACATTATTTGCATTAGCCAATGGCCATAACAACAGTAAAACATTACAGTATATGCAGAAAAGGAAGTTTGAAATAAGAGCACAATTTAAAGTCCTGAATCAGCCGTCAGTTAGTGGCCCTTATTCTGATTGCCCCTGCTATGAACCTGGCGACCTTTGCTATTATCTGCTCATTTTGATTTGATGGAAGAAAGGACATTGAGGCAGTGGTTGAGCGCCCTGAGATGCTTAGTACGAGTGGGGTGAGGATCTCATTCCTCAGGTCTTTGTAGAGAGCACAAGACAGGAGGATGTGTGCCGCTGTTTCGGTGCTACCATCTCCACAGGGGCAAAGGCGTTTCTCAGACGGGATCTTTAGGAATCGACCCTCAAGTACCACAAGATGGCAAAACATCCAGTCTTGCAAGTGTAAAAGCACGTCTGTATTTTTGGATAATATGTTTGTGCAGATATGGGGCCAGAGAATCAAAATGGAGAGGTGGAAAATGGACATACCAGGGCAGAATTTCCTTATAGTGTCCAGGTTGTTCTGATGCTCGATATCTTTTAGACGTTGACCAATTGACTGTTTGCTTTAGTAGGGCCCATAGTGAGTAACCGGTGGGGGGGGCAGAGTGAATGAGCTCCCCCACCACCCAAGGGTGCTCCTGGCCCCAGCACATGAACGAACCCCGGGACTGAATCAGCGGCCAACATGGAATTCCAATCTGGATTTGCCAGGCCTGCTCTGTTCCCCTGCTGGGCTCCACCCTCTCTCCAGATCATCGTTCCTCATTATTTTATCCTGAAGCGTCAAGCCGGGCTTGTAAACCCCCTCCTCTCAAAAGAAATGGAGCCAGGAAGCTCTTTCGGTGCGCACCTTGACTTTGGAGGTATTTGTAATTGTGCCTCGAAGCTGACACCTTGAGGTTAATCCTACATGAGGCCGTTTCCCCCAGATGTTGCTCTGGAGGCCTCCTCTCGCCATTGTCTGAGGCTATGGGCCCCCCACTGGTCCTCTGGGGAGCTCATTACGAAGATGGATACTTTGTGTGCCTCCCTGGAATGTTCTCCCAGATGTTTGTTTTGAGCTGGTTTCATTCCGACCCCCAGCAAAAAGAGAGATTTCGGTCCTCCCTGGCAGTGGAGAGGCTAGTTCTTCCACCCTGAGCTCCTCGCAGGCTGCTACCCAGTTATCCATGCCCCGTAGCCTCGGGGGCCCTGTCCAATTTGGCAAGGTGCTCTGGAGGCTGCCCAGCTGGTGTAAAAGCTCCCACAGAGATGGGCAAACCACCCCACTGGAGAAGGAACCGGTGTCCCGCAACGATCAGGTTGGGTTCCTCCTTCATGTTCACTCTCTCCTGGACGTCCCAGTGCCGATAGTACCAAGTCAAGCAGAGCGCGTTGACCCCACTGACCCCAAAGTGAAATCCTTTGTCACACAGCACAGAGTTAAACTATGGAACTCCCTCCCACAGGATGCAGGGTTGGCTTTCGGGAACATGAGACAAATTCATAGAGGGCTATCAACGGTTACTGGCCAGGAATGCTCTGCTCTGCCTCCACAGCTGAAAGCGGATTTCTGTATGCCTGTTGCGTGGCGAGTTCCTGCCCCCCCCAGTGGAAATAAAGACACATGACACAATTATTAAGGTTAATTGGCTAAATAAGGCCACAACTTTATTGGTTACAGGTAATGAGCGGTATTGGCTTAGGCATTGGTCCATTAGTTTGGGAAAGGTTAACCACCAGTAGGGGGAGTCCTGCTGATACACATCAACTAGGAATTCCCCCGGGGTCACCAATGTGGGGCGTGCCTTAGACCCTAACCTCCTCAGGCTTCGGACAGGGCCATGGCCCCCGGAATCCTTTATCGGACTACCCTTCAATATGTGGGGCAGGTGATGGCGCTTCCTCCTCTCTTCCAACTACAGAGCAATACCAGTGCCTAACCGGAAACAGGAAACAGGTGGGAAACAGGAACAGCTGGTAGGCGGCAAAAGAGGGAGATCCCCGGCTGCGTCCGGCCAGGGGGTGACGTGGCTGGGGAGTCCTTCAATTGCAGGGCGGAAGTGGCTTTGCTGGGAACAACAAGAGAGGAGAATGTTCTTCTGTTCAGATTCTGCATGCAAATCCCTTTGAGGCATCTGCTTTGCCACTTTGAGGAGAGGATGCTGGACCAGTTGGGCCACTAGCAGGCAAGTCTTTGGCATATGCACTGCCAGGGTGTAACAACCCAACCAGCACCCCCAAATTTAGTTGTGAGCGCCGTCACTGAGTCTGTCAAGCAAGCGCCGCCGCTGGTGTGGCGCGTCTTTGCTAAATGAATGCACAAAGTCGAAAGTGAAACGGTAGGTATACATTTCGGTAATACCTAGGTATATATGTATTTTGTTTTTCCAGCTTGATCAAAATTATTTATTATATCTGACAAAACGAGTATGACAAAACAAAACATGTTTAAACGAGTTTTGTCAGAAGTCTTTTTTATTTAAGTGTTTAATTAAGTATTATTTAGGAAGATTAAGGTTTTTTTATGTACGTAAATTTGCTTTTTCTTCTTTCTTCTTTCTATATTTTCTTTTCTTTTTTCTTAATTGTTTTTTCTTTAATTTTTTTTTTGTAGTATGAGATTGTAAATGCTTTGTAAATTCTTTCTATAAGTGTGTAATTTAAATTAATAAAGATTATTTTTAAAAAACCAAAATAATTTATAATATCATAACAGGTAGATAGTTAAAGGCTAAGGTGGCTTCAGTGGCGGGCACCTGGTGCTCCCCAGAATTCAGCACCCGGGTGCCCTGCACCCCTTGCACCCCCGGGTAAAGATGGCCCTGGCCATTGGCCTGATCCAGCATCCTCTTCTCACGTTCTTATGACCAGGGCCCTCTGCCTGCAGTGATGGGCTGCAGAACATCTAAGCCCAACACATGTTCTGCAACATGCTAAATTTCGGAAAGACCAAAGAAAGAAGAGCTCTTTGATCCACCTCCTCTGGGTGAAGCCCAAAGCCATGTGGCCAGAAGGCTTTCTTTCATACAATGGCTGGTGCAAACCAGTTGAACAGCGAGTTCATCGCAGGGGGTTAAATGAGATGCCCCTTTGGGTCTCTTCGAGCTCTGTAATTCTGTGCTTCTGTGATTCACCACTGATGCCATGTCCTACCTCAATAATTTTGTAAAAAATTCTGTGCTGAGAAAATATAAATTCTGCATCCGGATTAAAAGATGGAAATTAAATAAATGTGCCCAGCCCTGCCTCGATTAGTCTATATCTACTGGTTAGTTTTGTGGCTTTGTTTCAACATTGTCTGCACTTGTTTTGAATGTGTTATTTCTGGATCCTTCCCTGGGATAATTTGGTGATAAATAAATAAAGGTGATGGGGGAGGGGCGATTGATTCAGATGGGGGCTGATGCCCACCCATTGCCTGCTGTAATTCATGCTCAACTCCTAATGGCAGCTTCTTAGAGTTCACCTCTTGATCCTTCAAAATGCTGCCGCCATGTTAAATGCTGGGTTTCTTGATGTTGGTGGATGCCAAACACTCAAACCTAGCCTTCAGTTTAGCTGATAAAATGAAAGAAACCAGAATATTCATCCTTCTAACGGAGCATTTCCCATCTTCCCGTGTTTGTATGAATGCAGGAGCATTTCTGGAGCCTGGACAAGACAGAGAACAAAGTTCGTCCGCAGCTGGTCCTTCAGATCTGGGACAACGACAAGTTCTCTTTTGATGACTACTTGGGTGAGTGGCAAGCGTCTCTTCCCCCTTTGGGCTGTCTTTGGACTCTTTGCCCCTCATTTCACTCTGCTGTCCTCGTCGCTTAACTTGTAGCATTTCCAAAAATTAGTTTTGGGATTGGCGGGTGCACAGCCAGGCATAGTTTCCCCCTGGACTCTTTGATTGCGCATGCATTGAAAGGAAGCACAGAAAGGAAACTTGATGTGGCATCAGGATTTTTCCCTGTGCCAAGACATCGGCAATGCAAAGAAGCAGCACTGGACATGGAGGCCCGTGCAAAAACCAAGAGGCAGATTGAAAGCTGGAGCAAATCGGTGTGCTTTGCGCAGTTGGAATGAAGCCCAGAATTTAAATGCAGGAGAATTTCCCGATCCTGTGTACAGGTGAACCACTGTGCATAGGTGACCTGCCACTGGTTGGCAGCCACAATATGGAACTGATCAAACTGGCAGCTGTCTGGCAGCTGTGACTTGTGCGGGAGCCCATAAAGCAGACCCAGACAGTCTCCTTTTGAGAGATGGTTGAACTCATTTTCTGTTCTTCCCAACACTGGCGCATGCCCAGCAAGGCTGAGTAGGTGTTCCTTACTCTTCCAAAGAGGAAAGGCTTCTCTTCTGTTCACAAGTATTGCCTTCCAGTGGCATTGAGTGACCCCATACAGTGGTACCTCGGAAGTCGAACAGAATCTGTTCCAGAAGACCGTTCGACGTCCAAAACATTTGGAAACCAAGGCACGGCTTCCGATTGGCTGCAGGAAACTCTTGCAGCCAATTGTAAGCTGCATCGAACGTTCGGGTTCCAAAGAACATTTGCAAACCAAAACACTCACTTCAGGGTTTGCGGCGTTTGGAAGCCAAAACATTAGACTCCCAAGGCGTTCGGCTTCCAAGGTACAACTGTACAACCATTCAACATCGGCCTTGCAAATTGCCATTCCTCCAATCATCTGCCGCCAGTGTGGATTCTTAGTAGACCACAAATTGCCATGAGTCCACAGTGTGATGTAGCAGCAGCAAATAAAAAAATAAAAATGCTAATGCTGTTCTAGGCTGCATCCACAGAAGTCCAGTGTCCAGATCAAGGGAAGTCCGAGCCCCACTCTATCCTGTCCTGGTCAGACCACACCTGGAGTCCATTGTCCAGTTCTAGGCACCACAATTTAAGATGGATATTGACAAGCTGGACCATGTGCAGAGGAGGGTGACCAAGACGATCAAGGGTCTGGAAACCTAGCCTGATGAGGATCTGGGTATGCTTAGCCTGGAAAAGAGGAGACTGAGAGGAGATCTGAGAGCCATCTTCAAATATCTCAAGGGCTGCCACATGGAAGATGCAACAAGCTTGTTTTCTGTTGCTCCAGACACAAACAAATGGATTCAAATGACAAGAAAGGAGAGTCTAACTAAACTTTAGGAAGAACTTTCAGATGGTGAGAGCTGTCCAACTGTGGAATGGACTTCCTCGGAAGATGGTGGACTCTCCTCTCTTGGAGGTGTTTAAACAGACATTGGGTGGCCACCTGTCAAGTCTTTTCTATCTGTGATTCCTTCATTGCAGGAATGACTCCTGGGGGCCCCTTCTAACGCTACAATTCTATCATTCCTTCCAGGTGACCAGAATGAAAGCATTTATGAAAGTCAGGTCTTTGTTCTCTGTTTCGGTCACAAATAAGTGACATCTATAACTGTGGGCAGCTGGGCTGTCAAAAACCCCTGCATGCTAGTAACTTCAGCAGACCGCTTTTCTGGTCAAGGGTGGCGATGGCGAAAGCAACCTGTGTGTCCATATTGTGCGGAACCATGCTTCATGCATGGAGTCAGTGGATGTTGGCTTCCACACCATGGCAGATTGCCCACAAATAACACCCCTGTTGCTGGCAGAAGCTTGCCTAACCCAAGTCCTCTGCAGCTATCCAGCCTGCTTCATTCACAGCACTGGGCTCCTCCTTTCTTCCCGCCTTGTAGGTTCCATCCAGCTGGATCTCAACCACATGCTGAAGCCAGTCAAGACAGCCGAGAAGTGCACAGTGGACCTGCTTGACTCCGCGGAGAGGGTGGTCTCGCTCTTCGAGCAGAAGACAGTGAAGGGCTGGTGGCCTTGCGTGGCAGAGGAGAACGGAGAAAAGACCATTGGAGTAGGTCCCTCTCTTCTCTTAAAAATCATTTTTATTAAATTTTCCACTTTAACAATCCAATCAAATCACATTAAATATTCCAAATTATACATATACATATCAAATAATCTGAATATTCTGCCAAATTATGAATTTTTAATAGGACTTCCCATGCTTCAAGTTCGGAGTTCAACTCGAAGGTTCCTCTCTTCTCATTGCACAATGAAAGCCTTCTCTGGGTCGAGCAGGGGTGGCAGGATCTGGGCCATGGCTGTGGGGTCTGAGCTTGTGGGAACAGGCCAGGAAAGAGACCTTGGGATCGTGGCAGATCACTCAGTGAAAATGTCTTCCTAGTGTACAGCAGCTGTGAAAAAGGAAAATTCCATGTTTAGGGATCATTTGGAAAGGCCTTAGAAAACAAGCCTGCCAGTCTCAGATATGCAAATCATTATACAAATCTACAATGTGACCTCGTTCAGAATACAGTGTGCAGTTCTAGAATTGATGGAGGTTCAGAAAAGTTCAAGGGGGTGGAGGAAAGGTTGCATTTGCATATTTTTAGCTTAGAGAAAAGGGGATGTGGTTGAAGAAGATTTTACAAGTTGTAATGAAAGCAGATAGGAAGATGCCGAACGCTAGAACCAAACAGAGTTGCCCGGGAAAGCTGAACGTTGGATGTTTCAGGGCAGACAAAAGAAAATGCTTCTTCACACACACAGTGCATAGATAAATTGTGGGATTTGATGAATTAAGTTGTATTTCTATGCTTCTTTTCATCCAAATGAATCCCAAAGCACCTTACAAACAAGAAATAACCATAACAGAACTGAACACCGCAAGTACGACGTAAATCATAGAAAACAATGAACAAATTGTCAGTAAAGGAATTGCAATCTTGAAGTCACTACTAACAAAGCAGCAACTAAAAAGGAAGCTAAACACCACAGAGGTTTTCTGGGGTGGCCGTTCTGGGCCTTTACATCATCCTGAATCAGTAATGTACCTAAATATTCCAGGAAAATTAGACTCCTTGGGCTACATCTAACTCAGTCCTATTTAGAGCAGAACCATTAAAATTAAGGGGCAGGAAATTAGTTCTGTCTATTAATATCAGTGGGTCTGTGCTGAGTAGGACTAACACTGGATACAACCCTTTGTCTATCCAGCCAGGGTTCTCTGCCCTGACTGGCCTTGGTGCTCCAGGGTCTCAGGCAGAGAAGGGTGTCTCCTCCCCTCGGTCTCCTCAGATCAGTATTGTGGTCTTTGCATCTCAGTCCTCGAAATCACCCTTTTCTCCCATACAGGGAAAGTTGGAAATGACCCTGGAGATCATCAGTGAGCAAGAGCATGACGAGAGGCCAGCTGGATTGGGCCGGGATGAACCAAACATGAATCCCAAGCTGGAAGACCCAAAGTAAGAGGAGTTCACAGTCACCTTGGGTGCAAAAAGGGGCTCTGCGCCTGTGCTCCCTCAGTCCATGCTGAAGCAAACATTGGGAAGTGGGTTTGGGGGAAATGCCATGCCACGCAACAGGGCACTCCTTGCGTTGGTATTGCAGTCTGTTGTTTTATCCCATTGCAACACCCCTTCTATTGCATCGTCCCATCTCTTGCATGGCCCTATCGTGTGGCAGTATAGTTAGGGAGACAGCCCACAGGTTCTGGGTAGCTTGAAACTTTAGAAGACCTCAGAAGACCTTAAGGTAAAGGTAAAGGTACCCCTGACTGTTAGGTCCAGTCGCGGATGACTCTGGGGTTGCACGCTCATCTCGCTCTATAGGCCAAGGGAGCCGGCGTACAGCTTCTGGGTCATGTGGCCAGCATTACCAAGCTGCTTCTGGCGAACCGAAGCAGTGCACGGAAACACCGTTTACCTTCCTGCCAGAGCGGTACCTATTTATCTACTTGCACTTTGAGGTGCTTTCGAACTGCTAGGTTGGCAGGAGCAGGGACCAAGCAATGGGAGCTCACCCTGTCGTGGGGATTCGAACCGCCAACCTTCTGATCGGCAAGTCCTAGGCTCTGTGGTTTAGACCACAGCGCCACCCACATCCCATGCGCCACCCGCGTCCCACCAGAAGACCTTAGTGCAGAGTAATTTTACAGTGAAGGAGACAGGCGGAGGTCTTCACCCTGGTCCTGCCCATGCCTGTCTCTGTGGGCTTCTGAAAAGCCTGTGGTTGCCTCGACCTTCCATCTCAACCCTGCCCTGTCTCACCTGCTGCGATTACGCACATGAGCACCGGGGGATGTCTCTGTCCAAGGGCACTGCCCTTCTGAAGGGTATCTGGCCCATCCTGGCACCGCTTCCAGGATTTCTTGGCCAAGCTGTGTCTCTCTTTGTCTCTCTTTGTCTGCAGGCGCCCAGAGACCTCCTTCCTGTGGTTTACCTCCCCCTACAAGACTCTGAAGTATATCCTGTGGAGGCGGTTCAAGTGGGTCTTCCTCGTTTTCCTCTTAATCTTCATTGTGCTGCTCTTCCTGGGGATCTTCATCTACGCCTTCCCGGTAAGAACCACAGGGAGTTGGTTAGATGATAAAATGCACGCACACTCCATGTCCAAAGTCATAGAATCATAGAGGTGGAAGGGACACCGAGGGTCATCTAGTCCAACCCCCTGAAATGCAGGTATCTCAACCAAATGGTATCTGAAGAAGTGTGCATGCACACGAAAGCTCATACCTAGAACTAACTTAGTTGGTCTTTAAGGTGCTACTGGAAGGAATTTTTTTTCTTTTATTTTGTTTCAACCAAATGAGCATCTCTCTATAGCAGGGGTGAGGGACCCTTTTCAGCCTCCCATGAACACTGACTTTGTTTTTCTGAGTCCACTTTTGCCCCGGTCTCCAGTTCAAGGTGCTGTTTCTCAATAGGCAATCCTAGAATTCTAGGCTTGGAAGGGACTCTGTTGGATCATAGGCGTCTCTAAGAGAAGCATAACAAGAAAGCAGCTTGCTTGGGAGCCCAACTCCTTCTTGGTGCTCAGTGTGGAGAGTCTCCTGGAAAGTGTTCCCAGCTTGAATCGCTTAAAGATGGAGCAGGATGCTTTATGGAGAGTCACGCAGGCTGCGTTGCTCGTTCCTGGGGCTTGAAAGGAGCTTTCTCTGCCCCCTCCCGAGGCCTAAATGTGGAGGAAGGGGCTGCCGCCTTATTAATCTGGACGGCAGAGTTTCCTCCCCACCCCCAGGCCAGCCCTAGCTACATTCCACCTGTCCAGCTTGGTACGGGGCAAAGTTCCCAAGTACCTCCGTTTTTAAGCGCCGGAATAATTCATGCGGTGCCGCGAGATGTCCAACACAAACCCCGATAAGAAAAACGACCCATTTGCCCTGCTCCCACACATAACAAATTCTGCGGCTGGGATATTAAAAACATACTTGCTTGGCCTGGAGAAGGGAGGCCGAGGTGGCCAGGCAAATGAGGTGACAAATGGTCAGATCCTTTTGGGATGCTGGTTCCTTGCAGGGCTCAGCGCTCCCTGGCAATGTGGCAGACTCCCCATGTTTTTATTCCCCTGTCACCCTGGACACATTAGCTGCCCAGGAATGCGGCCCTAACTCATTAGCTGCCAGGTGAAGCCCAGCCTCCCTTATCTGATGAGCTTCCCAGATGAACCCAAAGCAGCCAGCGAAGGTGTTGTTGTTGGGGTGAGTCTGCTGGGCACCTATCCTGATGTCCTTTTCAGTGTGCAACCATTTCTGCACACAGTGGTATTGGGGAAGTTATGTATGGAATTGTAGTGTTGGGGGGACCCCCAGGGTCATCCAGTCCAACCCCCTGCAAGACAGGAATCGTGTGCTGGGCCCGGGGGTAACCCGTGAAACGCGGCCCAGGACCAGTCCAAAATCAGTCCGACAGGGCCAATGCAGGACACGAGGCAGGAAACCAGGCAAGGACAGGTATAGGATTTCAGGCAGGATCTGGCATACAGCAACGTTGCTCCCACAACCTGGGGCAGAGTCCGACAGCCTTTTATCTTTGTCAGGGTAACAGCTGGTCCTGATCCCCCAGCAACTCACCTCCCTGTCTCGCCCGAAGGCAAGCACTCCTCCTGCGAGTACTCAGGTCTCTCCTTCTCTCAGACCTCAGTCTCTGCAGCTCGGGAGATGTTGGAGGGTTACTAGACCCAGAGGCTGCCTTAGCCTCCCCTGACCCAACCGGTAGTGGAGCAGCTGTAAGTGATGGCCCAGCTGGAGGCAACGAGGTCATCCCTGCATCTGGAGCCAGGGCAGGCTCAGGCCCCTGACTCGGCCCAGCTGGTGCTTGTTGCAGGGGAACCTGTGCAGACTGGGACTCTTCAGGATCAGGCCCCAGACCTGGTTCAGATAATGCCTGAGGCAAAGGATCCAGTGTGGACTGAGACTCCTCTGATTCCGAGTTTGAGCCAGAGTCCCAGGCCATCACAAATCGCAACTGAAACATCCCTGACAGATGTCTATCCAATAGCTGCTTAGAAACCTCCAAGGAAGGAGAGTCAGTCTTCCAAGGGAGCACATTCTGCTGGTGAACAGATCTTACCCTTGGCAAACCCTCGTTCATTACTGCTTGGATCCTGCAGAAAATTCAAGCCGGGTATCCTGGCTTGTTTTCAATCTGTACATAACCCATATCTTTTGGCCAAAACAAGACAATGCCACAAATAAGAGCGTCGGAACAACAGAAGAGGCCTAGTGGGCCAGGCCAAAGAGGCCCAGCCAGATGCCCATTATGGGGAACCCCTAATCAGGATCCGAGCACAAGAGCAGATCTTCCCTCCTGCGGCTCCCAGCAGCTCAGAAGCATGCCACCTTGGACAGTGTTGGTGGTGCAAGCCAGCCATCGTGGTTAGCAGCCACTGGTGACCTAATCCATTTCTAAAGCCAACCAGTTGACTCATGCAGGTCCTTCGTGGCCTCACTGTGATGCTTGACAAAACCGCAGGAAAATCTCCGCTTCATTAATTGTCGATCCCACTCCCCTAGGGCTGCCATTTCATCCATAGAAAATGGCGTCTAGGTGGAATTTTTGAAAAGCGGCTAAAATGTACAGGAACACCTGGGCTTATGACCATAAAGAAGGCTGATTGCCGAATAATTGATGCTTTTGAATTCTGGTGCTGGAGGAGACTCTTGAGAGTCCCATGGACTGCAAGAAGATCCAACCTCTCCATTCTGAAGGAAATCAGCCCTGAGTGTTCACTGGAAGGACAGATCCTGAAGCTGAGGCTCCAAGACTTTGGCCACCTCATGAGAAGAGAAGACTCCCTGGAAAAAGACCCTGATGTTGGGAAAGATGGAGGGCACAAGGAGAAGGGGACGACACAGGACAAGATGGTTGGACAGTGTTCTCGAAGGTACCAACATGAGTTTGACCAAACTGTGGGAGGCAGTGGAAGACAGGAGTGCCTGGCGTGCTCTGGTCCAGGGGGTCACGAAGAGTCGGACACGACTAAACAACAACAACATTGGCAGCCCTTATCAGAAGTGTTGATTTTTTTGGTGTTTTTCATAAAAAATATAGGTGAAAAACTTCTCTTTAGACAAGAAACCTCAACAACTTTTGTGTCTGGCTTTTCACTTTTTGAAATATGGCAACCCTACACTCCACAGATCTTTTTAGAATATGGAACCAGATCCTCAGCATGTTTGCTCGGGTGTAAGGGCTGTAGCTGATTGGCAGAGCATCTGCCTTGCCAGAAGAAGGTCTCAGGTTCCATCTCCAATGACCTTCTCCCATTAGGGCTGTGAGCGATGCTTGCCTGAAATCCTGGGATGGTGGCTGCCCGTCTGTACAGACAGCACTGAGAAACATGGACTTGGTATAAGTCAGTGCCCTCTAAGACTTACGGCACAAGCCGAACCGTGTCTGCTCAGAAGTAGACCCTATTGAATTCACCGGGGCTCACTCCCAGGTAAAATGGCTCAGGACCTCACCCTTACTTTGGTGTCAATGTCTGCTGCCTGAGGTTGCATTTCATAGCAATTTGGATGGTGGAAGAAGCCCTTAAGTCCCTGGGATGAAGCAGAACAGAAATTGAGCTGGATATGTGAAAATGAGGGGGCAGCCCGACTCGTATTTCTGAAAAGCAACTGAGGCATGTCATGGAATTTTTCTGCTTTCATTTATTTAGAATCGTTCCCCTGCCCCCCACCCATCCCCTTCCCTCTCCCCATTTATTGAGGTTGCTGACTTGAATGTCTCGTCCTGGATTTGGGTTCTCTTCCCTGCTCTGTTACCCATTACTCTTTGGCAATAGTGCTAGTATTGGGGAAGGGCTGGGGGGAGGAATTGGTGACGCTCCGAGTATCAGGGACGCCCCCAAACACAAAGAGGCCTGGCAAGGCCCAGAGATGTGATTTCTTGCTTCATATCAGAGTGGATGCAGATGGAAAATTGCACAACGGCCGGCTTTTAAAACTGCTGTTCAGCTCATACATGGAAGATGGAGCAGGCTCGCTTCCTGCCCCTCCACAGGGCTGGACCCAAACCGATGGATTCAAATTCTAGGAAAGGAGATTCTGACTCAACATCAGGAAGAACTTTCTGGTGGTGAGAGCTGTTCAGCAGTGGAGCGGACTCCCTTGGAATGAGGTGGACTCTCCAGCCTTGGGGTTTTTCAAGGGAGGTTGGATGGCCAACCTATCAGGGCTTCAATAATAATAATAATTATAATATTTATACCCCGCCCATCCAGCTGGGTTTTCCCAGCCACTCTGGGCCACTCCCAACAGAATATTAATAACATGATAAAACATTAAAAACTTCCCTAAACAGGGCTGCCTTCAGATGTCTTCTAAAAGTCAGATAGTTGTTTATTTCCTTGACATCAGATGGGAGGGTGTTCCACAGGGCAGGCACCACCACCGAGAAGGCCCTCTGCCTGGTTCCCTGTAACTTCGCTTCTTGCAGTGAGGGAACTGCCAGAAGGCCCTCGGGAGAGGGACCCCGGTGTCTGGGCTGAATGATGGGGCCATGGAAATGCTGAGATTCTTGCAAGGCCAGGAGTTGGACTATATGATCCTCAGGGTCCCTTCCCACTCGACA
Organism: Podarcis cretensis; assembly: GCF_951804945.1. Taxonomy (NCBI): domain Eukaryota; kingdom Metazoa; phylum Chordata; class Lepidosauria; order Squamata; family Lacertidae; genus Podarcis; species Podarcis cretensis. The sequence continues at coordinate 1,781,581 of NC_137178.1, read as the reverse complement.
ATTCTACTATCCTATGATTCAGTTTGCTGCCTTGCTGGAACAGGTGGGTGGGAGGCTATAATGTTCTTCCACGGCCACCTCTTTCCCACAAGGCAGATGTGCCCAGGGTAGCCCACCAGCCCTGCCCAGTGGACAACAGGAGCCTTGAGAACCCCCCTTCTGATGCTCTCCTAGGACTGCGCACAAGTCCCAGGGGGAAGAGGTCCAGTGCTCAGTGGCAGAGCATGCACTGTTCATGCGAAAGGACCCAGGTTCCTTCCTTGATGGCAACACCATCCTGTGCTGGGAAAGACCCTGATCTCAAACTGAATAGCTCAGACATTAGAGCAGGAGACACCTAATCTCAGGGTTGTGGGTTCAAGCCCCCCATTGGGCAAAAGATTCCTGCATCGCAGGTCGTTAGACCAAACGACCTTCACGGCCCCTTCCAACTCTATGAGTCTGTGATTCTAAACCCTGGAGAACCATCCCCTCTTGGTGTGGAGAAGGGAGGCTAAAGGCTGCTAACTTACGACTCTCTGGGTGTTCTTGCACTCCTGGCTTCTGTCAGGCTCAGCCACAGAAACAAACCCAAACCCAAACTGCAGAGCGAGATCCTGCGCATGATTCTCACATGGAGTGAACATGGGCAGCAGCCACAAGGGGCGCCTCCTGCTGCCACACCCCAGGACCTCTTTCTCCCCGTCTTGGGTGATGAAGCCTTTTTGGCTTCTGCCATCCCTCCAAGTTTAAAGAAGAAGAAGAGTTTGGATTTGATATCCCGCTTTATCACTACCCTAAGGAGTCTCCAAGCGGCTAACATTCTCCTTTCCCTTCCTCCCCCACAACAAACACTCTGTGAGGTGAGTGGGGCAGAGAGACTTCAGAGAAGTGTGACTGGCCCAAGGTCACCCAGCAGCTGCATGTGGAGGAGCAGGGAATCGAACCCAGTTCACCAGATTACAAGTCCACTGCTCTTAACTACTACACAACACTGGCCTTTTCCACCCAGATGGGAAGGCCCCCTCCCCATCCTGGCCTCACAGACAAGCCCTAAAAATAACAGCCTCAATATTTTGGAGGAAGCCTCCTGAAAGACAAACGGTGGGAAATTAATTAGGAGGTTCTCGTGTTCCACCGAGGGAGCTAGCTAATGGTGCGTGATGATGTGCCTCGCTTTGGACTCGCTGCTTTATGGGGCGTTCCTCCCCCCACCCTGCCCCCCCCCAATGGGAAGAGAGCCTCGTAAGTTGGTGCGAACGGCAATTTATTACACTGCCTGGGGTCACACTTCCCTGCCCCACCCCTTCCCGGTTGGCTCTGGTTCCTCTCGCTCTCCTTCCAACCTTGCTTTTTTAGGGTGGGGGCAACAGAACGGGCCAAGCGGTGGCTATCAGCCCGTCCCAATTAAATCCAGCGGGTTTGGAAGGGAACTGCCTGCCTGCGCTGAGCTGTGTGTATGTGTGAATCGGAGCTGCTTTCCACCTCCTTCCAAGCAGCATAAACATGGATGTCAGTTTGGCTTTGCTACAGATTTAATAAGGGAAGCGTTCGGAATATTTATGTGACGGGCTCCGTGCTGGAAAGACGGCCGGCCACAGAGGGGAGAATAGTCCAGAGGCAGCCAGAGTTGGGGGTCAGGATGGAGTTCTGAGCACATGAACCGGGGGCTTATTTATTGAAGACCTTTCTCTGCAGCTTTCTTCAGCAGTTTGCAGACTTTTCCCCAAGCCACTGTGCTCTAGGTTCCATTCAGAGGTGTCGGGGCACAGGTGGCGCTGTGGTCTAAACCACTGAGTCTCTTGGGCTTGGTGATCAGAAGGTCGGCGGTTCAAATCGGCGTGATGGAGTGAGCTCCCGTTGCTCGGTCCCTGCTCCTGCCAACCTAGCAGTTTGAAAGCACACCAGTGCAAGTAGATAAATAGTTGGGAGCTCACCACGCCGCGGGGATTCGAACCGCTGGCCTTCTGATCGGCAAGTCCTAGGCTTTGTGGTTTAACCCACAGCGCCACCCGCGTCCCTTATTATTAATAAGTACTATTAAATCTGGGTGGATTCCAACATATATAAAAACATCAGCTATTAAAAACCTCCCAACACAGAGCTGCCTTCAGATTTCTTCTAAAAGTCGAGTCGTTCTTCATCTCCTTGACATCTGAAGGGAGGGCGTTCCACAGGGACGGCGCCACTACCGAGAAGGCCCTCCCTCAACTCACCCCCTGGGTCCATAAACTCATTCCCCTACCCTATCAAAAGCATGATTCCTAATGGCGGTTTGCACAACCCACTAAGGAAGACGGCGACTCGAGAAAATTCGAAACTGTCACCATTCATTGCACGTTTATTCAAAACCGAATTAAAACTATTCAAGTTGGATTGATTCAGCAGAACGGATGAACTTGACCCAGTGATAGCAGCTTTTCAAAGTCGGGTGGTTATTTATGCCTCTTGGCAACCCCCCCTGGTGATTCCCCACTCCCCTGCTCCCAAGGGGGGGGGGGTCCTGCCTGCTTTGGTAGGGTTTCCACATTTATTTATTTTGGGGCCAAAGCTTAAAAAAACAACAACACACTTCCGACATGGGTTGCCCTATGCCTGGGTCTTCCTGGACATTTTTGCTGATTTTCAGAAATTCCGCCCAGACGCTATTTCCGGCAGATGAATCCCAGCTACATCCGGGAAATTCTGGATGTATGGCAGCCCTGCGCTTTGGGAACTGCCGGCTTAATTCCCCGCCCTCCCCCCATTTCTAAGCGGTAGACATTAAAAAAAAAAAAATCAGCACAAAAGAGGACCATAAGTCCCTAAGAGTTGATCGGAAAGCCAAACGCTCCCTCTTTCTAGGTTATTATATGTTTCTTTCTCCCCTGTCCTTGCTGGTCTCCCCCCCCCCCCCATTTTTAAAAAATTAATTTTCCAAATTTACAAGAAACAAATAAGAAAACATTGTCCTTGCTGGTCTTGCCTGGACCTGGACACTGCCGGACTCTCCTGCCCAGTCCATCCTCTGTCAAAGACCTCTCTCGGTGGCAGACATTATTAGGAGAGCAAAAGAGGCAGCTGGGAAAAGTTATCGGCCGTTTGGAAGATTTTAACTGGCGCTCAGAATCTGTTTATGGACAAGGGGTGTTTTCTTCTTCTTCTAACATATGGAAGAGATGAAGCAAAACTGTTCCTGGAAATGAATATATCAGAAGTATTCTCTGCCAGGCCAGTAATGTTAATTTTTTATATATATAAAAAGAAATCTGTGCTATTAGGTATTTCCACATGGGTTTTTTTCTTCAGGAACACTTGTTGTTTTCTGCAAATTTGCTCTTGTTTTGGGGAGGGGAAAGAGCCACTTTTTAGGAAGGAGAGTATATATTTAAAGAAGATAAATATATGAGTATGCTAAGTAGTAGTAGTAGTAGTAATAATAATAATAATAATAATAATAATAATAATAATAATAAATTATTCTTTATACCCTGTCCATCTTGCTGGGTTTCTCCAGCCACTCTGGGTTGCTTCCAACGAAAGATTAAAAATGCATTAAAATATCAGTCATTAAAAACTTCTTTAAACAGTTAATTTGGATATGCAGAAGATATTAAAAACAAATTTAAGGAACCACAGAAAGAGGGGGAAGGAAGTCAAGTTCTAAAATGTAAGAATGATTGTAAAACCAGTGAAATGTATATATCTGAAAAGTATAAATATCGTAATTTTTGCTCCATAAGACGCACCTGACCATAAGAGGGGGAATGCAAGAAAAAAATATTCCTTCAAGGGAGCGCTGAGCAGAGCCTGTATGCATCCCAGGCTCTGCTCAGCGCTCCGTTTCACGAGCCGCGTGGAGCGTGTGTGCGGCGCTTGCAGGCTTTTCCCCGAGGCGGGAGAAGGGCAACCCGTCAAAGCCCCCAAGATCTGCACACACGCCCCGCGCGGCTCTTTAAAGGGTGCGCGGCTCTTGTGGGCTTTTCTGTGAGGTGGGGGAAGGGACTGAGGGGCTAAGCCAGAAGTTAGAACAGCAAGAGGGAGCGCTGTGCAGCAACCCCTCTCGCTGTTCTGGCTTCTGGGATAGCTGTGCAGCCTGCATTCGCTCCATAAGACGCACACACATTTCCCCTTACTTTTTAGGAGGGGAAAATATGGTAATTAAAATAAAATAAGCTAATTGCCCAGAGCGACCTTTCCTCACCTGGTTGCCTTGGTCTCCCTGCAGAACTATGCTGCCATGAAGCTGGTGAAGCCCTTCAGCTGAACGTGGGCCAGGGAGGAGAAGGAGCTGGAGAACCCGCTGAGATCCCTGGACGATGGCGCCTTTCCAAAGTCATAGCCCGACCTCTGCCACGCTGTGCAAAGGGGGAAAGGAATTGGCGGTGCCTCCTGGCCGAAACTGCACTCTTTCACACACACACACACACACACACACACACACAACCCCTCCCTCCCTACTTTTCCAACCCTGCGACTGCTGCTCAGGTGACTGAACTGGTATACCAAAGCTGGCCTTTCCCCAACCCTCTGCAGGCTTGTTTTCTGTACAGTGGCACCTCTGGTTGCGAACGGGATCCATTCCGGAGGCCCGTTCGCAACATGAAAAGAATGCAACCCGCAGCGGTGCACTTGCACACGCGTGAGTCGCGATCCACTGCTTCTGCGCATGTGCGTGATGTCATTTTTGCGCATCTGCACATGCGCGAGCGGCAAAACCCGGAGGTAAGCCTTTCCGGTACTTCCTGGTCGACGCAGGATGTGACCTGAAAGAACGTAACATGAAGCGGATGTAACATGAGGTATGACTGTATAGAGAAGCTGAAAGAGCTTCCTTGAGACTTCCCTTGGATACTGGGACAAGAAAATGGTCGCTTCTTGCCCAACTGTAGCTGGCCCAGGAGGAGAGCTGGATCCTCGCATGAGACTTTCTCTTCCGGCATCGGCAAGGTGCACGAATCCTCTTGGAAATGGGAAAAGCATGGTCCAGTGGGTTTTTAGGATCCGGACCCCGGAATCCTCCACACCTCATAATCCAGATACTCCCCAGCGTTCCTGCTTACCAGGGGTGGGTCCTGTTTCACGATCCCTCCCCCGGAAAAAACTCTGCTTTGATTGGGTAGATTTCTGGGGCGCCTTATGCAAATATTCATGTGAGCTTCTTCAAGTCTCAGCCCCCTTCTCCACTCTCCAGGATCTCTAGGGCTGAAATCTCTGGGGCACCCACCTCTCGTGCCTGGGTCAATGCAAGCACTTGAACAGAGGGCCGCCATTTTCCACACTGTGGCACTTAAAGTATATTTTGCGCTGTTGGCCAAAGATTGGAGGGCAATGACATTTTTCTTTGGATCAAATACCCTATTTGTTGAAAAATCTGTGGTGAGCAGGCTTGGAAGGAATTAATGAGCAGAGCAGATGGAGAAGATCCATGTGTAATGAGAATTGGGGTGTGTATTATTTCACCTGTGAACTGTTTGACAGCACCCCAAATCCTGTGCTCATAACCGGGGATTCAATTTTGTTTTAATTTTAATGAGAAACTATCCAATGCACACTTTCTGATCTGCAAATTGAAACACACCTGATCTTTGAAATTCACACTTCTCTGAGTTTTGCCGGTCAGTTCCCCGGCCAAACAGTGTGTACAAAATGCCATATATTAGAAAGCAAGTGTGCATTAAAAATGCAGACAGTGGTGAAACTGGCATACAAAAATGCATTATGCTGGAGAAAATTGCTTTGCAGAAATGTGTACATTAGTCAAAACTGCATACAAAAATGTGTACATTAGGAGGAACTAAAGTGCCCATGAGTGTGTTTTTAAGAAATAGCAAATTGTTGCCAAAATGTGGAGAACTGAATTTAAGATCAGAAAAAAGAGGAAACCATAGAAACCGAAGCAGACAGATGTGTCTATCATGCATCTAACTAATTCCACAATTGTCACAGGCAATCAAATTGTTCAAATTCTGATAAGATAAATCAGACCGTTACAGAATTCAGGGCAGATGAAAGGAGAAGGAATTGATGAGCCACTAACATATTTGGTCAAATGAAGACAAGAGATAAGAGGACTGGCGGAAGACCAGAGAGGAAATAGAAGCATTGTCAGACTGCAGAAAAATGGGATAATCATCTCTGATGGAGCAGAAAGAAATTTGGAGGGCCATCTGGGTGGATGTTCTCCTGCTGCAGCTTCATTCCATGTTCTTGTGCCATCCCCATGCACTTCTGCAGGGCTTGAGCAGGAGAACTTCTCACTGGATGGTGCTCTTGAGAAGCAGGTGATCAGGGTTAAAATTCACCAAGTTTAGACTGACTTCCAAACATTTCAAAAATAAGTACAGTACTAGGCAATTTATTTTGGACAGCATTTGCAAAGACCTTGCGATGGGGCTGAAGACAGAGGCTGCTTCCCCCCCCCCCCTTAATGCAAAGTTGTCAAGTTTCAAAATGTGAAGAGATTGAAAACGTTGCCAGGTTTCACATTGGTGAGAAATGCTTTTTTCAGATCTGCCCTCTGGCAGCTGGACCTGCCACAGCTGTCGACTGATGGCAGGCTGGACTAAGTTATTATTGGGCTGCAAAGGAGAACACTCACTCTCTCACACACAATTCTTTTTACTTTTACTTTTTCTAGCAACTCCTGACATGCTTCCAATCTGCCTCTGCCCGTTTTCCAGTCCAAAGCCTGGACCTCCCATCAACCGACCTACTTTGGCCAGCCTAATGTGGCTGTTGCCCCATTAGCAAATCTGCAAAAACTGGAATGGCAGATTTTCATTGCTTTGCCGAGCAACCCTTTGCCTGTCTGCTCAGAAGCAAACCCCGCTGAATCCCTTAGGACTTACTCTGAGAAAAGTGTGCTTAGGATCACAGCCATAACCATGTAAATTAACGGAGTACCTTTTGCTCAACTGGGCTGCCAATTTCAAGACAAGTTGTGATTGCTTTTTTCTCTCTCATGCAAGTGTTTTCTGAATACTGTGCCTTCTCTGGGGCCTGGAAGTTTGCTTCCCTGCCCTCCAGAACAATTGTTTTTACTTCTTATGCAAATATGTGTAGATTTAACCAGTGCTTTTACTTCTTAGGAACTGAGCAATTTAATTGGCTTACAATTTATTTCACTGGTTGGCAGCCAGGGGTGGAGCAGAAATCTAATCCTGTTCATGTTTAAAAGTGAACCTACTGAATTCTCACTTTCTGAAACAAGAAGGGAATCGAAATGCCGTCATCCGTCGAAATTCACTCTCTTCTGAATTTTGCAATGCAGTTCTCCAGTCTCAGGCAAGGTGACTAAATGTGTACGTTTGTGAAAGTAATATGAAAAGATTCACTATGTAAGGGGGGGGGGTTGCTTTGCAGGAATGTGTGTGTTAGGCAAAATTGCATCCCCCCAAAATTGAGATTGTTAGAAGAAATTTACGCTAAAATGATGACGGATGTTCATGAGGACTTGGAACTTCAGAGTGGAAAAATGAGAAACCGAGAGAAATTCACCCATCCCTAGCAATGGTCCCACCAAATGGCAACCATTCAGCAGTTGGGGGAATGATTCTGCTGATAGTGGCCCACATGTGTCCTCTTGGACAACCCATGCAGAGGCGTTTGGACTCTGATTTAGCATATCCTCAACAGACCCCTGCAACCCACCCCCTTGCTTGCTCAAAGGGTTTATTCCGTTTCCTGGCCTGGGTGCTGAGGCCCGAAAGGCAGGCTAGGCTTCCTGTCCCATCCAGAGGGAGCCAGCCCCAATCAGTTCTGCATTTTATTTTATTATTTTATGCAATATTATGGAGCACCTTCTGCAGGCCTGATCTTTGCTGCAGCTGAGACAAACCAGAAGCCACATATAAAACTGCTTCAGAGCTGCTCCAGAGCTCAGGGCTCTTTGAAAGGGAGGTGGCTGGGAGTTTTCTGTATCACCTGTATTTGCCTTGGAAGCAATATCGCAATTGCATTGCGGTTACCAATGAAATGCTATTAAACCTCCCGCATGCCTCTGGTGTTTTATTTTCCAGAACATGAAGCTCAGGGGTGTGTGGGTGGGGTGTTTATAGCTCTCCCATCTCCCCCCTCACAAAACCCCCCCAAAACACGTGGAGAGCCATTGCATCTGATGCCACTTAGCAGGGAATCAAATGGAGGTGTGTCGCCATCTTGTTTATCTCCATTGCACTGGGTGAAGAAGGTGGGACGGCTCAGGATTCTTTCAGCTGCCAGCAGCTCTCCTGGTGGGTTCAAGGAGAGGCCTCTCCCTGCACATTTTGCAGGGAACGCCAGGTCCTCTGCATGCAAAAATTAATATAAAACCCAAATCCAGTCCTTCTGGATTAGGCTACGGTGGGTCCATCAAGTCTTGGGTTTAAGCACAGTGAAGCAGATGCCAAGTTGCCAAGCAAGGCATTTCCGGGCTGCTTTGTCCCTGGTTGGCATCTGGTACCCAGAGACACTGCTCAAGTTGTAAAGGGGGCAGAGGGTTGGAGTGGGCAGACAGCCCTGTTATCCTCTGCGGGGTCCCCAGGGCTGCTGGGAGAGAGTCCATGCCCTGGTGAGAAACGATTTAGGGGCCCACTCAGCAAAGGCAGACTGGTTAAAATTATTTATATAAAACAAAAGCGCAACCTCATTTTTACGCCAATAATAAATATGATGGCATTCAACCCTGCTGAGAATATTACATTCCTAGTGGCTAGTATTGATAACATAAGCATCATCCAAATGATCGTTGTGTGGCGAGTTCCCGTCCCCCCCCCCCCAGTGGAAATAAAGACACATGACACAATTAAGGTTAATGGGCTAAATATGGCCACAACTTTATTGGTTAGAGGTGATGAGTGGTATTGGCTTAGGCATTGGCCCTAACAGACTATCCTGCTTCAGCCTGTTCGCTTGAAGTCCAGGAAGGGTTAACCACCAGTAGGGGGAGTCCTGCTGATGCACATCAACTAGGAACCCCCTGGGTCACCAATAAGGGGCGTGCCTTGGGCCCTCACCTCCATAGGCTTTGGACAGGGCCACGCCCCCTAGAATCCTTCAATATGGGGGGCAGGTGATGGCGCTTCCTCCCCCCTCCATCTACATAACAATACCCTTACCAATGCCTAACGGCCAATACCAAGAAAGTTGTGATGATTTGCTACGAGGTAGACGAAAAGCCAAGTGGCTGGGGCCAGCTTGCAAAGTGGAAAAAATTCCTACCAGGCCCCTCAACGGCGACCAACCGAGGTCCATAGCAAGGTCAAAGACGAAAACCTTAAAGGGCGGGAGGGTGGGAAACCGGAGCAGCTGGAAGTGGCAAAGAGGGAGATTCCTGGCCACGCCCCCAGGCCAGCTGATTGGCTGGCCAGGGGATGACGCAGTCGGGGATTCCCTCAATCGTGTGAAGGCTGAGAGCCAGCCCCCGCACTCATGGTGGGAGAGTGAAGCCCGCAACCCCACCTCCTTTCCAAGTCGGAAGTGGGTTTACAGAATGAACCATGCACTTTAAACGTGGAACCTGTACACGTAACACAAGACAACACGTGTCATGCAAACAATTCGTTGCACACATACAGGGTTCACTTGCAGAAACCTACAAAGGGGGCTGCGCATCGTGAGGTGGGACAGTGCGGTCATAAGGTCCAGGCGCATGAGCGAAAGTTCGTATGGAGTCGGAAACGCTAGGAGACTCTGGGTTCGCGGCAATTTTGCAAGCCGCTGTTCATAATTGTGTGTGTGTTGAAGATGAAATACATATTTTGTTAAGCATTGCACAAAACATGTGCCAGATAGTTGTACCAGCTTCCCCTCCACTTGGTCAGTTCTGGGAGTCCCTCTTCCCTCCTGCTCATTCATGTTCATATAAGGGGGTTAGACTAATTAACAGAGAGTAAGACTATTTGTGGCTAGGAGACATCTTGGCATGCTATGACCTGCCACACCAGAGGCAGAGGGCCTCTCTGAACAATGGTTGCTGGAGCCATAGGCAGGAGTGAGTTCCTGCGCTCAAGATCTGCTCATTGGCTTTCCCCCTTGGGACATCTCGTTGGTCCCTTTGGGAAGCCACCTGCTGGATACACAGGCCTGATCCAGCTGCAGGGCTTTTCTGACGTGCTCAGGAGAGTAAGTGGGAACAGTGATTCAGCAGGGATAGTAGTATTGGAAAGGTGGGGTATAAATCTTTATCATAAATAAGTGGGAATCAGCTAAGAGGTAGGTCTGTGTCATCGTTCCCACCCACCATCTCCACTTCTGGGAATTATTCAGAGCTTTGTGGAAATCCTATGTTGGCTATCCTGGCTCCTAGCCATTAAGAGACCCACCCTCTTCCCTTGATGGCCGTAGATGTGATGGAGGACTTCCTTTTGTCTCTTCTGGAGAGTCCACCACCTTCTGACATAGACCTTCCACAGTTACTGTCGTTACAGTAATAGCTGATTGACTGTAGAATGGTTTCCCTTGGGAGGTGGTGGACTCTCCTCCCTTGGAGGTTTTTAAGCAGAGGCTGAATGGCCACTTGTCAGGGGTTATTTACCTGTGAGTGCTCTCCTTATTAGTGCACCTGTGATTTGCTGTTAGGAGGTGAAAAGGACTCTCCACCTGCTTTCTCTACCCGTTGCATCATTTTGCAAACCCAAGCTTGTGCTCTCTCTCCCCAGTGGGAGGGGAAGGGAGGCAGGTAATCCTCTGGCAAGGTTGGTCTCCAAGAAGGCAGCCACGTTGCTGCACACTCCTTGGCTTTATGTTGGAATCGTTTCAGACCCGCCGTGGAAGTGTGCCCCTGCCACCACCGCCAGGGAGATCTCCTGCCAGGAACCCTCTGACGGCCTCCCACACCACCTTCCCGGCTGCTTTCCCATACCTCTCCCCTCACGTAATCGCCACGGGCCCGTCTGAGCCAAGCTTTGCTCGTAATGCTTTTTGCAGGATGCCCCTTGAAAAGCTCAACCCACGAGATGGTTGGATTTCCCCCATCAGGCTGGTTCTAACCCAAAAATTCCTGATGAGCTGCAACCGAGACAAGAACATACCAGAATGAAAGGTCATTTCAAAACAAACCAGCCTCCTTCCTTGGAGGTTTCTAAGCAACGGTTGGCCGGCCGTCAGTTGGGGATTCTTTAGCTGGGATTCTGGCATTGTAGGGGGTTGACTAGATGGCCCTTGAGGTCTCTTCTGACTCTGCAATTCTATGATCGTATGAACCTAAAGACTATGAGCCTACTGAGTGGTAGAGAGTGGGAACAGTCCTCTCAGGGGTAGGATAAGATGAGATGGTTATAGGAGCCGAGAGAAGGAGAGATGAAAGCAAGAAAGTTGAGGATGAGGGGAGAGAAGCCATCTATGTAGCGTTTGGGGCCTTCCTCACAAGGCGTTTAGTTCGCATGGGATCTCTATGCTTTGTTCACACATTTTATACGGTGCCTCGACACCCAATCATTATCCTCCTGTATTTTCTGGGTGGTTCCTCCATCTTCTCCCAAGATACAGGATGACTTTTTCAGAAGAATAAAATAGTAAGGCAATCTCTGGACAAGGCTCACCTGCCCGCTCTAGTTCATTCCTTGGTAACTTCAAGGCTGGATTACTGCAATGCATTCCATGTGGGGCTGCCCTTGGGTCTGGTCTGGAGGTTTCAGCTAGTGCAGGATGTTGTGGCTAGACTGGTGATGGGAACAGATGACAGCCAACACTTGACCCCAGTGCTAAAAGACCTGCCCTGCCTTCCTGTCTCAAGGCTCATGGACAGGTGTACAAAACTCTGAATATCTTAGGGCCTTGCTCAGTCCCTATCATCCTGAAGCGTGGCCTCTGTGTTGTAGAATTTCCACCTCTAGGGAACTTCCTTCTATGAGAAGTGAGAAAGGAACCATCCCTATGGAGGGTCAAAGCTGTTTTATTTTGGGAGGTGTCCTCCATGCTTCTCAAATGTTCTACACTTTTTTAAGATTTTGAATTCTTCAGGTTTTGAATTCATTTGTGGAGGTTTAAATGGGATGCAGGTGGCGCTGTGGGTTAAAGCCTCAGCGCCTAGGGCTTGCCGATCGAAAGGTCGGCGGTTCGAATCCCTGCGGCAGGGTGCGCTCCCGCTGCTTGGTCCCAGCGCCTGCCAACCTAGCAGTTCGAAAGCACCTCCGGGTGCAAGTAGATAAATAGGGACCGCTTACCAGCGGGAAGGTAAACGGCGTTTCCGTGTGCGGCTCTGGCTCTGGCTCTGGCCAGAGCAGCGATGTCACGCTGGCCACGTGACCCGGAAGTGTCTCTGGACAGCGCTGGCCCCTGGCCTCTTAAGTGAGATGGGCGCACAACCCCAGAGTCTGTCAAGACTGGCCCATACGGGCAGGGGTACCTTTACCTTTACCTTTAATGTAGATCTCATTTTTTTGCATATTATATTTTTTTATTGTTGTGAGCTGCCAAAAGACCTATACAGGATGCCTATGATTTATAAAAGCCATCCTGGTTTCTGATTTTATCCCAGAATGTCCTACTTTTCCTTAGGATGCCCTATTTTCGTTAGAGAAATGCTGGAGGGTATGGAGTTATCTGACCCCTGAGCCGTCCTGTATAGGGAAGTTTGTTTGTTTTAAAAAATAATAATAATGTTTTATTATGTTTTTTATATATGTTGGAAGCTGCCCAGAGTGGCCGGGGCAACCCAATCAGATGGGTGGGGTATAAATCAAAAAATTATCATGATGGAATGGGGAATCTCTGTTTTCATCAGAGAAATGTTGGAGGGTATGCAGTGAGTGCCTTGATGGCCGAAAGTGAGGAGGAATTAAAGAACCTTTTCATGAGGGTGAAAGAGGAGAGTGCAAAATATGGTCTGAAGCTCAACACCAAAAAAACCAAGATCATGGCCACTGGGCCCATCACCTCCTGGCAAATAGAAGGGGAAGAAATGGAGGCAGCGAGAGATTTTACTTTCTTGGGCTCCATGATCACTGCAGATGGTGACATCAGTCATGAAATTAAAAGATGCCTGCTTCTTGGGAGAAAAGCAATGACAAACCTAGACAGCATCTTAAAAAGCAGAGACATCACCTTGGCAACAAAGGTCCGTATAGTTCAAGCTATGGTTTTCCCAGTAGTGATGTATGGAAGTGAGAGCTGGACCATCAAGAAAGCTGATCACTGAAGAATGGATGCTTTTGAATTCTGGTGCTGGAGGAGACTCTTGAGAGTCCCATGGACTGCAAGAAGATCAAACGCATCCATTCTGAAGGAAATCAGCCCTGAGTGCTCACTGGAAGGACAGATCCTGAAGCTGAGGCTCCAGTACTCTGGCCACCTCATGAGAAGAGAAGACTCCCTGGAAAAGACCCTGATGTTGGGAAAGATGGAGGGCAGAAGGAGAAGGGGACAACAGAGGACGAGATGGTGGGACAGTGTTCTCGAAGCTACCAGCATGAGTTTGACCAAACTGCGGGAGGCAGTGGAAGACAGGAGTGCCTGGTGTGCTCTGGTCCAGGGGGTCACGAAGAGGCGGGCAGGACTAAACGACTCAACAACAACAACAACAACAATGCAGTGAGTGGGTGAGGGGAGATACCAAATGAGAAGGACAAACAGGGGGAGGTTTACTTATTTATTTTGTGATGGTAGCAGACGTTGCTGAGATTTGTGTCCCCCTACCCTGCACTTTCGTTCCTGCCTGGTCCGTCTGCACATGCGAGCACATAAGTGCACCAGGAAAAGGCCTACGAAGTGCCGCCGGGGCCCGGAGCGCTGTCTCTTGTGTGCGCATAAAAGTTAATTGCAGAATGTTCCACTGCTTAGTGAAGTTTGTGATGCTTGTTTTCATATTATTTCCTTGGTCTTTAACTCTTGTGTTGTGCGTAATTGAAGGCTGGAATTATGGAGTGTGCCGGCTGCCCGTAGGGGAGGCCACAACAACATACCTTTGTGTTCCTGCGCGGGTGTCGGCTCGGCCTGGCGAGGCGGAGGGCTGCCAGGATTAGACGCTGGCTCGCTGCCACACCGCAAGCAAGATGAACTCTCGTAACCCCAAGTAGCAGACTCCCGGGCTTCGTGAGCCCAAGGTCCACCCCCCATTTATTTGCTGCATTTACTGGTCTCTTTGCAAAGTGAAAAATATCACATTTTATCTTTTGCAAATAACCACCAACACCGACATGTCAATGGTTGGAAAGTTGTCACTGAGATGTTCGTGTTACGCAGAGTGTCTGGGGCAACCCAGCCAGATGGGTGGAGTAGAAATAATATAATTGATTAAAGTACAATTATACTGATACATTAATCGGGGAGGGGGGGTCATATTTCTCTCCATGGTGTGGGAAAGGAGTCTTTTAGGACATGACCTGAAATGTTAGAAAGGAAGTCCCACCAAATTGAACACAAATGCTATGGAAGTTCCTTTCTTTTCACAATTTGAAGTGCATGTGTTATCTTTTGGTGCGTCTGATTTGAAACTAAGAGCCCCAGATAGATAGATAGACAGACAGACAGACAGACAGACAGACAGATAATTAAGAATTAATTACTGGTATTACAAGTTCCCAAGCCAGGTTTAGGCTCATTTCATCTGAGTATTTTGAGCAGTGGGGTTACCCAGAGACCCTGCTCCCCAATCCTGACCCTTTGCCCAGGGCACATGTGGGGCTTTTTCACCAGCTAACAGGGGCTCTGGTAGACTTGCCGTTGCCTTGATTGATTGATTGATTGATTGATTGATTGAGTGCATTTTTAAAAATATACCTATTCATTTTAAAAAAGAACAACCCTCAAAACAGTTTACAAAAACTCAAACATTAAAATTAAGCTAAATTAGTAAAACAGAAACCGGGCCAGATGGATGGGGTGTTGTTTTGGTCTAAACAAAAGTGTTTTTAGCAGGTGCTTGAAAAGAGCACAGGAAAGGCACCCGCCTGGTGTCAATAGGCAGGGAGTTCCAATGGGTCTGTGCTGCCACACTAAGTGATCGAGTCCTTTCAAATGCAGAATGAGTAATATACGTGGCACCTCTATTAGTTCCACTTCCACCGATCGAAGGGGTTGATTGGCTGTGGGCTATGGCAAATTCACAGGAAAACTTGTTGTTAAGAACCCTATATACTAATAGTAGGGACATGGGTGGTGCTGTGGTCTAAACCACTGAATCTCTTGGGCTTGCTGATCGGAAGGTCAGCGGTTTGAATCCCTGTGACAGGGTGAGCTCCAGTTACTCAGTCCCTGCTCCTGCCAACCTAGCAGTTTGAAAGCACACCAGTGCAAGTAGATAAATAGATACCGCTCTGGTGGGAAGGTAAACGACATTTCCATTCACTCTGGTTTCCATCACGGTGTCCAGTTGTGGTTTAGTCCTGCTGACCACACGACCTGGAAAGCTGTTTGTATATGATCGCTGGCTCCCTCGACCTGAAAGCAAGATGAGCGTCGCAACCCCATAGTTGCCTTTGACTGTATTTAACCGTCCAGGGATCCTGGTGGGATGGAAACATCCCCTGGAAAGCTTCTGGGGAGAATTTTGGACCCAGCAAATGTTTTGTGCCAAAATTACTTGCAAAGTGAGAGCAGAGCAGAGACTTGACATCCTTGTCCCAGGAATGGCTCCAACTCCACTGAGCGGCAACACCCCTTCCTTAGGATGAGGGGAGGGAGCCCACTTCCCTGCCATGTGCTCCTCCTGCTGAACATTGCAGGTTCATCTCCTGGCATCCCTGAAGGATCTTAGGTGGAAGGACCCCGGAGAGAGCTTTTGCTTAATGAAGCAAAGTAATGGCATTGCAGATGGCAGCATCCCATGATGCTTGAATTATAGAATTGACAAATTGGAAGGGAACCCCAAGCCTCATCCAATCCAACCCTCTGCAACGGGGAGTGGCCACCGAGACCATATAACACTGTTCCTGAGAGATCTGCATTGGCTCCCAGTACGTTTCCAAGCACAATTCAAAGTGTTGGTGCTGAACTTTAAAGCCCTAAATGGCCTCGGTCCAGTAGACCTGAAGGAGCGTCTCCACCCCAGACACCAGGGTCCAGCTCCGAGGGCCTTCTGGTAGTTCCCTCCCTGCGAGAAGTGAGGTTACAGGGACGTAGGCAGAGGGCCTTCTCTGTGGTGGCGCCCGCCCTGTGGAATGCTCTCCCATCAGATGTCAAGGAGATAAATAACTATTTTACTTTTAAAAGACAACTGAAGGGGGCCCTCTTTAGGGAAGTTTTTAATGTCTGATGCTGTATTGTTTTTAATATTCAGTTGGAAGCCACCCAGAGTGTCTGGGGAAACCCAGCCAGATGGGTGGGGTATAAACAATAAACTATTATTATTATTATTATTATTATTATTATTATTATTACTAAAGCATCCGGGGCAGGTGGCCACCCAACCTCTGCTGAAGAATCTCTAAGGATGGAGAGTCCACTCCATTTCCCGAGGGAGTCCGTTCTGCTGTCAGACAACTGGTCTACACACATAAAACAAATTCACGCACAGGCATCTTCCAAAAACCCATCCCAAACCCCAAAAATCCCATGGCAATCGGCAAATGGTAACGGGGGCAGGATTGTGAAATCTGGAAGCCCCTAGTCATGAACCGGCACATGGGCGGTGGATACAGATTCAGTGGTTCTGACTCAAGGAACGAGGCAGTTGAGCAGCTTGGCATCTGTATCCATGACTGAGCAGCCCCTTTTAGGATCCACTCTGCTCACCCCAAAAAGGGGGAGGGGCTAGAAAAGGTGCCCTGAACATAGTCTGCCTCCCTTTTTTCCTGACTCGATTACCACGCCCAGTGGGGTCACCACCCAGCGGTCGCAAAAGACAATTGACGCAAGGGAGAAACATGCTCAGAGGAAGGCAAACCCTCACCGTGATCAACTCCCGCCCGGAAACCAATGTCCCCACTGTGGAAGGATGTGTGCATCCAGAATTGGCCTCCACAGTCACTTATAGACTCATTGTTAAAACTGTGTTTATAGAAGACAATCTTACTTGGCTATGAGGGATCACCAAAGAATAATAATAATAATAATAATAATAACAACAACAACAATAATAATAAATTTATTTATATCCCGCCCTCCCCAGCCGAAGCCAGGCTCTGGGCGGCTAACAACACCAAAACAGTGCAACATTATAAAAACATTATAAAAGTTAATTAAAATCCAAATTGATGGCAACCATAAACTAAAGTTTTGTAAAGATTGCCAAAGGAGGGGGTCAGGCTGCGCCCTGACCAAAGGCCTGGTGGAACAGCTCTGTCTTGCAGGCCCTGCGGAAAGATGTCAAGTCCTGCCGGGCCCTAGTCTCTTGGGGCAGAGCGTTCCACCAGGCTGGAGCCGCAGCCGAAAAAGCCCTGGCTCTAGTTGAGGCCAGCCTAACCTCTCCGTGGCCTGGGACCTTCAGGATGTTTTTATTTGAAGACCGTTAAGTTCCTCTGTGGGGCATACCAGGAGAGGCGGTCCCATAGGTACGAGGGTCCTAGGCCGTATAGGGCTTTGAAGGTTAAAACCAGCACCTTAAACCTGATCCTGTACTCCACCGGGAGCCAGTGCAGCTGGTATAGCACCGGGTGAATGTGATCTCGCAGCGAAGACCCCATAAGGAGTCTCACCGTGGCATTCTGCACCCGCTGGAGTTTCTGGGTCAGTCTCAAGGGCAGCCCCACGTAGAGCGAGTTACAATAATCCAGTCTGGAGGTGACCGTCGCGTGGATCACAGTGGCTAGGTCAGGGTGAGAGAGGTAAGGAGCCAACTGCTTAGCTTGGCGGAGATGAAAAAATGCCATCAGAAGAAGGCCATCAGAAATTTTTTTCCTGATGTTTTTCCATGCTGACTGAGTGTGGGTTACAGTATCCTTTTGCCTGGTTCATAATGGCGGAGGAACCCTCTCTGGCACTCGGGGCGGAATGCTGAAGAGCAGGGCGACTGTGCATGTGTGGCATCCTGTACGGTCACCGTGCGAGAGGCAGCCTGTATGGACAGTGTGCAAGAGTGGCAGTCCGTACGAACGGCACGTGAGCGGCGCCCATACTAACTGTGCTCGTGCCCTCAGCCGCTCTACAGCTGGGGGGCAGCGGGCCATCTTGTCACCCCCTCAGAGTGGGGCCTGGGGTGGCCTGCCCCCTCTGCCCCCCCTTTGTACGCCCCTGGGACTAGTCCCTGCAGAAAAGCAGGGAGGCAGGAGATGGTCTCTTGGAACCCATAGCTACCCATATCCCAAGGGCATTGAAGAGGCCAATTGGCAGGTCTCTTTCCCAAAATGTTGCATTGGCTGCTCCCATGCTCCATAGATAGGAAATTATGCTACTGCCATGAAATGAAAGAAGAAATTTTGGGAGAACAGGCAACAAAGAAGTGACGCAATAGAAGTTTGTTTTTAAAATCATGCGTGGCAGGGAGGCAGTGGATAGAGAGACATTTTGCTCCCTCTCACACAACACATCTGATGAAGAGGAAGGTTTGGAGATTCAGGACAGAGAAAAGAAAGTCCTTCTTCATGCAGCGCAGAGTTAAACCATGGAACTCACTGCTGCAGGATGCAGGGATGGCAACCAACCAGGATGGCTTGGAAAGGGGATTTGACAAATTCCTAGAGGAGGAGAGGGCTTAATGGAGCCACAAGAGTATGGTTACCAGATGACCCTGTTTCCCGGGGCCAGTCCCCGGATTTACAAATCTGTCCCCGGACAAAATCTGTCCCCGGAATGTCCCCGGATTTCATTTAATGTCCCCGGATTTATATTTCAAGTTTTGTAGATTTATTAGTAGGGAATGAATGTTGCGTGATGGGTTCAACGACACAAGACACATCATATGGGGACTTCCGTCGAGGCAAAATGGCGGGCACAGCGACAGCGAGCATCTCCTGAAGCCAGCCAGAGCCAACTGCGCTACCAGACTGGCTCCGGACTGCTGAGACTGCTGCCACCACCACCACTGCCAAGGGGGAACCAGGGACACCCAGCGCGTCCAATGGGGGAGCCACTGACACCCCGAGACCCAAATCGAGCCGGGAGCAAGAGCGCCCGGCCACCTGGCCAACTGCCCAGTGGCACTCTGGGGCCAGGAAAACCCCAGAGCTGACTCAGGGAGAAGGAAGAGAGGGGAAGGAAGTGAGAGAAAGAGGAAGGAGAAAAAAGAGGGGAGCCCTGACTTTGCCGCGCTGCTGCCACCACTGAGGAGAAAAGGTAGGAGAGCACCAGGAGGGCAAGGACACGTGGCCGAGCCCAGGCCCGACCTGAGCCTACTGCATGGTGGCTAGCGCTCCAAGAAAGCAGTCCGGGGCCCAGAGGAGGGCTGCATGACAGAGGAGACCACAGAAGAGAAGATATTGTTGCTGTTTAGTCGTGTCCGTCTCTTTGTGACCCCCTGGACCAGAGCACGCCAGGCACTCCTGTCCTCCACTGCCTCCCACAGTTTGGTCAGACTCATGCTGGTAGCTTCGAGAACACTGTCCCACCATCTCGCCCTCTGTCGTCCCCTTCTCCTTGTGCCCTCAATCTTTCCCAACATCAGGGTCTTTTCCAGGGAGTCTTCTCTTCTCATGAGGTGGCCAAAGTATTGGAGTCTCAGCTTCAGAATCTGTTCTTCCAGTGAGCACTCAGGGCTGATTTCCCTCAGAATGGAGAGGTTTGATCTTCTTGCAGGCCATGGGACTCTCAAGAGTCTCCTCCAGCACCAGAATCCAAAAGTATCCATTCTTCGGCGATCAGCCTTCTTTATGGTCCAGCTCTCACTTCCATACATCACTACTGGGAAAACCATAGCTTTTACTATACGGACCTTTGTTGGCAAAGTGATGTCTCTGCTTTTTAAGATGCTTTTCAAAGAAGAAAAGAAAAAAGTTTCCCCAGATTCTGTGAAAAGAATCTGGCAACCTTACACAAGAGGAGAGGGCTCCTGTGTTCGAATCCCGCTTGCTGTTTTCCCACTGACTCTCCTTAGATTCTTAAATCTGACCAAAGGCCTTGCAAAAGGGATGGAGATTGGGGGAAATCGATCAAGTCATTTCGCACATGTTCTATGGGGCAGTAGCTTTCCCTGCTCAAATTAGAAAGACAGAGCAGGAGCAGTGCGTCGGGGCTTTGCTAATTTGTAGGTTGTAATTTGCCATTTCTCCAGAGAAGGCACTTATTTTATGAGGTCTGGAACCAAACTGACAACAAACCGCAAATTGGGGGTGGGGAGAAATAGGAGGCAGGCTGCGTGAGGAAGCAGGGAGGGGAGCCTGAAAATGGGAAACGTTATTCCATTTGCAGGAGGATAATTTTTTGGTTTCCTTGCCAAACAACAGCAGATAACTTTGGGGCTTGGCAGTTGGGGGACTGCGGGGAGATTTTGACACATTTGCATTCTCCCTTCACACGCTCAGAGTTTCTCATTTCATCTCAGGAGGGACCTGGTTCTCCTCGCTTGGAAATTCACAGCTTTCCTTTTCGTCTCCAAAGCCGCTTATTTTCATAATTGAATTATACGGCTTAAGCCCATCATTCGGAGAATTATAGAGTTGGATGGAACACCAGGGGACATCTAGCCCACCCCCTGCAATGCAATCTTGCATCTCTAAAATTCTGATGCCCCCCTCCCCACTGTGACATCACTGGGGAACAATATTTTTTTGTCATTTTCTGTTGCATGAGATTTTTCAACTGTTCTTATATGTTCTTTCAATGCTGATTTCAAATCTGAAATCGATTTTTCTGTACGTGCTATAGTTATCTTTCAATTTCCGACTTTTGCCGATATGTCATATTTACACTGGGGATAAGTGGACACTGACACGTTGATCTACCCTAACAACATGGCAATTACTGTTTTGCAAACTTCTTTATTTTTATAGTTTTGTAACCTAAATATTGGTGTTTATTCAAAACGTGCCAAGGAGTCCAATTCACTTTGTTGTACTTTGTAAAAGGTTTCCATTCATCTTTAAAATCACAGTTTTCCTTGTCCCGTAGTTTATGTGTCAATTTTGCCAGTTCTGCATTTCTCTTGCCGTGCTTCTTTAGTCGGGTTTCCTCAGTCTTCCATCCTTGTGCTATTAAGACTCTCGCTGCCGTTGTCGCATACATAAAAATGTTTTTCAGCTTCTTTGGCAGGTCTTTCCCTATAATCCCTAACAGAAATGCTTCAGGTTTTTTTAACAAATGTTAGATGGAACATTTTCTTATTATAGCAGTTAATTTTGCCAAAAGATTGAATTTTGGCAAAATTAACTGTTATAATAAGAAATCAGTCAAATAAAAAAATTAAAAAGGAGTGGAAATGTTTTGATGACCATATGGCAAAATATTGCTAAAAAAAAAAAAAAAAAGATACGCCAATATGCCTAGATTAAAATGTGAAGTACTGGATGGAAGAAATATGAGTAAGGAGAGATAATAAGAATATAGAGATGGTTTGAGAAGATTGTAGAATGCAAAGATTGTTGTAAATTGTATAATGTGGAGGAAATCGAGTGGGGGCGGAGGGAAGAGGGAGGGAGGAAGGAGAAAAGAATAATATGATGGATTGAGGAAATATAAATGTAATGGGGAGGAAATGGTGTTAGTTTTGGTACATCTGTATTGTAATGTAATATGTGAAAACCAATAAAAAGAAAGAAAGAAAGAAAGAAAGAAAGAAAGAAGAAGAAGAAAGAAAGAAAAGAAAAGAAAAGAAAAGAAAAGAAACCAGCTTCGAGAAACCAGGCACCACCTGGAAGAAAAACTTGGGGGTTATGGCATCACCGTTGGTGCCTGAAGTTGAATAAAGCTGTGGCGGAAACACATGACTGCCTGGTCCCTGCGCAACGAAGGTGGCATCTAGTTTGGCTCTGGGCTGCCTGGGATCAGCTCAGAAAGGTTTGGCCAATGCAGAGAGACGTGGGCAATGGCGTCCTGGTGGATCCTTAGCTCAGCAGAACTTTCTTTAGCGCCCCTGAGCACCAGGTGCCCTGAAGCACAAGCCAGGATGGGCTCCTTGCCTGGGCAGACAGGTATGGTATTGGAGCGGGTGGGCAGTTGGGGTGAAGCATCCGCCACAAAAATGTGGCTGGGAAATACTTTTGAGTAAAGGGTGTGTGTGTTGTTTTGTTCTTGTTTTTATTATGTGTTTCATGTTTTGCATTTTTTTGTTGTGAACCGCCCTGCGATCTACAGGTGAAGGGCAGGATACAAACTTAATAAATAATAATAAATCAACTCTTGTCAAGGCAAGTATCCTGAATTCCCTTCCTGCATCCACTTCCGTCCTCCCTCCTTCCCTCCCTCCCTCCCTCCCTCCCTTCCTTCCTTCCTTCCTTCCTTCCTTCCTTCCTTCCTTCCTTCCTTCTTTCTCTCTCTCTCTCTCTCTCTCTCTCTCTCTCTCTCTCTCTCTCTCTCTCTCTCTCTCTTTCTCCTCTCTCTCTTCCTCTCTTTCTTTCTTCTCAGCCCCCCTCCCACCCCGCTATTTATAGAACAAAACCTGCAATCAAAGAATTTTTAAAACCTGTTAATTGTTTCCATCCAACAGGCTCCCCTGGAATAATAACTCTGGCCATCGCCCTGGTGGCCCGAGGCGTTTTCTTTGGCCCAGCCAACCAGGGTGCCTTCCAAGACGGGGCTGAGCCTCCCCGACACGTCAAGGAAAGTTCCATTCCGCCTTGCCGGGAGCCCCCCATAACAAGGCGCGGATGAAAGGGAGGAAGAGGAGCCCCCCCTTCCCGCCTCCTCCCCCCCTCCAAATGTGAACGGCTAAAGGAGTGAGTCAGACTTTCCTCCCATAAAAAGGTTCCCGGCCACACATGACACGAATCGGCAAGCTAATTGCACCTCGAGGACTGCTGGGTCAAGCTCGCCTTGTTAACCTTGTCAAAATGACGGGGGCAGGGGGAGCCGGCTACTGTGCAGGGGGCTCAGGGAGAAAGAGGTGAGGGGGCGGAGAAGTCCCACCCACCGATTGGTTTCCCTCCCTCCATTTTTAGATTCATGGAATCAGGGAGGAGGAGGAGGCAACAAACCTAGAATTGTAGAGTTCAACCTAGCAGTTTGAAAGCACGTCAAAGTGCAAGTAGATACATAGGTACCGCTCCTGCGGGAAGGTAAATGGCATTTCCATGCGCTGCTCTGGTTCGCCAGAAGCGGCTTGGTTATGCTGGCCACATGACCAGGAAGCTGTACGCCGGCTCCCTCAGCCAGTAAAGTGAGATGAGCGCCGCAACCCCAGAGTCGTCCGCAACTGGACCTAATGGTCAGGGGTCCCTTTACCTTTACCCCTGGGGACACAGGTGGCACTGTGGGTTAAACCACAGAGCCTTGGACCTGCCGATCAGAAGGTTGGCGGTTCGAAACCTCACGACGGGGTGAGCTCCTGTTGCTCGGTCCCGGCTCCTGCCAACCTAGCAGTTCAAAAGCACGTCAAAGTGCAAGTAGATAAATAGGTACCGCTCCTGCGGGAAGGTAAATGGCATTTCCATGCGCTGCTCTGGTTCACCAGAAGCGGCTTAGTCATGCTGGCCACATGACCCAGAAGCTGTACGCCGGCTCCCTCGGCCAATAAAGCGAGATGAGTGCCTAACCCCAGAGTCGGCCATGACTGGACCTAATGCTCAGGGGTCCCTTTACCTATACCCCTGGAGCCATTCAGTCTAATCCCCTTCAATTCCGGAATCTCATCTCAAGCACCCAACCTCTGCTTAAAAACCTCCCAGGAAGGAGAATCCACCAAATTCCAGGGGAGTCTAGATGATCCCCGGGGGTCTCTTGCAACACTGCAATTCTGGGATTCTTTAGCCATGATTTTTGCATGGCATGGGGTCAGATTGCCTGATCCTTGGATCCAGAATCATAGCTCTCTGCAGCTCTGGGATCAGGCACAAGGGAAGCCCCACATATCCATGCTTTGGGTGAGTTGCTTTGAGCTGAGATGGATTTAGGGGAGCGCAGCCAGTTTGGTCGCACTGGGAGCTGAGCCTCAGGGGGACACCAAAATAATATTTTTGACTGGAGTGCAAGAGGCAGGGCACATGTGCTGGATTTGTGCGTTGCAGAGGGTGCCGCTGGAATTTGAGACCCCAACGTCCGCCTCTGCTTTGAGACTGTTCCTGTGCAAAGCAACACACCAATGAAATAATGAATAATCCTAAGAACATACAGGTGAAACTCGGAAAATTAGAATATCGTGGAAAAGTTTATTTCAGTACTTCAACTTAAAAGGTGAAACTAATATATGAGATAGACTCATGACCTGCAAAGTGAGATATGTCAAACCTTTATTTGTTATAATTGTGATGATCATGGCGTACAGTTTATGAAAACCCCAAATTAACAATCTCAGAAAATTAGAATATTAAATGAAATCAGCAAAAGGATTGCAAATAGAGCAATATTGGACCTCTGAGAAGTAGAAGCATGCATATGTACTCAGTGCTTGGTTTGGGCCCCTTTTGCATCAATTACTGCCTCGATGCGGCGTGGCATGGATGCTATCAGCCTGTGGCACTGCTGAGGTGTTATGGAAGACCAGGATGCTTCAATAGCATAGCAGCCTTCAGCTCTTCTGCATTGCTCGGTCTCATGTCTCTCATCTTTCTCTTGGCAATGCCCCATAGATTCTCTATGGGATTCAGGTCAGGTGAGTTTGCTGGCCAATCAAGCACAGTAATCCCATGGGCACTGAACCAGGTTTTGGTACTTTTGGCAGTGTGGGCAGGTGCCAAAGTCCTGCTGGAAAATGAAGTCAGCATCCCCATAAAGCCCGTCTGCGGAAGGAAGCATGAAGTGCTCCAAAATCTCCTGGTAGATGGCTATGTTGAACCTGGACTTAATGAAGCACAGTGGACCAACACCAGCTGATGACATGGCTCCCCAAATCTCTTTTCTGATGAGAGCAGCTTTTGCATCTCATTTGGAAACCAAGGACCCAGAGTCTGGAGGAATCTGGAGGAATCTGGAGGAAGAATGGGGAGGCACACAATGCCAGGTGCTTGAAGTCCAGTGTGAAGTTTCCAGTCTGTGTTGATTTGGGGAGCCATGCCATCAGCTGGTGTTGCTCCACTGTGCTTCATTAAGTCCAGAGTTTCACCTGTAAATAATGTGGAGATTAACAGTTAGAGAAATGCTGGTCAAACAGAAAAAAAACTCCCATGTGAGGGTAACCTGCTGTAAAGGGGTTGGGGCGTCTGAACAGTTCGTGGGAACCACTGACCAGGGGTGTCGCAAAGGGGGTGCAGGGGGTGTGGTCCGCCCTGGGTGTCATGCCTGGGGTGTGTGTGACAACCCCCCCCCCCGGCAGATCGGCGTGGCAGCGCTCGCACTCCTGGTGTGTGGACTTTCATTATTGGTGTCAGGTGTGTGTGCAGGAGCCAGGCTCTGTGACCTGGACTGGGGCCTTCCTGAGTTTGTTCTGAAGAGGCAAGGTGCGGCCACACAGGTGAGGCCAATTGGTAACTCACAGCACCTGGTGGCAAGAGCCAGGAAGGGATATAAGGTCAGCATTTCCCTCTGGCTCTATGCCACAGCAACATGTTTCCTGCCTTTCTGCGTTTGGCTCCTTGACTCCTTGCTTCTTGACCCTTGGACCCTTGGCTTCTTGACTTCCGGCTCTCTGACCTTCAGAATCTTGGCTTCCCAACTCCTGGCTTCTGGACTCCCATTCCTGCTCCCACCGCGGCATCTTGCCCCCAGTCCCGACGTCCCCAGCCGGGACTTCGACCGCCCGTGAACCAGACTGTGACAATTGGTGCATTTATTGTCGTGAAAATCTGCCTGCTGATTGCGCAATTACCCCTGGCGATCAGCCTGGCACTCCATGCTGGGCAGTTTTATGCGGTTGGATTTTCAACCTTCCCTTAAAAAAAGCTCAATAACTCTGGGCAACATTTCCAAAAATTGCAATGTGTGTGTGTGTGGGGGGGGTGACAATTTTTTTTTCGCACTGGGTACCTCCGGACCTTGCTATGCCTCTGCCACTGACCTAGAAGCCAAGGCCCCTTCCATTCCCCAAGACATGATCCGAGAGGCTTGGCATCCGAAGTGTGTTTGCAAGTGTGTGAACATACCAGGGAGAAAGGCTCAGCTCTTTCAGATAGCAGCTGCTGTGACCTGATTTTGTGTTTTCGGCCGTTGAGACGGTGCACGGGCCTAAAGAAAACCAGGTGTCCTCTGCAGGTTTTTAAAGCATGATTTATATGAGAGTTGTGGGTTAGAGCCGAGCGCGATATTGTTTCCAGGTTCTTAGGCATGGCTCGTAACTTTTTACTGCCTGTACTTTCCAGGTATTGTTCTGCTTTTCTTTCAAGCGGCAGAACCATTACATGGAAAGTAATCCAGGTCTGGGCCATTTGCCTTCCCCTCCAACCTTTGACCCAAGTCCCCCGCCTTGGCGGAGGCAAGGGGCATCGAGGAACCTCAGTGCCGCTGGCAGAGAAGACACACTGGGGGTTGCAGGCCCAAGACAGCGGAAATTGCTTGATTCCATAGAATCATAGATTTGTGGAGCTTGGAGGGTTCTCCAGGGGTCAGGATTTGCAGCAAAAGAAACCCTAATAGAAAATGCAGTCCCCAATGAAAGAAAGTCCATCACTTTCCCCAGGAATCTTACATCTTCTTTCCTGACTTGGGACGAGGGAGAAATTTGTTCAGGTCACATTTTTAAGGTGGGGCTGCCTAATTCATACAGTGGTATCTCGGTTTTTGAGCATATCAGAAACCAAACGTTTCAGTTTTCGACACATCTCCTCACCTAGATATGGAACATGCCCATAAAAGTTGTTGTTGTATAGTTGTTTAGTCATGTCCGACTCTTCCTGACCCCCTGGACCAGAGCCCAAGCTGAGCCTACTCCACGGTGGCTAGCACTCCAAGAGAGCAGGCCGGGGCACAGAGGAAGGCTGCACGATGGAGGAGACCACAGAAGAGAAGATATTGTTGTTGTTGTTTAGTCGTTTAGTCATGTCCGACTCTTTGTGACCCCCTGGACCAGAGCACGCCAGGCACTCCTGTCTTCCACTGCCTCCCGCAGTTTGGTCAAACTCATGCTGGTAGCTTCGAGAACACTGTCCCACAATCTCGTCCTCTGTCGTCCCCTTCTCCTTGTGCCCTCCATCTTTCCCAACATCAGGGTCTTTTCCAGGGAGTCTACTCTTCTCATGAGGTGGCCAAAGTCTTGGAGCCTCAGCTTCAGGATCTGTCCTTCCAGTGAGCACTCAGGGCTGATTTCCTCCAGAATGGATCGGTTTGATCTTCTTGCAGTCCATGGGACTCTCAAGAGTCTCCTCCAGCACCACAATTAAATAGCATCCATTCTTCGGCGATCAGCCTTCTTTATGGTCCAGCTCTCACTTCCATACATTTGCCTACCCATGATTTAAGCAGAGGACATTGCAAGTGTGTAGCACACACCTGAGTCACACCCAAAGCTGGCACCTTTCTCCTGCCAAGCCCCCTGCTTTCTCTAGCCTGCCACCAGATGCAAGCAGAAGCTCAGATTGGGGCAAAGACTCCCCCCCCCAAGAAACGCTTCTCCACAGGGGCTGCCGCAGTGACGGGAACAAATGTTGATTGTTTGCCCCTGACCTGCCGTAAAGCCCGACATGGAAATAATGAAGGCATCCTGCAAATTAGTCACTCGAAATCACTCAAGCCATAAAATATTACGATCCCGAGAATGGGGAGGGAAGAGCTGGAGGGGAGAGGAATGAGAGAAAGCTAGAAAAATCCTCCTCCGTAGACAAATGACTTTTCTGCTTGTATTAATGAGGGTCACGCAAGGGCAGAGAAACAATGTAAAAAAGAGAGAGAGAGAGCAAGCAAATGGTAAAGGGAAACTGGGGGTGGAGCGAGGGGCGAGAATGGATGGGGATACAAGGCCAGACTCTGAAAAAGCAAGGAAGGCTTCTCCATAATGCAGAAAATCACCAACCTTTTTTCAAAAATGGAAGAAAAACCAGCTTCTGCAATAACTGGGACCAGCAAAGCGGCCTATTTCACTGAGAATGAGAAGCAGAGGAACAGAAGGCTGGGAAAATGAGAGGGTTTTTCTGGCTGTGCTGCAGATGCAGAAGAGGAAGAAGAAGAGTTTGAATTTGATATCCCGCCTTATCACTACCCTGAGGAGTCTCAAAGCGGCTAACATTCTCTTTTACCTTCCTCCCCCACAACAAACACTTTGTGAGGTGAGTGGGGCTGAGAGACTTCAGAGAAGTGTGACTGGCCCAAGGTCACCCAGCAGCTGCAGGTGGAGGAGCGGAGACGTGAACCTGGTTCCCCAGATTACAAGTCCACTGCTCTTAACTGTACGCAAGACGCATGGAGGTTGAGGGTGCACCACAAGCTTGTTGTTTAGTCGTGTCCGCCCCTGGACCAGAGCACGCCAGGCACTCCTGTCTTCCACTGCCTCCCGCAGTTTGGTCAAACTCATGCTGGTAGCTTCGAGAACACTGTCCCACCATCTCGTCCTCTGTTGTCCCCTTCTCCTTGTGCCCTCCATCTTTCCCAACATCAGGGTCTTTTCCAGGGAGTCTTCTCTTCTTATGAGGTGGCCAGAGTCTTGGAGCCTCAGCTTCAGGATCTGTCCTTCCAGTGAGCACTCAGGGCTGATTTCCTTCAGAATGGAGAGGTTTGATCTTCTTGCAGTCCATGGGACTCTCAAGAGTCTCCTCCAGCACCAGAATTCAAAAGCACCAATTCTTCAGCAATCAGCTTTTTTATGGTCCAGGTCTCACTCAAGCATGTTACCTCCCCCAAAAAGTGCATTCAGAGAAGGAAAAAGTGCTGCACGCAACACAATTGCTGACAGCAATTGACTTTTAGAAGCATCTGAAGGCAGCCCTGTTTAGGGAAGTTTTTAATGACTGATGTTTCATTGTGTTTTTAATATTTTGTTGGGAGCTGCCCAGAGTGGCTGGGGAAATCCAGCCAGATGGGTGAGGTAGAAATATATTATTATTATTATTATTAAGAAGATAAGGTTGTCCCAGACATACGCAACCTGCATCAGAAGTCTTGATTTTGCCAAATTAACTTCAATGAATTTTAAGATTTTTCACACACAAAAAGCTTGACAACTTTGCCACCCCCACCTCCCGCCAAAGGCTCAACAATGTTTGTGTCCGGATTTTCACCTCTGTAAGTTTGGCAACCCTATAGAGGCGGCACGATAGAAGTTTATAAACTGATGCACTGCATGGAGAAAGCAGATGGAGAATAGTTTTTCATTCTCCATTGCAACGCTATAAGTCTCAGGGGCAGATCTATTTTGAAGGTAATGTAGCTTAAGCTTCAGTGCTCCAAATCTGGGGGGGGGGGGGCAGATGCAACTTTAGTTGACATTGCTTAAAATTTTTTGGTCTAGGAGACCCAGTTTGAGTTGGACGATGCACACTGATTTGGGGGGTATTTATTTCAACAATCCCAAAATTTGAGAGTCAGTAGCCCAGATGTTGTAAAAGTCGTGGAGAAACCCCATTGAAGAAGATAACAGGGACTCCCCGGCCCTCATTGCTGGTTGCGATGCCCCCCCATGACAGTTGAGGCTTCAGGGCCCCCCTAATGTAGCTTCTTCACTGAGAACTCATGGGCATCCCATGAAGCTGAATGTAGGAAGATTCAGAACAGATAAAAGAAATAACATTTAAAAAATATATTATTAAATTTCAAGAAAAAAGTACAATTTCCACATATACACTCCAACACACATAGTTTTGCCTTTTGATTTGTTGACTTTCCATCCCATTTTCCATAGGGATTTTGTTTTCTCTCCCTTTGCTGCACCTGATCTTCTATCAAGTCACAGCAATATTGCAGTAAGTCCTAATTCTGTCTGTTGCTCATCCTTCAAATCCTTCAAATTCGTCAAACTAGAATGTTTCTTTAAATAGTCTGAAGAAAGGCTTCTGTTCTTCCACAAAACTGTCAAAAAGGAAGGGCTTTTTCGTGCAGCTGAACTGTGGAACTCTCTCGCTCAGGATGGCTCTGAAAGAGGATTCTCTCATGATGCCTCTCACTTGCCTTTTCACAACCATTATGTCAATGACACGCTGCAGAATTACCTGACGAGAAACAGGCCCATCCAGAGAACCACATTCTGCATCGCAGGTAGAAAGTCCCATGTACAATTGCTACATCTCCAGCACCTCCTGTTGGAAACCCTGGAGGGTCATTGCTACCAGTCAGTGTGGACAATATTGAGGTAGATGGACCCCAATGGTTTGGTGCAGTATAAGGCAGCTTCCTTTGTTCCTGTGCGCAAAGATTTCTCTGCAAATATCATTGCTCTCCTGGTTCTCCAACCACAGCCCCGTGGTTTCTGGGTCATGCACATTGTGATGATGCTGGAGAGGGTATGTTGGAGGTTCAGCTTTGCAGAGCCCCAAATGTGAGATGTAATCCATTGGAGCAGTCAAATGCAACATTCCTTATCTCCCTAGCGTGGGCACAGGCAGGGGGATGTCCAGTCAGTGTAACTTCCTGTTCCACTGGTCTGGAGCATCTGTCCCCCTGCATGTGTCCTGGGAGATGGGCATGGCCCTGGCTGACTCCATAAAAGAGCTGAGACACAGCCATTCTCTCTCTCTTGCTCTGCTCTCTTGCTTGCTGCTCTCCTGCAGCCATTTTGTTCTCCTAACGTAATTTTGCTGTCTGCTGGGTCCCAGCCAGCAGCGCAAACTCCATCTCCATATGAGATGAACTCACAGATTGTTATGTAACTACTAAGTAAAGCCTGCCTTTCATGGATCAAATCATGAACTGAAATGTGAGTAAACTTCTTGTTACTTTCAAGGAAAGACTCATGTCTTTATTCCTTTGAGAGGGATAAAAGGGGACACCAGGAATAATCCATCTGGCAAGCCAGATTGGATTACCTAACTAAAGAGATTCAAACGAATCTGCCAACCAGCTTCCAGCTCTATTGAGGGGAATTTGCTCTGCTACATCACTCACTAGCGTGAGTGAAGGAAGGGTAATACTTAATCAATCTATCCTTTCCTCCTATCCTTAACATTCCCACACCAGACACCTGCACCCCGGAAAGCCCATCATGCAGAAGTGGCACCCTTTGTCTGCACAATCTGAATTTCCACCACCCCCCAAAAACACCCAACCCTTCATGCTTTGGGAAATGCTCCAGCCATCTGCACATCGAGGAGCTCCCAGCGTTATTGTTTTTTTGTTTTCCACCCAACGCAGGCCTCCACCAGGAGCTGAGCGGTTTCAGGTGCTCGCCCCGTCCTTAATCCAAGATTTTCCTTTCCACATAAACAGCTGCTCTAACCTCTCCCTCATCCAGAACGAGAAAAGGCCGAACCTTTCCAAAAGGGTTCTGCAGTTTGTGCGCGACGCCGGCAAGCAGACGCCTCGCATTAGGCTGGAGGGGGCGTCCAAGATGCTGCGAGGGGATGAAAGCGGTGCTTCAACCAGCCTGGATGGGGAAAGGAAAGGACGGGGGTCTGTGGATTCAGAAGGGAAGGAGAGATGGGCTCCGGCGCTCCTCTGATTTCACACCTAGCTTCTCGACATTATAACGGAATCTCCCTGCTTTTCTGAGAACCTCTCAGGCTTCCCTTCCAGCGAGGAGGACGTCTGCGATGCACACATGGGATTCATTAGCCTAAAAATGCAGACAACCTGAGAAATGGTGCTTGGGTTTCAGGGTGTGCCACCCCTCCTTGGCCCTGAGGGGCTGATCTCAAGGGATATAAATATGTGATAGGAGGTTCCTTTCGGCCTTGGCACACCTGCCAGCTTTCTGACTCTGAACTAGAGGCGCCTGGTTTGAAGGCTGACCTCCCTCCCTTCCTCCCTGAAAGCAGGTTCTCCAACTTTCCTCTACCAGATGCTTGAGGTTTCTTAAATAACGCCGTTTGCAATGGAGCTAAAGTCCCCCCCCCCAAGCAACAGAGCTTACTGCAGAAACATTTCCCCATTTGAAAGCCCATTTGCAAGCGCATTAAAGTAAGTCAGATGTTGCACACTGGACAGGATTCACCGCTCCTTCCAAGAGCAACGTTGGCTCGCTTTCGTAAGAGTAGAAGAAGAGCAAATTCCCGAAAGAGAACAATTCCTGGGGGCAAAATGTGGGTCAGGAATCAAAACTTCCCTCCGGACGTCTGGCATCTCAGGTGCTCCGGCTAAGAGGCCGGAGGCTGGGATGACCTGGGTTCAACTCTCACTTTGGCCAAGAAGGCATAGGAACATCAGAAGAGCCCGGCTGGATGAGGCCCAGGGTCCATTAGCCCAGTATCCTTTGAACACTCTCAGCCTCTAGCCCAGAACCTTGGACTAGAATCGGAATGAAAAATGCGCATGGCTGCAGAAATGCAGAGAAATTAAAACACCCCGTGTTTGGGGGCTGCCTATATTTATTTTGCAAAGAATTGTAGTCTTGGAAGGCACTCCAAGGCTCATCTAGACCAACCCCTCACAATGCAGCAATCACAGCTAAAATAATCCCTGTCAGATGGCCATCAAACCTCCAAGGAAGAACATAAGGAGCGTCTGCTGGATCAGGCCCGTGGCCCGTTGAGTCCAGCATCCTGTTCTCACAGGGGCCAAGCAGATGCCTGGGGGAAACGTGCAAGTGGGATTCGAGGACAAGAGCATCTCTCCCCTCCTGCCATTTCCAGAAATTGGGCTTTGTAAACATTTCTACCTCTGAATCTGGAGGGCAGATCAGAGCTGTCAGAGTTGACAGCCATCGATAGCCCTCTCCTGCTCCATGAATTCGTCTAATCCTCTTTTAAAGTTGTCCAAGTTGGTGGCCATTGTTTAAACTGTGCACTGTGTGAAGAAGTCCTTTCTTTTATCTGTGCTGCATCATCATCAACAACAATGAGATTTAAGCAGTGTTTGGGTGGCCATTACTGCATTACTATTATTAGTAATTAATTTTTTTAAAAAAAATATTATTTGTACTCCTCCCATGTGCTGGGTTGCCCCAGCCACTCTGGGGCACTCTGGGGCTGTATTTTATTATTATTATTATTATTATTATTATTATTATTATTATTATTATTACTATTACTATTAATACTATTATTATGCCACATCTGCGCTTCATCATAATGCCTTTTCTGCTCTTCACAACACAGGAAGGGCACAATATTAATATTAAAATCAGCTGAAACCATTTGCAAACAAAAGAGAAGGTTGGGTCTTGTTACCAGAGCCGTCCAAAGTCAACAGGGCGAAGAGGTCGGGGTAGGCTGGATGACCCCTAAGACCCCCTTTCCCCTGCTCTGCAACACAGCGATTCAATGCTTCCATGCCCTGCGTGTGAACTTTCCGGGGGCCCCTCTCTGGCCACGCTTGCAAACCCGCTGCTGGACGGAGCGAAACTTTGGACTGATTCAGTGAGGCAATTCTTTACGATCTCGTGTTCCAAAGGATGACAGAATTGTTTAGAATAGTTTCTGTCTGAAGGGAGCCCGGTCCGCTCCCTCGATTAAGTAACGCTCTCTGCCCGCCAGGCGAGGGTTAAGCGCTCTCATCATCCGCAAAGCGAAAACCCAGATTTCTCGCCACCTATCATTCCTGCTCCGTAGAATCATTTATGGTTTCTCTTTTGCAAAGTTGGCCAAAGGAAGCTCTGGAAAGACTGCTCCCTTTTCTTTCTTCGCCACAGCGAGGCTGATTCAAGAAGGCCAGGAGGCTGACCACAACCCCGAGCCAGCCAAGGCACTAAAAATTCCAGTAAATGTTTTTTTTTCTTCTTCTTCTTGTATGAAACCAAGAGCTCATAAGCAAATGGACCTTCCCTGGAGATACACTAACCTTCCCTTTACCTGGAGAGGCTCCACTGAACTCAGGCTGCCCCGTTCGCTTCCTTGGGAGGCAAAGTTTGCTTTTCCAAATGTGCTAGACTGCTCTGGAGGGCTGCAGCCCGAGGGCATTTTGAAATGCAGACCTGCAGTG
This sequence comes from Podarcis cretensis, assembly GCF_951804945.1. Lineage (NCBI taxonomy): Eukaryota > Metazoa > Chordata > Lepidosauria > Squamata > Lacertidae > Podarcis > Podarcis cretensis. The sequence continues at coordinate 1,747,810 of NC_137178.1, read as the reverse complement.
GAAGGTCACAGCTTGCATGCCAAGGCGCTGGGCTGGACTTCTCTGATGAGCAATGCTTCTGAATCCCAGTTGCTGGGAAGCTGAGGAGCGGAGAAGGCTCTCGTGCTCAGGTTCTGCTTTTGGTTCCCCATAACAGGCACCTGGTTGTCCACAGTGGGAAGAGAATGCTGGACTTGATGTGGCCCTGTTCTCATCCAGCAGGGTCATCCTATCTTATGATGCTCCTTGAGTCTTTGCATCTTTTGCAGGTTTGGGGTCAAAGTATGAATTTTATACACCGGGCATCTTGTAGAGAGAAATTTACCTGCACAATCCCCATTGAAATGAATGGGAATTATGAACTACAGTGGTACCTCTGGTTGTGAACTTGATCCATTCTGGAGGCCCATTCGCAACATGAAAAGAGTGCAACCTGCAGCGTTGCATCTGCGCATGCGCGGGTTGTCATTCGCCGCTTCTGCGCATGCGTGTGACGTCATTTTGCGACGAAACCCAGAAGTAACCCTTTCCGGTACTTCCGGGTCGCCGCAGGATGTAACCTGAAAGAACGTAACATGAAGCGGACATAACATGAGGCATGACTGTATTGTTAAGAATTACAGTGGTACCTCTGGTTACAAACTTAATTCGTTCCGGAGGTCTGTTCTTGACCTGAAACCGTTCTTAACCTGAGGTACCACTTAATGCTGTATTGTTTTTAACACTCGATTGGGAACCACCCAGAGTGGCTGGGGAAACTCAGCCAGATGAGCAGGGTACAAATAATAAATTATCATTATTATCATTATTATCATTATTATCATTATTATCATTATTATCATTATTATCATTATTAGCTAATGGGGCCTTCCGCTGCCACTGGTGCACAATTTCTGTTTTCATCCTGGGGCAAAGTTCTTAACCCAAGGTACTACTTCCAGGTTAGGGGAGTCTGTAACCCGAAGTGTTTGTAACCCAAGGTACCACTGTATTGGGAAGTGATTTATAATTAAATGAAGAAGATTTTAAAAATAACCTTTACCCCCCCCCCAAAAAAAAAACAACGCAGAAGCTTTCCTGTTAGGTATCACAGGAATGGATTTACCAAGACTACAAATGAACGTGTTTGTGTATGCAACTACAGCTACACAAACATTATTAGCACAACATTGGAAAGAAGACTGTGTCCCAGCTAAAGAAGATTGGCAAGTTAAATTAATGGAATACGCTGAAATGGCAAAACTGACAATGAAATTAAGAGGAAGAGACAACGACAAATTTAAGGAAGAATGGAAGGACTTTATTGCATATATACAAAGCAATGTACACAGGTTAATACACTGGCAGGATTTTGAGAATACTTGTAATTTTATTATGAATGGGCAATAAGTAATTCAAATGGTTAAAACTTTATAGTGGACATGTAGTACATTGATATACAATGGAACCAAGGAAGGGAATAGGGGGAAGTCAATCTGTTTTGTTTTGTTTTGTTTTTGTTTTTATTGATGTTTGTTTTGTTTTTGTTATTGTTGGAAAATTAATAAAATGTTATGGGGGAAAAGAAATGGATGGGAACTGCTGGAGAGCATGTAACCATGGAATGGTGAGGTTGGCAAGTAGCCAGATGATGATGATTACTATAATTTATTAGAGTGGGATGGATCCACTCAGAAAATGGTGGGCTCTCCATTATGACCTGACCTTCACCCTAAGGTCACAGGGGGGTTGCATCCATTAACACATATTAATATTAGAACACAACATTACTCCATATTTAAAACAGTTCAAAACAAATTAAATTTACAGAATAGTATTATTAGCCATTGGAGGCGGTCATGCTGTGGGAGTTGCAGATGACGAAGGGGTCGCTGGGCTTGCAGACTTCCTATTTATTTGCTTTTATTTATTTATGTAAAAGCATTTCTAAACATCTAAATTATGTGCTACGATTGCCATACGCCTGGAATTTCCCAGACCTAGCCGGGATTCAGCTGTCAGAAACTGAGTCCGAGCGGAAATCGCTGGAAAGTCCGTGAAAATATGGACTTATGGCAACCCATATGAGTAGATTTGGGTGAATTTCCTTAAAAATAGCTCAACAACTTTCTCCTCCTCCTCCTCCTCCTCCTCCCCTTCTTCTTCTTCTTCTTCTTCTTCTTCTTCTTCTTCTTCTTCTTCTTCTGATTTTGCAAAAAGAGCTCAACAATTTTGGGCAAAACCAGAAAAAAAAAGCCCAACAATTTCGGCCAAAAAAAAAGAGAGCTCTGGATTGTCACTTTTTGAAATATGGCAACCCGAAGTTAAATGCTAAAACATAAGCTTTATTACAGAAGTTTTGTGCATTGTGTTTATGTGCTGGTTACTTTGGGAAAGCTGGAGCGTAAATACACACAGAACATTATATATATAATATACGAATGCAGAGAAGGTCCATTCCACACTTCTTCAGCGTCTGGAACTCCCTGGCCATTGATAGGAGGTTACTGTGGTGCTTTCATTGTCTGCTAAAACCCTTTTCTTGTTTTTGTTTAGACAAACCTTTCCCCACAAAGTCCAGAGTCTAAACCTGCCTGTCTGCATTGCTGCCTGCAATAAATGTGTTGTGTTGTGCTGTGCTTGACTGGTTCACGCTTCAGAGTTTCAGGGGACGAAACCTTCTTGGCAGGACAAACCAGGTGGCTCTTTCTAACACAGGCCTACCATTGGGAATCTTTTTGCACAAAGACAAATTGATAGGCATGGGTGAAAGCTCTCAATTTTGGTTTCCCAGCTTCTCATTTTAAATCCAGTTCTCCACATTTATGCAGCGATTTGCAGATTTTCTTTTTAAAAAACTCATGAAAATTCGCCAGCGAATTTTTATGATGCAAATTCCCCCGATATTTTTTTTTTGACCAAATTTCTAAATCTTTTTTAACTTCTGACCAACATTTCTCACAGTTGTCTTTAAATAAATTCAAGTTTTTTGCAGTCATATTAATCCCTAGGTATTTCACTTTCTTAGCCACAATTAAACCCGTCTCATTCTGAAACCCTTCTTTTTCCATTGATGTTAAGTTTTTCTCTAAGACCTTAGTTTTTAGCTTGTTTAATTTAAATCCTGCCACATGACCAAATTCTTGAATCAATTCTAAAACCCTTTTCGTACTAGATTCTGGCTCCTGTAATGTCAAAACCAGGTCATCTGCGCAAATTCCCCCTGATAAATACGTTTTCACAGGCAGCTGTAATATTGCACACGTTCGCAAACAATGTATGCATTGCTATGTGCATCTCTCCCTAACCTATGCATTTTTGTACGAACTGTGTGGCTGAAGAACTGCATTGCAAAATTCGGAAAAAGGCAAATTTCAAAAGATGGCTGTGTTGCGGTGGCTGTATCGGTTCAAAAAGTGCAAATTAGTTTCTCGTTAGAATGGAAATAGGATCAAATTTCTCCTCCATCACCAGAAGTCTTGGAGTAGCTAAACACCACATTTCACACTTTCTTTCTGAGTGTAGCAGGACCATTTCAGCACCTCTCTGAACAAGCAGCATCCATGCGTCTTGAGATGTCCCTAAGGTTGTCCCCGCCTTCGCTCTTCAAGGAGATATAATTCCAGTAGCTGCTGCAGCAGCCCTTTCTGAAGTGGTGAAAAGGGGATTTAAACGTGCCTTGATTGCTGTAGAGGGAGCTCTTCCATTGCAGATAAAGAGCGAGGCGTGGACTGCAGTCAAGGTCATCCAAACTGCAGTATTGCAATGGGCGAAAAGATTTTGGATATAACATTCAGTTAGAATCCTGGGAAAGGTTATGGAAGGAGGGTATCAATTTTACCGCATGCAGTGCACTAAAAGAAAATGTTATGAAAATGTACAGTCATACCTCGGGTTGCGAACGTGATCCATGCGGGAGGCACGTTTGCAACCTGCAGTGTTTGCAGCCTGAAGCGCCGCGTCTGCGCATGCACGTGACGTGATTCTGTGCTTCTGCGCATGCGTGTGACGTCATTTTGTGATTCTGCGCATGTGCGAGCGCCAAAACCTGGAAGTAACCCGTTCCAGTACTTCCGGGTTCAGCGCAGTCCGCAGTCCGCAACCCGCTGCGTTCGTAACCCAAGGTATAACTGTATAGATGATATTTAACACCATCTAAACTTGCTAAAATGTGCAGGACAAGAATGAGCATTGGAAATGCAAAGAAAAGAAAGGTATTTTTTATCACATGTGGTGGACTTGCAAAGAGGTAAAAGCTTTCTGGGAAATGATATATAATGAGTTAAAGAAAATGTTTAAAAATATTTTTGTGAAAAAAGAAGAAGCTCTTTTACTGGGTATAGTGGGGAAAGAGATACCAAAGGGAGATAAAAAAAAACTGTTTATGTATGCAACAACTGTGGCAAGAATTCTTTTAGCCCCAAAATGGAAGCAACAAGAAGTACCAACAAAAAAAGAGGGGCAGACAAAGATGATGGACTTTTGCAGAACTGGCGAAGCGGACAGGAAAAATCCGAAACCAGCGCGATCAAGCATTCCAAAAGGACTGGAGTAAATTTATACAATATTTGAAGTACCAATGTAAGCAATTAAATCACTAGCAGGGTTGTCAGAAGACTTGTAATGACAAATGTTTCCCCTTTTTACATTTATTTAAATATTGTGGTATTTGTTTAATGAGTGAAACTTGAATTGGAAAATGGATGAATGCTGTGATATAAAGGTTAATTTTGAAAGTCGTTAGGCTCTAAAAGAGCAAGAGAAGCAAAGTGGATAACAATGATGTGATTATATATTAGAAAATGGAAAATCAATAAAAATATTGTACAAATTGTAGTATTGCTTCCCTCCTGACCCTGAAGCATCTCCAGCAGAAGACTCCCATCCCCAGACCAACGCCTCTCGGGTCTGGTGTGCAGCAGGGCCCCCATCTCAAGCATGACCCAAAATAACCGGCAAATGAATGGCAAGGGAGACCAAGAGCAGAGGTGCACCTCTGGCCTTGGCCCTTAAGTATAAAATCAGTGCTCTGGCTTAGAAAAGAGACCACTGGAGGCTTAGCGCCAGCAGAATTTCCCTTCCTCTGGTTGGCTCTGCCCTGCATTCCATTCCTTCGGAATCCTAGTCTGGGAGAATTTGGAAATTAATTTTGGAAATGGAGCGTGCATGGTTTGCCACATGCAAGAAGAGCCTGTCTGCTGGATCGAGCCCAAGGGGGCCCATTGGAGGCCAGCATCTGGCTCTTACGGTGGCCAACCAGACAACCCAACAGGAAACTCAAAAGCGGGACAGGAGCACCAAAGCAGTCTCCGAGAGATTCCAGGAACTAGAATTCTGAAGCATTGCTGACTTTTAACGTGGAAGAGACACAGAGCGTAGAGTCATCCTGGCTAGGAGTCCATCGATAGCCCTCTCCTCCTCTATGAATTGGCCAACTCCTCTTTGAAAGCCACCCAAGTTGTTGGCCATCACCGCCCCCTGTGGCAGGGAGTTCCACAGTTTGCAATGCATGAAGGGCTTCCTTTTAAACAGGGGCTGATCTACAACGAAGCTTAAGCTTCTGGGCCCCTAAACTCGGAGGGGACCCGAGAAGCGACTTTAGATCACATTGCTTAAAAAATCAGGTAAGGAGTTTAACTCTGCATTGTGTGAGGAAGGACTTTCATTTGTGAGTCCCAAGTCTTCCAGCATTCAGCTTCAATGGACGTCCCTCCTCCTCCTTCTCTGGCGATCCCTCATAGCCGAGTAAGATTGCCTTCCATAAACACGGTTTTAACAATGAGTCTGTAAGTGACTGTGGAGGCCAATTCTGGACCCACACATCCTTCCACAGTGGGGACATTGGTTTCTGGGTGGGAGTTGATCATGGTGTGGATTTGCCAAGCATGCCTTCCTCGTAGCACGTTTCTCCCTTGCGTCCTGAGTTTGAGTGTCTTCAAAGCCCATGGCACCTTTGGTCAAGGCTGTTCTGTTCTCCAACTGGAGTGCTCGCAGGCCAGTGTTTCCCAGTTGTCGGTGTTTATACTACATTTTTTCAGATTTGCCTTGAGACAGTCTTTAAAGCTCTTTTGTTGACCCACCAGCATTACGCTTTCCATTTTAAAGTTCAGAATAGAGTAGTTGCTTTGGAAGACGATCATCAGGCATCCGCACAACATGACCAGTCCAACGAAGTTGATGTTGAAGAATCATTGCTTCAACACTGGTGATCTTTGCTTCTTCCAGTACACTGGTATTAGTTCACCTGTCTTCTCAAGTAATGTGTAAAATATTTCGGAGACACTATTGATTGAATCTTTCGAGAAGTTGGAGATGGCGTTTATAAGTGGTCCATGTTTCACAAGCATACAGTAAGGTTGGCAGTACAATAGCTTCGTAAACAAGCATTTTGGTTTCCCAGCAAATGTCCCGGTCCTCAAACACTCTGCACTTCAATCGGGAAAAAGCCGCATTCGCAGAGCTCAGGCGATGCTGGATTTCGGCATCAATGTTGGCCCTTGTGGAAAGATAACTGCCTAGGTAGGAGAAGTTTGCCTTCACCCCCAGAGACACACTTCATTGTCTTTTGAGACAGATGGGTGCCTATATATATATATATATATATATATATATATATATATATATACACACCAACAAAATATATCTTTATTTGCTTTTTTATTTGTGCATTTTATTTGAGAATTACTTTTTATTCTGTGCCATAAGAAATTTGGGTCCTTTTGACCGTGGTTTTACTGCATTAGCAGCGACTGCTGTTTCCACCCCCCTTTCTTTTCTTTTCCTTCTTTGGACGTTGCCATGGCTTTTGGCTAGTGCAATAAAATCCAATTTTTAAAAATGGCTGTTTTATGATATCCTGGGTCTATGTTTTAAGAATAATAGAATCATAGAATGACAGAGTTGAAAGAGACCACAAGGATAGTCTAGTGCGACCCCTTGGGGTGCAGGAATATTTTGCCCAACGTTCAGCTGCTGTTGCTATTTTCTCTGTAAGCTGCCTGGAGACCCTTTCGGGGGGGGGGGGGAAAGTGGGATCTAAATAGTTGTAGTGATGATGAAGATGATGATGATGATATCTCTCACACACAAACAGGTAACTTTGCAGGAGAAGGGTGGGCAGAATTTTCCCAGGCAAACCAACACTCAGAACGAGGGAATGTCTTCCTGCAAAGACCACCTACGAGCTCTGGCGGGCAGCGTCCACTGTGCGATTCCGCTTGCCAGGCCTCTCCAGCTGATAGTCTCGTTGGCTGCCTCCTGAATCGCTCTTCTCTTGGAGGGAGCCCACGAGATTTCCCTGCTGCTCGACGGCTTTTTCAGGGCCAGATTCCTGGCCTGGGTCTCGGCCAGGCCCAGCCGCTAGGCAGGCAGTGATGCCTTGTCTCATTTCGTCCTCTGGAGCCCCGAGACGATTTGAAATGAGAACAAGAGCGAGAAAAACGTAATAATAGTTTTGATTGCCACTGCTTGTGGGGTATTATGGGCTGGCTGCAGAGACGGCGGCCTGGATTCCATGCTTGCAAGGGTGGAGGGCTCGCAGCGCGATCCAAACAGCACAAAGGGGGTCGGGTATCACCCTTCCCCCGTAAAGGAGAGCATTGTCCTGGCCAGTGATGAATGGATTGACATGGCTCAGTGCCGACTGACAGGCCATTTGGACCAGTCAAGATGAGTTCTGCAGAAAGAGAGGACCTTGCCTTCTGCAAATAGTCCGGCTGATCTTGACCTTGGCTCTAGAACACTTAGGCATAGTGTGGGAATGTTCAGGGATGCAGGAGAGGATATGTTGTCTGATTATATCCTTATCCAACTTGTGTTAACAAGTTCCACAATTTCAGCAGAGTAACATTCCCCTCTTTTAAATTTTGCAGCGGATGCGTTTTGCTCAGGCTCGCTAAAGCCTCTATAATAACTGTTCTGGTATTTTCCCCTTATTCCCTCATAAAAGATAAGACACAACACAGTCTTCTACAAAAGTATAAAAAGAGTTTACTCACATTCTGTTCACAATCAGATCCCAGAAGGCAGACTTAGCTTAGAAAAGGAACATATACCTAGAAACTATCTCATAAGAAGACAGTCCCTTTGTCCTCTCTTGACTGGAAGCCAAGAGGGCATCTTTGGCTTAGAAGATGTTGCTTCTTCGATGCATGTAGTCACAGAGAGAGAGATGGCTGCCCTGCCCTGTGCTGTTGTCGTTACCTGCACAGGTGAGGCCACACCCACCTCTAGTCACATGCAGAGGAAGTCTGTCCCAGGCCAGAAGGAAACAGGAAGTTTACCTGCTGGCTGGACATTCCTCCCCATGTGCAAACATGTTCACTCTAGGAATGTTGTACTTGACTGCTCCTGTGTTTCACATCTCACACATTGCACACCTAGGATCCCTGGAACACAGTTAAAAAAAAAAAAAAATTCAGGTGGAGTGGGAGGCAACAACGCTTCTGAACATCAGTTTCCGGAAACCACAGGAGGAGAGAAAATTCTCGCACTCGGATCCTGCTTACTGGTTGGTCCCTGTGAGAACAGGACACTCGACTAGATGGGCCATGGGCCTCATCCAGCAGACTCTCCTTATGTTCTTCCTTGGAGGTTTGATGGCCATCTGACAGGGATTATTTTAGCTGTGATTGTTGCATTGTGAGGGGTTGGTCTAGATGAGCCTTGGAATGCAAAGAATGCCTACAATTCTTTGCAAAATAAATATAGGCAGCCCCCAAGCACGGGGTGTTTTAATTTCTCTGCATTTCTGCAGCCCTGCACATTTTTCATTCTGATTCTAGTCCAAGGTTCTGGGCTAGAGGCTGAGAGGGTTCAAAGGATGCTGAGCTAATGGACCCTGGGCCTCATCCAGCCGGGCTCTTCTGATGCTCCTATGCCTTCTTGGCCAAAGTGAGGTTGAACCCGGGTCATCCCAGCCTCCGGCCTCTTAGCCGGAGCACCTGAGATGCCAGACGTCTGGACGGGAGTTTTGATTCCGGACCCACATTTTACGCCCAGGAATTCGCTCTCTTTCAGTAAAGCTGGAAAAGAATTAAGGAACTGCTGGGGGCAGGGAGTTGAAGAAACCCTCGCAGCAGAAGCAAAGTCCTTCGTTTTCTCTTCACATACTGGAAGGGAAAACGATGTTCCCATCCATCCTAAACATTTATCAAGAGGCTGTAAGCTCTGCCTGGCGATCTGCACAGACTTCTGTGACTCTCAGCTTAGAAATCTGGGAGATGAGATACTTTGCAGCTTTCCTTGCTCCCCACTCCCATTTCCCTCACCCGTCGGGGAAATTAGGCCAGTTAATAAATACATATATATGTTATTTCTATGCCTCCTACCTGCTTTCCAGGAATGGCCCAGCAGCAAAACAGCCTATTTAATCCTGGAACAGAAGCTCCAATAGGATGATGATTCGTTTATTTATTATTTTCCCAGTAGTGATGTATGGAAGTGAGAGCTGGATCATAAAGAAGGCTGATCGCCAAAAATTGATGCTTTTGAATTATGGTGCTGGATGAGACTCCTGAGAGTCCCATGGACTGCAAGAAGAACAAACCGATCCATTCTGAAGGAAATCAGCCCTGAGTGCTCACTGGAAGGACAGATCATGAAGCTGAGGCTCCAATACTTTGGCCACCGCATGAGAAGAGAAGACTCCCTGGAAAAGACCCTGATGTTGGGAAAGATGGAGGGCGCAAGGAGAAGGGGACGACAGAGGATGAGATGGTGGGACAGTGTTCTCGAAGCTACCAGCACGAGTTTGACCAAACTGTGGGAGGCAGTGGAAGAAAGGAGTGCCTGGCATGCTCTGGTCCGAAGAGGCGGATACGACTAAACAACAACAACAGCTCAATGTGTATACTGCCCTTTATCAAAAGATTCCAGAGCGGTGATATGGGTAGAAAGCAGTGGGGTGTTTCTCTCCAGCAGGATGGTCTAGGCAACCCTGCAACAACATGGCGTTTTCCAGATGCTGGTGGACTACAGCTCCCATCAGCCACCACCAGAACAGCTTGGGGAAGGTTGTTGCACCCTGACTCAGGAAGCCTCTCCAGGAGCTGTTTCTTCAGCCCTGCCTGAATTTGCCCTTGGAGAGGGGACTGGGGACCTTCTTGGTAGTGGCTTCCTCCCTGCGAAATGACCTCCCATCGGCTGTCAAGGAAATAAAGAATGATCTGACTTTTAGAAGACATCTGAAGACAGCCCTGTCTAGGGAATCATAGAACCATAGAGTTGGAAGGGACCCTGGGAATCATCTACTCCAACCCCTTGAAAAGCTGGAATATACAGCTTCCCCATACAGGGGTATGTGTTTGATGTTTTCATTTGTTGGAAGCCACCAAGAGCGCCTGGGACAACTCAGTGAGATGGGAGGCATATATAATAATAATAATAATAATAATAATAATAATAATAATAATAATACAGTGGTGCCTCGCAAGATGAAAAGAATTCGTTCCGTGAGTCTCTTCGTCTAGCGGTTTTTTCATCTTGCGAAGCAAACCCATTAGCGGCTTAGCGGATTAGCGCTATTAGCGGCTTAGCGGCTTAGAAAAAGGGGGGGAGGGGGAAAAAGTTGGAAAAACTCGCAAGACATTTTAGTCTTGCGAAGCAAGCCCATAGGGAAATTCATCTTGTGAAGCACCTCCAAAATGGAAAACCCTTTCGTCTAGTGGGTTTTTCATCTTGCGAGGCATTCGTCTTGCGGGGCACCACTGTATTTATTATTGATACCCCACCCATCTGGCTGGGCTTCCCCAGCCACTCTGGGCAGCTTCCAACAAAATATTAAAATACCATAATGCATCAAACATTAAAAGCTTCCCTAAACAGGGCTGCTTTCAGATGTCTTCTAAAAGTCTGGTAGTTGTTGTTCTCTTTGACATCTGGTGGGAGGGCGCTCCACAGGGCAGGTGCCACGACCGAGAAGGCCCTCTGCCTTGTTCCCTGTAACTTGGCTTCTTGCAGTGAGGGAACCGCCAGAAGGCCCTCGGCGCTGGACCTCAGTGTCCGGGCTGAACGATGGGGGTGGAGACGCTCCTTCAGATATACTGGACCGAGGCTGTTTAGGGCTTTAAAGGTCAGCACCAACACTTTGAATTGTGCTCGGAAACGTACTGGGAGCCAATGTAGGTCTTTCAAGACCGGTGTTATGTGGTCTTGGCGGCCGCTCCCAGTCACCAGTCTAGCTGCCACATTCTGGATTAGTTGTAGTTTCCAGGTCACCTTCAAAGGTAGCCCCACTTAGAGCGCATTGCAGTAGTCCAAGCGGGAGATAACCAGAGCATGCACCACTCTGGCAAGACAGTCTGCGGGCAGGTAGGGCCTCATCCTGCCTACAAGATGGAGCTGATAAACAGTTGCCCTGGACATAGAATTGACCTGTGCCTCCATGGACATCTGTGAGTCCAGAATGACTCCCAGGCTGTGCACCTGGTCCTTCAGGGGCACAGTTACCCCATTCAGGATCAGGGAGTCCTCCACACCTGCCCATCTCCTGTCCCTCAAGAACAGTAATTCTGTCTTGTCGGGATTCAGCCTCAGTCTGTTAATTATGATGATGATGATGATGACAACGACGCTGATGCTGTTCTACCACAGGCCTACCTCCCTATAATGGAGGAAAGGTCTATGGATGGCTCCCAGCCATAATGTTTGTGCTCTGCCTTCACAGTTGGAGGCAAAAATGCTTCTGAAGATCAGCTTCTGGAAACCACAGGAGGAGAGAATCCTACTCTTGTGCTCGGTTTCCCACTGGCATGACGCTGGACTAGATGAGCCACTGGCCTGATCCGGCAAGCTCTCCTTATGTTCTTCACAGGATGTTTTCAAAGCAGAGGTCGGGTCAGGGATTCTCCAGCTGGGATTCCTGCCTTGCACGACCCACAGGGATTCCTTCCAATTCCACAGTTCTATGATTCTAGGAAATAAATGCCGCGTTGCCCAAGGGCCCTACCACCATCTCCATTGTTCCAGCTCTGGCGGCTCCCTCCCTCGCCCTCTCCTACCACATCTGAAGCCACTCAGGGATCTCGCTGCCAACATTTGCTCCAGCAAAGCAACGCCTATGTTTGGCTCCTTCCGTGCAGTTCTTTGGACCTTCAGCTGTTTGGACCTTCGGAGGCTTTCAGCCAGTAATTGAGTGATAAGAGGCACTAATCCTGTTCCCTATTAACTCAAGCTGCTTGGATTTATTAGGGAACGCTTGGCTGTTCCGTGGGAATCATGGAAAGTGTTAGAAGCCTTTGGCTTACCAGCACACTGTGGAGAACAACTGGTCTGCGAGCCTCAAACAGCACATTCCCAATAACTCTTGGCAGGACGGGAAGTCTGTGGCCTGCTCACTTACTGTATGGGGGTCAAACTCCCAACTGTATGCTCACAAGCCTTGAGGACCATGTGATTCAAATGCTTCCACAAATCACCTTGTTGTTGTTTAGTCATTTAGCCGTGTCCAACTTTTCGTGACCTTGTGCCTTCCATCTTTCCCAATATCAGGGTCTTTTCCAGGGAGTCTTCTCTTCTCATGAGGTGGCCAAAGTCTTGGAACCTCAGCTTCAGGATCTGTCCTTCCAGTGAACACTCAGGGCTGATTTCCTTCAGAATGGAGAGGTTTGATCTTCTTGCAGTCCATGGGACTCTCAAGAGTCTCCTCCAGCACCAGAATTCAAAAGCAAAAAAGGAGGAACCTGGAGGAGGAACCAGCAAGCCACTCCAGTATCCCTGCCAAGAAGACTCCATGGACAAAGACAACAGGCATATAAATCACCTACGTCCAACATATTCAAAGTGCTGGTTTGGCCCAGGCCATGTGAAGGACCATATATCTCAAATGCAAACCTGCCTGGGCCATGAGATCTTCAGGTGAAGACCATTTTATCCCTGCAGTCCTGACCTGGCAACCCTAGAATGCAGCTAGAGTGAAGACTCTCAAGGAGAACAAGGCTCGTCCTAAAACGGATGAGAACACAGTTCAGAGTTCATTATCAAGTCTATTCTGTGGCAACCAGGACAGCAAAGAAAACCTGCTTTTCCATCAAGGTTGTATCTGCTTGTGTCTATTTTGTGTGATCCATCTTGGTCCTTGGCAAGCTCTCCCAGCTCTGTAGCTCAGCTGTTGCGAAGGATGGCAGACTGTGAAACTGACCATTGTGCGGGTTCTTTTGGGGTCAAGGGTTCCAGAGTTGCATGCAAAGGCCACACTGAAATGTTCTCCGTGTGATCCAGATTTCCTCGTCCCTTCCCTGCAGACTTCTTTCATTTCCATTTCACACGCAACATCTTGTGACTGGCCTCTGGCCGCGAGGTGTATAAACAGAACTCCTTACAATTAATTAAAGCTGGTTGTAAAAGCCGCTCGGAGAGAAAAATAAAATAAAAATTCCACTATTCAAGCCAGCACCTTGCATTTGGCTGGGGTCTTGCCTTTCTTCAGAAGGCTGACTCTGCCTCTCCCTCCCTCCCTCTCTCTCTCTTTTCCTCCATCTCTCCACGAACCCTTAAAAACAAAGCCCTAGGGATTTTTTCAGAGGCTGGGCTGAGACAGTGTCCCATGAATACATTATGCCAGTGTATTCTGGCACCCTGGATCAGGCCTCATCTATAGCGATAATCCAATAATTACTTTTTACTGATTATGTTTTATATGTTTCTGGCTTTTGGTATTGTTTTTGCAATGTTTTAATTTGTGTAAGCCACCTTGAGTCCTGGTCTGGGAAAAAGACAGGATGCAAATAGAGTTGTATGGGATGCGGGTAGCACTGTGGGTTAAACCACAGAGCCTAGGGCTTGCCGATCAGAAGGTCGGCAGTTCAAATCCCCGTGACGGGGTGAGCTCCCATTGCTCGGCCCCAGCTCCTGCCAATCTAGCAGTTCAAAAGCATGTCAAAGTGCAAGTAGATAAATAGGTACTGCTCCGGTGGAAAGGTAAACGGCATTTCTGTGCACTGCTCTGGTTCGCCAGAAGCGGCTTAGTCATGGTGGCCACATGACCCAGAAGCTGTATGCCGGCTCCTTCGGCCAGTAAAGCGAGATGAGCGCTGCAACCCCAGAGTCGGCCACAACTGGACCTAATGGTCAGGGGTCCCTTTACCTTTACCTTTAAATAGAGTTGTACCTCGGTTTTTGAACGTCTCTGTTGATGAACATTTCGGAACTTGAATGTCGAAAACCCGGAAGTAAATGCTTCCGTTTTCGAACGTGCCTCAGAAGTTGAGCAGCTTCCAGTGAGGTACCCCTGTATTTTTCTTAATTTTCTCTGTAAATTTGCAGACTGCCCTTGGTTTTCGAACATTTCAGAAATCGAACGGTCTTCCGGGACGGATTACGTTCGAAAATCAAGGTTCCACTGTACATAGAGTAATGGAATTGCAGAGTTGGATGATTTGAGGCTACCTGCATTTATTTGATAGAATCATAGAATTGTAGACTTGGAAGGGACCCAAGGGTCATCTAGTCCAATCCCCTGCAATGCTGGAATCCCAGCTAAAAAAATCCCTGACAGATGGCCACCCAACGTCTGCTTAAAACCCTCCAAGGAAGAAGAGTCCACCATGTTCTGAGAGAATCAATTCATTGCCCATTAGAGGAAACCCACAAGGAGGACCCAAGCACAAGGACACTGTCCCCACTCGTATTTCCCAGCGTTCCCAGAATGATACTGGGGACAGAGCACAGCCACCATGGCTGGTAGCCACCGACCAATTTCACCTCCAAGAGTCCTTTTTCAAAGCCTTCCCAGTGGAGTACAGTCATGCCTCGGGTTAAAGACACTTCAGGTTGCGTTTTTTTTGGGTTACGGACCTGCTGAAACCTGGAAGTACCGGGATGGGTTATTTCTGGGTTTCAGCGGTTGCGCATGTGCAGAAGCACTAAATTGCACTTTGCACATGCGCAGAAGCACCGAATCACAACCCGCACATGTGCAGATGCGCTGCTGCGGGTTGTGAACGCTGCAGGTTGCAAACGTTCATCCTGCACGGATCACGTTCGCAACCCAAGCGTCCACTGTATCTGCTTGGCCACCGTGAGAACAGGATACCGGACTAGGCAGGCCACTGGCCTAATTCAGCAGGCGGTAAGAGCCGTTCAGCAGTCTCTCTTGAGAAGCTATGGAGTCTCCTTCTCTGGGGGTTTTGAAACAGATGTTGGGTGGCCATCAGTTGGCTCTTTAGCTGAGATTCCTGCATCGCAGGGGGTTGGACTAGATGACCCTGCGGGTCCCTTCCAACTCCACAATTTTATGATTCTAACAACTACAACAACATGGTGGTGGCAGAATAGGGCCTCCTTCAGCTCCCGTCTGGAAGAACCAGTGGGAGTCTTTCTTTGCTACTTGGAGAGGCCGGCCGCTTCCCTCTCTCCAAACCTTGGCCAGAGCTGAGCCCCTCTGCCTTTTATTTATTTTCTCCGCTTGCCATTTCTATCTGCTCTCGATTCCTTTCTGCCTCTGGAGTGCAGCAGGGCTGTTTGGTCAGGCCTGGCGGCTGCAATCCATTCCTCCGGCAGCCCGCGGCTCTGCTTTCCATCACCTCCCTTACCACACACCGCTGGCTGCTCGGCCGCGCTTAATTCGGCAAAGCTCTCCGGGACGCGGCTGGCGGGGGGAAGAGGCTCTCCTCGCCGAAAAGCTCGCCTGCCTCGTGCCCTCGGCAGCCGATGCCCCCATAGCTTCGACTCGAATCAGAAGCCACCTCCGTTAAGCCGGGGAGGGACCCTCGCTTTCTCCCAGCCAAGCGGCTGCTTAGCCTCACCCTGACAGCCAAGTCCGGACACCTGCGGAGTCCAGCTGCAGGCTCGGCGGCACCAGCGGCAGCTGCACCTGGAAAGCATAAAGTATTTACAGTTCGGAACGAGAACAAACTCCCTCCGTGAAAATACTTGCAGGGGGATCTGCACTCTCTCAAAGGCTTGATGCAGAAAACATTTCTCTTCTGACAGCTCCGTTTGCCAGGGGGAGCAAACAGAGGGAAACAGGCTAGATCAGCCAGCGATTCTGGAGCTGTGATTCCTGCGTCACAGGGGGCTGGACTAGATGGCTCTCGGGGTCCCTTCCAACTCTACTGTCCCGTGAGATTTTGCCGCTAACGTCGCTGGCAAAGGAAGGCTCCCTTGGTTTCAGAGAGATGGGCAGAGTGGTCCCTGATGGATCAGCCGGGCAGGAGACCAGAAGAGTTACTCCAAGGCAGAATGAGCCCTGAAATAGGGTGTGCTGGGCCCAGGGGTTAACCCGTGAAACGTGGTCCAGGTCCAGTCCTGAATCCAAGGGTCCCACAAGGAGTCAGTCCGACAGGGCCAAGGCAAGACACGAGGCAGGAAACCAGGCAAGGACACATACAGGACCACAGGCAGGCTCTAGCATACAGCAATGTTGCTTCAGCAACCTGGGGTGGGTCCGACAGCCTTTTATCTTTGTCTGGGTAGTGGCAGGTCCTGATCCCTCGGCGATTCACCTCCCTGTCACAGCCCAAAGGTGAGCACTCCTCCTGCGAGTACTCAGGTCTCTCCTTCTTTCAGACCTCAGTCTCTGCAGCTTGGGAGACGTTGGTGGGTTACTAGACCCAGAGGCCGCCTCAGCCTCTCCTGACCCAACTGGTAGTGGAGCAGCTGTAAGTGATGGCCCAGCTGGAGGCAACGAGGTCATCCCCGCATCTGGAGCCAGGGCAGGCTCAGGCTCCTGACTCAGCCCAGCTGGTGCTTGTTGCAGGGGAAGCTGTGCAGACTGGGACTCTTCAGGATCAGGCCCCAGACCTGGTTCAGATGCTGCCTGAGGCAAAGGATCCATTGTGGACTGAGACTCCTCTGGTTCCGAGTACGAGCCCGAGTCCCAGGCCATCACATAGGGGACAAAGGTCCACAAATGACAAGCCCACTCCCCACGAGCACCCTCTTTTCCACAATGGGTTGAGATCCTCCAAGGGGCACCAAATGCGGTTGCCACCGAGATGTGCCCCTCTGTCCCCTCCTCAAATTAGTGTCATGACAGTTGTTCCATCTTACCTGACCTCTGATGCCTGAGATGGCCGCTTCAGTCCACCTAAGGATTTTTAGCTCTTGGTTCATTTATTTATATCCACATTCATGGGCGCCAGCTCCTAGGAGCCAAGGTCCCTTCGTTGCCCCCCAATAAAATATTTGAGGGGGCCATGGGGCTCTTGAAGGTCACTAGCCAGGATGGTTGCACTCTGCCTCCACAGTGAGAACGAGCAAGGCTTCTGAATCCCAGTTGCTGGAAACCTCAGGAGGAGAGAGTTGTGCTTGTGCTCAGATCCTGCTCAGATCCTGCTCAGATCCTCAGGCATCTGGCTGACCACTGTGAGAACAGGAGGCTGGACCAGGTGGGCCATTGGCCTGATCCTCCAAGGTCTTTAGATGTTTCCATGTTCTAATAATTTTAACATCTTTATCCTATCTCCTCTATCTCACCTTTTCTCTAAACCAGGGGGTGGCCAACTTCCAAGAGACTGCAATCTACTCCCAGAGTTAAAAACTGGCAGTGATCTACCCCCCTTTTTTGGGTTCAGGTCAAAGTTGTTGAGCTTCTTTAGGGAAGAGGAAAGTGACGTTGAGCTTTTCTTGGGAAGGAAAGCCCTGTTTTGGGTGGTTCAGGTCGTTTTAGGGGTGCAGGGCAAAGATGTTGAGCTTTTTGTTAGGGGAGCAAAAGTTTTTAGCTTCTTTGGGGGGGGGAGCCACTGATCTATTGGTGATCTACCACAGACGTCCAGTGATCTACCTGTAGATCACGACCTACCTGTTGGACATCCCTGCTCTAAATGAACAAGCGCCAATTCTCGAAACCAGTGTTTCCCAAACCTGGGTCTCCAGCTGGTTTTGGACTCCAGTTCCCATCACCTCCTGCTAGCCAAGGATGATGGGAGTTGTAGTCCAAAAACAGCCTGAGACCCAAGTTTGGGAAACCCTGTCTAAACTAAGAAACCTCAGCTGTTGTAACTTTTCATCAAAGGGCGGGTCTCTCCATCTCCTGGAGCTGATTTCATACAGCCAAACAGACAGGACTTGAAACACGCATCTGTGCAGAACTGGAACGGCACAGAACGGCCCTGGAAATGAGACGCGGACGCTGTTGATTTCTTTCTGATACAACCTTCTGAGGACAAGAAAACCTCATGTCCTCTGAGCTTTGCTGTCATCACCTCCCACCAGCTTCACCCCATTGCACTTAAGGGATTCTTGCCTTGTCAAAGCACCAGAGTGACAGGCGGGTGAGTCAGCGATGGGGTGTTTTCTTCGGTGCCCTCCGCCGATGAATCAGAAAGCAAAGAGGGAAAGCCAAGGCGGCTTCCTGCGGGGCTGCCCACCCTGGGACCTGATAAATCTGCCAGACAATTTATTTGATCTCTGAACTCATGGGTCCCTCGGAGGCTGGCTATGAAGTCTGCAAAAGCAATCAGATAATTAAAGAAGAAAAAACCAGTCTCTAATAAGACATAGGCTTGGTCCTCCTCCAGGCAAGATTTATAGCACTGCGTGGAAAATCACTAGGGTTTAAAATGCTCTGCATAATCTTAGAGATGTGTGTGTGTGAGAGAGTGTACACACAGTGGGCATAAATATATTTTTAAAAAGATAAACCCGTTAGGAGATGGAGATAGGTTTGGGCTGCATTGAACGTTCACTCATATTTTTGTTGGGGGATTAATGCTTTTTGAATGGAGTATTTCATGGGAAATCTCTATGGAAATAGATGTCTTTTCCAACCCTTGTTGAAGACCATTTGTTTCCCGGTTCCTTCCCAGAGTGACCCTAGCTAATCAGAGAGCGGTGCACAGTTAATCTGTGGAACTCCCTACCACAGCAGGCAGTGACGGCGGCCAACTTGGATGGCTTTAAAAGAGTTTGGGACAAATTCATGGAGGAGGAGAGGGCTATTGATGGCTACTAGCAGAGGTCGATTTAGAGCAGCACAACCGATTCCCCTGCACTGGGTGTTGAGCCAAGGAGTGTCCCACTGGACATAGTTGCTATGACATAGTGCACATGCAAAATGGAAGGCAAGAGGTCAGGGGTACCAAATTTGGGCCTTGCACAGGGTGCGGCTGAACTATGAAAAACCCAAGTCTGCCCCTGCTAATAGCCACCTGCACTACCAGGCTGGCTGGGGGCTGCTAAGGCTGCCGCTGCCAAGTTTTCCAGGGACAGATTTGCAAATCTGGGGACTGTCCATGGGAGCTGGGGGTGTCTGGTAACCTTATGCAATGGCCCTTGTTGCTGCGTTAAAGAGCATCATGCTTAAACCTTGTCCCTGCCTGCACTCCTGCAGATAAAGGCATCTCGAGTCATCTAGGATACTTGCTGGACCTCTGGGGAGATGCTTTCCCATCCCCGACACACAGGGGCTCTTATCAAGCCCATAGGAGATGCAATGGCAAGGCCCAGAGGAGCTGGAGAAAGCTAGTTCAGCCTCTGGAGCCTCATCTGATCCTGGGCTTTTATGGCCCCTGAGCTTCTGCCAATCATAGATTTACACCTCTTCCTTGAAATAATGCGAGTGGAAACACCGATTCCCAGAAATACCAGGAGCCTTGTTGGAAGGTCTCCACATCCTTCAACTCATGTTTTCACTCTTTTCTTTTCGTTCCAGAAGATCGTTTGGGAAGACTGGCTTTTGTTATGCCTTTTCAAGGTGAGAGACAGGAGAGCACCGAAGATGCTTCACTTAAGAGAGTCTCTTTTTTTCCCCTGGAAGAAAGTGGGGCAGCTCCCTTCAGACACTGTGGTTGGACATTGTGGTTGGACACTGTGGTTGGACACTGTGGTGGCCACTGGCAGATCTTGCTCTTTGACATCAGAAGTGTTGAAACGACTGGAAAGGAAGGCTCCATCCTTCCAGTGATCTCCAAATATCCCTGAAGAAGCTCTTGAATGGGGCTGGGCAATATCTGTGCCTCTGCAGATGTTGTTGGGCTCTGTCACTCATCCAGCATGGATGATGGTCAAGAATGAAGCTTCACAGGTTCCTCCTATTTGCTCTGGAAAGAGGGTTATAGAATCACAAAACTGTAGAGTTGGAAGGGACCCAAAGGGTCATTCGGCCCACTTCTCAAAATATCAATTTCAGAAGAACTGAACATGGAAGCGGAAGAATATTTACTGTAATGTATGTCCAAAGTAAAACATTTGCAATGATACTTTTGGGGGGGGGGAGGGAGAGAGAATGGAAGAACCTTCCACTCACGAAACACTTGTTTGAATATACGTGTCATCTATTGGTCCTGAAACATGAAAGATCTTGGCGTGCCAGGAAGAGAGAGAAGCAAGTGGCCTGTCAGTGGTGCAGAACTTCTGTTCAACTCATCATTAGGGAGGCCAGTGTCATTCACACACTGACCTCAAGACTGGTAAGAACCACTTTAGGAGGAAGCTAAGGGCTCAACAACTCCAGATAAGGTGCAAGGAGGGCTCTCCATGTACAGTAAATAAATTGGATTAAGTAAGTGTTTTCAAGGACTGTCTTTGGATGAGAGCTGGTGGAGCGAGGGGGTGGCAGGTGGTGGTTGGCCAGAAGATGGAACAGCCATGTTCTCGCAGACTCCTAGGATTCTGTTCAACAGTGCCTTACTGAATAAAGTCTGGCTAATTGGGAATTTCTTGCGAACCTCCCTAACTGACCCCCCAAGAGGAATTTCTTTCACATCAGGCGTGGAAGCACATCATATTGGCATTCCAGGGGTGGTTAGCAGTGGGTGGAAGGAGTCTGGTTTTTAAATGCCGTGGGCAATATTATCTATTCACTTTCAGTCTTTTGCATGCCACCCTTTAGAGGTCTGGTTGTGCAGTTGGTGTGAATCAGCACCGGGAACCATGTAGAATGACAGCTCTGGGAGGATTTGGCGCTGGATGATGGAGCGTGTAACATGGCAGCAAGTCAGGGTTCAGGTGGCACAAGTAGGCTGAAATAAACCATGTTGTTGTTTAGTTGTTTAGTTGTGTCCGCCTCTTCGTGACCCCCTGGACTAGAGCACACCAGGCACTCCTATCTTCCACTGTCTCCGCTGTTTGGTCAAACTCAAGTTAGTAGCTTCGAGAACACTGTCCAACTATCTCCTCCTCCATCGTCCCCTTCTCCTTGTGTCCTCCATCTTTCCCAACATCAGGGAGTCTTCTCTTCTCATGAGGTGGCCAAAGTCTTGGAGCCTCAGCTTCAGGATCTGTCCTTCCAGTGAGCACCCAGGGCGGATTTCCTTCAGAATGGAGAGGTTTGATCTTGCAGTCCACAGGACTCTCCAGAGTCTCCTACAGCACCAGAATTCAAAAGCATCAATTCTTCAGTGATCAGCCTTCTTTATGGTCCAGCTCTCACTTCCATACATCACTACTGGGAAAACCATAGCTTTGACTATACGGACCTTTGTCAGCAAGGTGATGTCTCTGCTTTGAAATAAACCAAGGGGGTGTTTAAAGGCATTGAGCAGGAAATCTATTTAGACCAGGGATCCTGATCACAAGGGAAGTGAGCAAGGAACTCTACAATTCTATTATTCTACGCAATTTTAACGCTTTCTCATGACTGCTTTGGCTTGGCTAGGTTGTGTCTTCCTTAAGTCTTGCCCATAGTGCATGGGAAGATGTGTGTGTAGCTCAGAGCTTCCTGGTTTGGGAGGTCAGTGCAAAGCTGTTGCTGTTTTCTGCATTGCAGACTATTTCAGTTTTTGCAGACTATTTCAGACTGGGTGCCAGCTGCTCACCTTACTCCTTAGCTTTCCATGGGCATGCCAACAGATTTTTTTTTGGGGGGGGTGGGTGGGAATAAGTTGGCCAAAGTCCCCAAACAATCCCTGCATCAGATTCAGTTGGGAGAAATCCTCTCCTCCTACAGAAGCTCTTTCCTCAAGATTCTGCACATGTTTTGCATCCAAGCAAAAATCTCTGAATCCATATTGAATTTCCCTGTGGGCAAAACTCAGCTGAGACATCTCAGGCGGCATTTGTGTGTGTGAACTCTGTTGGGGGAAAAATGTTTTCTGATTCCTATTACAAGTCATTTTTGGTTCCTTGGAAATTTCAAGCCAGGACCTCCAAATTAGACTTGATTTTTACTTATTTTTTTGCTGTAAAAGGAAAAGGCTTCTACCTCCAAAAGGAGCTTGGCTTCAGAGAAGTATCCCCAAACTTCCTGCCAGGCAGAGAACCTATTGCTGCAAAAAGGGGTGGGTGGGTTGTCTATTCAGGTGGATCCTCCCTTGTCCCCTCTAATTAGTTCCTTGGATAACTTCAAGTTATCCTTGCGATTCCTTGGACCTGGAGAGCTTTGAGAAAGTCAGTTTCTGCATGGAACAGCTTTAGCTTCAGACTCGGGTACGAGCCAGTGGCCTCAGAGTGAACCCGTAATCCTGGCCTCCGAGTAACAACTGTGAAAAATCAAGGCCGATCATTTCCATTTTTCATATTGATGCCTTTGGCTTGGCAGTCCACTTTTCCTTTCTCTCTCTCCCCCCCCTCTCCGCCCCCCTCCCCGCTACGCTGTTTTCTCAGTTGTGAGAAAAAATCAGCATGGACAAATTCAGCAGCCCAAACTGTAGAAAGATGTCCTGATGATGGAGGCTCCTTGGAGAGGCTTTAAAATCATTTAGAGCGGGGAAGGTTTTCTTCACTCGGAGTGCTTTGAACATGGAGAAACAGGCAAACATCCTTGGCGAGGCGTCCCGTTGGAGAACGCTGCGCAGAGCCAGCGGGGGGGTTATTGCAAAAATGTTCCACCAACAGCAGTTAACAATTCTTATCCACCTTTTTTAAAAAACCAAACCATTTTGCTATTGGTTTTTGTACATTCAGTTTCTGAGAGTGAAAAGGCCACGATCCAGCGGGAAAGTATCCTGCCCAAGCGTCATTGCACATTAATTCTGAGAACTGGAATTGTTGTTGTTGTTGTTGTTGTTTGTTTTGTTGTTGTTATTGTTATTGCCTTTCCGCCAGACCAGGACCCAAGAGGGTCTCACAAAGGTTTAAAGAAGCACAAGTAAAACATAGAAAGCTAAAAAAGAAAAGAAAATAGTAAACAAACTCTACAAGAATTAAAACAATGAAAAATATCTATTACAATTTATAACAACAATAATAATTAATAAAATAATAAAATATGGTTCATAAAAGCAGCGCATCACTATTAAAAGACTTCTCCTTAAAAAAACCAGCTGGTTTACAAAGGCCTGTTGGAATTAAACAATGGTCAGTTGATGTTTCTTTTAACTTTTTGAAATGTTTTAAACTGTTTTATTGCAATTTATTGTGTTATGTTTTTATACTTTTGGGCTTTTTTTAAACACTACAGCGGCATACAAATATTTTTATAAATAATATTTATAAGAAATGAATTCATTTATCTGCGCCGCCTTGGACAAAAGGGGTTGGTGTTCGTGTTGCCGCAGTGAAACCTCGTGCGCAGACTCTGGCCGGCTGCTCCTTGAAAACTCCCCGCCACCATTTGCGGAGGCTGTTTTCCTTCCTCCAGCCCTTCCAAGCGGCCTTTTGCAGAAAGGCCCCGGGACCTTTTCCCAGGTTCACGAAGCTCGTCTCAGGCACACTCTGCCGAAAAGCTCTCTGGCTCCAGCCGACATGAGATCCAATTTCCCCTTTTAAATTCCCAAGATTTTCCGTTCCCAGAACTGTGCTCTGAATGTATTTATTCCAGCTCGGGTGATGGCGAGGCCCAGATTGCTCGACACAGCCTCTCCTGCCTTCCAGAGACTTGTCAAAGGGCCTGTTGTTATTCCGCGGCCGAAGCCTCTGCTTTTTACGGCTTACGGCGCGTCCCTAGATTTAATTTAGATCAGGGATAATTGGGAAAGGAATGTCCGCGCTGGAGGTAGCGCAGGGGCAGCCGTTACCGAGAGGCCATGTGAGGCCACGGCGGGCAGCAGGGAAGGGCAGGTTCT
This sequence comes from Podarcis cretensis, assembly GCF_951804945.1. NCBI lineage: Eukaryota > Metazoa > Chordata > Lepidosauria > Squamata > Lacertidae > Podarcis > Podarcis cretensis. The sequence continues at coordinate 1,723,970 of NC_137178.1, read as the reverse complement.
GCTTACAGGGCACGATCCGCTGGGACGTTCTCCTGAACAAGCCCCCTTGTAAGGAGCGAGGACTGCGCAGTGGGCTTGCTCAGCTCCCATCGACTGCAGCAAAGTGTGTGCAGGCAAATGTCTCTGTGGATTGTGGCCCCAGGTTAGTGGGTTTGCGGTGCCCTTTGGATTTTCTCCCCCAAGTACCGCCATCAGCTCAAAGTCAAAGCATCATGATTGTGGGGTTGGAAAGGGCACGGAGGGTCATCCATTCCAACCCCCTGAAATACAGGAATCTCAGCTCAAGCATCCATGACAGATGGCCACCCAACCTCTGTGGGAAAGTTCAGGGAGGCAGGAGAGGATATATTGTTTATTAATATCCTTCTTAACTTGCTCTAGCAAGTTCTATAACTTAGCAGAGTTTTACATTCCCCTTTTAAACGCACAGCAGGTAGCTGGTTGCAGGCTTGTTTAAGAGAGGACAAAGGGACTGTCTCCTTATGAGACAGTTTCCAGGTGTATGTTACTTTTTTAAGCTAAGTCTGCCTTCTGGAATCCGATTGTGAATAGAATGTGAGTAAACTCTTTTTATACATTCATAGAAGACTGTGTCGTGTCTTATCTTTTATGAGGGAATAAGGGGAAAATACCAGAACAGTTATTATAGAGGCTTTAGCGAGCCTGAGCAAACGCATCCGCTGTGAGCTTAAAAAGGGGAATGTTACTCTGCTAAATTGTGACCTGTCCTTTATTTTGCCTGACTTGTCCAGCATTTCATCAGTCCAAAGGCTGGGAACCCTCCATGGGGCACAGAATCTGGCCTTGCAGCCCCAGCTCAGCTAGAGATCAGCGGCTGCCACGAGAGCCCCCGGGCATCCCTTTGGGTCGGGGGAAAAAGCACAATCAATACCTCATGCGACTGGAACGCGATGGCAAGCTCTGCGAGGGAGCGACGTGGTGCAATTTCTCTGCCGTCTTTCTGCCAACATACTGAGGTTCCGAGCTCCGCCACTTCATGGGAAACAGAAACCCAACTATGCTAAAAGGCTCTTTAATGGGCTGCAGATTGGAGTGGTTTTGCTCTCCCAAGTGCCACCGGGGCATCGGCGCAGCGAGGTTCCTGATCAGAAGGTGCCACTAATTGGCCTTGCCATGCCAAGATCCGTTTCAGCCTTTGCACTCCCAAATTAGCTAATAAATTCACAAGCTGCTCTCTGTCAGAAAGAGGTGTCCCCGACCATATATACCCAGCAGCATTTCTGTGGTTTGAGGATGTACTGACCTTGCCAGCTTCTGCAAATGTTGGCCTGGCGAGCCCAAAGCTGCCAAACCACAGGCAGGCATGAGTGGAAAGGGATCTGTGTGGAGCACAAAACGAATTGGTTGATCCCTCTTCAGGTGCTGGCCACGATGACAGATCAGCTCCCAGAGGCAGATGCTGTCAGGCTCCCAGACTTTGCCACGGAATCACTGAATCGCAGAGCTGGAAGGAACTCCAAAGGTCATCCAGTCCAACCCGCTGCGGTACATAAAGAGGATCCAAAAGGAAAATAGGCTGCAATTCATTGCATCCCATGTTTGAACATTAGAAAGGGAAACAGATTCTCTCTTTAATTTTTGCTTGGGGAAAAACTCACATTGACATAGTGTGATGGCCTGGGACTCGGGCTCGGGCTCGGAACCAGAGGAGTCTCGGTCTGCACCGGATCCTTTGCCTCAGGCGGCATCTGGACCAAGTCTGGGGCCTGATTCTGAAAAGTCCCAGTGCACAGGTTCCCCTACAACAAGCACCAGCTGGGCTGAATCCGGGGCCTGAGCCTGCCCTGGCTCCAGATGCGGGGATGACCTCGTTGCCTTCAACTGGGCCATCACTTACAGCTGCTCCACTACCAGTTGGGTCAGGGGAGGCTGAGGCGGCCCCTGGGTCTAGTAACCCACCGACATCTCCAGAGCTGCAGAGACAAAGGTCTGAGAGAAGGAGAGACCTGGGTACTAGCAGGAGGAGTGCTTGCCTTCGGGCAAAGCAGGGAGGTGAGTCACCGGGGGATCAGGACCGGCCGTTGCCCCAACAGAGATAAAAGGCTGTCGGACCCTGTCCCATGTTGCAGGAGCAACTTTGCTGTATGCTAGAACCTGCCTGAGACCTTGCGCCCGACTTAGCCTGGTTTCCTACCTTATGTCCTGCTTGGGCCCCGTCGGACTGACTCCTCATGAAATCCTTGGATTCGGGACCAGACCTGGACCACGTTGCTCGGGTTAACCCCCGGGCCCAGCACACATAGCTCAGTCTTGCAGAACATGAAACCTTTAATATCAGGGTCATGGATTTGAGCCCCACATTGGGCAAAAACATTCATGCATTGCAGGGGGTTGGACTAGATGACCCTTGGGGTCCCTTCCAACTATGATCAACCTTCCCTGATCTATCAATTGTGGCCAGAGCATTTGGTCCATCTAGCCGTGGGAATGCAGCCCTTCATTGGTCGTGGGGCTCCATCCAGCTCCCATCTGCCCTAGCACTCGGCACAGCCAATAACAAGGAACGATCTGCAGGGACGTTCTCTTGCACAAGCCCCCTTGCAAGGAACGGGGACCATGCAGTGGTCTTGCACAGCTGCCATTGCCTGCAGCCGAGTGTGTGCTGAACGAAAGGGCAGGTCTGAATTCCCTCTCTGAGGTTCGTTTCTATGAAAGCGGTTTTTCGGCTGAGGTCTGACTCTCAACCGCATTGCTCCTTCTGAGCAACTCAGAGCGTCTGCTGTTTCTGGTTCCTTGTAGGATCTCCACGTCATGCAGCCCAAATTGCTTGGCACGGCGTCCGCTCCCCAAACCAGAGTCTAATTGGATGTGTTGGATGGTCTGGAAACTCCTAAGCCATTTTAATGATGATCTCATGGCTCCCAAGTACCTGTCATTCAAAAGGGCATCCTATATCTGCTTTCCTAATTCCTTAAGCTGTTCCCCTTTCCCCTGCGTTGGCTCAGCGAGCTCTGTTTACGCCTATCTTTCTTGGAGACCTCACGTCTCAATGTTTCGAACATGGAAAGGATTATTTGAGAAGGCATGTGGGTTCTGCGCTTTCGATGAGGGAGAAGCACATCTTTAAAAGGAAAACTACCCCAGCGTTCGGCACACACACGTGTGCACGTTCTTGCAATTCAACATTTTTTCTTCTAATTAAACAATTGGGTCATAAGTTGTAGCATCAGGACCACAGGCGGTCCTTGGTGCATTTCGGTGATCCCCAGACCATAATGAAAATGACAGCGGGGAAAGCTGGAGGGAAAGATATTTCTTTAATGTTGTTTCCGCAAGCTGAAGAAGCAAGCCACTTTTCAGTTCAAAGTTGCTTGCCTCTTCAGCAAAGCAAACGACTGGAGCCCCTGTGAATCCCAGCTACAAACAACAAATTCAGGAGTTGAGTTGCATCCTAGAAGTGGAGAGAGCGCTTTTCTTCTTACTAAGGACGAGGGAGAAATTTGTTCAGTTTGCTGCCATGAACCAATTCACAAACCGAAACACAGTGATCATTGGAAAATCGCAGCCCTCCAGGTTTTGTGATGTAAAGAAAAATAGCATAAATATAGAGAACAAAAAGAAGAAGCTCATACTCATGAAAACAATGGGTGGGAATGCTGTGTGTGCCATTACTGCCTCCTGCAGAAATGAGTTCCATAGGTTAACTATGCAGCACCTGAAAAAGTAATTTACTTTATCTGAATCTAGCAACGTGCTTCTTTATTAGATGTCCACTTTATCTACTCTCTTGGTGCCACGTATAATTTTACACATATCCGTCACATCTTCCTCACTTTTTCTCTCAGCAAAAAAGCGTCCAACACTGAAAGCTTTCATCCCAGGTGAGTCTCCCCAAGATCCACTTGGTCACCTGGGCCAACCTTTCTGGAAGCTTTCCCAGCCCTGCCACTTCCTTTTCGAGGCGAGGCCTCCCCCTGCTCCTCTCCAGCCTCTGGTCCTGATGAGGAGGCCATAACCTTCTTGCTGCAGCCTTGACTCACTGAGGTTTCCTTTCAGCGCTGTCAGCAGAGTCGCATCTAAGCCGCTCGTTCTTTTGTTACAAGAAGCGACCGCGGTGCTTCTGCCAGCTGCAGCATCTGGAGCGAAACTTATCTCCTACTGATCCTCAGCTTTGCAACGTAGCAGATTCTGGAAGAGGCCGGGGTGTGTGTGGAGAGGCAGAGATCCTTGGCCAGCCCAGATGCTGGAAGTGCACAGAGGATAATTCGAAATACTTTCTTTCCTTTGCATTACCTGCACCTGTCGTTTCGAAAGATGCCTTTTATATGACCTCCATCAGCATGGATTTACAATGGTACCTCAGGTTACATACGCTTCAGGTTACAGACTCCGCTAACCCAGAAATATTACCTCAGGTTAAGAACTTTGCTTCAGGATGAGATCAGAAATCGTCCTCTGGTGATGTGGCAGCAGCAGGAGGCCCCATTAGCTAAAGTGGTGCTTCAGGTTAAGAACAGTTTCAGGTTAAGAATGGACCTCCAGAACGAATTAAGTGCTTAACCCAAGGTACCACTGTATTTTATTATTTATCTTACCTCTGTATTTACTGTATTTATTTATTGGGAGAAGCGCCGGCTCACGGTCCACCCTGAGCTTCGCAGCAATGGCCCTGGGAGGGAAAATAGGGGCATTCTGGGATCAAATCAGATTATTAATAATGATAATAATAATAATTTATTATTTGTACCCCGCCCATCTGGCTGGGTTTCCCCAGCCACTCTGGGCGGCTTCCAAAAAGACCCAAAATACACTAAGATGTCACACATTAAAAACTTCCCTGAACATGGCTGCCTTCAGATGTCTTCTGAATGTCACGTAGTTGTTTATCTCTTTGACATCTGATGGAAGGGCATTCCACAGGGCAGGTGCCACCACCGAGAAGGCCCTCTGCCTGGTTCCCTGTAGCTTTGCTTCTCACAATGAGGGAACCACCAGAAGGCCCTCGGAGCTGGACCTCTGTCCTGGCTGAACGATGGGGGTGGAGACGCTCCTTCAGGTATACTGGACCGAGACCATTTAGGGTTTTAAAGGTCAGCACCAACACTTTAAATTGTGCTCGGAAACGTACTGGGAGCCAATGTAGGTCTTTCAAGACCGGTGTTATATGGTCTCGGCGGCTGTTCCCAGTCACCAGTCTAGCTGCCGCATTCTGGATTAATTGTAGTTTCCGGGTCACCTTCAAAGGTAGCCCCACATAGAGTGCATTGCAGTTGTCCAAGCGGGAGATAACCAGAGCATGCACCACTCTGCCAAGACAGTCCACGGTGGCACGGCCTTTGCAATTCCAGGACGGTCCCTGGCAAACCAGGACATTTGGAGGGTATGCCATATTTATATCTGTATAGAGTGCTTTTTTCTGGGGGGACACGGGGGTATACACACCCCTAAACATTTTGTGACTCTAACGGGAGAAGAAACTAAAAAAAATTAAAATTTTAATTTCTTCTCTAGTACGGTGAATCGTCAGTTTCATTGCTATTCCCAGTGTCCATTTACTAAATCCGCCTCCCTCCCCCCCCCCTTTGAACTATAAAATGGTGGTTTTCTTGAGTCAAAATGAGAGTACCCCTAAACATTTTTTTAAAAGAAAAAAAGCACTGTCTGTATATCTATACTCTTGGCCACCTGGGAATTCAAGACCTCCACTTTCCCTTGGATGAGGCCAGGCAAGCCTGGAGACTTCAGGCCAGACCTGGAGGACAGGTAACCCTACTTGGCTTTGCAGGCGGTTGGAATAGATGACCGCCTGGGTTCCCTTCTATGATTCAGTTCTACTCTTCTAAGTTCAGCCATGCCTCTGTGATCCTCCTCTCCTCTGCACCCATCAAGGTCCGTGTCTGCGTGGCCAACTGGAGACACGGCTGCGTAATTATAGCCAAAGTCTTCGGAGCTATTCCCAAGGCCCCTCTCGGTTTTCCTTCCCGTCCCAGGAATGCAGAGCTGTAAGTGGCAGCCTCTGAGAGGATGGCTATAAATAGAGATGCACTGTGGCTTCCCCTCTGACCCTCCTGTGTTGCATTCTCCCCTCTGTTGCCACCGCCGGGGCTATTATGGCCTAGGAGACCACATCAAGACCTGGCGAGGAATGTCTTGAGTCGGCGAAGAAAGGACAGGGAGCCCCGTGCAGACAATGGGCCTCTTTGCACAAGGAGACATGTTCCTGGGGGAATCTGCTCACAAAAGGAGGCCCGATCCTTCTGGATCAGGCCAATGGCCCTTCCAGTCCAGCATCCTGCAGCGGCCAACCAGATGCCCCAATGGGAAACCCGTAAGCGAGATCTGAAGACAAGAACAACTCTCCCCTCCTGCAGTTTCCAGCAAAGCCACTTCTGCCCTGCACAGGAGGTGGGGTTGTGGGCTTCATGCCCCCACAACGCACGCGGCGGCGCAATTGGGGGAATCCCTGGCCGCGTCACCCCCTGGCCAGCCAATCGGCTGGCTCTGGGGGTGTGGCCTGCCTTATTTAAAGCAGGACGCAGGCCAGGGATCTCCCTCTTTTGCCGCCTGCCAGCTCTTCCTGCTTTTCCCACCCTCCTGCCCTAAACGTTTTCGTTCCTTGACCTTGCTATGGATCTTGGTTGGTCGCCGTTGAGAGGCCTGGTAGGAATTTTTCCACTTGGCAAATTGGCACCAGCCACTTGGTTTTCGCCTACCTCTTGGCAAATCGTCACAACTTTCTTGGTATTGGTGGTTAGGCATTGGTATTGTTCTGTAGATGGAAGAGGGGAGGAAGTGCCATCACCTGCCCCACATATTGAAGGGTAGGATTCCGGGGGGCGTGGCCCTATCCACAGCCTATGGAGGTGAGGGCCTAAGGCATGCCCCCTAGCGGTGACCCTGGGGGAGTTCCTAGTTGATGTGCATCAGCAGGACTCCCCCTACTGGTGGTTAACCCTTCCCAGACTTCAAGCAGACGGGCTGGAGTCGGATATAGTCAGTTAGGACCAGTGCCTAAGCCAATACCGCTCATCACCTGTAACCAATAAAGTTGTGGCCTTATTTAGCCCATGAACCTTAATAATTGTGTCATGTGTCATTATTTCCACCGGGGGTGGGGGACTCACCACACAACTGGCATTCACAAGCATGGCTGCCTCTGACTATGGAGGCAGAGCAGAGCCAACATGGCTAGGACACCTCAATAGCCCTCTCCTCCTCCAGGAATTGTGCCTAATCCCCTTTGAAAGCCATCACAGTTGGTGGCCGGCCTTGCCTCCTGCAGGAATGAGTGCCATCGTTTGGCTATGGCCAAGTGATGAAGTACAGTGGTACCTCGGGTTAAGAACTTAATTCATTCTGGAGGTCCGTTCTTAACCTGAAACTCTTCTTAACCTGAAGCACCATTAGCTAATGGGGCCTCCTGCTGCCGCCGCACTGCTGGAGCACGATTTCTGTTCTCATCCTGAAGCAAAGTTCTTAACCCAAGGTACTGTTTCTGGGTTAGCGGAGTCTGTAACCTGAAGAGTCTGTAACCCGAGGTACCACTGGTAGTTGAATAGCACCCATGAGTGTGTGTCCAAAGAATCACAGAACTGGACATTTGGAAGGGACCCCAAGGGTCATCCAGCCCAACCCCCTACCATGCAGGAATCACAACACCGATCCTGGTCCGACTGCACTAGCTACCGATTAGTTTCCAGGCCCAATTCAAAGTGCTGGTTTTGACCTATAAAGCCTTAAACGTCTCAGGACCACAATACCTCAAGAAGAAGAAGAAGAGTTTGGATTTGATATCCTGCCTTTCACTCCCTGTAAGGAGTCTCCAAGCGGCTAACATTCTCCTTTCCCTTCCTCCCCCACAACAAACACTCTGTGAGGTGAGTGGGGCTGAGAGACTTCAAAGAAGCGTGACTGGCCCAAGGTCACCCAGCAGCTGCATGTGGAGGAGTGGAGACGCGAACCCGGTTCCCCAGATTATGAGACTACCGCTCTTAACCACTACACCACACTGGCTCTCCTCAAGGACTGCCTCTTTCCATATGACCCTACCTGGACCCTGAGATCATCTTCTGAGGACCTTCTTCATGTGCCTCCTCCTCGAGAGCTCCGGAGGGTGGCAACACGAGAGCGGGGCCTTCTCTGCAGTGGCTCCACATCTGTGGAAGGCTCTCCCCAGGGAGGATTCGCCTGGCACCTTCATTATACACCTTTAGGCACCAGGCAAAAGTGTTCCTTTTTAACCAGGCCTTTGGTTGATCTGATTGACATCCTATGGCCTTTTAAAATGTGTCTCTCTTTTTGGGGGGGAGGGTGTATTATTGGGTTGTTGCTTTTATTTTGATTATATATACTGTGGTTTTTATGTTGATCTTTTCTGTGAACCGCCCTGAGACCTCTGGGTATATATATATAAATTCAATAAATAATAATGATAAATAATGATAACTAAATCCCGCCCCTTGGGCATGAGGAGGATGTGTGGGTTGGGCAGAGGAGCAGCAAGGATCAATGAAGGGGGTTGTCTTTAAATGGGGAACATGGAGCAAGACTGTGACTGGCATCAAGTGGTTCCAACACATGCTAAAGGTAAAGATAAAGGGACCCCTGACCATTAGGTCCAGTTGCGGCCGACTCTGGGGTTGCGGCGCTCATCTCACTTTATTGGCCGAGGGAGCCGGCATACAGCTTCTGGGTCTTGTGGCCAGCATGACTAAGCCACTTCTGGTGAACTAGAGCAGCGCACAGAAACGCCGTTTACCTTCCCACCAGAGTGGTACCTATTTATCTACTTGCACTTGACGTGATTTTGAACTGCTAGGTTGGCAGGAGCTGGGACCGAACAACGGGAGCTCACCCCATTGCGGGAATTTGAACTGCCGACCTTCTGATCGGCAAGCCCTAGGCTCTGTGGTTTAGACCACAGCGCCACCCGCGTCCCTAACACATGCTAAAGGGGGTGGCAAATCAATATAAAAATAAGTGGCTTTTAGCCCTAAGTAGGTTCCACTCCGGTGGGACGCAGGTGGCGGTGTGGGTTAAAGCCTCAGCGCCTAGGACTTGCCGATCGAAAGGTCGGCGGTTCGAATCCCTGCGGCGGGGTGCGCTCCCGCTGCTCGGTCCCAGCGCCTGCCAACCTAGCAGTTCGAAAGCGCCTCCGGGTGCAAGTAGATAAATAGGGACCGCTTACCAGCGGGAAGGTAAACGGCGTTTCCGTGTGCGGCTCTGGCTCGCCAGAGCAGCGATGTCACGCTGGCCACGTGACCCGGAAGTGTCTCCGGACAGCGCTGGCCCCTGGCCTCTTAAGTGAGATGGGCGCACAACCCCAGAGTCTGTCAAGACTGGCCCGTACGGGCAGGGGTACCTTTACCTTTACCTTTTTTAGGTTCCACTCCACCCAATGGCAAATGTTCCTTTAACGCAACTAGGGGACACATGAATGTTAGAAGAGAAGAGAAGCTGACAAATATATATATAATGTCAGTGCTCTCTGTTCATCTGAGCCAATGTAAATGGATCTGGGCAACAGTAAGTTTATTGTTCCCAAGTCCTAACCAGATTTCAGCTGTTTTCTTAAGTGAGCAAATGTATGTTTTGGAGCGGAAGGTCCTGACAGTGTGAAGTAAAAAGCTCATATGTTAAAGATACTTGGGGATGTTACCTCCTCATTCATTTGCGTCGGCCGGCTTGCAGTTCCTTGGCAGCGAGAGCTTTGTTTGAGAGGCACGTGCGGGAAAGTGTCGGGGGGTTGATTCCGAAGCAAAGAGCCCCTTTTATGTAACCTCAACCCGTATCTCCTGGAGGCTTTGCAAGAAAGTCACAGCCACCAGTGGCGTAGTGTGTGTGTGGGGGGGGGGGGGACATGGGGTGGTTGCCCCAAGCTCAAAATTGCCAGGTGTGCAAATTTCAACACCTGGTTCTCTGTTTCTTCAAAAAGGCTTCTCCATGTGGACCAGGAAGACACCTCTCCAGACAATGGAACGACTCTTCTTTTCTTATCTCTGTGGTCTTCTGGGTGATGCAGACATTGTTAGGCAGCTAAATGTGCATGCGTAATCCATCCATTTGCGTGGACAGGAGGAGTTCCCTCAAACCCTGGGCGGCCCCCATGTGGAACAACGACTCAAGACAACGTGCTATGAGATTAAAATTGGCCACAACTTTATTATGTTTCAGATGTGGGTAGACCTTGGCTCAGGCATTGGGCGTTTATCCCTCCCAGTCCCCTGCCAGGGATCTGGGGAACATCAGGGTTATCCAGTGTGTGTGGGGGGGGGGGTATGGGCTGGCTCTGGAGAACATATGTTCAAGCAAAGAGAGCCCGCCCCCATTACGTCGCAGGGGAGAGCAATGACAACCTCTTGGTGAAAAGCCAAAGCCCCCCCTCAAAACAACCCCTTTAACGGGGAACCCTGGTATTGCCGCCACAAAGAGAAGGGGGGCGTGGGTCACCGCTGTATGCTACCCCCCCCATTTAGGGAAGGTAACTATGTAACTATGATGTATTTTGCACTGTATTCTGGGACATGGAGGGAAGTTTCAAAAACTCATGTCACCCCTTTCTCGCTGTTCAATCTCGCCTTGAACCTGTTGCGCAATAAACTTGGATCTTCTGCATCTTGCTCCTGTCTCCGGCTGAGCTCATTTTCCTCCACAGGGACCCGCGGACTTAGTCCGGCGAGCTGGGTGGCAGAGTAGCCTCGCACCCAGATTTTACCGTAACACGCCCAAGGCCTGATACTGCCAAAGTTGTGACGTTTTGCTATGGGAAAGGCAAACCTACCAACCCAGGAGAATTCCTTTCCCACCCTTCAACAGCGACCTTGATGTAGCAGCGCCCACGTACCTGTGGAGAAAAGGTTAACCTGCAAAATAAGTCTTAACTGAGGGTGGGTAGGGTGGGAGAAGCTCTGTAGCCAACCAATGATTCCCAGGTAAGATCCTCCCCCTATTGTGTGGGCAGGTAGTCTCTCCCCCTACCTGGCCTGATCACCTTGGCAACGCCTCCCCAGGGGGGATTGGGCAACTGGCCAAGGTAGGTGGAGACCTCCAGGTATCCCACCTGGGGAAGGCGAAGCTAAACCTGTGTCGCATAGGGTCCAGGGGGTTGCACACAACCATGCAAAGGGCGCCCCCCATATAATGTGGGGAGCAGTCATTCCCTCCTCCCCACCCACGCTATGCCACTGGCTGAATGAATTTTTTGTATCCGTCTTCACAATGGAAGACCCAGGGCAGATCCCAGCACCTGAACTACCTTTTTCAGGAGGGAAGTCGTCTCTGCATGACCCCAGGCACTGGCAACCCATGCTATGCCACTGACGGCCCCAGGCATAAGAACATTAGAAGACCCAGCTGGATCAGGCCAATGGTGGCCTATCTTATCCAGCACTCTGTTCTCTCTCTCTCTCTCTCTCTCTCTCTCTCTCTCTCTCTCTCTCTCTCTCCTTTATTGTTCATAATTGCATCCATACAACAGAAACTTGAATTCATTGTTATCCACAACTCAGTCATAAAAAAGAAACACACACACACACACACACACACACACACACACACAAATTTTCTAACAATAAATGTTCTTCATCAACATTTGACTTCCAATTCTTTCCATATTACTTTCTTTTTAATAAGCTTGTTGCTTATCTTAACTATTTATTTAACAAATATATATATATATTAAAAAACATTTACATTTTCCTTTGACATACACTTTTTACAGAAATTACTCAAAGACTACAGCTGTGTTCAGATTATGGCAATTGTTTTTTAAATAGCTCTTCAGAGATTCCCAGTTTGAGATAAACTCATGTTTAGGCTTATCTTTGATCTTTTCAGAGAGGTTAGCTAACTTGGCGTATTCTACCAACATCAATATCCATTCAGGTCTAGTTGGGATTTTGCCGCTCTTCCAATAATTTGCTGTGTATCCTCGTGGCAACAGCAGCATATAAGGAAAGTTTCCTTACATTTCTAGGGATTTCCCCTAGATTTTGTTTTCTGCCATCTTCTCAATTTTTACGTCTTCTTTTCTCCACATCTCCACTGTCAGAATTCAGGGCCGGTCAGAGGTATGTGCCTATCTCTCCAGGCACCGGCTGAATTCTTTCGACCTCCCTCCGGCGACTCCCGGAGGAAAAACACACGAGGTCCGTTCCGGCGATTTTCCTCAGGCTGTGAGAAAAACACACCAAACTGCTTCTCCTCCTCCCTGCTCTCCAGCATATCCCCAGGGAGGGGAATCAGACACAGACAGAAATGTATCTACATGTTTTATTCCTGTCTTCAGCAGTCATATAGAGAAAACATGTCTGCTCTGTTCAACAAACAGAGAGAAACTCCAAACTCCACCTATGTACATCCTGTACAGGTCATATGACACACACTGAGCTAACATCCGGTGCTCAGTACAGAATGGACTGCCCCTTTGTTTCCATGGCAACAGTCACAAACTTCCTGTTTGGCTTTCCAGCCACAAGCAGCAGACTTGGCTGCTATAGCCTTTGCTTGCTGCTGCATTGCTGCTTTAGAATAACATACTCCCCCTAAAGTATCAATGCGTGCTGCGAGCAAAGCGTCATCCAGAGAAGAAAACAAACAGTTGTTATACTTATAACACTCCCCTGTTGTTTCAGTTCCACCCTTGGAACTACCCGCCACTGGTTTTACCAATGTACCTCTCTGGTCGTGTGACTTCCAAGGAATGAGTGCTTCTGCATTACCTTGGTTAGCAACTCTCTGTTGTGCCTTTGTCTCTGACTCAGACACAGCTTCAATTTGACCTTGGTCGTTTACAACAGCAACACATGCAATAGCTTGGTTGGCAAACTCTTTTGAATACCTCTTGGGTGGTACACCCTTCGTTGCTCTCTCAGACCTACGTAAGAGGTGCTGCTCTTCTCTGCTTTCTGGTTCAGCCTCTGAACTCTCTGGAGAACCAGTACTAAGCTTAATCAGTGGTTCATCCTCCTCTTCTGAGGGTCTAGTCATTATGTGAGATTTCCTCTCAATGACTGTGACAACTGAGCTGTCTGAGCTATCGCTGTCATCATCAGTACTACTGAACTCAATAAGATCAAACTCATCATCATCATCATCAGAATCATCATCATCACCCGTGGGAAATGTGTGAACAATCACTCGCTCCTGTTCAGGAGCACTCTCTAGAAATTTTGTGAGAATCACCTTACCAGATTCAGACAAAATTACTCTGTAGAGACCCTTTTCATAACCCACAAAAATGCCTCTGGCATTCTTTACTCCACCCGGAGCTTCTGTCCTCACATGAGACCCAAAAACTTTGAAATGGGCAACAGAAGGTTTTCTGTGGAACAGTTTCTCAAAAGGAGAACATCCCAAGTCTTTTGAAACCTTTCTCAACCACGTGTAACAATATGACATTAGCGACTCAGCCCAGTACTCATGTGGCAGATGTGAACTTAGCAATTGCGCATGCATTCCCTTTTGCAATTCTTTGTTCACCCTAACACAAACACATCTGTTCCAAGCTTCTTCGGAAGCTGCAATTTTGTGTCTTATCCCTTTCTTCTTCAGGAACCTCTGGAAATCCTGTAAGAGAAAAATTGGCTTCTCATCTGTGCATAGACAATCTATGTCAGCATCATGCATATTTTTAACCTTGTCACAAAACTCTTTAAACCTTTCTAAGGCTTCTTTCGGTCTCTCCAAAAGATAAATCCAGACAAAACCTGTAAAAGAATCAACACATATTAGGTAATACTTTGCATTGCCTCTAGATGGTGCTAAAGGACCAATCACATCAGCATATACCCGCTGAAATGCCCTGTCGACCCTCGAGGTGACCTGCTTGGCGTTCTTCTTGGCTACACCTGCAAAAGAAATCATGTTAGAATCACAAGAATTACATTCTATGTAATCACTTTGATCAAAAGTCAACAAATACAGTCCATCTTTCTCTTTGGCAGAAAGATACAACTCTCCATCTTTGTAGATCTCGCAGTGCTGATCATCATAGGACAGTTTTAGTCCCTTCTTGGCAATCTGCGAAACGCTGAGCAGATTGTACTTCAACTCTGGAACCAAATAAACATTGTTTATAGTCAAGTTCAGACTTTTAAGATACACAGTCCCAGTTCCGGTGGCTTCTAGCTCTTGACCGTTGGCTTGTTGTACAACGAAGCTTTGCTTCTTAAACGACGAAAACAAATCCCTGCGATGGGTCATGTGAACCGTCGCTCCCGTGTCTAAAATGAAGGAATTCCCCACTTGTGGTGTGGCTTTTAGGGACATCAAAGCCTTTGCAGGCTTCGCCTGTGACTTGGCATGACTTCTGCCTGACGCCTCAGACTTCGTGGAGCTTCCCTTGGCTCCTTTGTTCTGACGTGGCTTCCTGCAGTACCGCTGAAGATGCCCAGTCTGTTCACAATTGTGGCATTGGACAACGTTCAAAGTAACGGCGTCTCCTCCAGTAGCTACAGCAGTGGGGGTGTCTGAACTCCGTTCTTCCCTCCCCCTGTCCTTGACTTCCAGGGCGGCAAGTCTGTCATGTTCGTTCAGGACCACGGCAAAGACCCTGTCCGACGTTAGATCTTGCGCTGGGAGAGACCCCAGCTGACTGGCAACGGTTTTGTAAGCCCGATTCAGGCTGTTGATCACCATGAAGCAAAACACTTCCTCATCCAGATGGAAATTGCGTTCCACCATCTGCTGACGCAAAAATTTCATTTCCGTCAGGTGCGCTTGAACATCTCCATCAGGCGCAAGCCTCAGGTTAGTCAGCTTTTCAAAATACAGCAACGCTGAAGAACCTGCATCTCTCTGATGTGTCCTTCTCAGCGTGTCCCAAACATCTTTCGCGTGCTCTAAATCTTGTATATGAATAAGCTGAGAGTCTGACACGCACAGAATTATAGCAGTTCTGGCCTTCACATCCTGTGACTCCCAAGGACGCGTTGGTGCTGCAGGGATGGGGTTCTCAATCACCTCAAACAGTCTCTGATTCTGCAGCAGGGCCTTCATCTTAATAGACCAAGATGCATAATTGTCACTGGTCAAGAGGGTTGGAGAAGGCAGGCCTTCCCCCTTCTTGGCATCCATTTTGAGTCCTTGCATTGACTCTCAAACACAAGCCTCTAAAATCCAATAGCTGGCTTGTTTACACTCTGTGCACCTGGCAGCTCTAACACTGGCCGCTTGGAAAGTCCCTTTCCAACAGTTCCTTTGTAAGGCCTAGTCAAAACACGACTTCCAGCCCTTATCTTGAAACTGGCCTGCGTTGCTTAGCAACCACATTCCTTTCCTTGGACAGGAAAAACCACAGGAATGTTTGGAATGCAGACTCTTCTCTCTCGGAGCTGTTTTCCCAAACGTTGCTCCCATGAGGCAGAGAATTAATCAATCTGCATTCACACTTCTAAGCCCGAAAATCTCATACCTGGGCTCCGTAGCTTGGCTTTCAGCTTCTTCTGGTCAGCTTCTAGCTGCAGAGAATCAGCTTCCATCTCAGGCATCCATGGAGAGGGATGAATACAGTCTCCTTGATGCAGACTCCCATGGATCGTAGCAACCATCCTCTGCTACCAATGTCAGAATTCAGGGCCGGTCAGAGGTATGTGCCTATCTCTCCAGGCACCGGCTGAATTCTTTCGACCTCCCTCCGGCGACTCCCGGAGGAAAAACACACGAGGTCCGTTCCGGCGATTTTCCTCAGGCTGTGAGAAAAACACACCAAACTGCTTCTCCTCCTCCCTGCTCTCCAGCATATCCCCAGGGAGGGGAATCAGACACAGACAGAAATGTATCTACATGTTTTATTCCTGTCTTCAGCAGTCATATAGAGAAAACATGTCTGCTCTGTTCAACAAACAGAGAGAAACTCCAAACTCCACCTATGTACATCCTGTACAGGTCATATGACACACACTGAGCTAACATCCGGTGCTCAGTACAGAATGGACTGCCCCTTTGTTTCCATGGCAACAGTCACAAACTTCCTGTTTGGCTTTCCAGCCACAAGCAGCAGACTTGGCTGCTATAGCCTTTGCTTGCTGCTGCATTGCTGCTTTAGAATAACATCCACATCAGGATGCTTTTTTAAAAAAGCCTTGTGAAAATTAACCAGCGTTTTACCCAATTTTTCTCATTAAATACCTTTGTGTCTACTCGTTTGTCTAAGGGCTTGTCCACACTTTGGCTTTTCCCATGCCTAGAAAGTCTGGGTCCAAGAGCTTCGGGCCTTTGCTCTGCTGCTTTCCCTTGGAAAAGCTGCTCTTTAGCGATAAATCGGAACAAAAGGCAACTTGCAGAAAATCCGAATACTGTCTGCTCCCATTCAACTCTAAACCAGGGGTTTTCCTGCAGCGGAGCAAATGGATAAACCCCCAAACACACATTTTTGCAAAACACCTTTTTGCATTTTATATATGCACTGATATGCACACCATACTCAAGTACATGAAGTTTTTCTACACATTGCACCGCACAATTTAGAGAGGTGTTCATTTTGAGGATGGCTGGATTACGTTTCACATATTGTTTCAGAAAGTCTTAATTCGGTAGGTTCACTTTTCAGTGCAAACAGAATCAAATTTCTCCCCCACATCTGGGGAAATCATGTGAATCAGTCTTCCACCCAGTTGGGGGGGGGGGGTGCCATTACTCACCATAAAGCTGAGAGTTCCATCTTTGCGAATTGTTAAGAATAATGCATGGCGGAACAATTTTGGGCACTCATTGCTTGCCCTTGGGTACATGGCTGGTTGGCTCGCTGTTTTCTTCCCTTGACTCTCTGGCTGTTTCTTTAAGTGGTACAAACCCGGATGTCCATACGGTTTTATTTTATGGATAATCCCCTCTCTTCCTACGGCATAAATTGGCTCATGACCAGCGACAGGCTAACTATTTCCTTTCCGGTTTGCGTGGACACAATTTTCAAGTCACTTGTGAAAACTTCCTGACGTGTCATTAAAGCTGAAACGTTCTGGAAGCCAAGCCTTATGAGGAATGGTTGAGGGAGTTGGGGATGTTCTTTTTTTTTTCTGCATAATTTTTATTGTTTTTTAAATCATAACAAACAAGAAAGTAAAACAATTTACGCGTTGTTATCACAGATTTCTTTCTATAAGACTTCCTTCAGCTTCCCCTGAAATCATCCATACGCTAATTTAACAAATTCACACAAATCCTAGCTTATATTGACATTATTTTCTCTTTCCTTCTTTTTCTCTTTAGACAATATTCCAACCTTTTCACAGAGCTTTTTTAAACCCAACTAGCGTTATCTGACCTTCACTTATATTTTCCAGATATTCCACAAATTTTCCCCAATCCTCAATGAACCTTTGGTCTTTTAAATATCTAATTTTCCCCGTCAATCTGTCCATCTCCGCGTATTCTAGTAGTTTTGCTCTCCATTCCTCAAGCGTCGGTATGTTCTGTTGTTTCCAATTTTGGGCCAATAGGACCCTTGCGGCCGTTGTTGCATACTGAAAGAATTTACTATCATTGTTCTTTATATCACTTCCTGCTAGGCCTAGCAGAAAAGCCTCCGGCTTTTTGGGAGTTGGGGATGTTCAGCCTGGAGAAGAGAAGATGGAGAGGTGATGTGAGATATTTAAAGGGTTGCCACATGGAAGACAGAGCTTGCTTGTTTTCTCATGGTCTGGAGAGTAGGACCAGAACTGAGGGATGCAAAAGACAAAAAAGGAGATTCTGAGTCAACATTAGGAAGAACTTTCTGATGGCGAGAGCCGCTCAACAATGGGATGGATTTCCTTGGGTGGTGGTGGACTCGCCTTCCTTAGAAGTTTCTAAGCAGTTGTTGGGTGGCCATTTGCCAGTGATTCTTCAGCTGTGGTTCCTGCATTGTAGGGGGATCAATGGCTACTAGCCATTTTAATAATAATAATAATAATAATAATAATAATAATAATAATAATAATATTTATTTATACCCTGCCCTCCCCAGCCAAGACAGGGCTCAGGGCGGCTAACACCAGGTAAAAACAATTGATTAAAATACAACTTAAAAACAAGATTAAGTACAACATTAAAGTGCAGCCTCATTTCAGCAGGAACTCAAATCAAAAGCATTTTGGGGATGAAAACGTCAAATCTTCACCAAGGCCAACTATTCAGACTGGTCCTATGTGGGCCAGAAAAAAGCCAGGGAAGTCCCCAAATAGGAGTTCCATCACAGAAGGAGAAAGGATAGAGGGGAAGGGGATCAAGTTGATTCCAAGCCAAAGGCCAGGCGGAACAACTCTGTCTTGCAGGCCCTGCAGAAAGAAATCAGATCCTGCAGGGCTATCTTCTACTTCCAGAGATGGAGGCAGATATGCTACTGAATACCAACTGCTGGAAACCACAGGAGGGGAGAATTGGGTAGATTGTAGTGCTGATAGCGCCAAGGTTGCAGGTTCAATCCCCGTACGGAACAGCTGCAGATTCCTGCACTGTAGGGGGTGGGACTAGATGATCCTCAGGGTCCCTTCCCTACTGCAATTCTATGGTTCTTTGATTCCCTTGTTCTTGCCAGTTTCCCACAGGCATCTGCTTGGCCGCTGTGAGAACAGCATGCGAGACTAGATGGGCCATTGACCCAGCAGGCTCTCCTCATGTTCTTATTTACAATTCTGTTCTTCTCTGGAAAAGCTGCCCTTCTCTCCCTCCCCTCTGTCTATGTAGGCTAAACATTCCAGAGTTCCCTGTTTTTGGCTACCCAGTGGCCATGATGCAAAACATCCAACAGTTAGGAAAAGAGAAGGGAATGTAGCACTCTTAACTCGCCAAGCCCTGGACTCGAAGGACCTCTCTGGGAAGGCCATGTTCTTGGCAGAAATGAAGCCCAACCAACATCTCTCTTGCTCATCAGGAAGTCAGAAGCCCTCATCCCTCTTCCAGTTCAGCCTGGGTCAAAAAAAGTCCCATGTCTTTTTATTTATTTTTCTGGCGTGTGTCAACAAGGAGCAGCAGCAAATGGAACCCGAAGAAGGATGGCTTTGCCCATCTTCCGAAGCCGTCCATTTCCTTTCCTCTTTTCCCCTTCTCTTTGGACCCTTACCATCTTCAACGGCTGATGATCGATGAGGGCATATTTCAAGGCCTTGTTATTCTTGAGTAAGCGGAGAAGGAAGCGGTCCAGCAATATGTCACAAGTTCTGCCCTCGTGGGGGGAAGGATCGGCTCTTGTCCAAATGAGGACTGGGGGGTGTTTTGAAACTTCAGAGGCAGAACCGCCGTGGGGGTCTTGTTCTTGGTTCTTCTCCTTCTTCCCCCACGCTATTGGGGGTCTCCCGGGATGTTTTCCTCAGAACCCAGCCTGAACTAGAAATGTTAGAAGCACAATCAAAACATCAGGAGGTGGGAAAAAGTTATTCCAGCATTTTAGACCTCAGCTTAGGTTCACTCCGGGGTCGCTTCAAGTTATATGCACAGGTTTCCTTCAGGGTCCCCGCCCCCCCCAAAAAACCCCACACACAGATTAAACCCATTCACCAAACTGGTGTTCTCATCTGGATTTTGGGCAACTGTTCCCAGTAGTGCTGGCTGAGGCTGATAGGAGCTGTATTCCAAAAGATCTGGAGGACACCAAGCTGGCAAAATCTACTTTATAGGCAAGTCTGCTTTTTCCATGAGGAAACGGTGTCCATTTCCATTATGTTCTCATTTACTGTTCTGCTGATTTCAGCTTTGGAGACTGAGTTGGACTCAGCGAAGACTTCAGCTGGAGTATTGTGTTAGAATGTCATAATAAAATGTTCTTTTAAAAAGCCACAAATTGAAAGAAAGCAGGAAAAAGTGACTGAAGGCAAGAAAGGAACGAATGAAATGTTCCTCATCTGAGTCGTTTGCCACCCAAGCTGTGTTGGCTGCGTACAGAACAACAACTGGATTGATAAAGCATGGCTCCCTCGGGTCAAGGCTTTTATTCTTAAAGTGTTACAACCGAAGCACTGGGCAAACGCACAATTTATTGGCGGCTTCCCATATGAGGAGGGGGCGGAGACATCGCAAAGTGACTCCTCCCATCTGCTTTTTTTCCATATACCAGGAAGTGCAGGCAGCCAGGAAGGCTGCAGGATGTAGGAACAAGATATACCGTATTTTCCGCTCTATAAGACGCACTAGACCACAAGACGCACCTAGTTTTTGGAGGAGGAAACAAGAAAAAAAAATATTCTGAATCTCAGAAGCCAGAACAGCAAGAGGGATCACTGCGCAGCGAAAGCAGCAATCCCTCTTGCTGTTCTGGCTTCTGGGATAGCTGTGCAGCCCTCATTCGCTCCATAAGACGCACACACATTTCCCCTTACTTTTTAGGAGGGAAAAAGTGAGTCTTATAGAGCAAAAAATACGGTACATTCCTCTCTCCTTGCAGTGATAAGGCAAGCTCAAAACCTTGCTCTCACTGAAATCCGAAATAAATTCCAAAGCCCTCTGAGGATGAGAAATTGGAGTCTCTTTTTGTGGGAGAAGAAAACACGGGAGAAATTGGGGAGCAGATTTCGACATGATGCTAATCTGGGGTGGCTCAAGGCATTTTGGTACCTGAAGCAAGCCACAAAATGATGCCCCCCCTCACTGCCAGGGAAGAAGGGTGAGTGAAGAGCCACATCAGGGACACAGGTGGAATAAAGATCTGCAATGAGGGTCTGCTGCCCCTGTGGAACCTGCCACTTGAGGCCGATGCACCACCTTGTCTCATGGGTGGGCCGGCCCTGATGCTAATGGCAGAACCATCTCTGCAAGTAAGCCAGGTCACTATAGAGTCTTCATCGATGGCAAGTTGCTCGATGGCAGTTTTCTTGGGATCCTTTCCCTAATCAATGCATACCGAACAAGAACCTCCCGCCTTGCGAGATATTTCTGTTGGGAGATTCTATTCTACCTTTAGTTGCAGACATGGGATCGTTACATGTCACATGTCTGTTTACATTCCAGCACAGTTTGCTGGCATAAGCAGAACTTCTGCTGTATTGCTTTTGTTTTGACTCTCTCTCCGAGAAGACGGCAAGGAGAGACGACATGTTTCTTTGTCCTAATTTATGTTTAATAAATCCATAGTTCTTAGTGTGTATCCACAAGCCTCAGCCTCTTCTGTTGCGCCGTTTACATTGCTGAGTATAGTGTGCTCAAGTCTGGGAGGCTTGAGTCACTGATTTATGTCGGGGCCAGAGGTCAACACGCCATGGCTGAGAAAGAGATGATTCAGCTGGGGGCTTGCCAGCTGGTCTTTCGACCCCAGGATGCAGACAATTTTCTGTACAGTGGTACCTAGGGTTAAGTACTTACTTCGTTCTGGAAGTCCGTTCTTAACCGGAAACTGTTCTTAACCTGAAGCACCACTTTAGCTAATGGGGCCTCCTGCTGCTGCTGCACCGCCACTGCATGATTTCTGTTCTCATCCTGAAGCAAAGTTCTTAAGCCGAGGTACTATTTCTGGGTTAGAGGAGTCTGTAACCTGAAGCGTATGTAACCTGAAGCGTATGTAACCCGAGGTACCACTGTATAGCTTATTCTCCGAGAACCATCCCAGTTTCTACACATGAAATGTGCCCTCTGGAACTCTCCTCTACTTGACTGAGCGTTTGACTGCTTGCAGGATATTTTCAAGACCCACCTTATTTCTACGATTGCATTATCTTGATTGTCACTTGCTTTGAACTGTTTGTAATATTGGGTTTTCATGTTGCAACCCACCCTGGGTTTGTTACTCGCTACTCACTCAGTGCCACCAGCGGACCTCATGTCTGGGCCTCTGTTATGTACTGAGCTGAATCCTAGAACAATAGGATCCAGAATGCAGCAGTCTGATTGGTCTGCAGGAGCCACCCAATCCAGCTCCAGGTGGAAGTGAATCAGCAACCTGATTGGCCTGCAGAAGCAGCCAATCAGGCTCCTGGGTTAAATGAATCAGCAATCTGATTGGCCTGCAGGAACAGCCAATCAGGCTTCTGGAGGAGGTGAATCTGCAACCTGATTGGCTTACAGGAGCAGCCCAGAATTAGCCAATCATGTGGGGCCCATTGTGTACATAATGTATATCTAGCAAGACATTTCGGGGAAAGATTCATTCATTGCTACTAGGAGCTGAATAAAGAGCATGAAATTTACACTTGACTCCGAGTATATTTCAGCCTCCCTCCTCTTTGGAAGAAGAATCCTGAGGCTGTTTGGTGAGCTGCTTTTGAGCTTGGCTTCCTTGGCTCCTGCTCCCTTCTCAAGATGCCATCGCAATCCCTCTACTATGCAAGTAACTGCAGGAGGGGGCATACACAGATCCTAATCCGACCCACAAACAAACTGGATAATTACACATTAACCTGAGGTCTTTTGCATGAAGAGCAAGTGCCCTCTCTCACATTTTAGTTTTATCTCAGGGGTTTGTACGCAGGTGCCTAGCTGTTCCAAGAATTCCTACATTGGCTCCCAGTACGTTTCCGAGCACAATTCAAAGTGTTGGTGCTGACCTTGAAAGCCCTAAACGGCCTCGGTCCAGTAGACCTGAAGGAGCTTCTCCTCCCCCATCGTTCTGCCCGGACACTGAGGTCCAGCTCCGAGGGCCTTCCGGCGGTTCCCTCACTGCGAGAGGCCAAGTTGCAGGGAACCAGGCAGAGGGCCTTCTCGGTAGTGGCGCCCGCCCTGTGGAATGCCCTCCCATCGGATGTCAAGGCGATGGACAACTACCTGACATTCAGAAAACATCTGAAGGCAGCCCTGTTCAGGGAAGTTTTTAATATGTGACATTTTAGTGTATTTTTCATCTCTGTTGGAAGCCGCCCAGAGTGGCTGGGGAAACCCAGCCAGATGGGCGGGGTACAAATAATAAATTATTATTATTATTATTATTATTATTATTATTATTATTATTATATTACAGCCGTGGCCCTAAACCTGGGTAGCTAATTTCTGGCACTCCAGAGGTTGCTGGACTTCAACTCCCAACGCAGAACTCCCGAAAGCAAGACTGCCATCATTCCAAGAGAGCTGCGACGTCTTCACATTGATATTGCAGTGCTTCAAGAAACTCGAAGAGTAGGTGAGGGACAACTGAAGGAAGAAAAAGAAGGCTATAATTTCTTCCATAAAAGATCTACCTGAACAAGAACGTCGAATACATGGAGTAGGCTTTGCTATCAAAAATGATCTTGTGAAGCTCTTGTCAGAAGTCCCTATTGGCATTAATAAGCCACTTTCAACCCTTCAAATAAAACTTGCCCAAAACCAACAGGCTACTATTTTTAGGGTGAGGCACGTGGAAATAATAATAATAATAATAATAATAATAATAATAATAATAATAATAGGCAGCCTTTTTAAGCAGGCTCTGGGGCTGTGAGCTTCTTTGCACTCTCATCCATCCGACTTTGTGATGATGCGATTGTGTTGCTATTTATTGCACCCTGCCTTGGGCCAAGTGTGTGTGTGTGCGTGTCCCCACCACAACCAAGTAAACAAATAGAAACCTAAATAAACAAATGCATCACAGAGATGATATCACTTCTATTCCATAAGCAATGTTCCAAGAACACAAAATACCAGGACTCCAAAAGGAAGGTCAGGCGGTCAAGCATTTCCAGATCGGAATAGATTCCTTTCCTCTGTCCACGCATTGGAGAATTTCTTTCTCTCTCTTTTTCCTTTTTGGAAGCCTGCTTACTAGTTGAGTGATTCACGCCTGCTTTCCCCCAGCCTGCCCTCTTGCCGCTGCCACAGGACGCGTGACCTTCCGATGCCCTCGGCGAGGAGATACCCACTTCGCTTCCTGCGCACTGTGTGACCTCACAGGTCTATTCCATTTGCCTCCCAAGTCTGCAGCTTCCAAGGATGTCCGGGGAAGAAATATTTCCCTCCGTGCGAGGGAGGGGAGCAAAGCAAAACCCATTTGCTGTCTTAAATGGGGGGATAATTGGCCAAAGGCGAGCCCAGAGAGAACCAAGCAGTTGAGCAGTGATACCTCTATCCCAGCTCCCTGACGTTGGCAGCGAGACCACCGGCGCTCGGGAAAATGGGGAGAATTTATGGCAAAGTGGGAAGGAGTTTGTTTTGAGATAGTTTAATGGTAATATTGAGGAAGAATTTACAAGCGTTTGCTGCTACCGAGTGGAAAAATACATTGTCCACAAAGCCAGCGGTGTTTGCCAAATGTAATGATTCACTCCTGACTCATAAATAATAGGTCCCTAATGACCAGAGGCTATAAGGGAGCTCGTCTCTTGCCAAATATTTATTAGAAAATAGAGCTAAATCATTAGCTGGGAGCTCTCTTACTGGAAAGCCGAAACCACATCGCTTTGCGAAAGGTCATAAGCTATTTCCACAAGAATTTAGACAAAACATTATTGCGTTTTAAAACTTTCATCTTTAGCACCAAAGAAAGGGGGAGAGAGGGAGAACAGTTCATTTGTTCTTCGGAGTGTGTGACAGCTCAAATTTGTTCTGAATGCTTTTCCCCTCCAAGCATCCAAAAGGGTAAACAGAGACGGCAACAAGTTTCAAAGCATCTTCAGAAAATTGCAATTCATCATCTATGTCTTGGTTGGATGGTGATGAGTAGAGGGAACATTTATCAAAGGGCGGCCACACCTCACATGGAGACAAGGACAGCATGTGGAACAGAGGTTTCTGGAGTGCGCATGGACAACACTGGCTATTTTTAAAGTTGTCCCACACTTGTAAAAACACTTTGCTGATTTGGGGTCAGATAGAGCCCTAATATGCCATAGTTAAAAGCAAGAACACAAGGAGACCAATGGCCCATCTAGTCCTGTTCACACAGGGGCCAAACAGATGCCTGTGAGAAATCAGAAAGCAGGATTTGATCACAACACCTCCATCGTTCTGCCCGGACACTGAGGTCTAGCGCCGAGGGCCTTCTGGTGGTTCCCTCACTGCAAGAAGCCAAGTTACAGGGAACCAGGCAGAGGGCCTTCTCGGTAGTGGCACCCGCCCTGTGGTACGCCCTCCCACCAGATGTCAAAGAGAAGAACAACTACCAAACTTTTAGAAGACATCTGAAGGCAGCCCTCTTTAGGAAAGCTTTTAATGTTTAATAGGTTATTGTATTTTGGTGTTTTGTTGGAAGTGGCTGGGGAAACCCAGCCAGATGGGCGGGGATAAATAAATTGTTGTTGTTGTTGTTGTTGTTGTTGTTGTTGTTGTTATTATTATTATTATTATTATTATTATTATTATTATTATGTACCAGCAATTCTCCCCTCCAGCAGTTTCCAGCAACGGGGATTTGGAATTGTTACGGAAAAATCTAGGTGCGAGGCTGCTCAGTCACCCAGCTCGTTGGGCAGAGCCCTCGGGTCCCTGCGGAATAAAGGAAGGAGACCAGCCACCAACCGGAGCAAATAGCTGTAGGCCAAAGTTTATTGCGCAACAGGTTCAAAGAGGAATTTTGAACCCCGAGGATGGGGTGACAAAGACTTTTAAAACTTTCCCACCATATCCCAGAATACAGTTCGTACAGCATCATTGCTACATCCCTGACATGTCACAAAAGGGGAGGGGTAGACAGGGGTCACACTAGTTCAACCTTGGCAAACATGTCCAGACAAGTCCTTGGTACAAGATGAGCATAAGCAGACAGTCAGGGCAAGACCCAGGTATAAGATTGGCAGAGGCAAACACCTCTTAAGTCCCACCACCCAAAGTACAATAGAACTTCCTCTGCATGTCTGGACCCCTTGGCAAGTCTGGTGATGGGATTAGGCTTCCCTTGGAGAACAATGAGCCCAGCAATCACCTCTGGGCATTTCCTGGGGTAGGAGGTGTGTACACATGTCTTCAATCTTGGGGAGGTGGCAGGGAAAAGAGTCCTTTTTCCAAGGGCAAAATGGTGTTGGAATGGAGGAACTTGGCAAAGGTGTTGATTTCATATGATTCATAAAGCTAGGTATATTCCCTGAGCTGTCAAGTCGAAAGGATACATTCAGGCATAATATCTGTAACTGTTAACAACCTTAAAGATGTGCCCCACCCCCCATAATTTCCGTAACAGGAATCATTTCTACTTCTTCCAGAGCTAGCAGCCATCAAGAGCTCTCTCCTCCTCCATGAATTTGTCCAATCCCCTTTTCAAGCCACCCAAGCTGATGGCCACCCCTGGCTCCTGTGGCAGGGAGTTCCATAGGTTAACTATGCACTGCGTGGAGACAGACTTCCTTGTCCGTGTCTAGAATCTGCATAACAATTTTGGAAACTTCAGGAAGTCTCACGAACCATGCGGAAGATCTCGTCCTTTGGTCAGCCGAAGCCGTTGTTTGTTTTCTCATCGAGTCTTGTGTGGGGATGTCATGGGATTGGAAACAAGATTATATATATATTATTTACCAACCACCAAAACACAAACAGTGAAACCCCCCAGGCGGCTGATACATTGGGTATACAATATCCAATAATATACATATTCAATAATATTCAATAATAACATATTCAAATCAACCATATGTACACTTTTATATACCTTAACACTCTTCCTTCCACAAGGTTTATTTAACTTTTAACATTTTAATTGCCCCAAATTGTTCAAATAATTCAATATCTTCTCAAACCAATCCTCCTCTTTCTCACTGACCTTAAACCCTTTCATTCTATGTATCTTCACAGTTAGGTATTCTAAAATTATAATATTTTTCAGTTTTGTCCTCCATTGGTTTACCCCTAGCTCTTCTGCATTTTTCCAATTACTCACTATAACCTGTCTGGCTGCAATTACCATCAATTCTACCCATTTGCATTCCTCTTTTGTTTTTAACTCGGTACTACTCAGTGTAATAAGAACCATTAATTTAGTTATTTCCACATTCCTTCCCACAATTCCCGATTTTTCTATACCAATCTGTTTCCAGAATTCATTAACTAACGGACAGTCCCACCCCATATGACTGTACGTTCCCATCACTCCACATTTCCTCCAGCAGTTCTTACTTCCAGATTTTGTAATATGATATAACCTTACCGGTGTATAATACCATTTTTGTAACAGCTTCAACCCCTGTTCCTGGATTATCCTAGAGGTCTCAACAAAGGGTGGTTGTTGAAAGATGATTTGGGGTTGGAAAGAAGATATTCCATTATTTCCCAGTGTTATAAGGCAGGGCCCTCTTTAGTTGGAGTGCTGGTCTCCTGTTTTGTTCTTCCTCACCCAATGCCATCCCTCCATCCCTTCCCGCTCAGCCCTGATAAGCAACCTCTTCTCTGGTTCCCCAGGAAAACTGCATCCTCTGAGAAGTACAAGCGGCTGGCACCATTCTTTTTTTTTTTTAAAAAAATAATATTTATTAAAGTTTTAAATATTACAAAAAGAGAAATACATAATTCCAAGTTAAACAAAAACATAACAACACATCACAGTAAAAAAAAAGAAGGGAATAGAAAAAATAAAATAATAATAATAAAAAACAAAAAATAGAAACAATTAAAAAAACACACAACGAACCTTCCCATAACTTATCTTTCATTTGCTTGTTTCCTTGACCTCCTCGCACCTCCCTTTTTTGTATTCTAGTTCGGTTAGCTATTTCAGCAAATCCTTTCTATCATTCCCAGTTTTTATCCTATAATTTATCTTAATATAATGTAACTTTACCTTTCCTCCTTTCATCCATGAACCATCTATTTTTACTTAGTCCTTTATAATATTTCCGCTAAAGCCACATAACTTCATTCCAGCCTCCTTCTAACATTCCTTAATTTTACAATCTTTCTGTAATTTTAAACTTTAAATTTCTTCCAATCTTCTTCCACCAACTCTTCTCCCTGCCACCATTCTTTCTTTTCCTTATGGAGACACTTCTGAACTCTGGGAAGAAAACTCACTCTTCCCCTCTTTGCAGAGCAAGAACAGGAACTCTCTGGAAAAGCTACAACGGTGGTGATGGGAGAAGCGGTTTCCAAACTTGTTCAGGACCCTACCTCCTTGCTTCCATAAATGCACCCCCAGGGCCCCCTGACCCATAAAAAGCATTATTCAGAAGAGAGGTTTCTACGACCCATCGAGGAAGACAGTAACATGATAAAGCTCAAAACGGTAACAATTAATTGCACACTTGTTCATCATCATCATCATCATCATCATCATCATCATCATCTATACCCCGCCCTCCCTGGACAGAGCCGGGCTTAGGACGGCTAACACCAAATATAAATTACAATAAAACATAATAGGGAAAAGGAAACCTCCTCCCCAAAAACCCAGTTAATTAAAATACAACTTAAAATACAGCTTCATTTTAGTAATAGCTCATAAATCAAGACCAAAAAGGGTGGAAACATCAGATATTCACCCGAGCCAGCTATCTATGCTGGTCCGACATGGGCCAGCAAAAAGGCCAAGGGAAAATTTATATACTAAATTCCATATAAGGGGTCAGAGTGAGTCTAAGCTGAAGGCCAGGCGGAACAGCTCAGTCTTGCAGGCCCTGCGGAAAGATGTCAAATCCCTCAGGGCCCTGGTCTCTTGTGGCAGAGAGTTCCACCAAGTCGGGGCCAGTACTGAAAAGGCTCTGGCCCTAGTGGAGACCAATCTAACCTCCTTGAGGCTCGAGACCTCCAAAGTGTTGTTATTTATGGACCGTAAGGTCCTCCGTGGGGCATACCAGGAGAGGCGGTCCCGTAGGTACAAGGGTCCTAGGCCACATAGGGCTTTAAAGGTCAAAACCAGCACCTTCAACCTGACCTTGTGAGGTCAAACCCTTGGCAGGTTGCAGCCCCTGCTGTGGCTGCAGAGACCAATGCGACAGAGAGACATGTTTTGTTGCAGCCGGGGCAGATGAAGGCGTCCGGTTGCTCTGCTGCAGATGCAACATGGCGTTTCTTCTCTCTGCCCTAAGGCACCGCGCAAATTTTGAAGAAGTTGGGAGCAATGGAGAAAGCAGCACTCAAAAGCCGCCAGAGAGGGGCTTGCAAAAGGGGAGCGAGGGGAAATGTTTTCAATTATGGGGGCTGTGGGTTTCACCAAGAAGGCTTCTCTCTGGTGGATAGTCTGCGCCTGCCGGTTGCCAAACTGGGGGCAGAGCAGCGAGATGCATGTGGAGAAAACATTCCGGTTTCTCCCGAGCATCTTTCGTCCCCGCTGGTTTGTGGTTGCGAGATAAATGGAAGTTTATTCTGGGATCAAAAATGACCTCACCCGCTCCAGAGCCCAGCCGTTGGGGAGCATGCGCCCTCCTGCACGGCGCAGGAACAGAAGTTGATGTGCTGAACTCCCCCAGGGACCTTTAAAAATCAGCAGAGAATGCCCAGACCTGAGGGTTGGAAGCATAACAAAGCGAAGGGCCCAGTCTCGGGAGCCTGCGCTGGGAATACCCCCCAATTGTAAAATAGGATACGGCTATTAGCTGACATGTGGAAAACGCCAGATGCTGGCCTGCGTCTCTCGCCAGATCCATGTTGATTAGGAGCAAGAAAACAGCTTCTTTCCTTTCAGGAATAATCGCAGGGGTTGTTAAGATCCTTGTAAAGCTCGCCTGCGGAGAAGGCCTTCCACCTTTGAAGTGGATGGGGAGGTCAAACAGATCTTTTTGAAAAACAAAATAAAAACGGAATAATAAAAACCCGAAACCAGAACGGGGCCCAGGTGCACACCACCTTCCTTCCAGAGCCTGGGCATGGAAAGCGTGAGGAACAAAAAGAGGGCATCATTAACATTTTTGGTGCAGAGTCCAGATCTGTTTTCCAGAACCAGCTTTCGGAGGCTTGTTATCTCAAGCTTGTTAGGAAAGGTTCCCTGAGATGACAGTCAGCGTCTACTCAGAACACAGGTTTCCAGGGTGTTCCAGCCCCACACACCCTTGTTGGCTTTCTCGGGTCATTCACAAGTCACCGGGTGTCACCGGGGAGCATGTCAACACCCCTGGCTGCTGTTTACATCATCCCTAATCCCAGGACTAGACGAGTGATCAGTGCATCAGTTTTGAACTTGCCAGGAGATGTTGAATCCCTTTCATCTCTCCGTCGCTCGCAGATCAGCACCGGGCCCCTGATTCCAGCACCATCGGAGCTTGCTGGTTGGAGGACAAAACTGCAGGTGTCGAATCGTAGATTCGAATGGAAGGATTGTAGCTTTGGAAGGGCCTCAAAGGCGATCTAAATTCAGCCCACATGCACACAAACGCCAATTCAGAAATCCCGTTTTCCAGCATCCAAACTCTGCTTGACCCTTGCCCCACAATGAAGTCCACTGCCTTCCAAGATGGGTCACCATTCAACAATTTGCCCCATCAGGCAGCGCTTCCTAATACAGTGGTGCCCCGCTTGACGAATGCCTCGCAAGACGGAAAACTCGCTAGACGAAAGAGTTTTCCGTTTTGGAGGTGCTTCGTAAAACGAATTTCCTATGGGCTTGCTTCGCAAGACGAAAATGTCTTGCGAGTTCCTGCGGGTTTTCCCCCTCCCCCCCTTTTTCTAAGCCGCTAAGCCACTTATCTGCTTATCCACTAAGCCGATAAGCCGCTAAAAGCCGCTAAAAGCCGCTAAAAGCCGCTAAACCGCTAATAGCGCTAATCCGCTAAGCCGTCAATGGGCTTGCTTCGCAAGACAAAAAAACCGCTAGACGAAGAGAATCGCGGAACGGATTCTTTTCGTCTTGCAAGGCACCTCTGTATTTAGTCCAAATCCCATTTCTTGTGAACAGGACCCTCCCTTCAGGAGCAACAGGAAACAAAGCTCTTCCTTTGTCCACATGGCAACAAACATTGGAAGGTGAGCAATGAACCTGCCTTGAACCTGTCCCTTCTCTGAGCTAAAGGCTCCCTAAATCCTTTGACGTGTCCTTATAGCAGGACTCGGTCTCTTCCAAGTCCTTCACCTGCTTCCTGGCATGTTCCAGGTAAGAACATGAGAAGAGCCCTCTGGATCAGGCCAATGGCCCACCTAGTCCAGCATCCTGTGCTCACAGTGGCCAACCAGATGCCGATGAGGAACCCACAGGCAGGATTCGAGCACAAGAGCACTTTCTTTCAAGACCACATAGCACCGGTCTTGAAAGATCTACACTGGCTCCCAGTACGTTTCCAGGCACAATTCAAAGTTTTGGTGCTGACCTTGAAAGCCCTAAGGTAAAGGTAAAGGTACCCCTGCCCGTACGGGCCAGTCTTGACAGACTCTGGGGTTGTGCGCCCATCTCACTTAAGAGGCCAGGGGCCAGCGCTGTCCGGAGACACTTCCGGGTCACGTGGCCAGCGTGACATCGCTGCTCTGGCCAGAGCCAGAGCCAGAGCCGCACACGGAAACGCCGTTTACCTTCCCGCTGGTAAGCGGTCCCTATTTATCTACTTGCACCCGGAGGTGCTTTCGAACTGCTAGGTTGGCAGGCGCTGGGACCGAGCGGGAGCGCACCCCGCCGCAGGGATTCGAACCGCCGACCTTTCGATCGGCAAGTCCTAGGCGCTGAGGCTTTAACCCACAGCGCCACCTGCGTCCTTGAAAGCCCTAAATGGCCTCAAAGGCCCAGTAGACCTGAAGGAGTGTCTCCACCCCCATCGCTCAGCCCGGACACTGAGGTCCAGTGCCGAGGGCCTTCTGGCAGTTCCCTCACTGCGAGAAGCCAAGTTACAGGGAACCAGGCAGAGAGCCTTCTTGGTAGTGGCACCCGCCCTGTGGAACGCCCTCCCACCAGATGTCAAAGAGAACAACTACTACCAGACTTTTAGAAGACATCTGAAGGCAGCCCTGTTCAGGGAAGATTTTAATGTTTAACAGACCACTGTATTTTAATACTTTGTTGGAAGCCGCCCAGGGTGGCTGGGGAGACCCAGCCAGATGGGTGGGGTATAAATAATAAATTATTATTATTATTATTATTATTATTATTATTATTATTATTATTATTATTATATATTGTTATTTCTCCCCTCCTGTGGTTTCCAGTAAGTGTTATTCAGGAGCATTACTGTCACCAACTGTGGAGGGCAGAGCATAGACATCCTGGCTAGCAGCCATTGATAGCACTCTCTGCCATCTCTGCCTCCTGGGGGAGTGAGTTCCATAGTTTGTGCTGTGTGAATAAGGACTAGTTTTGTCTGTGCTGAGTCTTCCAACTGTCAGTTCAGCATGGGGCACAAGTGTTGCAAGCCAAACCCCTCTTGATCTGTGCAACAAGGTAACTTGGCAGGCCCAGTCCTGTGCCACCAACAAACTGCTCCACTTTCTTCACCCAAACACCTTGCTATCAAGAGAAACCAGCGGATTCTGCATCACAAAACTCCAGCCCTCCAGTCTGCCTGCATTTCTGCCTGACTCTCCGACTGACTCCTTCCCAGTTGCTATTGGCCCAACATTTTCTTTCACTGCTGCTCCCGGCCATGCCCAGAAAGCATTTGGGAGAGGAAGGGCTTCCAGCTCAGAGGTTGTGTCTTCCTGGCCAGTGTGAGCCTTGGCCTCCCTTCCTTTCTCTGTCTTCTGGCAATTCAGGGCCA
The DNA here is from genome assembly GCF_951804945.1 of Podarcis cretensis. Classification (NCBI taxonomy): domain Eukaryota; kingdom Metazoa; phylum Chordata; class Lepidosauria; order Squamata; family Lacertidae; genus Podarcis; species Podarcis cretensis. The sequence continues at coordinate 1,691,604 of NC_137178.1, read as the reverse complement.
ACGAGCTACTGTAAAAGGTAAAGGGACCCCTGACCATTAGGTCCAGTCATGGCTGACTCTGGGGTTGTGGTGCTCATCTCACTTTACTGGCCGAGGGAGCCAGTGTACAGCTTCCGGGTCATGTGGCCAGCAGGACTAAGCCGCTTCTGGCAAACCAGAGCAGCACACAGAAACACCATTTACCTTCCCGCCGGAGCGGTACCTATTTATCTACTTGCACTTTGATGTGCTTTCGAACTGCTGGGTTGGCAGGAGCAGGGACCGAGCAACGGGAGCTCACCCTGTCGCTGGGATTCAAACCGCCGACCTTCTGACTGGCAAGCCCTGGGCTCTGTGGTTTAACCCACAGCGCCACCCGCGTCCCTATGAGCTACAGTAGCAGCAGCCAAAAGGGCTTGTCGTTCCGGCCCCCAGGTGGCCCACAAAACCAGCAGCTTGACTTCTGGTAGTCCCAGAGAAAACACGGAGAACAGAGAGGGAGAGAGAGAGGAAAAACTCTGGTTGGAATAAGTCTGGAAGGAGAGGGAGGCAACAGATTCTCCTGGAACAAGGAGGGAGCCCCCAAGTCCGGCGCTGGGAGACTTTTTATAGAACGCAGCCGGGCCAAGATAAGCTACCCGAGTTATATTTGTGCAGCATATTTCAAGTAATAAGACACCCCAGAGTGTATTATAACATGTTGGGATAACCCTGTGCTCCTTGCGGTCGTGAGATGGAGCGGGAGAAGAGGCCGCCGATGAAACAGCATCTCAGACGTCAGCCAGGTCGAGAGAGAGAGCCTTTCTGTCCCGGCAGGTCCCGGTGGCTCCCTTTGGGATCCTCAACGTCCGACAGGGTTTGAGCAACAGGAGTCGCTCCTGCGACGGAGGAAGAGATGTCTCAGGCTCAAAGTGGCGGCTGTTTTGGTTGGGAAGGGGTGTCCTGCAGCCCTGAGCGTGCTCCCTAATGCGCCGCCGAACTTCCAGGCGTCTTTGTAACACGACTCCGAGAGCTCTGCGAGTTTATTTATCTTTTTGAGAAATGTTGATCTTTTTTTAGCGTGCCCAATCCATGGTGCAAGAAGTCAAATGGATATTTTAAGATCCAGCTGTTGGGACCGGGTTCCTCGTGGCTCTGGTTTCCACATCAGAACTGCGAGAAATGTAGCTTTAGTAGGAGAATTCAGGCTAGGGGTGAGGCAGCAGCTTCCGATCTTCCTCCTTCAAGACCTGCTTGGAGGAGGAGTTCCACCAGTTCAATCTCCAGTGGCAACTCAGGCAGGGCCAGGAAAGACCCCTGCCCAAAACTCTGGGCAGTGTAAAGGAGAGGTCATAGGATCATAGAATGGAAGAGATGGAAGGGACACCAAGAGTCATCTACTTGCAGGAATGGTATTCTGTGTCCAGGGCAGCTGTCTCCCAGCTCCATCTGGTACTCAGGCTGAGACCCTCCCTGCCTACAGACTGTGTGGCCAGAGTGGTGCATGCTCTAGTTATCTCCCGCTTGGACTACTGCAATGCGCTCTATGTGGGGCTACCTTTGAAGGTGACTTGGAAACTGCAATTAATCCAGAATGCGGCAGCCAGACTGGTGACTGGGAGTGTCCATCGAGACCACATAACACTGGTCCTGAGAGATCTGCATTGGCTCCCAGTACGTTTCCGAGCACAATTCAAAGTGTTGGTGCTGACCCTGAAACAACAACAAAATTTCTAGAAAAAGAGGTGCCGGAGTTCACCATGAACACATCCCTCGTTGTCTAAGAATGGCAACAGTACCCGCCTGAGAGGGACTGGAGTTCCTGTGAGTTCCCTCTCAGAAAAGCCCGGTTTTAGTAGATTTCTCTCTCTCTCTCTCTCTCTCTCTCTCTCTCTCTCTCTCTCTCTCTCTCTCTCACACACACACACACACACACACACATACACAAATGGTATTAATTCCAAGTATTTAATTGATTTTAATGCTTTTTTCCTTCCATGTTGTTTAGTCGTTTAGTTGTGTCCGCCTCTTCGTGCCCCCCTGGACCAGAGCAGGCCAGGCCCTCCTGTCTTCCACTGCCTCCTGCATTTTGGTCAAACTCATGCTGGTAGCTTCAAGAACACTGTCCCACCATCTTGTCCTCTGTCGTCCCCTTCTCCTTGGGCCCTCCATCTTTAGCTGTTTCTATCTGTAAGTCGCCTTGAGTTGCTGTCAGGACAAAGGCAGGATATATATATTAGTGATAGCACTTTTCGAAGTCTCGCATTGTTTTGAGCCCATTAGTGAGAAGGCGCAACCCTTGTGAGAGATGGAAGGGTAGGGGGCCATGGGAGGAGACCTCGCAAGAGCCACGGGATCCAGCATCTCTGCCCCCCAGGCATGTTTTGACCTGACGTTCCCCCAAAGGCAGGAAGGAGGGGGCCCGGTCAGGGCCAGGGGTCTGTCTGGGACAGAGGCCAGGAGGCAGGGAGTGCCTCTGGCGAATCGGGGCCCAGAGAGCACATGCATGCCTGGCTTTGGGGTGGGGTTGCCTCCTGCCCGCCATGCTAGAGTGCACAAGCATCTCACACCCGTCTCCTCTGTCAGTCAGACGTCTGTTTAAGAGCCACTGGGTTTGCACATCAAATGCCTGGCGTGTTCAGGAAGAGAAATGTAATCCCCGCAATTTCTTTGAGAAATTACGGACCCTGACATTTTACACCTGTAATTATGATAAAAGCTCCCGGCGGAAGGCTGCCAAGGTTGCTGCGAAATAAATCACCGCCACCCCTCTCTCGGAGGAATTCCGAGAGCGGCCTGTGGCCATAAATTAGCACGGTGGGGAGAGAGAGGAGGGTCTCTCCAGGCACGGAGGCGGCTGGGGCTGCCTCCTCTGCGGCGATGGTGGAAGAAGAAGATTCCAAAGAGATTCCAAAGACTTGGAAGAGACCTTGAGGATCATCCAGTCCAACCCTTTGCAATGCAGGAATACGCCGCTGTCCCATATGGGGATCAAACCTGCAACCTTGGCGTTATCAGTACCAGGCTCTCACCAACTGAGCTAGCCTGAAGGAGCGTCTCCACCCCCATCGTTCTGCCCAAACACTGAGATCCAGCTCCGAGGGCCTTCTGGCGGTTCCCTCCCTGCAAGAAGTGTGGTCACAGGGAACTAGGCAGAGGACCTTCCCGGTGGTGGCACCCGCCCTGTGGAACGCCCTCCCATCAGACGTCAAGGAAATAAGCAACTAACAGACTTTTAGAAGGCAGCTTTGTTTAGGGAAGTTTTTAATGTTTGATGTTTTATTCTGTTTTTTATCTGTTGGGACCCGCCCAGAGTGGCTGGGGAAACCGGATGGGCGGGGTATAAATAAATTATTATTATTATTATTATTATTATTATTATTATTATTATTATTATCAGGGCCCTTGTATTTATGGGACTGCCTCTCCTGGTCTGCCCCGCAGAGGACCTTAAGGTCCATGAATAACCATAGTTTAGAGGTTCCAGGCCCTAAGGAAGCCAGACTTTCCTCCATCAGGGCCAGGGCCTTTTCAGTGATGGCTCCAACCTGGTGGAATGCTCTGTCCCATGAGACCAGGGCCCTTCAGGATTTAACCACCTTCTGCAGGGCCTGTAAGACAGAGCTATTCTGCCTGGCCTTTAATTTGAATTCAGCCTGATTTTTTATTCCCCTTCTCTTTCCTCCCCTTTCCCTTTTATGGAGATCACCCGCTCTGAGACCCCACAGCTAATTCTCCCCTGGCCTCCTCGCTGGCCCAAGTAGGACCAATTCAGCCAGCTAGCCCAGGGGACTAGCTAATGTTTATTGGATGGATTTTCCCCAAATTGATTTTTGAACTTTGAATTTTATTGTTATTCATGCTTTTATACTGCATTTTATGCTGCTTCTATGTTGTATTACAATTAAGTGTTTTAAATTTGTTGTTAGCCGCCCAGAGCCCAGTTTTCTGAACCGGGAAGGGTGGGGTATAAATAAAAACATATTTATTTATTTATTTATTTATTTATTTATTTAGTTAGTTAGTTAGTTAGTACAAGATCACCTTGCCCCATAGATGCCCCCCTCGACCTGCCCCTGGTACCACCTAACACTCATTCCACATCTCTCAGTCTTCTAGTGTGGCAGCATCTGCCCTTTGGAACTGCCTGCCTCTTGACGTCAGGCAGGTGTCTTTGCTGAGCTTTTGCCGGCGCTTGCTAAAGACATTCTTGTTCAGGCAAGTCCAGCTGGAGAGTCATTGCGAGTTTCCCTCTGTTCTTAGTCTTCTGCTGGTTTAGCTTTTGGAAAGTTTCAGATTGTTGTTGTTCACTGTCCTTATTGATAATTTCATTGCTTTGTCTTCTATTTGTAAATGGCTCTGAGGTTTTTTTTTTACGTTCAGGTGGTTCATAAATTTTATGGGGTGGGGTGTGTGGAAATAAATTAGAATGAGCATCCAGGCCCACAGCCAAAGAGATGGAGGTGTCCTCTGGGTATCTGGCTGAGAAGAACTGCAGACTTTTGGTCCCTGGACCAAGGTGCCTAACCTCTGGCTTATCCAAATTGGTCCTCTGGCTGGCGGTATCAAAAGGCACTGAGGAGTCTGATTCTTCTGATCACAAGGTCACACTCTTCCTGTCTCTCCTCCCAACATAAGCCCCTCACATGGTTCACCAAAGCAGCCTCGAGGTCAAATTCTGATGGAAAGGGATCTAGAAACTGAGAGCTGGGAGAGGGATGCGGGGAGTTAGGCTAGATCAGCGACGGCCAGCTTCCAAGAGACTGTGATCTACTCGAACAATTTCTGGGGTTCAGGTCGTAGCAGCTGAGCTTTTTTTTTTTTAGGGAGGAACGTTCTATTTTTAAATGGGTGATTGATCAGGGCAAAGGAATAGATGAAAAAAGTTGCTCATCAATAATAATAATAATATTTTATTATTTTTGCCCCCGCCCATCTGGCTGTGTTTCCCCAGTCACTCTGGGCAGCTTCCAACAGAATATTAAAATACAATCTATTAAACATTAAAAGCTTCCCTAAACAGGGCTGCCTTCAGATGTCTTCTAAAAGTCTGGCAGTTGTTTATTTCCTTGACATCTGATGGGAGGGTGTTCCACAGGGCAGACGCCACTACCAAGAAGGCCCTCTGCCTGGTTCCCTGTAGTTTCACTTCTCGCAGGGAGGGAACCGCCAGAAGCCCCTCGGAGCTGGAGCTCAGTGTCCGAGCTGAACCACGGGGGTGGAGACGCTCCTTCAGGTATACTGGGCCAAGGCCGTTTAGGGCTTTAAAGGTCAGCACCAACACTTTGAATTGTGCCCGGAAACGTACTGGGGGCCAATGTAGGTCTTTCAAGACCAGTGTTATGTGGTCTCAGCAGCCGCTCTCAGTCACCAGTCTAGCTGCCGCATTCTGGTTTAGTTGTGGTTTCCAGGTCACCTTCAAAGGTAGCCCCATGTAGAGCGTATGGCAGTAGTCCAAGCGGGAGATAACCAGAGCATGCACCACTCTGGCCAGACAGTCCATGGGCAGGGAGGGTCTCATCCTGCGTACCAGATGGAGCTGGGAGACAGCAGCCCTGGACACAGAATTGACCTGTGCCTCCATGGACAACTGAGTTCAAAATGACTCCCAGGCTGTGCACCTGGTCCTTCAGGGGCACAGTGACCCCATTCAGGACCAGGGAGTCCTCCACACCTGCCCGCCTCCTGTCCCCCCAAAACAGTCCCTGTCTTGTCAGGATTCAACCTCAATTAACAGATCGCTAATGAAGCAGTCAGCGATCTGGAGGACGGGACGAGGAGGCGGGGCCGGATGGAGGGGCCAGCGATCGCCCGCAATCTACCTAAACGTCCAGGGAATCGACCAGTAGATCGCGATCAACCTGTTGGACATCCCTGGATTAGATGATTCTTGGGGATCCTTCAAACTCCGTTTATTTATTTATTGCATTTATATCTCACCTTTTCCTCCAATGAGCTCAAGGTGGAATACAACAACCCTGTAAGGTAGGTTGGGCTGAGAGGCAATTACTGGCCCAAGGTCACCCCGGGAGTTTCATGGCTGAGTGGGGATTCGAACCCTGGTCTCCCGGGTCCTAATCCTAGTCCAACACTCCAACCACTAGACCGTGCTGCCTCTTCCATTTCTATGATTCTGTATGCCATTTGTCCTGATGCATTTGACCTTCAACAAGCCATGGCGGCTCTCAAACTGGGGGGCCCCTGCGGAAGTCTCCCCTGGAGTCTCTCCCCACATCCGCTGTCCAGAAGGGGAAGGAAAGGCCACGGATTCACAAACCGGGCCATTCTTGAAAATTCCCATTTTGCACATGTTTTTGGAATCACCAGAATGATAAAGCTGGGTGCGAAACTACTACAGGCCTGTCAGTTCCTTGGCAGAAGTTCTGAGCTGTGTACTAGTTTTAAATAAACTGGCTACAAGATCCCCCCACCCACCCACCCAAAAGTGAATTATTAGACTTTTATCTCATGGATTAAGAACCAAGAAAATCGACAGGAAATGTAACACACACACACCCTGAGCTGTGTAACATTAGAGTGTTTAATTTTATTAAAAGATTGTTCACTTCAATGGCCTTTAAAATCTATTTTTTCAGGAAAAGGGATGGCTGTTAGAATGAATGTGGTCCCTAAAACAAACTTCTTGTTACAGAATATCCCTTTTACAGTTTTGAAAAAATGTTTGAGGGGTTGATGCAGCGGAAAATGATTAATAACTTTATATGGGGGGGGGGGAGAGAGAGAGAGAGAAGGCTCAGATTAGCTCTGATGTGCTGCACAGACATAGGAAAGAGGAAGGAATGGGAGTACCAGACCTTCAGTTCTAAACTCCAAGCTAATTTACTCGTCCGGTTGCTGAAAGAGCTGGATGGAATTGCTTCAAATGGTACATCAACATGGTTCATCATGAAGCCATTAGTCCGCACTCATTCAGGGCTTTGTCAAGGTCGGATTCTGCAGCGAGAAATTGCCTGTGGGAGGGCCTCTAGGCAGTCTATTTGAAATGTGGGATGTGAAACACAAGAGTTGTCAAGTACAACATTCCTAGAGCGAACATGTTTACACATGGGGAGGAATGTTTGTCCAGCCAGCAGGTAAACTTCCTGTTTCCTTCTAGGCTGGGACAGACTTCCTCTGCATGTGACTAGAGGTGGGCGTGGCCTCACCTGTGCAGGTAACGACAACAGCACAGGGCAGGGCAGCCATCTGTAACTACTTTCATTGAAAAAGCAACATCTGCTTAGCCAAAGATGCTCTCTTGGCCTCCAGACAAGAGAGGACAAAGGGACTGTCTTCTTATGAGATAGTTTCTAGGTATATGTTACTTTTCTAAGCTAAGTCGGCCTTATGGGATCCGATTGTGAACAGAATGATGTGTGAGTAAACCTTTTTATACTTTTATAGAAGATTGTGTCGTGTCTTATCTTTTATGAGGGAATAAGGGGAAAATACCAGAACAGTTATTATAGAGCCTTTAGCGAGCCTGAGCAAACGCATCCGCTGTGACCTTAAAAAGGGGAATGATACTCTGCTAAATTGTGAACTTGTTAACACAAGTTGGAAAAGGATATTATCAAAACCTCTCCTGCAACCCTGAACATTCCCACATGAAATACTGAGTCTAGCTCTAGTTGACTCACCTCAAAAAGGATGTTGTTGAGTTGGAGATGGTTCGGAAAAGGAATGGAGCAATGGCCCCTTTCAGGGAAAGTTGCAATTTTTAGGACATCTATGCTCAGAGAAAAGATGAGCAAGAGTTGACATGTAAAGAAGCTTGGAAAATTATGCATGGAGCAGAGAAAGTGGGAAGAGAAAAGCTTTCCTCCATCTTTCACTCCAACCAAAATCTTTAATATGGTCATAGATCAGCATAAGGCAAAAGCACCTCCATACATAAATAAAATACCCTAGATAGGCAGTAACACTGGAACTCTTGGGCATTGAGGGAAGCTGGAAGAATTGGGACAGACCAAAACAACTCCTTCTTCAGGCAGTGCAGAGTTAAACTATGGAACTCATGCCCACAAGAGGCAGTGAGGTCCACCAACCCAGATGGCTTTAAAAGGGGATTGGACAGATTCTTGGAGGAGCAGAGAGTTATCAGTACCGTGGCTCTGCTCTGCCTCCTCAGATTGAGGCAGCAATGCTTCCAAATACCTGTTTCTGAAAACCAAAAGAGGAGAACGAGCTCTTGTGCTCAAATTCTGCTTGCAGGCTTCCCACTGTAATAAATGAAAATCTTCCCTTATTCCCTTATGGGGGACACAAGAGCCCTTGTAGTGTCCTTTGTAGGTTCTCCATCGGAATAAGGGGGAAATACCAGAACAGTTATTATAGAGGCTTCAGTGAGCCTGAGCAAATGCATCCGCTGAGTTTAAAAAGGGGAATGTTACTCTGCTAAATTGTGAACTTGTTAACACAAGTTGGAAAGGCTGTAATCAAACAATATATATATCCTCCCCTGCATCCCTGAACATTCCCACAAAATATTCAACAACTGCTGGGCCAGGTCAAGCCTGACCCTTGCTGATGTCCACTTTCCGTTTTTGTCCTTTATTAACCTCTCAGCCAGCAGTGCAAAGGCTTTGGGTCCCAGGCCTCATTCTGGAGAGACGCTTTGAATGCTATTTAATTTGTCCCCCTCCCCCCGCACCTCTCCACCACTTCCCTAAATCCCCACATGAGAAATGGCAATTTGATCCATACTTACATTGGAAATTTTATTTGCTCAATGTTGTGTTGAATGATTTGTTATTTCACTGCTCCTGACTGCCAGACGGGTCTATTTTCTGTACGTAATATTTTGTAAGGCTCCCGATGACTTTCACTGAACAGCCTGTTTCCCCCTTTTCCTGTGTTTCTGTTCTTGAAAATTCTCAGTTGAAACTGTATTTTTTAAAAAGGTGATGACTTGGAAACTTCAATTGCTCCAAAATGCAATGGCCAGAGAACTGGCTTCTCTCCTTCCTTGAAGAATTCTAAGCAGAGATTGGGTGTCCATCTGTCATGGATGCTTCAGCTGAGATTCCTCAGCATTGCAGGGGGTTGGACTATTCTATGCATTCTATGATTGAATTGAATTTTATTATTACGGTCACAGACCAGTTCCAGCTCACTTACAATATCAGGAAAATCATAAAACACAGCAGAAATACATTGAATTGCAATTGGGTATAACAGAGACAATTCAGATATAGCGGCAGCTAAAAATATATATTAAATCTTGATCGCTAAAATATAACCTAAAATTGTTATTTAAAACCTTAATCATTTTGGTAGCACAGCTTGTTCCCTAAGTTTTATGGCAGTCACACAGAATTTGGCCACCCTGAGCGTGATCTCTAGATCCTTGTCCTCTACCAGGAGTTTTAGACATTGAGGTTCGGACCCATTTGGAGATTTTTGTATAACAGGAGTGATAAATACCGAGCGTATATCCCCGTAGAAATGGCAGCGTAACAAGACATGAGAGACAGTTTCTACCTCCATCAAGCCACAGGGACAGACTCGTTCCGCTTATTATGGTTTACCCTCGAATCCGCCCTGCAATAAGGCAGATGGAAGGACGTTGAATCTAGCAAGGGTGCATTCTATGATTTCCAGGCCCAATTCAAGGTGCTCATGTTGACATTTAGACCCCAAAATACCTCAGAAACTCCCCTCCTTCCTTTCAGACCCCCTTGGGTGCCAAGATCTGCAGAGGGGTCCCTCTTGGTAGTTCCTTCACCCTCAACGGCTCAGGGGGGGGGGTGGCAGCCCAGGAGGAGAGGGCCTTTCCTGTGGTGGCCCCTAAGTTGTGGGACTCTCACAGAGGTGTGCCTGGCACCTTCATTGCATGCTCTTTGCTCTCGTCTTTGACACCTGAAATGTATATTTCCAGCGCCCACCTTGTTATTTGTGATTGCATTTTTCTGTGAATACATTTGTCCAACGGATTTTGAAGTTGTAATTTAAGTTGTTGCATCCCACTTTGTTTTTGTTTTTTTAATGCTGCAGTTTGTTTTTATTTTATTTAAAACACCACTGGTATTCATTTTTTGGTAAAGAGGTTTCCAATGTATTTCTATAAAATGTCTTGCTTCATAAAAGTCAACAGTGAATAATATTCTTCCCTGGGCACTATGTCAACTCCAAAACTGCAAAATGATGTCCTAACAAAGCTTTTATTACAAGTAAAATGCATCTCTCCTGCTGCCTTCTGTTGTTCCCTTTCAACTGCCCCTCACTGCTTTGTGTGTCAGATTGGGAAGTGCCATCAACTTGAAAGATTAAAAGGAAGTTGAGCAGTGGCTAGTTTTCTACACAAAGTAGGAAAAGTTCAACCCTTAGTATGAGTAAGTCATGGACTACGTACCTGCAGATATTCTGTCACCCCTTCTTGATCAATCATCATCTAGCCTTAAAGCAATATTTTAATCAACAGATAACTAAGACCTCAGTGTAAGTGCCTCTTTGATGCACAGTGAAAAGAAACAATAGTTTATCTTAAATGTGAGATGGCTTGCAACGTAGTAAAGGATAATTTTCAGCAATGTTGCATCCCATTTTGAGTCCTTGGGATGAAGGATGGGGAGATAACAACCAGCACAGCCGACTCAAAACCTCACCTTCATGAGGTCTCCCTGAAAGCCTGTCTGCCTGTTGAGAACTGTTTGTTTGCTTCCCTTGTAATTCCTAGAGATACACTTCTGGGAGTCTTAAGAGCCCTTAATGGAGAGTCTTAATGAGACTATAAATTATTTCTATATGCAGTTACAGCAGCAAGAATTCTACTGGCCCAGAAATGGAAACAAGAGGAAATACCGACGAAAGAAGACTGGGGAATGAAACTGACAGACTATGCAGAATTGGATAAATTAACTGGAAAAATTAGATATCTTTGAGACCAAAAGTTCATCGAGGACTGGGGAAAAATTATGGAATGTCTGAAAAGTATATGTGATGTTCAAACAACGCTAGTGGGGTTTCAAGAAGCACTGTGAAATTTGAGAAATATTGTTAAAAAGAATTAGATAGGGGGAGGGAAGACTAATGGCAATATTAAATAAAAGAAATGTGTAATTGAGAGATAAATACGGATGATTCTCAGAGAAGCTGAAGGAAGTCCTAAATGAGAAAGATTTGTGAAAATTTGGATAAAAATTGTATATTTGTGTGGAAAATTAATTTTTTTTTTAAAAGAGCCCTTAATGGAATATGTCTTCTGCTCATTCTCACACATAGTTCTTGATAATTCCAGAGGCATTTCTAGCAAGAAATGATGGAGTCCCTTTACAGATTTTGTTGAGGATTGTAGGTCCCACCAGCATGATCTGATCTTCTGGGCAGGGTCAGTTGCGGGACATCCACTGGTGAAGTTTGGGAAAGGATGAGTTTTAATGAACGTGTTGTTGTTTTTTCATATATAAGGGACATGGGAAAAAGTGAAAAGTTTAAGGCAAATGACACAAAATGAAATAAAAAGAAGTAGTTTACAATGGTAATTCCCCCCCCCCAAAAAAAATCTGAGGCTTTCATTTTAGGGATAATAGGGCCAGAGGACCCCCCAAAGATGATTAACTTGTATATGTATGCAACGACAGCAGCCAAAATCTTGTATGTGCAGAACTGGAAAGAAGAGGAGACACCAATGAAAGAGCAATGGATTTTAAAGCTAATGGACTCTGTGGAGCTGGCAAAACTAACAGCAAAAATAAGAAACAAACATGATGGACTATTCGTGGAAGAAGGTAAGCCCTTTTTGGAATATCTGAAAAAATATCATAATGAGATGAAATTGCGATCAGGATTTGAAATATGAGCAGCGGTAGAAGTTGGATAACGTATGAAATAGAAGAATATGGGTTTAGGTGAAATGTTTATCAGAATGCAGTATGTAAATGGGATGGGATTAAGAACAGCATGGAGGGGAAAGCAGGAAGTCAACGTTTAAAGAGAAACATATAACGAAGTTGGAATCTGTATGTAAAGATTTTAAAGCTTAATAAAAAAGCATGACTCTAAAAAAGAGAAAGGGGTGAGCTTTTGAAGGTGTCCCGTGGTTGCACATGGGGAAGAATCTCGAGGGACCATCCTGATCAGAAAGGGAACTATTTCTTGCTGAGCGAGGCAGCCGTTTCCTTTCTCTTCTTCCTTATATTGAGGCAATCTGGCTGGGCGCCACTGAACTGTTGTGCTATTTATCTCAAGGCGCACTTACCGCTCCGAAGCCTCGCTGATGCTCTCCAGCATCTCCTCAAGAGCTGCTCTCCAGTGGCCGCCGGAGGACGAAGACAGGAGGTTAAGTGGATAATTTAAGAACCAGAAACTGCATCTCAGGCAAAGAGGGAACTTGCCATAACAACAATAACTCATCGCGGACTCCGTCTTGCCCAGATCAGAATAAAATATAAGAAGGTGGGAAGATGCAGAGTCAAAAGATAAGTTGTGGCTGAGCTGAAGCTTGTAGTGCTTGCATTATTAAGCTGTCTTGGAGTTCTGCGATGGGAGCAAATGCTTGGCGAGATGTATATTTTAACTCCTGGTTAAAATTTGGCATGACCCTTGCAAAGAAAGTCCCTGCTTTGGATTTGGGCCACAGTGCAGGGGTGATAGGAGGAGGGACCCCATCTTTTCTTCCTGCAATGCGGCTTCAATCCCAATTGCCCCCTGGAGTCCCTTTTAGCCACAGAAGAGGAAACCTATTGGATTGATAGAGTTTCTCTTCTGTGGCTGGACGGCCACTTTTATCAATGGCCAACAACCGCAATGACTACTTCCATGCTTGCAAGTGGGGAGAGTGTTGCTGCTGCCCTCAGGTCCTGCTTGCGGGGTTCCCTTTGGGGCCTCTGATTGGCCATTGTGAGAACAGGAAGTTGGATGAGTTGGACACCACTGGCCTGATCCAGCTTCAGTGCTATTTGCGTGTTCCTCCTGATTCCCCAAAGTGAGAGAGTTCTGTGTCCCCCTAAGGCAGTCTGCTGCCCTGTTCTGGGGCACCAGGGAACACTATTCCATTGCTAGGAAGTTTCAAAGAATAATAGGAGGTCCGTATAGTTAAAGCTATGGTTTTCCCAGTAGTGATGTATGGAAGTGAGAGCTGGACCATAAAGAAGGCTGATCACCGAAGAATTGATGCTTTTGAATTCTGGTGCTGGAGGAGACTCTGCAGAATCCCATGGACTGCCAGAAGACCAAACCTCTCCATTCTGAAGGAAATCAGCCCTGAGTGCTCACTGGAAGGACAGATCCTGAAGCTGAGGCTCCAATACTTTGGCCACCTCAGGAGAAGAGAAGACTCCCTGGAAAAGACCCTGATGTTGGGGAAGATGGAGGGCACAAGGAGAAGGGGACGACAGAGGACGGGATGGTTGGACAGTGTTCTCGAAGCTACAGCATGAGTTTGACCAAACTGCGGGAGGCAGTGGAAGACAGGAGGGCCTGGCGTGCTCTGGTCATGGGGTCACAAAGAGTCGGACACGACTAAACGACTTAACAACAACAACAACAAGAAGAGTTGGAAGGGATCCCAAGGGTCATCTAGTCCAACCCCCTGCAATGCATCCATGACAGATGGCCACCCAAACTCTGCTTCGAAACCTCTAAGGAAAGACAGTCCACAACCTCCCAAGGGAGACTGTTCCACTGTTGAACTGCTCTTGCTGTGAGAAAGTTCTTCCTGATTTTTAGTTGGAATCCCCTTTCTTGGAGCTAACTTGAAGCTATTGGTTCAAGTTCTATCCTCTAGCGCAGAAGAAAACCAGCATGTTCCCTCCTTCATGGGACAACCCTTGAGATATTTGAAGATGACTCTCATCTCTCCTCTCAGTCTCCTCTCTTCCAGGCTAAACACACCCAGCTCCTTCAACCGTTCCTCATCAGGCTTGGTTTCCAGACCCTTGACTATCTTGGTCGCCCTCCTCTGCACACCTTCCAGCTTGTCAACATCCTTCTTAAACTGTGGTGTCCAGAACTGGACACAGTATCCCAGGTGTGGTCTGACCAAGGCAGAATTATCTGCCAATCTGGTAGGATTCTGCCTGTGGAATGGAGGGTGCCAGTTTTGCCTTTCCCTCAAGAAGTAGCACGTATTGCTCCAGCCACTACCCCTTGTCCCCAGGGTGTTGGATTTAGCAGTGGCTACTTGGGTGCTCATCAAAAGTAATTTTGCACATGCTCAGAGATATTCTCTTAAGAACATAAGAAGAGCCTCTTGGATTAAAGGTAAAGGTACCCCTGCCCGTACGGGCCAGTCTTGACAGACTCTGGGGTTGTGCGCCCATCTCACTTAAGAGGCCAGGGGCCAGCGCTGTCCGGAGACACTTCCGGGTCACGTGGCCAGCGTGACATCGCTGCTCTGGCGAGCCAGAGCCGCACACGGAAACGCCGTTTACCTTCCCGCTGGTAAGTGGTCCCTATTTATCTACTTGCACCCAGAGGTGCTTTCGAACTGCTAGGTTGGCAGGTGCTGGGACCGAGCAGCGGGAGCGCACCCCGCCGCAGGGATTCGAACCGCCGACCTTTCGATCGGCAAGCCCTAGGCGCTGAGGCTTTAACCCACAGCGCCACCTGCGTCGCCAACCAGATACCCAAATGGAAAACCCACAAATGGGATTCGAGCACAAACCCCCTCTTCTGTCTAGTAGTTTCCAGGAAGTTACTTTTTGGAGTTACTTTTTGCGACTTCCCCAGGTTATACGGCTGAGTCCTGCCGGTGACAGCCAAGGTTTGCAACTTCTGTGCCTTGGTGAGTTTCTGCCCAAACGAAGTCCAGCTCCCATCCCAAATCTTTGTTTTCCTTCTCTCACCTTCACCCTGCCAGATGGAGTATTTGGGAATGCATCGCCAGCCCTGGCAATAAATCACCCCGTCCCCCAAGCTTTACTGCATGGCAGACTGTTTAGAGATTCAGAATCAACAAATCATCCCGATAAATATGATTTTTCCGATGGCGTTTCATCAAAATACTTTATGTCTCTGACAATTCCGGGCGAGATTTATAGCACCGGGTGCTTGGGAAAAGCTGTTGGCCATCTTATTGAAATTCAGCTTTTCTTATTATTTCACTTCACGTCCGACTGCCCCCCCCCAACCTCCCTCCCTCCAGTGCTACATTGCAAGAAAAGTAGAGTTTTCAGACTTTCTGTTGTCAAGTGGAAAAATCCACCATCAAGGTCATGGTGAAAGCATCCCAGGAGTTGCCCGGCGGGGGGGGGGGGGGGAGTGTGTCTTCCTATGAAGAACCAAAGACCTCCTCAGCTTGGACAATCCTTTGCTCTGTGTGTTGTGTGGGCAGGAGAGCCTCACCTGACCCATAGGAACGCAAGAACTTTATGGGAGCCTGCTGGATCAGGCCAGTGACTCATTTAGTCCAGCATCTTGTTCTCTCAGTGGCCAACCAGATGCCTCCAAGGGAAGCCTGCAAACAGGATCCAAGCACAAGAGCAGCTCTTCCCCATATGGTTTCCGGTTGTGCTGGTCCCGTGGGTTAACTGAGAGGCAAGGTCTGAGCCCAGTCCGAGGTCGGAGGTTCAATATGGAGGCAGTCCATCAAAGCTGAAGCTGGATGCAGGGCAAGGAGTTGGGTGAGGTCAGAAGCTCCGGCAGGAAAGCAGGACAGGGTTTAGGCAAGAACTGGCTACCAACAATGTTGCTCCCGCAACTTGGGCCTGGAGCTGGCTGGCTTTTATCTGCCCCGAGGCATAGGACGGCCCCGATCCTCAGGTGACTCGCCTCTCCTGGCCTGGAGGCGAGCACTCCTCCTGTGGGGGCTTTGTTCCCTCTGCCTCTCTGCCCTGAGCCTCTGCAGCTCAGGAGAGGCTGGAGGGTTACCAGACCCAGAGGCAACCTCAGCTTCTTCTGACGGGGCTGGAGCACCTGCAGGCAATGGGTCCTCCATCACCTCAGGAGCCAGAGCAGAGTCAGCTGGTGTCTGGACCTGAGGATCCAGCACAGGTGAGGACCCTGCAGGCTCATGCCCCAGCCCCAGCTCAGCTGGTTCTGGAGGTGGGGGATCCTGTGCAGGCTGGGATTCCTCAGGTTCAGCATCCGAATCCAAATCCCAGGCCATTACACCGGCATACGTGGAAATAGGTTATGTCACGGTCCAGCTCACGGGCGATTGAAGTCCCGGCTAGGGATGTCAGGACCGGGGGCAAGATTGTGGGGTGGGAGCAGAAATGGGAGTCCAGAAGCCAGGAGTTGGGAAGCCAAGAGTCTGAGGGTCAGAGAGCTGGGAGTCAAGAAGCCAAGGGTCGGAGGGTCAGGAAGCAAGAAGTCACGAAGTCAGGGGTCCGAGGATCAAGGAGCAAGGAGCCACGAAGTCAGGGGTCCGAGAGTCAGGAAACAAGGAGTCATGAAGACAGGGGTCTGAGGATCAAGGAGCAAGGAGCCACGAAGTCAGGGGTCTAAGGATCAAGGAGTCATGAAGGCAGGGGTCAAAGGAGCAAGGAGCAAGGAGTCAAGGAACCAAACACATCAAGGCAGGGAACATGTTGCTGTGGCCAAGAGCTGAAGGGAAATGCTGACCTTATATCCCTTCCCAGCTCTTGCCACCAGGTGCTGTGAGTTACCAATCGGCCTCACCTGTGAGGCCGTGCCTTGCCTCTTCAGAACAAACTTAGGAAGTCCTAGTCACAGGGCCTGGCTCCTGCACGCACACCTGACAGGTTATGTGATTGTGTATGTATAGGGAAAGAGGGAAAGCCTCTTCCCCACTGTCTCCTGACTGACAGAGGAACAATAGTTGATGAGGCATCATCTGAGCTGAGCTAAGGCTGAGAAGCTTGGAGACAGAGACACGCTCGGTTTTTAAGATGAATTCAAAGCTCTGGCTAATGGAGAAGCAAGATCTATTGTGGTGTTAACGCTGCAAACTGCTCCATCTTAGGCTCAGGTTGTATATGTGTGTAAATAAAACCATATATCCTAAGGACACCACGGTCTCCACTGACCTTCATTCCAAGGGAACCAAACCTCCTGGGACCCCCCGGAATCTCTCTCTGCTCAGAGATTGGGGTGGCAGTACTGAATCCCACCAATGGGATCAGAGGAAGCTGCCCTATTAAGTCTGACTGTTTGTTCATCCTGCCTAGTCCTGTGTCTAGTCTCTCTGGTCGGAGCTGTCCAGGGTCTTGGACTTCATTCACTACCCAGTGCTTTTTCACAGATGCCAGCGACTGAACCTGGGACCTTTGGCGGTGGAACCTGTTCTTTGCCATTGAGCTCTGGCCCCTTATAGAATTGCAGAGTTGAAAGGGACCCTGAAGCTCAGCTAGTCCAGCCCTCTGTAATGTAGGAATCTCAGCTGAAGCATCCATGACAGACAGCCACCCAGCACTGCTTGCCCCATCTCCCATCCATTGCTCCTTTCACCCCTGGCCCATCGTTGCTGACACCCAGCTGATGTCATGACATGAAATTTATTACGGTCAGGGACCAGCTTTAGAAGCACAAATGGAACTACAATCCCAATAGCTAAACAAACATTTAAAACAATACACAACAATGAATTTTAAGTTTTAAAATGTGATAGGCATATAAACACATAAAAACTTTTAGATAGACTACCTTAGAGAAATGACCCAGAGTTGCACGTGGATCCGCGTTTGGGAATTTTCTTAACAAACTAGATTGAATCCGGGGATGGTCTGGTCCTACATATCTGTGTGCAGAATCTGGCGACAATCTGGGTCATCTTGTAGTCTTTGCCTAACAGGAGAAGATTGAATTTTTGATTTACCGAGAGGTCAGCAAGCCTCACCAGCAGGGGGTCAATGGTTTCTCTATGTGCCTCATCGTAAAAGGGACATCTAAAAAATATGTGTTCAGGGCTTCCTATACCCCCGGGTGGACAGGTGCAAATTCTCTGGTCAACTGATGTCAGAAGAGCATAAGAAGAGCCCAGTTGGATCAGGCTCAGGACCACCCTTGTCCAGCACACTTTTCTCACAGTGGCCAACCAGAGGCCTGTGGGAAGCCCACAAGCACAACTGCCCATCTGTATTTCTCAGCAACTGAGATTCAGAGGAATGCTGGCAGTGCAGGTGGAGCAGGGCCATCATGTAGCCGTTGATGTCTTCTCCTCTATGCATTGATCTAACCCCTTTTAAGCAGAGGCATCACCTTGCCAACAAAGGTCCGTATAGTTAAAGCTATGGTTTTCCCAGAAGTGATGTATGGAAGTGAGAGCTGGACCATAAAGAAGGCTGATCGCCAAAGAATTGATGCTTTTGAATTCTGGTGCTGAAGGAGACTCTTGAGAGTCCCATGGACTGCAAGAAGATCAAACCTCTCCATTCTGAAGGAAATCAGCCCTGAGCGCTCACTGGAAGGACAGATCCTGAAGCTGAGGCTCCAAGACTTTGGCCACCTCATGAGAAGAGAAGACTCCCTGGAGAAGACCCTGATGTTGGGAAAGATGGAGGGCACAAGGAGAAGGGGACGACGGAGGACGAGATGGTGGGACAGTGTTCTCGAAGCTACCAGCATGAGTTTGACCAAACTGCGGGAGGCAGTGGAAGACAGGAGTGCCTGGCGTGCTCTGGTCCAGGAGGTCACAAAGAGTTGGACACGACTAAACGGCTAAACAACAACAACAATAACAACAAACCCTTTTAAAGCCACCCCCTTGGTGGTCATCACTTACTTCTTGTAGGAGTGAGGTCTGTGGGTTAACTTTGTGCTGAGCAAAAAAGGACTTCCCTGAATCTGCCCAAATTCAGCTTCACAGGAAGTCCAGGAGATCTAGTGCTATGAGATAGAAAGAAATTTTATTCTCTGTTCTCATTCTCCACACACACACAACTTTATGTCTCCTCTAACCTGCTTATTTGCTTGCTTGTTTAATAAAATTTGTACAGTGCCTGATTGTAGCGCGCGCGCGCACACACACACACACACACACACACACCTTCTATTTTGTCTTTATGACATGTGGTTTATTAACACATATATACAATCTATTTTTTATTTTTATATACATTTTTATTGGTTTTTTAACATATCATTTCCAACAATCATATAACATAACTTCTTATCTTATATAATGTTTTAGACTTCCGTCAAACCTCTGATTATTTTCCGTTCTTTATCACTTATTCTGCATTTCTTAATTTCTCTATTACTCTTAATTATCATTAACTAATAATTCTTCTCCTAGTCTTTCTTGCAATATTTCAGATAGTCCTCCTTACAAAACTTCTTGCAGTCCTACTAGCGTAATCTGACCATTACAATTGCTTTTCAAATCTTTCGTATATTTACTCCACACACACACACACACACACACACACACACACCCTTCAAAGCGGGTTGAGAAAAGAGTATAACAATAAAAATATTGGTAAAAACAGTGAAAAATAACTATTTAAAATAAGCAATAAACTTTTAATAGAAGTCCCACCAGTTTTGCAGGCTTCCGAACAAAGAGGGGTTTTTCTCTGCTGACCTCCCCTGGGCCTTTTAACTGGAGAAGCAGAGAACTGAACTTCAGACTTCATAAAGGGGGGGGGGTCTGCTCCTAGCCTTGAGTTATGGCCCCTCTAATACCACAGGTAAGGAGGATGCAAATGCAGGATGCAATCCCCCACTCTGGTTACTTATATTGCCCTTTCTTTGCACTGGTGACCCTGATTTATATGCCCCATTCACTTTTTCCAGCGCACAAACTCTTTATGCGCCTTCTCCAAAGCAATCAAGGTGATGTATTAAAAAAATGGAGGAGCTGTATTTCTGCCACCCTGCTAGTCAAGGGGCGATTGGAGGAGTCTAGAGGACAAAGTAAGGTGCAGGGATTGTGGAACCTGCTGCCAGAGGAGAAAGACTTCCAGGAGGTGCGTGAAATGGTTCCACTTGTTTAGGAGATGAAGAACACCTCCAGTCCATTGGAGAAAGCTCTTGACCATGCTTTGATCCATCATCACGCATGAACACAGAAGGACCCATGATCAGGATCCATGCCAGTCTGGGCTCAGGCCTGGGTATGTCATGGAGTTGGGTCTGGTCACCCTCACATATGACCTCCATTGAAGGAGTGATGGGGAAGTCCAACCCTTTCATTGCTCTTGGATCTTTGACTGGCTTTTGATACCAGTCACCATAGCATCTTCCTGGACTGTCTCTGTGTGTTGGGAGTTGGAGGAACAGTATTCCAGTGCTTCTGCTCCGACCTTTTGGCCAGTGCCAGAGAATGGCATTTGGGCAACCACATGTCTACATCTTGGCAGCTTAACTGCAGGGTGCCACGAGGCAATAATCAGGAGGTTGGGGACACAGTGTATTCCGTATTGGTTCAGCCTCAGGGTTTCTTGTGTGCTGTAATGGTGAACCAGGTTCGTGTCTCCGCTCCTCCACATGCAGCTGCTGGGTGACCTTGGGCCAGTCACACTTCTCTGAAGTCTCTCAGCCCCACTCACCTCACAGAGTGTTTGTTTGTGAGGGAGGAAGGGGGAGGAGAATGTGAGCCGCTTTGAGACTCCTTCGGGTAGTGATAAAGCGGAATATCAAATCCAAACTACTACTACTACTACTACTACAACTCTTCTTCTTCTTCTTCTTCTTCTTCTTCTTCTTCTTCTTCTTCTTCTTCTTCTTCTTCTTCTTCTTCTTCCAGCAACTCAATTCCTGTAGGCATCACTACCCGAATTCCCTGTTAGAAGGAATGATGTGCAGTTTAAAGTTTGTCAGGTCCAGATCCTAAGGGTGGAGAGGACTACTCCTTTCAAAGAGGATTAGACAAATTTCTGGAGGACAAGGGGACTATCAGCCAAGGTGGCTCTGCCCTGTCTCCTTGTCTGGATGCTGCAGTGCTTCTGAATCCCAGTTGCCAGAAACCACAGGAGAGGAGAATGCTCTTGCTTGCCAGTTTCCCACAGGCATCCAGCTGGCCACTGTTAGAATATTCTGTTCCACCTTAAGGGACAGGCATGAGACTGTTGTGTGTCACATGTCTGTTTACACTCCAGTACAGCTTGCTGGGAACTTCCATTTGTATCTAGCTTTCATGTCCAAAGCAAGACAGCTAAAAGCGATGCTGTACTAGATGGGCCATTGGCCTGATCCAGCAACACACTTCTTATGCCTCTGTCTTCACCCAAAAGGAAAGCAGTTCTCAGGCTGCTGCTGGTGATCCTAACTAGATTAGATGACCACAAAGCACTCGACACGGGGCGTCAGGAAGCCGAAGTTAGGGAAGCTGAATGTTGGAAGATTTAGAACAGATAAAAGAAACTCCGTCTTTATGCAGCGCATAGTTCAGCTATGGAACTCCCTGCCACAGGGGCAGAGATGACCACCAGCCTGACTGGCTTTTAAAAAGGATTAGACAAATTCATGGCAGAGAGGACTATCAAGGGCTTCTAGCCAGTGGTGGAGGAAGGGGGGTGCGGTGGGTGCGGGCTGCCGCGGGTGTCATCACTGAAGGGGGCGACAAAACATGAGTTTTCCCCCTTAAAAAATGGGTTCACGAAACTTTTTAGTTCAGTCAAGAAACATAACGAAACGTGGCTGGCACTGGGAACCACACCATGGCGGTTGGCACTTACCGCAGGGCCTGGACTGTGGCCCAGCCACGCGTCTCCTGGGAGTGACGTGGCAGCTTGGGCACCTGTCGGCTCCACACTGCCTGAAATGGCAGCGTGGGGCTTGCGTCTGCCTACCGCCTCTCCCTCAGCTGCCCTACACGCAGCTCACCCCCTCCCCATGGGCGGCTCACTCCACCCCCAGCTGCAGGACATGGATGAAGCACCGGGCACCCAAGCAGTTAGCTACGCCACTACTTCTAGCCAGAATGGCTGCGCTCTGCCTTCACAGTCAGAGGCGACTAATATACACACAATAATTACCAAAAGAATTATACATTCTTTATCAGTCTTCTGAGACAAATACAAAACCTTATGCAAAGCCACAGAGACCAACAAAAGGTAGGTTTGGTGTTGTTCATAATACCGAGAGATCCTAGTGAAGTTGTAGATGGATGTTAATGAAGTTGTAGCACACTCCCAAGGTAGTTTTCCAGGCTTCTTCAGTGGTCTAATCTCAAAGCCTTGATACGTATATTGCTACCTGAAAGTCCCAGTAAAAGGGAGCCATTTGGGATGAACAGCAGCCTCTTGATTACTTGGACTGCCAGGGCGAAACAGGTGCAAAACGCAGGCACCCTGTCATCTACAACTTCATTAACATCCATCTACAACTTTACTAGCATCTCCACCGCACTTACCTTTTGTTGGTACCTTCATGAACTTACCTAAAAAGATAAAGAAAACAAAAGACCGAGTGAAGCATTTGAAAAATCCATTGAAACCAGACATTATAATATCATCTTAGGTTGGGTAATTCACAAGTCTCTGTGGCTTTGCATAAGGTTTTGTATTTGTCTCAGAAGATTAATAAAGAATGTATAATTATTTTGGTAATTATTGTGTGTGTATTAGTCACCAACGTGTTGCACGAGTCATACTGCTTCTATCAGCAACACAGGTTGCATTTTTCTAGCTTCAGAGGCAACAATGCTTCTGAAAACCGGTTGAGGAGGGGAGAGTTGCTCTTGTGTCCCACAGGCATCCAGGATACTGGACTAGATGGATCACTGGCCTGATCCAGTAGGCTCTCCTTAGGAAGTTCTTAGGAAGTGCAGGATGTTGTGGCGCAATTGTCGGCAGGGGCGAGACCCTGTCAGCACGTGACGCTTGTGCTCAGAACCACTCCGCCCTCCATCTTTGGCCCTGGGATGCAAGAGTGTGTGACTCCTCTCTCCTTCTTTGGCAAGAGCCAACGGCTTCCCAGGGCCCTCGTCCTCCTGTTGGCACATCATTGCATCTTTGTGTGGCTGAGAGATGTTTCTGGGAGCCCACCTCATTAGCCCAACCGTGATGGACCTGGTCCAACCTTGGGAGACATTCCTCCCCATTCACCTCCCACTCTAAACAATCCCTTTATCTGGGAGAGGTGCATTAACTCCCCTTTCAGGTCCTAATTTACTCGGGGAGTCAGAGGGGTCGCGGTCAGTACCTGCCGCTTTGACGGATCGAGTTTCCGCCGAGGGCCCTTGCCCTCTCAGCCCTTTGTTAAGCTTGAGAAAGACATCTTTATCCTCCCCGGCCTGTATTTTTAGCTCCTTTCGGTTCTTGTTTGGGGACAATAAAGTTTCCCTGAGAACAGATCCGATAATGTCACTTCTCAGACTTGGAGGTTTAAGTCTCACCTCGGCTGGAACTCGAAGAGAGCAGCCAGCCAACCTGAAACCACTTAATTGCAACTCAGCCCTGTCAGGGGGTGTGTGTGTTTGCAAAGGATACTTTGCTGCAGAACAATGTGGAAACTGTTAGAATAGAGCGCGCCGGGTCTATTACAACGTCGAGAGTGCTGCCTCTTTCTTTCGCCTCTTCTTTCTTTCTTGCCACACAAAATATCCCCTTGCTGAGCAAAGATTAGGGAACCAGGCTAGTACATAGTCAACATTCATTCGTCATGCGTCTCAATAGGCTGTGGCAATTCCATGGGAAACATCCAAGAAAATCCATCTTGTTGGCAGCCCGGCAAGCCTCCCATGCAGAACTCTTCTCTTTCACAGAATCCTAGAATTAGAGAGCTCCAAGGGACACCAAGGGTCATCTAGTCCAACCCCCTGTAATGCAGGAATCACAGCGAAGGAATTCAAGCCAACTTGACTTTGCTCTTTCGCAGGTCCTTTGCACCACAAGGAATGAGCAGAGGTGAGGGATGCATGGACCCATCCAAGATTGGCTGCTTCCAACTTTGAAGGTAGTACACAGCCATCTATCTTGGCTAACAGCTGTTGATAGCCCTCTACTCTATGAATTAGTTTAGTCCTCTTTTAAAACCATCCCAGTTGGAGGGAGGTCCATAGTTTAACTACGCACTGGGTAAAGCAGGACTTTCTTTTCTCTATCCTAAATCTTCCAACATTCTGCCTCATTGGATGGTCATGAGGTCTAGTAGACCCGGAGGCTGATCCAGCAAAGGACTTGTTTCCATGGAAGCACGTTGCTTGGGATTCGGAGAACAGAACCTGCAGTTTCACCTGCAAGCAGCCCTCCTTCTTATCTGTCCATCTCTCCATAGTGACTGAGTGCACCCCAACAGTGGCTTTGCAGCAGGACAACAGATCCGATGACGGACCACCAATTTAAATGGCTACGAAGCTCTGATGACTTCAAGGCGATAGAAACGATCCTTCTCTGCGTGGTTAAAGGAGGGGCAGAGATTTGCAGAGACAACAAGCCCTTCTCGTGTTTCTCCTTTTCATTGCCATCAAATGCCACGGCAGAGCCCCTCAAACGCATGAACAAGAGTTCAGTGTTGTGCGTTTATCTGAAGGATGCAAATGGACAGCGACTCTTGTTCTCTCCGGGGTCTTGAGAACAGAATCTTCCCAGGCTTGGAGGACAAGACCAGCTGTTTGAAAACCCTTTTCAGTGAGAGTCATTAGCGGGAGATAAAGGTCTCTCGAGGCTTAGGATTTCTCTCCTCTCATTGGCACAGCCTTGCCGCCGCCCTATGACAACGGCCAGGGCCATTTTTAATAGCCACCCTAATTGTATATTTCCTCCCGTTCCTGCCGCTGAGAAAGAGAGTTGCAGAGAAAGGGCCCCATTTCGACAGCGTTTATCTGATGAAACCGCCGAAGATGGCTTTCTTTCTTCCTTCTGCCTTTCTCTTCTCGACTAATCGCCCTTCCAATTGCTGACTGTTTTCTTGGCCTGTGCAGAATGCAGGCTCAAATGAAGGAGGCGGAAGAGCGCTGAAAGGTGAAACAAAGAGAGCTTGACTTGGCCGGCAGTGGCTGGGTCCCAGGGCACAGGAGAGCACAGCTAACAGGCTTGCTCTAATTTACGGCCATTGTCCAGGATTTGCTGGAGGCGGATGGCTGAAGAATAGGGCTCTGTGTCGCTGCAACCCAGCTTGAGATTCTTCCAGTCGGCCACCAAGCACCCCAAAAGGTGAAGGGTTTAGATGCTAACATACAGAAGTGAACCCCTGACCTCTCTGATGCTCCTCTTTGGTGGAAGCTGCCTTCCTCTGCGTACTTCCTTGAGATTGAGCCCCCACTGAATACAAGGAAAAATCCTGGGGTGCGGATTTAGTCCGCTGCCCAGCTTGTTGGGGTGCCACTCCCGGTGGATCTTTCTGGTCAGCAAAAGGAGGAGTCTCCAGCCAAGTTAAAGAAGCAAACAGCGGTCAGTAGACCTGATCTTTATTTGTTGCAAGAAGGTTCAAACACACAAGGAGTAGGAACCCCGAGCATGGGGTTTTGTGAACTTTTAAGAAATCTCCCCATTTCCCATAATACACTTCCGACAGCATCATCAATATGTCACAAATATGTCACAAAGTGGGAGTGTTTGGCATGTAGAAACATGAGTCCATCACCCACCCCATTAATAGCCCCAGTTCCCGACACCTTTTAACCACCCTCTTCCCCAAAGAAAAATAAAAGTATTGGCACATCCCCCTAGCTGCAAGGCTTTCGCTTCTCCTTTGAAAGTATCAGGATTCAATTCACCATCCCGATGGATTTCTGTCTGTGGTATGTGCTGCCCTTGATTGCCTGCTGCCTCCTATTGTGTGGCTAAGTTCATACCTTGTGGAGGGGGAAGGAGTATGTGACCTTATCCTTAAGGGATTATGGATTCCCCTCTTCCAGAGGAGTCATTAGCCATTGGAACCAAGGAAACTGGTCAAACTGTTGAATTTTGATGATTATTTGAAGTTTCTACAGTTTTCTATATTGGATAGAGGAAACAGTACAATACATGGTATCTGCTTATTACTACAATTTTATAGACTGCCTTTCTGGACCTCTTTGCTGTTGTGTATGTGTTGTTTGACTCAACTGCGGGAGGCAGTGGAAGACAGGAGTGCCTGGAGTGCTCTGGTCCATGGGGTCACAAAGAGTCGGACACGACTAAACAACAACATCATGTATGGTGCCCGTGTCATTGTCCCGGCCTTAGTTTGAGGCTGTGATGGGGACATGGGGTCATTTAACTGCCCCCCATTCCTGGTTTTAACAGAGGTTTTTGGGGTGAAAACGGAATTCAGTAAACCTGTTTCCCTTCCTGTTGGAGGCTTACCAGGAAACCCGTATAAGAACCTAAAAGGTTACCTATCGGTCGGAGGAAGGAAACAGATATCAGCCACAGTCATGTCGGCGCAAAGCAGCTATTAAGCCTGATCTTTATTAAACTGTTGCTACAGGGTCTTTACTCACCCCACGCAGGAGGGAAGAGGAACCCAGAACAATGGCGCACAAGCCCTTATAATAGACTTTTTGAAAATGCTCACCCTGTAGCTCAAGACCACCCCCAAAAACATCATACATACATCACAGAAGGAGGCAGTCTACAACAGAAATCCTGTCTGCCAGAATGGCCTGACAATGGCCAGTGATTGTTTTACTTGGGCAGCCTGGCCATTCTTTTGTGATGGTTGTTGTTGTTTAGTCGTTTAAACGACTAAACGCCAGGCACTCCTGTCTTCCACTGCCTCCCACAGTTTGGCCAAACTCATGCTGGTAGCTTCGAGAACACTATCCAACCATCTCGTCCTCTGTCGTCCCCTTCTCCTTGTGCCCTCCATCTTCCCCAACACCAGGGTCTTTTCCAGGGAGTCTTCTCTTCTCATGAGGGGGCCAAAGTCTTGGAGCCTCAGCTTCAGGATCTGTCCTTCCAGTGAGCACTCAGGGCTGATTTCCTTCAGAATGGAGAGGTTAGATCTTCTTGCAGTCCATGGGAATCTCAAGAGTCTCCTCCAGCACCAGAATTCAAAAGCATCCATTCTTCCATGATCAGCCTTCTTTATGGTCCAGCTCTCGCTTCCATACATCACTACTGGGAAAAACCATAGCTTTCACTATACAAGCCTTTGTCGTCAAGGTGGTGTCTCTGCTTTTTAAGATGCTGTCTAGGTTTGTCATGGACGACAGAGGACGAGATGGTTGGACAGTGTTCTCGAAGCTACCAACATGAGTCTGACCAAACTGCGGGAGGCAGTGGAAGACAGGAGTGCCTGGCGTGCTCTGGTCCATGGGGTCACGAAGAGTCGGACACGACTAAATGACTAAACAACAAACAACAAGGGTTGTCATTGCATTGTGATGGTAAATACTTTAATTCCTGAATCCAGGTCACAGGCTCACCCTATTCACACACAAAGATGCCCTGAAGACAGGTAAGCAAAATACAATGGAGGGTTTTCCCATTTCCTTCCTCCATGCAGAGAAACATTTGATGTCAAATTGGGAGAGTCAAAATGGTTTCAGGATTGCTCTCCTGTACTATTTCAGACACGTGGTTTATATACTTATGCATGTGTTTGCTTTGTAAATTTATGGACATTTAATTTATATATTTCAGACCTTAAATTCTTATAACAGGGGGAAGGAAGCACACATAATGATAAAGACAAGCTTCACAGAATCATAGAGTTGTGGGTTTTCATAAATCACCTGAGGACACTTTGCTCTCCTCTGCTTCATGTTGGGTGCGATGGTGCACTTAGGAATTTGAATCTCGACTAGTAGATTCTTGCAGTGTTGTTTTTGTGTGTGCGTTTCTGCTGCTATCTTGCATTTCACAGAGATTTTTAAATGTGTTTATAGATTGGTTAGCCACCACAAATCATTAAAATTAGAAAGTATTGTGAATGTCTTGGAAAGGGAGGCTCTTGGAAGAAGGATGTTTATAGCTGACCTGTGCAGAATCCTAAGAAACTCTGAAATTCTTTTTTTTTTTTTTTTTACTTCCAGATGCTTTGCAGCAGACGGCTCAAGGCTTGAACTCTGCTTTGGAACTTCCTTTTTCTGGCAAATTCTGCAGCAATCACAGCCTTCATCTACCAGCCAGCACACCCCACTTTTCCTCCACATTGGGGCACATGGTTTTCATTCTTCCGATTTTTCTTCCCAGCAACCCTGAGAGGTGGGCTCGGCAAGTCTTAGTCTGACACTCTAACCACTACACCTCACTGCCCACCACCAGCGCCTTTGATGTGGGGCTTTGGGGTGGGGGGCAGACTATTGTGGCTAGGACTGGTACTATGAAACCTTTTCAGAGCACCATATTGGCCAAGGCTGCCTTCCTCCAATCCAGACATTTTCATCTCATCTCAGAGCACGGAAATGTATTTTACACAGAATTTCTGGGAGCCCCCAGGTTCATCCTCGCCCCAAGAGGGGGGCTTTAAATCCTATTTGACCTCCTGACCCAAGTTAATGAGTCAGAAGTCTCCCCCACGGACAATCCAATGAGGGAGACATAGAGGTCTTGAACCTTGTGCCAGAAAGTCATTCTAAGTGAGCGTCAGCCCTGCTCCCTCTGCAAAGCTGCCTCGGCCCCCTCTAATCCCGTCTGATAAAATGGTGCAATTTAGCACGCTTCAGAACAGAGGGAGGGTGGCGAGGTTGTGGCATGGCAGAAGCCAGGGCATGCCATCAACGGGACGAGGCAATTCCAGGAGGAGAAAAGGCTGCAGCATTGGGGAATTTCTGGTTTGGAGAAAACGTCAGGGGTCACCCTCACTTCCCTTTTGCCGTTTGCTTCCTAGGCAAAGGCTTGCATTTTCAATGTTCATGCACTTATATTTTTTGCCTTGCCGATTTCCCCAGGAAAACCCAATTCTTTGATGCTGAATCGGGACAAGCGGAAATCCGGGTTTTCCACGGATTGTTGTTTGCTCCGATTCAAAAGTAAAGAGTGGGTTTTTCAGGGGGAAAGTGGAAGGCAAAATAAAATAAAATAAAATAAAATAAAATAAAATAAAATAAAATAAAATAAAATAAAATAAAATAAAATAAAATAAAATAAAATAAAATAAAATAAAATAAAATAAAGGTCTTAGACCTGTGCCTGGAAATCTTGGACCTGTGCCTAGAAGTGCAGAGCAAAGGGGACTGTGCATTAGTCCCAAAAGGAAACATGGTTAGAAGTTGATAAAACCCCACAGGGCAGGGAGAAAGCGGATGATGATAATAATAATAATAATAATAATAATAATAATAATAATAATAATAATTTATTATTTATACCCCGCCCATCTGGCTGGGCCTCCCCAGCCACTCTGGGCGGCTTCCATAGAAACCAAAAATACAGTAAAATCACACGTTAAAAACTTCCCTGAACAGGGCTGCCTTAAGATGTCTTCTGAATGTCAGGTAGTTGTTTATCGCTTTGACATCTGCTGGAAGGGCGTTCCACAGGGCAGGCGCCACTACCGAGAAGGCCCTCTGCCTGGTTCCCTGTAGCTTTGCTTCTCGCAATGAGGGAACCACCAGAAGGCCCTCGGCGCTGGACCTCAGCATCCGGGCAGAATGATGGGGGTGGAGACGCTCCTTCAGGTATACTGGACCGAGGCCGTTTAGGGCTTTAAAGGTCAGCACCAACACTTTGAATTGTGCTCGGAAACGTACTGGGAGCCAATGTAGGTCTTTCAAGACCGGTGTTATATGGTCTCGGCGGCCGCTCCCAGTCACCAGTCTAGCTGCCGCATTCTGGATTAGTTGTAGTTTCCGAGTCACCTTCAAAGGTAGCCCCACGTAGAGTGCATTGCAGTAGTCCAAGCGGGAGATAACCAGAGCATGCACCACTCTGGCGAGACAGTCCTCAGGCAGGTAGGGTCTCAGCCTACCTACCAGATGGAGCTGGTAAACAGCTGCCCTGGACACAGATTTGACCTGTGCCTCCATGGACAGCTGTGAGTCCAAAATGACTCCCAGGCTGCGCACCTGGTCCTTCAAGGGCACAGTTACCCCATTCAGGACCAGGGAATCCTCCACACCTGCCCGCCTCCTGTCCCCCCAAAACAGTACTTCTGTCTTGTCAGGATTCAACCTCAATCTGGTAGCCGCCATCCATCCTCCAACCGCCTCCAGACACTCACACAGGACCTTCACCGCCTTCACTGGTTCTGATTTAAAAGAGAGGTAGAGCTGGGTATCATCCGCATACTGATGAACACCCAGCCCAAACCTCCTGATGATCTCTCCCAGCGGCTGCATGTAGATGTTGAAAAGCATGGGGGAGAGGACAGAACCCCGAGGCACCCCACAAGTGAGAGCCCAGGGGTCTGAACACTCATCCCCCACCAACACTTTCTGAACACGGCCCAGGAGGAAGGAGCGGAACCACTATGACAGTGCCCCCAGCTCCCAGCCCCTCAAGATGGTCCAGAAGGATGTTACGGTCGATGGTATCAAACGCCGCTGAGAGATCCAGCAGAACTAGGAAACAGCTCTCACCTTTGTCCCTAGCCCGCTGGAGATCATCAACCAGTGCGATCAAGGCAGTTTCAGTCCCATGATGAGGCCTGAATCCCGAGTGGAAGGGATCCAAATGGTCCGCTTCTTCCAGGCGTGCCTGGAGTTGTTCAGCAACCACTCGCTCAATCACCTTGCCCAAGAATGGAAGATTTGAGACTGGGCGATAGTTGGCCATCGTGGCCGCATCTAAAGATGGTTTTTTAAGAAGCGGTTTAATAACCGCCTCTTTCAGCGGGTCTGGGAAGGCTCCCTCACGGAGGGAAGCATTCACCACCCCACGAAGCCCATCGCCCAGTCCTTCCTGGCTAGCTTTTATAAGCCAGGATGGGCAAGGATCCAGGAGACAGGTGGTTGGTTTCACTCATCCAAGCAGCCTGTCCACATCCTCGGAGGTAACAGATTGGAACTGATCCCACTCAACTTGACTAGACAGAACTCTAGCACTCTCCCGCCCCGGCCCTGCTCCCACGGTGGAGTCTACTTCTTCCTGAATCTGAGCGATTTTATCTGCAAAAAACTTTGCAAAATCATTGCAGTAGAACATGTGGCCCGTACTGGGCCCCGATGTTGCAGGTGGTTCCACTAAATTGTGAAGCACCTGAAAAAGTCTCCTGCTGCTGTTTTGTGCAGATGCAATAGAGGCGGTGAAGAAATTCTTCTTCGCCGTCGCTATCGCCACTTGGAGATGGAGAACAGTTTACACCTGTCTCTCAAAACACTCAAACTTGTGGACATGCAAGTAAGCTGGATGTTGGAAGGCTGAATCCTGACAAGGCAGAAGTACTGTTTTGGAGGGACAGGGGGTGGGCTGGTGTGGAGGACTCCCTGGTCCTGAATTATTATTATTATTATTATTATTATTATTATTATTATTATTATTTTATTTGTACCCTGCCCATCTGGCTGAGTTTCCCCTGCCACTCTGGGCGGCTCCCAATCAAGTGTTAAAAACAGTACAGCGTTAGATATTAAAAACTTCCCTGAACAGGGCTGCCTTCATATGTCTTTTAAAGATAGGATAGCTGCTTATTTCCTCTGTCTGGTAATGGGGTAACTGAGCCCCTGAAGGAGCAGGTGCGCAGCCTGGGAGTCATTTTGGACTCACAGCTGTCCATGGAGGCACAGGTTAATTCTGTGTCCTGGGCAGCTGTCTACTAGCTCCACCTGGTACGCAGGATGAGACCCTCCCTGCCCTTAGACTGTCTCACCAGAGTGGTGCATACCTTGGTTATTGTTATGTACTGAGTTGAACAGGATCCAAATTGCAGCAGTCTGATTGGTCCTAGAACAATAGGATCCAGAATGCAGCAGTCTGGTTTGCAGGAGCCACTGAATCCAACTCCAGGTGGAAGTGAATCCACAACCTGATTGGCCTACAGGAGAATCCCAGAATTAGCCAATCACGTGGGGCCCATTGTGTAAATAATGTATATAAAGCAGACAGTTCGGGGGAACTTGCATTCCTCACTACTTATGAGCTGAATAAAGAGCATGAAATCCACACTCAACTCCGAGTATATTTCAGTTATCTCCTGCTTGGACTACTGCAATGCGCTTTACGTGGGGCTACCTTTGAAGGTGACCCGGAACGTGCAACTAATCCAGAATGCGGCAGCTAGACTGGTGACTGGGAGTAGCTGCCGAGACCACATAACACCGGTCTTGAAAGACCTACATTGGCTCTCAGTAAGTTTTGTTGTAATATTTTCTTGCTTTATCTTTTCATCAACTGCTTTGAGGTTTGGTTTTTACAATGAAGAGGTGTATAAATTTTATAAACTGATAAATCATAGGAGCTTCTGCCCGAGACGGCCGGAGGTTCAAGGTGCAAACACAGAGTGGGGCATCGCCATTGCCAGTCCATGCGGCGGGTTATTTGGGTTGACAGATGACCCCCTAATGACCTGTGTTCCTGCAGCTCCCCTAAAAATAGATGTCAGGCTGAAACTCCTTCTGGGCCAGTGGTCGTTTAACATATCTAACCTCCCCAGCTTGACCCCGTGCCTGGAAATGGAGTTAAATTGGGGGCTCCTGCTGTGGAACCGCTTAATCAGATCCCTAATAGGAAAGACCTGGCCTTGAACCCTGGACCTGCTGAGCTGGGGAGCGAAGCTGGAGCACAACTTTGCAGGGGCTTAGCTGCAAGAATTTGGGGTGTCTGGCATCAGATCTGCACTGCTAAGGGGAGGGGGAGGGGGAGGAATACTAGAACTGTAGAATTGGGATCCCGAGGCTCATATAATCCAACCCCCCACAATGCAGAGTTGGAAGGGATCACCAAGGGTCATCAAGCCCAACTCCCTGAAATAATAATAATAATAATTAATAATAATAATAATAATAATAATAATAATAATTTATTTGTACCCCACCCATCTGGCTGGGTTTCCCCAGCCACTCTGGGCGGCTTCCACAGGGACCAAAAATACACTAAAATATCACACATTAAAAACTTCCCTGAACAGGGCTGCCTTAAGATGTCTTCTGAATGTCAGGTTGTAGCACCCTGCTTGCGGTTAACGCATAGCTGGAATGAAATATTCAACGCAGCAATAGAGAAATTAAAATAATAATTTATTTGTCAGACAAATAAATGATAGGCACAGTGGTATATGGTCAGCAAAGCTCTGACCCTTCCAGCCCTGATGGCCAGCACTTATATTTCCTCAGCCCAGCCCCCTTGCTCCTCCTTTGGCTGCCTCTGTCCACTCAGCCTGGTTGAAATTCCATTTTTGTTTTTTTAAAAAATGATATTTATTACTTTAAGGCTTACAAAGAAAAAGAAAGAAGAAACAAAAGAAACAATACAATATAGACAATACAAAACGCAACCTTAACATCTAAACACCACAAACTATACAAAACAAAACAAAAACAATTTAACACACATCATACCTTTACCATAATCTATCTTTCATTCCCTTGTTTCGTTGACCTCCTCTCACCTCCCTCCTTGTATTCCACTTCTATACGTTATCTCAGCAAATCCTTTATCTTAAAATATTTTTAATCTTATTCCCCATTAAATCTAATATACCTATTTACACTTAACCTCTTAAAACATTTCCACTAAGGCCAAAAAAAATTCCATTCCAAGATTTTTCTATCCCTCATTAAATTTTACAAAATTTCCCTATATAGACTTTAAATTTTCCAATCTTCTTCACCGTCTCCTCTTCCCGGTCTCGGCCACTGCCAGTCCTTTCCGTCAATTCCATATACAGTGGTGCCCCGCAAGACGAATGCCTCTCAAGACGAAAAACCCGCTAGACGAAAGGGTTTTCCGTTTTGGAGGCGCTTCGCAAAACGAATTTCCTATGGGCTTCCTTCGCAAGACGAAAATGTCTTGCGAGTTCCTGCGGGGTTTTTTTTCTCCCCCCCCTTTTTCTAAGCCGCTAAGCCGCTTATCTGCTAAGCCGATAAGCCGCTAAAAGCCGCTAAAAGCCGCTAATAGCGCTAATAGCGCTAATCCGTCAATGGGCTTGCTTCGCAAGACGAAAAAACCGCAAGACGAAGAGACTCGCGGAACGGATTCTTTTCGTCTTGCGAGGCACCACTGTAGTCCATCAACCTGGAGATCTTATGTCCAAGGCTCTTAACTCATCTCCACATCCCTTCCGCCAATCTTCTTCATATTCTTTAATTCTAGAGAGCAGATCTCCAACCCAACAGCACTTTTATTCCATCTCGACAGGTCAACCAGATTTCCATAGTTAAAACTAGAATCCATAAAATATTTCAAATCTTGTTTCAAGGTTCCTCCAACTCCAAAGGCCCCCAAAGCTCCAATCCCCTCCCGACCCAAATCCATGTCCCAAATGTCAATTGACCCCTGCATAAGGGGATCTCTCCAACCTTCCCCCTCCAGTCTAGGCCAGGCTCCAATCCTCAAAATCTGACCTCTTCCAGTTTCAACCACAAAGGGCCCCGACCTGTAACCCTCAACCTGCCTCCGTGAGGTTAAGGCTCCCCCTTGTATTACTTTAAGTTTGACAACAGCAACTTTCTCCTTCTCCTGTTCAATGATTTGCCCTGTTGAAATAGATTCCTGTGCCAGATCCTGAGTTATTTCTGTGTTGGTATTCACTTTTAGTCCCGAAATGTCAATTTTAGTAGCCATAGCATCTATCTTCTTGCGAAACTGTTTCAGCAAATGATCTATCCTGCAAAATGCAGACACTATTATTTCATCTGCTGACATTTTAGTCCAAGGTCAGTCTCTAGTTCTCACAATTCTTATCGTACAGCTGGATTCCTCAGCTCAACTCTTGTAACAGTTTCAAAGACTCCCTCTAGGGGGGAGCAATCTCCACTTGTATCAATCCTTTCCGACACAATTCCAAATGTAATATAGTTTCAGTTTTCAGTTACTTTTTCAATTGCTTTTTCTTCCTTTTAAAATGCAGAAGCGGACAGTGAAAGGAATATATTTCTCTTACTAACTGACTGTTTTTCGCTGTCAATGAACTCTTCCAAACGTCAATCTGTTGGCAGCCCGTTCCCAGGAGTTCAGAGCAGTGATAATTTAGTTTTTATCACTCTCTCCTGCAGGATGCACAGTCCACAATTTCCCCCCTCTTCCCCTGCTTCCAAGGGGGGTTTAATGGTTTCAATGGATGGAAATTTAATCCTTTACATGAGGCTTTCCAAGACCTTAGCTTGCAACCTCTTTGCTTCAGTCTATTTACAAAAAGGGAAGGCGGACTTCCTGTTTTGAACCTTCCCCACTCGTTGCCAAATTAAGGTGTTTAAAAATCTAATTTTCCATTCTACTCACGGGTTGTTGTTTAAAGTCCAATTGTCCATAGGAAAAAAAGTCAGCGCTCTCCGACAATAGCAATGCGACTTCACTCCGTGAAAGAAGCAGTCGATTCAAAGCACCGCGCCACTCACCCCACGTCGCTCCGGATCCCCAAAACAGGGTTTCCCCGCAAGTAGGGGAGGCGCGAATGGTGCCAGCCGAATCCCACGTTCAGAGGCTTCTTCCGCCTGTGATTTCTATGGG
The DNA here is from genome assembly GCF_951804945.1 of Podarcis cretensis. Taxonomy (NCBI): domain Eukaryota; kingdom Metazoa; phylum Chordata; class Lepidosauria; order Squamata; family Lacertidae; genus Podarcis; species Podarcis cretensis. The sequence goes on along the minus strand of NC_137178.1, from coordinate 1,656,385 downwards.
TCTCCACCTTCGCCGTGGCGGTCAGACCCTACTTTTCACGGAGCAAGTTCCTCCCGATCAGAGGAGCTCCGCCATTGCCGGAGGCGCCAACCCCGGACGTCCAGCCTGGTTGAAATTCCTATTGGCTGTTTGCTAGAACCAATCATAAAAGATACATCCATTTCCTATTACCTTTTATGGGTGACAAAGAGCTATATTTCCTTCTATCCATAAATGGCAGACAAGTAGCCATATATCTTACATTTGCCTCAACAAGGCACCTTAATTACCAGATCACCTTTTGCCCCTGTTGCCCCTGCATTCCAAAACAAATGGCTAAAACAGATGGCTCATGGTATTAAATTCTATCTAAACAGAGATCTTGGGTTCACATTCTCACACACCATCAATGAAATAAGAATCTAACATAAGAATCTAACATTTCTTACTTTCTAAATCCTTTGCCTAATTACATTAAGCCAACAAATCTCATACATAACATAGATAGCTTTTTAGAAGAAAAGGCCTTTGCAAAGTAAAAAAGGAACTCAGTAAAAAACAGCTTCAAAAGAAGCCTCTTCAGTTTACACCCCCCTTTCCCAGCCAGCTGCTTTTCCCATTAGCTCTTCCCAAAATTTATTGCCCTTTAACTCTCTCAGTATACCTTAAACCTTAGGAAAATATGGCTAGAGTCTAATGGGAGGCACATGGTATTATTTTCTGTTAAACAATAAATCTTACTATTTACCAACTCTTAATTAGTGTTTTTGCAGCTTGATTGTATTCTGTAATATGTAGGGTCAGTGTAACATTTGCTCCCAGCCTGTAATTCCCTTTTACAACTTTGAGAAACTTGTCTCCTGCTACTGCTATAAATCAGGGGGGCCTTTGTTCAGGAGAGCAGGAAGATAAACAACTGCCAAAGTACTTAGCCAGCTGGTTTCTGCCTGGCATGAAACATACAAACATTTGCAAATATATCTTTAAGCTCATTTTAAAATACAGGCCTTGATCAGATGCCTCAAGGTAGTTGTTTATCGTTTTGACATCTGATGGGAGGGTGTTCCACAGGGCAGGCGCCACCACCGAGAAGGCCCTCTGCCTGGTTCCCTGTAGCTTTGCTTCTCGCAAGGAGGGAACCTCCAGAAGGCCCTCGGCGCTGGACCTCAGCGTCCGGGCAGAATAATGGGGGTGGAGACACTCCTTCAGGTATACTGGGCTGAGGCCGTTTAGGGCTTTAAAGGTCAACACCAACACTTTGAATTATGCTCGGAAACGTACTGGGAGCCAATGTACACAGGAATCACAGCTAAAGAGAAATAAGAATATGTATGAAGGGATTGATATAAGATGAAAATTTGAAATTAGAATATGTGAAGATAAATAATTAAGGTTAAATTAAGAGGGTATGAATTTGCTGAATAAATTTTTAAATGGAATACAAAAAAGGGAAGTGTGAGGAAGTCAGGAAAATAAGTAAATGATTGGAAGACATCAGAAAGAGGGATTTTTTTTCTTTTTTCTTTTTATGTTAAATCTTGTTTTTTGTATTGTATTTAGATCTTCTTTATGTGATTTTTGTTAACTGCTTATTCTTTTTCTTCTGTTTGTTAAAAAAACTTAATAAATATTATTAAAAAAAGAGAGAAGTCATCCAACTTCTCCTTAGAAACTTCCAAGGAAGTAAAGTCTACCACCTTGCAAGGCAGTCTGTTCCACTGTCAAATGGCTCTTGCCATCAGGATGTCCTTCCTAATGTTTAACTGGAATCTTCCATGCAATTTGAACACATTGCTCTAGGTCCTTCCTTCTGGATCAGGAGAAAACAAGCTTTCTCCGTCTTCCACGTGGCAGCCCTTGAGATATTTGAAGATGGCTCTCAGGTCAATTCTCCGTCTCCTCTTCACAAGCTAAACATCCCCAACTCCCTCAACCAAATAATCATCTCTACGGCGGTCAGGGCAGGTTCTTCCCACCTCAAGTGACTCTGCTGTGTTTTCACAAGGATGGTTTGTGTGTTTATTGCTCTATTTCCAGAGTGAGCTCCCAGAGAGATGGGCTAAGCCCTAGGATGAGGAAGGAAAATAAACCATAGAGAGTGAGGCACTTAAAATAAGATCATTGACCTAAGCAAACCTCCCTGGCTCTTCTTCCCATTCTTCACGGAGCCTGCCTCCTTTGGCCATGCAAGGGCACAATCACATTAGAAGTACAGTGGTACCTCGGGTTACAGACGCTTCAGGTTACATATGCTTCAGGTTACAGACTCCACTAACCCAGAAATAGTACCTCTGGTTAAGAACTTTGCTTCAGGATGAGAACAGAAATCGTGCGGTGGCGACAGCGGGAGGCCCCATTAGCTAAAGTGGTACCTCAGGTTAAGAACAGTTTCAGGTTAAGAACGGACCTCCAGAACGAATTAAGTTCTTAACCCAAGGTACCACTGTACCTGTATCATATCCACATCAAGGAATGTCATAGTAGCACTCTATTCTGCCTTGGTGAGACCCAACCTGAGGTACCAGGTCCACTTCTGGGCACCACAGTTTAATAATAATAATAATAATAATAATAATAATAATAATAATTTATTTATACTCTGCCCATCTGGCTGGGTTTCCCCAGCCACTCTGGGCAGCTCCCAACAGAACACCAAAAACAGAATAAAACACCAAACATGTAATGGTTATAAGGGGTTACTTGTGCGTAAGTTGCCGTTACTTTCGGCTAGATTGCCTGGCTAACCATGCCTCGGCTGACAGCCCTCACTCCATGGCCGTTCAGTCACTTGCAGAATCCGTCAGTGGGTGTTTCTTGAACCTCTTCCAGCATAGAAGCTGTTTGACGCCCAGTCTCCGCCTACTCTCCCTGCGCGGGACTCTTCTGCGCAAGGAAGGAGTGGGCAGAGGCGTGCCCGTGCTCTCTCCACTAGTCTCGGGTGAAGAGTCTTGGAGACCCCTCTCCGAATCCTCCCTCTCCCTCCCTTCTCTACTGGTGTTGTGCTGAATTCCTTCCCCCCTGCTGGTCCCCTCTCCTGCATCGCTCAGGAGCCTTGCCTCCGCCTCTCGATCCGATGTCAGTTCCCTGACAAAACATTAAAAACTTCCCTAAACAAGGCTACCTTCAGATATCTTCTAAATGTAAGATAGTTGTTTATTTCCTTGACATCTGATGGGAGGGTATTAAACAGGGTGGGCACCACCACCAAGAAGGTCCTCTGCCTGGTTCCCTGTAACCTCACTTCTCGCAGTGAGGGAACCACCAGAAGGCCCTCGGAGCTGGACCTCAGTGTCTGTTGGAAATTTCCATTCCACCTTTAGTTGCAGACATGGAACTATTACGTGTCACATGTCTGTTTACAGTCCAGCACAGTTTGCTAGGAACGTCCGTTGTGTATAGCTTTTGCTTTCGACTCTCTCTCTCTCTGAGGAGACAGAAAGAGAGACGACATGTTTCTTTTGTCCTGATTTATGCTTAATAAATCTGTAGCTTGTTAGCATGTTTCCACAAGCCTCACGCCTCTTCTGTTTGCGCAGTATGCTCTGCTGATATAGTGTGCTCAGGCTTTGAAGTCTGAGTCGCTGATTTATGTCGCACCAGAGGTAGGGGGTTCATCATGGCTGGAAGGGCATGATCCAGCTGGGGGCTAGCCAGCTGGCATCTCGACCCCCAAAGGATGCCTACAGTGTCCAGGCTGAATGATGGGGTGGAGTCGCTCCTTCAGTCTACTGGGCCCAGGCTATAATATTCAAGAAGGATATTAGGAATCTGAAACATGCGTAAGGGAGGGTGGTCAAGATGTTCAAGGGGCCTTGTGAGGAAGAATTGGTAGTAGAGACCAGACTCATAATAATAATAATAATAATAATAATAATAATAATAATAATAATTTATTATTTGTACCCCGCCCATCTGGCTGGGTTTCCCCAGCCACTCTGGGTGGCTTCCAACCAAATATTAAAAACAATACAGCATCAGACATTAAAAACTTCCCTAAACAGGGCCCCCTTCAGTTGTCTTTTAAAAGTAAAATAGTTGTTTATTGTCTTGACAAGTTTCAGTTTTTTATAAGAAGATCAGCATTTTCACTTTTGAGTTCTTTAGGAACTCTTGGGTGGATGCCATCCAGACCAGGCAATTTGTAAGTTTTTGATTTATCTATTTGACCTAGAACTTCACCTCTCTCCATCCCCACTATCTGGCTCAGACCCTTGGACTCCCCTCCTTCGAAATAGTCAGGCACTGGGATCTGCCCTGTGTCTTCCATTGTGATAGAAAGAATTCATTCTGCCAGTGGCATAGCGTGGGTTGCCAGCACCCAGAGCCACGCAGAGGAGTGGGTGGGAAGGAGGGAAACAGATGGAGTACGCATGTGTATTCAACTGCTTAACAGCGTCCATGTCAGCTGTCCATGTCCAGGAAATCACAGCTGCCAACATAAGAAAAGAAGAGTCATTCTATTGTCTAGAGAGGTCACTTCCTGGTTCAAATGAAGAAGTCTTTTTCAACAGAGCCCAGCTACAGAAGTACACAGCTGAATTGAGGAAGCACCAAGTGATGAAATTTTGCACCCCCTCACAATTTTGCATCCAGGGCAATTGCCCCTATGCCCCCCAATGCTACACCACTGCATTCAACTTCTCTGCAACCTCCACACCAGCGACTTCCTTGTCATCCAAAGATCGTACCACCTCCCTAGCTGGTCTCCTGCTAATGATGTATTCACACAATTGTTTCTTGTTGGTCTTTATGTTTGTTTTTAATCAATGAGCTTCTCAAATCCTTTTTTAGCATCCCATATTGTCCACTTGCATTTATTTTACCAGAGTTTGTGTTCCTTTTTGTCCTCATTTGGACAAGATCTCCGTTTTTTGAAGGAGACCTTCTTGCCTCTAAGAGCGTCCTGGACTCTGCTCATTAACCACACAGGCTTCCTTTTGGCCCTGATGATACCTTTCCTAGTCTGCAGTGTACTTTCCAGCTGAGCCACTAATATTACCATCTTAAACAACTCCCAAGTATTTTGGAGAGGTTTGATCCTCTGCCTTTCAACTTCCTTTCAACAAACCCAATTCTTTCAATCAACCTTTCACCACAGGGCTGGAGACCACATCCTAAGAGGAAAGTTAGAAGGACCTGGATATATTTAGCATAGAGAAGAGATGATTGAGAGGAGAGGGCATAGCAGTCTCCGGCTTTGGAAACGTTGTCATATAAGTGGTAGGCATCCAACCTGGTGCTTTTTGGATGTTCTTCAATTACATCTCCTATCATGTTGAAGCTGATGGGAGTTGGAGTCCAGCAACATCCAGAGAGCATCAGTTTGAGGAAAGCTGATTCAGATGGTGGAACCTGAAGTGCTGGGGGAAAATTATTCTGAATTTCATCAGGTTATTCCCTAAACATTAGGAAGAATGTTTCAGGCTGTTCATAGAACTGTAGAATTGGAAGTAACTCCAAGGGTCATCTAAGTCAACCCCCTCCAATGCAGGAATCTCAACTAAACCACCCGTGACAGATGGCCACCCAACCCTTGCTTAAAAACCTCAAAGGAAGGAGAGTCCACCACTTCTTGAGGGAGACCGTTCCACTGCTGAACAGCTCTTACTACCAGAAAGTTCTTTCTGATGTTTAGTCAGAATCGCATTTCATGTAATTTGAATTTGTTGGTTCAGGTCTACCCTCAGGAGCAGCAGGGAACAAGTTTGCTCCATCTTCCATGTGGCAGTCCTTTCAATATTTGAAGATGGCTATCATATCTGCTCCTAGTCTCCTCTTTTCCAGGCGAAACATACCCTACTCTCTCAACCATTCCTCATAAGGCTTGGCTTCCAGGCCCTTGATCATCATCTTGATCACTCTCCTTTGACGGAAGGTGGTGGCTTCTCCTTCCTTGGTGGCTTTGAGAGATGCTGATGAGATGGATTTGCAGAATTGGACTCAATGACCCTTGGAGTTCTATGATTGGTTCCTGTCAACTGCCCAGTTTACATGGCCCCATGCCCACATTCGTGGAACTCCTAATAATGGGATTTGGAGGCTCAGTTGGTCACATCTTTTGGGGTGGTTCTCTGTATGGCAAAAACCTTCCTGTTCAGACAGCCTTTTCTTATGCTGTTATGTTCTTACAGTACTGAGCAAGGCTGAACCCAAGCTCTAACTTGCTGTGGAACCGCTGTACTCCTACGAGCCAGAGGAGTGGCAAACATTCAGAAAAGGGCAACTATTACTCATGAACCAAAATGCCTGAACTGAGCAGGACAAATTTGAGGAGCGCCTCCCTCTCCCAACTCATGGAGCGCTATGCCAAAGAACCATCTCCGTGTGTGTATGTGTGTGAGAGAAATATCATGAGGGTTTCTTTGTTCCTCTTTGCTTTTCTGTGTTGAAAGACCAATTCCCCCACATCCTCATCATCACCGACAAACAACAGCAGCAGAACAAAAACTCCTTGCAAGGTCTCTGGATCTCAGTCAACCTGGGGAGGGAAGAAGTGGTCACGCAGGCACACACCGGCAGAGTGATTCAGGGGTGAAGAGGAGAGCAGAGCAGAGCAGCCAGCCTTTTCCAATCTTCCCAAATCCACTGGGGATCCTGGATGATTCAGGGGTGAAATTAATCCCAGCCGCATCTTCTCCTTGTTGACGTTTGATGAGTAGCTGGGCATGAGCAGTGGCTTTAATGGGAGCTGAAAATGCCCGGCGTTTTGAGTCAGAGTGACCCAAGCACAATATGTGTTTTTTATAAGTATAAAAAAAAGAAAGAAAGAAAATGATTGAAGTGGGAGCCTTGACAGATCACTCACTGGTGATGGCCTCCCAAAGCTGTGTGGTAAACCAAAAATATGCTGCATGAACGGCCCAGTTCTCCTAAGGAATGCTCTGGTTTCACAGAGGGCTAAGCGAAAGAGCTGCAAGGTCCCCTTTCCCTCCCTCCCTCCTTCCTCCCTCCTCTCTGCTGGTCCAGGAATTGCCTTCTGTCTGCAGCCAGAAAGGCTCCAGCTAGCCAGGGAACACAAGCTCCTGGCTCAGGGGCACCGGAGAGGCCCAGGGAAGCAGGAAAGTAATTGCCCATCCTTTCTTGTGACATGTGTTCTGTGTCTTCTCCGAAGGAGGGTGGTCCTCAAAGCAGGAGGGATTTGTCCCTTTCCAGTTCAGATTCTCCTTCCCCTCAACTCTTTGCAAAAAAGCAATGTTTATTAACTTGGGTAGCTAGACAGGCTGTCCATGGTCAGAGGCAGAATCACATTCTGGGGACATCTATCTAGCCAGCCAGGACTGGAAACAGGATGCTTTTGCAGATGGATCTAAGGTCTGAGCATGGATGGACAAAAGATGGACCATAGATCTCAAGGAACACAGGGAGCTGCCTTTATGCTTGAGTCTACCTAGGTCAGTATCATCTACTCTGATGGGGCAAAGCCTCTCCAGGATTTCTGAAAGAGGTTTGTGGCATTTGCCTCCTAGGTGGGTCATAAGGAAAGGGTTAAAATGAGTGTGAAGTGATTGGCCAGTGGAAACTGATAGGAGGAGTTAGGGTTAGAGGGGGAGTGTGTGAAAGTCAGTTGAGAGTTGGGAGTTGAAGAAGGAAGAGGGAGGATATAAGTCTGTGGGTTGGTTGAGTTGTGTGGTGAGAGAGTGAGGGGAATTGTTAGGTGGAGTCAGATAGTTAGTTGGGATAATCAGTTTGAAGTTGTTAGGAACAAATAGGACAGTTAAGGAACTAAGATTAAGAAACTGCCAAGAAAAATTAACTGACACTATAAGCTTGTTCATGCCTCAAAAATAAACTTGATTATTTGTTAATTGAAATATACTCAGAGTCGCAAAGTGATTTCATGCTCTTTATTCAGCTCATAGAGGTGAGGAGGAAATGAATGAATGTCCCCTCAAAGTATCTGCTTTATATACATTATTTACACAATGGGCTGCACATGATTGGCTAATTCTGGAATTCTACTGTAAGCCAATCAGGTTGTGGATTCACTTATATCTGGAGCATGATTGGGTGGTTCCTGCCAACCAATCATACTGCTGCATTGTTCTAGGACCAATCAGACTGCTGCATTCTGGATCCTATTGTTCTAGGACCAATCAGACTGCTGCAATTTGGATCCTATTGTTCTAGGACCAATCAGACTGTGTCCAGTTCTGGGCACCACAGTTCAAGAAGGACACTGACAAACTGGAACGTTTCCAGAGGAGGGCAACCAAAATGGTCAAAGGCCTGGAAACGATGCCTTATGAAGAACGGCTAAGGGAGCTGGGCATGTTTAGCCTGGAGAAGAGGAGGTTAAGGGGTGATATGATAGCCATGTTCAAATATATAAAAGGATGTCACATAGAGGAGGGAGAAAGGTTGTTTTCTGCTGCTCCAGAGAAGCGGACACGGAGCAATGGCTCCAAACTACAAGAAAGAAGATTCCACCTAAACATTAGGAAGAACTTCCTGACAGTAAGAGCTGTTTGACAGTGGAATTTGCTGCCAAGGAGTGTGGTGGAGTCTCCTTCTTTGGAAGTCTTTAAGCAGAGGCTTGACAACCATATGTCAGGAGTGCTCTGATGGTGTTTCCTGCTTGGCAGGGGGTTGGACTCGATGGCCCTTGTGGTCTCTTCCAACTCTATGATTCTAGGATTCTATGATTCTAGGATCAGGCATGTTCATGGAGGAGAGAGCTATTGATGGCAGCTAGCCAGGATGGCTCTGCTCTGCCACTAGGTTTGGACGCAGCAGTGCTTCAGAATCCCAGTTGCTGGAAGCCACAGGAAGAGAGAGGGCTCTTGGGCTCAGAACCTGCTTGCGAGTTTCCCCAAAGAGGCATGCGGTTGCCCACTGTGAGAACAGGGTTCTGGTTGTTCTTACCTGGAGATGCCAGGGTTTGGAACTGGGACCATTTGTATGCCAAGCAAATGCACTCCTTGGTAGTGACTACATAATAGTAAGTTGGCCACAGCTCTAGTCTGAGTGTGATGGCCTGGGACTTGGGCTCAGACTCGGAACCAGAGGAGACTCAGTCTGCACCGGATCCTTTGCCTCAGGCACCACCTGAACCAAGTCTGGAGCCTGATCCAGAAGAGTCCCAGTCTGCACAGCTTCCCCTGCAACAAGCACCAGCTGGGCTGAGTCAGGGGCCTGAGCCTGCCCTAGCTCCAGATGCAGGGATGACCTTGTTGCCTTCAGCTGGGCCATCACTTACAGCTGCTCCACTACCAGTTGGGTCAGGAGAGGTTGAAGCAGCCTCTGGGTCTAGTAACTCACCGATGTCTCCTGAGCTGCAGAGACTAAAGTCTGAGAGAAGGAGAGACCTGAGTACTCGCAGGAGGAGTGCTCACCTTCGGGAGAAACAGGGAGGTGAGTCGCTGGGGGATCAGGACCGGCTGCTACCCCGACAAAGATAAAAGGCTGTTGGACCCTGCCCCAGGTTGCGGGAACAACATTGCTGTATGCCAGATCCTGTACCTGTCCTTGCCTGGTTTCCTGCCTTGGCCCTGTCGGACTGACTCCTAGTGGAAATTTCGGATTCTGGACTGGTCCTGGACCGTGTTTCACGTGTTACCCCCAGGCCCAGCATACGACACATACAAAACAGCCTTTGGGTGTAGGCTGCTTGATGTTCCTTCTCATGAGCCATTCACACACACACACACACACACACACACACTGCTGGATTAAACCCTTTGGAGGCCCCTAGGCAGTCAAAATCTTGGGGCGTCCCTCGTGTGCACCCTCTCGCGAGATAGCATTGAACTAACAAAACTTACTTGTGATTTTCTTTCAAGATCGAATCAACCTCATTTTGATCCATTGTTGCAGGGGTATATGGTTTATTTACACATATATACAACCTGAGCCTCTGGGACGCGGGTGGCGCTGTGGGTTAAACCACAGAGCCTAGGACTTGCTGATCAGAAGGTCGGCGGTTCGAATCCCCATGACAGGGTGAGCTCCCGTTGCTCGGTCCCTGCTCCTGCCAACCTAGCAGTTCAAAAGCAGGGGGTTGGACTCGATGGCCCTTGTGGTCTCTTCCAACTCTATGATTCTGTGATTCATCATTTGGTGCCTACTCTGCCTACTTGTTCCTATGTGGACTGGGAGATACTTCCCTCCCACACTCTGACATTGTGAACATTCAGATTGCTGCTGGATCTCCTCCTGAATCTCCTCAGCCAGCCTTAGGAATGTAGGATGCTGCCATATTCCAGATTTGGCCATTGCCCCACCTGCCTCAAGACACTTCCAGGCAAACTATTTCTTGAGCCTTATCCTGATTTGTTTGCAGGGAGATTAGGCAAAGTTGGCTGTTTTATGAGCATTCGCTCCAGCTGGTTTGTAGGGAGGCGAGACCACCTTTGTTTATGAATTAAATGTATATCCAGATGAAGAGGTTAAGTCGGTAATGATACAGTGGGCCAAAGATTTTGGATATAATATACAATTTGAAGATTGGGAAAAATTATGGAAGGAAAATCTAAAATTTACTGCATGCATGGGGTTGAAGGAAAATGTAATGAAAATGTTTTATAGATGGTATATTACACCGGCAAAATTGGCAAAAATGTATAAAACATGTAATAAGTGTTGGAAATGTAAAGAAAAAGAGGGAACATTCTACCATATGTGGTGGGATTGTAAGAAAGTAAAGAGTTTCTGGGAAGCAATATATAATGAATTGAAAAAGATGTTAAAATACACTTTTGTTAAGAAACCAGAAGCTTTTCTTTTAGGGATTACAGGAAAAGAAATAAGAAGAAAAGACTGTAAACTTTTCCAGTATGCAGTTACAGCAGCAAGAACTTTATTGGTCCAGAAATGGAAACAAGAGGAAATACCGACGATTCAAGAATGGAGAATGAAACTGACTGATTATGCGGAACTGGACAAATTGACTGGGAAAATAAGACATGCCCGAAATCAAAAGTTCATCGAGGATTGGGGAAAATTCATTGATTATCTGAAAAATATATGTGAGGTGCAAACAACGCTAGTGGGGTTTCAAGAAGCACTGTAAAACTTTAAGAGGTATTGTTGAAAGAAAATAGAAAAGGGAGGGAAGATTAATGGCAATGCAATTAAAGGAATGTGTATCGAAGGGTAAATATGGATGATTACCAGAGAAGCTGAAGGAAGACCAAAAAGAGTATTTTGTGAAAATTAATTAAAATTTGGATAAAATTGTATGATTATATTGAAAAACTAATAAAAATTAATTATATAAAAAAAGAATTAAATGTATATCCAGCCCCTGCCTCCCAAAGGAATCAAAGATGGCAAATGCATCAAAAAGAAAATGCAATAAAAAAACCACCACCCAGTTAAAAGCTTCTTTTTGAAAAGCAAGTGCTTTCCCACAGCTCATTTTCTCATCACTTTCCTTATTGCAAAATGTCTGGGTCTGTTGTGCAAGAGCTGCAGATCATCTTTCATTGTGCAACCTGGATTTGCCGCATGTGACTGAATCTCACCCCGAAATAGCAACAGACTGGAAGTGTCCTCTTTATTCTCTGCCCTGACTGGTTTGGCAACGGCTCTCCAGAGTTCCAGGCAAGGAATCTTTCCCAGGGAATCCCAGCCATGGCCAGAGATTCTGGTAATCGGCACAACCACTGGGATATGTGGGGAGCTGCTTTGTGTTGAGGCAGACCCATGGTCCACCTGGCTCCGTATGGTCCACCCTGACTGGTTTTTAGGATGAATTCTTCCCTGGATATACCTGGAGATGCCAGGGATCAAAGCTGGGAGCTTTTGCATGCAAAATAGATGCTTTGCCTTTCTGGTTGCTGCTGAGACTAAGCCACTTTCTCTCAGCCTTGGCTGCCCATTCTCATCTGTGTCCTGGGAGCTATAAGCTGGTCGTCCCTTCTGGGGCTGTAGCTGCAATACAGAAAGCTTAATGTTTTAAATGTTTTAATGTTTTTATTAGTTTATTTTTTGTGCCCTACCCATCTGACCAAGTTGCCCCAGCCACTCTGGGAGGCTTCCAACAAGATACAGTGGTACCACAGGTTACAAATGCTTCAGGTTACAGACTCTGCTAACCCCTAAATAGTACCTCGGGTCAAGAACTTTGCTTCAGGACGAGAACAGAAATCACGCAGCAGCGGTGTGGCGGCAACGGGAGGCTCCATTAGCTAAAGTGTTGCTTCAGGTTAAGAACACTTTCAGGTTAAGAACGGACCTCCAGAACGAATTAAGTTCTTAACCCGAGGTACCACTGCACACAAAAGCACAACCACAACAGAACAGAACATCACCCATTTAAAGCGTCCCTGGTACAGTGCTGCCTTCAGATGTATAATAATTTATCTCTTTGACATCTGAGAGCACAGCCAATCAGATGCCCTTGCAGAAAGGCCACAACTCCTCTTCTGCAGTTTCCAGAAACAGGGATTCAGAGGCATGGCTGTCTCTGACTGTGGAGGCAACCGATCCTGGCTAGGAGCCATCCATAGCCCTCTCCTCCTCCATGAATTTGCCCAGTCCTTTTTTAAAGCCACCCAAGTTCTGGCAGTTAGCCTCATGTCTGAGCTGTGGGCTTTCCACATAGGCATCTGATTGGCTGATGGGGGATCAGGATACTGGATTGGTCGGGTCCTTTGATCTGATCCAGCAGCCAGGCTCCTCAGATCCCCTTCAGAGATCATTAGCAAGGATCTCAGCCAGCAACCCAGCAGTGACAGTCTCAACTTTTGGCCGCTTGGTGGTGCCCTCTGTTTGTTTATTTGTGGGCTCTTCTGCTTTCTCTCGAAAAGGGATGCCCCAGGCGGTTCACATCCGTAAAAGGTAGAGCCAGGCATCTAAAAACACAGCAAAATGCATTTAGCTACCAGGCAGGAAAGCACTGAATCATTGAGTTGGAAGGGCCCCTAAAGGCCATTTAGTCCAGCCCCCTGGATTGCAGGAGGCGAGCAAAAAATATTCCCTTCTAATCTCTTTGAAACTCACAAAGTGATCCTCCCTCTGACATATTAAGGATCTCACCTCTCCCCTTCCAGTAGAGTGTTTCTATAAATGACAGTTCATCGACAAGAAGATCCACACTGGGGAAGCAGACTTTGGGATTTTAAGCTAGTCATGGCCAAGGATGGGCCACCTGCACCCACAGCACAGACCAAGAGTGATAAGTGTCTTAGCTTGAATTGCCTCCAGTTCCACCATCCAACAAGAATGTTTCAGGGGGCTGGGCTAGATGACCTTTGGGTGCCTTCATACTTTGCCATTCTATCATTCTAAGTCGCCATTAAGAAGCGGAAGGGAACTGGAACTGGGATATACTTCGTTGGGTCTTTGGCAAGGAGGAACTTTAAATAAATCTGCTTGAGTGTTTTGGTGATGTGTTTCCAGTGGTCAAAAGAGTATGAACAAGATTATTGATGGAGATATATAGATGATAGATAGATAATAGATAATAGATAATAGATGGGTAGACGGATTGATGATAGAGATAGATAGATGATAGATAGGTAGGTAGGTAGGTAGATGATAGATAGATAGATGATAGATAGATAGATAGATGGATAGATGGATAGATAGATAGATATAGATAGATAGATGATAGATAGATAGATAGATAGATAGATAGATAGATAGATAGATAGATAGATAGATAGATAGATAGATGATAGTAGGTAGGTAGATTCTCTCTTTCCCTTTCCAAGGTAGAATTTATTTATCTTTTTTAAAAAATTACTCAAAATTATAACAAGACATATTATCCAAAAACATATCATCCTTGTTTTCCCCCCATTTTTCCTCCCTCCCCCCTCCCACACAAAACCCACCCACCCCCACCCCACCCCGACTTCCCTCAGTTCCAGTCTTTGGTTTCTCTAAGAATGCTGTTTTCTGCATGTTACAAAGTTGTATATGTTGGAAATGTAAGGAAAAGGAGGGGACATTTTATCATTTGTGGTGGGATTGCAAGGTAATTTTAAAAAATTGAGAAATGATTTACAACGAATTGAAGAAAATGTTCCATTTAACATTTGTTAAAAAACCCGAGGCATTTTTGTTGGGGACTGTAGGGAAAGACCTGCCAAAAAAGTTGAAAAACATCTTCATGTATGTGACAACGGCTGCGAGAGTTCTGGTAGCACAAGGATGGCAGACTGAAGAAACCCCAACTAAAGAATCATGGCAAGAAAAACTGATGGACTATGCAGAACTGGCATAATTGACATACAAGCTACGGGACAAGGATAACTGTGACTTTAAGGATGAATGGGAACCCTTTACAAAGTATCTGAAGATGCAACAAAGTGAACTGGACTCCTTGGCAGGTTTTGAATAAACATTCACAAACTTTTTATTGATAATAATTAACTAAATAGTTTGAGGATCTATACAACTTTCCAAAGTAGAATTTTAGATACCAGCACCAGACATTCAGTTCTCGGGCATTGCTCATCACTGGACATAACTCAGGGTGGACAAAGCGATCCTTGGCTACTTGGAAGAAGGAGATGGTGGCACAGTCAGGACGGTTCAAGGAGAGAAAAGCTCAATAAATTGCCAGGTATAGGGAGCAGAAGCATCTGGATTAAATTATTACAATGAAAAGGGGGGGACGGAGAGTGAGAGTGCACAAACCTTAAAAATAACTCTTAGAATCACTAGGCACGGCTCTCTCCGTTAGGAGGAAATTTCAAGGAGGGGAAAAAAATATCGAGTTATTTTTATTCCCAAATGAGCCCCATTCTCCAAATGAAAATCTTTCTTCACCTCTTTTTTTGATTTTCCTTACACTCTCTCCTGTCTTTTCTTCCTTCAGGGAAAAAATTGCTCTGTGATCGCCCCTTTATGAAGCCCATAAAACGCCTGGAAATCTACCCTGGCAGCCGGCTGTGCTTGGAGAGATGGTGGCGCGTGAGTCAAACAGCAACGGAGAGAGGCAGGGAGAAGAAAAAGGGGTTTGGAAAAGCGCTCAGGTCTGGAAGATTTCTCGGGCAGCCTCTTACTCTGCTTAAAGGTCAGAGCAGGATGGAATCGCAGGAAGGTGGGCTGCAGAGATGGAGGCCGGCAGTTTGCATGTTTGGCGATGCAGCAGAGGACCACATCTGCAGGTTAAGAACCGCGATGAATCAGAGGACTGGCCGCCTTGGAAGGCATCTGTGCCCCGAGGCACGGCTTCCCGTCAGCAACCACCTCCGCCACAAATACCACCAATGAACTCTCAGGAGAATGTCAGAAGTTCCCTGTGGCTGGATCAGGCCAGAAGTCCTACCAGGATGCCCATAAGGAAGCCTCCTCAGAAGAGGGGTTTCCCAAATGGCTTGCAGAGTCAGAAGAACATCGGAAGAGCTTGCTGGATCAGGCCAAGGACCCATCTAGTCCAACATCCTGTCTGTACAATGGCCAACCAGATGCCTGTGGGACCAACAGGAGACAAATTCCTGGAGGAGAGCCAGCCAGATGCTTCCATGGGAAACCAGCAAGCAAGATCTGAGCAGAAGCGTCAGCAAGTGGTCTTCAGAAGCAGAGCTTCTGTGGAGGCAGAGCATAGCTACCATGACTAGCCGCCATCAAGAGGCTTATCCTCCAGGAATTTGTCTAATCCTTTTTCAAAGCCATTCAAGTTGGTGGTCATCTCTGCCTCTTGCAGGAGGGAGTTCCACAGTTTCTTTTATGTGTCCTGAATCTTTCGACATTCAGCTTCATTGGGTGTTCATGGTTTCTAGTGTTATGAAAGAACTTTTCTCCATCCACTTCCTCCATGCCATATGTTATGTACTGAGTTGAATAGGATCCAAAATGCAGCAGTCTGATTGGTCCTAGAACAATAGGATTCAGAATGCAGCAATCTGATTGGTCCTAGAACAATAGGACCCAGAATCCAGCAGTCTGATTGGTCCACAGGAGCCACCCAATCCAGCTCTAGGTGGAAGTGAATCCGCAACCTGATTGGCCTACAGGAGAATCCCGGAATCAGCCAATCACGTGGGGCCCATTGTGTAAATAATATATATAACACAGACATTCTGGGGGAACTTCTATTCCTCCTCACCACTATGAGCTGAATAAAGAGCATGAAATCCATTCTTGACTCTGAGTATATTTCACCATGCATCGTATTATCAACTTCTATCTAGCATGTTGCCTCTTCCTCGTCATATCTCTAAACTGCAAATGTCCCAACACTACAACCTTTCTTCATAGGGAGTCGCTCCATCCCTTGATCAGGGGTCAGCAAAGTTTTTCAGCAGGGGGCCGGTCCACTGTCCCTCAGACCTTGTGGGGGGCCGGATTATATTTTTTTGGGGGGATTAACGAATACCTATGCCCCTCAAATAACCCAGAGATGCATTTCAAATAAAAGGACACATTCTACTCATGTAAAAACAGGCTGACTCCCGGACCATCTGCGGGCCAGATTTAGAAGGCGATTGGGCCACATCCGGCCCCCGGACCTTAGTTTGCCTACCCATGCCCTTGATTGTTAAAGTTGCCCTTTCCTCATTTCCCCCCTCAACTCTACAATACCTTTTTTGAGGTGAGGCATTAAGAGGTGTACTCCAGATGTTTTCCAAATGCAGTTGTACCCTAAATTTGTATTATGATACTGGCCATATCCAGGGTGTCTTCCCCCCAGCCGGAACTCACCGGAACGTCATTCCGGCCCCTGTCAGGGGGGTGCCATTGCCATTCTAAGAGAACAAGGGAGGTGTTCATGGTGAGTTCCATCACCTCTTTCTCTAGAAAAATAGCCCTGGGGCCCATAGCTGAGCATGGAGCACCCCTCAAGTCTATCCAATTTATCTACATGGGGCAGCCCTTGAGACTGACCCAGAAACTCCAGCGGGTGCAGAATGCCGTGGCGAGACTCCTTATGGGGTCCTCGCCATGGGAATCACATTCACCCAGTGCTATACCAGCTGCACTGGCTCCTGGTGGAGTACAGGATCAGGTTCAAGGTGCTGGTTTTAACCTTTAAACCCTATACAGCCTAGGACCCTCGTACCTATGGGATCGCCTCTCTTGGTATGTCCCACAGAGCTTGCAGTCTTCAAATAAGAACATCTTGGAGGTCCCGGGCCACAGGGAGGTTAGACTGGCCTCAACCAGAGCCAGGACTTTTTCAGCCGTGGCCCCGATCCGGTGGAACACTCTGTCACAAGAGATTAGGGCCCTGTAGGACTTGACATCTTTCCGCAGGGGCTGCAAGACGGAGCTGTTCCACCAGCCCTTTGGCCAAGGCCCAGTCTGACCCCCTCCTTCGGTAATCCTCATAGAACTCTAGCCCAATGGTTGCCATTAATTCGATTCTGAATTGATTTTTGAATGTTGTGTTACTTTTATTGTTGTTAGTCGCTCTGAGCCCGACTTTGGCTGGGGAGGGAGGGATATAAATAAATTATTATTATTATTATTATTATTATTATTATTATTATTATTATTGCTCTGCCCAACCTCTTCCCACCTTTTCACAACTCCTCATCTGCATCCAGCAGCTCACGTTGAATTGCACACCTGCACCCAGGTATCTCAGCCACCTTCATCTCAGGGCAGGCGTCAGTCAGGGGCAGTCACCTATTTCAACTGAGACGAATGGAAGAGGAGTTTTGTTGCTCTCTCCTCCTGGCATCCATTCTTTCTCGAGGTAGAAGAGAGTTCAGCATGTCCCATTCCTTGAGGTCAGGGGAAACTTGCTCTCTCCACCCCACCCCCCCACAGCTCTTAGTGGGTGGCTGCATTTCTTACAAACCGCACCGGCCATGGCTGTATTTATTTTGCCCCCTGTCAGAAGGAGGAAAGAGGGCGACTTCTGCCAAGTAACTTTACCCCAAAGTATTTCCTGCAGATTCCCTCCAAGACAGCTTGATCGGAGGTTACCTGGGCTGCGGGGGGGGGGATGGGCAGAGGGACTGGTGCAGTCCCACAATTGCTAGAGGATTGTTCTTGATGGTCCAACAGCAAGGGAAGGGGGAGGTCCAAAGGGGGGGGCAAGTCAAATGAAGATGGGACAGGTCTCTCCAGCTGCAAGACTTTTTCATTCCAGAAGACAAGCTTCCTTCTCTGGCTGGGGCTCAACCCTTTCCCAAACTTTATTATATCGTCCAGGAATTCAGAGGGTTTATTATTAGTATTAGTATTTAATTAAGATAATTTCATTTATAAAAAGAGTGAGAAAAAGAGAGTGAGAATGACATAAAAGAAAAAATACTGTTATATTACTATATGTTTATATTGTTGTTGTTGTTGTTTAGTCGTTTAGTCATGTCCGACTCTTCATGACCCCCTGGACCAGAGCAAGCCAGGCACTCCTGTCTTCCACTGCCTCCCACAGTTTGGTCAAACTCATGCTGGTCCCTTCGAGAACACTGTCCCACCATCTCGTCCTCTGTCGTCCCCTTCTCCTTGTGCCCTCCATCTTTCCCAACATCAGGGTCTTTTCCAGGGAGTCTTCTCTTCTCATGAGGTGGCCAAAGGATTGGATCCTCAGCTTCAGGATCTGTCCTTCCAGTGAGCACTCAGGGATGATTTCCTTCAGAATGGAGAGGTTTGATCTTTGAGCCAGGGAAGTCCCCAAATAGGAGTTCCATCACAGAAGGAAAAAGGAAAGAGGGGAAGGGGATCAAGTTGATTCCAAGCCAAAGGCCAGGCGGAACAACTCTGTCTTACAGGCCCTGCGGAAAGAAATCAGATCCTGCAGGGCCCTGGTCTCTTGTGACAGAGTGTTCCACCAGGCCGGAGCCAGCGTTGAAAAGGCCCTGGCTCTGGTTGAGGCTAATCTGACTTCCTTAGGGCCCGGGACCTCTAGGGTGTTTATGGACCTTAAGGTCCTCTGTGGGGCATATCGTGAGAGTCGGTCCCGTAGTTACGAGGGTCCTAGGCTGTAAATAAACATCAGTTGCTGGAAACTCTAGGAGGGGAGAATGTACTTGTGCTGCCAGAGCCATCTTTCCCATTGGGTTTACTTGCGCATTGCGCCAGGGCGCCGGCCTCTCAGGGGCACCCCAGCGAGTGGGGGAGCCGCACAGCTTTGCTGGCGGCCTCCCCTTTCCCTCCTGCACACCTGCCAGCTGTGCCCCGCCAACTATACGGCTGGTGGGCATGCAGCTTCCTTCCCAAGCCTCCGCGGGAGGAGAAGAAGAGAAGAGTTTTTGATATCCTGATTTATCACTACCCGGAGGAGTCTCAAAGTGGCTAACATTCTCCTTTCCCTTCCTCTCCCACAACAAACACTCTGTGAGGTGAGTGGGGCTCAGAGACTTCAAAGAAGTGCGACTGGCTCAAGGTCACCCAGCAGCTGCATGTGGAGGAGTGGGGAAGCGAACCTGGTTCACCAGATTACGAGTCTACTGCTCTCAACCACTACACCACACTGATGATCCCTGCAGAGGCTTAGGATGGAAGCTGCGCCCCATCAACTATATGGCTGGCAGGCATGCAATTTCCTTCCCAAGCTCCCATTGGAGGAGAGCCATCCCCACAGAGGCTTGGGAAAAGGTAGACAACTCTAGGAAATGGGGAGTGGGGCGCCAGAGGGATCTTTGCACCACGGTGCCAGATGGCCCTGTGTGCTGCAATACTGCCTGGAAGGAGGATGGAGGGTGTCTTTGAGCACACCTGCTTTTGCCACATATACCCCTGGTGTGTGACCACTGGAAGGAAGCCACCCAGAGTGGCTGGGAAAACCCAGCCTGATGGGTGGGGTATAAAAGATAAAATTATTATTATTATTACCCATGAGGGAATGTGTCCCAGCAGCTGAAAAAGGTTCCCCGCTGCTTGACCTGCTCAAATGCCCCAGGGTCACCCCTCTGCCCCAATTCCATTCCCAAAGAGCGTCTCCACATACAACTGGGAATGTCCTCCATTTGAAACCCCAAAGTGCTGCCACCGGACAGTTTAGACCTGTGGTTCCCAATGTGGGGCACACGCCCACAGGGGGGCAATTTGATTGTTAAGGAGAGGGGCAATTTGGAAGCTTGTTTGTTGTTGTTGTTTAGCCGTTTAGTCATGTTCGACTCTTCGTGACCCCATGGACCAGAGCACGCCAGGCACTCCTGTCTTCCACTCCTCCCACAGTTTGGTCAGACTCATGCTGGTAGCTTCGAGAACACTATCCAACCATCTCGTCCTCCGTCGTCCCCTTCTCCTTGTGCCCTCCATCTTTCCTAACATCAGGGTCTTTTCCAGGGAGTCTTCTCTTCTCCTGAGGTGGCCAAAGTCTTGGAGCCTCAGCTTCAGGATCTGTCCTTCCAGTGAGCACTCAGGGCTGATTTCCTTCAGAATGGAGAGACCTGATCTTCTTGCAGTCCATGGGACTCTCAAGAGTCTCCTCCAGCACCATAATTCAAAAGCATCAATTCTTCGGCGATTAGCCTTCTTTATGGTCCAGCTCTCACTTCCATACATCACTACTGGGAAAACCATAGCTTTAACTATATGGAAGCTTGTATAGACCAAGTTAATGGCCCAAGACTCTGTCTCTGCATATACGGCAGCTTCCTATGTTGCCGGTCGCTCCCGGTGTGTGTCCTCAGTGCACAGCCCTTGGCAGGATAAGGAGAGAAATTCCAAGGATTTGCCCCCCCCCCCTTTATCTGCAAGGCAACAGCGAACTGATCTCCCAGCGACATTGTTGCAAGGAAGAGCGTAGCTGCCGGCCGTTGCAGCTGGACAGCAGCCAAGATCTGCTTGACTGTTTCCTTTCTTGCTACAGGTGCAGAGTCCGTGCAGATAAGGAGGGGTCTTCAGTTCTAAAAAGGCATCTCTCTTGGAAGGTCAAGCCGGCAAGTCGAAACATTAAGTGGAAGCGAAGTCATTTCCAAACTCAGCTCCTGAAAGAGCACAAGACAAATGAGGGGTGGTTTCAGGAACTGGTGAATTTGGGACCAGTTTGGGGTGGGGGACTATATCCTGAGAATCTAGTGTTGAGATCCTGTGCATACACAAGGTCCAGGATTTCATGGACGACTGCCAGATCAAGCAGAGGGATCTGTCTTGATCACGTAGATACTTTTGGTGGAACCTTTCAGTTATAGATCTGGGATGGACTGTTTGGAGAAAACACTGCAGAAGATCGCTCCAATCTTCATATTGAGCCCCCAAATTCCAGGCAGGATCCAACCCAAAGGGATGCAGAGTCACATTTTGAACATTTGTATCCTGCCTCACTGTGTCAGGTGACAACCTCAGACAGTTCACAAGATGCTACCTTTGAAATCTAAGCAGTTTCCCCAGACTGGGCAGCTTGCACAAATTAAAACAACGCAGGCTAAACACAGTTAAAAACACATGAAATATAACAGTTAATTATCTGTGATTAAGCTATAACAGAATTAAAACATTATAAAAACAGATCTGCTAAAATTCAGTTTGTAAAAGCAGCATAGCACTATTAAAGCCCTTTCCTTAAAAAACAATCAGTTGCCAACAGCTTGATGGAATGAGAAGGTCTTCACCTGCCAGCAGGACAGGAAGCAGGGAGCCAGTCTGGCTTCTCTAGGGAGGAAATTTCAAAGTTGCCTGGGAGGAGCCACCGCTGAGAAGGTCCTCTCCTGTATACCCACCAAGGATGTATCCTGCATCCCCACCAAAGGTGTCTGTGAAGGTGGTGGGACTAGGAGCCTCCCATGAAGATCTCCACTTTCAGCAGGAGCGCTCAGGATCTCATGTGTCATAGGAGGTAAGGGGGCCTATTTCTTCAAGAGATCTGACATGGTAGAAGCCCAAACAGACAGCTCTGTCTATTGCTTTGTCTATCCATGGAGCTACTGAGTCTGCAAAAGTCTAGACCCTGAAGTCCTGTGTTCAGTTCCGGGTGCCACAATTTAAGAAGGATTTTGACAAAGTGGAACATGTGCAGAAGAGGGCGACCAGGTCTTGAAACCAAGCCTGATGAGGTTGAGGGAGCTGGGCATGTTTAGCCTGGAAAAGAGGCAACCGAGAGGAGATATGTGTCAGGTGCGCGTACAGGAGCCAGGCCCTGGGACCAATAGGACTTTGAAGGACTGGGGCCTTCCTAAGTTTGTTCTGAAGAGGCAAGGCATGGCCACACAGGTGAGGCCGATTGGTAACTCACAGCACCTGGTGGCAAGAGCTGGGAAGAGATATAAGGTCAGCATTTCCCTTCGGCTCTTTGCCACAGCAACACGCTTCCTGATCCTTGAACCTCGGCTTCTTGACTCCCTGCTTCTTGATCCTTGGACCCCTGACTTTGTGACTCCTTGCTTCCTGACCCTCAGACTCTTGGCTTCCTGATTCCTGGCTTCTGAAGCCCCATTCCTGCTCCCACCCCGCCATCTTGCCCCTGGTCCTGATGTCCCCTGCCGGGACTTCAATCGCCCGTGAACTGGACTGTGACAATATGGTAACCAACTTCAAATACCTGAAGAGCTGTCCCGTGGAAAATTGAGCAAGCTGCTCCAGAGGGTAGGGCCTATACTAATGGAGTCAAATGACTAGAAAGGAGATTCCATCTAAACATAAGGGAAAACTTTATTACGGTAAGAGCTGTTTGGCAGTGGGACTGAGTCCCTCAGAAGGTGATGGACTCTCCCTCACTGGAGGTTTTTCAACAGAGGTTGGGTGGCTACCTGTCAGGGATACTTCAGTTGTGATTCCTGTGTTCCAGGGAGTTGGGCTTGATGACCTTTGGGGGTCTCTCCTAACTTTACGACTCTCTAATTCCCTGCTTGCTGTTCCATTCCAACCAGGGATCTCAGGTGGGCGCCCAAGCCCTGCAAGATAAACCGGATTGATCCCCCGCGCTGCCTGAGCCAGCCTGCATGTCTTTATTTTGTCCTGGCCGCGAGCCCCAGTTCAAGGAGAGTTGAATTTCTGATACTGCGGAGAATACAAGATAACTGTTGCATTTTTAACATACTAACAATTCCTCCACTGGCAGGCCGTTGCGGCAGCAGCAGGCATCCGCAGATCACAGAACAGTTACTTAGTCGCAGGGAGCCTGGAATGGGACGCTGCCTCCCTCCGAATCCTGGCTGGCGCGCTTGCAAGTGGCCTTTGTTTGCAGGCGGCTCGGGTGCCTGTTCCTCACCCCGGCCCTGACGCAGGAGTGGACAAGCAGGGGGCGAGCTCTGCTGAATCAGCTGCTGTCACCAGGCCAAGGAGATGGCTGGAGCGAGCCGAGGGGGGAGCTGCTGCTGTGTTCAGTCACAGGAAGTAGGGCAGCGAATCTTCAAGCCAAGCAACCTGAGGAACGCAGAGCTTTGCACCAAGGACCAAGAAGTCCAGCTGCGGGGCGCTCCTGCTTCTGCCCTCCAGAATAGAGGAATAGCCATGGAGGTGCTGTGGTGGCAGCCACCCTTCAACCCAGCCAGATGGGTGGGGTATAAATAAATTTTTAAAAATAAATTATTATTATTATTATTATTATTATTATTATTATTATTATTATTTATTTAACTCAGGGGTGCCAACTTGAATAAAATATTGTGGGGACCCAGGTAAGCCCAGCCCCACATAATCAATCAATGCTGTATTGTGTTGTTAATATTCGATTGGGAGCCACCCAGAGTGGCTGAGGAAACCCAGCCAGATGGGCGGGGTATAAATAACAAACTATTATTATTATTCGGGGGGGGGGGGAATTAGCACCTTAAAGGTAAAGCACCTTAGTAGTACCTTAAAGGTAAAGGGATCCCTGACCATTAGGTTCAGTCATGGCTGACTCTGGGGTTGCGGCGCTCATCTCGCTTAACTGGCCGAGGGAGCCGGCGTACAGCTTCCGGGTCATGTGGCCAGCATGACTAAGCCACTTCTGGCGAACCAGAGCAGTGCACGGAAACGCCATTTACCTTCCTGCTGGAGTGGTACCTATTTATCTACTTGCACTTTGATGTGCTTTCGAACTGCTAGGTTGGCAGGAGCAGGGACCGAGCAACGGGAGCTCACCCCGTCGCAGGGATTCAAACCGCCGACCTTCTGATCGGCAAGTCCTAGGCTCTGTGGTTTAACCCACAGTGCCACCTGCATCCCTCCAGTAGCTGACCTTAAAGGTAAAGGTAAAGGTAAAGGTACCCCTGCCCGTACGGGCCAGTCTTGACAGACTCTGGGGTTGTGCGCCCATCTCACTTAAGAGGCCAGGGGCCAGCGCTGTCCGGAGACACTTCCGGGTCACGTGGCCAGCGTGACATCGCTGCTCTGGCGAGCCAGAGCCGCACACGGAAACGCCGTTTACCTTCCCGCTGGTAGCTGACCTTAGAGGCCAGCTAAGTTTGCTCTGGGTATAAGCTTTCGTGTGCATGTACACTTCTTCAGATACAATGGAACAGAAGTCACCAGGCCCTTATATATAGTGGGAGGGTGAGGTGGGGTTTTTCACAGGAGGGTAGTAGGAGATGGGTGATTGACTCAATGGGTATGGTAAAACTGTTGACGACTGTTAATGACTGCAATTAGTCCTACAGGAAAAAGCAAGGAATAGCATGCAGATGGCCTACCTACCTGAATCTGTTGTTGTTGTTGTTGTTGTGATGCAGTGCACACACACCATTTGAATGGGAATGCCCATCAACTTTGTGGGGGCCCTGCCCCCTCAAATATTTTATTGTGGGGGCCAAAGCCCCTGTGGAGTTGTCTCCTATGCCTCAGCTTCTTGTACCTGAAGCAGTAGCCTCTGCCTGCCCGGTAGTTGCACCGGCACTGCGCTGGGGACAGTCTGCTCCCCAGACTCCTGAACCACCCATCAGTTCCACCCCCCAGCCCTTAGCTGGGCAAATGTGCCCTGAAATAACAGCGCTGCCAACTCCTGCTCCCCCGCTGCCCTTGGCAGCCCTTGGCACAGATCCACAGAGGCACTTGGTCCATTTAGCCTGGCTCACCTGTAGAGACCGCAGCCTAATCATCACCTAAGGCTCAGGGCTTAGAGCAACAGCATAGCACTCTCCATGCATTCCTAGGTCAGGCCTGATCTAAAACACATTGGCTGCTGCGCCACAGAAAGCCATAATCTCCGAGGGATGGCCAGAGCAAAGGATGGAGGAGCATCTATGATCAGTGCTGCCTTGGCAGCTTAGATCTAGCTTCTGCCTCACTTTGCCGCCTCTGTAACCCAGCCGGTCCACAGGGCTCCCCACCAGGGCTTATGTTCCTAGTGTCTTGATGGGAGCCATCCATCACGACAGGCCCAAGCGCCTGCCTCTCTCCCCGCCCGCCCCCCCCCAAAAAATCTGGACAGGATGGGTTGCAACAGCAGCAGCTGGAGAGTTCATCTCTTCTTTATCCCCCCCCCCCGCCGTTAACACAGATCCTCTTGTCTTAAAGCAGAAACAAATAGTCCCCGTCCCAAACAGGATTCAACCTTCTAAAATTCCAGGCAGGAGACACTGTTGCTCTGCCAATGTGCAGGATGGCGCTTGCCCAAGTCTGTCGGAATGACCCGTGGGCTGCTTCCCCAGTGGGACTCTGGTTACTCCAGGCAACTCTGTGTCCCTCGGACGGCTGCCTGCTCATTGATCACTTTCACCTGCTTTCCTACCCAGACACGATCCCTCCTGCCTCCCTTGCTTTGCTAAATACAAAACTGGCCTTCGCCAGCAGTTGAGATCCTCCTCCTCCTCCTCCTGGTGCTACGTGATTTCTCCCCACCCCACGCCTGACCTCGGAAGAGTGGAAGCCCACCCATAGGCTTTGGAACTGTGGTGGATGCTGCCTTGGGGGCAGGTTTCTCACAGGCAACAGAATGGTAGACTAGACGCGCCATTGGTCTGGTCCAGGGTCTTATGTGCTTATGTTCTTAGGTGATTATGTCTGGCCTATTGTGCCTCCCTCTACCTCCGTGAACCAACCAAGACCCTGAGATCATCATCCGAGGACCTTTTTTGTGGACCTCCTCCACAAGAGATCTAGAAAGTTGGCAAAACGAGAACAGGGCCTTCTCTGCAGTGGCTCCCCATTTGTGGGATGTTCTCCTCAGGGAGGCTTGCCTGGTACCTTCATTGTATTTAGGCTCCAGGCAAAAATGTTCCTCTTCTCCTAAGGCCTTTGGCTAATTAAACCATTGATGGCTTTTAAGCTGTGTGGGTGGGGTATTTTTTTTGTTTGTTAATATGGTCTGCATTTTAGTGTTCTTATGTTTTTGAACCTGTGATCCTCAGAAAAAGAGCAGTATAGAGATGATGATGATGAACAACTGCCCTTCCTGCTTCAGGATCTGGCTCCAGACAGGTGGGCCGGGCCTCAGATGCAGGGCCCATTAGATTCTGAGATATTAGCAGGCACCTGAGTTGAGCATCTGGTTCCTTTCCATTTTTATGCATTCTGCTTTTGGGGGTGGGGAGGGCAGGGGCAGAATTTCCCCCTCTTCCACCACGAATTCCTTCCCACATTTCAAAAGCAGAGTGTTTCTGGAAGTGCTTAGGATATGTATGTCCAGGTTGGGCAAAAGCCTCGCCTTGGATGCTTGGTAGGGTGAAAACCCTCAGGGCTCCTACCTGGCCAATCCATCAAGGAGAAGATATTGGGTTTCATGGCGCAGCATCCATAAAATCTAATTGTGGCGTCTCTCTCCCCCGGCAGACACTCAGTTTGGCCCAGCCAAATGCGCTCTCCTTTCAAGGAGGCCCAGTTTTCCTCGCCAGCCCTCAGACCTCTTGGTCAGACACTCCATCATCTGGGAGGAGGAGTTCCACGAGGGAGAACTTCCTCTGGAGATGCTTCCGAGCTGGATTGGGTAGAGAAAATGCTGGATCCCAGGCTGAAGAACTCGAAGCAAGTCCCCTGCTGAACTCTTTATTTTTCCTTACCCTACCAATACATGAGGAAAGCAGACTAGATAGACCTTTAATCAAATTCAGCCTGGTCCATATGTCTGTAATCATTTGCTTCTGGTGTAAAGGCTGGTCCATAGGGTTGTCCTTCTCCTTCTCCAAAGAACATTCCACAACCAGAGCACCACCTAATAGCCATAGCTGCAATGTATGGCAGTGCCAGAGACACCCTTTTGGGGCACCTGTGAGATAGACGCTGGACCCACCTTATTTTCTTGACTGCAATCTGTTTTAACTGCTTTTTAATATCGCCTTTTATTTTTTTAAATTATGAATTTATAAGAGTACAAAATAAAGAACTGAAGAATAAAAAAGAAAATTTAAAAACTGTCTTTTAAACCTGTTGAGGCCCTGGGACCTGAGGCTGAAAGGCTGGTAAGAAACCAAATAAACAGATCCCCATCAATAGATCACCAGGGGGCAACTTTTGACTGATGGCAAACACAATCCACAATTCAAAGTGTTGGTGCTGACCTTGAAAGCCCTAAACAACCTCGGCCCAGTATACTTGAAGGAACATCTCCATCCCCTTTGTTCAGCCCAGACACTGAGGTCCAGCTCCGAGGGCCTTCTGGCGGTTCCCTCCCTGCATGAACTGAAGTTACAGGGAACCAGGCAGAGGGCCTTCTCGGTGGTGGCGACCGCCTTGTGGAACACCCTCCCATCAGAGATGTCAAAGAGATAAACTATCTAATGCTTAGAAGACACCTGAAGGCAGCCCTGTTTAGGGACGTTTTTAATGTCTGACATTTTAATGTATTTTTAATCTTTGTTGGAAGCTGCCCAGAGTGGCTGGGGAAACCCAGCCAGATGGGCAGGGTACAAAATAATAATAATAATAATAATAATAATAATAATTAATAATATCCTGACTATCAGAGAATGCAGGAACAGGAGGAAGCTGCCTTCTGCTGAGTTAGACCATTAGTCCATCTGGTCACTTTTGCCCACTCAGACTTCCAGTAGATCTGCAGGATGTTCAGGCCCTGCCTAGAGATTCCTTCTTCTTGCACCTGGAGTTGGACTCTGTCCCTGGTTTTTCAGCGGCAAAGAAAACTTTCTGCATCTGCACAGAGGATTCACAGAGGAGAGGGCTCTCGATGTCTCCTAGCCACAAGGGCTGTTTCCACATTTGGAGCTATCAGGGCTTCAGATCCCAGTTGCTGGAAACCACAGGAGGGGAGAATCAGTCTTGGGGAGGAATCCCACTTGCAGATTTCCCACTGCAGCTTCTGGTTGGCAACCCGGACTGACTCCAGCTACAAAAGCTGAGGCTGCTGAACAGACTCTTGGGTTTAGGGTTTTTGTTGGTGGTGCTATTGATATTTAGCTTACGTATATCTGCGAAAAAAGAAATGGAGGCAGTGAGAGATTTGACTTTCTTGGGCTCCATGATCACTGCAGATGGTGACAACAGCCAAGAAAGTAAAAGACACCTGCTGCTTGGGAGAAAGGCGATGGCAAACCTAGAGAGCACCTTAAAAAGCAGAGACACGACCTTGCCAAGAAGGCCCGTATAGTAAAAGCTATGGTTTTCCCAGTAGTGATGTAAGGAAGTGAGAGCTGGACCATAAAGAAGGCTGATCGCCGAAGAATTGATGCTTTTGAATTCTGGTGCTGGAGGAGACTCTTGAGAGTCCCATGGACTGCAAGAAGATCAAACCGACCCATTCTGAAGGAAATCAGCCCTGAGTGCTCACTGGAAGGACAGATCCTGAAGCTGAGGTGCCAATACTTGTGGCCACCTCATGAGAAGAGAAGACTCCCTGGAAAAGACCCTGATGTTGGGAAAGATGGAGGGCACAAGGAGAAGGGGATGACAGAGGACGAGATGGTGGGACAGTGTTCTTGAAGCTACCAGCATGAGTTTGACCAAACTGTGGGAGGCAGTGGAAGACAGGAGTGCCTGGCGTGCTCTGGTCCAGGGGGCCACGAAGAGGCGGACACGACTAAATGACTAAACAACAACAATCTCTACTTTTAGATCTTCTTATGATATGGAAATGATTAATTATGTATTTTCCATTTTTTATATTGTGCTTTTATGTTGTGAACTGCCCTGAGATCTATGGGTATAGGGTGGTACACACATTTAGAAGAAGAAGAAGAAGAAGAAGAAGAAGAAGAAGAAGAAGAAGAAGAAGAAGAAGAAGGTTGTGTACTTTTTGATGTGATTTATTTCTTGTTTCTATTTTTGTTACATTTGCAATTATGTAATATTTTTTCATGTTGTAAACCACCTTGAGCATAGTTCGAACTATGGAAAGGCAGCATACGAATCAAACGTGCTGCTCTTGATGGGCCATTGGCCTCATTCAGGAGAAGTTTACAGGTCTCCTTCTATTTCTGATGTTCGAGTTTTGGTGTGCGGCTGCCAGAGTGCAGCCAGAGCAGCACCACCCACGGACGAGAGCTTGGGGGAACTCCAAGCCCTGGGGAAGTTCCACTCACCCCCCCCCCAAAAAAAAACAAATAACATCCCAATGCAGAGGAGGTTGGCGTATGCTCCAGGGACACAGGAAAATGAGAAACGAGGGAAGCAGAGGGAGGGGGGCTGTGAAACCAAAGACCAGCAAGATATTGACCACGAGCAACAGCAGCTTTTGGTGGCAAGTCCCACAGGCCGTTCTCCTCTGTTGCTGCCGCTTTGGAGCCACGAGGAGCTGGAGGAGGTTAGGTTGTGGGGCATAGCTGTCAACATTTCCCCCTTTTTAAGGGAAAGTCCCTTTTTCCGAATAGGATTCCTCGCAAGAAAAGGGAAAAGTTGACAGCTATGTTCCGGGGAGAAGGGAGACAACCTCTCTGCATTTCCTTGGTGCAATTGCTTGCGCCCTGCGGAAAGACTTCCACAATTTGCCTCCCTCTTCCGAATCGCCTTTCAGCCTCCTGATGTCCAGATGCTCAGATGTTCTGCCCTTGACCTCCTTGCTTCTCTCCTCCTCCTCCTCCTCCTCCTCCTCCGCCTCCGCCTCCGCCTCCTTACAACTCCCCCCATCACACACACCCCCAAAGTGAAATTAGCTTACTGAAACATGTTTTCTTTTAGGAATCCGCAGCCTAATCCAGAACAAACAAAACACGTTTTCAGAAACCGCCGAACGCATGAACTCTTGCCCTCGCCTTGACCGCGGGTGCTTCCTCCCCCCCTCCGCCCCACCAGCCCTTCCCTACTCCCCCCCCCTCACAACAAACATTACCATATGCCTGAGGTTTCCAAGGCATTTCTTTCCACTGACAGATACAATCTGCAACAAGGCAGATGCTGCAGACCTTTTTTTTTCCTTCTGACAAACACCGGAGGGGCGAGGGTTTATTCTTAATTTTCCTTCAATGGGTGTGGAACAAGTGGGGCTGAGTGTGTTCGGTGGGGGCGGTGGGTCTCTGTGTATATTTGTGAATGGTGTATAAAAGTGAGGGTTAACTGGCATGTGTCTCTTTGGCTAGGCGGAAGTGCTGAAGAGTAGGAAGTGGCCGAAGGTGTCATTGAATTGTAGAGTTGGAAGGGACCCCCAAGGCGCATCCAGTCCAGCCCCCTCCAATGCAGGAATCACAGCAGAAGAATCAGTCACTGGTGGCCATCCAAACACTGTTTAAAGGCCTCCAATGAAGGAGAGGCCATCACCTTCCAATGTGGCCCATTCCATTGTCAAATGACGCTTGGCTTCAGAATGTTGTTCCTCATATTTGGCTGCATTCCGCTTTTTTGTCATTTGAATCGGTTCAGGTCCTCCCTTCTGCAGCAGCGGAAATCATGCTTGTTCTATCTTGCATGTGACAGCCCTTCAGATATTTAAAGACGGCTGTCCTATCCTCTTCTTAGGCTCCATGATCCCTGCAGACGGTGACAGGAGCCACGAAATTAAAAGACTCCTGCTTCTTGGGAGAAAAGCGATGGCAAACCTAGACAGCATCTTAAAAAGCAGAGACATCACCTTGCCAACAAAGGTCCGTATAGTTAAAGCTATGGTTTTCCCAGTAGTGATGTATGGAAGTGAGAGCTGGACCATAAAGAAGGCTGATTGCCAAAGAATTGATGCTTTTGAATTCTGGTGCTGGAGGAGACTCTTGAGAGTCCCATGGACTGCAAGAAGATCAAACCGACCCATTCTGAAGGAAATCAGCCCTGAGTGCTCACTGGAAGGACAGATCGTGAAGAAGAAGAAGAAGAAGAAGAAGAAGAAGAAGAAGAGGAGGAGGAGGAGGAGTTTGGATTTGATATCCCGCCTTTCACTCCGTTTAAGGAGTCTCCAAGCGGCTAACATTCTCCTTTCCCTTCCTCCCCCACAACAAACACTCTGTGAGGTGAGTGGGGCTGAGAGACTTCAAAGAAGTGTGACTGGCCCAAGGTCACCCAGCAGCTGCATGTGAAGGAGCGGAGACGCGAACCCGGTTCCCCAGGTTATGAGACTACCACTCTTAACCACTACACCACACTGGCTCTCCAATACTGAGGCTCCAATACTTTGGCCACCTCATGAGCAGAGAAGACTCCCTGGGAAAGACCCTGATGTTGGGAAGGATGGAGGGCACAAGGAGAAGGGGACAGCAGAGGACGAGATGGTGGGACAGTGTTCTCGAAGCTACCAGCATGAGTTTGACCAAGCTGCAGGAGGCAGTGGAAGACTTGAGTGCCTGGCGTAGTCTGGTCCAGGGGGTCACAAAGAGTCGGACACAAAGAGTCGGACACAAAGAGTCGGACACAAAGAGTCGGAGACAAGACCCTTGGTCTTGTCTTCTCCAGACTAAACTTCCCCAAGTCCCTTAATCATTCCTCACATGTCTTAGTTTCCAGGCTCTCCGTTATCTTGGTGACTCTCTTCTGCCTGTTCCAGCTTGTCAATCTCCTTCTTTAACTGTGGCTCCCAGAATGGGACACAGGACTCCAGCTGGGGATTGAAAAGGGCAGAAGTACTATTCCTCCCTTTGATCTGGACAGGCTTCTGTTATCCTCTGCAGCACATTTCCTACACTGGATCCCTTGGCATGAATGATTGGTGCTCTCCATTTTCATGGAAAGTGTGTAGGATATGCTCTGCAGTTTCCTTTGTACTTTTTAATGTTTTTAGATATGCTGTAAGCCTTCCAGAGTGGCTGGGGAAACCCAGACAGATGGGTGAGCTATAAATAATAAAATTGTTGTTGTTCCACGATTGAATTCAAGATGGCCTCCAGGATTACTTAACCAAAAAACTTAAACTAGCCTATCTAAGGTTCTCTTTTAAGCTGCAAAGGGATGTACTTTGTCAAACTCACAAACATGAGGAAAGGATGATAATTGCTAATAAATATCTCCTCTCCTGGCATCTATTCACATCCTTACATACCCACCCACATTTTCACAGTCCGGGGGTCCCTGAAATGGTAAATGGCAAGCTCTCCAAACACACTTTAGTGCTAAATCCAGGCTAAATGCGCCAGTTTGCTATTATGAGTCACAGAAAAGCAATCCTTGCCTTGTGATTCTGTCGAGGGTTCGGCTGCCCTGACTGTGAGACTCAGCTGAGGACAGGGCTTGAAACGGACCCAAATTCTGACAAATGAGTGAGTGCTTTAAATGAAACCCAGATTGACGGTTGTTTTGGAGATGCCTTCGTGGTGTTTTGGGGGCGGCTGGCTTCCCCTTTTAGTACATCTGGAGCTGACCGAGGCCTGTGAATTCCGCTGGCCCTGCCTTGCGCAACTCAAAGTAATCTCAGAGTCGGCCAAAGGAAATGACTCCAAGACGGCTTTGGTGACCTCTGTTTGGAGAAGAGATTGGCATCCTCCGTTTGGACTCTGGGTCTTGTAAGGCATTGTCACCAGAGGCTGAAGTCACCACCTTTGTGTCCTTTTCACCTCTGAGTCAGCTCACCAAATCCCCAACCCCACGGGAGAAGATCAGTGTTTGCCAGTTTACAAAGAAAGAGGAAGATGAGGGCATTTCCTGCTTCGTGAAGCATTTGGAGATGTGAGGAAGACGCGGAAGGAGACTCCTTTGAGCTGAGCCACACAGCCATCCCCCATTTCACACCAGATAAGAATGGAAGGTCATCCTAGAGAAATCTGCTGCATCAGGCCAGTGGCCTATCTGGTTCAGCATCCTGTTCTCACAGCGGTTGAACAGATGTCTGTGGGAAACCCTCAGGCAGGATTTTAGCACAAGCACCCAAA
This sequence comes from Podarcis cretensis, assembly GCF_951804945.1. NCBI lineage: Eukaryota > Metazoa > Chordata > Lepidosauria > Squamata > Lacertidae > Podarcis > Podarcis cretensis. The sequence goes on along the minus strand of NC_137178.1, from coordinate 1,623,524 downwards.
AATGCAAGGGACGCGGGTGGCACTGTGGGTTAAACCACAGAGCCATTCAGAAGGTCAGCGGTTCAAATCCCCGCAATGGGGTGAGCTCCCGTTGCTCGGTCCCTGCTCCTGCCAACCTAGCAGTTTGAAAGCATGTCAAGTGCAAGTAGATAAATAGGTACCGCTCTGGCAGGAAGGTAAACGGCGTTTCCGTGCACTGCTCTGATTCGCCAGAAGCGGCTTAGTCCTGCTGGCCACATGACCCAGAAGCTGTACGCTGGCTCCCTCGGCCATAAAGCGAGATGAGCACCACAACCCCAGAGTCGTCCGCAACTGGACCTAATGGTCAGGGGTCCCTTTACCTTTACCAAAAAAAAGAGCTACTGCTATTCCAGGCTGCATCAATAGGTGTCTAGTGTTCAGATCAAGGGAAATCATAATACTGCTCTATTCCACCATCTTCAGACCAAGCCTGGAGTCCTGTGTTTACTTCTGGGCACCACAAGGATGTCGACAAGCTAGAAAGTGTGCAAGGCAGGGGGAGCAACCAGGATGATCAAGGGCCTGGAAGTCACGCCTGATGAGGAATGGTTGAGGGAGCTGGGCATGTTTGGCCTGAAGGAAACTGAGTGGAGATATGATAACCATCTTCAAATATCTAAAGGGCTTCCACATGAAACATGGAGCAAGCTTGTTTTATTTATTTCCAATAACCCCTTAGGGTTTTTTGCTGCTCTAGAAAGCAGGACCCAAAGCAACGGATTCAAATGAAAAGAAAATTGATTCTGACTAAAAATTAAGAAGACCTTTCTGATGGTAGCAGCTGCTCGACCGTGCAACAGACTCCCCCAGAAGGTGATGGACTCTCCTTCCTTGGAGGTTCTTACATATAGATTGGATGGTCATCTGTCATGGATGCTTGAGCTGGAATTCCTGCATAGCAGGGGGTTGGAGCAGATGTGCCTCTAGGTTCCTTCGCACGTTACAATTCTATGATCCTATGAAATGGGATTGGGCCAAGTCCTGGAGGATGAGCCTCTCAATGACCATAATGGGCCCCGGCAACTGAGGCACCATATCTTGAAGACCATTCCCTGGCAACCAAGGAAGTGAAGCAGCAATGGACTTGGCATGGCAGCGGTGGACTTTGGTAATACGGCTCCCTGAATGAGGACAAAATTTGGCGCCCCTCCCTTAAATAATTCTTATTTTCACAATATAGTCGTACCTTGGATCTCGAATGCCTTGGTACTCAGACATTTTGGCTCCCAAACGCCACAAACCCAGAAGTGAGTGTTCTGGTTTGTGAACGTTCTTTGGAACCTGAACATCCAATGGGGCTTCCACAACTTTTGATTAGCTGCAGGAGCTTCCTGCACCCAATCAGAAGCCACACTTTGGTTTCTGAATTTTTGGAAGTTGAACAGATTTCCAGAACGGATTCTGTTTGACTTCCAAGGTACGACTGTAGTTTATTTTGGTACAGTTAATTTTTAAATAAATCTTACCCCACGAGAATGTTGTTGTTGTTGAGCTCCTTGGCTCAGCACCCTGTGTGGGAGAACTACCCACACCACTCAAAATCTGATGCTGCACATGGATTTCTTATGGGCTTCCCACAGGCTCCTGCTTGCCCACTATGGCAAACTGGATTCTGGACTCAGTTGTCTTCCAACTGTGGGATCCTCTGATACCTAGAAAGGTGCTCTCAGCATCTTCCTTGAGCTGCAATCCCACACATTTCTCAGATTTCCAGATTTCTAATGAAATTGCAGTTGTAGGACTATGTACAAGGACTGGTGTGCACATGTGCTGGGATTTTGCATAGTTGCCTAATAAGGAATTCCATAGACCCATTGCATCAGTCTAGCTTCTGCCAACCCTTATGTCTGGCATGTTTTGTCATGCCTGCAGATTGCAAACAGATCCTTCTACTCAGATAATGTTCATCAGAAGAAAGCCCCTAACTGTTTCTTGAGTTCTTTTCAAAGAATTCGCACAGCATCTTTTCCATTTCTCAGGAAACTAGTGTGTCCTAACTAGTGTGCCAGCTAGAGCTATACACATGATTCGACCATGTCCCTGATCCTGAGAAGATCAGCCCTAGGAGGAGGGATCGGGGCCTTGCTCAAGTTGGGTTGAGAAAACTCTGGATTGTTCAAAGTTGAGTGGTCCAGACGCATCAAGGCCATTGGGCAGGAAAGAGAGGCAGGCAGGAGTGAGAAAGCTGAGAGACCATGAGAAGGAGAGACTTGCCAGGTGGTTGCAACTTAAGAACCTCAGAAGAGCCTGCTGGATCAGGCCATTGGCCCACCAAGTCCATCATACTGTTCTCATGGTGGCCAACCAGATGCCCATTTTTGGAAAAACAAAAGAATGTAAGAAGAGCCTGACTGATCAGCTCAATGGCCTCTCTCGTTGAGCATCCTGTTTTCATGGTGGCCAACAGGCAAGACACATGGGCACAACTCTCCCACGTATGAACCTCCCCTGTCTCCAACCATGGATGCAGTATATCTTTCATGCCTCAATCTTTCAGTCCCTACACTTTGGAACTACCTGCCTTAAAAGCTCTTTTCACACAAGGTCTGCTTCAGTTACCTGGCGCAAGAAGATCTTTTGATCTCTCTTCCTCTGTGTTTCTAAGGGGGCGATTTGAATGGGCACGATTTTGCATATATGTGGAAACCTTGGAAGCAAACCCCCGCAGGAGAAGCCACCGTTATTGAGAAGAAGTGTTCATATGCTCAGTAATGATCACGTGACCTAAGAGAACGCATTCGTTGCAGGATATACGGTGATGATAATGAGCCGAATGGTTGCAAGCAGAAGAATCTGCCTATAGCCATATATAGATATATATTCAGAATGATTGGGCAAGACAACACATGGATGGAGAAACCTATTGGCTGTAGGCAGTTCTTTTCTGGATGTTTCGTAGAGAAGCTGCATGAAAGCAGTCATCTTCCATCCATCTGCTGCCTCCTGGAAGGCTTCTCTCAGGTTCATGAACTTCCTGCATGCCTCCACAGAATGGGTCACTGTGCACACACAGCTTGCTCACAGATGATTCCACGAACTCTGGCTGGATTCCTGGACTCTTCCACTTTTACAACCTTGTTTATCAATGAGCTACACAGATGAGCGCCAGTCAGCGCCTCCCCTACACACAATGTTTTCCTTGCACGGAGGCAATTTCTTGCAAATCTTCTCTTCTGCCTGGGCATGCCTGGAGCATCAGGCCTGCAGTCCTCTCTGCTCGCTTACCTGGGAGTAGGGAAGAGAAATTTGGCATGGCATTTAAAGTTGTACCCATACCTAATTCGCTTTTCCTGAAAAATTGCATGAACTGAAACGCAGCCGCCCTTTGAAATTTGCCTTCTCCGAATTCTGCAATGCAGATCTCCAATAATGTGCGCAAAATTATGTGCATATGGTACAGTAGGGTGTGTGAATAATTGCAGGTGTTAGTAACATAATGTGCTAAAATGCATTATATTAGGGCATATTGCATTGTAAAAATATGTGCAGCAGTTCACATTGACATGGGTGCCCTCTGTCCTGGATGCTTCAGCTGAGATTCCTGCCTTGCATTACCTTCTGGGTCTCTTCCAACTCTACAATTCTCTGAATCTGTGACATGGGGATGAATTGTCATGAAAATCATTGTTTGGCTGGAAAACTACATTGCAAAATTCAGGTGAATTTTCAAACCTGGCTAAGTTTCAGTTCTTGTCTCATTTCAGGAAGTACAGGTTTTGTCAAATCAACTGAATTGAACAGAACGTCACCCCCATCTCTAATCATGAATATCTCACCCCATTGAGTTCACTGGAATTGAAGTTCTGTTCACATGGTCTGGACTCAAGCCATGAAAGACCATGAAAGACCCCTGACAGTTAAGTCCAGTCGCGAACGACTCTGGGGTTGCGGCCCTCATCTCGCTTTATTGGCCGAGGGAGCCGATGTTTGTCCGCAGACAGTTTTTCTGGGTCACGTGGCCAGCATGACTAAGCCGCTTCTGGCGAAACCAGAGCAGTGCATGGAAACGCCATTTACCTTCCCACCAGAGCAGTTCCTATTTATCTACTTGCACTTTGACGTTCATTTGAACTGTTAGGTTGGCAGGAGCTAGGACCGAGCAACAGGAGCTCACCCCGTCATGGGGATTCAAACTGCCGACCTTCTGATCGGCAAGCCCTATGTTCAGTGGTTTAGACCACAGCGCCACCCGTGCCCCCTGACTTTAGGATTAAAGGTAAAGGTAAAGGGACCCCTGGCCATTAGGTCCAGTCGTGGCTGACTCTGGGGTTATGGCGCTCATCTCGCTTTACTGGCCGAGGGAGCCAGTGTACAGCTTCTGGGTCATGAGGCCAGCATGACTAAGCCGCTTCTGGCGAACCAGAGCAGCGCACGGAAACGCCATTTACCTTCCCACCGGAGTGGTACCTATTTATCTACTTGCACTTTGACGTGCTTTCGAACTGCTAGGTTGGCAGGAGCTGGGACCGAGCAATGGGAGCTCACCCCGTCGTGGTGATTCGAACCGCCGACCTTCTGATTGGCAAGCCCTAAGCTCTGTGGTTTAACCCACAGTGCCACCTGCGTCCCTCCTTATCTTCTTACGTTATGCTAAATGGCCAACTGTCAAGGATTCCTTAGCTGTGATTCTTGCATTGTAGGGGCTTGAGCTTGATGACTCTTGGGAATCCCTTCCAACTCTAGAATTCTCGGATTCTATGTTACATGCAGCACCTGCTTGTGCCATTGGCAAGACCGGACCAATGGACACAAACCTTTAACCTCGATGACCTGCGCTAAGATCGAAGGGGGTTTCTTTTGCTTCCATGCAGTGACTATCTTCGACTGAAATTGTTTCTACGCCTTACAGCGAAAGCCCCCATTTCCCAGAAACGCTTCTGGGCGGAAAAGTCTTTTCAGAGCCAGGTTGATTTTCAACACACACACACACACACACACACACACACAAAGAGAGAGAGAGAGAGAGAGAGAGAGAGAGAGAGAGAGAGAGAATTTAGCAAGGCCATTGGAACCAAAAGGATTTGGGGAGGGTTGGTGGAGGGGTTGAATGTCAAGGGGTGGAAATGACCTTTTGTGCATGGCAACTCTCCAGAGCCACTCTGACCGGTGGAGACACAGAGAGGCAATGTCTTGCGAATGGAGGGAGGCGAGCTTCACTGAGCCTGTTTTCATCCAAACTATCTTGGTGGCACTGAGTTTTGGCCGTGATCTGCGCCCGGGATTTAGTTCATGAGACACCGAGGCACCAGGAAACAGTTTGGAAAGAACCTTTTTCTTTTCCCCCCTCAAAGGTATTTTTTTTCTATTAAGCCAAAGGATGGAAACAAATTATTTTCTGAAACCGGGAACCCTTTCAGCGTTATTTCTGGCACTCGGCTCCTTTCCAAGTCAATTCCCTTTCAAGGTGGAAAAAGTCAATTCTTGGAGGTTTCGTAACAAGCTCTGGGGACTGGCAGGTTTGCGGCCGCAGAGGACAAGGCGGCTGGATGGGCGCGATTCACCGAACAAGTTAGAATGACAAGGGAGAAAGAAGTAAACTCAAGGTGTGGGGTGGATCGGTAGTATTAAAAGCGACAACAAGGGTTGAAAGGGGGTCAGGAGGGTTACCTCCTCTTTGTCAATGTCAAGGAGTCTAAATAATAATAATAATAATAATAATAATAATAATAATAATAATAAAATCTTTATTTATACCCTGCCATTCCTGGTTTAAAAACTGGGTTCAGGGTGGCTAACAGCAAATATAAAACACTGATTAAAATGCGACTTACAAACAGCATAAAATACAACATCAAATGCAGCATCAATATCAATAAAATTCAAAAATTCAGGGGTCATGGGGGGGGGGGCGGGAAACCCAGTCAGTAGATATGAATTGATCACCAAGGCTAACTGGCCAAGTTGGTCCTACTAGGGCCAGCGAGGAGACCAGGCAAGAATTTAAATGTGGGGTTCCAGAAAGGCTTTCTTCATAGAAGGGGAAAGGGAATAGAGGATCAGGCTAATTCAAATTGAAGGCCAGGTGGAATAGCTCTGTCTCACAGGCCCTGTGGAAGGAGATCAAGTCCTGCAGGGCCCTGGTCTCCCCACATCCTAAATCTGTTGGTTCAGGTTTTACTCAGAGGGTAGAACCTGAAACAACAGATTCCAAAGGCAAGAAAGGAGATTTTGACTAAACATCAGGAAGAACTTTCTGAGGATAAGAGCTGTTCAACCGGGGAACAGACTCCCTCGGGAGAGGGTGAGCTCTCCGTCCTTGGAGGTTTTTAAGCAGAGATTGGGTGGCCATCTGTCTGGGATGCTTGAGCTGAGTTTCCTGCACTGCAGAGGGTCAGACTACAGACCCCTGGTGGTCCCTTCCAACTCTACAGTTTTATGATTCTAAATCTCAGTTATCCATCTGTCAACTGGAAATAACCATAACTTGCTTTAAAGGTTTCATTTCATTTGCATTGTTTTTCAAGCAAACCCTCCAAAACCCAGAAAGAAAGCCATTCTTTCTGTGAAAATGATTAACTGCTTTTGGAAGAAGCCTTCTCGGTTACCTCCAGACAGGACAAATGTGATAAATGCCATCAGATGTGTAAAAAGAAAAAAAAGCGCCATATAATTGACTGGTTGGCACCGCACTCGGGCGTAGCGCTCTGGGATGAAGGCGCTTAAGAATCGCTAAGGTGTGGCCGAAGCGAAACGCACATTCCCTCCCACCCCACGGCCTGCTTTCCTGAGTTGATGGAAAGATTTGTGTCAGCTCTGGTTTGGAAGCCGCCGTAAGCCATCCAGGGCTGCGCCAAGTGCTCTTGGCTCTGGCCATGATGTGGTGAGCTCTGGTGGGGCCGGATCAGTGCCGCGGCAGAGTCGGGGGGCTCTCGAGCAAAGGAGAAATGAGGTGAGAGGAGTCGGCAGGAGCCTCCTGAGCGGAGGGGGGACGCTTCGCTGAGCGCAACTCTGAAGGAGTAACTGGAAACAATTTAGTCTCGTCGAGGGACTTCCAGCCTCCGCCAGATCGGCAGCTCTGGGCAAAAGTCCAGGATCCCGCATAATGGGAAACAGCAGCAACTGATAAGCAAAAGTGATCATGCTAATGATGATAGGAACAATGGGGGAGGCTTTGGAGAGCTACTGCTCTGGCAGGCTCCAGCTCCTGGGAGCGACGGCGGAAGCCTCACGCTCTGCAGCTCCTCCACCAAGACACTGATGGATGCTGGCAGGCAGGCCCAAAGTGGACCATGAGAATGGCTAGCATGGGATTCCGAAGGTCCCTGTATGGAGAGAGGTGAGGACTCCTTCTTGGGGAATCAGCTGGAGGAGACCAGCGCTTCTCAACCTGGCACCCTCCAGATGTTGCCAGACCACAGCTCCCATCAGTCCCACCCAGCCAAAAACGTTTAGAGAAAAGGACAGGAAGAGACGACGTGGTGGAAGCTTATAAAATGATGCCTGGAGAAAGAGGATAGAGAAGTTTTTCTCCCCTCTCTCCTAATTTTAGAAGTCGGGGACATCCAGGAAAGCTCCGTGTTGGACTGATAAAAGGAAATAGCTTCTCCAGGCAGCGCCGAGTTAAAAGAAGAAGAAAAAGAAGAGTTTGGATTTGATATCCCGCCTTTCACTCACCTTCAGGAGTCTCAAAGCGGCTAACATTCTCCTTTCCCTTCCTCCCCCACAACAAACACTCTGTGAGGTGAGTGGGGCTGAGAGACTTCAGAGAAGCGTGACTGGCCCAAAGTCACCCAGCAGCTGCATGTGGAGGAGCGGAGACGCGAACCCGGTTCACCAGATTACGTGACTACCGCTCTTAACCACTACACCACACTGGCTCACTCCCCCTGGAGACAGGGATGGCTCCCAACTTAGATGGATTTAAAAGTGGATTAGGCAACAACAACAACAACAACAACAACAACAACAACAACAATTTATACCCTGCCCATCCGGTTGGGTTTCCCCAACCACTCTGGGCAGCTTCCAACAGAATATTAAAATACAATAGTCTATTAAACATTCAACGCTTTCCTAAACAGGGCTACCTTCAGATGTCTTCTAAATGTCAGATAGTTCCTTGACATCTGATGGGAGGGCATTCCACAGGGAGGGTGCCACTACCGAGAAGCCCCGCTGCCTGGTTCCCTGTAACCTCACTTCTTGCAGTGAGGTAACCGCCAGAAGGCCCTTGGTGCTGGATCTCAGTGTCCGGGCAGAACGATGGGGGTGGAGACGCTCCTTCAGGTATACTCTGGTTTCCAGAGCTTTGATCGTCTTGGCTGCCCTCCTCTCCTCACCTTCCAACTTGCCAACATCCTTCTTGAATTGTGGTGTCCAGAACCGGACACAGCATTCCAGGTGTGGTCTGACCATGGCAGAATAGAGTGGCACTATGACTTCCCTTGACCTGGACACTAGACTTCCATATTCATATTTGTTGCTGGCATTTGGCCCTTAGGAGGACTTCCCAGAAGAGAATGTGGCCCTTGGGTTGAAAAGGTCCCCCATCCCAAATCAACAGTTGCAGAACCACTAGAAAAGAATCATATCATGCCTTTCCTGTATAGGGCAATTGACCTCATTCTTTGATGATGAGGAGACCCCACTCCCAGACGTGGCAGAGATAATGCTCTTGGATCCTGGAGTCTTTCTCGGGCTCTCCTATCAATGGGCCTGATATGTGGGACTGCTCCCAAGGGGCCGAGTTTGGGGTGACTTCATCTGTTATCCTTAGAGCTGCACAGCTTGCTACGACCGGGTTTGGCTCTCAGACCTCCTTCCCTGTTCGCGATTAGAACTATTTTCTTTAGCAAAGACTTTAGTGGTCAATGTGGGTTCATTTTTCTTACCCTTTAATCGAGGTTACTTGATGAATGCATGCAGTAATCTCTTCCTTGAGTTCCTGGACATAAATCACTCGCTAACGAGAATTTGTGGCACAAGAACAGAGGAGCCCACAAGGCAATGATGGAATCGACCAGTGGGGACGTGTTGTGTGTGTGTGTGTGTGTGTTTCTAAAGGGACTATGGGGATCAGACTGGGCCAGTTCCACGCTGATAACTCACAACATAACAAAAAATGTTGGGTTGCGCTTTCCACTCACCCCCCCACTCGCCTTTTTTTCTTTCTTTGTGTCAGAAATTGTAGGGTAATGCACAAGATAGAAAACAAATTATTTCCATTTTAGAACGTGCCAGTGGCTTATGCAGGAGGGTCATTGATATAGAACTTGCTACCCAACATTCTTCTTGTGAGCCATGGGTGGATGAAATGGACATTTTGACACCTTCCACAGTTTTTGGTTTAGAGAAAAGGCAGATCAGAGGTGGCCTGATGGACGTTTGCAAAATTATGCCTCGCGTAGAGAAAACAGATAGAGACAAGTTCTTCTCCCTCTTCCCTAACAGTAGAACTCGTGGACATCCAGGAAGCCGAATGTTAGGAGATTCAGGACAGTTAAAAGAAAGTCCTTCTTCACGCAGCACAAAGTCAAACTATGGAACTGCCTGCCACAGGAGGCAGTGATGGCCACACACTGGGATGGCTTTAATATAATGCATAATAATAATTTATTATTTATACCCCACCCATCTGGCTGAGTTTCCTCAACCACTCTGGGCGGCTCCCAATCGAATGTTAAAAACAATACAACATTAAATATTAAAAACTTCACTAAACAGGGCTGCTTTCAGATGTCTTTTAAAGATAGGATAGCTGCTTATTTCCTTGACATCTGAAGGAAGGGCGTTCCACAGGGCGGGCGCCACCACCGAGAAGGCCCTCTGCCTGGTTCCCTGTAACTTCGCTTCTCACAGGGAGGGAACAGCCAGAAGGCCCTCGGAGCTGGACCTCAGTGTCCGGGCAGAACGATGGGGGTGGAGATGCTCCTTCAGGTATACTGAAGCAAGAAAGCTACACAAGGCAAACTTTCAAAAACTACTGAATCGGTTTGGCACACAGCCAGGTCTTGACTCTTGAAATATGGCTGTCTAGGGGATCATATAGTTGGAAGGGCCTCATTGATCCCCTCATCCATCCCCAGCCAAAGGAAGGATGGACACTCTATTCCTCCAGCATTCCTGGGCGGCCATTCTAAGGATGGAGGTTCCATCCATTTATCATATCCATTTAGAAGACTTGTATCTTGCTTTTCTTGTAGGGAGGCAAAGTGGGCTAGAATAAATACTGTAATTAAGGCTGCAGTCCTACATTGCAAATTACCTGGGAGTGAGGAACATATGGTGATGTATGGAAGTGAGAGCTGGACCATAAAGAAGGCTGATCACCAAAGAATTAATGCTTTTGAATTCTGGTGCTGGAGGAGACTCTTGAGAGTCCCATGGACTGCAAGAAGATCAAGTCTCTCCATTCTGAAGGAAATCAGCCCTGAGTGCTCACTGGAAGGACAGATCCTGAAGCTGAGGCTCTAAGACTTTGGCCACCTCATGAGAAGAGAAGACTCCCTGGAAAAGACCCTGATGTTGGGAAAGATGGAGGGTGCAAGGAGAAGGGGACGACAGAGGACGAGATGATGGGACAGTGTTCTCGAAGCTACCAGCATGAATTTGACCAAACTGTGGGAGGCAGTGGAAGACAGGAGTGCCTGGCGTGCTCTGGTCCAGGGGGTCACGAAGAGGCGGACACGACTAAACGACTAAACAACAACAAAGTGACATTGAACTCAGTGTGATTGACATCTGAAGCAGACAAATTTAGGATTCTTTTGTAAGGAATTTGTGGTGTAAATGGAAACTTTGAAGCTGCTTTTTGTCAGTACCTCTCACATATAGAGAATTATATATAGGGACTTAGCTACATCAGTTGCCTCCAACCTGATGGCCCTCAAGATGATTATGCTCTGTCTCCACAGTTGGAGGCAGAAATGCTTCTGAAAATCAGTTGCTGGAGAATACAGGAGGGGAGAGGTCTCTTGTTCTCTTATCCTGCTTGTGGGTTTCCCATTGGGGCATCAGGTTGGCCACTGTGAGAAGAAGATGCTGGACTAGGTGGGCCATTGCCTGATCAGGCAGGTTCTTCTTAAGTTCTTCAGTTCCTAAGATTTTTTGTCTGGCTGGGACTGATGGGAGTTGTAGACCAGGTTGAGAAGAGCTGGTCAACCTCTGTTGATTCCTCAAGATGGAGTCCTTACCTTTCTCCATATAGTGACCCACCACTTGGTCCAGCCTCCAGGTGGAGGCCCTTCCCCCCCTGTTCCTCATTTCCCATGCTTTTAATGAATGACCACAGTGCCCATTAGGAGCATCATGAGTAATATTATCTCCAATGCCATCACGGTCAACACACTATATCACAATAGCCAGTCCGGCATAGTGGTCAGTGTGCTGACCTAGGACCCAGGAGACTAGGACTTGGCCACAAAGCTCACTGGGTGTGACCCACCTCGCAGGGTTGTTGTGGGGATTAAATGAGTAGGGAGGACCATGTACGTCACCTCAAGTTCCTTGGGGGGGAAATAGGTGGGATATAAATGCAGTGAATGAATAAATAACATTTTATAGTCTCTACTGCGTCTGTCAAGGGACTCTCACCCTTGGTTGAAAACAAGTGCATGACCCTTTGTGAACGTCTGGCAGTTCCAGCTGTTTTTGCTTTTGTGCAGAATTTGTTTGGTGACGAAGAGGTTCTTTTCTGCAGAGATGAGGAGCCTGTGGTCCTCCAGATGTTCTTGGACTCCAGCTCCCATCAGCGCCAGCCAGAATGGTTGGTGGTCAGAGATGATGGGCGCTGGCGTGTAGAAACATCTGCTCCCCACCCTTGATTTCTGGCTTTACTCGTCTTCTTCCACACAAAACCTGGCTGTTATCTGCCCCCCCCCCGCCCCGCCCTCGGGTCCCCTGCTCTCACTTCCCTCTCCCTCCAGTTCCCTTGCATGCTTGTATTTCGAAATTTACAAATGGAGTGCGAGCCTGAATTCCCCCCCAGATTTATAGACTTTTGAAGAGAACATTTGTTCCATTCCTACCCATGTGTGTTTCATTATAAAACAAGTTCAAGCAACCAAATCATGAAAAGGAGAGGCAAAAAAAAAAAAAAAAAATCCATTCAATGAAAACTTGGGCCTAAGATCCTGAAGATTTACTTGCAAGTAAATCTGTTTGCACTTCAGACCTAGATTCACATGGGACTGGGGCCTTGATCCTCCTGCTCTTGGCGCTTGGTGGAGCTCTCCCACCACCAACCCCTGGAGTGCTCTTTCCATTTCCTGTTCCTCTCCTTCTACATCCTGAATCTTTCTCCTGGAAGGGCTGTCCCTCTCTCTCGGTGGTTTGGTGCCAAGGAGAGCAACAGTGCAGGGCAGCAAGTAAATAGTTTGGAAGTTTGCGGTGAAAGAGAAGGCCATATTTATTGTGGAGGGCTCAAAGAAAAATTGTGTCAAAAGGCAGAGCGGGTTCCCACACAAGCGTTCCTTGTTTGTCCACAGAGGACCATGATTAGAAACATACAAGTTGGACGCAGCAGCTCAGAATCTTGGAGAAGTTCCTTTGACGGATGTTCTGGCGAGCGAGAATTGCTTGGCATGGTCCTGGCAGAGCTTCCAAGGTTCAGGAAATGATGTTGAGCAGGGAAACGCCATGGAGGATAATCATCCGCCAAGGGGAGGGGTGGGGGCGCCAAGGACGGCTGGTAAGGACTTCTGCCCCAAGACAAAAGCTTGGAAAGGAATGGGAAGTTGCTGCAGCTCTGAAAAATATTGGTGGGGGAAGTATGCATTGACCCCAGGATGCATTTAGGACCCTGGTTTGGTGTTTTGGAAAGAAAGAAAGAAAGAAAGAAAGAAAGAAAGAAAGAAAGAAAGAAAGAAAGAAGAATTGGCTCAGAGGGTTTAAGTCCACTTCATTCCCCACTCCCATTCATGATTGGGACATAAAAAAAAGTGCTATAACTTTCCCCCCACTTTTTAACATAAATGGATAAAATTTGCAGGCACTGTAGCATCTCCAGAGTGCATAGAGCCTGCCAAATTGTAAATATGCTTCCTTCCTTGCTTTCTGGTTGGTTGGTTTAATTTAATCCAATTTTTCTCTCTCCAGGCTGCTTACATGGTTCTTTCCCTCCTCGTTTAATCTGCACAGTGACCCTGTGAGGTAAGCTAGGCTCAGAGGCAGTGACTGCCCCCCCCCCCAGGTCACACCCAGGGAGCTTCATGTCCAAAGTGAAGAATATATCTTTAAAAACCGGTTTTAAATCTGCTAAATAAAGAAGCGTGTTCCGCAAATGCAGTCCTAAACGTGTTTGCTCAGAAGCAAATCCCTTTCAGTAGGGCTTGCACCCAAGTAACTGTGCAAAACAAAACAAAACTTGAAAAATATTATTATTATTATTATCATTATTATTATTTCTTATACCCCGCCTATTTGGCTAGTTTATCCTAGCCAATTTGGGCGGTTTCCAACAAAAATGAAGGAACAAGAACAAGTAGCAGAACAACACAACAGCAACAGTGGTGACAGCAGTAGTAGTAGCAGCAACAACAACATCTATCATTAAAAGCTTCCCAAAACAGGGCTGCCTTCAGAAGTCTACCAAAAAATTATATAGTTGTTTAATTCTTTGACATCTGCCAGGAGGTCAATCCACAGGGTGGGTGCAACTCACCGAGTTGTGTGGTTTCTGACAGTTTGTACAGTTGGCTTTGTATAGTTCCTTCCATTGCCTTTCCTATTGCTTTTTAATAATAATAATAATAATAATAATAATAATAATAATAATAATGTATTATTTATACCCTGCCCATCTGGTTGGGTTTCCCCAGCCACTCTGGGAAGCTTCCAACTGAATATTAAAAACAATACCGCAATACTTTCTGTTCTGAGCCACAATACTTATACTGTCTGTTCTGAGCCACTTGACAAAGCAGGTGGAGTGACTCCCTGATGAAGAACGGTCACAGCATTTGGGATTTTTTGATTTAGAGAAAAGGTGAGTAAGTGGGTGACGCGGCAGAAGTTTATAGAAATTATGCACGGTGTAGAGAAAGTGGATAGCAAAAAGGTTTTCCTTCCTCTCTCGTAACACTGGAACTCGCGGCCATCCCACGAAGCCGAACGTTGGAAGATTCAGGACAGAAACACTCTTCACGCAGCACAGAGACTTGATCTGTGGAACTCCCTGCCACAGGAGGCAGGGGGCTCTCAATGGCTCCAAGTCAGGATACCTCTGCTCTTCTGCTATGGTCAGAGGCAGAAATACTTCTGAATGTCAGACGCTGAAAACCAGGGAAGGGGAGAAGACTCTGGTGTTCAAATTTTCCTTGTGGGCTTCCTACATGATGAGCTGCTAGGAGAACAGGATGTTGGACTAGTCGGGCTAATGGCCCGATCCAACAGGCTCTTTTTATGTTCTTATGAGATTGGAGCAGGGAACAACAACAACAACAACAACAACAACAACAACAACAACAACAACAACAACAGCAACATTTATTAAAAAGGTAAAGGGACCCCTGACCATTAGGTCCAGTCGTGGCCAATTCTGGGGTTGCGGCGCTCATCTCGCTTTATTGGCCAAGGGAGCCGGCGTACAGCTTCCGGGTCATGTGGCCAGCATGACTAAGCTGCTTCTGGTGAAACCAGAGCAGCGCACAGAAATGCTGTTTACCTTCCCGCTGGAGCAGTACATATCTATCTACTTGCACTTGACGTTCTTTCGAACTGCTAGGTTGGAAGGAGCAGGGACCAAGCATCGGGAGCTCACACCGTCGCAGGGATTCAAACTGCTGACCTTCTGATCGGCGAGCCCTAGGCATAGTGGTTTAACCCACAGCGCCACCCGCGTCCCTATAATATTTATTATTTAATATCAAAAAGAATTAAAAATGTATATTATGACCATTGTTGAACAGTATTTGTAAATGAATATAGGCAGACAACAATAATTGTATATATAGAAAGATTTATTTGTTTACAGACATTTCATGGACAAAAATGTAAGAAGAACAGTTATATACAAAATGAATAAAGACAATGCAAAAAGTTAAAGATGACATAAAAAAGCCGGAAGATGGAAGGAGGGAAGTCAGTTCAGAAGAGGAAAAACAAATGTAATATATGATGTAATATGTGTATGTATAGTATGTAATTTTTTAAAAAAAAGATTAATAATAATAATAATTTATTATTTACCCCTCACCCATCTGGCTCGGTTCCCCCAGCCACTCAGGGCGGCTCCCAACAGAATATTAAAAGCATGATAAAACATCAACCATTAAAAATTTCCCTGTACAGGGCTGCCTTCAGATGTCTTCTAAAAGTCAAATACAGTGGACCCTCTGGATACGAACTTAATTCATTCTGGGGGTCCGTTCACACCCTGAAAATAACATAAATAGAGCTGCGCTTCTGCTCATGTGCGTGGTGTGATTGTGCGCTTCTGCGCATGTGCGTGAGGTGAAACCTGGAGGTATACACTTCCGGAGTTGCCGTGGCCGTAACCGAAGATTCCGTATCCAGAGGGATATGTAAGTAGAGGTACGACTGTAGTTGTTTATTTCCTTCACATCTGAAGGGAGGGCGTTCCACAGGGCGGGCGCCACCACCGAGAAGGCCCTCTGCCTGGTTCCCTGTAACCTCACTTCTCGCAGGGAGGGAACCGCCAGAAGGCCCTCGGTGCTGGACCTCAGTCACTGGCCTGAACGATGGGGGTGGAGACGCTCCTTCAGGGTTTACAAAGGGTTAAAGCCCCTCATGCCCCCCCCCATGTGGATCAGGGACCCATCCTGTTAATTTGTGTGGAATCTCTGATTCACGTGCTAAATATGAACCATGCAGATAACAGTCTGGTCCTGGACCCTTATTCATCTTTCCAAGTATTGCAGTGCTACAAGGGAGCTGAAAGGGTCATCTAGCCCAACCCTCTGTCATTCTTCCACTGCTTCTCGGACTCAGACTTTCTCTCCATCTTCACACACATCCTTTCCTAGTTCGCTCTCTCTTCTCATTGCACAGCCTGCATTTTTGTTCCAGAAGCGACCCATCTTTTGCCACAGACTCACTTTATTCGTTTATTTTATTCGTAACAATGTTTTATATAGCACTGTGTCATAAAAATAATAACATCACAGCAGTTTGCAAGAACATAGAAATGTAAAACCAGACAGTAAAACCATAAAATTTATAAAGTAAGTTTAAAGCTAGAATAAATAAACGCATCAGTAGACCATTGTGGAAGGATGTCTTCTGCATTGCCTGCAAAGGCCTGGAAGAATTGAAACATTTCCAGCAGAGATTTGAAAGCTGGCACAGAAGGCGCCTCCTGCTGAATCTCCAGTGGCAGAGAGTTCCAAAGGACTGGCCCATTGACTCTAAAGACTTGGTTTCTCATTGTCATCAAACGAATTCCACCAACTCCAGGAACGACTAGCGATGCTCCTGCAGATGAGCTCAGTTCGGGGAATCCCTGAGGTATCCTGAACCTACGATTACATTGTTCAGGGCTTTGCTTTTTTATATATAAAAAATTATTGGGTTTTTGATAATTTTATACATATAAAACAACTTCAAACATTAAAATACAAGTTTCTTTTGAACCTTCAGACCTCCTTCCCTCCCTCGTGAGTTCCATATTTAGATTTAAGTTTCCTGCATCTTTTACCCTTATCCATCTGTTAAATAACCATAATTATCATAAATAATTCCACGTTACACGTGTCATTGCATCCCTGCCAAAGGTTCTAACTGTTTACAGCGATCTTTTAAATACATTGCAAATTTGCTCCAGTCTTTAGAAAACACAATACATGATCTTCCTGGTTTCGAATCTTCCCTGTCAGTCTCGCCATCTCCGCATACTTCTTCAGTTTCGTCGGCCATTCTTCTTCTGTTGGTGCTTCTCCTTCCTTTCATCTCTGGGCTAGTATCATTCTTGCTGCTGTCATTGCACACATAAAAACTCTTTTATCTTCTCTTGGTAGCTCTTCACTTATTATAACTAGTAAGAAGGCTTCTGGTATTTTTAACAAATGTATTTTTAAACATTTTCTTTAGTTCCTTATATATCCGTCAGAGCTGCCCCCAGGTCCCAGCTCACAGAGGACCAACGCGAGGCTGTCGTTATGTACAAAAGTCTTTATTGAGGTTCAGTTTCCATTTCCAAGCCGCAGCGCGCAGCTCTACGTCTTAAACCCTAGACCGGCGAAGTCCCGTCTGAGTCTCCTCCCCTATGACACCAGTTTAAGATCCTAGCCCTGCTCCACCTTTTACGCTGCTCTCTCCTCCTCTGGGTCCTCCTGCCCGCTGGGGCATTGCCCTTTCTGGACTCTTCCGACGCTGAGTCGCTTAGCTCCTCCCCCTCCCTCCGGCGGGCTTTAGGACCCGGTTCCCAATCCTCATTCTCTGCTGTCCCGCGCTCCTGTACATTTGAACTTGCCTCTCGCGCCAACCCAGTGACCTTCCTCCTGACCGTTACACTACTTCTGTCACTGCTTCCCTCTTCCGGGATACTGGCCGGATCTGACCTCCCCTCCGTTGTCTGACTCTCCGATGGAGGTGTGGTCAGCCCTGCCTTATCTTCTCTCCCTGGTGGGGAATGCACTGGCCCCGATCCTTGGGACTCTTCCCCCCCACTCTGCTCTGGTGGGGAAGCTGGTCCTGATTTCCAACTACTGCTCTGGGAGTCCCTGCTGCCCCCTTGCTCCTGGGGCGTTCCCCTTGGGAACCCCCTACCCCTGGCCACTGGCGCCCCCTTCTGTGAATCTTCCGATTCGCTGGAGAGGCTCATGGAATCCCTCGGTCCACTGTCCTCTTCTCCTACGCTCCCCTCGGATTCTTCCCCTTCGCTCTCCATCTCCTCTCTTCCCTGTGCCTCTGCTCCTGAGCCCCTGACAATATCATTTCCCAGAAAGCCGTTACCAATGTACATGTTCACCACATATTGTAAAAATTCCCCCTTCTCTTTACATTTCCAATGCAATTTTGAACTTGTCTTATACATTTTAGCAATTTTACTCAGCTCAGTACAGTTGTACCTCATGTTACGTTTGCTTCATGTTACGTTTTTTTCAGGTTGTGTCCTGCGCCGAAGTACCGGAAAGGGTTACTTCCGGGTTTCGCCGCTCGCGCATGTGCAGAAGCGCCAAATCGTGCCACGCACCTGCAATGACACGACGCTTCAGGTTGCAGGCTTTTCATGTTGCGAACGGGCCTCCGGAACGGATCCTGTTTGCAACTGGAGGTACCACTGTATTAGATACCAACGATACATCCTTTTCATATAATTTTCTTTTAACGAACAGCATGCAGAAAACTTTATTTCTTCTTTCCATAACTCTTCCCAAGATGAAAGTTAGATATTACACCCAGTTATGTACTGAGTTGAATAGGATCCAAAATGCAGCAGTCTGATTGGTCCTAAAACAATAGGATCCAAAATGCAGCAGTCTAATTGGTCCTAGAACAATAGGATCCAGAATGCAGCAGTCTGATTGGTCCGCAGGAGCCACCCAATCCAACTCCTGGTGGAAGTGAATCCGCAACCTGATTGGCCTACAGGAGAATCCCGGAATTAGCCAATCACGTGCAGCCCACTGTGTAAATAATGTATATAAAGCAGATATTTTGGGGGAACTTTCATTTCCTCCTCACCACTATGAGCTGAATAAAGAGCATGAAATCCACATTCGACTCAGAGTATATTTCACACCCAAAATCTCTAGCCCAATGTATCATCACTGCCTTGACTTCTTCATCTATTGTATGCCATTCTAAAAGTAACTTGTAGATTTTTTATGACGCTTTGCAGATTAATTCAAGGTATCTGAGCCTGCCTCAGAAGAGGCTGGGCAGTCCACGTCTCTCTTTAATCCTGAGCTCAGCCTTTTGCTCCCGAGTAGCCTGACTAACCTCTTCTCCTTTGACATCCCTGAGCCTGGTTTTTCTCCAAACAGAAGGGGATATTTTTTGGCCCCAAAGAGACCCGAGCTCTGAGTGGGCAAAAGTGTAGCCAGAGGTTTGTTTAGAAGACAAGCGGGTGAGTCACTTTGCAGTTATTCTGCTGGTTTACAGTACGCTATGAAAAATAGGCCTTGTGTTTAAATTAGGCAAGCCCATTGTGTATTTTTTTAAAAAAACGGCTTGCGTGCGCAAGGCTGCAATTAAGGTCCCGGAGAGAGCAGCAAACTGACGGGAGCGGATGTGCGGACCTGGGGCAAGGGAGGGTCAGCGGCATGTCAGCGCATGGAGGGTGCTGGTGTGGTGATCACACAGGGTCCCCGGACGTTTAACGGTCTATTGATCCCTGTGCCACCGCTGTGCCCGCTTCCCCGCTGCCACCAACCCGTTGCTCTCGGGTACACATTGAGTCCAAGTTTATTTTATAAGCGTTAACAAGTTTATGGTTTCTCAGATAATATTCTTGTCAGTTTCTTAACTTTAGTTTCTTTACCAGCCTATACCTTCCTAATACCTTCTGATTGATTATCTCAACTGTTTGACTGACTCCTCTTAACAGTTGCTCTCACTCTCTCACATCAGACTAGCCCAACCCACAGACTTATCCTCTCTGTGTCTCTTCTAACTCCAGACTGACTTCTCAACCACCCAAATTCAAACTCTAACTCTTCCCCTTGGGTTCCCATTGGTTCATCATTTTACAATTAGTTAACCCTTTCCTTATGAACCCAGTATGATGTCACACACCTAGGAGGGCAAACGCCACAGCTGGGAACCTGGGAAGCCGTCCGAGGGCTCTGCCAGGGGAGATGCGCCAAGGCGGGAGCCTACCGGAGCATTTGATCCAAGGTCTTTTCCAAGTGGCTCATTTGCAGCTGGTGGGGTGCCTGTGGTTCAGCAACCCCACTTCCCCCCTCCTTCTCCCCATCAGAGAAGCAGGCAGAGGCAGAGCAAAGTGGGGGCGGCTCACCCCGGGTGTCATCTCCAAGGGGGGTGACATTTGGTGTGCCAGCCGGCCACGACTCCTGCCTACTCTGAGGCGTCGTGGGATGGGGGAGAGCTTTGCCGCCTTGCCGGCTGCCTTTCCCCCTTCATTTTGACAACCCAGCTGTAGGAGGCAGTTAGGCAGGCAAGGAGAGGACTGGAAGGAGGCAGGCGAGAAAAGAAGCAGAGGGTAGAGGGAAGGAGAGAAGTTCCCTCAACTCAGGACCCAAACCCTGTATTCCCCCAAAAAGCTCAACAACTTTGGCCAACCCTCCCCTAAAAAATAGCTCAACAACATGGGTCAATTGCTCCCTTAAAAAAGGTCAACAACTCCTGGCAATGACAATGGGTAGATGACAGCCAGTCTTTTTATACAATGGTACCTCTGGATAGGAATGGGCTCCGTTCTGGAGCCCCGTTCGCATCCAGAAGCAAACGCAACCCACGTCTGCGTGCATGCGGGTCACGATTTTCCATTTCAGTGCATGCGCATGACATCATTTTGGCCATCTGCGCATGTGCGAGCGGCAAAACCCGGACGTAACGTGTTCTGTTACTTCCGGGTCGCCGTGGAGCACAACCCGAAAGCGCTAAACCTGAAGCAACTTCAATCCAAGGTATGACTGTAATGTGAGTAGATCGCAGTCTCTTGTCCAACTAGATTTCAATTTGTGTGGGGGGGGGGAGAGTGACAAGAAATTTTCCGCCCCGGGTACCACCTGACCTTGCTATGCCACTGGCAGCAGGACTGATGTCTGCACCGCAAGGAAGGTTTTTTCCTCCTTCTCCTCACCTCCGCTCTCCAGGGTCCTGTCTCCTTTTGTCAACAAGGCCAAGGAACCTCCCTTGCTGCCTTCGGATCTTGCCCTCACTTTGCAAACGCGGCTCAGAGTTCGGGATGAGAAGAATTGCTCTGCCTATGTCCCCCCCCCCTTCAAAACCCACAAATATGACATTGATTTTTTTTTCCAATGGACGTTTTTTCTTCCTTTCTGCTGAAAGATTCAATAATTTCATTGGGCTCTTTTAACCCCTTGCTGCAATGCTGTACTTATTTCAGATTTGGACATTTCCCCCCTCTTGTGCCTGAGTCCGCCACAATTTGAAATTTGCATGTTAATTATTGCTTTTTCAGGCCCCTGGCTGCCCCCTTAATGCCATAAACTCATCCCCAGTGTCTGCTAACCTTCCCTACAGGAAGCATTACTCAAAATAGGGCTTTGCATGACCCACCTAGGAAGGTAATAACACCATCAAATCCAATGTATATTCTCTCTCTCTCTCTCTCTCTCTGTGTGTGTGTGTGAATGTTTGTTTGTTTTAAATCTGCGTATTTCATTTCATTTTCATCTAACTTTTAATTTGTATACTGCCTTTCTATATTACTATACACGAGGCATCTCAAGATCTCAGGGTGGTTCACAACATAAAAACACAAAATGAAAACACAAAATTAATAATAACAACAACAATAACAACAACATTAATATTAACAATGTCCAATTCACATTTAAAAGGACATAGATTGTTAATCAGTCAAAGGCCTGGCTGAAGACAAATGCTTTTGCGTTGAAGATACGCAGTGAGGGTGCCAGTGACAATTAATGGCACATTCGTACAAAATCCAATTAAAACTCTTTGGTTTAATTAATTCAACAAAATGGATAAACTTGAACCATTGATAGCAGCTCTTCAAATTCTGGTAGCCATTTACACCTCCAGCAGCCCCCACCCCCTTGCCTCTTAGCGCCCCCCCCGGGAACCCCACCTCCCTGCAGGGGGCACTGCCACCCACATGGGGAACCCCTCAAGTTGATGCCCCTTTGAGTCCCTTCCAGAATTCTCTAGCTGTGATTCCTAGAAGTCAGTTATTCCCTGTGTTTGGATCTGAGCGTCGCCTTTCCTTGCTACGCTCTGCATGCAATATTTCTATTTTAGTGGGTTCAGACTCCCTTTCCAGCATGGTGTTCCGAACCCTCCTCCCTCCCAGCCGTTAACTCAGGTCCAACTTTTCCAGCTCCCACACTTCCTTCCAGAATCCAATCAGCTCCGTCGTTTCTGGTCACGCTGCAGGTCCTTCAGAGTTGCTGGCTGCTCTCTCTCGGCCAGGAAGCAGCAAAAATTGTATCTGTGTTGTTAAAATTTGGGCCAAATCTCTCTTTTCCCTTCCCCTCATTCGCTCGCACCAGCCAGCAAAACAGAACCCTGCAATTAAGCCTTGTCTCTGTTCCAGAGCTGATGCTGGGTGGGGTTTAATGGGAGAAGCCATGTGGGCTGCTGCTGAGCATTATGTGTCGAGGTGTCTTCCAGATTTCTAAGGTACAGCGAGTGTTACCACTAAAATTGCAAGGGAATTATATTCTTCTGGTTTTGCATCTGGCCAAGGAGCGCAGCAAGCCCATTCTGTGCCCTTTGAGGCTTCCTCCAAGACCCATCATTTATCCTCCTGCAAAAGGGAACGAGACGTGCAAGGAGGGGGCTCACCTGGCCCGATCCAAAACAGCCGTTTCCCCCTCAAGTTTTGCAAAACTTTGACGGGGGCAGGGAAAGCGAAGACAAGCCATGGACGACCTCGGCCGGCCAACGCAAACCCGAGGCCAGAGTCTAATTAGTACATTTCTGGGTGTTCCAAAAAGTTCCGTTTAGTGCTTTTGGCAGGAGGTTTTCAAACACTGAACTTCCCCTTTGGCTCCCCTACTCAAAACGGGGGGGGGGGGGAGTCACTTGCCACAGCAGTAGGTTGCAGATGGAGAGAGCTCTCTCCTTTCTCCAGCTCAGCCAGTTCAGAAAGACTCAGGTGGGGAGAGGTGGCAGAGGAATTGAAGGACAGAGCTATGTGGGCACCGTGCCCTGCCCTGCACACCGCTAACAAAGCCTTCTGCCTACAGGTGGGGTGGAGCTTTAGCCCCCCAGCCAGGGCCAGCCCAAGACATTTCATGCAATCACAGAATTGTGGAGTTGGAAGGGATTCCCAGGGGTGATCTAGCCCAACCAACCCCCTACAATGCAGAAATCACAGCTAAAGAATTATCTTCTTCTTTGGCAATCTCTTGTAGCCGAGTAAGATTGTCTTCCATAAACACGGTTTTAACAATGAGTCCGTATGTGACTGTGGAGGCCAATTCTGGACCCACACGTCCTTCCACAGTGGGGACATTGGTTTCTGGGTAGTTGTCTTTTATAACCACTAGGTGGTGACCCCTATGATTCGCAGAATTCATCATGCGAAAGGATGGACTGGATGAATCCCAAGCCGGAATTAAGTTTGCTGGAAGAAATATCAACAACCTCATATATGCAGATGACACAACCTTGATGGCAGAAAGTGAGGAGG
Source organism: Podarcis cretensis (assembly GCF_951804945.1). NCBI lineage: Eukaryota > Metazoa > Chordata > Lepidosauria > Squamata > Lacertidae > Podarcis > Podarcis cretensis. The sequence continues at coordinate 1,600,297 of NC_137178.1, read as the reverse complement.
AATTAAAGAACCTTTTAATGAGGGTGAAAGAGGAGAGCGCAAAATATGGTCTGAAGCTCAACATCAAAAAAACTGAGATCATGGCCACTGGTCCCATCACCTCCTGGCAAATAGAAGGGGAAGAAATGGAGGCAGTGAGAGATTTGACTTTCTTGGGCTCCATGATCACTGCAGATAGTGACAGCAGCCGCGAAATTAAAAGACGCCTACTTCTTGGGAGAAAAGCAATGACAAACCTAGACAGCATCTTAAAAAGCAGAGACATCACCTTGCCAACAAAGGTCCATCTAGTAAAAGCTATGGTTTTCCCAGTAGTGATGTATGGAAGTGAGAGCTGGACCATCAAGAAGGCTGATCACCAAAGAATTGATGCCTTTGTTTGCCTGTCTACTGGGAAGTAAATCCCATGGGATTTACTCCCAGGTAAGGCTGGGGGAGGGATTTGATTCACACTGAAAGGCAAACCTACCTAATTTGCAATTCCCGAAACTATATGCAGAGAGAAACACAGCCGTCCTTTACAACTTGGACTTCTCTGAATTTTGCAGTGAAGTCCTCCAGCTAAATCATGTGTACAGAAATTCATATACTAGGGGAAAGTGTGCATTAAAGTGTATATTACTGAACGTACGAAAATGCATTGCATGGGGGGAAACGGATTGCAAATATTTGTATAGTAACCCAAAATGCATATATGAATGTGAATATTAAGAGAAATTTGCAACAAAATGCAGGCAGAAATCAAAAGGGAGAGAGAGAGAGAGAGAGAGAGAGAGAGAGAGAGAGAGAGAGAGAGAGAGAGAGATGGACCATTGGTCGGATCCAGCAACACTCTCCTGATGTTCTTATGTAGGGTTCCTTCTTAAGAAGCAGTTCCTATTAGAAAACTCATTAGAAACAGACAGTTAAAACCAGGCTACTGCAAATGATTCTGGTGATGAAACCTTTCCTCCGTTTGTCCCAAGTTTTTACTGTTGGATGAAGACAAAAATGGGAAGACCACCTTGTTCTCCCTGCCCTTGCCTATCATAGCAAATAACTGTTTTCAGGGCATCTCACTACACAGATAGTAAAAAGGGTTAATTTGAAGGGAGGTGTGTTTTGCCTCGACCCACCAGGCCTGATTTTCCTCAACAGCCCATTGTAAAAACGATTGTAACTGCACTGTTGAAAAATACGATTCGCTATTAGGCAGTTTGGTTTCCCCTTCATCCCTTCCCCTATATAAAGTTTTAACAGTAATCCTTGCTTGTTTCTTTTTAATATGCTCACATAAACATTTTAAAAATTGGCTCTGGAATCAGGGTAGCCATTCCTCTGTCTCATATATATATCTATATGAATGAACACATAAGACTCTAGCTATCAACATAATTTCTGCAGGGGCTATATGGAAAGATTCAACTTATTCCAGTCCTACCATTGGGGCACATTGATGAAACATCACACAAGCATTTTCAGTACCATCTATACCAGCTTTTGCCCACCTAGTGCTCTCCAGAGGTTTTGAACTACAACTTCCAGAAACCCCACTAAACATTGTGCAATGGTGTGTACCATCGCATCCAGAATACTTTCCGTGTGCTGTTCTACAAAGTCAAGATATTGAAACACAGAAGAACAGTTGGTGGGGGCAGATGCCTTGGTGTCTCTCCACAAAGATGACCGGGTAATTTGGAGTCCCGATATTGAAAAGAAATTTGAGTGGGAAGAATTTTGAATCCTCCGCTGGCAACTTAAGTCAGTGTCACTAAATTACACTGTTGTCTGCAATGGTTCATATACTTTGTGTGTGTGCGTGTGTGTGCGTGTGTGTGTGTGTGTGTATGCATGTCTGTATTTACATCATTTATATAATTTATAACATGGCTAGTGTATAAAATTAAAATTTTCCATCAAGATTGGGTATGGAAACCCAATCTTTTATTTTTGTCACAGCAGCCGGAATAGAGCTGAATAGCTGTATAGCATACATCTGAATGAATGAATTTTTATTGTTTAAGTTCATAACCAACATTCATTTTGACATATTTGATGGACAGATATATTCTGCATTGCTATTTTATGATGCCCTCCTCTTTGCCGCCCCCCACCCCGATGTCAATAAAAGAGCACATTGCCTGAAGTAGTGTTTTCTTTCTTTCTTTCTTTCTTTCTTTCTTTCTTTCTTTCTTTCTTTCTTTCTTTCTTTCTTTCTTTCTTCGGCTCTCCTGTGTTCAAAAATGACCAGGAAGAAAGGAGAGACCCCCCTTTTTTTCCTTTGAGGTGTATCTCCCCAGCTAGCAGCGGTGGAGAACGCAAATCTGTTTGTTGGTCTTGGCTCCGGATTTGGAGCCGTCAAACTCCACGGCGGAGGCAGCGGCAGCAGCAGTTCACATCCAAACTTGCTCCGAGCACCTTGGTTGGCCATTGTTTCTCCAGGCCGACTGGGTCTGAAAAGTGAACCAAAAATCAGCAGTAACAATTCAGCCCAAAGATGAGAGTCTCTTTTGCCATGTGTAGAAACAAAATTGCAGGAAGTGCTGTGGTGGAAAAGACCGATCATCTGTCTAGCGCAACATCCTGTCTCCATCTTGACCTCCTGATGGCAACTTCCTAGATTTTCATGGTCTGCCCACACTCTGGCTTGGCACAGTCTCTCCCGTAAACTAAGTCATGAATGAATTACTGAACAGGCTGGATGTACAGGGAACGTGACGTCATATCCCTCCTCCCCAGAGGTATAGAACTGGTTGCTTTGAAGGGTTGGCACATAAAAGGGAAGATTCAAGACAGAAAAAGAAATTCCTTCATGCCATGCATAGCTAAACTATGGAAGGATATGGAAACCCATTCATAGATGTGATAAAGCTAAACCAGTAAAGGGACCCCTGACCATTAGGTCCAGTCGTGGCCGACTGTGGGGTTGCAGCGCTCATCTTGCTTTACTGGCCAAGGAAGCCGGCGTTTGTCCTCAGACAGCTTCCGGGTCCTGCAGCCAGCATGACTAAGCCGCTTCTGGCGAACCAGAGCAGCGCACGGAAATGCCGTTTACCTTCCCACTGGAGCGGTACCTATTGATCTACTTGCACTTTGATGTGCTTTCGAACTGCTAGGTTGGCAGGAGCTGGGACCGAGCAACAGGAGCTCACCCCGTCGCGGGGATTCGAACCGCCGACCTTCTGATTGGCAAGTCCTAGGCTCTGTGGTTTAACCCACAGCGCCACCCATGTCCCAACAGGCCTTCAAACCATGGCAGATGTTTGCTTGGGGCAGTCAGTTGAACCTGGCCTTGCTGCTCTCCACTCTCTCAGAATTGAAAATGGTGGATTGGACCTACTTGATTCAAACAGAAGGCCACAGACTTGGACCTGTTGGCTCAGTGGTAGAGGACACATTGGGTCTGCACAGGTTCATTCTCTGGTATCTCCTGTTAAGAAGGATCAGGTAGCTGTGATGGAAATGTTCTCTCTCTCTTGGTCTGAAAGCAATTGTCCATCAGAGTATTTTTTTTAAAAAAATAATATTTATTACTTTTAAAGCTTACAAAAAAGAAAAGGAAGAAAAAAGACAAAAGAACAAAAAAGATCAAAAAAGAGAAAAAACAATACAATACATAAACAATACAAAACACAACCTTAACAAATTAAACTAACACAATAAACTAAACCAAACAAAACAAAAACAATTTAAAAACATACATCATACCTTTTCCATATTCTATCTTTCATTCCCTTGTATCATTGACCTCCTCTCACCTCCCTCTTTGTATTCCACTTCCATTAACTGTTTCAGCAATTCCTTTCCAACTTTCTCTATTTTCTATCATATAAATGTCTTAACATATTTTTAATCTTATTTCCATTAAAATTAGTATACTTATTTAAGCTTAACTCCTTATAGCATTTCAGCTAAAGCCATAAAATTTCCTTCCAACATTTTTCTATCACTCATTAATTTTACAATATTTCTATATATAGACTTTAAATTTCCAATCTTCTTCCACCATCTCCTCTCCCCAGTCTCGGACTCTGCCAGCCACTTCCGTCAACTCCATACAGTCCATCAACCTGGAGATCTTATGTCTGAGGCTCTTAACTCTTTTCCACGTCCCTTCTGCCAGTCTTCTTCATATTCTTTGATGCTAAAGAGCAGATCTCGGGGAAACTCCAATCCAACGATACTTTTATTCCTTGTCCATCAGAGTAGACCATACTGGGACAGAATGTGTAGCTCCCCAAATTCTTGTGTTTGGTGGATGCTCCTGAAGAGCAGGTGAGCGATCTCATGAACACTCAAACAAATGCCTAAGCAACAGTGGCATAGCAAGGGTTGCTGGTGCCCAGGGTGGGGAAAGTGTTTTGCCCTCTGGTGGACTGGGCAGCTGGGTTGAGGGCACTTGATTGTGCCCCATCAAAGAATTGCACCTGGGGCCCCACACTCTATGCCTCTTCTGATCCGAACCACTGGATTCCAATTACAAGAAAGGTGATTCCAACTAAACATTAAGAAGAACTTTCTGATGTTGTTGTTGTTTAGTCGTTTAGTCGTGTCCGACTCTTCGTGACCCCATGGACCAGAGCACGCCAGGCACTCCTGTCTTCCACTGCCTCCCGCAGTTTGGTCAGACTCATGTTTGTAGCTTCGAGAACACTATCCAACCATCTTGTCTTCTGTCGTCCCCTTCTCCTTGTGCCCTCCATCTTTCCCAACATCAGGGTCTTTTCCAGGGAGTCTTCTCTTCTCATGAGGTGGCCAAAGTATTGGAGCCTCAGCTTCACGATTTGTCCTTCCAGTGAGCACTCAGGGCTGATTTCCTTCAGAATGGAGAGGTTTGATCTTCTTGCAGTCCATGGGACTCTCCAGAGTCTCCTCCAGCACCATAATTCAAAAGCATCAATTCTTCGGCGATCAGCCTTCTTGATGGTCCAGCTCTCCCTTCCATACATCACTAACTTTCTGATAGTGAGCTCCATTCGATGACTACCTCGAGGACTCCCTCAGAAGCTGGTGGCCTCTCCTTCCTTGGAGGTTTTTAAGCAGAGGTTGGATGGCCATTTGTCAAGGATTTGTTAGCTGAGTTTCCTGCACTGCAGGGGGTTGGGCTAAATGACCCTTGGGTGCAGGATCCCTTCCAACTCTACAATTCTATGAATCTGAGTCCTAGTGCTATGAGTGTGGGAGAAATGTTTCTTTAGTTACCTATGTTCTGCAGACCCTGCATAATTACATACTGTATTTTTCACCCCATAAGACGCACCTGACCGTAAGATGCACCTAATTTTTAGAAGAGGAAAACAAGAAAAAAAAATATTCTGAACAAAACAGTGGGTGTATGATTTTTGTGGTTCATACTGTGACCACAGACATGTGATTTGACGGTGAATTTGGGGTGACCCAGTGCAAAAATCCTGAGGATCCATGTGGATCCGTGCTTTGTAACCACGTTTTTGCGCCATTGCGGCCCCACGAAACAGTGGATGCGTGATTTTTTTTGGTGCAGGCTGTAGCCATGAACATGCTATGTGATGTGATGGTGAATTTGGGGTGACCCAATGGGTGACCCACCTCAACCTAGAAACTCTCCTCTTTTTCTTTCCAACATCCTTTTTTTCATCTCTGGGAAGCTCTCAGAATTTCCTCCCTTAATCTTGTGTCTTCTCTCTCTCTCTCTCTCTCTCTCTCTCTCTCTCTCTCTCTCTCTCTCTCTCTCTTTCTCTCTCTCTCTCTCACCAGGCTGTCCCCAGGGAACATGCAACCAAGATGCTTCCTAGATCAAGAAAAGTTTCTAGCTGGTGGCTGGCAGTCTGGCTGAGATTCTTCCCAGATGCCTTGGTGGCTGGACCCTCAAAATTAGACCCCTTGTGCAATGTCCCATCATCGTTTGCTTCACCCCCGCTAGCTGGCAGATTCCATTGCAGTGTTTGGGTGTAGCTGAGATGCTCAGGAAAGCCCGGCCAAGACTAGTATTTAGAGCAGCCATTTCTCATCACGTCTCCTCCTTCCTGTGCCCTCTGACTGCCCTTTTGGCAGCTGAGCTCCAGTGACTGACACTTGCCCACACGAGCTGCCCATTTGTTTGGGTTACGGAGGCTGCTGTCGACTTTATTCCTGGATCGCTTCCCTTGGGAACCGTGGGTCATTTCCTGGCCTGCGGTGTTCCTAAACAGCTAGCACAAGGGAATGACACACACCTGTTGCCCGGCAGCTGTGCAAGGCCCTGGGCTGACTAACGCCGCTGTTGCAACACACTTTTTTGTGTAGATGGTGGGTGAAGAAAATGCCGTAAATAAATGCACAGCATCCCTAGACTCATCCTGGCATCATTTGTCTGCAAAAGGAAGTGGCTGAGAGAGAGCAGCTCTCTGGCTTGGCTTTCTCTAGCCTTGTCTGTGGCGATTTTCTTTAGTCATGTGGTCTTTTCTGTAGATATATGTCTGTGGGATTTTTAGAATTATAGGAAGATGCCTGATACCAGGCGCCAGCAAACTTTTAAAGCAGGGGGCCGGCCCACTGTCCCTCAGACCTTGTGGGAGGCCGGAGTATTTTTGGGGGGAGGAAATGAACAAATTTCTATGCCCCACAAATAACCCAGAGATGCATTTTAAATTAAAGCACACATTCTACTCATGTAAAAACATGCTGATTTCTGGACTGTCCACGGGCCGGATTTAGAAGGCGATTGGGCCAGATTCGGCCCCCGGGCCTTAGTTTGCCTACCCATGCCTTATAGCCAGCGGTTCTCAACCTGTGGGTCCCCAGATGTTGTTGGACTACAACTCCCATCATCCCTGAGCTCTATCCTTGCTAGCTAGGGGTAATGGGAGTTGTAGTTCAACAACATCTGGGGACCCACAGGTTGAGAAAGGCTGCCTTATACTGACTCAGCTCTTGTCTCCACCGAGCTCAGCAGCCCCCAAACCCTTTCAGCCACTGCCTCCTCACTGACTCATCTGCAGAGCCCCCTACCCCATTAAAACATTATTCAGAATACACTAACCACTAGGCCACACTGACTCCCTGCTTGAACTGGACTGAATCAGGGCTACCTGTGCCATGACAGGAGCCTGATAAGGATGGGCAAATCTCTCCATTTGACTTTCTCATTTCTCCTCTTTCAATTCCCCATATTTCCATATCAGTTTGCTATTAAAAAAAAATTAAAATCTCATGAAAATTCATCACGGTTTTAGTGCTAATCGCTCTTAAATTTATATGCAATTCCTCCAAACCTACAACTTTTGGGGACAACCAATTTCCCTGATTTTCACTAGCATATGCATTTTTATGCACACTTAACTTGGCTGAGGAACAACATTGCAAAATTCGGAGAAGTGGACGGCTGCGTGTCAGTTTGCGAATTGTTTTAGAAAGTGCGAATTAGGGAGGTTTACTTTTAAATGTGAATGGAATCAGATTTCTTCCCCGTCTCTAGCACTTGACTGAAACTAAACAGAACAACAAAGAAGTGAGTTTTTATTTTTATTTTACTGGAAATGGGGAAGCAGCCCTACCTAATACGTTCAGTATCTCACCAGCAGCCATTTCCATTCTCAGAACCAGAACTGATTTGATCAGTTTTATGAAAGGGGGTCTGAGAAAATGCCCTGAGCCCCATAGCAGACAGAGGTTCATTCTTGACCTCCCGCCTGTCAGTTCAGCATCAGTTCAGAATGCCACCAGTAGAGGGCAGCCGTGAGACGCCAGTCACCAGAAGACATCGACACATATATGTAATATGGAAACTTTTAAAAATCTCTTTTTTAAATGGTTGATCTGCTGCTCTTGATATTTATGGCGTGTGAGGCATAAGCAGGGGGTGGGGAGGAGAAATGGAACATACGATTTAGCCATGTCTCGAATCTAGCAAAAAGAGGTGTTGGCTCATATGAGAGACCATCACCCTGGAAATGCATCTGCTCGGCCAAACGACTCACCATTTCCCACAAACATTTTGTGTCAGGCGGAAAGGCCTCCTCTTTTCAATGTTGTCTCCATTCGCTTGACTACATTATTTCTGTGGTGCCCTGCTTTCATGTTTTGAAAGAAAGAAAGTCCCTTTTTCACGCTGCACGGAGTTGAACGATGGAACTCACTGCCACTTGATGGCCACCACTTTGAAAGAGGGCTAGACATATCCATGAAGGAAGAGGGGGCTGTCGATGGCTGTCAGCTGTGATGGCTCTTCTCTGCCTCCTCAGTCGGAGGCGGCAAAGGCTTCTGAATCCCAGTTGCTGGAAAACGCAGGAGAGGAGAGTCGCTCTGGTGCTCGGATCCTGATTCCGGGTTTCCAAGAAGAGGCATCTGGTGAGAGGCCACTGTGAGAACAGCCCTGAGATCTACGGGTATAGGGCGGTGGACAAATTTAATAAATAATAAAAATAACACTAACCGGAGGCTGGCTTAGATGGGTCATTGGCCCAGCAGGCTCTTCTTAGGTACTTTTGTGAATGAGCAGCATATAAATACTATTTCTATATTAATTGGTAGCAGGCACTTTCTCATTTATTCTGTGAACTGCCCTGAGACCCCTGGGTATAGGGCGGTATATAAATTCAAATTCAAATCCATCTGCCCCTCACTTCCCTCTACGGCATGTGCAGAAATCACCTTCTTGACCATATAACACCGGTCTTGAAAGACCTACATTGGCTCCCAGTACGGTCCGAGCCCAATTCAAAGTGTTGGTGCTGACCTTTAAAGCCCTAAACGGCCTTGGCCCAGTATACCTGAAGGAGCATCTCCACCCCCATCGTTCATTCCAGACACTGAGGTCCAGCTTCGAGGGCCTTCTGGCAGTTCTCTCACTGCGAGAAGCCAAGTTACAGGGAACCAGGCAGAGGGCCTTCTCGGTGGTGGCACCCGCCCAGTGGAACGCCCTCCCACCAGATGTCAAAGAGAAAAACAACTACCAGACTTTAAGAAGACATCTGAAGGCAGCCCTGTTTAGGGAAGCTTTTAATGTGTGACATGTTAATGTATTTTTAATCTTTGTTGGAAGCCACCCAGAGTGGCTGGGGAAACCCAGGCAGATGGGTGGGGTACAAATAATAAATTATTATTATTATAAAGAACAGCCACTGAAACCTATCCAGAGGGAGGAAGAAGATCACATCATGTGTGTCTTTCAGAGAAGTTTCTACTGCAGCCTGAGGCCCCAGTTCGCTACAGGGGATCAAAGTGTCACTCCTACGTGAATCCCTACTTTCAGATTGGCTGTTTGCCCTCAGAGAGGCATTGTGGTGTAGTGGTTAAGAGCAGTGGACTTGTAATCTGGTGAACCGGGTTCACTTCCCTGCTCCTCCACCTGCAGCTGCTGGGTGACCTTGGGCCAGTCACACTTCTCTGAAGTCTCTCAGCCCCACTCACCTCACAGAGTGTTTGTTGTGGGTGAGGAAGGGAAAGGAGAATGTTAGCTGCTTTGAGACTAAGTTTAGTGATAAAGCGGGATATCAAATCCAAACTCTTCATCTTCTCAGTAGCAGCAGCTTCATTGGGCCGCAGACAGCCATGTTTTATTCCGCGCCACTGTGTTAGACTGCTTCAAAAGTGATCGCTGGTCAGTTGGGGCTGCCCATGTGACAAAAGAATGAATGAGAAGAGGTCACAGCGATGAGGGGGAAACCATGTCAGCGAACAGCGTTGGAAACTTGCACACAATTTAGTTAAACAAATATCCTCCCCACCCAGAAAGCATTCCTACAATGCACAGCATCACTGTTTGTGCTCCAACATGCAAGGAGGACACACCATAATATTGCAATCCAGTGCAGGAATTATGGTGCTGGAGGAGACTCTTGAGAGTCCCATGGACAGCAAGAAGATCAAACCTCTCCATTCTGAAGGAAATCAGCCCTGAGTGCTCACTGGAAGGACAGATCCTGAAACTGAGGCTCCAATACTTTGGCCACCTCAGGAGAAGAGAAGACTCCCTGGAAAAGACCCTGATGTTAGGAAAGATGGAGGGCACAAGGAGAAGGGGACAACATAGGACGAGATGGTGGGACGGTGTTCTCGAAGCTACAAACATGAGTCTGACCAAACTGCGGGAGGCAGTGGAAGACAGGAGTGCCTGGCGTGCTCTGGTCCAGGGGGTCACAAAGAGTCAGACACGACTAAATGACTAAACAAGCAGGAAGCCACACTATGGACCTGAGCTTCTTTTCCGCTGCTCCAACGGGCAGGACCCGAACCAACCGACTCACGTTATAAGAAAGGGTATTCTGACTATAGATTTGGAAGAGCTTCCTGGTGTTCAGAGCTGTTTGATGGTGGAATAAACCACCTGGGAAGATGGTGGACTTTACTTCATCCTTCACTGGTGGTTGGGTAGCCATCAGCTGTGATGCTTGCATTGCAAGGGGTTGGACTAGATGGACTTGGAGGTCCTTTGCAACTCTACAATTCAAGGATTTTGTGACCTGAGCTAGAGCACAAAGTGTGCAGCTCTGCTTCACCGGGTTGTGCTCTTTGCACATTTAAAAGCGCAAGGAAACACCTCATAATTTCTCCTTTTCTCTCTCTCTACACTGTAAAAAAATATACCACCGAGCCAGCAACTGGCATCTTGGCACAATCTTACAGAAGGACTTTAATATAAAGGAGGAAGCTTGCAGACCTGAGGAGGGGAGGTTGCCAAGAGATCTTGCCTGGGGAGGAAATGGCAAGGAAGGGTCTCCAGGCGTTGTCTGCATGGCGCCCTCCTCACCTTTCCCTGTCACCCTTTTTATTCCACTGTCGACACGTCTCCCTGCCCGGGTCTCTCTTTCAGGGCCAGCGCGTGCTCCGCTCGCTTTCCCTCCGGCTTGGGCCTGACCCCGTTCGTCTGGCAGCCCGAGGAAAGGGAATGAAATTTGTTCGGAGCCGCCGGGAGTTACTTGAGGGACCGCCCGCGGCGTGAGCTGGCTCTCCTCCTGGCCTGGATGGGGGCCTCCCATTCATGAAAGAACGAGGAGGTGACACTTAATCACCGGCTTGACAAGCCCTCTTCCAAGCCTCCGAGAAAATAAATGAGCAAAAGGAGAGATATTCTGAGAAATAATTGCGGCCTCCCTTTGGCCAGGCATTGTCGAGGAGGTATTTTTAGATCGGCAGAATTGCAGCCGACTTTGCTCAGAAAGGCTGTCGAAAAAGCCTGTGCAGGCTGAGGGCATTGCAAAGGACAGAGGAGAGGAGCTGGCTGGGTGGGTGGGGGGACAAGTTGGGCAAGCAGCTATCCTCAGGGTGACCTCCCCGGGCAGGCAGAGATTGCTCTCCTGCTTCCTCAGAAGCAAGGCCAAGTTCAAGGTGTTATTTAGTCATGTCCACCTCTTCCTGACCCCCTGGACCAGAGCACGCCAGGCCCTCCTGTCTTCCACTGCCTCCCACAGTTTGGTCAAACTCATGTTAGCAGCTTTGAGAACACTGTCCCACCATCTCGTCCTCTGTTGTCCCCTTCTCCTTGTGCCCTCCATCTTTCCCAACATCAGGGTCTTTTCCAGGGAGTCTTTTCTTCTCATGAGGTGGCCAAAGTATTGGAGCCTCAGCTTCAGGATCTGTCCTTCCAGTGAGCACTCAGGGCTGATTTCCTTCAGAATGGATAGGTTGGATCTTCTTGCAGTCCATGGGACTCTCAAGAGGTGTGATGGGTAATAATATAGAGAGACTGAGAGGCCCGGTCTCAGAGAAGACCTGGCTGTCATCCAGCAGCAGCAATTAAAGGCAGCGGGGTGAAAAGGAGGTGAAGTTCACTGAGCTGCAAAACCGGATCATTTCCTTCCTGAACCACAACTGGGCCAGGTCTGGGGGTCCCTCTGCTCCCCCAGCCCTGATTCTGCCTTCCCCTCTGCCCCAACTAAGGCCGGCCTCTTTGCAGCCACAGGTCTCCTGGGCTTATATGGCCTGACCTGACGCTACCCTGCCCCCCCTGGAATGTCATCGCCCCCTCGCCGCAACTACTGGTAGGCTTATCTCCACAATCCTCCTCCTTCTCTTCTCTTTGCCATTTACACCAGAAGGGCTTCAGATCACTTTTAAAAAAAATGATGAAGAGCTGAGGGCTGTTTTTTCTTTTAGCGCTGCCCATTTTATCTCTGCTTCCAGGCACAGCGTGATATGGCTGCCCCATGGCAAAAAGACCCAGATCTGCATTTGATTCAAATGGCAGCATGGAAGGAAAATAGTTGATAGCAGTGCTTTTTTTCTGGGTGGACGCAGGGGTATTCATACCCCTCAACATTTTGTGAATCTTTGTACTTTTGTCCATTTACTGTTTTTATTTTTCCCCATTTGAACTATAAAATGGTGATTTTCTTGAGTCAAAATGAGAGCACCCCTAAACATTATGTTTAGGAAAAAAGCACTGGTTGATAGTGTAGCTCCCCCCCCCCCCACCTCTCTCTCTCTCTCTCTCTCTCTCTCTCTTAATATATATTTATATTAGTTTTTTAACATATCATTTTCAACAATTATTAAACATACTTTGATATCTTATACAATTTTTTTTACTTCATCAATCACATCTGAAAATTTTCCAATCTTATCCACTTAATATACATTTCTTACTTTCACTATTACATTTAAATATCATGACTAATATCTCTCTTCTTTCTCTTCTTTGCAATATTTCATATATTCCTCCTTACAAAACTTCTTGTAGTTCTACTAGCGTAATTTGTTGATTACAGTTGCTCTTCAAATAATTCATATACTTCTTCCAATCTTCTGTGAATCTCTGGTCCCGCAGGTTTTGAATCCTTCCTGTCATTTTGTCCAATTCTGCATAGTCCATTAATTTTGTCTGCCATTCTTCTTTTGCCATCACTCTCTCTCTCTCTCTCTCTCTCTCTCTCTCTCTCTGTGTGTGTGTGTGTGTGTGTGTGTGAGAGAGAGAGAGAGAGAGAGAGAGAGAGAGAGCGTGTAGAGCAGAGCCACAAATGTTGTCTGGGTTGAAGCATCAGAGAGTGACATTGATGCTCTCACCTGCCAGCCAATCCACGATGAGACCAGGCTGCCCCCCCACCCCCATCCCCAATAGGTCCAAAGTGGTTCTGTTTTCACTTTTGTTGACCGGTCCCACCCCACCTGGGGAGACAGATGCCCCTTCCTTCTCCCCTCCCCCCTCATCTTGCTTATTCCAAATGGGAGAGCCTTCTCTGTGCCTCTCTGCCCAGGACAGCTGTGTTGGCTCCCTTATGTGGCCCTCATGTGCTCCTTGATGGCCCAACGCGCAACTCTGATCTGCAAGTCTATAAAAAAGTGACATGAGAACCTTCTTTCCCATGATCCTGTGATAAGGTTATAAATACTGGTGTTTGCTTTTTCACAATTCAGATCTTGGTTCCGCTGTTACTTTTTGTGGGGTAGGGCGCAGGGGGGAAAGCGGAATTAGACATGGAGAACTAAAACCAGAGAAGTAAATAACCCTGTGCTGCAGAAAAGGAAGTGAGATATTTCCTTATATTACTGGGGAAGGACACGCAGTGTTAACCTCCAGGCATATTACTCTTAAGTAAGAATCACAGAGTTCAGAAAAAAGCCCTGGTGGCTAGCGCAATGTCTACGCATGCTCTGCACAGAAGTAAAAATCACTGAGTTCAAGAGAACGAAAAGCAGTCAGGGAATTACAGTTAATAACTTTGTGCTGTGGAAAAGGAAGTGAGATCCTTCCTTCTCTTACTGTTCATGTCTGAGCATATGTCCTCACAAGTAAGAATCACTGAGTTCAAGAGTAAGCCTTGTTATCTGGAAGCTACCTTTGCAATAAAGAGCGTGATGTCAAAGAAACCCTCTGGAGCAAAGAGGTTGTGTTTGTGTGCATGTGCGTCTATGCAAACGTACATTGAGGGGGTGCTGAACCCGGGGGAATGAAAGCCTAGTTTTGCCAAGAGAAAGGGAGATCTGCACTTTGGAATGACTGCAATTCTGATAATCTTTCCTAGGGATTGACACAACATGTTTTCTCAGATGAGTTCTGTTGGACTTCCTCCCAGTCCCAGGTAGCAACAGAAACACATAAGAAGAGCCCTCCTGGATCAGGCCATTGACTCGTCTATTCCATCATCCTAGTCTCACAGTGGCCAATAAGATACCTTTGCAAAACCCACAAGCAGGATTTGAGCACAAGCGCAACTCTCCCCTCCTGCCATTTTGGAAGTATTACTGCCTCCAGCCATGAAGGCAGAGCAATTCCTCCTTCTCTCTGTCACCCAATAGCATTTCTCTGGTTTCTCCACGCGGAGGACCTGCCACTTGTTTGTTCTCCCTCTTGCTTCAAACATAGCCAAAGAAACCTCTTTTAAAATTATTTTTAACCTCTCTGAGCTCATTCTGAACCCACCTGAGCTTCACCTTGCAGCTGTTGGCTACACGTCCTCTTTTGTGATTTCCCCATTCCTTCCATTTCTTATACATGTCCTTCTTAAATCTCACCTCATCTATCCTTATGCAGCCACACTGGTTTCCTTAGATGCCTCCAACATCTTCTAGCAAGATCTGAATGGCCAATGGTACTCCAGACCTGCCCTAATACCTTGATGGTTGCCAACTTTCTCCTAGACACAGGACTCTAGTGTCATTTATACCATTTGCTTGAGTGATGGGGTCTCCCTGGTGGTAAACCCTTCCTTCCTTCCTTCCTTCCTTCCTTCCTTCCTTCCTTCCTTCCTTCCTTTTTGAGAAGGCAAGATTTGAAGTTGCTGCCACCTTGTTCAGCTCCTGATGACGTGATTTTCTCCAATGGGTGTTACCACCGATGTAGAGGTCCCATGGACTGCAAGAAGATCAAACCTCTCCATTCTGAAGGAAATCAGCCTTGAGTGCTCACTGGAAGGACAGATCCTGAAGCTGAGGCTCCAATACTTTGGCCACCTCATGAGAAGAGAAGACTCCCTGGAAAAGACCCTGATGTTGGGAAAGATGGAGGGCACAAGGAGAAGGGGACGACAGAGGACAAGATGGTTGGACAGTCTTCTCGAAGTGATCAACATGAGTTTGACCCAACTGCGGGAGGCAGTGGAAAACAGGAGTGCCTGGCGTGCTCTGGTCCAGGGGGTCATGAAGAGGCGGACACAACTAAATGACTAAACAACAACAAGAGACAAAGGCGTACAAGACCTAGGTGGGAAGGGTTGTTTGACAGTGGAACAGACTTCCTCGGAAGGTGGTGGACTCTCCTTCATTGGAAGTTTTTAAGCAGAGTTGAGATTCCTGCATTGTGGGGTGGTGAATGCTTCCCTCTATGAGGGAGCCTTCCCAGACCTGCTGAAAGAGGCGGTTATTAAACCGCTTCTTAAAAAACCATCTTTAGATGCGGCCAATATGGCCAACTATCGCCCAGTCTCAAATCTTCCATTCTTGGGCAAGGTGATTGAGAGAGTGGTTGCTGAACAACTTCAGGCATGCCTGGAAGAAGCGGACCATTTGGATCCCTTCCAGTCTGGATTCAGGCCTCATCATGGGACTGAAACTGCCCTGGTCGCACTGGCTGATGATCTCCGGTGGGCTAGGGACAAAGGTGAAAGCTGTTTCCTAGTTCTGCTGGATCTCTCAGCAGCCTTTGATACCATCAACCATAACATCCTTCTGGACCGTCTTGAGGGGCTGGGAGCTGGGGGCACTGTCATACAGTGGTTCCGCTCCTTCCCCCTGGGCCGTGTTCAGAAAGTGGTGGTGGGGGATGAGTGTTCAGACCCCTGGGCTCTCACTTGTGGGGTGCCTCAGGGTTCTGTCCTCTCCCCCATGCTTTTCAACATCTACATGCAGCCGCTGGGAGAGATCATCAGGGGCTTTAGATTGGGTGTCCATCAATATGATACCCAGCTCTACCTCTCTTTCAAATCAGAACCAGTGAAGGCGGTGAAGGTCCTGTGTGAGTGCCTGGAGGCAATTGGAGGGTGGATGGCGGCTAACAGATTGAGGTTGAATGCTGACAAGACAGAAGTACTGTTTTGGGGGGACAGGAGGCAGGTGGGTGTGGAGGACTCCCTGGTCCTGAATGGGGTAACTGTGCCCCTAAAGCCCAGCCAGATTGGCGGGGTATAAATAATAAATTATTATTATATCATTATATATTATTATTGCAGGGAGTGGGACTGGATGACCCTCAGGGTACTTTCAAACTCTACAATTCTATGATTCTACGACTCTGACCCAGACTTCCTTTGTGGAGGCGCTCCAACCCAGTTTCTCTGACCATTTCTCTGATGCCCTGCACTGAAGCAGGGAAGAGAAGGGAGGAACAGCCCCACTTTCCAGAATATTTCCAAGGTCCCTGCCCTTCTGTGAGGCATAAACTGTTGTTGTCTCGTGGGCTGGTGACTGACGAGTGCCCCAAACAGGCCAGTATGAGATCCACAAGTCACATGGGCACGTCATGTTTATTTCTATGACTCCCACTGTGACTCTAAAAGGGTGGAAAAAGATCGATGGCAGTAGGTCATTCATCTGGCCACCACTCCAAATTGGGTCACAGCAGGCTTGTTCCATGCTCTGTGATCCCAGAGGGTTTGCCCGGGACACTCCACGATGGGATGGTTTGCGACTCATCCCATGGGGAGCAGGGATTCCACTGGCCCATCACACATTGCAGGGATGACCACAATTTTCCTGACTTGTTCTGAACCCAAAATTCCCCACTTCTTGTTCCATGACCTCTTGCCCTGCTCAATGAAAAACAAACTCTCTTGCATGGTGACGACAATGTACAATATTTTCCTATCAAAGTGCATACGTGCTACATTCCCTCTCTTGGAGTGAACCCAATGGGTTCCCTTTTGCTCCGTGCAGCAAATGGGAGTGAAAACTGGGAAAAACCAAGCAGGTCAAGGGGGCTGAGGGAAAAAGAATAAGAAGCTGTGTGAGAAAGTTAGAAGTTAAAAATGTAAGAACATAAGACGAGCCTGCTGGATCTAGCCAAGGGCCCATCTAGTCCTGCACCCTCCTCACACGGTTGCCAACCAGATGCTCATTATGGGATACCCTCAAGAAGGAGCTGAGCACAAGAGCTCTCTCTCTCCTCGCTCCTGTGGTTTCTATCAACTGATATTCCGAAGCCTTGCTGCCTCCAGCTGTGGAGACACAGCAGAGCCATCGTGGCTGGAAGCCACGGAGAGCCCTCTTCTCCACAAAATTGTCTGATCCTCTTGAAAGCCAGTGTGGTGTAGTGGTTAAGAGCAGTGGACTCGTAATCTGGTGAACTGGGTTCGCTTCCCCGCTCCTTCACATGCAGCTGCTGGGTGACCATGGGCCAGTCACACTTCTCTGAAGTCTCTCAGCCTCACTCACCTCACAGAGTGTTTGTTGTGGGGGAGGAAGGGAAAGGAGAATGTGATGGCCTGGGATTCGGACTCAGAAGCTGAACCTGAGGAATCCCAGCCTGCACAGGAATCCCCGCCTCCAGAACCAGCTGAGCCGGGGCCTGACCTGTGCTGGATCCTCAGGTGCAGACACCAGCTGACTCTGCTCTGGCTCCTGAGGTGATGGAGGACCCATTGCCTGCAGGTGCTCCACTCTCAGCCCCGTCACAGCTAAGGTTGCCTCTGGGTCCGGTAACCCTCCAGCCTCTCCTGAGCTGCAGAGGCTCAGGGCAGAGAGGCAGAGGGAACTAAGTTCCTACAGGAGGAGTGCTTGCCTCCAGGCCAGGAGAGGTGAGTCACCTGTGGACCGGGGCCACCCTATGCCTCGGGGCAGATAAAAGCCAGCCAGTCCCAGTCCCAGGTTGCGGGAGCAACGTTGTTGCTAGCCTGTTCCTGCCTGCACCCTGTCCTGCTCTCCTGCCAGAGTTCCCCGCCTTGGACCCAACTACAGCTTTGACGGACTGCCTCCATACTGCACCATCGACCTCGGACTGGACTCAGACCTTGCCTCTCGGTTAGCCCCCGGGACCAGCACAGAGAATGTTAGCCGCTTTGAGACTCCTTTGGGTAGTGATAAAGCGGGGTATCAAATCCAAACTACTCTTCTCTTTTTTTAAAGCCATCTTTTCCTACTCCAGAAAAATAGCTGGCAGATTTCAATGGAAGCTGGAAGAGTTTCCATAAGTTGAGCACACTTTTCTCAGGGAGGTTCTGCACACTTCTAGCGAGAGGGAGGCCAGGATGCTGACCTGTGACATCTCCATCCTGAAGAGCTGTGGAAGGGTCTCCCTCTGGAGGTAGTGGGATCTCCTTCCTTGGAGGTTTTTAAGCAGAGGTAGAAGGGCCGCCAGCCATGGATTCCTGAGATTCCTGCACTGCACTAGGTGACCCTCAGGGTCCCTTCCAAATCTACAATACGGTAATCTTTATTGACATTGCCCCATACAGAACCATGAACTTGAAAATCTACATCAGACATTCAGAAACCAACAAGCCTGCTATCCCAGCTATCCCAGCCTGGTTAGCCCCCTACAAACTCTGATACCCCATAATTAAATACAATATACTCCCATAGAGACTACCTTAAAAGGTAAAGGGACCCCTGACCATTAGGTCCAGTTGTGGCCGACTCTGGGGTTGCGGCGCTCATCTCACTTTATTGGCCGAGGGAGCCGGCGTACAGCTTCCGGGTCATGTGGCCAGCATGACTAAGCCACTTCTGGCGAACCAGAGAAGTGCACGGAAACACCGTTTACCTTCCCGCCGGAGTGGTACCTATTTATCTACTGCTAGGTTGGCAGGAGCAGGGACTGAGCAATGGGAGCTCACCCCGTCATGGGGATTCAAACCACTGACCTTCTGATCGGCAAGTCCTAGGCACTGAGTTTAAAACCAAAATCGCATTTGAATAGAAACTGTTTCTCAGGCAGCTAGTCCTAGTCTTTATAACCCCCCTGTACCTTCTTCCAGAAGGCAGAAGCTGAAAGAGATCATTTCCGGGGTGCGCACTATCCTGCGCTATCTCTGCAGCTTTCTTATGGCATGATTCTATGAGTCTAAATTAGTTCACAACAGTGAGTACTGGAGAGTGAGAAAGATCATCGTGGCTGCCATTGCAAAGAGTCTAGACTAGCCCTACCCAAAGACCCATGTCTTGGGCACCACAGTTGGATATCGACAAGCTGTTTCTGAAAGTGCTGTGATTCCTGCATGGCAGCGGGTTGGACTAGATGACCCTCGGGGTCTCTTCCAACTCTACCATTCTATGATTCTGTGACATGGAGTTCACACAAGTCCTGTGGCCTTCTGTCCACCACCCACTTCCTCTTGTGGCCGCGGCATTTTGCAGCGAGGCAGCTGAGGCCTCGTCCTTAGCTTAGCCCAGGGAGCCCTTTTTTACTGTGGGGGTGCAGTTGGCGCTGGACCACATATCAGTGAAAGAATGAAGCTCTTGCTTTGCATAATGTATTTATCTTGGAGATCGTGGTTTTCTTCAAGCTATCCAAGAATCCAAGTGCTGAAACTCACACTAAGTCAACAGCACTTATAGTAATGAAATAAATTCTTTTGAGGAATCCAGCAGGAGGAGTTGACGAGGGCTTCTGAGCCGCTTGTTTTTCTTAAAATTCTCTCTTTCTTGCAAACCGGCATTGTCTGTGATTCTTGGATGTGGCCGGCATGAGGGGAAAGTGCAAAGTCTACACTGGAGTTTATTTAGTCTGCCTGCCTGGAGCAAAGGCAAATAGGATGCTTAATAAAAGATTTCCTTTTGCGGGAGACCCTGCAAATTGCAGATACTGAGATAAGCGGCCTCTGCAGTGGAAGGTAGAATTCCACAACGAAACAGGGATGACCTTCCCCAGCCCAAGCCGAGAGGAATATATCTTGAGCGGTCGGTTAACCACAGCCCTGACTTCGAAGCCGCGAGAATCGAAAGCTTAAACAGTTCCTAATTGTACTGTAAAACTCAAAGGAAAATATTTTCAATACTCTGTCCTCTTTAATCTAAACATGATTTAATTTCAACTGCGCTGCTCGCCCTATGCCACCAAGAAACTCAAATTTGTATTTCATAACCGTTCGTCAGCCTACCGGAGATGGATTTCAAAGCAGGGGGCAGATTCGGACGGTCTGGGAGCAAGCGATGGAGGAATGCTGACTTTTCCAAGGATGGAAGACCAAAGGCGAGGTTCCCACATGGGATGACGGAAGTTGCCATGCCCCAGGCTGAGATGGTTCCCCCATCCAGCCCTGTGCACACAAGCCAAGAGTGGCCTTCTGCAACCACCGCAACCTGATCCTTTTCCCTGGACGCCCCAGGGATGAACATTGGGACCTTCAGGGATGGGACCATTGATTGCTACTTGCCATGATGGCTCTGCTCTGCCTCCACAGCAGGAAGAAGCAATGCTTCTGAATCTCAGTTGCTGGAAACTTCAGGATTCCTCCTGAGCTGAAGAACAGATAAATATTAACTGTTTGAGGTTTGTCCCATTTTTCCTGCACAACAACCTAGAGAGGAAGGTTAACTTAAGACTGGGCCCAAGCCACAGTGAGATCTATGTTGTTGTTGTTGTTTAGTCATTTAGTCGTGTCCGTCTCTTTGTGACCCCCTGGACCAGAGCACGCCAGGCACTCCTGTCTTCCACTGCCTCCCGCAGTTTGGTCAAACTCATGCTGGTAGCTTCGAGAACACTATCCAACCATCTCGTCCTCTGTCGTCCCCTTCTCCTTGTGCCCTCCATCTTTCCCAACATCAGGGTCTTTTCCAGGGAGTCTTCTCATGAGGTGGCCAAAGCATTGGAGCCTCAGCTTGAGGATCTGTCCTTCCAGTGAGCACTCAGGGCTGATTTCCTTAAGAATGGATAGGATTGATCTTCTTGCAGTCCATGGGACTCTCAAGAGTCTCCTCCAGCACCAGAATTCAAAAGCATCCATTCTTTGGCAATCAGCCTTCTTTAGGGTCCAGCTCTCACTTCCATACATCACGACTGGGAAAACCAGAGCTTTAACTATACGGACCTTTGTTGGCAAGGTGATGTCTCTGCTTTTTAAGATGCTGTCTAGGTTTGCTATCGCCTTTCTCCCAAGGAGCAGGCGTCTTTTAATTTTGTGACTGCTGTCATCACCTGCAGTGATCATGGAGCCCAAGAAAGTAAAATCGCTCACTGCCTCCATTTCTTCCCCTTCTTTTTGCCAGTAGGCCACTGTGAGAACAGAATGCTGGACTACATGGGCTGCTGGCCTGACCTAACAGGCCCGTCTTACGTTTTTAACCAATCAATCCATTGAAATAGTTCTGCCTTTCCACAGAAATTCATCTTCACCCATTCCCATCTGGTGCCCCCTGGGTGTCATCAGTTGCTAGGCAGGGATAATGGAGAGAAGTTTGGGAAGTGACACAGGCAGGCAAGCAGCCAATCAGCACTTTGCATAGCCCTTTGTACTAGTTCAAACCTTTTCAGCCTGAGTTTGAGCCTCGTGACCACACAAGGCTCTCAAACAAAAAAGAATACATTTAAATATATTGGAAATATGTAGGGATTATATTTATCAGATTTGGCCACCTCATGAGAAGAGAAGACTCCCTGGAAAAGACCCTGATGTTGGGAAAGATGGAGGGCACAAGGAGAAGGGGACGACAGAGGACAAGATGGTTGGACAGTGTTGTTGAAGCTACAAACATGAGTTTGACCAAACTGCGGGAGGCAGTGGAAAACAGGAGGGCCTGGCGTGATCTGGTCCATGAGGTCATGAAGAGTCGGACACAACTAAACGACTAAACAACAACAAAATATTTATCAGATATACAGCCTGCCAAGCACCCTCTAGCTGGTACACATAACAGTCAACAAAAATTATCAGCAATTGGATAAAAAACACCTCTCATAAATAAAAGATCAATTAATAGCCCAAAGGGAAGGGCTTTTGCCAAGGATAGCAGTGAAATGGAAGCCAAGCATTTAAAAGCAGGAAGAAATTCTATAAATGAACACATAAAATTTATATAAGGACTGTTCAAAATAAACCAAATGCACATCTATTCAGCTTAGGATCTTAAACATACAAATTTGCACAAAATCATACCTATAAATCAATGGATTTCAGTTTTTGATCCCAAAAACTTAAGATTCCTTCTGAGCAGAAGAATGGATAAATATTAACTGTTTGAGGTTTGTCCAATTTTTCCTGCACAACAACCTAGCGAGGAAGGTTAAGTTAAGACTGGGCCCAAGCCACAGTGAGATCTATAGAAGGGAATAAAAAATTGAGGGGCAGAAAATAGAGCCTTTTTCATCAGAACAACCATAATGGCAGCCTTACAACTTTGCAAAGGCGACAATTCTGCTGCCCACATTGCTTAATTCTTTGGATAGAGGGCTATAGTAGCAAAATTTGGTTCAGAGTTGCAGATTTAGTTCAGGAGGCCTTTTCCATACTCACAGATTGTACAGAGGGACAGTTAAACTTATTATTATTATTATTTATTATTATTATTATTATTATTATTATTATTATTATTATTAATACCCCACCCATCTGGTTGGGTTTCCCCAGCCACCCTAGGCAGTTCCCAACAGATTAAAAACAGAATAAAACACCAAATATTAAAAACTTCCCTAAACAGGGCTGTCTTCAGATGTCTCCTAAAAGTCAGGTAAGTTGTTGACATCTGTCCTTGACATCTGATGGGAGGGCTTTCCACAGGGCAGGTGTCACCACCAAGAAGGCCCCTGTGGGGGGATATAAATGAGGCAGTGTGGTGTAGCAGTTAGAGTGCTGGACTAGGACCTGCAAGACCTGGGTTCAAATCCCCATGAAGCTCCTTGGGTGATCTTGGACTGGTCACTGCCTCTCAGTCAAACCTACCTCACAGGGTTGTTGTGGGGGGCATGTAAACCACCTTGAGCTCCTTGGGGGAGAAATTGTGGGATAGGAAACAAACAAACAAACATCAACTCAAGACCACAGAACATGAAAGTGCCTTTCAAGTCAATATATACGCGAAAAACAGAAATTTGCCCATAAAGCAAAGCCACCTTGGATGAGGGAACTTCTGCAAGGCAGTTGGAGGAATGAAGTGAGCCTTTTCATGATGGAGATGATTTTAAACAATGTTCACCAACCGGGTGCCCTCCAGGTGTTTTTGCGCTACAACTCCCATCAGCCCCAGCCAGCAAGGGAACTGTAGTCCAGAATACCCTGCAAGAACCCAGTTGGCAAAGGTGGATTTAAGAGAACTGAAGATAATGAGAAGCTCAAGCAAAGGTATGCCCCAGATTGGAAAACGTACAAACAAATTGAAGAGGATCCCACCAAGTTAAATAGTTGTGACTGTCGAGGAAACCATAAAAGGCAAAGATGCGTCCTTTCGGGCAGGGAAGTTTTTCCCAAATGAGGGAAATAAGAAAGAGCAAAATCCCTGGCGAAGCCAATGGAAGCCGACAATAAGGCAAGCGAAAAGGAATTTGAGAGGCATGCTGCTAAAAAAAATAAAAACAAACAATTCCAATGTCTTTAAACATATCAGAATAATAGAATCATGGTCCATGCCTTTTGGGAAAAAGTATTTTATTTGACCTCCAAAGTCACTAAACAATCATCTCTCCTAATTTAGCACTTGCCTTACTATCCTTAGATCTGACCCCAAATTCTATCCAGAACCTAAAGTGGGGGTAGGCAACCTAAGGCCCGGGGGCCAGATGCGGCCCAATCGCCTTCTCAATCCGGCCCGCGGATGGTCTGGGAATCAGCGTGTTTTTACATGAGTGGGATGTGTCCTTTTATTTAAAATGCATCTCTGGGTTATTTGTGGGGCATAGGAATTCATTCATTATTTTTTTTTCAAAATATAGTCCGGCCCCCCACAAGGTCTGAGGGATGGTGGACCGGCCCACGGCTGAAAAAGGTTGCTGACCCCTGATCTAAAGAATTAATCTCCCAGCAGCTAGACTAGTTATTGCCCAACGATGGAAGGAAACCTCTAATATACCAAGAGAGGTTTGGGTTAACAATATCTGGAGCATGGTTCTGCTAGACCAGTGGTGAATAATCAAAGGCATCTCCAAAAAAGATACCTTTCACACAATTTGGTCTTTTTTTTTCTTTTACTGAAGAAGAACAGGATATTTTAATGCCATCATCATCATCATCACAGAGGTGTCTGTGGTGGGGATACTTTGTCTGAAAATGTCTAGTAAACCAGTTTGGTAGCTGGATGTCAGTTGAGGGCATTTGGCAAGCCAACATGACAGTGATGGGGCATTGAGGGTTGATTATCCTGTGGTTTTATGGCAGTGGACAAAGCTGTAGGGTAACTCTTGATTTTTGATTTTAATGTTTTATTTAAGCATATTTACAAACAAACAAACAATAAGGCACACACACTTAACCCCAAAAACCAAAGAGAGTAAAGGGAAAGGGTGAGAAAGAAAAAAGGATGACGTACCACACCCATTTGACTCCCGTCCACCAGCACTCGTCATCTTTGAGTCATTTAAGTTCTTATTTACATTGCATATCATTTATCGCTGTAATTACTTCTTTTATAGTACTGTTCTGGTATAACATCAAGTCACCTTACAAGCTTAGTCTAAACATATCAGCATGCTATCTTTACAGCAGTGTTTGTTCACATATTCTTCAAACCATAACCATTGCGCCCTTAATTTCTGGTGTGTTTGATATCTTATTACCGCAGTGAATTTTGCCAATTCTATAAACTCTGTTAGTTTAATTAACCAATCCTTTTTTGTAGGTATGTGATTTCCTTTCCAGTTCTTTGCAAGGAGTATTCTGGCTGCTGCGATTGCAAATAGGAATAGTTTTCTCCTATCTTGTGGTACCTCCTTTCTGAGGAGATTTCACCCCTCCCATATCCAAGAATCTCCTGATGAGTCTGCTGATTCTCCAGAGAGGAGCAGTGTTCTGCTTTCTACTTATTCAGCTCCAGCACCAAGTCAGTCAGTCAGTCAGTGTGTAGGAGAGAGAGAGAGACTGAGTGTGTAGAGATAAGGTAGCTGCTAAGAGCAGCTGCAGACACTCAGTGCAGCATTCATTTATTCTTAGACCTATTTAGCTCTATATATAGTTTTGTATTATAGTTGTAGTTATAGAATAAAAGAAGATATTCTACAGAGCTGCTCTCCGAGTCGTGTATACACTGCTAGACTCTGCTATACTCTGCTGTGCGACGACTGTATTGTGGAAGTGAATCCGGTGCTCACAACTCTAAGCTGTGAGTCCACAGCACTTTGACCTGTTCCTGTGGAGAAGGTGGTCTCTGGAAGTGCTACCCAGCTCGCCTAGCCCAGTCGGGGTTGAAGTGCATGAGTCCAGTTGGTGACACTGGCTCAAGGGCGATGCTGACACTTTCCAACTATGCTCAGCAAGAATGTCTCAGGTTTTCCCCCTATAAATCATGATTTTGTGGGAAATTTAGTGCTATGATTTGTTTTAATATTAAATGAATGTGTTTTTAAATTAGAAAAAAATAACAATCATGGAGCTGTAGAGATGGAAAGGACCAAAGAATAATGATCTAGTCCAGGCATGTCCAACCAGTTGATTGCGATCTACTGGTCTATCGCGGGGCATCCCTGTTTGATCCTGGTTGATCACATGATCCTGGTTCCCCAGCCCCCAGGAAAAAAAAAGCTCAACAACTTCAGGTCTTCCCCCAAAAAAGATCAACAACTTTAGTCAATCCAATGGGTAGATGACTGCCAGTTTTTTTTATAGTGGGACTAGACCATAGTTTCTTGGGAGATGGACATGCCTGACCTAATCCAATCCAATACACAAATCACAGCTAAAGAATCCCTGACAGACAGATGGCCATCCAACTTCTGTTTTAGAATTCTCCGAGGTAGGAGAGTCCACGGAAGTCTGATCCACTGCCGTGTGGCTCTTAGGAAGAGGAAACTGTCCAGGGAGAAGGGTGGATCTTTAGATCAGGAAGGTATCAGAGAATTACTGGAGGAAGAGAACAGGGCAATTGCTAAGAGACTCCTCTGCATCCATCATGTTTGCTGTTGAAAACATTGCTCAAGTCAGTTTTTGCAAGGAAGGGCATTTGAAAACCTAATCCTATACATGTCTGCTCAGAAATAAGTCCCACTGGGGTCATCGAGGCTCCTAAGTCAGCAGCTGGGCAAGTCACAGAGAGGTGAAAGCAGATCAAAGTTGCAGAGTCAATTGACAAATTGCAAATTAACAGCCTTCCAGAGAACATCGTCCGCCTGAAGGTTCCTAAGGAGCTCAAATTCAATAGAACTGCTGTTCTAACAAGTAATGCACACATTGTCTTAAAAATTGATCACATTAGCCAATGTGACATTATTATTTTTAAAAAATGGATGAAGGATCTGTGGGGAAGGCAGGAAGTCACTGGACTATTGGCCTAATGTTTCTGCCGGGTAAACAAGTGAAAATTATAGAATAATAGAACTGTAGAGTTGGAAGGGGCAGGAAAAGTCGTCTAGTCCGATCCCCTGCAATCCCCAACAAGATGGCCCTCCAAAAGTATGATTGAAGCTACAACTATAAAACATAAAGAAGGCCATCACTTCTGCACAGGGAAGCCCTGCCTCATTAGCCTTGAGGATTCTTTGACATTGTCACCATACATGTAGGCAATGCTATTGGGTAAACATTGGTCTGGTTTGCTCAAAGTACAACCAATACAACCTCTGGGCTCTCCAGCTCCACTCTTCCTTCTCCTCCTCTGGGGAGACCACAAGGAGGAGAGGTGAAACTCACACCTCCTTCCTCAATCAACCATGGTTACTTGTTACATTCGAGAGGCAGTGCGGTTTAGTGGTTAGAGAGTCAGGAAGAGACCAGGTGCAAATCCCCACGTGGTCATGAAACTCACTGGGTGAACTCGGGGGCCAGTCACTGTCCCTCAGCCTAACCTACTGCTTATTTTTATTTATTTTATTTTATTTATTAAATTGCTCTACTGCCTTTCATCTGAGTATCACAGGGTGGTCTGCATTATAAAAAAGCACAAAAATACATAACATGCTAACAAACAAATACAATAAATACTTCTAAAAGTATGGATGGCCGTTCCCTGTTTTGTGCTAGGTTGGTGGAGCTGCCTGCTGCTTCCATTGCAGAAGAGTTTATTGTTGTGCTTATTTTATTTTACCTATTTCCTAAAATTTCTATACTGCTTGATTGTAAGAAACAAACCTGAAGTGTTTTATCAAGCTATCTGTACAAACAACTCTTTAAAACATTCAAGGGGTCGGACTGGATGACCCTTGGGATCTTCCCAACCCTATGAAATGCAATAGATAAATAAATAAAACCCAGATCAATTGTAGTTAGAGACGCATTAGGGAAACAAACCAACTTCAGGCAGTGGTTCATAATCCTCACTTGTTCTTCTATGCCTGGAGAACCTCTGGGGGCCTTCCAGATGTTGTTGGACTCCAGCTCCCATCATTCCTGACCTATTGGCCTTGCAGGCTGGGATGGATGGGAGCTGGAGACCAACGACACCTGGAGGACTGCAGGGTTCACATCCCTGCCACATGCATAAGAGTGGCTGCCGGTTCTGATGGGCCTCTGATCAGATCCTGCGGCCAGGCTTTTCTCATATCCTTAAGGCACGGCAAGCACAGAGGACAAGGCATCTCAGCAGTGACTTGGCAGAGAGGCCAAGCAATGAGACCATTCCGGTTTGTGTTTCGTCTGCACATGCTTTGCAGGTGGAACAGGAACCAATAACAACAGACCGTTCTAGCAGTTGCATCTGATTGATGATGACAACAATAACCAGCGCCACTTTTTAGCCAAGAACATCTCCTGTTGCAGGAATCGCTGAGAACTGGCTCTTGACCAACGTCATCCATCCATCATCCAATGGCCCTGCTCAACAGGCTGTTTCTGGTGTTGCCAGCCTCTTCATCTTGCCCATGAATAGAACGGGCTCATTGCACCATCTTACGATTCTACTCTTTGCATCGCTGGGTCCTTCCGCTGACCCATTAGTGGGGAGGGTTACTGCAGAAGACCAGGTTTGGATGGAGGGAAGGAGCCCTATGTTCAGATCCTCAAGCCATTAGCAGGGGAAATGTCAGCGGGCAAGATCTGTGCATCACATTGCTTACCAATTATTTCAACATCCCACAAACTTGGTTTGGCTCCATGTTCATGGTTGCTCCTGTGCTTTTAAATAGCAGACCCAACATCAGGCATTTAAACGGCTTGGCGGTCTTTCAAGAACTGGATCAAGCATCTGGGAACCAAGCCTTGGGAGGAATGGATGAGGGAGTTGGAGATGTTTAGCCTCGAGTAGAGAAGACTGAGAGGAGTTCTGAGAGCCATCTTCAGATATCTCAAGGGCTGTCCCATGGAAAATGGAGCCAGCTTGTTTTCTGCTGCTCCAGAAAACCAATGCCCTAAACCAATGGATTCAAATTACAAGGAAGAGGATTCCAACTAAACATCAGGAAGGACTTTCTGAGTGCATAAGATGTTCGACAGTGGAATGAAACAGATTCCCCTAGAAGGTGGTGGACTCTCCGCCATTGTAGACTTTTGAGCGGAGGTTAGATAGCCACCTGTACAGGATTCTTTAGCTGTGATTCCTGCATTGCATTTCAAAAAAGAACAGAATGGGAAAGGGTCAGGGAATGGCAACTGAAAGGGTCAAGAGGTTGGGTCATCTCCGCTATGAGAAGGGATGAGGGGAGGAATTCAATTTACATGCAAAGGCAAATTTGTCAAATTTGTACTTTCCAAATTTTGCGATGCAGTTCTCCAATCAACCAGAGATGCACACAGAAGAAGTGTGTGAAAATGGTTGCTGAAGACTGGAAAAATGAGGAACTGAGAGAGCCAAAATGGACAAATCCATCCATCCCTACCTGTGAGGAAGGGTTGCAACATTTGGGACCTTTTGTTTACAAAGTGGCAAGGAAAGGAGGACGTGATGAAAGTGTAAACAATCATGCAAGCAATGGAGAAAGTGGGCAGGAAGAGGTTTTCCTCCTGATTTCACAACACTAGAACTTGTGTACCTCCAACAAGGCTGAATGTTGGAAGACCCAGGAAATATAAAAGAAAATACTTCCTCGCATAGCTGGGCTATGGAATCCATTTCCACAAGAAGCAGGTAGGGTCACCAGCCTGGATGGCTTGAAAAGAGGATTGGAGAAGGCTATCCATAGCTGGTGTCCATGATGCTACATCCTTGGAAGTGCTTGCAGGCTCCCCTTGGGGTCATCTGGTTGGCCCCTGTGGGAACAGGACCCTAGCTTAGATGGACCTCTGGCCTGACCAAAGCAGCCAAGCTCTTCTTTTGTTCACCTGAGCAAAGGAAACCACGCTGGTCCCTGCCTTGCATCCTTGCTGGGAGCAGAGGTGGATTTAGGGCAGGGTGAGCTGTGCAGTTGCACCAGGTGTGCAGCTGAGGAGGGCACCCTCTCAAAGCCTGGCAAGCACTTGCCCAGCTTCGGGAAGGAAGCGTGAGGGCTTGGGCAGGGTCCTAGAGTCTTCCTCCCTGCTTCCCAAAGCTGGACAAGAGCTTACCAGGCTTTGGGAAGGAGGTCGAAGAGCGGTAGGGTCCTGCCAGAGCCTCGCCTCTTTCTCAAAGACCAGCTTCAGCTGATGCCCTGAAGGCTCAGGAGGGGGCACTAAATGGTCTCATGCAGGGTGGCACATTTCCAAGGTTCACCACTGCTGGTCGTGCATCTTGTGTCTCTCACTTTTCTTCTCCAAGAGGGTCATGTTTCATAAAGTCATATGGGGACAACACCACAGTGGCTCTGGGCCTGATCCAGCCCTTTCCTAGGTCACTTCAAGGAGAAGGGTCGCCACATCCTCTCTGGAAAACATGCCTCAATGGTCTCTGTACACAGAATAGGATTTAAAACACATTAATGTCCAATGCCGCTGATGTGACTAAGAGAGTGTGGGGACCCACCACATCCAACTTCCTGCTGTGTAACCTCCAGAATCCATGGCAAGTTCTCACGAGGAACGCCAGACCTCTGCCTCCCAAGTTGGCCTGGCGCAAGACCACACGCAAGCAATGATCTCACAAATTATATCCCAGCCCTTCAAATTTAAGAACGGTAGCCCTCTCCTCCATGAATTTGCCTAATCCTCCTTTGCAGACAAGTTCAATGTCTAACTATTGGTTTATGAAGCCCTAAGCAACTTGGATCCAGTTTGCTTATGAGATCGCCTCGCCCCACAAGGTGCCCACTTCGGTTGGCAGGATTGGCACTGCTGCAGGTACCACGTAAAGCCCATTCCACCTTTGTAAAAGCTCGGACCCTGGAGGAAGGGAATGAAAAGATGCAGAAGAGGTCCTCACTTGGGTTGATCTCATCTTTGCAACCCATGGGAGCAGCAATAAAACTGCTAGCACATTGGCAAAGCTAAGCAGGGCCCAGTATGGTTTCAAACGGGATGGGGGACTGTGTGTGGAGATCTCAGCATTGTTGGACTAGATGGCCCTCAGAGTCCCTTCCAACTCATATGTATATGATTGTATATGATTCTATACCCCGATTGCTGTTGTTGTTGTTTAGTCGTTTAGTCGTGTCCGACTCTTTGTGACCCCCTGGACCAGAGCACGCCAGGCCCTCCTGTCTTCCACTGCCTCCCGCAGTTTGGTCAAACTCATGCTGGTAGCTTCGAGAACACTGTCCAACCATCTCATCCTCTGCCATCCCCTTCTCCTTGTGCCCTCCATCTTTCCCAACATCAGAGTCTTTTCCAGGGAGTCTTCTCTTCTCATGAGGTGGCCAAAGTCTTGGAGCCTGAGCTTCAGGATCTGTCCTTCCAGTGAGCACTCATGGCTGATTTCCTTCAGAATGGAGAGATTTGATCTTCTTGCAGTCCATGGGACTCTCAAGAGTCTCCTCCAGCACCAGAATTCAAAATCCCCTTCATCGATCACTGCCTTGCCGTGGTGAAGGGGCTTGAATAACTCAGAGAAGCTATGAGCTATGCCTTTTTGGGCCACCTAAGATGGACAGGTCATAGTGGAGAGCTTTGACCAAACGTGATCCACCTGGAGCAGGAACGGGCAAGCCACTCCAGTATCCCTGCCAAGAAAACTCCACGGACAAAGAGAACAGGCATATACTCCGAATAGGAGTATATTAATGTTAGGTGAGCCTAGCCCTGTGGCGGCACCTCACATGGGCTCAAGAATTTCTTAGCGTGCCAAGGGAAAAGTGATCCCTTGGGGTGGGGGTGATGTTGGGTGAGGCCAAAGAGAGGGGGGGACTGCAGAGAAGAGAGACTTGCGACCAGCCATCACACACTCCCAAGCCAGGGCACACGGCCGGATCGACCGTGGTTAAAGCAAACACAGCTCCCGTTGCAGGAAAGAGTGATGGTCCAGGAAAAAGGGCCGCAGAATCAAGAGCTATTGCTCAGGGACCCGGAGAGAAGGAGGGAACCTCGCATGAAGGATTTGAGCTGAAATGGAAGGCGGGGAGGATATTAATGATTATATAATGGGAACCAAATGCTGGAGTTCAAAGTTAAATCCTTAATAATATACAGTCACTTTAGGTTACGCCAGGCTCCAAAACAGATTGTTTTGCAAGGCAAAGCATTGTGGGTAAAATGTTCCAAATTCCCAAGGAGACAATAGCGTGGGGATATTTTTGGCTGCTCTGAGAAACACCCCCCCCAACCCCGGAATCTTCTCTTCTTTTCCGCGCCACCCTCTCTTGCGTTCCTACTCCCCAAACTTTGCTTTGCACATCAGCTTCTGGTCGACAGGTGGCCGCCTGCCACTTGGAAAGCTATTTTTGCCTGTTCTCCTAGCGAGAGAGGAAATCAGTTTTCCCAGCAGGGTCAGGCCAAAGGGTTGGTGTCGAGAGCTTCTGTGCTGCAGAGGTGGGCCAGCCTTGGCACGAGGCGTCGCGTGGAAGAGGCCATAGCGGCTGCCAAGGGCACTTGAAACTGATATACCTCTGGGTGGGAGTTTTGGGGGTGGGAGGAGTCGACCCCCAGCCTGGAGTCTCTGGAGAGGCTTAAACCTAGGTACCCTCCCTGCCAAGAACCCAGATGAAGATGCAGA
The DNA here is from genome assembly GCF_951804945.1 of Podarcis cretensis. Taxonomy (NCBI): domain Eukaryota; kingdom Metazoa; phylum Chordata; class Lepidosauria; order Squamata; family Lacertidae; genus Podarcis; species Podarcis cretensis. The sequence goes on along the minus strand of NC_137178.1, from coordinate 1,568,425 downwards.
GAACCTCCATCCCAGTGTTCAGACTGAGAATCTGATGGACGGGGAAGGTGCACTGTGCCCCCACAAGTGATCTTCATGGATCCCTTGGGGGATCTTGCAAAAGAGCATGTGAGCATATGGGTAGATAAGCCCACTTTTGGCCACCATCCCAACAATCCCCAGCACGCAACACCTGGAACAGTTGGCCAAGGGTGATCGCAGCACTTAGACCCTAAATTGTTAGCAAACTCCTGCCTAGGGCCAGTGTGAGTGTCTGAGGGAGTCTGTTCGACCATCAAATAGCTCTTGCCCTCAAAAAGTTCTTCCTGATGTTTAGCTGGAATACCCTTTCTTGTATCTTAGACCCATTGATTTGGGTCCTGCCAGGGCGTAGCTAGCTGCTACGGCATCCAGAGCGGCAGGGGCGGGGTGATCCACGCATGGGGGCACCACGGCGAGCTGCCCACAGAGTCCAGCTGGCGGATGCAAGCCCCACGCTGCTGTTTCGGGCAGTGCACGGCCCCGAGCCACTGCATCACTCCCAGGAGAGACACGTGGCTTGGACATGCTGCAGGCCAGGCCAGTAAGTGCCGCCCCCCGTGGTGTGCCATTTTGTCACTCGCTCAGGGATGACATCTGGGGCAGACTGCAACCCTCACACCCCCTTCCTACACCCCTGGGTCCTGCCCTCCAGAGCAGGAGAAAGCAAGCATGCTCCCTCCTCCGTGTGACATCCCTTAAGGTATCTGAAGATGACTATCATATCTCCTGGGACATGGGTGGTGCTGTGGTCTAAACCACAGAGCCTAGGGCTTGCCGAATGGAAGGTCAGCGGTTTAAATCCCCGCGACGAGGTGAGCTCCCATTGTTTGGTCCCAGCTCCTGCCCACCTAGCAGTTCGAAAGCATGCAAAAAAAGTTCAAGTAGATAAATAGGTACTGCTCCAGCGGGAAGGTAAATGGCGTTTCCGTACTCTGCTCTGGTTCGCCAGAAGTGGCTTAGTCCTGCTTGCTACATGACCCAGAAGCTGTACGCCGGCTCCCTCGGCCAGTAAAGTGAGATGAGCATCTGCAACTGGACCTAATGGTCAGGAGTCCCTTTACCTTTACCTATCATATCTCCTCTCAGTCTCTTCTTTTGCAGACCAAACATACCCAGCTTCTTCAACCATTTCTCATAAGGCCTGGTTTCCAGACCCTCTATCATCTTGGTTGCCCTCCTCTGCACACCCTTCAGCTTGTCCATATCCTTCTTAAATTGTGATGTTCAGAGCTGGACACAGGACTCCAGGTGTGGTCTGACCAAGTCAGAATAGAGTAGGACTATGGCGTCCCTTGATCTGGACACTAGACCTCTGTGGATGTAGCCTAGAATAGCATTAGCTTTTTCTGCTGCTGCATCAAACTTTTGAGTCACATTAAGCTTGTGGTCTACTAAGACCTCCAGATCCTTTGTTCATGTATGTGTCACCCATATCTTATATTTGTGCAGCTGGATATTCCTGCCTAAAGTTGTTGCCAGGGGCTAGACCTGAGAGTGTCCGTATGCCCAGCATGTGTTCTGTCCCTTCGCCACGATGTCCTTTCGCCAGTCTCTCCCAAGTGTCTGAGAAGAGGAAAGTGCCCCTCTTTTAAGGTGACGCTTTTGGCAATTCACACATTTTATAAGCATGGGGGTGAAAAAGAAATATTTGCCCATTCAGAATTTATAAAGGATATTTAATTAGACATTGTCCACAAGTGAAAACCTGGACAGGCTTTGACTAAACTCCTCAGTCTGTAAGTTAGATAAAGAATGAATGAGATAGAATAAAGAAAGAAAGGGAGATAAGGAATATTGAAGCAGTGATAAGAAGAAGAAAAAAAAGGATGAACCCTCAATGAGGAGGTTGGAAGTCATATGGAGAAATTATGTAATTGCAAATTAAGAAAAATATTTAAATTACAAGTCTTCTTTAGGAATTTAAGGATTCATGTAAATATATTTGTTTATTAGGAAATCTTTTGATTCTTCTGTATCTTATTTGGAATGGATACTTTTTACCATGTAAGAAAATCAATCAAAATCATAGCAATTAGGGGGGAAAAAGAAACATTTGCCCATTCTTTCTGGGGCCCTCACTCAGTCAGTGAAAAGGTAACCGATTAATCTAACTGATCAGTCAGTGAATCATTGGAACTTTGCTTTTGAAGTCTTCTGCTAAAAGACAGAGGGCATTTAAGAACCAAGCGCAGAGTAAGAACACCATCACTTAGGGGCATTGGGAGATTCTATCTGGGCTTGTTTGGGGAAAAGGCATGGGATAATTTGTCTAACGGGGGTTAAACTTTGCAACAATTAAAAATGAAGCTTCCATGTTCAGGAGAAGTTTACCTCTGAGGGCTAGCTGCTGGGAGCAAACCCATAAGAGATGTCAGACCCCTTCTTGTCTTCCTTTTGAGCTTCCAGAAATATCTTGCTGGCCGCGTTTGGGAAAGGGAATGTTGGATTGGACAGGCCTTTGGTTGGATCCAGCAAGGACATTTTTCTGCTATTCGGTTCTTATCTGGTTTTAATGTCTCCTGGCAGTCTACCATCCCATCACCATCCAAGATTTCTTGCTAGCAGAGCCGGCAAACCCATTCCAACCTCCCCTCCCCCTTATTCTCTCTCTCCCCACAAACACTTGCTCTTTTTTATTTTATGGTCCTGCGTGGCCCAAAGGTAAAAAACAGTTCAGCTCTTCCTAAATTTGCCTCTCTCCCCCACCCCCTGATTCCTTTTCCTAAGCCAGCGTCTCCATCTCCTTGCCAGAGGACCTTAATCAACGTCTGTTTGTCAGGGGTTATGCTGGGAGAGGAGGTTTTAGTGTCTCTGCTCTATAAATACTTCTTAGATCCTCTTAGAAAATTGGGATTAGGGGAATTGATGTACCTGGTGTGGTCTCGCTCCAAACCGCCCACATCCCATATCCCACCCTTAAACAAGCCTACAACCCAAGTCTGTTGCGGAAGGGTTGAGGGATTTGGGGATGTTTAGCCTGGAGAAGACTCCTGCTCCAGAGGGAGATTCTGACTGGACATTAGGAACTGGACTGCATGCTCTGGTTATCTCCCACTTGGACTACTGCAATGCGTTCTATGTGGGGCTACCTTTGAAGGTGACTCGGAAACTGCAATTAATCCAGAATGCGGCAGCTAGACTGGTGACTGGGAGCGGCCACCGAGACCACATAACACTGGTCTTGAAAAACCTACATTGGCTCCCAGGACGTTTCCGAGCCCAATTCAAAGTGTTGGTGCTGACCTTAAAAGCCCTAAACGGCCTCGGTCCTGTATACCTGAAGGAGCGTCTCCACCCCCATCATCCAGCCCAGACACTGAGGTCCAGCTCCGAGGGCCTTCTAGTGGTTCCCTCGCTGCGAGAAGTGAGGTTACAGGGAACCAGGCAGAGGGCCTTCTTGGTGGTGGCACCTGCCCTGTGGAACACCCTCCCACCAGATGTCAAGGCAATAAACAACTATTTTACTTTTAAAAGACAACTGAAGGCGGCCCTATTTGGGGAAGTTTTTAATGCCTGATGCTGTATTGTTTTAAATATTCAGTTGAAAGCTACACAGAGTGGCTGAGGGAACCCAGCCAGATAGGCGGGGTATAAATAAATATTTATTATTATTATTATTATTATTATTATTATTATTATTATTATTGTTATTATTACTTTCTGAGAGTGAGAACCATTCAACAGTGGAATGGACTCCCTCTGAAAGTGGTGGACTCTCCTTCGTTGGAGGTTTTGAAGCAGAGGTTGGGTGGCCTTCAGTTTTGTTTTTTTAAAAAATAATATTTATTAAAGTTTCAAAAATTACAGAAAGAAGGGGTAAAAATACCACATTAAACAAAAACAAAACAACACATCACATCACAGTATAAAAAAAAGAAAAGAAAAAAACAGAAAAAAACAGAAAAATAAAACCCATTAAACAAAAACAAAAACGCAAAGAAAAATACATCAGATCTTCTCATTACTAATCTTTCATTAGCTTATTTTCTTGACCTCCTCACACCTCCATTTTTTTGTATTCTAGGTCAGTTATCCATTTCAGCAAATCCTTTCTCTCTTTTAAATTTTTTGTCCTGTAAATTGTCTTAATATAATGTAACTTTACTTTTCCTCTTTTCACCAATTAACAGTCAGTTATTCCCAAATCCTTTATATCATTCCTGCTAAAATCATATAATATTATTCCAACATCCTTCTAACAGATATTAATTTTACAATGTTTCTGTAAGTAGTCTTTAAATTTCCTCCAATCTTCCTCCACCGACTCTTCTCCCTGGTCTCTATGGCGCTAACCCGGAAGTCTCGGTTGGGTGGCCTTCTGTCATGATTCAAACTGTGACTCCTGCATTGTAGGGGGTTGGACTAGATGACCCTCAGGGTCCCTTCCAACTCTACAATTCTATGCTTCTATGATTCTCTGTGTTAAAGTACAGTGGAACCTTGAGTTGCGAATGTGATCTGTGCAGGAGGCATCTTCGCAACCCACAGCGTGACGCAATTTGGCGCTTCTGTGCATGAGCAAAGTGTGATTTGGTGCTTCTGCGCATGCGTGAGCACCGAAACCCAGAAGTAACCTGTGCCGGTACTTCAGGGTTTGGCACGTCCGTAACCCGAAAACGCACAATCCGCAGCGATCACAACGCAAGGTATGACTGTACATATAAATATGTATATTAAAGGCTGCTGCCTGATTCACCAGGAGTAATTAAAAGAAAAATTCAGAATATTATTTTGAATAAATTGGATTGAAGAAACTAATTGAATAAGCTAAGAAAATAGCTGCCAAAGATGGCAACATTCTTTTTTATGGATTGGTTTTGTTTTCGTTTTTATATGTTACTTACCTGGGCGTATGTATGTATGAATGTATGGATGTATCAATCACAGAAAAGTGAGTTGTATGGCTCATATTAATGAGGGATGAGCAGTTGGAGGCAGCAACGCTCCTGGCTATCAGGACTTATTCACCCTTCCTCCTGTTCCACCGCTTTTTCCCATCCCCACCCTGGGGAAAACCACTCTTCAGCTAGAGCAAACACCAATTCGACTTTTCTCTGTCTTCAGCCAACAACTGATTGATCCCTGGGTAAAGCAAGGTCCTTTTTGTACTGTCACTTAAGTGAAACCATTTCAGTGACAGCCTTTCTGAAGCTCTCTCCAGAGGCTTTCTCCTGGGAACTTATTCCACAATTGGTCAGCCCATCAGAATGCCCCTTCCGATCTTCAGGAGGAGGGGGGGTTGTGGGATCACGACCCCGCCCACACTCTGCAAGGCTGGCATCAGCCTCGCAGGAGACAGGGATTCACCCAATTAGCATACCCTGTGGCGCCAGCCAATTGGCTGGCGGCAGGGGCGGGCCTTCCTAGGGCCACTTAAGGTCAGGGCAGCCCCTGGCTTGCCCCCTTTCTTCCCTGGAGACGACGCAGGGAATAGCCACACAACAGTTTTTAATTCTTCCCTTCAGTTCACAGAGTGTTGTCCTGTGCTGTCCTTCACCTCACTGGTTTTAACAGTTATTGATAAGGCTGTTCATTTAGCGCAGGAAACAAATCACATTTGATGTTTAGTCGTTTAGTCGTGTCCGCCTCTTTGTGACCCCATGGACCAGAGCACTCCAGGCCCTCCTGTCTTCCACTGCCTCCCGCAGTTTGGTCAAACTCATGCTGGTAGCTTCGAGAACACTGTCCCACCATCTCGTCCTCTGTCGTCCCCTTCTCCTTGTGCCCTCCATCTTTCCCAACATCAGGGTCTTTTCCAGGGAGTCTTCTCTTCTCATGAGGTGGCCAAAGTCTTGGAGCCTCAGCTTCAGGATCTGTCCTTCCAGTGAGCACTCAGGGCTGATTTCCTTCAGAATGGAGAGGTTGGATCTTCTTGCAGTCCATGGGACTCTCAAGAGTCTCCTCCAGCACCATAAACAAATTGCATAGAAGACCACAAATGCTTCTTCTTCATCATCATCATCATCATCATCAAGCACCAACAGTGGTTGGTGCTTTATAAAATGGAGTTGGAAGGGGTTCTTGCAGTGCAGGAATCACAACTAAAGCATCTCTGGCAGGTGACCATCCACATGGCTTTAAAAAACACTTGTAGGCGATGATTAGAACCTCACTGGGGAAAGGTCTTTTCTAGTACAGCCTTCCCCAGCCTGATAACTTCCAGATATTTTGAACTACAACTCCAACATGGACAGTCTAGGGCTGATGGGAGTTCTGCTCATAGAATCATATGATTTTAGAGTTGGAAGGGACCCTGGGGGTCATCTAGTCCAACCCCTGCAATGCAGGAATCTCAACTAAAGCATCCAGGACAGATGGCCACCCAACCTCTGCTTAAAAACCACCAAGGAAGGAAAGTTCTTTCTTGGGCAGCTCATACTGTCAGAACATTTTTCCTGATGTTCAGTCAGAATTGCCTTTCTTGTAACTTGAAGCCATGGGTTCGAGTCCTACCCTCCAGAGCAGGAGAAAACAAACGTGTTCCCTCTTCCACATGACAGCCCTAAAGATATTTGTAGATGCCTACCATATCTTCTGTCATTCTTCTCTTCTCCAGGCTAAGCATACCCAATTCCCTCAACTGTTCCTCACAAGACTTGGCTTCCAGACCCTTGATCATCTTGTTTGTCCTCCTTGGCACATTTTCCAGCTTGTCAATATCCTTCTTAAATTGTGTTGCCCAGAATTGGACATAGTTCTCCAGATGTTGTCTGACTAAGGCAGAATAGAGTTTAAGAACATCTAGAGCAGCGGTTCTCAACCTGTGGGTCCCCAGATGTTGTTGGACTACAACTCCCATCATCCCTGAGCTCTGTCCTTGCTAGCTAGGGGTGATGGTAGTTGTAGTTCAGCAACATCTGGGGACCCACAGGTTGAGAAAGGCTGATATAGAGGGCACCGAACTGGGGAAGGCTGCTCTGCTATCTCATGATAGGGCAGGCAAAATCCCAAAATGAGTCTTCAGACCTATGGCTTTTTATTCCTGTGCACAAGTATGAAGATTTAATAGGTGTCTTAATTGTTTAGTCATACAAAAGGGTTACTAGGAATTAAAATGCCTAAAAACTACCCTAAAGCAACAGTGGCGCAATCTCATGTCAACACGTTGCGGTCAAGGAGTAACTGGGAAAAGACCTTTTGAGCTAACACCCCCTCCAGATGTTCTGCAGTGAGAAGTTGCCAGAGGTTAGCATGTCATAAACGAAGCCTAAAGAACTGAGAGTTAGCCAAGGGCCATCAGAAGCTGTCTGCCAAAGCCAAGATTTGAGCCTTGTCTTCTGCAACCAATCCTGACCTCTCAAGAAAAGGTGTCCTAAACCTTACCCCCAAAGATGTTTTTATTAACCTTGGATTGAAACACCCCACCAAAACGGACACCCACAACTTTCTGAGGCAACCTATTCCGTAGCTGAACAAAGTTAGAAGGAGGAACGTGACTAAATCTTCCTTTCTCTCCTGCTTCGTTCCCCTTGTGTTCTCCATCCATCGTCATTTTTACAGTTTTCAGCCGAATTCTCTGACAACCTCTTTAGGTTCCTGACAGGCAAAAAGATATATGCAGCAAGGCTTCATTTAATACCTTCTTCTCTTTGAGCATAAAAAGGGAGGTTGTAGGGGAGGAAATCTGTCAGGATATAAATTTATGGCAAAATGTCCATTTGTTTTGTTTTTTGCCTCCATTTTCCTCCTTTGAAGCCTGCTCCCTCCCCAGATTGTCAGATGTTTCTTTACAGGAGGAGAGAGAGGGAGTAAGTATATATCCTTTGTCTTCTTTTTCTGCCCCCTCTCATTTGCTGTTCCAAACAGAAGGAGAATTTAAGTTGGAACAGGTCGCAGATGTGGAACCAGCAAGAGCAGACTTGAGTGAAGACCGTCTCTTTTGTGGAGTTCATCCAAGGGTCAGAAAACTTGGCTGTGGTGGGACAGAGCAGGATGGAGAAGACAGGGTGGGGGAGAGAAAGAGAGGGAGAACCCGAGAGGACGAGGGTGTCACCACTAGCTGGGACACTGGGCAGATGCGGAGAAAAAGTTGGTGGCCAAGCAAGTGGTGGGTTGGGCTCAGAGGCCACCTACACACACACACACACACACACACACACACACACACACACACAATGTTTATGTCAGGTTAGCCTGAGAGGGAATTATCCATAGCTCAGTGGTAGAGCATCCTTTTTTTGCACCCTGAAGGTCCCAGGTTCAATCCCTGAAGGCACCTCAAGTTAGGGCTGTGTTATGTATTGAGTTGAGTAGGATCCAAAATGCAGCAGTCTGATTGGTCCTAGAACAATAGGATCCAGAATGCAGCAGTCTGATTAGTCCACAGGAGCCACCCAATCCAGCTCCAGGTGGAAGTGAATCCGCAACCTGATTGGCCTACAGGAGAATCCCGGAATTAGCCAGTCACGTGGGGCCCATTGTGTAAATAATGTATATAAAGCAGACAGTTCGGGAGGAACTCCCATTCCTCCTCACCACTATGAGCTGAATAAAGAGCATGAAATCCACACTCAACTCTGAGGCTGAAAGTCTGGAAAGCCACTGCCGCTCAGTGTCATGATCCTAAACCACAGGCTCATCCACTTTTACCTTTCGCCCCACGCTTTCTAGCACAGGAGCCAACTCCTAGGGACTGAGGTTCCTTCAGACCCCCAATAAAATATTTGAGGATGCTGGTGTTCCCAAAATTAATAGGCATTGCCATTCAAATGGTGTTCATGCGTCGTGTCGATTATGCGGGGCATAATTATGTGGGTGATTGGTTATGCAGGGCATGGCTTACTTGCCCCCACCCTGAATATTTTATTCAAGTTGTCACCCCTTCTTTCTAGGCACAAGTCTGCACTTTTCCGGTCCGTGTCCAAGAGCTCCCCACCCCACCCCACCCCACCCCAACCCCAACCACTTTCCCCCAGAAAACACGCTCTCTAATGCCGAATTGGAACCAACAACAATTCTTTGTTTTCTGCAGATTGTTGTTTGATCCGATCCGGCAGTAAAGAACAAGTTTTTGCGGGGAAAGCGGGGGTGGAAAGTGCTCAGACATGGAGTTTTAGCAGAGGAAAGTGTGGATGGGCTGGAGACTATGTGAGAAATGGAAAAAGCAGCTGAGGCCAGCAGGAATCTCTACTGTGCCATTGCCACTGTGGTGTGTGGCTGTCCCAGAAATGGAAGGGCACAGGCTTCAGATTTCCAGAAGGAAAGAGACTGTTGCAGAGGTCCACCTGTCAGGGATGCTTTAGCTGTGTTTAGGGGGTTGGAATAGATGACCGCTGGGGGTACCATCCAAGTCTACAATTCTACAATGTGTCTATATAGGTCAGCCACAATGGAAGGAGTACTTCTATGACTCTCCCTAGATATATATGCAAAATATGAATACCAGTCCACATCAAAAACTGTCCCACTAGGTCTACTTCTGACTAGACATCTGGGTATAGCATCTTTAGTAAGCCTTGCCTCTGCTTTTGTAGGAAATTCATGAATGCTCCATGCTTTAATATTGCTGCTTCACGTTTGGCTTTCGCTTTCTGTATTTGCATCCTGAGACCTTCAGGCAAATGGCAAATTATAAATGCGGTAAGCAAGTAAAATAAAGTTCATTTCCAGGAGAGGTTGGCCTTCTCTCAGGTGCTGCCTTTGGTAAGGAGCATCCGTCTGAGCTTAGCCTATTAAACGCCTTAGGAATTTGTGGCAAATGGGGACACATGCACTTTCTGGCAGGAGTTTGGAGATCATTGAGCTTTTGTTCTGGATGGATGTTTCGACTTCTGTTCTTAGGATTAGGGTTACCGTATTTTTCACTCTATAGGACGCACTGGACCACAAGACGCACCTAGTTTTTAGAGGGGGAAATCAAGAAAAAAAATATTATCCCCCCCCCCAGCCCCAAAGAGCAGTGGACAGGCTGCGTGCAGAGCTTCCAGGGCTTCTTGGGGCTGCGGGCAAAACCCGGGTTTCCCACCAGCCCCAAAGAGCAAAGAAGCCAAAACAGCGAGTGGGATCCATCCCACTGGCTGTCCTGGCTTCTGCCATAGCCGCGCAACCTCTCCAGCCGGGAGCTAAACCTCTCCAGCGCAGCTAAAGAAGCATGGCTATAGAAGCCAAGGCACCGAGCGCGATTCATCCCGCTCGCTGCCTTGGCTTCCTCTTTAGCCTTGCGCAGCCTCTCCTGGCTGGAGAGGCTGCACGCGGCTATAGCAACTCCCCCACCTCCCACAAAAACCCACAGGAGCCGCGCACCCTTTAAGGAGCGCATGACTCCTGCAGGGTTTTCTACGAGGAGGGAGAAGGGACTGACTGGCCGCGTCAGTCCCTGCTCCCTCCTGGAGAAAAGCCCGCAAGAGCTGCGCAAAGCTTGTGTGCGGCTCTTGGGGGGCTTTTTCTGCCTGCCTCCCCCCTGCATTCGCTCCATAGGATGCACAGACTTTTCCCCTTAGTTTTTAAGAGGGAAAAAGTGCATCCTATGGAGTGAAAAATACGGTAATTGCTGGTTTCATCTGGATTGCTTTTTCTTCTTATGGGTGTATGATTCTTCTTTTATGGACAATTTGGCCAGCTTTTGTTTTCTTTGTCTGCTATGTATGGGAGTAGGTGCGTCTTGCCCATAGAGGCAAGTGGCACAGGGCGCCAGGGCACCACGTTCTGGAGGGCACCAGGGAAGAGGTGGAGGCTGGGTGCGGTGCCTCCTGGCATCAGCTTGCCACCTTTGCCCGCCTCGCTGAAGCAGCACCGCATCCTGAGCCTCCACCTTTCGGCGCTGGAGGAGCTGCCCTCCAGCTACTGCCCACCTCCTCCAGCCCCGCAAAGCTGCTGCCGGCGCCGTAAAAAGGTCGGCAACTCTGGAAACGGGGCGGGGGGGGGCACCGCCAGAATAATCTTTGCACCATAGCACTGGATATACTTAAGACAGCCCTGTATGGAAGCACGGCTGTGCCACAATGTTTTCCCAATTTCTGGAGTGCCTGAAGTCAAGTATGAGGAACGGCTAAGGGAGCTGGGCATGTTTAGCCTGGAGAAGAGGAGGTTAAGGGGTGATATGATAGCCATGTTCAAATATATAAAAGGATGTCACATAGAGGAGGGAGAAAGGTTATTTTCTGCTGCTCCAGAGAAGCGGACACGGAGCAATGGTTCCAAACTACAAGAAAGAAGATTCCACCTAAACATTAGGAAGAACTTCCTGACAGTAAGAGCTGTTCGACAGTGGAATTTGCTGCCAAGGAGTGTGGTGGAGTCTCCTTCTTTGGAGGTCTTTAAGCAGAGGCTTGACAACCATATGTCAGGAGTGCTCTGATGGTGTTTCCTCCTTGGCAGGGGGTTGGACTCGATGGCCCTTGTGGTCTCTTCCAACTCTATGATTCTAGGATTCTATGATTCTGTGAAGTAGTCAAGCCAAATACTTTTTGCATTTGGGCAGAATGGAGGTGTCCCTCCTGAAGAGAGTGGCTTGCAGGAGGCGCATTCAGGGCTTACCCACACTTAGATGTGGGTTTTTTTTAAATTATTTTTTAAAAATTATGCTTTTCAGGTTTATACATTTCACTAATTTTACATTTTAACATTTCAAAACTCGACTTCCTTCCTCCTCTTTCTGCGGTTCCTTAAATTTATTTTTATCATTTCCTGCATCTTCTAAATTAATTAAACTTGTTCTTTTATTCATCTGCTTTAATTATATACTCTTATGAAACTGCAGGTTATTACAATAATCCTGCCAATGTCCTTATCTGTTTACAATTGGTTTGTAGATATTCAATAAACCATTTCCATTCTTTTATAAAAAGTTTGTTATCTTGATTTCTTGTTCTTGCGGCAAGTTTCATCCTTTCTGCATATTCCATAAGTTTTTGTATCCATTCTTCCTTCGCTAGGACTTCTGCTTCTTTCCATTTTGGGGTGAGTATCCACACTTAGGTTTTGCAATGTTGTCTCCAGACACAGTTCTGTGTCTGAGCACCCTTTATTTTCGCCCCTCAATAACGCACTCTTTAAAGCCAAACGGCAACAACTGTGGGTTTTTGCAAGCTAAAATAAAAATAAAAATAGAGCACTCAGATATGGAGCATGAATGTGCAGACTGTGCCTGGAAAGCAGGGTGCAAAAGGATGTCTGGATGAGCCCTGAAGGGCCCCCAAGGTCACCCAGTGAGCTTCATGGCTGAGTGGGGGATTCAAATCCAGGCCTCCCAAGGTCCTAGTCCAGAACTCTGACCACTGCACCACTGTGGCTCTTAGAGGGTCTCTGCTAAAGCAGAAAGCCTGCCGGACAAATACAAAAAGAGCTGAAATTTTAAACAATGCAAAAAGAAAAAGAATAAACAATAACCACTGAACTAAAGAAAAACAGTGATTATGATCTCACATCGTTAGAGCAAAGAAAACAGTGAGTTTGGTCACACTTCATCACCAAATTTCTCATTCCAGAGGAAAATAGCAATTGCTCATTTTTCAACAAACGGGTGATCCTAAAATTGAGTTTATTTTTCCTTGGACATAGTAAGCAAACTTATACATTATTGCTGTATTCCAAATGGTAAAGAACCATTTTGACAAAGGCGGGGGAGTCGGCCTGTGTACACTGAAATTGACATTTTAGCTGCTATCAAGAGACTAGTAACTATTTCCACATCAACAATTGCAACACAGCCTTCCAAGTGGGAACTCCCTTCTCTGGAGACTTGCCAAAGCTCTGCGCCAAAAAAATCCTGACCAGCGACAAGTTCGTGCTAATAATGTGCATAAGTTCAACTGAACCTTCGTGTGCATTGCGAAGGTAAATGGAAACACAGGCACATCACCACCCCCAAAGCATGCTGGGAACTGTAGAGGTGCTGGGAATTGTTACCAAATCATAGAATTGTAGAGATCGAAGGGATTCCCAAGGGTCATCTAGCCCAACCCCCTGCGAGACAGGAAGTTGTTTCACATTGTTTATTTGCTGTATCTCTAGCCTGCTTGTCAATCCCAGAGCAGAGAACAAAGTGATGGAAAGAAGTAGTAACAAAAAATATACAAAAATTGCACAATCATGAAAAGAGGGCCAATAACCAACTGCACTGCAAACAAACACAATGACAACAACATAATTTAATATTTCTGATTTATATCGAATGAGCCATGCAATATAAAGTATTTTGTTAAATAAAGTTAAATTAAGTTAATGAAAAGCAACTTCACGCAACTGTGTAAATAATAGTTTAATTGTAAATTAGTACAATGGGTATAGCTGGAAGTTTCTTTTCTTTGCTGATTCAAACAGTGGATAACATTATGTCTTTGCCTTTATTCACACTTTCATTCTTCTTCTTTCTCTTTGTTTTCTCTTTCTTCTGTTTTTTCCCGTTCTTTTCTTTTTATATTTATATTCTTTATCATCTTTATAACATTGTGAATGTTATTTTGTTGGTATTGCATGTATTTTAAGAATCTGTTTGTTTAATAAAATCTAATAATAATAATAATAATAATAATAATAATAATAATAATAATTCCGATTTAATGAAATACGGGCCTTGAGGTCAGCAGCACTGCCAGGGCGTGATGTCCAGCTGGATTTGCTGGCTTCCCCCATCTCTCTTCCCCATGTCTCCCCCAGCTGAGGGCCCTCTTGATGCTTCGGACTACAAAACCCTTGTCGACAAAGGTCCATATAGTTAAAGCCATGGTTTTCCCAGTGGTGATGTATGGAAGTGAGAGCTGGACCATAAAGAAGGCTGATTGCTGAAGAATGGATGCTTTTGAATTCTGGTGCTGGAGGAGACTCTTGAGAGTCCCATGGATTGCAAGAAGATCCAACCTTTCCATTCTGAAGGAAATCAGCCCTCACTGGAAGGACAGATTGTGAAGCTGAGGCTCCAAGACTTTGGCCACCTCATGAGAAGAGAAGACTCCCTGGAAAAGACCCTGATGTTGGGAAAGACGGAGGGCACAAGGAGAAGGGGACGACAGAGGACGAGATGGTTGGACAGTGTTCTCGAAGCTACAAACATGAGTCTGTCCAAACTGCGGGAGGCAGTGGAAGACAGGAGTGCCTGGCGTGCTCTGGTCCAGGGGGTCACGAAGAGGCGGACACGACTAAACGGCTAAACAACAACAACACAAAACCCATCATCCAAAGGCAGTGTGATGCTGGCATGATGGGAGCTGTAGTCCCAAACATCTGGAGGGCACCACGAAGACTAGGTTAAACCACACGATAATACAAATACAAATACAAATACAAATAAAAAATACAAATACCTTTATTGACATTACAAGTTAAGACATTTCAAATCACTGGGATAAATTTAAAACGGACAGGAGTGAAGTTGTCGAGGGCCACAAGACATTCGATTGTTATGCATCACCCTAGAAGGATGATTCATTAAGAACCCTTTCGGGGAAGATGGAGACTAAAAAGGAAGCCACTGAGGCAGTAACGTCCTTGTCCCTATCCGCTAGGAGGAACGTCATTTGGCTTTCTCTTGGGGCCGTGGGTTGGTAATAATAATAATAATAATAATAATAATAATAATAATAATAATTTATTATTTGTACCCCACCCATCTGGCTGAGTTTCCCCAGCCACTCTGGGAGGCTTCCAACAAAAATTAAAAATACATTAAAATGTCACACACTAAAAGCTTCCCTAAACAGGGCTGCCTTCAGATGTCTTCTAAATGTCAGGTAGTTGTTTTTCTCTTTGACATCTTGTGGGAGGGCGTTCCACAGGGCAGGCACCACCACCGAGAAGGCCCTGCAGCTTTGCTTCTCACAGTGAGGGCACCGCCAGAAGGCCCTCGGCCCTGGACCTCAACATCCGGGCAGAACCACACTTCCACACTTCCACACTTCCATCAGCCTCCCCAAAGCTGGATCCCTCCTGCTATCCTGGGCTTTTTATTGATTACTCTTATTTCCCTAATTTCTATGCCACCGAGGATCACAGGGCGGCGTGCCATATCAGAACACAAAAACACACAGCATCTCTGGGACTGATGGGAGTTGTAGTCCACAGTGGGCAGAGGGCACCAGGTTGGGGAAGGCTGATTCCGAGGCAGGTCTGGAATGCCGATTTGCTTGTCTTCCAATGAGCCTTGATGCTTTCCAGAGGTGGATTCCCCCCCGCCCTCCACGTCTGACAGCAGGAATTAGTTTGTAATTTAATAAGAGGTGGTAGTTTTGGTTTACACAAAGGCCGGGACAATGTCTTTGTCTCTCTCTGTCTCTCTTTGGGGAAACTGGAAGGCACGTTCGCTCTGCCTTTCTCCCTCTTGACCTCTCTCGGGATGAGGATGGGCAGAGAAGGGCCCCCTTTCATCCTGCTCACCTCCTTTCGCCTAATTGCTTCGTTTATTCTGTGTTTATGGAGGGATCAAGTTCTGCGTTCGGCAGGGATGGAGGCGGCCATTGATTGGAACGGGCTGTGTTGAGGGTCGGGTGGCCGCATAAATCGGGGGGCATGAATGACTCGCAGGATCTGGAAAGATAGAGACATCAGCAGCTGGCGAAAAAAGCGGGGAGTTTCTCCAGAGTGCTGGTGGGGAGGATCTGAGATCTGAGATTCAATTATAAAGAAGGGAACATGTAAGAGAGAGGAGCAGAACCGTTTCCACCTGGGAGGTCCGTTAAGTGGCGGCAGAAGGTTTCTGGGATGTTGGATTAATCTGTTGCTAGATTCTTGAATTTACTAGCAGGCTCTGTATTGGGCGTATTTCACAGAATTATAGAAATCGTTGAATCGTAGAGCTGGAAGGGAGCATGAGGGTCATCTAGTCCAACCCCTGCAATGCAGGAATCTTTGGCCCAATGTGGGGTTCAAACCCATAGCCTTGAGATTAAGAGTCTCATGTTCTACAGACTGGGATATTCCAGCTGCCTTGTGTTGCCAATGCTCTGCATTTCATTATTTTGTATGTTTGCTGCAACATCAAAGGTCATGTCATTCCTGAATTACAGGGATTGGACTAGATGATCCTTGGGGTCCTTTTCAACTCAACAGTTCTATTATTATATGATTATATGGAGGAATTAAAGAACTTTTTAATGAGGGTGAAAGAGGAGAGCGCAAAATATGGTCTGAAGCTCAACATCAAAAAAACGAAGATCATGGCCACTGGGCCCATCACCTCCTGGCAAATAGAAGGGGAAGAATTGGAGGCAGTGAGAGATTTTACTTTCTTGGGCTCCATGATCACTGCAGATGGTGACAGCAGTCACAAAACTAAAAGACGCCTGTTTCTTGGGAGAAAAGCAATGACAAACCTAGACAGCATCTTAAAAAGCAGAGACATCACCTTGGCAACAAAGGTCCGTATACTTAAAGCTATGGTTTTCCCAGTAGTGATGTATGGAAGTGATAGCTGGACCATCAAGAAGGCTGATTGCCGAAGAATTGATGCTTTTGAATTCTGGTGCTGGAGGAGACTCTCTGGGTCTCTGAAATTGGGAGATTGTCCTTTCAGTAATGTGTAATGCAGTCATAAGGTCTATTTCCCTCTTCTGTTGCAAATTCAACCAGATCTTGAATTTCATGGGGGATGAAAGATGCAGTTTCTGAAGTCTGAGGAATGACAGGAATGCATTAAGCAGGAGCATTTAAATGTCCAGGCATTGCTACTGAAAGTCAGTTCCCGCAAACACAGTTGTAACATTGTCTTCATTTGCAGTAGCCACTTTTACCCAGAAATGTCAGTCCATTTCACTGAGCTTCTTAGGGTTTCAAGAAGGAGAAAACCAGCTTCATGGGAATCCGCAGTTGTGGTGGGCAACTTGATGAGAGAGTTGACCCAGGGTGGGGTCTGTGGAAAAGGAAAGTGCATGTTGACATTCATTAGGAAAAGAGTCCGAAAGAGAATTGCAAATATTGTGATGCCTTCTTTAAAAAATAAAAATATCTGAACTGTAGCAGCACTTGGAGTGCCATCACAGGTGACCTTTAGTCTCTCCCTGAAGATGTTCCCATTGTGGGGGAAATTCCTCTTGGGGGCTCGTGTATGGGCACTCAAACCAAACCCACAACCGGTCAGACTTTATTCAGTCATGCCTTACTAGGAAGAGTCCAGAGCAGGCTTCCTCAAACTTGGCCCTCCAGATGTTTTGCGACTACAATTCCCAGCATCCCTGACCACTAGTCCTGCTAGCTAGGGATCATGGGAGTTGTAGGCCAAAAACATCTGGAGGGCCGAGCTTGAGGAAGCCTGGTCCAGAGTGTATGTGAGCACATGTCCATTAACAGGCACACACAATCTGGGCAAATGTACCTCATTTTAGCTGTTCACCCTATACCCAGCCAACCTCTGCCTCCCCAGCCCTTCACCATGTCTGACCCAACCAGAGACCTTGGAATCACTTGCTCAACCCTTTTTACTGCACATGTCAGAACCCTCCTTGTACCTTCCATGGCGTTGCTTTCCACTTTAAGAGACAGCCGTTAAACGGATTCCTCTTGGACTAATCAACTACTCTATTCTGAACTTAAAAACAGGAAGCATAATGCTGGTGGTCAACAAAAGAGGTTTAAAGACACTCTCAAGGCAAATCTAAGAAAATGTAGTATAAGCACTGACAATTGGGAAACAATGGCTTGCGAGCGCTCCAGTTGGAGAACAGCCTTTCCCAAAGATGTCATGGGTTTTGAAGATGCTCGAACTCAGGACGAAAGGGAGAAAGGCGCTAAGAGGAAGGCACACTTGGCAAACCCTTACCGTGGTCAACACCTGCCCAGAAACCTCTGTCCCCACTGTGGAAGGATGTGTGGATCCGGAATTGGCCTCCACAGTCACTTACGGACTCACTGTTAAGACCTTGTTCATGGAAGACAATCTTACTCAGCTACGAGGGATCACCAAAGAAGAAAAAGAAGACCAATCTTGTGGTCCGGTTGCACCACAAGACCTCATTCATAAGAGGCCTAACAGCAATTCTACTTGACTATCCCCCAGGCCTTTTGCAGGACCTAAGGACAGCAGGGTGAAGCTTCAGTCATGATGTCCCCACAGCCCAACACCCTCAAGGTTTGCTTCAAGTGGAGAGGAATTTTTTTCCTGAGTAATAAAGGCGGGGGAATCGTCATGGTCTCAGCAGATGCATTCCCTGTTTTTATTTATTTATTTAGAAAATGTTCATCCCACCCTTCGTCCAGTGATCCAATGTTTTCCAAAGAGGGTGCCAACACCTCCTGGAGGGATTTTTCCTCCCTCCTTTCTCCGGCTGCAGACGGGAAGCATCGACTTCTTACAATGTATATTTTTCTCTGCTTCACTGGAGCATCCAAAGCCAGCTGGTCCTGCAACAAAGGGAACTTAAGTGAATCAAAAATGCAAGCAAAAACTCTCTCCGCTCTAAGCCTGTTCGTTGCAATGTTTACCGCAGGACCAGAAGAAGATGTTCTGGAAACCTCGGAAGAGGTGTCCATTTCAAAGAAGGTTTAGAGACAGATCCTTCAGGATCTGCACCACCCCTTCAAGCCTATTTGCTCCAGTAAACAATCTGGCATATTGAACGAGAGAACATCATACACACACACCCCAAGATCACCATTATTCTGAGAAGTTGTGGCAGGTGATAGGCACCAAATGTCACACAGAAGGACTCAGGTTCAACCCCCTGTGAGATCTTTGGGGAGAAGACTCCCTTTCTGAAACCCTGGAGGGCTGTAGACAGCCAGTGGAGACTGTACTGGGTTAGATGATCCAAAAGTCTTAGGATAAGCCTACGAATATCACAAGAACATGAAAACATGAGAGGAGCCTTCTGGATCAGGCTGGTGGCCCACCTAGTCCAGCATCCTGTTCTCACAGAGGCAAACCAGATGTCCCTTGAAGAACATGCCAGCATGATTCAAACACAAGAGCCCTCTCAGGGTCTCCAAGTGTCCCCAGGATAGTCCCAGATCTACAGAAGCTGTCCCGGTTTCTGATTTGATCCTGGAATGTCCCACTTTTCCTTAGGACGTCCTTGTTTTCATCAGAGAAATGTCGGAGGGCATGGAGTTATGTAACCCCCGAGCCAAGGACATAATTAACTATACAACCTTTAGAAGACATCTGAAGGCAGCCCTGGATAGGGAGGTTTTTTAGTGTTTGATGTTTTATTATGTCTTTATATATGTTGGAAGCTTCCAGAGTGACTGGGACAACCCAGTCAGATGGGCAGGGAATAAATAATAAAATTATTATTATTATAGAATAGGACTTCCCTATTTTCACTGGAGAAATGTTGGAGGGAATGCCCTCTCCTCTCCAGCAACTGGCTATTAGCCATCGAAAGCCCTCTGCTGCATGCATAATTTTCTTTTAAAACCAAATAGATTGTTTGCCATTACTGCCCGCTGTAGGAGGGAGTTCCATGTTTTAATTATGCATTGCATGAAGAAGGAAGGACTTATCCCTCCGAAATATTCCAACAGTCCGCTTCACTGGATTTCTACAAGTTCTTTCATAACAAGGGAGAAAACCTTTTCTCTATCCCCTTTCCCCGTGCCCTGAAGAATTTTATAAACTTTTATCAGGTCATCTCTCGCTTGCCTTTTCTCTAAACAAAAAAACCCAAATGCCACAGCTTTTGCCAGTAAGGCCATTCCCTTGATGGAAGCATTTGGGGATTCACAGTCATTCCTACACAAAAACGCCTTCCGTGTAGGAATTTTGCAGGAGATCCAGAATCGGTGAGATGAACTGTTTCAGTAGGACTGGAGCAAATTTATATTTTATATGAAAGAAAATTGAAAACATTTGAAAACGTTTGTAGATTTGAATTGAAATGCTTTGTAATGTAAAAATAAGGAACCGATTTACATATAAGGAGGTGATTTATTTTTTAAAAAAAGAAGAAGATATGAGGTAAAAAAGTGGCTATAGAAATGTGAGAATTTACTAAAAGATGTTTGGAAGTCAGAAAGAGGGAGGGGAGGAAGTTGATGCTCTGAGCGATGCTTTATGTTATAGATTTGAGTAATGGAATGTAATTAAATATGGAAAACTCAATAAAAATCATTTAAAAATAAATAAATTTGCAGAGCATGTGAAGCAGCTAAGAATCACCCAAGACAAGGATTCCAATAGAGAGGGAGGACATCCCCGAGGCAGAGGAGCCAATATTGTTATAAATAGCTGTTATGAGACCAGAGTGAGCAATGGAAAGAATGAGCCCTCCAAGCTGCCCCAACGGCAAGGCTGTTGAAAGAGGGTCCCCACGGTGGAAACCCCATCATTTCAGTTATGTCAAGTCCGACCCTGCATGTCATGATGCACGTCGGGGAACAAGTCTGTCTGGGCCAAGGGCGTAGAGTCAAGAAGGTGACCTCATAGGTCTTCTCCAAATTTCCCCTTGATGACTTGAAGGCATGACTGGATGAGGGCAAGAGGACTTCGCCTTGGCGAGTGCAGCCAAGGGAAACAGCAGGAACCGGCGCATGACGACCAGAGCTGGACCATCCACCCGTTGGCATGGAGATGGGCGGAACGGCCCCTGGGTGTTTCCCAGACTCAGCTGTTGCCAGAAATGTAGTTGGACTTTGAGCGTCAAGAGCAATCAAGGGATTAGACATCTGGAGAAGACCAAACGTGTGAGGGGGCCTTCAGGTCATCTGCCCAGAGCCCCCAGTGGTGTAAACTCAGGGCAGAGGGTTTGAAAATTATTCCTAGAATCAGAGAAGGTGCCATATTTCAGGGGTACGTTCCCATGAGACACATGCAGAAGGTCCTAGGCTCCGTCCACTCCATCCAGGGACAGATGACCAGGAAAGGACTTTCTCTGCCTGAAACCAGCCCTCCCCAGCTGCTGCCAGGAAGAACAGGCAATATTGGAATAGCTCAGGGGGCACGAAGCCTCCAAGATGTGGTCTTCAAATGGCTGGCTCTACCATTAGGCAAAGTGAGGCAGCTGCCTCAGGCAGTAGATGCTGCAGGGTGGGCAGCAATGGAGAGGCAGCATCTTCTTCTTCTTCTTCTTCTTCTTCTTCTTATTATTATTATTATTATTATTATTATTTCAAACCCCGCCTCTTTCCCTGACAGGGACACAAAGCAGCTTATGGATAAAATAAGAAAAGCTCAGGGCAGCCCAAAGTGACTTAAATTGAAATAAATGGAGCATCGCTTGTGGAATTGCTGAGAAGCTATGTCTTTCTTAGAGGCAAATCCACACTCAGAATTTGGGACGGAGGGAGTGAGTTTTGTTTCTTGTTACTATTATGTCATTGTGTTTAAGTTTGAAAAATCAATAAAATATGTTGAGAGAGATGTGTTTGGAAACCTCTGGATTTTGCACAGCTGGAAAGAAGCCTTCTGCATGTAGGTAAGGGAATAATAATAATAATAATAATAATAATAATAATAATAATAATTTTATTATTTATATGTCAACTGTTATGTACTGAGTTGAATAGGATCCAAAATGCAGCAGTCTGATTGGTCCTAGAACAATAGGATTCAGAATGCAGCAGTCTGATTGGTCCACAGAGCCACCCAATCCAGCTCCAGGTAGAAGTGAATCCACAACCTGATTGGCCTACAGGTGAATCCTGGAATTAGCCAATCACGTGGTGCCCATTGTGTAAATAATGTATATAAAGCAGACATTCTGGGGGAACTTTCATTCCTCCTCACCACTATGAGCTGAATAAAGAGCATGAAATCCACTCTCGACTCTGAGTATATTTCATCACCCATCTGACTGGCTTCTCCCTGGCACCATGCACCAAACGCAGGCACTGGTTTCGCCCCCGACCTGGTGCATCTTGCCTCGGCCCCAGGAGACGCCCAGATCCACAGGGCAAAGGCTTGCTGGGACCAGCTTCGTGGTGTGGTCTTCTGGAGCCCGGCCACACTGCTCGCAGTCCACGAGACCATTACAGCCCGACCGTTCACGGAGAGGTCACCGTCATATTCGCAGGGTTTGCCAGCATTGTTTTAAATCAAATGGGTTTTGTTTGTTTGTTTCCAGACAATCAACATACTTGGATCGAGGACCTGTATGTTCCATCCTAAGCTGAACTTGCAGCAGGCAGCCAGCGGCTGAGGGGTGGGGTGTTGCAAGCATCTCCCCTCCCCAACACACTCCCCAGGACCTCAGGAAAGTTAGAAACAGATGCAGGCAGCTGGCAGCTGGCAGCTGGGACAGGAGGAGGGCGGCACTTTGCCTTGCTCCCCTTCCTTCTTCCTCCAGTTCAGAAAGACAGTCGCAGCCCTTCTGATGCTGGGAGGGATCTCTGGTCCAGTGCTGGCCAAAGACATTTCACAGTGAAATATACTTGGAGTCGAGAGTGGATTTCATGCTCTTTATTCAGCTCATAGTGGTGAGGAGGAATGGAAGTTCCCCCAGAATGTCTGCTTTATATACATTGTTTACACAATGGGCCCCACATGAGTGGCTAATTCCGGGATTCTCCCATAGGCCAATTAGGTTGCGGATTGACTTCCACCTGGAGCTGGATTGGGTGGCTCTGTGGACCAATCAGACTGCTGCATTCTAAATCCTATTGTTCTAGGACCAATCAGACTGCTGCCTTTTGGATCCTATTCAACTCAGTACATAACACACAGCCTGAGGCAAACCAGTCAATGGCTCTCTGCCCCGCACAGTCCTGCAACCTGCCTAGGACATGGAACAGTCACCAGGTGTTAATTAGGGTTGCCATATTTTGAAGAGCAAAAAAGAGGACATATACACGTGTGTGTGTGTGTGTGTGTGTGTGTGTGTGTGTGTGTAAACTGTGCATAACAATGCATGCATTTCATGCATTATTTGAAGGGAAATCGCTTGCAAAGAAATGTGTATAAAGCAGGGGAAAATGTGTTTATTAGGAGAAATGCATGCTAATAGGCTGATGGATTTTCCAGAGGATTATTTCAGGAATTGCAACTTGCTCAGGAAATGTAGAGAACTAAATTGATGGCTGGAAAAGACTTTTGCTCTCATTACACCATCACTTGTGGACTCCCAGCGGAGCTGAATGTTGGCAGGTCCAGGGGGTGATGAGAAAGGGAGAGAATCAAAACCGACAAATTTGTCCATCCCTAATTGTGCCCAAATATGAGTAGAATCTCGGGGTCCAACTCTGCAACACTGCGAAGGAGCCAATATCGTAATATTGTTTATCTTTTAGGTTTTGTTATAGGGAGATTTTGTTGGTTTGGAGGTGTGCCTTGAGATACAATATTAACCTAAAATACACAGTTGGGGCACTTTTTGAGGGCAGGGAGAGAGAGAGAGAGAGAGAGAGAGAGAGGAGGAGTTCGGACTGAACCCCAAAATTCAGAGAATCACAAAACCCAAATAATAATTACGTGCCAATCCACAGTGGTTCCGCTCCTTCCTCCTGGGCCATGTCCAGAAAGTGGTGGTGGGGGATGAGTGTTCAGACCCCTGGGCTCTCACTTGTGGGGTGCCTCAGGGTTCTGTCCTCTCCCCCATGATTTTTAATATCTATATGAAGCCACTGGGAGAGATCATCAGGGGGTTTGGACTGGGTGTTCATCAGTATGCAGATGACACCCAGCTCTACCTCTCTTTTAAATCAGAACCAGTGAAGGCGGTGAAGGTGTGAGTGTCTGGAGGCGGTTGGAGGATGGATGGTGGCTAACAGATTGAGGTTGAATCCTGACAAGACAGAAGTACTGTTTTGGGGGGACAGGAGGCGGGCAGGTGTGGAGGACTCCCTGGTCTTGAATGGGGTAACTGTGCCCCTAAAGGACCAGGTGTGCAGCCTGGGAGTCATTTTGGACTCACAGCTGTCCATGGAGGCACAGGTTAAATCCGTGTCCAGGGCAGCTGTGTACCAGCTCCATCTGGTACGCAGGATGAGACCCTACCTGCCCGCGAACTGTCTCACCAGAGTGGTGCATGCTCTAGTTATCTCACGCTTGGACTACTGCAACGCGCTCTATGTGGGGCTACCTTTGAAGGTGACCGAGAAACTACAATTAATCCAAAATGCGGCAGCTAGACTGGTGACTGGGAGTGGCCGCCGGGACCACATAACACTGGTTCTGAGAGATCTGCATTGGCTCCCAGTACGTTTCCGAGCACGATTCAAAGTGTTGGTGCTGACCTTTAAAGCCCTAAACGGCCTCAGTCCAGTATACCTGAAGGAGCGTCTCCACCCCCATCGTTCAGCCCGGACACTGAGATCCAGCGCCAAGGGCCTTCTGGCGGTTCCCTCATTGCGAGAAGTGAGGTTACAGGGAACCAGGCAGAGGGCCTTCTCGGTAGTGGCGCCCGCCCTGTGGAACGCCCTTCCATCAGATGTCAAAGAGATAAATAATTACCTGACATTCAGAAGACATCTTAAGGCAGCCCTTAAGTTTTTAATATGTAACGCTGTACTGTTTTTAACACTTGATTGGGAGCCGCCCAGAGTGGCTGGGGAGGCTCAGCCAGATGGGCGGGGTAGAAATAATAAATTATTATTATTATTATTATTATTATTATTATTATTATTATTTGTGTGGGCTTGTTGATGGGGTCCATTTGCACCCAGGCACTGAATCTCATGGGCAGCCCCCATCACACCTAGCAGCTCCTTGGTGGAGCTGGCTGGGCCTTTGAGGTTTGGTCCTTTGAGCTGCTGTTGGAACCAGCCTAGGGACAAGCAAAGCCAAAGTTTCCTTTCCACAGGAGAGCAGACTGGGGTTCATGCATCACCTTTCAGGGTCCGTGGGAGAAAAGGCTACTGAGCCAGTGCCCCTTTGCTGTATCCTTAAGTGTCCGCTGCTAAGGAGGGAGGGAGGGAGAGACCCCTCCAGGCTCAGCATTTTTCACATGCCAGAGAGAGGGCCGTGTGCCAGGAGGGTTCACAGGAGACCAAGACCTGATGGAGAGAGAAGCCACTGCTGCCTTGGAGAGGAACGAGGACAAAACATCCCAGCCAGAAGCAAAGCATCTCCCTGCAGGGCCTGCCTCTGGCATGTTGTTGCTTAGATTCATAGAATCACACTATTGTATAGAAAGCACCCAGCGGTCATCTAGTCCAGCCCCCTAGAATGCAGGAATCAAAGCTCTGTGATCCCATGAGCCTTTGAATAGGTTTGGATGGTCCCCAAAGGTAGAGGGGGACTGTTCTGCTTCTGCAAGGGAGCTTGGGAGGCCAAGCATCATTTGACAGAGACTTCTGCATGAAACCTCACACTGCAGGTCATTGCTTTTGCCCCTTTCTCTTATTTAAAAAGCTTCAGGGAGAATTTGGGAGGGTTTGGGGCATGATAAAGGTAAACAGGTAATAAGCAAGTAGCTCTTTAGACCCATTTAGAGAATCAACTCTTGGTGCCCATCAGTACATCCCTTCCACTTTACAACTGCATGGAAACTGGTGTGTGTGCGTCCCAACACGTTGCTCCTCTGAAGTGAGTCCCATTGAGTTCAGCTGAGCTTATTCCACACTTTTCCCAATTCCCCTTCAATTCCCTACAAATGTTCTGCTGAGCAAGACCATCCCAATTTGCCTTGAATTTAGTCTTTGGTGAAATACACAGGCAATTCCCAGCTTTGTAGGTCAAGGCCAGAATTTCACTTTGAGCCCAGAGACAATTGCAAAAGGACGCTTCCAATGATGCTGTGGGCTTCCAGCCTCACCACAAAGGGAGCAACATTCCACACTAGCAGAAGCTTCTGGACAACCTTTTGATGGCTACTAGCCAGGATGGCTCTGCTTTGCCTCCACAGTTGGAGGCAGCAATGCTTCTGAACACCATGTTTTCATGTTCTTGTGATATTCATATGATGCTGGCTTATCCTAAGACTTTTGGATCATCTAGCCCAGTACAATCTCCACTGGCTGGCAGCAGCCCTCCAGGATTTCAGAAAGGGAGTCCTCTCCCCATCCTTATCTGGAAGATCCCATTGGGGGTTGAACCTCAGTCCTTCTGCAGACATTTGGTGCCTATCTCCTGCCACATCTTCTCAGAATAATGGTGACCTAGGGTGGTGGTGTGATGTTCTCGTGTTCAAGATGCTTAGATCCTTAGGTTTTCCAACATGGGGAGGTCAGAGAAAGGGAACCTTTGGTCCTCCACATACTTCCACCAACCCTGGAGAGCATGACCGGTGGTTGGAGATGACGGAAGCTGTAATGCAAGTCACCTCGATGCCCACAGCTTCCCCTGGAAAGGCCACGCCAAGTGTTCTGCAGCCATCCAGCCTCAAGGCTGGGAAGGAATGAGTGATAGCCTTTAAATATTCAAATATCTCCCCGCCCCCGCCCTTGGGTAATGCAGATCATACAACTGTGCAATAAATTGTGGGATTCTAAATCAAATTTGAAGCAATGGTTTGGTTCCATATCTGGAAGAACTTGGGCCATTTGGTTTCCATTAGGCTGCATATGAAAGCTCTCTCTGTGCAAGTGAGTGACTCAGAGAGGGAGAGAGAAAGAGGGGGATTCTTGCTCTCTGCCTTTTTCTTTCTGGATGGACTCACCGTACATCTCTGGGCTTTTCGGCGTTTCCTCTGCTAATTGGTAGCAGAGCCTCAGCTTAGACACAGGGAGGAAGATCCCCCTGGCCCTGACTCCTCGCAGGAAGGGCAGTCTGGGGGGGCCTTGCCAAGCGAAAGGCAAGGCAAGGAGAACAATCCTGGTATTCATAGCTTCCTGGAAATGCAGGCAGCTAAAAGGCCATGGTGAGGATCGCGGTTGCACTTTTTGGAAAGCAAACCTACCCCCCCCCTTCCCAAGTCTTCCTCATCCCCCCCAACCCATCATGTGAACCCGATTTCACATTGGGTTTCTTAACATGGCAAGGCCCCTTGGTCTTTGCCATGACTTCCTCTTCCCTTGGGACTTCCTCAGCTGGTCGGGTTAAGCATTTTCAGGTTGCACTCCGCGGCATCCCGGAAGTAACAGCACGTTACTTCCGGGTTTCGCCGCTTGCGCATGCGCAGACGCTCAAAATGACGTTACTCACATGTGCAGAAGCAGCGAATCATGACCCGTACATGTGCAGAAGCGCAGACATGGGTTGTGTTCGCTTCAGGATGCAAATGGGGCTCCAGAACGGATCCCGTTTGCCTCCAGAGGTACCACTGTACAATCTTTAGGAGACACCTGAAGGCAGCCCTGCATAGGGAATTTTTCTAAAATGTTTAATGTTCAGTCAGATGAGTGGAATATAAATAATAAAACTACTACTACTACTACAATTTCCATTGGAGAATGTTGGAGGGTATGAGTACCAAACCCTCGTTGGTGGTTTTTAAGCAGAGGTTGGATGCATAGCTGTCAATGTTTCCCTTTTTTTAAGGGAAATTCCCTTATTCCGAATAGGATTCCTCGCAAGAAAAAGGAAAAGTTGACAGCTATGGTTGGATGGCCACCTGTCAGGGATTCTTTAATAATAATAATAATAATAATAATAATAATTTATTATTTGTTCCCGGCCCATCTGGCTGGGTTTCCCCAGCCACTCTGGGCGGCTTCCAACAAAGATGAAAAATACACTAAAATGTCACATATTAAAAACTTCCCTGAACAGGGCTGCCTTCAGATGTCTTCTGAATGTCAGGTAGTTGTTTATCGCTTTGACATCTGATGGGAGGGCGTTCCACAGGGTGGGCGCCACTACCGAGAAGGCCCTCTGCCTGGTTCCCTGTAGCTTTGCTTCTTGCAATAAGGGAACCACCAGAAGGCCCTCGGAGCTGGACCTCAGCGTCCGGGCAGAACGATGGGGGAGGAGATGCTCCTTCAGATATACTGGGCTGAGGCCGTTTAGGGCTTTAAAGGTCAGCACCAACACTTTGAATTGTGCTCGGAAACGCACTGGGAGCCAATGTAGGTCTTTCAAGACTGGTGTTATATGGTCTCGATGGCCGCTCCCAGTCACCAGTCTAGCTGCCTCCTTAACTGTGATCCCTCCATTGTGGGGTGTTGGACTAGATGACCCTTGGGGTCTCTTCCAATTCTAACATTCTATGATCATGTAGCCACTACCATAGGTCCACAAAGACCTAAGCGGTACAGTGATAGTGGGAGGGACTAATAATAATAATAATAAATTTTATTTATATCCCGCCTTCCCCGGCCAGAACTGGGCTCAGTGCGGTTAACATCAAAATATATAATACATTAAGACATAAAATTCAGGTATCAACTCTTTGGAGCATCGAGGTCCAGCTCCGAGGGCCTTCTGGTGGTTCCCTCACTGTGAGAAGTGAGGCTACAGGGAATAGGGCCTTATCAGTGGTGGCATCTGCCCTGTGGAATGCCCTCCCATCAGACGTCAAGGAAATAAACAACTATCTGACTTTTAAAAGACAACTGAAGGCAGCCCTATTTAGGGAAGTTTTTAATGTTTAATGCTGTATTATGTTTTTAATATTCAGTCGGGAGCCGCCCAGAGTGGCTGGGGAAACCCAGCCAGATGGGTGGGGTATCAATAAATTATTATTATTATTATTATTATTATTATTATTATTATTATTATTAGAATCCCTGACTGATGTGACGCACAGTGTGTGGACTCTGAGGAAAAGGGAAAATAGAGATTTGGCTTTTCATGGCGACACACTTATGTGTTGCAATGACCCCATCCAGGGATACGGACTTCCACCCCAAGGCCTGTAGATCTGGAAGAGCCCTGCCCTTGTTACCAACCAAGAGACCCCGTTTCTTTTGCATCCAAAGTAGAATTCCTCTCTTGCTTCCATGATTTAAGAGCCGCCTGTTTCGGCAGAATTGCTGCCGGTGCTGACCTCTCGTAACTCCTAACATGCTCGCAGGAACATCCGCCACTTTTAAGAAGCCAACCATAATGTCTGCAAAACCTTAAACAAACAGGCTGCGTATTTACACGAGAAGACGTAGTAATTGTTTCTTTTAAAATGATTATTATTAGAAGCAGGTTCACGAATGAGGCGGGGGGGGGGGCAGGCAGTGGGGATGAAACGAGAGACACCCCCAACTTCACCCAGGCTGTTTTTGATCATCGTCTGGTACTTTGCGCAACACGTGGCAAAAATTTCGCTCTCTCGCTCCCCCTTATAAATCTAATTCTCAGTTTAAGGTGACAGTAATAATATGTTAAATACCAACAGATTATTAGAAACACATTCATTGAAAATTACCCATGTAATAGATGGTTATCTGTGACATCACGGGTCTAAGCACACACAGATGTTTCCCAGATGAAGGTAAAAGGGGAGAGAGAGGCAACCATATTCCATTTGCAGGGCTCTGACCCTCCATGAATTATATTTATTTGTGTGCTCCCTATTCCTGAAATACTGCAGATGCTTTGCATTCCTGAGCAATGTGTTCTTAGGCAAAGGAAGTGCATTGTAATAATCATAATAAATGTTGTTTGTCCGGCACCCACAGGCCGTGGCGGTCTTGGCTCCTTAGCAAACAACAACACGGTTACCCACCGAGCCGTAGAATGAGAAAAAGATAGTGGAAATCAAGCTCAGCACATTTCGCTGGGTGGACAAGGGCTTAGGAGGCCAGGTTTCTGGGGCTATTTCATGGCAAAACTGGAGACTCGAGACAGCCAAAGAAGACTCATTTCATGCAAAGAGTTTCTTTCTCCTAGGAGGAACTGAGAGGTGGCATGTTAGACATCTTCAACTACATGCCCTTCAACATTTCTCCAACAAAAATAGGGATGTCCTATTTCATAACATCAACAATAATAACTTTATTATTGATACTGTGCCCATCTGAGTGGGTGGCATCTACATTTTACTTGTTCTGCGCCTAGAAAACAAGGGTCCAAGTGGTTTTCTGCTTGTCCCACCTCTTTTCCCAGGAAAAACCAGCTCTTTACTGCTGAACTGGAATAAACATCAATCCACGGAAAATCCAATTGATATTTGTTCCAATTTAGCAGTAAAGAGCAGGTTTTCCCAGGGGAAAGTGGCAAGACAAGCAGATGTATGGTTTTAGCCAACTGTTGATGTTCAGGAACCCTAAAGTAGAATCCTGGATCTGTCTACCTTTTAAACCTGGAGTGCTTAAAGTTACTCCTCTCCTAAATTACTATATTGGGGTTTGCACCTGCGGATGTCTAGGGCCTGCAATCTCGGGCCATTTATGGTCGTCTTTCTGGTAGTAAACCTGTGAAAAGAGAGGTCAGGCTGAGGTGAAATGCGAAGAAATTTCAGCAGGTTTACAAGACAACTGTGGTTCAGCGGCTTCACCCACATTCGGGATCTTCCTATTTACCTGAGGTCAGAGAGATGCTTCTATCTTCTGGCTTTGCTTAGACATTTTGCCCTGCTAATGTGGCCGTCAAATTCTGGCTGCAGATTGCTTAACAGGAAACAGCAACCATCGCTGGATAAATCCTCGATCTTTCAAAAAGCAAATATTTTATTAAACTGATCTTAATGATTAAATATGTCCTTTCTCGTTAGGGCTTTGAAACGTTACTTCCAATCTACTTGACCTCTTCAGCATGAAGCTGAGAGAGCCTTTGACTGTCAACTCGCAGTCTGGGAAGGGTGTACGAAGGCAGGCGGCCTGCTCTTTTCCCTCCCATAGGTATCTTTTTCAAAGTTTCCCATCTCCCACAGGTCTCGGGGCTCAACTGACAAAGGAATTGCAAGGTGAACGGGTGACGAGAGAAGGAGGAGCAGGCTCAAGAGCAAGACTTTCAGAAATGATCAGGATTCCTTCCTCCGCTGTCACAATTTGGGGTTTCGCAAGCTCCTGTTCGTGAAATGTCACTTCTTCCTTCTGGGGTCATGTGGCTCCCTCAAAGGTCAGGCCTACTTCGGCCAAAACACAGGATCAAATAATGTGGCAAAAGCTGAACTCGGTGGTATTTTCCTTAAAAGCAGAAAAGGAAGCCCACCAAATTGTTTTCAATCACAGTCTTCACCCAGTCCTAAGACTTTGTTATGGATGCTCAAGTCAAAAGTAAGCTGAGACAGCCTGCATTCTGTCACGATGAGGTTGATATCAATAGGGTAGTTGCTTGAATTTTGCCCCAGTGTGGACAGTAGATTAGAAATATAGGATTGTAGAGTTGGAAGGGACCCCCAAGGGCCATCTAGTCCAACCCCCTGCAGGAATCACAGGTAAAGCCTTCCTGGTAGGTGGCCATGCAACCTCTGCTGAAAAACCTCCAAGGAAGGACAGTCCACTACCTTCCAAATGCGCTTTATTTTATTTATTTTATTGCATTTACATCCCACCTTTTACTCCGCTGAGAACATTGTTCTCCCTCTCCTCACATAATCCCCACAATAGCGCTGTGAGGTAGGTTTGGCTGAGAGTGGGTGAATGGCCCAAGGTCGCATAGCAAGTTTCATGGCTGAGATTCGAACCCTGGTCTCTCTCATGTCCAGGCATGTCACTCTAACCATGATGCCACACAGCCTTGCCCACTAGTCCGTTCCACTGTCAAACAGCTCCTGTTGTCAGGAAGTTCTTCCTAATTTTGAGTTGCAATCTCCTTTCTCATTGCTTGAATCCATTCGTTCATCCCTTGGAGCAGGAGAAAACAAGCTTGCTTCATCTTCCCTTCAGATACTTGAAGATGGCTCTCATATCTCTTCTCAGTCTCCTCTTTTGCAGGCTAAACATATCCAGCTCCTTCAACCGCATCTCATAAGGCTTAGTTTCCAGACCCTCAATCATCTTGGTTGCCCTCCTCTGCACACCTTTCAGCTTGTCCATATCCTTCTTAAATTGTGGTGTCCAGAACTGGACAAAGGACTCCAGGGGTGGTCTGAGCAAGGCAGAAGAGAGCAGTACAATGACTTCCCTTGATCTGGACATTAGACTTCTGTGGATGAAGCCTAGAAGAGCATTAGCTCTTTCCTACTATGTCCTCCTCATTCAGTCCTGCAGGAAGTGGCTTCCAAACCAGGTTGTTTCTTGTATCATCAGGCTTTCAGACAGGAGCCCCCCCATGCCGTGTGGAGCCCTCAAGGCCTTTCTATACAGCCACCCTTCCCTCTCCAGCAATGTTCTGCACCCTCCTGTGACTCCCCTTTGGAGAAAGGTTGCAGCTCCTGGGACTTTTTAGTTCAGAGAAAATGTGAGTCAGAAGCAACCTGGTGGAAGTTTAAAATGTGATGCGTGGCATGGAGACAGTGGGTGGAGATAAGTTTCCCTCCTCCTCTGCCATAACACTAGAACCCACAGGCATCCCATAGAGCTGAATGCTGGAAAACACAGGACAGATTTTTAAAAATAAGTCTTTCTTCATGGCTTGGTTGTGTGGTGAAATATACTCGGAGTCAAGAGTGGATTTAAGGCTCTTTATTCAGCTCATAGTGGTGAGGAGGAATGGAAGTTCCCCCAGAATGTCTGGTTTATATACATTATTTACACAATGGGCCCCACATGACTGGCTAATTCCGGGATTCTCCTGTAGGCCAATCAGGTTGCGGATTCACTTCCACCTGGAGCTGGATTGGGTGGCTCCTGTGGACCAATCAGACTGCTGCATTCTGGGTCCTATTGTTCTAGGACCAATCAGACTGCTGCATTTTGGATCCTATTCAACTCAGTACATAACATGTGGGTTCCATTTTGCCAGCTCTGCTAGACAGTCTTTGCAACTGCTGTCCCACTGTACTGTCCATTTCCATCCTGTTCCAGCCTCCACAGCTAAGCACCCCAGGAAGCTGGCTGCGACAGCGAACTATGAACTATGAGCTGGCTTTCCTGTCATCAATCCCTCTCTCCTGAGCAAAGGCCTGATGAATGGCCCAGCCTCCTTGGGCTTGATGAAAATGGGCACCTCCTCAGCCAGTGTCCAGCTGCCCTCAAAAGCACATCGATGTCATCACCTCCACTGTAATGAGCACCTGTTCAGTTCCTGCCACACGGATGATGGAAGTGGGAGTCCAGCTGACTCCCATGTGGATGGGGGCATGTTGCGTGGCAAGTTCCCACACCCACCCCCAGTAGAAATAAGGGCACATGACACAATTATTATGGGCAGAAAAAGGCCACAACTTTATTGGTTACAGGTGATGAGCGGTATCGGTTTAGGCATTGGACCTAACTGACTATATCCGACTCCAGCCCGTCTGCTTGAAGTCCGGGAAGGGTTAACGACCAGTAGGGGGAGTCCTGTTGATGTACATCATTATGTGGCCACCGAGACCACATAACACTGGTCTTGAAAGACCTACATTGGCTCCCAGTACATTTCCAAGCACAATTCAAAGTGTTGGTGTTGACCTTTAAAGCCCTAAACGGCCTCAGCCCAGTAGACCTGAAGGAGCGTCTCCACCCCCATTGTTCTACCCGGACACTGAGATCCAGCGCCGAGGGCCTTCTGGCGGTTCCCTCCCTGCGAGAAGTGAGGCTACAGGGAACCAGGCAGAGGGCCTTCTTGTGGAACGCCCTCCCACCAGATGTCAAAGTGATAAATAACTACCTGACATTCAGAAGACATCTTAAGGCAGCCCTGTTCAGGGAAGTTTTTAATGTATGATATTTTAGTGTATTTTTGGTTTCTATGGAAGCCACCCAGAGTGGCTGGGGAAACCCAGCCAGATGGGCAGGGTACAAATAATAAATTATTATTATTATTATTATTATTATTATTATTATTATTATTAGAGCTCCCCCTGGGTCACCGACTGGGGGCGTGCCTTAGGCCCTAACCTCCTTAGGCTTTGGACAGGGCCACACCCCCTGGAATCCTTTATCGGACTACTCTTCAATATGTGGGGCAGGTGGTGGCGCTTCCTTCCCTCTTCCATCTACAGAACAATACCAATGCCTAACCACCAATACCCAGAAAGTTGTGGCGATTTGCTACGAGGTAGGCAAAAACCAAGGGGCTGGTGCCAATTTGCCAAGTGGAAAAATTCCTACCAGACCCCTCAACGGTGACCAACCAAGGTCCATAGCAAGGTCAAGGAACCTTATAGGGCGGGAGGGTGGGAAACAGGAACAGCTGGTAGGCAGCAAAAGAGGGAGATCCCCGGATGTGCCTGCGTTTAAATTGGGCAGGCCACGCCCCCAGAGCCAGCTGATTGGCTGGCCAGGGGGTGACGCAGCCGGGAATTCCCCCAGCCATCGCATGCATGCGTGGTGGGGCCATGAAGCCCGCAACTCCACCTCCTCCGCAGGGCAGAAGTGGCTTTGTGCTACATCACCCTTGAGGTCTCTTCCAACTCGACAGTTCCGTGATTCTATTATTCCTTCTGCATTTAATTTAAAATAAATCTAGGTATAGTTCAGACCTGTGCCTAGAAAGCACAGGGCAAATGAAGTGTGGATGAGCCCTTGGCTGCTCATAGAATCATAGAATCACAGAACTGTAGACCTGGAAGGGAGCCTCAAGGCTCATCTAGTCTGACCCCCTGCAATGCGGAATGTGCAACTTATCAACGGTGTTTGTCTCTAGACCACCAGACCTCTCCTGGTTCCCCTGACCCAGAACACCCACCTTTGGGCTCCTGCCTTATTGCTAAAGTTTTGAAAGTTTGCCAGTCATGGCACTCCTCCCAAACTTGGCCTCCTTGTTCTCGTTCTACTGGGAACCTTAAAGCCCTGCTCATTGGAGCGAAGAACAACAAGAAAATTCAGAAAAATGGGAAAGTCAGCGGCTACTGTAGTGACAGGATCTCCAGGCCCCTCTAGCTGGCAGGATTGTTTTACGGCTTGGCACATGACGGATGGGATTCCCCAGCCATATTTTTCAATGCTCTCTGCCTGGCTGTGCGCAAGAGCCCCCGGGAGAGATAACTTCCGTTTGAGTGATGGGGCCCTGTGTTAATAGCAATTAGTCTCCCTGCTGACACTTCCCAAAGCCACCTCGCTTGTAATACGTGGTTTCCCTCGATGACTCAGTAGCCGTGTAAATAATGCCTCTCTTGCAAGGCCCCCTCTCACCCGCCAGCTGCATAAATCTGCCCTGCAGCATGGAAGCAGCTCAGGAGATATATGGGACGGGCTGGAGAGCGTAAACTATTGATCTGTGTTACCTGCTGTATTTTAACGGAGATTCACAGCCAACGGCTGCTTAAGGAAGAGCAGCTGTTGCGCTGTGCTGAGCTGCCTTGAGCCAGGTTTTACGATCAGAGGGGTGGCAAAGGGTGGCATGGCTCTTTGCGGTGCTAAATCTCTTTACGTGGAGGGAGGGGGGAGAAGAGTTGGCCCCCAAAGTGTGCAAAAGGCTGGCGAAGCTCCCAGGAAGTAGATCCAGCCGATCATTTGTTGTTTAATCGTTTAGTCATGTCCGACTCTTCGTGACCCCCTGGACCAGAGCACGCCAGGCACTCCTGTCTTCCACTGCCTCCTGCAGTTTGGTCCAACTCATGTTTGTAGCTTCGAGAACACTGTCCCACCATCTCGTCCTCTGTCCTCCCCTTCTCCTTGCACCCTCCATCTTTCCCAACATCAGGGTCCTTTCCAGGGAGTCTTCTCTTCTCATGAGGTGGCCAAAGTCTTGGAGCCTCAGCTTCAGGATCTGTCCTTCCAGTGAGCACTCAGGGCTGGTTTCCTTCAGAATGGATCAGTTTGATCTTCTTGCAGTCCATGGGACTCTCCAGAGTCTCCTCCAGCACCAGAATTCAAAAGCATCCATTCTTCGGCGATCAGCCTTCTTTATGGTCCAGTTCTCACTTCCATACATCACTACTGGGAAAACCAGACCATAGAATAATAGAATTGCAGAGTAGGAAGTGTCTCCGAGGGTCTTGCAACTCCCTGCAATGCAAGAGTTGTGGAATGTAATCCACTGGGAGCAGTCAAGTACAACATTCCTTGTAATGCTAGAGTGGACATGCAAGAGGATGTTTGATCCAACCAGTCGAAACTTCCTGTTTCCTCCTGGGCTGGAGCATCCTTCCTGTTGTATGTGACTAAAGGTGAGTGTGATCTTACCTGTCCAGGTAACAAAATGACAAGTCACGCAGCACTCTCTCTCTCTTTTTTTCACTTCCTTCTACATTGGGCCAGTTTCTTAGCTAGGACTGCCCTGCTAGCTTTTCAGCTAGCAGAGGCACTGGGATCATTCCTCCCTATGGGATGGACCCACATGTATATATTTGTAACTAAGTCTGCCTTCAGGGATCACACTGTGCTCTGCCTGATGTAAGTAAACTTATTTTATTGACTTATGAATAAGATTGTGGTGTGTTTATTCTTTTAAGAGGGATTTAAGGGAACTTATCAGGGCCGTACAATTCAATCTTAGACAGGTTGAATTGCATAATAGTGAGAGGCTCACACGAGCCTGCAACCAGCTATCTGCTGTCCAGGTAAAAGGGGAATGTAAACTACCAAGTAAAGGAACTTGCTAACACAAGTTAGGAAGGATATTAATAAACAATATATCCTCTCCTGCCTCCCTGAACATTCCCACAAGAGTCACAACTAAAGAATCCCTGGCAGATGACTATTGAACCTGTGTTTTAAAAGCCTTCAAGGAAGGAGTCCACCACCTTTCGAGGGAGTCTGTTCCACTGTCCAACAGCTCTTACTCCTAGAAAGCTCTTCTTGATGTTTAGTCAGAATCTCCTTCCTTGTAAATGGAATTGCCTGCTGAGATGCGCTTTGATGGCAAGGACCTGCCCTGTGGGAAAGCCACTTCCGCCTTAAGGAGGAGGTGGGGTTGCGGGCTTCACGGCCCCTCCACGTGTGCAGGGGGTGGGAGGCCAGTCCCGTGCGATTGGGGGATTCCTGACTGCGTCACCCCCTGACCGACCAATCAGGTCTGTCTGTGGTTGTGGCTTGCCTTATAAAGGTGGGACGTGGCCAGGGATCTGCCTCTTTGCCACCTGCCAGCTGTTCCTGCTTTCCCCACCCTCCCGCCCTTCAAGGTTTTCGTTCCTTGACCTTGCTATGGACCTCAGTTGGTTGCCGTTGAGGGGCCTGGTAGGAATTTTTCCACTTGGCAGATTGGCACCAGCCCTTAGTTTTTGCCTACCTCTTGGCAAATCGTCACAACTTTCTTGGTATCGGTGGTTAGGCATTGGTATTGTTCTGTAGATGGAAGAGGGGAGGAAGCGCCATCACCTGCCCCACATTTTGAAGGGTGGTCTGGTAAAGGATTCCGGGGGGCGTGGCCCTGTCTGAAGCCTGGGGAGGTTAGGCTGTTGGAAGTGTATTATGGGAAATGGGGAGAGGTCTTAAAAGTTCACACAACCCTACACTCTGGGTTCCTACTCCTTGTGTGTTTGAACCTTCTTGCAACAAATAAAGATCAGGTCTACTGACCGCTGTTTGCATCTTAAACTTGGCTGGAGACTTCTTCTTTTTCTGACCGGAAAGATCCTCCGGAAGTGGCACCCCAACAAGCTGGGCAGTGGAGTAAATCCGCACCCCAGGATTTTCCCGTATCACTTCCAACTCTGCAATTCTATGATTCTATGGTTGGTCACCCTCCTCTGCATACCTTCCAGCTTTTCAAGATCCTTCTTAAACCGAGGTGCCCAGAAGTGAACTTCAGAACAGAGCATTTCCCTCGATCTGGACGCTCGACTTCTGTCGATGCCGCCTAGAATTGCATGAGCTTTTAATTGTCAGGTCAATGGCTTCTTAATATATACCGAGACAAGCGAGATGCAAAGATTAGGCTTGTAACTGGCACACTTTGAAGGCAATTTGTACATCGCGAGGGAAGCGGGGAATAGAGGCCTCATTGTAGTCTCTCCCTGTGTCCATATGAGCCCAGCAGCCAAAAGCAGCAAACAGACCCGTCGTGAAATGAATGTGGAAAGGAAGCAATCAAATTTGGAGGGGGAAACGGGGAGAATAGCTGCTTTTTTGTGAAAGAAGAAAGGGGGGGAGAGATTTTTGATCTATCTGGAGGGGCTCAGAGGTGAGCAACTGGAGAAACAGCAGCAACTAGGTTTCCTTAGTAACTCTGAGCCGAAAGCCTCCACAGGCCCCTTTAAAACAGAACGATGGATCGAGGAGCTAAGGAGACATTTTTCTTCCTACTTTGCAGATGACAGGGAATCGATAATGTTGCAAAGGAATGAGTTCTACATCCACACATTTTTGTTTTGGGCTGCTTTGATCTCTCAGTTGGCATATCCCCAAGTAGACCTTGCAGAAGAACGCTGCCTAGCCGGAACACTTTACAAGTGCAGGGGAGAAATGGACACCGATCTTCATCAGTGCTGAAAACAAGGCGTTATAAATCATCCGCTTTTGCTTTTAGCAAACATTTAGGTGCGTGCTTGAGACAAATGGGAGGCTTCCCTTGCGGTGTCCCCTGGCAGCCATTCTCTCTGCTCACCTATCATAGAATCGCAGGACCTATCATAGAATCGCAGGGAACCCCAGCGGTCATCTAGTCCATACCCTGTAATTCAGGAGCCGCAGCTAAAGAAATTCTGACATATTATTTATGAAGGACTTTCTGACAGCAAGAACTGTCTAAGCTTAGAACAGACAATGTAGGGAGGTGAAGGGCTGGAGGTTTTAAAGCAGAGATCTGTCACTGATAGTTCAATTGTGATTCCTGCACTTCAGGGGGGTTAGACTAGATGTCCTTGAGGGTCCCTTCCAAGTCTACAGCTCTATGGATAGGAGAAGGAGCTTCTCACCTCTACCCACTCCAAGCATTTGATATACTTAAGGAAAAGCTGGGACAAGTTCAGAAAGGGTGAAGGTCAAGGGAGATGGACGGGCTCTGCTAGGTGTGCAAGAGGTAGAGTGAGAGAAGTTTATGAAATCCGGCAGGCCGTGAAGAAAGTGGCTAGAGAAAAGCTTTTATCCCCCTCTCATAACTCCAAATCTCGTGGACATCCGGTGAAGCTGAATGCTGAAAGAATACTGAAAGTCCTTCTTCGAATGTATAAAACCGGCTCAAATATATGTTGGAAATGTAAGGAAAAAGAAGGGACTTTTTACCATATGTGGTGGGATTGTAGTAAAATTTTAAAAAATTGGGAAATGATGTACAATGAGTTGAAGAAAATGTTCCAGTTAACATTTGTTAAAAAGCCTGAAGCATTCTTGTTAGGGATTGTAGGGAAAGACCTGCCAAGGAAATTGAAAAATATTTTTATGTACACGACAACAGCGGCAAGAGTCTTAATAGCACAAGTATGGAAGAACAAAGAAATCCCGACCAAAGAACTGTGGCAAGAGAAACTGATGGACTATGCGGAATTGGCGAAATTGACACACAAACTATGTGATGAGGACAACTGTGACTTTAAAGAAGAATGGGAACCTTTTACAAAGTACTTAAAGAAACAACAGCGGGAAGGTAAACGGCGTTTCCGTGTGCGACTCTGGCTCACCAGAGCAGCGATGTCACGCTGGCCACGTGACCCGGAAGTGTCTCCGGACAGCGCTGGCCCCTGGCCTCTTAAGTGAGATGCGCGCACAACCCCAGAGTCTGTCAAGACTGGCCCGTATGGGCAGGGGTACCTTTACCTTTACCTTAAAGAAACAACAGAATGAACTGGACTCCTTGGCATGTTTTGAATAAACGTGCACAAATTTATCATTGATAACATATAGATAGATAAATTAAGGATCTTTACCATTTTATAATATGCAGAGATTAACATGTGCTGAAAAATCAGAGAGAGGAGGTGAGGGAAATCTGGGGGGGAGGGGTGGTTTCTGGTTTGTTCTTGTGTCCGAATCCTGCTAGTGAGTTCTCCACCTGCTTGGCCACGGTGAGAACAGGCTGCTGGACAAGATGGGTCATTGGCCTGACTCAGCAGCCGGCTGTTCTTGTGTCTTCTCAAGGCACAATCCTCTCTCCTTATCTTTACGCTCAGCGCCCTTGCAAGAAAGGCCCAGCATCCCCACTGCCAAACACCTCGGGCATCTCCACTTGGGGCGCCTCTCAGCAAGCCGAAGAATTCAAGACACATGGGAGTGGAATTCTGGCACGCCGGGATCTCATTTATTCCTCAGCGCTGTTTTAAAAATAGAGTTTATAAGCAGGGAGACACTGAGGTCCCAGTAACCAAAATAAAAACGACACGCAGGTCTCCATTGCTTACTCAATGCAGGCCAGGAACCAGCGATGCAACAGAGTTCACGGCCTTGGCAGCCAAGGGAAGTTCTGGAGGGCTTGGAATTGTCTGGCAAGAGCCTTTTCCAAATAATCTCCAGCCAGGAGAACACATGGACTCCACTAGGGACCAAAGCTGCGGGTTGCAAGGGCAGATCGCTGGAACGGCACAGAGCCCCCAGGAAAAAAATGCCGGGAATTTCGCAGAGGTCCAGGAGCCTGCACTTTCGCGACACCCCGGAATTCACCCCAAATGCATGAGTTGTGCCCATTCCTCTGCATTAGGGGAGGGTGGGGGACAAGGCTGTGGTCCTACATGCAAGAGCAGCAGCTCAGAATGGGACCCCAAGGCTCTGTTACTGCCATGTTCCCCCAGAAATGTATTTGGGTGCTTGGGTGTAGCTCTTGTTGAATGGAAGAGGGGACAATGTACATCGTGAGATATGGAATGCCAGCTGGCCTTTAGGCAATCTGCGCTAGGGGATATTGCTCGGTTCCCTCCCCAGCATGCAAAGTCCCAACAAAAATGGGTTATATCCAACATTAGCCAGAACAGACCCACTAAAATTAACAAACGTGACTGATAGGCAGTGTTTCATAGTGGTTAGAGTGTCAGATTAGGACCTGGGAGACCAGGGTTCAGATCCTCCCACTCAGCCATGAAGCTCACTGGATGACTTGGGCCAGTCATAGAATCCTAGAATCATAGACGCACACCCCCCCCCCCAAAAAAAACCCACACATGGGAACTGTAGTTTGGTCAGAGTGCAGGGAATTGAACCTCTGTGGTGGGTAAACTACGGCTTCCAGTTTTCCTTTTGGGAACAACGTTCTTTGAATGTGTGGTGCGGCACCCAGATTTGGGTGTGATCTCTTGCAAAAAAGGGAAGGATCACACACACAGAGACACACACACACCACTTTTGCCTCTAGACTCAGTGAAGAAAGAAATGGTAGGTATAAATGTAATATAGAACTAAATAAATAACTTAGGTCTATGAATTTCAGTGGATCTGCTCAAAGTAGAACGTAATTGGACACTGCAGTGGGTAGATTCAGAGAAATTGGTCTTCTTTGCCCTATGAAGCTTGACTCATTAAAGGTGAACTCTGCAACTGCTGCATATCTGATAAGACGCCTTGTATGAACAACATAGTCCTCTAGCCTGGCTGCCCAGTGAGTTTGGGCTAGGGAGGACGATTCGGACATTGCAATAAGTGAAAATGGATGCCTGTACAGTGGTACCTCGGGTTAAGTACTTAATTCGTTCTGGAGGTCCGTTCTTAACCTCCAGAAACTGAAACTGTTCTTAACCTGAAGCACCACTTTAGCTAATAGGGCCTCCTGCTGCTGCCGTGCGATTTCTGTTCTCATCCTGAAGCAAAGTTCTTAACCCGAGATACTATTTCTGGGTTAGCGGAGTCTGTAACCTGAAGCATATGTAACCCGAGGTACCACTGTACAAGTAACTCATGGATCAACATTTCTTTTTTCTCATTACATTTCAGGTCAACGCTTTGGTATTGTCAGATCTTATCAGATGCCTGGAAAACCCGGAGAGATTTTGCTTATCCAAGCTCCAGTTCAGCGGGTAAGATCGTATTTTTGCCAATGCAGCTGCAGAATGGCAAGAAAAACTCTGGGATCCAGGGGGGATTAATCGGTGCACAATACTACTACCAAAATACGGGGCGAGCGAAAGTGTGAATGAGCCTGGAAACAGCAACCTCAATTTGACCCTGAAATGAGGGAACATT
Source organism: Podarcis cretensis (assembly GCF_951804945.1). Taxonomy (NCBI): domain Eukaryota; kingdom Metazoa; phylum Chordata; class Lepidosauria; order Squamata; family Lacertidae; genus Podarcis; species Podarcis cretensis. The sequence goes on along the minus strand of NC_137178.1, from coordinate 1,526,779 downwards.
CGGTGCAGATTTGCTGTCCACACCATTCATGGTTTCATAAATGCTCTCTATTTTGCATACACCCATTAACTCGCCAAGGTGTCGTTATGCCCAGACCATTAAAATGGTATCTTTGGTCACTGGGCGGGTGGGTGCATTTCCCCTCTGCCCCCCCCCCCCAAGGCAAGAGAGACGTTTGTCTCTCACTCAGAAGCTTGCACCCTCTTTCAGCACCGGTGGGTGTTCACTGCTGACAAAAAGCAGAGCTCTGCAGCGCGAGCCATTTCTGCAGTCGGCTGGCTTCTCCCGGAGACCTTCAGCTGGCTGCAACCGCTGGCGGTCTGGCAAGAGAAGCTGTTTTCTTGTTGGCCTTTGAGAACCGCCAGCAGAACTCAAGAGGGCGTCATGGGAGACGGAGGCGGCTGGGTAGGCCTCCTGGGGACCCTTTTCTCCTGCGAACATCGGGCACAGCCAAAGGCCGCCCGTAAACTATCCCAGGCATGTGGGGAAAGGACTGGAGCCGGCCTGCCGACGGGTTGTGGTCCAAGGTGACTGCTCCAAAGATTTTCATGATGGTGGCTCAGCCCCAAAGCTGAGCTCAACAATGCACCATTTGAGAGCCATATTTGGACACTAGAGCTCATGAACATCCAATGCAGCTGAGCGTTGGGAGATTTAGGGTGGTTAAAGGAAAACACAGGACATAGAATTGAGCTGTGGAACTCTCTCCCACAGGAGACAGCTAGGGCCAATAATTTGGAGGGCTTTTTAAAAGGATTAGACAAATTCCTGGAGGAGGAGAGGGCTCTCGGTGGCTCCAAGCCAGGATGGTTCTTCTCTGCCTCCACAGTTGGAGGCAAACACTTCTGACTCCCAGTTGCTGGAAGCCGCAGGCGGGGAGAGTTGCTCTTGTGTTCGAATCCTGTTTGCAGGCTTTTCATTCTGGTCGACCACTGTGGGAACAGGATGCTGGACAAGATGGGCCATTGGTCTGATCCAGCAGGGTTCTTCTTATGTTCTTATTTCGTCGAGAGTAAAGGAAAGCTGAAATTTCCAACCTGCCATTTGGCTCCAGCACTTATTCTCTTCTTTTCCCTCCTCACCTTCCAGTTTTTGCATTCCACAAAAGCTCTGGCCTCAGACAACAAGCACAGGATCTGCAGCAAACTGCTGATGACGTTGCCAGTTGTGGGGCTCTGTCTGGGTGATGCTCTGAGCCCCTTCCGATTCTCAGGATTTCCTGTATCTCTGCAGGTGGAAGGGATGAGAGCAAGCTTGCCAAACCTGTCCCTTTGTCTAGGTAATGGTTGGTGCTGACTAGTTAAGCACCGCGATGGGCATAACCAAAGAAGTCACTCTGTGCCATAGAACAAATGGTGGGGGGCCTCTGCCACCCCCACCAACAAGGTGCTAGGCACAATAGCCAGAGTAATGTATGAGGAAGCTGAAATCAGGCTGGAAGTTGGAGATACAGAGACCTGCTTGCTCTGTGCTGGACCCAAACTTCTGACAAGGTCTGCTGGGATGCTAACACTAAGAGCCCCTCGATCTTATGCTCAGGTTGCATATATGCATAAATAAAACCATATATCCTAAAGACATCACAGTCTCTGCTCACCTTCATTCCAAATAAACTGAACTCCTGGCACTCCTGGAGTATCAGAGGTTAGAGGTGGTGTCGTGGGGGCAATTCTCAGATTTTCAGAGGGGTTAGACTGTCACAATTTTCACCGAAAGATTCAAGCACCAGCAAATTCAAGTTGCGCATTTATAGTTGATTGGGAGTCCTTGTGCAAGAAACCTGCTTTCCCAAAAATGCAAGTGTTTTGCAGCAAGACAGAAGGGCAAACGCACTGGGAAGGACAGGATATAACTCTTGCTTTGATGCAACGTCATCTAACCTCCCCCAAACAAATCAGAATGAAAGCCCATCTAATAGCAATTGTCCAAGTGGCTTGTTTTCTCCTGCTCTGGAGGGGAGGAGGTGAACCACTGGATCCAAGTTCCCCAAAAGGAGATTCCGACTAAACATCAGGAAGAACTTTCTAACGGTAAGAGCTGGTCAACAGTGGAATGGACTCCATCAGAAGATGGTGGACTCTCCTTCCCTGGAGGTTTTGAAGCAGAGGTTGGATGGCCATCTGTCATGGATGCTTTAGTTGAGATTCCTGCCTTGCTGGGCATTGGTCAAGAGGTCCCTCAGGGTCCCTTCCATCTCTACACTTCTATGATACCATGATCTTGGCTTGCTTGCTAAAATATGTTTGTTCATTTGGGGGTTTTCTGGGTATCATCTCCATGTGGCTGAACAAAAGAATTGGATTTGATGCAGGCAGATGTGGCTCCTTCTCATGAACACAATGGATTTATCCATTACCCAGAAAGGCAACATCTCTGGCTGAAGATGTCTCAACGACAGCTATCATTTCCACAACCAGGTACATGAAGATGGCTGGCTCTCTGGTCAAGAAATCACTGAAGGCTTAAGAACTTGCACAATGCCAAATATGTTTTGGAAATGTAAAGCAAAATAAAGGACCTTTTATCATATGTGGTGGGATTGTAGTAAAATTAAAAACTTTTGGGAAATGATATATAATGAGTTGAAGAAAATGTTCCAATTAACATTTGTCAAAAAAAACCTGAAGCTTTTTTGTTAGGGATAGTAGGAAAAGACCTGCCAAGGAAACTGAAAAATATCTTCATGTATGCGACAAGAGGGGCAAGAGTCTTATTAGCAGAAGAATGAAGAAACCCCGACTAAAGAGCTGTGGCAAGAGAAACTGATGGATTATGCAGAATTGGCAAAACTGACACATAAACAAGGATAACTGTGACTTTAAAGATGATTGGGAACCCTTTACAAAGTATTTAAAGAAACAACAAAATGAACTGGACTCCTTAGCAGGTTTTAAATAAACATTCACAAACTTTTTATTGATAACATCTAGATAGATAAATTAAGGTTCTGTACAATTTTGTAACATGCAGAGAATAACATAGGTTGATAAACCAGAGAAAGGAGCTGAGGGAAGTCTGGGGAGGGGGGGGGGGACGGTTATGTTTTGGGGAGGGGGAGGGGAAAATAGGGGAAATTAAGGATGATATGTTTTTGGATAAAATGTTATGTTGAAATTACTAATAAATATATATATATTTAAAAAGAACTTGCACCATGCCATTTGCCTCCATGCAGATCTGTCCTGGGCTGGGAGAAGGGTCTCTTCTGCATGCCCCCCCCAGCATGTTGGGAGGGGGGCTTCTTGGAGTGACAGCCGCATTCTGGGGAAGAGGCGGCGGAGGGCGTCCCGGCATCTGAGCGAGAGAGGCCTTCCTCCAGAGATGTTGGCCCCCTTCCTGATCCATCAGGAAATCAAATAGAATTAGGAGGAGAAATAAAGCAGATAACGCAGAGCAAGTTGTGTCAAATAACCATAATAATGGCAGGCTGGGAATTCCCAGGAGCTGCGTCCGACTCCAAGAATTGCTAGTTTGCTTTCTCCATTTCAAAGATGGCTCCTGCTCCTGCTTATCTTGGCCAAGGAGGGGTGTGATTCTGCGTGCTAAAGGAGAAAGCGGAGGAGGAGGAGGGAGGAGGCAGGAAAAAGCCCCCCCCCCCCCCGAATGGCACCAAGTGCATTGGGAGCCTGTGTGTTGAGGGCAAGTTGGAGCTCCTCAAAATGATGGGTCCTGGAGCTTTCCTCCAAAGTAGATTCATTCAGGTTTAACTTGTTTGTTTTACTACCCAAACAACCCTTATTTATTCTTGACTGGGATTACTGGGGAGATAGTCTGAATATGTGGATTCACTGTATCCCGTTCCAGGCACCCTTTGGGGCAAGCGTTTTCACCAGTGCCCCAAATGCATGACATCAGACGAGCCTGCTGGATGGCTCAATGGCCCACCTAGTCTGGCGTCCTGCTCTCAGTAGCCATCCACAGCCCTCTCCTCCTCCATGACTTTGTCTAATCCTCTTTAAAGCCATCCAAGTTGGTGGCCATCACTGCCTCCTGTGGCAGGGAGTTCCACAGTTTAACTCAAGCCTAGGACTTGCCGATCAGAAGGTTGGCGGTTCGAATCCCCATGACGGAGTGAGCTCCCGTTGCTCTGTCCCTGCTCCTGCCAACCTAGCAGTTCGAAAGCACATCAAAGTGCAAGTAGATAAATAGGTACTGCTCTGGCGGGAAGGTAAGCAGCGTTTCCGTGCACTGCTCTGGTTTGCCAGAAGCAGCTTAGTCCTGCTGGCCACATGGCCTGGAAGCTGTCTGCGGACAAACGCCAGCTCCCTCGGCCAATAAAGCGAGATGAGCGCCGCAACCCCAGAGTCGGTCACGACTGGACCTAACGATCAGGGGTCCCTTTAGCTTTATTGAAGAAATCCTTTCTTTGATTTTTCCTGATTCCTCCAACATTCAGCATCACTGAGTGTCCATGAGAGAGGAAGAAAAGGTTTCTTTCTCCACTTTCGTAGAATCATAGAGGCCATCTAGACCAACTCCCTACAATGCAGGCGTCTCAGCTAAAACACATCATGCCTAATTTTATCGCGTTGCCTCTTTTGGAGGGCACCAACTTGGGGAAGGCAGTTGTAATGGTTATTCTGCTTCATCCCTGTGAATAAGGCAGATTTTTTTTTAAAAAAAGAGGAATCTGCTAATAGGCTAGCTACAGTCCTAAAATACAAATGTCTTAAATGCAGCAAGGGGGAGTCAGGTCACAAATCCTATTGTAAATATTACACTGTCCCTAAAAAGTTCAGGGTTAACTCAGCTCCATTCCTTCACGACTGACAGTTCTGTTTTCTCCTTTTGCGTGTGTGCCTGTTTTGCACATTTTAATTTTTTGGGTAGAACCTACTTTGGTCGCAACCCAGCAATCTGTTTCAACTTGGGAGTCAACTTCCCCGATTGTAGGCGAAGGGCCAAGGTTCAAGTTAGGGGCAAGTCATATATGTGTCAAAATGAGCAATGTCTTTCGGGGTCACGTATACTTTTGACTTCGGTGCTGCTTTATGTAGGCTGTAAAATTAATAGGTGGGAACGAGATTTATTTGTCCCCTTGGCATGTTAGTTGCTTGTTAGGTTAAACTCGCTGATTTCCTTGTACAAAAGTGCTGGTTAAAATAATCTCCCTGGAAACAGTCCCCTGGGAATCATTCGTCTTCTGAAATCACAATTCCTGAATGGCTAAGCATGGAGAGAGAGAAAAAAAAACTTGAGTAACAACTAAACAAGGAGGGGGGAAATCAACCGTGGAGCCAGTGCTCAATTTAGGAGCCTGCAGGGGGTGACAAGCCTAATAGTGCGATCCCATACCTGTGTCTACTCAGAAGTAAGCCACCCTGGTCTCACTTCCTCCCAGGGACACTTAAAAGGTAAAGGTAAAGGTACCCCTGCCCGTACGGGCCAGTCTTGACAGACTCTGGGGTTGTGCGCCCATCTCACTTAAGAGGCCAGGGGCCAGCGCTGTCCGGAGACACTTCCGGGTCACGTGGCCAGCGTGACATCGCTGCTCTGGCCAGAGCCAGAGCCAGAGCCGCACACGGAAACGCCGTTTACCTTCCCGCTGGTAAGCGGTCCCTATTTATCTACTTGCACCCGGAGGTGCTTTCGAACTGCTAGGTTGGCAGGCGCTGGGACCGAGCAGCGGGAGCGCACCCCGCCGCAGGGATTCGAACCGCCGACCTTTCGATCGGCAAGTCCTAGGCGCTGAGGCTTTAACCCACAGCGCCACCTGCGTCCCGAGCCCAGGGACACTTACCTGGGACTAAGTTTCATTGAACTCAATGGGTTTTGCTTCTGAGAAAAAATTATTATTAATCACAAGCGTAGGCTTGCAGTGCTCATTAAACCCATGGAATAATAGAATTGGACTTGAGCTTCCAACTAAACATTGAGAAGAACTTCCTGGTGGTCAGAAATGTTTAAAAGTGAAACGGACTCCCTTGGCAGTTGGGGGACTCTCCTTCGTCGAAGGTTTCTAAGCAGAGGTTGGATGGACATCTCATGGATGCCTTAGTTGAGATTCCTGCATTGCAATGGGTTAGAGTGGGTGACCCTTGGGATCCCTTCCAACTTCACAGTCCTATTGGGATGTGGAGTCCTACTCGCCTGGCTGCTGCAGGAAACTTCCCACATCCCAAAAGGCAAAAGCCCACAGTATCGCACAGTAAGGCACAGGACAGCGATCCTCACAGCAGAGGCTTATATTTTTTTTTTTTTTGTTTTTTTTAAATAAATTTTTATTAATTTTCCAATTTTTAACAAACACAACAAAAACAAGATACAAACAAACACATAAATTCATAATTTCTTAACCTTATTTCCATAAGCCTCTTTTCTCGGACTTCCCCGTACCTTCCCCTTTTTGCATCCTTTTATTTTTAACAATTATTCAACAACCCTTTTAGCCAATTAAATATAAATTCACTCTCCTTTTCAATTTCACCCTAAATCAAACAAAATTTACCGCTGTAATTCTACATCTTCCTCTCCCTTAGCATTTTAGCACTCCTCAATTTTATAGTAGCTCTTAAGATATATTTTGAACTTCTTTCAGTCTTCTTCCACAGTCTCTTTCTCTTGGTCGCGGATTCTGCCGGTCATTTCTGCCAGTCCCATAAAGTCGATCACTTTCGCCTGCCATTCCTCCAGCGTGGGTAGCTCTTGTGTCTTCCAATACTTTGCTAGAAGAATCCTTGCTGCCGTAGTGGCGTACAAAAAGAAGTTTTTATCCTTCCTCGGCACCAGCTGGCCGACCATGCCCAAGAGAAATGCCTCTGGTTTCTTATGAAAGGTGCGTTTAAGTACTTTCTTAATCTCATTATAAATCATTTCCCAGAAGGCCTTAATCTTTGGGCAGGTCCACCAAAGGTGGAAGAAGGTACCTTCAGTCTCTTTACATTTCCAACATTTGTTATTGGGCAAGTGATAAATCTTCGCAAGCTTGACTGGAGTCATGTACCACCTGTAAATCATTTTCATAATGTTTTCTCGTAAGGCATTACATGCCGTGAATTTAATACCTGTGGTCCATAACTGCTCCCAGTCAGCAAACATAATGTCATGACCTATGTCCTGTGCCCATCTAATCATAGCTGGCTTCACTGTCTCATCTATTGTATTCCACTTCAACAGCAAGTTATACATTCTTGATAAATTCTTAGTATTGGGTTCTAACAGTTCTGTTTCTAATTTCGATTTCTCCACCTGGAAACCAATTTTCCTGTCTTGTTTATAGGCCTCCATTATTTGAAAATAATGGAGCCAATCCCGTACCTTGGACTTTATTTTCTCAAGCAGAGGCTTATATTTGATCCATGAGTAATAATAATAATAATAATAATAATAATAATAATAATAATAATAATATTTATACCCCGCCCATCTGTCTGGGTTTCCCCAGCCACTCTGGGTTGCTTCCAACCAAATATTAAAAAAACAATACAGTGTCAGACATTAAAAACTTCCCTAAACAGGGCTGCCTTCAGATGTCTTCTAAAAGTCAGATAGTTGTTTATTTCCTTTACATCTGCTGGGAGGGCATTCCACAGGGCGGGCACCACCACCAAGAAGGCCCTCTGCCTGGTTCCCTGTAACCTCACATCTCACAGTGAGGAAACTGCCAGAAGGCCCTCGGAGCTGGACCTCAGTGTCTGGGTAGAACGATGGGGGTGGAGACGCTCCTTCAGGTATACTGGGCCGAGGCTGTTTAGGGCTTTCAAGGTCAGCAGCAACACTTTGAATTGTGCTTGGAAACGTACTGGGAGCCAATGAAGATCTTTCAGGACTGGTGTTATATGGGCTTGGTGGCCGCTCCCAGTCACCAGTCTAGCTGCTAATTCTGGATTAATTGCAGGAGTAAGTGAAGAATGAGAGAGGCAAGAAGAGAGAGAGAGAGAGAGAGAGAGAGAGAGAGAGAGAGAGAGCATCTAAATGCAATCTCCAAGGGACCTTACGCCAAACTCCATCATGGAGCCTAAGGAGAAGTTTCCTGCTCTCCAGACATTACGTCACTGGGGCTTGGATGCTAGCAAGGTTCTACCCTCTCCTTTTGCATCTCACCGCAAGCCATTTATACGACAGGACACTCGCCCACCTCCTTCAGAGTCACACTCCATCAATCACAGGGAAGTCGCTTTCTTAGAATTCAAGGAAGGAGCCCATGGTGGAGTGGGTGAGGAGAGCCAGGAAGAGGGTCCAGGGGCCTCCCTTCTAAGCGGGATACAAGCAAAGCGCTCTTACGTCTCCTGGCCCAGGCAGATGGAAGACTAGGACTGCTTTTGAAGGCTTGCATTTTCCCAAGGGGAGAGATTGCTCTCTCAAAAACTACTAGTCATTCTGGCTATCTGAGGTCTCCACAATGCTGTAGAACAGAGCATTATTTATATATATATATATATATATATATATATATATATATATATATATAAAACTCACCCATCTGGCTGGGTTTCCCCAGCCACTGTGGGCAACTTCCAACAAAGTATTAAAATACAGTAGTCCGTTAAACATTAAAAGCTTCCCTGAACAGGGCTGCTTTCAGATGTCTTCTAAAAGTCTGGTAGTTGTTGTTCTCTTTGACATCTGGCGGGAGGGCGTTCCACAGGGCGGGTGCCACAGCCGATAAGGCCCTCTGCCTGGTTCCCTGTAACCTCACTTCTCGCAGTGAGGGAACCGCCAGAAGGCCCTCGGAGCTGGACCTCCGTGTCTGGGCTGAACAATGGGAGTGGAGATGCTCCTTCAGATATACTGGACCGAGGCTGTTTAGGGCTTTCAAGGTCAGCACCAACACTTTGAATTGTGCCTGGAAACATACTGGGAGCCAATGTAGGTCTTTCAAGACCAGTGTTATGTGGTCTCGTTGGCTGCTCCCAGTCCCAGTCTGGCTGCCGCATTCTGGATTAGTTGTAGTTTCCAGGTCACCTTCAAAGGTAGCCCCACATAGAGCGCATTGCAGTAGTCCAAGCGAGAGATAACCAGAGCATGCACCACTCTGGCCAAACAGTACGCTGGCAGGGAGGGTCTCATCCTGCATACCAGATGGAGCTGTTAAACAGCTGCCCTGGACACAAGAGGCAGGGGCACCAGATTTTACCATCGCAAAAGGTGCTGCCGCCATTTGAGAGCCTAAAGTCCACCACTGCTCTTCTCCAAGGTCCTCTCATGATTTTGGGAGGTGCCAGCCTGTCCTTGGGTTAAGGAAGAGCCCCTGTTCGAAATGGGCGCCATGGGAGAACGCAGGACAGAGAGCTGGCCACAGCAGGGGGGCTTTTGCTGTGTGAGTCGCATACACGGCATTTTAAGAAACTTGCTCAGAGTCCCCCAAGCATGGTAGCCCCAGTTCACCTTAGGTTTCATTCACGTTGTTCCAAGGCGTCCTCGTTCCAGTCAACGGTTCAGAAAGATTTTCCCAAGGCGCTTTAGAGTCCATATCTGTTTATAACAGCAGCCCCTCCATATCCAAACAAGCCTTGATTGCTTTCGCATTGCTTCCCTATCTTGCCTCAAATGCCCTGGTAACAATGTTCCCAGGATATACAACTCACAGAAGACACCATTTGGAGGTAATTTCTTCTTGCTGCTGCTAGTATAAACATCTTCCTGGATTCTCCCCTAAAAAAGAACCTTTTTTTTTATTGAAAACAGTCCGGCCAGACGCCGCTGTCTGTCAGTGACACACTGCAGCAGGCAGAAGCTGTTGAGCTCTTCCTTTGGCATTTACCAGGACAGGACTTTCCCTATGCGGGGCCAAAAGTTCCCGAGAAAAGGGCATGCATATTTATGGTATGACAAGGTTAAGATCAATAAGAATTTCAAGAACCATATTGTCAGAAAAGCAGTGTTTAATGTCTGGACAAAATACAAAGACTTATTGGAAAACAAAACTCCAAGGTGGCTTTCACCATTGGAAGCTAAGGCCCGGAAAAGACTCAATATGGAGGCCAAATGGCCGAAGTATTGGGAAATATTAGAAAAAGATGGAGATAATTGGAAATTGCAGAGTCAGGAGAAAATGAAAGACAAAGTGCGAGATTGGTTACATTATGCTCAGATTAAAGAAGTTTTTAAACTTGATAAAAAGTTAGGATTCCAGGTGGAAAAATCGAAGTTAGAAACGGAACTGTTAGAGCCTAAGACTAAGGTACTCTCAAGAATGTATAACTTGCTGTTAAAATGGAACACACAAGATGAAATGGTTAAATCAGCTATGATAAAGTGGGCACAGGACATTGGGTATAATATTATGTTTGAGGACTGGGAAAAGTTATGGACCATTGGGCTGAATTTCACTGCATGTAATGCTTTGAAAGAAAATGTAATGAAAATGATATATAGATGGTACATGACCCCAGTCAAACTTGCAAAAATATACCACTTGTCTGATAATAAGTGTTGGAAATGCAGGGAAAGTGAAGGAACGTTCTTTCACCTCTGGTGGACTTGCCCTAGGGTTAAGGCCTTCTGGGAAATGATATACAATGAGCTGAAAAAGGTATTTAAGTATACCTTCCCTAAGAAACCAGAGGCCTTCCTTTTGGGCATCGTTGACCAGAGGGTGCTAAGGAATGACCGAACATTTTTTATGTATGCAACAATAGCAGCAAGGATACTCGTTGCGAAGCATTGGAAAACCCAAGATCTACCCACACTGGAAGAATGGCAGATGCAACTGATAGACTATATGGAACTGGCTGAGATGACTGGCAGAATTCGAGACCTGGGAGAGGAGACGGTGGAAGAAGATTGGAAGAAATTTAAGGACTATTTGCAAAAATATTGTAAACTGTATGAATGTTAAGGAGGATGCTTGATCACAAACAACTTGGCACCATTGAATTAGATAAACTGAACTATGAAGATAAGATAAATTTAGGAAAAAATCAACTTTTAGATAATGATTAGGCTAAACTAAAAAGTTTTAAAAAGTCAAATGAATATATCTAAAATTTAAGATATAACATTGGAAAATTAGATAAGGTGGGGACAAGGTGATAAATTGCTGAATTAATTTTTATATTTTGGAACGTAGGAGAGGGAGATGTGAGGAAGTCCAAAAAGGATAAGAAAATATGTTATGAAATGTGATGTTTTTTGTATGTTTTGTTTATTATGTTTTAATTTAAAAAAAAACACTATTAATAAATATTATATATATATATAAAAAAAAGTTCCCGAGAAAAGCTGCAGAATTGCTCAGCAGGGGGAGAAGGACCCAGTGCCTTTTGTCATCCAGGCTCTAACATCTTGTTCTGCACTCGGCTCCAATCTCTGAGAGGCGAAAGATTCCAAGGTTTCTTTTTCTAAAAAAATTAAATTTATTTATTTTATTAAAATAATTCAACATTAATACATATATATTATGAATATACAAACAAACATACATTTCATACAGTCCTTAAAAATATTCATACATGTTGTTGTTGTTTAGTCCTTTAGTCGTGTCCGACTCTTTGTTACCCCATGACCAGAGCACACCAGGCACTCCTGTCTTCCACTGCCTCCCACAGTTTGGTCAAACTCATGCTGGTAGCTTCGAGAACACTGTGCAACCATCTCGTCCTCTGTCATCCCCTTCTCCTTGTGCCCTCCATCTTTCCCTACATCAGGGTCTTTTCCAAGGGGTCTTCTCTTCTCATGAGGTGGCCAAAGGATTGGAGCCTCAGCTTCAGGATCTGTCCTTCCAGTGAGGGCTGATTTCCTTCAGAATGGAGAGGTTGGATCTTCTTGCAGTCCATGGGACTCTCAAGAGTCTCCTCCAGCACCAGAATTCAAAAGCATCCATTCTTCAGCAATCAGCCTTCTTTATGGTCCAGCTCTCACTTCCATACATCACTACTGGGAAAACCATAGCTTTAACTATATGGACCTTTGTTGGCAAGGTGATGTCTCTGCTTTTTAGGATGCTGTCTAGGTTTGTCATGATCCACCTAGAGCAGGAACCAGCAAGCCACTCCAGTATCCCTGCCAAGAAAACTCCATGGACAAAGACAACAGACATACATATTACAAATATACAAACAAACATACATTTCATACAATCTTTAAAAATATTCATACAGTCCTTAAAAATATTCATACATACCCACACTCAATCCCACACATATACTACCTTTCCCTACCACCATCCCTCCCCCCCACCCTTGTGTTAGACTTCCAATCTACTCAGTTGCAATTTCTTTCCACTTCTGTTACTTTCTGTTCACACACTTTTAAACCAACTTTCTGCTTCTTTTTCTGTTACACATTGTTATCCATCTTATTAAGTATTTCAGTATTTATAACAGAACTGATTTATTCTAATAGGAGTTCTGAAGGATCCCAAAAGAGAAGATAGACAGGGACTGGAAGGTGTTTAAAGGATATTTGCAAAATCATATTGAAAAATCAGAGATTCCAGGGTTTCTAGATGCTTACCCAGGTTCAGTTTCCTTGGAATGAAGGTCAGCAGAGACTGTGATGGCTTTAGGATGCTGGCTTTATTTACACATATCAACAACCTGAGTATAGGATGGAGGAGCTCGCAGCATCAACACTCCCAAAAGAACTGGCTTCTCCATTAGTTACTGGTTTGGATCCAGCATGGAGAAAGCAGGTCTCTGTGTCTCCAGCTTCCAGCTCTCACAATATTGTTCTCCTACCTAGCAGCTAGGTGAGGGGAGCAGGTGAAGAAAAGACCCGACATTAGCCTGCAGGCCACCTTCTCTCAGTTGTAGCTCTTGCAACCTGAGCAATGTTTGTTCTGATTTAGCGCTAAAGAGCGGGTTTTCCAGAGGAAACTCGTACCTAGGAAGCATGGGAGGAATAGAAAACTGCTCAGACCCATACTTTCCAGGCAGAGGTCATGCAGAAGTATGAGGGAGCCCTAACTGTGGGTCACAGTTGAAACTCTTTGTATTTACCCTCTTTAGAGTACATCAGTGGTTCCCATACTTTTACTGGCTACTGTCCTTTCGGTAAACTCATAGAGTTGGTCTTCCAGTCCAACTCCCCACAATGCAGGAATCACAGCAAAAGGATCTCTGACAGGTGGCCGTCCAACCTCTGTTGGAAATCCGTCAGCGAAGGAAAGCATGCCATTTATACATTTTGTTTGTTTTCCCCCAATACTTTTTATTGCTTTTTTGTAACAATAACAAATAAAACAAATACTCTTACATTCAAAAATTTGTATGTCTTCTTATTCACCCTGTGCCTTATTGCGCCAGGACTTCCTTCCATCCCTTCAACAGTTTTCATGTCTCAAATCTTTTTTTACAGTTTCTTATTTACACTCCATCCACATCACAAGATTTACATTAATCCTGCTACAGTTTTTAAATTCTTACAATTAAAGTAAAGGTAAAGGTACCCCTGCCCGTAGGGGCCAGTCTTGACAGACTCTGGGGTTGTGCGCCCATCTCACTTAAGAGGCCAGGGGCCAGCGCTGTCCGGAGACACTTCCGGGTCACGTGGCCAGCGTGACATCGCTGCTCTGGCGAGCCAGAGCCGCACACGGAAACGCCGTTTACCTTCCCGCTGGTAAGCGGTCCCTATTTATCTACTTGCACCCGGAGGTGCTTTCGAACTGCTAGGTTGGCAGGCGCTGGGACCGAGCAGCGGGAGCGCACCCCGCCGCAGGGATTCGAACCGCCGACCTTTCGATCGGCAAGCCCTAGGCGCTGAGGCTTTAACCCACAGCGCCACCTGCGTCCCTAGTTCTTACAATTACTACGTATTTGTACGTAATTCTTACAATTCTACGTAATTCTACGTAATTCTTACAATTACTACGTATATATTCAACAAATTTACTCCAATCCTTTTCGAACTTTGCTTCTTTTTGGTTCCGAATCTTATACGTCAATTTCACCAATTCTATGTATTCAAACATTTTTGTCTGCCACTCCATTAAAGTTGGAATTTCTTGGGATTTCCATTTCTGAGCCTCTAAGATTCTAGCGGTGGCCGTTGCATACATGAATAGTTTGTAATCTTCCTTTTTTAATTCATCCCCTGTTATCCCTAACAAAAATGCTTCTGGTTTCTTTGGGAAAGTGTATTTAAATAGTTTTTTCATTTTGTTATATATCATGTCCCAATATTTTTTCATTTTTTCACAAGTCCACCACATGTGAAAAAATTCACCGTCTTTTGTTTTACATTTCCAACACATTTTATTGCTTAAAAGTAAAGGTACCCCTGCCCGTACGGGCCAGTCGTGTCCGACTCTAGGGTTGTGCGCTCATCTCACTCTAGAGGCTGGGAGCCAGCGCTGTCCCCAGACACTTCCGGGTCACGAACCGGCACCAGAGCAGCACACGGAAACGCCGTTTACCTTCCCGCTATAAAGCGGTACCTATTTATCTACTTGCACTTAAGGGTGCTTTCGAACTGCTAGGTGGGCAGGAGCTGGGACCGAACAATGGGAGCGCACCCCGCCATGGGGATTCGAACCGCCGACCATGCGATCGGCAAGTCCTAGGCACTGAGGTTTTACCCACAGCGCCACCCGCGTCCCTCATTTTATTGCTTACTCTATACATTTTTGCTACTTTAACCGGGGTGATATACCAGCAGTACATCATTTTCATTTTCATCCACTCTAAAAGAAAATTTAATGCCGACTTCCGGTCGGCGCCAGCGCTTAATGGCGGTCCGAGCCTCGAGCTCCGAGGCAGGACTGCTTCGTTAGTTCGGGTCTTACCCGCTACGGCAAGCGGGGGACCCCTAAAATCACAGGCGCGGAGCCTGTGAACAAAGGAGATTCGGTGGGCACCTTTTGCGCCCCCCGGCACTGTGAGGGAGCCTTTTTAAAGGCTTCTGAGCGGCATCGGGGTAAGCGCGGTGCTGAGAGTCGTCACCCAGCTAGCGGAGTGAAGCCGCGTCGCCATGAGCGGAGAGCGCCGATTCCTTCCTGTAACTGGAATTTGACCACAGCACCCGTGAGTAAGATCGAAAAAGCAACGGGACACTAAATAAGAAATTCGGCTGAAAACGGGAAAGGCATAAATTAAGGAAGTCTGCCTCCCCGGAACTGCAGAAGAGATAAAGCAACGAAAATCAAGCTGCATTTAAAGGGAACCTTTCTATTTTTTTAAGCTGTCAAACTGACATCGGACTTAAAACTTCCCCCCAGATTGGCAGGAGGAGGGGGGAAGGGACTGGAACGCTGTTAACCTGCTGGAAAATTATTGGAAAATTAAGATCTTCCATTGCCAAATCCCCCTGGGTCGGGCTGCCCAAATAAGACACCGGGACGTGGGCTGTCAAACTTTGCGAAGCGGGGGCTTGCTTGTAACAAAGTTATCGGACCTTAGAATTATTCTGTTGCATTTTGGCCACATAGAAGATAGAGACGTTACAGCTTGGATATTGGAAACTTTTGGCTATTGTTATACTTCCTTGCTTCTTTGTTTTTCTTTATCCTTGCCATTTGGATACAATTGAATGCTCCCTCTAGAGGGTTTCAAGTGAAACTGTTGCACTTGGGAAAGTAACAGTGGGATTTTCCACTTGGAAATCAACTCTGTGAAAACGACCTTGAGGATATGAGTGCCCCTACAGAAGAGATAGTAACAAGGCTGAAAGCAAAACAATCTCACAAGAAAAGGGGCTCTATATCAGGAACTGTTCCAGCTGCACAGGAAAAAACACCAGCTTCCATGGATTCTATGACTCAGGCACTACTTAAAATAAATCAATCCCTGGAAGCATTGACAAAGCTATCGACAGAGAACTCTAAAAAACTAACTGAGTTGACAACAAGATTGGATGTGAATACAGCTAGTGTTAAATCTAACACAGATTCTATAAATAGATTAATTCAGGAAAATTCAGAAACACGAAAGATTGCAGAAAGTGCAAAAATAACGGCTGAAGAGACAAGGGAAAAGTTCGGGCCTATTATTAAAAAAGTGAATGAGCATGATGCAGCCCTCTCCTTACTGGAACTTCAACGTAAAGAGAAGAACTTAAAACTTAGATTGGTGCCTGAAGGGGAAGGGGACAACCTTGTGAAATTTCTCACAGAGAACATTATAACTTTTTGGCAGGAGGAATGGGAGGAAGAGGATGAATTTGAGATAACATCAGCCTTTCGATTGGGTAGAAAACAGGATAAAAAACCAAGGGATTGTCTAATTACACTGAGATCAAAAGAAGAAAGAGATAAAATATTGAATCTGCATTATCAGAAGGCATTGGTGATCCAAAATTGTCAGATACAGATTTTTAAGGACATCCCTAAATACATTTTAGAGGTGAGAACATATTATAAAAGCCTAGCAGATCTGCTGAAGAAAAACACCATACCATTCAGATGGGAGTTTCCACAAGGATTGTCCTTTAACTTTAAAGGAAGGAAGATTAAAATAAAAACAATTCAGGACAAAGAACAATTTTTGGAGAGATACCTGGAGGATTTGCAGAAAGGAACCGTGGAGGAGAGGGAACCGCCTGATATAGCAAATTTGTCATTTGGACTTTTACCACCACCATCGGAGGAAGAGCAGAAGCTCGGAGCAGTTGGAGGAACAGCTACTTAAATACTTAAATACAAAATGTCTCTGCAACTCCTTAGTTGGAACTGTAACGGTTTGAACCTTCCTCGGAAAAGACGACAGGTTTTTCACATTTTGAAGAAAGAACAATTAGATATAATATGTTTGCAAGAAACCCATATTGCCAGGATACACAGGAAATTACTGATAAATAAGAGACTTGGTCAAGAATTTATCTCATCAGACAAAGTAAAGAAAAGAGGTGTGGTGATCTATGCAAAGGAAAAGTTGGTTCCAAAATTGATATTTAAAGATGAACAAGGAAGATACCTGGCAATTGAAATACAAATCCAAGGAGAAAAGATACTAATTGTGGGAGTTTATGCCCCAAATGAAGGGAAGGCCGAATTCTTCAGGAAGTTGCATGAGACATTAGTTGACTTTTTAGATTATAAAATCCTAATGATGGGAGACATGAATGGAGTTGTCTCAACAAATATGGACAAAGCACAGAGACAAGTGATTTCAAAAGAAGGGAGACTACCAAAGATCTTTTTCGAAATGACTGAAACAATGGACTTGATTGATATTTGGAGAACAAAGAATCCTCTAGAGAGGGAGGGAACTTTCTTCTCTGAAGCAAAAATGACATGGACAAGAATAGACCAAATTTGGATTTCTAGCAGTCTGGCGCCAAGAACAAAAAAAGTAGAAATATGTCCAAAAACGTGCTCCGACCATAACGCGGTGAAGATGGAGATGAAACTAACAACAACTGGATCCTTTAGATGGAGAATGAATGACACCCTATTTAAGGATGAAGAGATCCACAAGAAGGCCCTTAAAACATTAAAAGATTACTTTGAGATCAACAGGAAAACAGATGTGGAAAAAAGAATAATCTGGGACGCAAGCAAAGCCGTGATGAGAGGTTTCCTAATTCAACAAAATTCTATAAAGAGGAAGCAACAAAATGAGAAGAAGGAAAAAATTTTAGAAAAAATAAAAGAAGGAGAGAAGAAGTTGAGGTCTAAACCAAAGTCCCATGAGATTTTGAGAGAAATAAAGTTTTATCAGATGCAGTACATGGAGCTAATGAACCAACAAATAGAATGGAAGATAAAGCAAATGAGACAAAGAACTTTTGAATCAGCGGATAAATGTGGGAAACTTCTGTCATGGCAACTGAAAAAAAGGCAGAAAATGAATACTGTAACAAGTTTAGAAATGGATGGAAAAATTATCCACAAACCTAATGAGATCAACAATTGTTTTCAAAGTTTCTTTAAGAAATTGTATGCACAAGGGCCAATCAACGAACAAGAAATAGAAGAATTTATCAGAAAATACGGTCTACCAAAAATTTCAGAACAAAGTAAAAGGATCTTAAATGAGGAAATAACAGAACAAGAAATAGAGGGTGCCATTCAAAACATGAAATTGGGAAAATCACCAGGACCAGACGGCCTGACGGCCAAATACTACAAAATGCTGAAAGAATGGTTGATACAACCATTGAAGGAAGTTTGCAATGAAATTTTGAAGGGGAAAAAGGCACCTGAATCGTGGAAAGAGGCTTTCATCTCACTTATACCGAAAACAGAGACTGAGAAGAACCAGGTTAAAAACTACCGCCCTATATCCTTACTCAATGTGGATTACAAAATTTTTGCAGACATTTTGGCAAAAAGATTGAAAAGAGTGTTAGCAGAAGAGATTCATAAGGACCAAACAGGCTTTCTCCCAGGTAGACATATGTCAGACAATGTGAGAAACATTATAGATATTTTGGAGCTGCTGGACGTTGATATTAATAGGAAAGCAGTTTTGATTTTTGTGGACGCGGAGAAAGCCTTTGACAACATTTGTTGGACCTTTATGAAAAAGAATCTCCAAGGGATGGGGGTAGGCCAAGGTTTTGAAAACGGTATAGGTGCAATATATTCTCAACAAAAGGCCAAATTAATTGTAAATAACGTGGTAACAGAAGAAATACCTATAGAAAAAGGTACACGACAGGGTTGCCCAATATCCCCTTTGCTTTTTATATCAGTCCTGGAGGTTTTGTTAAACATGATCAGAAAGGACCAGTTGGTTAAAGGAGTTCAGGTCGGAGTTAGACATTACAAATTAAGAGCATTTGCAGACGATCTGGTATTGACTTTGCAACAGCCAGACACTAGTACTAAAAGAGTATTAGAACTAATTGATATATTTGGTCGAGTAGCAGGTTTTAAATTGAATAGACAAAAAACGAAAGTGTTGGAAAGAAATTTAACAATGGAAGAAAGAGAGAGTTTTCAGAATGAAACAGGCTTGGAAATAACAAAAAGGGTAAAATACCTGGGGGTAAACTTAACATCCAAGAATGTGAACTTATTTAAGGATAATTATGAAAAATATTGGTCAGAAGTTAAAAAGGATCTGGAAATATGGTCAAGGTTGAAACTTTCCTTGTTAGGCCGAATCGCTACTATTAAGATGAATGTATTGCCTAGAATGCTGTTCTTATTCCAGACGTTGCAGATTGTGGACAAGATGGATTGTTTCAAGAAGTGGCAGAAAGACATATCAAAATTTGTCTGGCAGGGCAAAAAGCCCAGAATTAAATTTAAGATTTTAACTGATGCAAAGGATAGAGGGGGGTTTGCCCTGCCGGACTTAAGACTTTATTATGAATCAGCAGCCTTCTGCTGGTTGAAACACTGGCTACTTCTTGAGAACACTGACATTTTGGATCTGGAAGGGTACGATAATAGTTTTGGTTGGCATGCATACTTATGGTACGACAAGGTAAAGGTCTATAAAAGCTTTAAAAACCATATTGTAAGGAAAGCATTGTATAACGTTTGGATTAGATACAAAGATTTGTTGGAAAGTAAAACCCCTAGGTGGGTGTCACCAATGGAAGCTAGGGAAGTAAAAAAACTTAATATGGATTCTAAATGGCCAAAATACTATGAGATTTTAGAATACGATGGCGAAAGGGTGAAACTTCAGAGTTATGAGAAACTAAAGCCTAAGGTTCGAGACTGGTTGCATTACCATCAGATAAATGAGACGTTTAAACAGGACAGGAAAATAGGATTTCAGAAAGAGAAGTCAAAACTAGAAACAGAATTGTTGGAACCCAATACTAAGAACTTATCAAAAATGTATAACTTGCTGTTAAAATGGAATACACAGGATGAAATGGTGAAATCAGCTATGATTAAATGGGCACAAGATATCGGTCATGATATTATGTTCGCTGACTGGGAACAGTTATGGACCACCGGTATTAAATTTACTGCATGTAATGCCTTAAAAGAAAACATTATGAAAATGATCTACCGGTGGTACATGACCCCAGTCAAGCTTGCAAAAATATATCATTTGCCTAATAACAAGTGTTGGAAATGTAATGAGACTGAAGGCACTTTCTACCACCTTTGGTGGACCTGCCCAAAGGTTAAAGCTTTCTGGGAAATGATCTATAATGAAATTAAGAAGGTCCTTAAGTGGACTTTTCCTAAGAAACCAGAGGCTTTCCTTTTGGGCATGGTGGGCCAAGTGGTGTCAAGGAAGGATAGGATTTTCTTTATGTATGCCACTACAGCAGCAAGAATTCTATTGGCAAAGTATTGGAAGACGCAAGAACTACCTACTCTGGAAGAATGGCAAACAAAGGTGATCGACTTTATGGGACTGGCCGAGATGACGGGCAGAATCCGGGACCAGGGGAAGGAGACAATGGAAGAGGACTGGAAGAAATTCAAAATATATCTTAAAAATAATTGTAAAATTGAGGAGTGTTAAGATGTCAGGGGGTAAGAAGTAAAGAATTGCAGCAGTAAATAAATAACTTAAGAAATTTTTGATGAAAGGGAATTAAGACAATGGACCTAAGGGTTGCTAAAGAATTATTAAATAAGGATGCAGGGATGGGGAGGTATGGGGAAGTCAAAGAAAAAAGGGCATGAACCGATGAGCTTGAAGTTATACTGTTTTATATTGTTCTTTATTATTTGTATGGAAAATTAATAAAAATTATTATAAAAAAAAAAAATAAAAGAAAATTTAATGCCATTTATACATTTTGAATTTTGAATTTTGGTGAAGATGGCATTACTGTTTTCAGACTTCGTTGAAATGGTTTTATTCTTTTTTATATCTTGCGTTTAGGCATCTTATCCTGTTCTTTTATTTTTATTTCAGCTTCAATGGCTTTGGGCTGTGAAGCAGTCTATAAATGTGGGTTGTGGGACAGCAGATTCCATGTGCCCCCCCCCCAAAAAAAAAAACCTGTGTTGTTTGATTAACTCAGTACTCGCAACAGGCAGTACTGTGCAAAAAAAAGGTGCCATTTTCAATGAACTATATTTGTTCTTCCCTCTGATGATTCAGTAGGTGGCACTGTTCTCCTGGGAAATTAGATTAATTAGCCCCCTCCCCCTTCTCCAAGTTTTCCCCAAGGGAGATTATGCTGTGCTTTTTATCAGGGTGGAATCTTCTGGATTCAAGTGTACCATATGAGTTAATACTCAGTTCTTCTACACAGGCAATATTGCTTTCAGGTGGGGGGTTTCAACTCAGCGACTATCCAACCCCTTTGAGATCCCATTCTCAAGGCCACAGAAAGCCCAGGAATATGAGATATGAAATAAAATGGCCCATTCTGTTAAAACAATGGGCAATATGAAGCTGAATGTTGGAAGATTCAGGGAAGATAAAAGGAAAGACTTCTTCATGCAACACACAATTTGCATGGGTCTCCTAAATGCCACTAGGGGCACCTTGAATATAAGGTCAGTTGCGTCTCCTTTGTTCATTGGGATGAACTCTGGGTGCCCTGGGTGCTTTTTGGGTCAGCTTTTAAGAAGCGCCTCCTGAGCTTGTTACATAAAGACCAGACAATCCCCTTTGGCTGAATGTCACAAATGCAAAACATTTTCTTGTTCCTCTCCCAAACTTGTTATTTCTTCCCATCTTCCTGAGCTGCTGCGAAGGGAGCTCCAGGCAATACCGTTCAATGGAGAGAGCAATTCTCTGAAGATTTATATCTGCTCCAGAAATGGTTACCTTTTAAAAATGAGACACTGCTGGAGGTGGGAATGTGCCATTTTGCACAGCCATTCTCCATTTGCAGAGGAAGTGCAGAGAGAGCATTAGAACAGGCTACTGGATCAGGCCGCTGGCCCCCTCAGGTCCAGCATCTTAACCTCACAGTGGCAAACCAGGTGCCCATTATGGGAAACCTGGAAGCAGAAACATTGAAACTGTGGAGGCAGAACAGAGCCCTCCTGGCTAGGAGCCCTTGATAGCTCTCTGCTCCATGAATTTGTCCAATTTTCTTTTAAAACCATCTAGCAGAGACATCCCCTTCATGGATCACTGCCTTGCCGTGGCAAAGGGGCTTGAATAACTCAGAGAAGCTATGAGCTATGCCATGCAGGGCCACCCAAGATGGACAGGTCATAGTGGAGAGTTTTGACCAAACGTGATCCACCTGGAGCAGGAACCGGCAAGCCACTCCAGTATCCCTGCCAAGAAAACTCCATGGACAAAGTAATGACAAACCTAGACAGCATCTTAAAAAGCAGAGACATCACCTTGCCAACAAAGTTCCGTTTAGTTAAAACTATGGTTTTCCCAGTCGTGATGCTGGTCATGTTTAGCCTGGAGAAGAGGAGCTTAAGGGGTGATATGATAGCCATGTTCAAATATATAAAAGGATGTCACATAGAGGAGGGAGAAAGGTTGTTTTCTGCTGCTCCAGAGAAGCGGACACGGAGCAATGGATCCAAACTACAAGAAAGAAGATTCCAGCTAAACATTAGGAAGAACTTCCTGACAGTAAGAGCTGTTCGACAGTGGAATTTGCTGCCAAGGAGTGTGGTGGAGTCTCCTTCTTTGGAGGTCTTTAAGCAGAGGCTTGACAACCATATGTCAGGAGTGCTCTGATGGTGTTTCCTGCTTGGCAGGGGGTTGGACTCAATGGCCCTTGTGGTCTCTTCCAACTCTATGATTCTATGATTCTATGATTCTAAGTGAGAGCTGGACCATAAATAAGGCTGATTGTCAAAGAATTGATGCTTTTGAATTATGATGCTGGAGGAGACTCTTGAGAGTCCCATGGACTGCAAGAAGATCAAACCTCTCCATTCTGAAGGAAATCATCCCTGAGTCCTCACTGGAAGGACAGATCCTGAAGCTGAGGCTCCAATACTTTGGCCACCTCATGAGAAGAGAAGACTCCCTGGAAAAGACCCTGATGCTGGGAAAGATGGAGGGCACAAGGAGAAGGGGACGACAGAGGACGAGATGGTTGGACAGTGTTCTCGAAGCTACCAGCATGAGTTTGACCAAGCTGCGGGAGGCAGTAGAAGACAGGAGTGCCTGGCGTGCTCTGGTCCAGGGGGTCACAAAGAGCCAGACATGACTAAACAACAACAAGGTTGGTGAACATCAGTGCTTCCTGTGAGAGGGAGTTTCACAGTTTAACTCACTTCCACCTGTTTGCTCTCAGGTTGCCTCTCCCTGCCACCCCACCCTGGTGCCTCTTTGATGTCTTGGACTGTAGCTGCCATCAGTCCCAGTTGCCCATCAGAAAGGCTGCCCTGGGAAAGGATGTGCGAACGTGGGCCAGGTAACATCCAATGTCCAACTGTCGAACAGTTACAGATAGGTAGCCGTGTTGGTCTGCCATAGTCAAAACAAAAAAAATTCCTTCCAGTAGCACCTTAAAGACCAACTAAGTTAGTTCTTGGTATGAGCTTTCGTGTGCATGCACACTTCTTCAGATACACTGAAACAGAAGTTTCCAGACCCTTCTATATAGTGAGAAGGTGGGGAGGGGTTTGAGAACCAAGGTACCACTGTACATTAGAAATGCTTCTATAAAGGAGGGGTAAGCCAGATAAGTTTTACTTCGTTTGGCAACCCTTTCAAAGCGTATTTTCTAATGCGCGTGCTGTTTGGGGGGGGGGCATTTTCACCTATATGCAAGAGTCCCTTCCTCTTTCTCCTCCTCCATATATACAACAAGGTGGATGTGTAAAGTGGTTCGCATATTGAATTTGTCCTCCAGGAATTTGACCGATCCTCTTTTAAAGCTGTCCAAGTTGAATGCAAGAACTTCCTCCTACATACAGATTAACTCTCTGCTGATTCAGGGTTTATCCACATTGACCTTTCTTTTGCTCTTTCCAGGGACGGCCCACGATTTAAGGCTCCATGTTCTACGGCATTAGTAGCAGAAGCAGTAGCAGTAGTATTACTCTGGAACTTTCTCCACAAAAAGCTGCTCTTTAATGCTCAATTGGAACAAATGGACGTTCATGGAAAACCCGAATGGATGTTTGCTTTGATTGAGTGCTAAAGAGTGGGGTTTAGTAGGAAAAGCTCTGGGGCAAAAGAAAAATGCTTGAGCACAGAGTTCTTAAGTGCAGACCTGAGTCTGGAATGTGCAGGGGGAAAGGTAATTGTGGCTAAGCCCTTTCTCTTGTCTGTCCTGGTTCTTCCAACATTCAGCTAGCTACATTGGAGGTCCCCGCTGAGTTCTAGTGTTGAGAGAGAGAGAGAGAAAGAAATGTTCTCTGTCCACTTTCTCCATGCCAGACATCATTTTATAAATTTCTATCATGTCGCCTCTGACTCATCTTTTCTCTAAACTAGCAAAGCCTGTGATTTTTACTCAGGACAAAACGTTTCTGCTGGGTTACAAGAACGTCCCCGGCATTCTGATAAAATCCTCTGAGGACTGCTTCTTCTCCTGGCTTAACACCTTTGCTCATCAGAGCCAGCCTGGAGCAAACAGCTAGAGAGGCTCAGGTGTGTCAACAGGTACACCTAAGAACAGGCTATGAACATGATGAAGAGGCCAACGAGGTCACATGAAAAAATAGCTTCTAAGCCAGCCACCCAGTTTTGGCTCGCTAGCCTGTCATTATCAAATCTGTCTCCTTTTGGCCTTCCCATTCTAAAAATGACAACAAGGCACTAAAACTGACTGGATCGCTCTTTTATTATCTGTTGATTTCTTGACTGCAAATGACATGTCACACTTCATCCCGCAAGCCCTGGCATGTCTCTCATTCTCAAATGCCTAGCTTGGGCACAGCTCTGTGGCTGCGGAGAGAGGTTCTCCTGGTTTAACTTCCAGATATTTGAAGATGGCTCTCCTATCTCCTCTCAGTCGCCTCTTTTCCAGGCTTAACATACCCAGCTCCTTCAACTGTTCCTCATCAGGCTTGGTTTCCAGATCCTGGATCATTTGTTTAACACTGAGTGCGCAGGAAGTGTCAGCAAAAACCAGCGGCGTTGCGTGGGTTGTCAGCACTCGGGGCAAGGCAAGTAATTTGCGCCCCCTAACCCGGGGCAAGGCAAGTAATTTGCGCCCCCTAACCCATGGATTTGCACCCCCTAACCCTAACCCCCAGATGTTGCGCCCGGTGCGGCCGGCCCCCCCTGCACCCCCCACGCTACGCCACTGGCAAAAACCAAACGAGGAAAGCAATTTCCAGGGAAACTGGCTGCATAGCCCAATAATATTTAGCATGGATGTAACACTCCAGAATATTAAAAGTGCTTCATGTAAATACTTCCAGCAACAACAGCCCTGTAAGGTAAGCCAGTGTTGTCTCCATGTTGCATACGGGCAGCTGGGTCTTGGACTCTGAGCTTGCAGCTTTTGCTGGTTCTCAGATCAGCATCTCAACACACAACTGAGGAGTTACCTTGAACCCGGCCAGCATCTCTAGCTCTGTGTGGGCTCTTGAGGAGCTTTGCCTCTCCAGATCCAAGCCCAGAGGGTTCATAGCTAACCTTGACCTCCAAATCATTTCACCAGGAGATGCTCTTGTCTGCTTAGTTGTTCTCCATCATTTCATGTGTAAATGCCCTTGGGACAGCAGCATAGAAGGCCAATAACAAATCATTTGGTTATTATTATTATTATTATTATTATTATTATTAAATAATTTATTATTTATACCCTTTTCTTTTTTATTAACATATAAAACACATACATATACATTTACATAATACACGTACACAACACCCTACCTAATTTTCATAAAATAAAACATACCTACATTACTCTATATAATACCTACCTATACTAGACATAGCAAAATACATACACACCTACCCCATACCCCACTATTTAGACCCTTCCCATCTGGCTGGGTTTCCCCAGCCACTCTGGGGAAATAATTACAATAAGAATAAGAATAAGAATAAGAATAAGAATAAGAATAAGAATAATACTATGCGTACCTGCCATTGCCATCTCACAACAATAAAGCAAACTCAATCCTGAACCCATCAAAAGTATATATATAGAAAAATGAAACTGCTCTGCAAAACAGGCAGAAAAACAGAAGCATCTTTTGCAGGCAAATTAAACTCTTTGAGACACCAGAGGGCCAGATTCAGCACCACGCAACCTCAGGGTGCTGAAGTGCCTGGGCCCAATTTATCCTCAGACCCACAACCTCCATTCCGTTGTACCTGCAATGACTTGGGAGAAGGGGGAGATGCAAAGTCCAGTAAGGTTGGCGTCATGCCAAGGCTGCTTTGTTTTGTTTTGTTTTTTTAAAGATATTTATTAAGATTTTACAAATAAAGAAACATAGGTAATAGAAAAATAACACAGACATACAACAACAAAAAACAACAACAAAAAAAGAAAAAGATAAAAACAATAAAAACATTAAAAGGAAAGAAAAATCCAATTTTTAACTTCATAATTCTATAACCCTCTTTCTTGACTTCCTCACATCTCCCTTTTTTGTGTTCCCCTTTACACAATCGAGTTCAGCAAATCCTTACCCTCTTTCAAACCTCATTTATAATTATATGTTTCAGCCTATTATGTCTCCAATTTTTCTTCTCTTTTCGCATCAATTTTATATACCTTTGACATAATATGACTCTGGTCTTTCCCCCCTTTTCTTTTTAATCATTTTGCATACTCCTATTTAAAGATGAGCAAGGAAGAATTTTGGCAATTGAGGTACAACATCAAGGAGAGAAGCTTTTGATATTAGGAATTTACGCACCAAATGAGGGGAAATCGGAATTTTACAAGAGGTTGCATGAGAGTATGCTGGATTATCTGGACTATGACAACATCATTATGATGGGAGATATGAATGGGGTGGTATCAACTAACATGGATAAGTCACAAAGCCAAAATGTGACAAAAGATGGCAGACTACCTAAGACTTTCTTCGAACTGACTGACAATATGGACTTGATTGACATTTGGAGGACAAGGAACCCCTTGGGAAGAGAGGGAACATTTTTTTCTGAAGCCCAACTGACATGGACAAGAATTGACCAAATATGGACATCTAGAGGTCTGGCACCTAAGATCAGAAAGGTGGAAATCTGCACAAAGACCTGCTCCGACCATAATGCAGTAAAGATGGACATGAGATTACTACCAACCGGCTCCTTCAGATGGAAGATGAATGACAATTTGTTTAGAGATCAGGAGACTACCAAGAAGGCCCAAAAAGTTTTGAAGGATTATTTTGAGATAAATTTGAACACCATGGTGGAAAAAAGAATCATCTGGGACGCAAGTAAGGCTGTGATGAGGGGGTTCTTGATACGACAGAATGCTGTAAAGAAAAGGATACAAAATGAGAAAAAAGATAAGATTTTGGAGAAAATTAAAGAATGTGAGAAGAAGCTAAGATCAAAACCGAAGTCACAGCTGATTCTGAGAGAAATTAAACTCTATCAAGCACAATATTCTAAATTGATAAACCAGGAAATAGAGTGGAAAGTTAAATTAATGAAACAAAGAACATTTGAATCGGCGAATAAATGTGGGAAACTGCTAGCACGGCAGTTGAAGAAGAGACAAAAATTAAATACAGTCACAAATTTAGAGATTGAAGGAAGAAACATTCAGAACCCTGTGGAGATTAGAAAGTGCTTCCAGAGATATTTCAAACAATTGTATACTCAAGGGCCGCAAAATGAGGTTGAGATAGAGCAATTTTTGATAAAGAATGGATTACCAAAACTATCACAGGAAAATAGATCAACCCTGAATTGTAAAATAACACGACAAGAGATTGAACAAGCCATTCAGAATATGCAACTGGGCAAATCTCCAGGGCCAGACGGACTCACTGCCAAGTACTATAAGATACTGAAAGACTATTTGATACATCCATTGATGGAGGTTGGCAATGAAATTCTGGAGGGGAAGAAGGCGCCGGAATCGTGGAAAGAAGCTTTCATCACACTGATACCTAAATTGGAAACGGAAAAGACACAACTCAAGAACTACCGTCCCATCTCCCTTTTAAATGTGGATTACAAAATATTTGCAGACATTTTAGCAAGTAGATTTTAAAAAGTTTTAAATGAAGTAATTCACAAGGACCAGGCAGGCTTTCTCCCAGGTAGACATTTGTTTGCTAACACAAGGAATATTATTGATATTTTGGAACTTTTACAAACAAATATCAACACAAAAGCTGTTTTGATCTTTATAGATGCAGAGAAGGCCTTTGATAATATTTCTTGGAAATTTATGAAGAAAAATTTGGAAGGGATGGGAGTGGGAAGGGGTTTTGAAAATGGGATAGATGCAATCTATTCAGAACAAAAGGCTAAATTGATAGTCAACAGTGTGGTGACAGAAGAGTTTAATATTGAAAAAGGAACACGACAAGGTTGTCCTATCTCTCCCCTGTTATTTATTTCAGTCCTGGAGGTGCTCTTGAACATGATTAGAGGAGACCGGTTGGTTGAAGGAATTCAGGTCGGAGCGAAACAGTACAAACTTAAAGCCTTTGCAGATGATCTGGTTTTGACTTTACAGGAGCCAGAATCTAGTACGAAAAGGGTATTACAATTGATTCAAGAATTTGGTCGGGTGGCGGGATTTAAATTAAACAAGCAAAAAACTAAGGTACTGGGGAAAAATTTAACAGTTACAGAGTCAGAAAGGTTTCAGAAAGAGACAGAGTTAAACGTGGTTAAAAAAGTAAAAAATACCTAGGGGTGAACATAACAGCAAAAAATTTGAGCTTATTTAAGGATAATTATGAGAAATGCTGGTCAGAAATTAAGAGAGATTTAGAAAGTTGGTCAAGACTGAAACTTTCCTTGTTAGGCCGGATTGCTGCTATAAAGATGAATGTATTGCCAAAAATGCTGCTTCTGTTTCAAACTTTACAGATTGTGGACAAAACGGAGTGCTTTGGGAAGTGGCAGAGAGATATTTCTAAATTTGTCTGGCAGGGCAAAAAGCCCAGAATCAAGTTTAAGATATTAACTGATGTGAAAGAAAGAGGGGGCTTTGCCCTGCCAGACTTAAGATTGTATTACGAATCAGCAGCTTTCTGCTGGCTAAAAGATTGGCTGCTTCTCGAAAACACTGATGTACTGGATTTGGAAGGTTTTAACAATGCTTTTGGTTGGCATGCATATTTATGGTATGACAAGGTTAAGATTAACAAGGCTTTCAAGAACCATATTGTCAGAAAAGCAGTGTTTAATGTCTGGACAAAATACAAAGACTTATTGGAAAATAAAACTCCAAGGTGGCTCTCACCATTGGAAGCTAAGGCCCGGAAAAGACTCAATATGGAGGCCGAATGGCCGAAGTATTGGGAAATACTAGAAAAGGATGGAGATAACTGGAAATTGCAGAGTATGGAAAAAATGAAAGATAAAGTGCGAGATTGGTTACATTACGCTCAGATTAAAGAAGTTTTTAAACTTGACAAAAAGTTAGGATTCCAGGTGGAAAAATCGAAGTTGGAAACAGAATTGTTAGAGCCTAAGACTAAGGTACTTTCAAGAATGTATAACTTGCTGTTAAAATGGAACACACAAGATGAAATGGTCAAATCGGCTATGATAAAGTGGGCACAGGACATAGGGTATAATATTATGTTTGAAGACTGGGAAAGGTTGTGGACCGTTGGGCTGAATTTCACTGCATGTAATGCTTTGAAAGAAAATGATATGAAAATGATATATAGATGGTACATGACCCCAGTCAAACTTGCAAAAATATACCATTTGTCTGATAACAAATGTTGGAAATGTAAAGAGAACAAAGGAACTTTCTTTCACCTCTGGTGGACCTGCCCTAGAGTGAAGGCTTTCGGGGAAATGATATACAATGAGCTGAAAAAGGTATTTAAATATACCTTCCCTAAGAAACCAGAGGCCTTCCTCCTGGGTATTGTCGGCCAGAGGGTGTTAAAGAAGGACCGAACATTTTTCATGTATGCAACAACAGCAGCAAGGATACTCGTTGCCAAGCGCTGGAAAACCCAAGATTTACCCCCACTGGAAGAATGGCAGATGCAACTGATAGACTACATGGAACTGGCCGAGATGACTGGCAGAATCCGAGACCTGGGAGAGGAGACGGTAGAAGAAGACTGGAAGAAATTCAAGACCTACCTACAGAAACATTGTAAACTGTATGAATGTTAAGAAGGATGCTAGATTATAAATAACTTGGCACCATTAAGCTAGATGAAGTGAAATATGAAGATAAGTTAAATTTAAGAAAAGACAAATTTTGGATAATTATCAGGCTAAATTTATTTTTCAGGTTTGAATAAACGATATCTAAAATTAGAAATACAACACTGGAAAAATAGATAACAAGAATTGAAATAAGGGGATAAATTGCTGGTTAGACATTCATAAATTAGGAACGCAGGAGCGGGAGATGCGAGGGAGTCCAAAGAAGTTAAGAAAATATGTTATGATATGTGTTGTTTTGTTTTGTTATTTGTATGGTGATTAAAAAAAAAAACTTTCAATAAATATTTATATAAAAAAAAACACATTTTGCATACTCCTTTTAACCATGTCACTAATGCCATATTGTCTTTATATCCAACATCATTTTAACATTCAAACATTTTACAATGCTTCTGTAAATAGTCTTTAAACTTCTTCCAGTCCTCTTCCACCGACTCTTCTCCCAGGTCTCGGACTCTGCCGGTCATTTCTGCCATCTCCATATAGTCTATCACTTGCATCTGCCATTCTTCCAAGGTGGGCAAATCTTGTGTCTTCCAATATTTTGCGATGAGTATTCTTGCTGCTGTTGTTGCATACATAAAGAATGTTCTATCTTTCTTTGACACCAATTGGCCAACAATGCCCAGGAGAAAGGCCTCTGGTTTCTTAAGGAAGGTATATTTAAATACCTTTTTCAATTCATTATAGATCATTTCCCAGAAAGCCTTAATCTTTGGGCACGTCCACCAAAGGTGAAAGAATGTTCCATCAGTTTCTTTACATTTCCAACATTTACTATCAGGCAAATGATAGATTTTTGCAAGCTTGACTGGGGTCATGTACCACATGCCAAGGCTGCTTTGAAGACATATCAGTGCTCAGTGGCCAGGGAGGTGGGTGAGGAGAGGAAGGAGTTAACCCCCAGGCTGGGGTGGGATCCAGAGGCAGCAAAGCCATAATTAGAGAAGCTTGGAGTCAGCAGATAAAAGGGTCGGCCCTGCTCAAAAAAGGCAGCTTGCGGCTTATGCTGGAGGGGAGGCCATCCTTGGGGACCAGTTAAATCAGGACATGAATTGGAAGCAAAGGGAAGCTTTGAACCCCTGAAGTAAGGGCTGGAACAAGAAGAAGAGAAAGTGGGGTGGGCCTCAGAGGACGCTCTGGGATTGCGTCCAGAGTGCAGATGGGCAGAGATGAAACACAATGGATTGACAGCGCCAAGAGAGGGAGAGAGACCACTCTGCACACTTCATAGTCTCATGTTGTTCAGTCGTTTAGTCATGTCCGCCTCTTTGTGCCCCCCTGGACCAGAGCACGCCGGGCACGCCTGTCTTCCACTGCCTCCCGCAGCTTGGTCAAACATGCTGGTAGCTTCGAGAACACTGTCCTACCATCTCGTCCTCTGTCGTCCCCTTCTCCTTGTGCCCTCCATCTTTCCCAACATCAGGGTCTTTTCCAGGGAGTCTTCTCTTCTCATGAGGTGGCCAAAGCCTTGGAGCCTCAGCTTCAGGATCTGTCCTTCCAGTGAGCACTCAGGGCTGATTTCCTTCAGAATGGATTGGTTGGATCTTCTTGCAGTCCATGGGACTCTCAAGAGTCTCCTCCAGCATCATAATTCAAAAGCATCAATTCTTTGACAATCAGCCTTATTTATGGTCCAGCTCTCACTTCCATACATCACTACTGGGAAAACCATAGCTTTTACTATACAGACTTTTGTTGGCAAGGTGATGTGTCTGATTTTAAAGATGCTGTCTAGGTTTGTCATTGCTTTTCTCCCAAGAAGCAGGCGTCTTTTAATTTCATAACTACTGTCACCATCTGCAGTGATCATGGTGCCCAAGAAAGTAAAATCACTCACTGGCTTCCTCCAAATGTGGTGGCACAACATAGCCGTCCTGGCTAGCAGCCATTGATAGTCTTCTTCTCCCATGAATTTGTCCACTTTTAAAGCCATCCAATATTGGTGGCCATCTCTGCCTCCTGTTGGAAGTGCAGTGATTTGCTTTTATCCATCCCCAATCTTCCAAAATTCAGCTTCATTGGAGTTCTAGCGTTACGACTGAGGGAGGAAAACCTTTCACTGTTCACTTTTCTCCCCGTTTGCATGTTAAGCTCCTACGTCTAAGAGTCCTCTCATTCTCTGTTAATTGCCATGTACACTGATGGCACTATATAAATAACGATAAGCAGTATTTATTCCATGCACACAGGAAGTCATAAAGCAAATTAGCAGCATGGCTGTTGCGCTAAATCTGTTTTTATCAGCTAATTTTTTTCCAAGCAAGCAACATCCGACAGCAGGGATGCGTTTAATTTATTTTCCTGCTGGCAGAGAAAAATGGCCTGAAGTCTGCAGGAAAAAAAATGGATGGAGGCTCTTGTTTGGGTCATAAATTAGTTTCCATTAGTGTAACCAAATACACCTTCAGTAAACTTGAGATGCTCATGATTTCAAATGCCAGGAGGGGAGGGAGCCCCGAAAATAAATTTATGGAGTGTTTGTTCTGATAAATCCACAAGGGCAAATTTTGAGAAGGGGGGGGGGGAGTTGAGTGGGGTGGATTTATAACCCTTGAGAAACAGCCAGCTGCTTTGGTAAAATGTGACTTTCTAGCTTTTTTACTTTTGCATCTTCAGCTTACAGCAGTCTTTGCCAACCTAGGAAACTTCTGTGGCCTTCGTACGACAACTCCCATCAGCCTTTATTCCCTGGCAGGAAGGGGGGTGCCTTTTTGCGGTTCAGCTCGGGTGCCAAAATGTCTTGGGCTGGCCCTGCTGATGGGGAGATAGATGTAGTCCAAAACTCATGGAGGGCGGCTGGTTGGTGAAGACTAACTTAGGCCGCCTAACAAATGTCTGACTTGGTCAAAGGCAGCTTCCCATGGACCTCTGTCCCTGTTGGAAAAGAATGTCCCCACCCCAGCTGCGCACATGCACACCGGGCAGGCGATGTGGTTTGGCTTACTTGAGAGTCCCATGGACTGCAAGAAGATAAAACCTCTCCATTCTGAAGGAAATCAGCCCTGAGTGCTCACTGGAAAGACAGATCCTGAAGCTGAGGCTCCAAGACTTTGGCCACCTCATAAGAAGAGAAGACTCCCTGGAAAATACTCCCTGGAAAAGACCCTGGGAAAGATGGAAGGCGCAAGGAGAAGGGGACGACAGAGAAAAAGATGGTGGGACAGTGTTCTCAAAGCTACCAGCATGACTTTGACCAAACTGCGGGAGGCAGTGGAAGACAGGAGTGCCTGGCGTGCTCTGGTCCAGGGGGTCACGAAGAGGCAGACACCACTAAACAACTAAACAACAACAACAACAATAGAGCAGTGGTTCTCAAACCTTTTCCTCCCCTCCCACTTTCAGAATAAAATTTCGCTCGTGCCAGACTGAATTTTCAGCTGAAAAGAAATGTGTTTTAGGAAATCGATCAAATAAATAATTCGGTCCCACTTTCTCGAGCCTGCACCCTGTCGTTCCCATCACCAACCTCAGCTGGAACCAGATTTATTTATGTATTAAGACCAAAAAAATAAATGTCTTGGCAACTCTGATCCTTCCCTTTTTCATCTTCAAAGAGCAGAACTGCCTGGGAGCTTCCC
The DNA here is from genome assembly GCF_951804945.1 of Podarcis cretensis. Classification (NCBI taxonomy): domain Eukaryota; kingdom Metazoa; phylum Chordata; class Lepidosauria; order Squamata; family Lacertidae; genus Podarcis; species Podarcis cretensis. The sequence goes on along the minus strand of NC_137178.1, from coordinate 1,493,223 downwards.
AGCGCATGAGCATGGAATCCAGAAGACGCAGCCATCCTCCATAGGCACGGTCTGAGTCACCAGGAATTCTCCTCGTTGCGTAATCTCGCCTCCCCCTTTCAGATGTCAGTTTGACATGCAAGAAAATGAAAAATAATTTGTCAACAAGTCCTTTCAACCTGGCTTGTTTCGATGAGCCGATTTCTCCTTAATTAGCATGTTAATAGCTAGGTGAGGTACCTGTGCAGGTGTGAACTACGGGAGATTTATGGACTCTCGGCTGTCTCCTGTTGCTTCAGCTGCCTGATTCATCCTCCTCGCAGGGACGTGAGGAGCAAGCCAAGGAAGAGGTGGCGGTGGGGACATCGAGGTGGGAGAGCCCTGGGTGGTGGGAGGAGCCGGGATATTTGTGGGGGAGATGGCTCCCTAGTGGTTAGAGCAGGGGTCAGCAACCTTTTTCAGCCATGGGCCGGTCCACCATCCCTCAGACCTTGTGGGGGGGCCGGGCTATATTTTGAAGACAAAAATGAACGAATTCCTATGCCCCACAAATAACCCAGAGGAGCATTTTAAATAAAACGGCACATTCTACTCATGCAAAAACACCAGGCAGGCCCCACAAATAACCCAGAGATGCATTCTAAATAAAAGCACACATTCTACTCATGTAAAAACACACTGGTTCCCGCACCATCTGCGGGCCAGATTGTGAAGGCGATTGGGCCGGATCCGGCCCACGGGCCTTAGTTTGCCTACCCCTGGGTTAGAGTGTTGGAGACCTGGAATCTGGGAGACCAAGGTTCAAATTGTTACTTGGCCAGGAGACTCATTGGGTAACCTTGGAGGCCAGTCACTGGCTCTCAGCCTAACCTACCTTGCAAGGTTGTTGGCAAGATAAATTGGAGAGGGGGAGAACTAAGATAAGCCCCCTTGAACTCCTCGGAATAAGGTGGGGTGTAAATGTCAGTTTGCACCAGAAAGTGTCTTCACTTTCCCGGTCACCCAGCAGAATTTCTGCTCAATCAAAAAGCCTGAAATTATCTCTCTCTTTTTTGGGAGGAAAAAATTGCTCCTTCGGTGTGTCTGGCTGGAATCTTCCCACCAGAAAAAACACACAAACAAATAAACAAGCAAACCCAAAAAAGTTGCCTAGGCAAGTATGTGTTTGGCAATGAGGAAAGATGTACTTGTTTTGTAATATAGCTCAGAGCAAAACATTTCCCCCCACTGCTAGGGAGAAACAGAATGGGAACAACCCTTGGGTGCTAGGAAGACTAATTTGCTTGCTGGTGGAGTTGTGTGTGTGTCGCTTTTCAAATTATTGTCATTGTATAGTGCAGGGTGAGGTTCTGGGGCAAATCCAGCCCAAATCCAGCCCTTTCTCTTTTCATTCCCCTGCCATTTAAAGATCCCTGGGAGCTGTAGCTTGCGCCACACAGCGCAATGATTCCCAGCGCCCTCTGACCCTCCTACATTTCCCTGGTGAAAATAGGGACATTCTACTGCACATCAGGAAGCTTCCCCTGTGTTTGATCTTACCAAACACATCTAAATCAGTCACCTTGAGCCAATTACAACCTCTCTGCCTAATTTTCCTTACAGGGTTGTTGTGAAGGGAAATGGTGTGAGGGAAGGGATTGTGTGCAACTCCTTCAACGGATAAATGGAATCAAATGTAAGGCTGCCTAGTCTTTACAAAGTTACCTGGGAGTAAGTGAGGAGATTTCACCCCTCCCATATCTAAGAATCTCCTGACGAGTCTGCTGATTCTCCAGAGAGGAGGAGCAGTGTGCTGCTTTCTACTTATTCAACTCCAGACCAAGTCAGTCAGTCAGTCAGTGTGTCGGAGAGAGAGAGAGAGACTGAGTGTTAGAGATCGTGTGTAGAGATAAGGTTGCTGCTAAGAGCAGCTGCAGACACTCAGTGTAGCATTCATTTATGCTTAGACCTATTTAGTTCTGTACATAGTTTTGTATTATAGTTGTAGTTATAGAATAAAAGAAGATATTCTACAGAGCTGCTCTCCGAGTCGTTTATACATTGCTAGACTCTGCTATACTCTGCTGTGCAACGACTGTATTGTGGAAGTGAATCCGGTGCTCACAACTCTAAGCTGTGAGTCCACAGCACTTTGACCTGTTCCTGTGAAGAAGGTGGTCTCTGGAAGTGCTACCCAGCTCGCCTAGCCCAGTCGGGGTTGAAGTGCATGAGTCCAGTTGGTGATACTGGCTCAAGGGCGATGCTGACAGTAAGCGTGATTTAATGCACTGGGACTTACCTCTGAGTAGACATGTAAAGGCTTGTAGTCAAAGGCTTCATTTACAATAAAGGAATTAACACCCCCACATGTTTCCTAATGATGATGATGATGATGATAAATTTGTATTTATACCCTGCCCTTCCTGATTCAAAAACTGGGCTCAGGGCGGCTAACAACAAATTTAAAACACTTAATTATAAAAAGCAGCATAAAATACAGTATAAAAACATGAATAACAATAAAAATCAAAAATCAATTAGATAATCCCCAGGGCTAGCTATCTGAATTGGTCCTACTTGGGCCAGCGAGGAGGCCAGGGGAGAATTAGCTGTGGGGTCTCATAAAAGGGGAGGGGGAGAGAAGAGAAGCGAAATAAAAGATCAGGCGGAATTCAAATTAAAGACCAGGTGGAATAGCTCTGTCTTACACGCTCGATGGAAGGAGGTTAAAGGGCCCTGGTCTCCTGGGACAGAGCATTCCACCAGGTCGGAGCCATCACTGAAAAGGCCCTAAGAAATGACCGGCTGCTGAAGTATTGCAATTAAAGAATTTAAAGTGGATTGATGACCTTTTCCTTTAGAATTATAGGAAGGGCTTTGTATGCCTTCATTTGGTTCAGGTATTTTATTTTCAGGATAAACAGGACTTTTTGTTTTTGAACCTACACAGAGACACACACACACACACACCACTTTTAATTGTTCTCTGAGACATGAAGGGGAGAAAAAGGGAAACTGGGACCTTCCAGGACCAAATCAGAAACTGGGACGGTTTCTGTAATTCTGGGACTGCCCCTGGAAAATCAGGACACTTGGAGGGTATACATCCAGACTGACCACCCCAAACCCACAACATCATGACTCGAGCAAAAAGGCAAAAGAATTCAGGGAGCGCTGAGCCCGAGAAGCTGGTGGTCCTTGTGTGGCTGCCCTGCTTAGCATCATTCTCCTGAGACAGAAGCCTCCCTCAGAGTCCTTTGACAGCCAGACAAATGCCGGAGCTCTGGGTGACCTTTCTGTCTTTTGCAGTTGGTGGCAGGCCGAGTCTCAGCCGGTAAAGCCAAGGGCTTTGCGTGCTGCCAACTCCAGATCCCAGATTTCAACTTCCTTTGATCAGCAAATGGCAACAAGCGAGGAAGCGGAGCCACAGGAGGGAAATGTCAAGGGGCGTTGGAGTCAGTGCGCTAAACTCTTGGTGCAAGGAATCTAATGGGATGCTCATGTCATGCCAAGCCGGGCGTAATCCCTTCTGAAGGCAGATCTTCAAGGAGACCATGAGAAGCTGGGAAGGAGCACAGAGAGTCTTGAAGCAGCTGATCCTGTTATCTTTCTTGCTGTAAACATTGTGAAAGGCAGACAGTAGATTAATACTAGTAATGATCATAATCTTCATCATCAGGTGGTACTAACACAATTGGCTGGGGATGTTTCACCTGGAGAAGAGAAGACTACGAGGTGTTATCATAGCCATCTTCAAATATCACAGGGAAGATGGAGCAAGTTTGTTTTCTGCTGCTCTGGAGGGAAGGACCTGAACCAATGAATTTAAGTTGCAAGAAAGGAGATTCGGAATAAACATCAGGAAGAACTTTCTGACAGTGGAACCAACTCCATCTTGAAGTTGTAGACTTTCCATCCCTGGAGGTTTCTAAGCAGAGGTTGGATGGTCATCTGTCATTGATGCTTCACTTGAGATTCCTGCATTCCAGGGCGTTGGACTAGATGACCGTTGGGGTTCCCTTCCAACTCTACAATTCTATGATTCCATGAATTCCTCTTCTACTCTCAGCGCTCATTTAGGACACCCAAAAGGCCTACAACGCAGGGGGGGCAGCAGGGTGTGTCTGCCCTCCTGACATTGTTTGACCTCCAGCTCCAACCATTCCTGGCCATGTTGGCTGGGGCTGGTGGGAGTTGGCATCCCAACAGTGGCATAGGAAGGGGTGTGCAGTGGGTGTGGTCTGCCCCGGGTGTCAACACTGAGGGGGGTGAGAAAATGGCAAAAATGTGTTTTTAATATATGTTTCAGCCTGAACCACACGTCTCTCCTGAAGGGGAGGTGGCAAGCTCCGCGCTGCTTTTTCGAGCAGCAGGAGACTTGTGTCTGCCCACCACCTGAGCCAGCCTACAGCTGAGGGGGAGGCAGCGGAGTGGCTCCACGCAGCGTGCCCTGCCTTGGCTCGCCCGGCCCCCATGAGCAGCTCACTCGGCCCCTGGCTGCAGGGCACACGCACCGCTCTGGGCCCCTGAACGGCTAGCTACGCCGCTGCATCCCAATAGCACCTCAAAGGCACCAAGTCGGTGACCCTGCTCTGGGGCATCAACTGCCTTTGCCAGTTCCCGTCTCCAAAGTCATGCTGATATCTGGAAATTCCAGCAAGGATGCTTTGCATTATCTTGTTGAGAAATCAAGAAGCGCGGAGGCCAGAAAAGAACACATCAAAGTCTTCCTCAGGTGCCTTGAGACATCCAAGCGTGCAGCTGGCGCAAGGAGATGCCTGTGACCTGAGCAGAGGTGTCATTTCGGCTGGGTGCTTTTGCAACAAGCATGCTTCCTCGCCCCCTCCTTGGGGAGATGTGGGCCACTTCTTTGTTTGGTGATTGCAAACTCCACGCCCTTCCTCGACCACAAATCACCCAGGGCCAAAATAACGAGAGAAAAACACTTTAATTCCCAAAGGCGGAGTTGATAGTGGTTTCTCCTTATTGCTGGGTTGCTCAAATCCAGAGACTGTTACACGCCATCCCAGTGTGCTCAGCAGTCCAAGACACCTGGGAGTTCCAGGTGCTTTTACAAGGATCTGTGCTTACCTTTGGACAGTGAAGCACAGCAGAGACAGTGGTGTCATTATGATATATGGTTTATTTACACATATATACAACCTGAGCCTCTGGGACGCGGGTGGCGCTGTGGGTTAAACCACAGAGCCTAGGACTTGCCGATCAGAAGGTCGGCAGTTCGAATCCCCACGACAGGGTGAGCTCCCGTTGCTTGGTCCTGGCTCCTGCCAACCTAGTAGTTCGAAAGCACGTCAAATTGCAAGTAGATAAATAGGTACCGCTCCGGCGGGAAGGTAAACGGCATTTCTGTGCACTGCTCTGGTTCACCAGAAGCGGCTTAGTCATGCTGGTCACATGACCTGGAAGCTGTCTGCAGACAAACGCCGGCTCCCTCGGCCAATAAAGCAAGATGAGCTCCGCAACCCCAGAGTCGGTCACGACTGGACCTAATGGTCAGGGGTCCCCTTTACCTTTACTTTTTACAACCTGAGCCTACAAAGGAGGGACTTAAAGCACAGCACTCCAAGTGGGTCTTTACTTGTTTCACTTAGCAGACTGGCCTTTCCCCCCCCCCCCCAAGGCCACATCACCATCACCACAGAAATCCTAAACTCAACCGCTTATGGGGTCCTTGCCGCGGGATCACATTTACCCGGTGCTGCACTGGCTCCCGGTGGAGTACAGGATCAGGTTCAACTATCTCTCAGAGGGGCTCCGTCCCTTTACTGGGTTTTCCCCCTCTTCCCTTTATTCTCCTGAATGGTCCTTCTTCCAGGTGATCTCCTGAATGGGAAAACTGGTTTGGCCTGTATTTTAGCACTTTGCTAAATTTGGTGTCTGGCACCTTAATGCTCCAAGCACTGATCAAACTCCAGCACCCATTAAATCCAGGCATCCCCAGACTCTGGCACCCAAAACACATAATGTTTATGCCCTGGGCACCAGGGGATTGCCTCTGCCTATGGCTTGTATCTCTACAAGATTCCCAACTTTTGCTGTATCTTTCGCTGTCAAAGCCAACAGGAAAGCTCTTATCACTCAGTTGGGTTTTCTGTGGACTGACATTTGCTCTGATTGAGCACTAGAGAGCAGTTTTCATGGGGAAAGCTCTAGGGCCAAAAGGGGGAGGCACTTGGACATGAAGCTCTAAAGTGTGGACTGTGCCTGGAAAGAGCGGAGGAAACTATAGACCTGGGGGTCAATATCATTTGGGGTGTGCTCTTCTCCAAACACAATTTTCAACTCAAAATGTTTCAAGGCATGCTTCAAGGTAAAATATGTTTTGAAATACAGTGGTACCTCAGGTTACATACGCTTCAGGTTACAGACTCCGCTAACCCAGAAATAGTGCTTCTGGTTAAGAACTTTGCTTCAGGATGAGAACAGAAATCGTGCTCCGGTAGCACAGCAGCAGCAGGAGGCCCCATTAGCTAAAGTGGTGCTTCAGGTTAAGAACAGTTTCAGGTTAAGAACGGGCCTCCGGAACGAATTAAGTACTTAACCTGAGGTACTACTATACATGTTTTGAGATAAAATGCCTCTATACTGTATTTACTCAAATGTAATGTGCACCTTTTTTTGGCCAAATTACATCATGAAAATTAGGGGGCGCAATAGATTTGATGGCACCAGCAAATACTTTTTTGGTTTCGAAAATTGACGTGCCCATTAGATTTGATGGAGCATTAGATTCACGTAAATACAGTGTGTTTTGTGGTTTTAAAATTTATTATTTAAATATAGATTCAAAATACAAATTTTCATGTAGATTTTTTTTTGAAAAAATGTAATGTGAAAATGGGACAGATTGATGAATGACCTTGTGCAAAACTGACACAGGACAGAAATGGATGGATATGTCAGTCCTTAGCTCCCTCATAATGATAGTAGGAACTAAAACAAAAAACAAAAATCTTATGCCTAGATGCGTGGGGGAATCTGTTATGGGCAACACCAGCAGCACACTGAAACCAAAGGTGGAAACCTTGATTGTTTGTTGCTCCACACTGCCCTTCATCCAGTCATGATCCCAGGGAACGCTACAGAATAAAATGAAACTGCAATTAAACATGCATATATTCTAACATAATCATGAAAACATCAACTATAACTTATTCACAGTGTAAATCACGGCCCCCACCTTGGATTGCTTCAAAAGAGGATTCCTTTCTGTTAATAGAGGAAAGCAAAAACACCACACCAAAGTGCTGAGATAGCTTTTGCCATGACCAAGTATCCTTAGCGGATGCCATGAAAAAACAAGGCAAAATCTTGCATTTTCACAATGAAAATCAAAACCAACACATTCTTCAGTTCACCCCTAACAAATCATCTCTGGGCATTGAAAGAGGTCAATCCGAGATGACTCTTCTGCTCTTTCAACCACGAGATGGAAGAAAAACTCCAGAGTCAAGAATTGCCCCAATTTCTGGGCTATATTATTCGCTTAAAAATAAGTGCTTGAATTGAACAGTGGGGTGCCTTGATTTTGTTTCCCCATATATGGAAGAATTTCAAGACTTTTCTCTTTCTTTTTTAGAAAAAAAATGAAAAGGTTTCCCATTTGCATCTGGCATTGGGAAAGGCCCATCAACTTGTCTGTATCGATGAGCTTCCTCCGAGCTGAAAATGACCAGAACAAATCATTAGTGGCAAAGATGCTAAAAGCACCCCTGGGAAGAGAGGAGGCGAGTCTCACGTCAGTCGGCCAAATCTGGCGGAGCAAGCGAGGAATTAGCCCAGACCTAGAAGCACCAGGGTGACGACGACCATCCTTTTAAGAACAAACGGAAGATGCCACCTGAACTACTGGTTCGTGGGATGCCAAAGATGGTTAAGGAAAATAAAACCCAACCACCCTGTTTGGGGTTTTTTTATTGCGTCCACCCCCCCAAAAAAAAATACTAGTTTTATGGAAACTAGCTGGATGCGTTTAAGAACATGTGCAGCGACGACATCTGTTTCTCGTTGGGAGAGCTCAGCTTTCTCAAGTAGCGTTTTCCATCTTCATCATCATCCAAAGATTCCCACATCACAACTTGTCCTCTTGCCTTCTCCTCCTCCCCCCAGCCCCCTCCCCGTTGCTCCTTTCCAGAAAATGTGAGCTTGAACTTTCGACTCGGCATAAAATGGTTGGAGGGAAACCATGATAAGGCCCCAGAGATCCGTTCCCTCTTTCTTCCCGTTATCTTACTTGATCCTTTACAGCTTCTTGGTTCTTTAAATGCTACTTTGAGCTGCTTGACGCCAGTGGCACCGAGATCAAGGGAGAGAAGGAAAACCTTGAGGAAGGTCTGGAATGCTGGATATCAAACATGGAGGGAGAAAGGCGAGTCAGCTTTCCCCAAAGGATCCACCCGGGCCAAGTGCCTTGTCTGCTTACTTAAGGCTCTAAGGTTAGCTGAGGTGCAGAAAGATTTCCCTGGAGCTGAAACAAAATTGAGATTTAGCCTGTTCACCTCCTCTATACTTTCCCTTTGTTGATCTGCAGGACTGAGAGCTGTACTCAATTGCAATAGCCTTTAACCAAGGGATGTGGTGGAACTTGGATGGAGAATAGTCTTGAAAAGTGTTGGCAAGGAGACAAAGTGTCTAGGGAGGCAGGTTTCCTCCACCCAGGCCCCCGTCTATTTCTACAAGAGATCTACTTGTGCAATTACCGTTCACAAACCTTGGTCAGTCTTCTCTTCAGTATGGCAATCTATCAAGTGTGCTGTATGCTGGATCGGAACAACGGCCCGTTGAGCGCAATGCAAGCTGCATAAGAGGACCACACCATGGCGGGTCCATCTAGGCCAGCATCCAATCAGATCAGGATCTAAGAAGAGCCTGCTGGGTCAAGCCAATGGACCCATCCAGTCCATCATCTCACTGGGGTCAAGCAGAGGCATGTGGGAAACCAGCAAACAGGATTTGAGAGCAAGAGCCCTCTCTTCTCCTATAGTTTCAAGCAACTGGTGGAAGCATAGAATCCTAGAACGTAGAGATGGAAGGGACCATAAGGATCATCTAGGTCAACCTCCAGCAATGGAGGAATCTCAATGAAAGCAAGGAAATTATAACTAAACACTAGGAAGATATTTTTGACAGTAAGAGATGTTTGATGGAGGAACGGACTTCCTCCAAAGGCTGTGAAGTCAACTTCATGGGAGGTTTGTGAGCAGAGGCTGGATGGCCAGGGGTCCTTTAGCTGTCATTCCTGCACTGCAGGGGGTTGGACCAGATGACCCCTGGGCTCCCTCCCATCGTTACGATTCTATGATTCTATGAAGCTGCTTCCTTTCATGGTGGGAACAGCGCACTTGCCTCTTCCAGCTTTGCCTTTCATCAAGCACCTTCCATGGCAGACACACAGCCGCCCTCCCCAGAGGCAAACAGCGAACAAAGACGGAGACCCACGTCTCAGGGACGGGCTTGGGAAACCGAGGCAGACAAGTGTGTGCTGCTGGGAAGAGAACACGGAGGGAGGGACACCAGGGACCCAGGTGAGGTCAAACGCTCTGGGCCTAACCTCTTGCAGAAAGGGATGGTAATCTTATCCCCTGTGGAGGTGAGACTTGGCAGAGGAGCAAAATCTTATTAGATCAGCCCTGTACCTGAGGTGTACTGGGAGGGGACCGCATGTTTATTTGGAAACAAAACTTGTTTTTCTCATTTCCCCCTCTCCTCTCCATTTTTTTGTTTGCGCATCTCTTTTCACCCCAAGGCTTTCGGGAGTCTGTTCCAAGTCACACTCTTTTATTCCTTTTAACCCTTTCACGTAGGCCTCCTGCCTCTTGGGGGCAAGCACGTCTCAAGAGATGAGCAGAGCTTGTGGCTGGAAGTGTCTCCTGGCGACAACCGCTCTGCATCTTGGCATATGGTGGGCACATACCTGCCAACATTCCTCTGATGAAAACAGGGACATTTCTCACTCCCCCTGCCCCACAACTGACCCTTCTTCTTCTTCTTCTTCTTCTTCTTCTTCTTCTTCTTCTTCTATAAATTTTTATTAGAAATCTCAACACAATAATTTTAACAAAAATACATCATCCATATTGGTTTCCCCCCCTCCATTCCCCCCCTCCCCCTCCCCCCCTAAACAGAAAACCCAACCTCCCACCCGACCCCCACCCCCGGACTTCCCTCAATTGCTTTCTCTGGTTTCTCAACACATCTTTCTGTCTGCATGTTATAAAATTGTAAAGTAAAGGTAAAGGGACCCCTGACCATTAGGTCCAGTCGTGGACAACTCTGGGGTTGCTGCGCTCATCTCGCTTTATTGGCTCATCTCGCTTTATTGGCCAAGGGAGCCGGCGTACAGCTTCTGGGTCATGTGGCCAGCATGACTAAGCCTCTTCTGGCAAACCAGAGCAGCGCACGGAAATGCCGTTTACCTTCCCGCCGGAGCAGTACCTATTTATCTCCTTGCACTTTGACGTGCTTTCGAACTGCTAGGTGGGCAGGAGCTGGGACCGAGCAACGGGAGCTCACCCCGTCGCGGGGATTCGAACCGCCGACCTTCTGATCGGCAAGTCCTAGGCTCTGTGGTTTAACCCACAGTGCCACCCACGTCCCAGTTCCACCCGCATCCCTATAAAATTGTAAAGACCCTCAAATTATCTATCTATATACAGTGGTACCTCGGGTTAAGTACTTAATTCGTTCCGGAGGTCCATTCTTAACCTGAAACTGTTCTTAACCTGAAGCACCACTTTAGCTAATGGGGCCTCCTGCTGCCGCCGCACTGCCAGAGCACGATTACTGTTCTCATCCTGAAGCAAAGTTCTTAACCCAAGGTACTATTTGTCATTGAGACATGGCTTCAACCGTCCATACCAGACACGGCTATTCAGTTGGAAGGCTGTGTGGTACATCGTCATGACCGAGGCATGGACTTCGGAAAAACCAAAGGAGGGGGGCTGTGTGTATATGTGAACAAATGCTGGTCCAATAATTCTAAGACCGTGGGCAGTTACTGTTCACCGGATTTGGAATATGTGGCTGTTAAATGCAGACCAGCCTATCTCCCTAGGGAGTTTACAGCTGTTATGCTAACTGGTGTGTACGTGCCACCAGATGCCAATGCCAACTTGGCTCTGGGATGCCTGCAGAGCCTTATCAGCAGCCAGCAAGACAAGCATCCTGAAGCTGTGCACATCATTGCGGGAGACTTCAATCATGTTGAACTTAAAACAGTGCTCCCAACGCTCTATCAGCATGTGAAATGTCCCACAAGGGGGGACAAGACACTGGATAAAGTTTATTCGAATGTAAATCACGGCTATAGGGCCTTACAGCTGCCACATTTGGGCCAGTCCGACCATATGTCTCTGTTCCTGGTACCAGCATATATCCCACTCAGGAAACGGGCTCCCACAATATCAAGGACTGTTAAAATCTGGCCTGAAGGCGCTATCCACCAGCTGCAGGACTGTTTTGAGAGAACCAATTGGGATATTTTCGATCGTTCAGACCTGGAGGAGCACACGGCGGCAGTTCTGTGCTATATCAATCACTGCACAGACACTGTCACAGTAAATAAATCCATCCGGTTTTATCCCAATCAGAAACCCTGGATGAATAGAGAGGTCCAGTGCCTGTTGCGGGAAAGGAATAGGGCTTTCAGGTCGGGCGAGGTGCAGCTTTACAGTGTGGCAAGAGCAAACTTGAAGAGGGGTATTCGACGGGCAAAACTGGTCTATAGGCAGAGGATTGAGGATAATTTAAGGAGTAACAACACAAGACAGATGTGGCAGGGGATTCAGCATATTACCAACTACAAACCTAACCTTGGTGCTGTCGATGGTGACCCTTTGCTGGCGGAGGAGCTTAACTTTTTCTTTGCTCGCTTCGAGAAGGAGCCACCTGAGACGCCGGTATTACAGCCACCAGCCCATAGGGGCCCCTCATTCACTGTAGAGGAGCATGAGGTGAGACAGGTATTGAGGATGGTGAATCCGAGGAAGGCTGCTGGACCTGATGGCATCACGGGAAAGGTGTTGAAGGGCTGTGCGGATCAGCTGGCGAAGGTCTTTACTAAGATCTTCAACAAGTCCTTACACCAGTCTATTGTCCCACCCTGCCTGAAGTCGTCAACTATTGTTCCTCTGCCTAAAAAATCTACAATCAGTAGTTTGAACGACTACAGACCAGTTGCACTGACTCCAATCATCATGAAGTGTTTTGAGAAACTGGTGCGCCGTCATATAATTTCCTGTCTTCCATCAACTTTTGACAACTACCAGTTTGCATACAGGGCAAATAGATCCACGGAAGACGCTATCACTATCACTCTCCATGCTGCTCTGTCCCATCTGGAGCAGCCGGGGAGTTATGTGAGGCTGCTGTTTGTGGATTTTAGCTCTGCTTTTAACACTATCCTCCCCCATAGACTGGTGTCCAAGCTAGAGGCGATTGGACTCTCCAACTCCACCTGTCTCTGGGTTTTGGATTTTTTGTCAGAACGTTCTCAGAGGGTTAGAGTGGGGTCACATATGTCCACAGCCCTTAGCCTTAACACCGGCTCACCACAGGGTTGTGTGTTGAGTCCCCTGCTCTATACTCTCTATACGTATGATTGTACAGCCATCTATCCCAGCAACAAAATCATCAAGTTTGCTGATGACACTACGGTGGTGGGGCTCATTTCAGGAGGGGATGAGTCCGCCTATCGGGACGAGGTGGAGCGGCTTTGTGTTTGGTGTGGAGAGAACAATCTGGCTCTTAATACGGCTAAGACCAAGGAATTGGTGGTGGATTACAGGAAAAAAAAGGCGGACATTCAGCCCTTGTATATCAAAGGGGAACGGGTGGAGAGGGTGGCGGAATTCAGGTTTTTGGGAGTGACTATCGATCAGGGCATGACTTGGAGCGCAAATACCACTGCTCTGGTGAAGAAGGCCCAGCAGAGAATTTATTTCCTCAGACTTTTAAAGAAGAACAATCTGAGTGAGAGACTGCTGGTGTCCTTCTACCGAGGCTCCATAGAGAGCATTCTCACATACTGTATTTGTGCCTGGTTCTCCAGTTGTACAGCTAGGAAGAGGAAGGTGCTCCAGAAGGTCATAACCACAGCCCAAAGGATTATTGGTCATCCTCTCCCATCTTTGGAAGAACTGTACGGTTCCCGTTGTCTTAGGAAAGCAAACAACATCCTGCAGGATGCATCTCACCCGGGATACAGTCTGTTTGCACTACTGCCTTCTGGCAGGAGATATAGAAACATCAAGTCAAGGACAAATAGACTGAAAAATAGTTTCTATCCAAGAGCTGTGGCCTTTTTAAATGCTGTAACTCGATAGTGTGATCTGGGAGTTTGATGGGTGTGGGTGTGGGTGTGGCTGGAATGTGGTTTGTTTGGTTGTTGTTGTTGTTTTGCTTTTGTTGTTTTTAAGGGATGGCATCCAATTTCGTTGCACTTGTGCAATGTTGCACTTGTGTAATGACAATAAAGAATCTATCTATCTATCTATCTATCTTAACCCAAGGTACTATTTCTCGGTTAGCCGAGTCTGTAACCTGAAGCGTATGTAACCCGAGGTACCACTCTATTACAATAAAGAGTTTGTGAATGTTTATTCAAAACCTGCCAAAGAGTCCAGTTCATTTTGTTGTTTCTTTAAGTACTTTGTAAAAGGTTCCCATTCATCTTTAAAATCACAGTTATCCTTGTCATGTAGATTGTGTGTCAGTTTTGCCAATTCTGCGTAGCCCATCAGTTTTTCTTGCCACAGTCCTTTCGTCGGGATTTCCTCATTCTTCCATCCTTGTGCCATTAAGACTCTTGCCGCCATTGTCACATACATAAAAATATTTTTTTAATTTCTTTGGCAGGTCTTTTCCCACAATCCGTAATAAGAAAGCTTTGGGCTTTTTCACAAATGTTAAATGAAACATTTTCTTTATCTCATTAGATATCATTTCCCAAAACATTTTAATTTTACTACAGTCCCACCACATATGGTAGAAAGTCCCTTCTTTTTCCTTACATTCCCAACACAAATTTGAGCCAGTTTTATACATTTCCCCTAATTGTACTGGTGTTATATACCATCTATATATCATTTTCATGTAATTTTCTTTCAATAAAGAACAGTCTGTAAATTTTAAGTCAATTTTCCATATCCTTTCCCAATCGCAACTGACCCTTCTTGAACCTCCTTTTTTGTCCCACTCCCCACAGAGGATTTCCTTTCAGAAGAAGGGCAAGTGCCACCACCGCTATAGCAACGGGGGACACACACATGCCCTCCCCCCCAAAAAAGGGGAAAAAAACACACACCAGTAAATAAATTTTAGAAAGGGGCAAGATTAGATGCAGACACACAAAGCATTAAATATATATACATCAAGATTTCTTGTGCTCTGCTCTACTCCCCCTTTCTTCCTGTCCAGGGTGACCCTAACCTCTGCCTGCCCCTCAGAGCTAGCACATCACACAGGGTTGGACCTTGGCGGCCGAAGGTCTCCTCCTCCTCCTTGCCCACTCTCCAGTAGCCACTATGAGCTTCCCAAAGGAGGAAACTGGCAGCAGCGGCCATGAAGGGGCAACGGGGTGCTTCCTTGCAGCCACCACTGCTGCCGTCAGCCGGGAGAAGCGCCAACTTATCCTCCTCCCCAAGCTCAGTGGCAGCGCTGGTGGGGAATGTAGACATATTCTGGGGTTCATTCAGAAGCCTGGATGGCTTTCATAATTCTGGGACTTTCCCTGGAAAATTGGGACACTTGGTGGGTATGCTGGACCGAGAATCTCATACTTTAGGCCATTTGCCCCTCTAGCTCAGGACTGTCAGCATCCCTGGTTCCCAGACTTTCCAGGCCACCACCCGCCTGGTTCCATAAATCACACTAAGGAAGATAGTAACACAATAGAATTCAAAACAGCAACAATGTTTATCATTTGTCTGATAATAAATGTTGGAAATGTAAAGAGACTGAAGGAACATTCTTTCACCTTTGGTGGACGTGCCCAAGGATTAAGGCTTTCTGGGAGATGATCTATAATGAAATGAAAAAGGTATTTAAATATACCTTCCTGAAGAAACCAGAGGCCTTTCTCCTGGGCATGGTCGGCCAATTGGTGCCAAAGAAGGATAGAAAATTTTTTATTTATGCTTCAACAGCAGCAAGGATACTTATTGCAAAGTACTGGAAGACACAAGATCTACCCACCCGGGAAGAATGGCAGATGAAGGTGATGGATTACATGGAACTGGCTGAAATGACTGGCAGAATCCGAGAGCAGGGAGAAGAGTCGGTAGAAGAAGATTGGAAGAAATTTAAAGTCTATCTACAGAAACATTGTAAAATTAAGGAATGTTAGAAGGATGCTGGAATGAAGCTATGTGGTTTTAGCAGCAATGTTATAAAGGATTAAGTAAAAATGGATTGTTAACAGGTCAGAATGTAAAGTTACAATATATTAAGATAAATTAGTAAGATAAAAACAAAGAAGGAAAGGATTTGCTGAAACAACTAATGAACTAGAATACAAAAAAGGGAGGTGTGAGGAGGTCAAGGAAACAAGCAAATGATAGATAAGATATGGAAAGATGGATTTGTTCTTAACTGCCTTTTATTTTTTTTCTGTATTTTGTATTTTCTGTTTTTCTTTTTCTCTCTTTTTTATTCTTGTAACTTTTTGAAACACCAATAAATATTATTATTATTATTTTAAAAAGCAACAATGGATTGCACATTTGTCCAAATGGAAGCTCAGGTTGCACTAAGAGACAGCTAAGATGGTCTTAGCGCTCTTCAGCAGCTTCAGCCAGTGGCGTAGCTTGGGTTGCTGATGCCCTGGTGGGGCAAGTGCTGCATCCCCCTGGTGGACTGGGCAGCTGGGGTGGAGGCATGTGCTGGGATCCCATGATGCACATGGCTGCTGGTGCTCCCACTGCTGGTGGCTGAGGCTACATGCCATATTGGACTGCAAGCTCCACAGCCTCCTGGCTCAGCCAGCCCAGGGTGGGGTAAGTGGGCATGCATTCACTGGCCACAAGGAGAAGGAGGTGCCACCCGAAATCTGAAGGCCATGGCCCAGCTTACCTCCCCATGGCTCCAGAAGGTGGCAGGAGCTCAGTCATGCCTAGTTGCACCCCTCTCAGAATTTTGTGCCCAGGGTCACTACCCCTCTGCCTCCTCAATGCTACGCCACTGACCTCATCCTTTGTAGCCAGAGTCAGTCCCAGGCCAGATGAGAAAAGCCTGCAAGGCAGGGAGCAGGTCTTCTAGCTCTCACAACCAAGATGGTCTCTTAGGAAGTGATTTGTAAATGAAATAAATAAATTGGGAAGAGAAAATCTTTGTCGTCTAAAACTCAGAAGTGTGAGGGAGCCAAGCAGACTTCTATGGGGAGGGATTTCCAATGCCTGGGTGCCCCCCATCACCCAGATGTTTGACTCTTGATGGCCCGCCAAGCATTCTCCCAAGACAGAACCTGGAACAGGCTCTCAGACACTGAACTCACAGTGTGAGCAAGTTCACCAGTGAGTTTCTGGAGAAACTTTAGGGTTGTAGATCAGGAGGTGATTTCTTCCTGAAAAATTCAGTTGGCTGAATTTTCTTGGAAAGCTGTGAAATCTACTTCCTTGAAGCTCCCCCCCTCCACAGAGTTCCCAATTGTCTGCCAAGCTTCCCATAACTTAAGATCAGCCCCTGAAGCCCTCTAACCGAGCAAATGTCCTTGAGACTTCCTTGAAATTTTCATTTAATTATTACATTTCTATTGTGCCTTTCCTCCAAAGATCTCAAGGTGGCGTAGATGTTCTCCCCCTCATCATTCAATCCTCACAACAACCCTGTGAGGTAGTTACAGATAGGTAGCCGTGTTGGTCTGCCATAGTCAAAACAAAAAAAATTCCTTCCAGTAGCACCTTAAAGACCAACTAAGTTAGTTCTTGGTATGAGCTTTCGTGTGTATCTGAAGAAGTGTGCATGCACACGAAAGCTCATACCAAGAACTAACTTAGTTGGTCTTTAAGGTGCTACTGGAAGGAATTTTTTTTGTTTTGCCTGTGAGGTAGATTAAGCTGAAAAGCAGTAACTGGGCCAAGTGAGCTTCATGGCTGAGTGCGGATTTGAAGCCTGGTCTCTCAGGTCTCCAATGCTGTAACCACTGGCTCATATTGCCTCTGTGGGCACACACAAACACCCACACCTATGCCAGCTCCTGGGTTGGCAGACTTACATGCTAGGACTGAAATCATCCCCAGTTTTTTATTTGTTGGTGGTATTTTTAACCTGCCCTTCATAGGCAAACCATCTCAGGGTGCGGCCCAATAAAACAAGGTAAAACAGAGAACCGTTTCATCACCATATCGTAAAACAAGGGCAGATAAAAGCGAACAGCAGCCAGCATGGCAATAAAACAATGGTAGTCATAGAATCAGGGCTAAAACCAGCATTCTTACCCAAAGAAGGATCCATCAGAGCAGGATTCGTAAGGGTTAGACCCAGGCGTGCTTCAGAGGGGAGGAAATCTACTGCTTCTTGGGACGGGATCAGTTTTTAGGTTTGAATGGGGTTGTGATCCTACCAGTTTGTTATATATATATATTTTCAAAAAATTTTTAATGGTTTTCAAAAAATTATAAACAGACAAACAAATAAACAAACAAACATAAATTATAACCTTATTAAAATTACACTTATTAACATTGTTAAGTGACTTCCTTGCTCTCCTTTGGTTGGATTTCAATGCATATCCTTTTAATGTTTTTCCAAATCAAAGTTCTTATAAACCTAATCACTTAACATCATTCTATCTTTTCAATTCAGGATTAAACATATTAATTCATCACTTAACTTATATAAAATCCTAAGCCGATCTAGTACTTGCAAGCTATTTCCAATTAGTTTAACTTAACGTATTTAACTAAATAGTCATTAAATTTCGTCCATTCTTCCTGATACTCCTCCTCCTTCTGGTCACGGACTCTTCCGGTCAGGTCGGCTAGCTCCGAAAAATCCATCATCTTCATCTGCCATTCTTCTATAGTTGGTAATTCTTGCGTTTTCCACTTCTTAGCTAATAAAATTTGAGCAGCAGTTGTGGCATACAAAAATAATTTAACATCTTTCTTGGGCAGTTCCAGACCTGTGATTCCAAGAAGAAAGGCCTCTGGTTTCTTTATAAATGTATATTTCAACTTTTTTTTTAATTCATTATAAATCTTTTCCCAGAGGTCTTTCACCTTGGGACAGGTCCACCACATATGAGAAAAAGTTCCTTCCTTTTTTTTACATTTTCAGCATAGATTGTCACAGTTATGATATATCTTTGCTAGTTTAACAGGAGTCAAATACCATCTATACATGATTTTCATTATATTTTCCTTTAACACCGTACATGCAGTGAACGTAACCCCTTTCTTCCATAATCTAGTTTGTTATATGTTTTTAAAGAGAACATCCAAGCCCGCTGGATCAGGCCAATGTCCCATCTAGTCCAGCATTCTGTTCTCACAATGGCCAACCAGATGGTGCCCATGATGGGGAACCCTCAAGGAGGACCAGAGCACAAGAGCAACTCTGTGGTTTCCATGACGACATAAGAAGAATCTGCTGGGTGAGGCCAGTGGCCCATCTAGTCCAGCATTCTATCTTATACTGGCCTATCCATTGCCTGTGGGAATCCAGCAAGGAGGATTTCAGCAGGAGAGTCTGATGGGTGGCTGGGGCAACCCAGACAGATGGATGGCATTGTTGTTGTTTAGTCGTTTAGTCGTGTCCGACTCTTCGTGACCCCCTGGACCAGAGCACGCCAGGCACTTCTGTCTTCCACTGCCTCCCGCAGTTTGGTCAAACTCATGCTGGTAGCTCCGAGAACACTGTCCAACCATCTCGTCCTCCGTCATCCCCTTCCCTTTGTGCCCTCCATCTTTCCCAGCATCAGGGTCTTTCCCAGGGAGTCTTCTCTTCTCATGAGGTGGCCAAAGTCTTGGAGCCTCAGCTTCAGGATCTGTCCTTCCAGTGAGCACTCAGGGCTGATTTCCTTCAGAATGAAGAGGTTGGATCTTCTTGCAGTCCATGGGACTCTCAAGAGTCTCCTCCAGCACCAGAATTCAAAAACATCCATTCTTCGGCGATCAGCCTTCTTGATGGTCCAGCTCTCACTTCCATACATCACTACTGGGAAAACCACAGCTTTAACTATACAGACCTTTGTTGGCAAGGGGATGTCTCTGCTTTTTAAGATGCTGTCTAGGTTTGTCATTGCTTTTCTCCCAAGAAGCAGGCGTCTTTTAATTTCGTGACTGCTGCCACCACCTGCAGTGATCATGGAGCCCAAGAAAGTAAAATCTCTCACTGCCTCCATTTCTTCCCCTTCTATTTGCCAGGAGGTGATGGGCCCAGTGGCCATGATCTTTGTTTTTTTGATGTTGAGCTTCAGACCATATTTTGCGCTTTCCTCCTTCACCTTCATTATGCATACAAACCATAAAATAATAATTATTATGCTGTCATCAGAATTGAATAACTTGTAGTGCTTTAAATCAGGGGCGGAGGAAGGGGTGCAGTGGAGCGGCGTGAGGGGGGTGACAAAATGCCAGGCGGCACTCACCAAGGGCCTGCAGCATGCCCAAGCCACGCGTCGCTCCTGGGAGTGACACAGTGGCTTGGGTACCTGCAGGCTCTGTGCTGCCCCAAACAGTTCACCTGCCACCTCCCCCTCAGCTGTAGGGCGGCTGAGTGGGAGGAGACAGGCAGTCTCTTCAGAGGCTCCACGGAGCGTTCTGCCCCAGCTCGGCCCACCCTGTGGGTGGCTGGCACTGCCCCTGGGCACAGGGCACATGCGCAGCCCCAGGCGCCCAGTCGGCTTGCTCCGCCGCTGCTTTAGATCACTGGGGTCTTACTGATTTCCCAAACATAGTACCATAGAATTGTAGTGTTGAAAAGGACCCACAAATGTCAACTGGTCCAACCCTTTGCAGTGCAGGAATCAAAGCTAAATAATCCCTGACAGGTGGCCATCCAATGTCTGTTTGAGAACCTCCAATGAAGGAGTGTTGTTTTCTCTTGCTCCAGAAGGGAGCAGGCCCACAAGCCAATGGATTCAAGTTACAAGGAAGGGGATTCAAACTAAATGTTAGGATGCTGGACTTAGATGGTCCCAATTGGACTGATCCAGTAAGCTCATCTGAGGTTATTTATGCTCCAAGCAGGAATGACACAGAGTTGGACATTTCTTCAGTTCAGGCCCATCGTGGCTCCTCTGCTGCACGTTTGAAATTTGCTGCAGCGACTGGTTCTGCAGGCCTATCAAGGTCCCGATAAGCCAAAGATACAAGTTCAAGTCCAGTCCAACCTGCTGCTGCATAGAGTCCCCACCGGCCGCCTCCCACCGAATCCAAGCCCAGGTAGGTGCTTTCTCCTCCGCCATCCCAGCCGGGTTGCCTTCCTCATTTCCTAAAGGAGGCGGTCCTCAACCTGTCTTCGCAAGGAAAACGATCCAGCACTTTCACAACTCTGGAAGTGGAAGCGACTTGTCAGAATGATGAAATCCCTACAAAACAGAGAAGCGCAATAGGTGAGGATGAGCTAAGTGGTGAGTGGAAGCCACGATGACAAACGTATGGAGTCAGAAGGAACGGGGGGAGGAGGAGGAGGAGGAAACATGCCCAACTATACTGATGCTTGGAAGTGGCAGCCTGAGGCAGGCAAGAACCTGTCAAAGGGGGAAGCAATTTTTGAAGCTGGGCTGAGGTTGCCCTGAAGCAAGAAGCCTTCTACATTTGGCAAGGAAGAGGCAAGAGGAGATGGTGCTTGTACATTTCTGCGTGGAGAGATTTGGGGCAACCTGACAAAGGAGGGGGGCGCTTTGGGCTGGTCCCTTCTCCATATGTTTCCAGGACGCACTCATATGGAGACCATGGAGACGGACTGCAAACACGGACAAAGACCACAAAGAACCATAGTATTATCAAGAGCTGGAAGGTATTCAAGGGGTCATCTAGGCCAACCCTCTGCAATGCAGAAATCCCTACTAAAGGATCCCATTTTAAACAACAACAACAACAACAAAACTGGGAGGGGTAGTTAATGCCACAGAAGACCGAATCAGGATTCAAAATGACCTGGACCAATTGGAAACCTGGACCCAAACTAACAAAATGAATTTCAATAGGGGCAAAGTAAGGTTCTGCATTTAGCTTGCTCCAACTTCCATGTTAATGCAGACCAAGAATGGAAGACATGGAATTGACAAATGGCTGGCAAACTGGTATGGAGCAAATTGGTTTTAGAACTGCAGATTCCCAGTTGTGGCAAAAATAGTGTTGAAGATTCATATCATGTGAAAAGTTCCTATTATTACTATTATTATTATTATTATTATTATTATTATTATTATTATTATTATTATTTATACACACGGGAGCCAGTGTGGTGTAGTGCTTAAGAGTGGTGGACTCATAATCTGGTGAACCAGGTTCGCTTCCCCGCTCCTCCACATACAGCTGCTGGGTGACCTTGGGCTAGTCACACTTCTCTGAAGTCTCTCAGCCCCACTCACCTCACAGAGTGTTTGTTGTGGGGAAGGAAGGGAAAGGAGAATGTTAGCCGCTTTGAGACTCCTTCGGGTAGTGATAAAGCAGGATATCAAATCCAAACTCTTCTTCTACCCCGCCCATCTGGCTGGGTTTCCCCAGCCACTCTGGGAGGCTCCCAACAGAACACTAAAAGCAGAATAAAACATCAGACATTGAAAACTTCCCTAGACAGGCTTCAGGTGTCTTCTAAAAGTCAGATAGTTGTTTATTTTCTTGACATCTGACGGGCTTCTAAGCTCCTGGCCATCACAACTTCTACTGAAATTGAATTCCAGAAGTTAACCATGCATTGCCCTTGAGTGACTGACATTCCATTCGTTTGTCCTGCCAAACATTTTTATAGGCATCATTTACAAGAAAGGAGATTCCGACTCAACATCAGGAAGAACTTTCTGACAGTAAGAGCTGCTCAGGTTGGACTCAATGACCCTTGGGGACCCCTTCCATGATTCTTGGGTGACCCCAAGTTCTGGCGTTTTCAGAGAAGAGCCACTTTACTCCATATAAACAGAAGCAAGAGAGATCAAACAGAGGTCATAAACACCAGAGCTTGAGGCCCAGTGATTATTTTGTAAGTCTTTTCCACACTCCCTCTTCCTTCCACATCCTAAACTTCCATCTCTCCTCCGCCCACCACATACCCTTAAGTTTCCTTCCTGGGAAGATGTTCCATACCTGTTGCCCTACTTCTGTGCGTGCACACACAAACTCCTTGGATTTCTGTCATTTCACTCAGTAACATGTCATTTCTCTGACACCCATTTTCAGCTAACACTTTGTAGCCAAAGGGGCTAGAAACTTGACACTGGGAAGCCGGGAAAAAGGGATTCTCTGAGCTAGTATGTTTGGCATACATCAAATTGAATCTCATCCAGGCCTTGGGGTTAAACATGAAATTTGAGACGTCACAGGATCTTGGGGGAAGGCAGGAGGGGGGCTGGAAGTTTTGTGGCATCCAAAATAAATACACTCCCTGGAATTGTTAGCACACCCCTGGATCTCGGCTAAGGTGGTGCTGAGAGGTTCGTGGGGCCTAAGCCAGAGAGAGAGAGGCTTCATGTCAAGAACAGTGGCTTGGCTGGTGCCCTGTGACTCTGGTGGGCGGAAGGTGAGAGGGCCCTGCCCTTGATGGGAAAGCTGGTGCCTGGAGCGAAGGTGCAGCAGAAGGCAGCCCAGGCTTTTGCAAAGCAGTGTTTTACACACCAGCGTGTGACTTCTCTGCAACCCAAGGAGGTGCCATCCCAGCCAAGGCTACACTTATGGCTTGCCCTTGCGTAGGAAGCTCAGCACTCGAAAAATCCCCCCATAATTCCTGCACAGTGGCATAGCAAGGTCAGGTGGTACCCGGGGCAGAAACTTTCTTGTCACCCCACCCCACCCATTGAAATCTAGTTGGACACCCAAGAGACCGTGATCTACTCACAGTATAAAAAGACTGCCTGTGATCTACCCATTGTCATTGCCAGGAGTTGCTGACCTTTTTTTAAGGAAAAGATTGATCAAAGTTGTTGTTTTGGGGGAGGGATGGCAAAAGTTGTTGAGCTTTTGGGGGGGATTCCAGAGTTTGGTCCAGAGAACAACTCATCTCCTTGATGACCAAAGACTCCTGAGTAAGCTTGGCAGCCAAGGAATAAGAGGAGAGCTCCTTTTGTGGATCAGGAATGGGTTACATTGCAAGAAGCAAAGCGTAGGAATAAATGGACAGTTCTCTGAATGGAAAGGAATAGAAAGTGGAGTCTCCCATGGATCAGAATGGAGACCTGTGCTTTTTTTTTGTTCATAAATGATCGGGTGTGGATGAGCAGTGAGTGGCTACATTTGCTGGTAAATTGTTCAGGTTGGTTAAAACAAAAAGGGATTGGAGATTGCTCCAAGAGGACCTCTCCAAACTGAGTGAATGGGCAGTAAAAGGGCAAATGCAATTCAATGTAAACAAGTGGAAAGTGTTGGGGCAAAAAACATTAATCTTGCATATAGGTTTGTGGGGTCTGAGCTGGAGGTGATGGAGCAGGCACCCAGATTTCTCCAACTTTTAGGTAATAATAATAAATAATTTTTTATTTATACCCCGCCCTCCCCAGCCAAGACCGGGCACAGGGCGGCTAACACCAAGTATGAAACAATTGATTGAAATACAACTTTAAAACAAGATTAAAATACAACATTAAAATGCAGACTCATTTCAGCAGAACTCAAATCAAAAAACTTTTTGGGGTTGAAAACATCAAATCTTCACCAAGGCCAACTATCCAGACTGGTCCTATGTGGGCCAGAAAAAAGCCAGGTAAGTCCCCAAGTAGAAGTTCCATCACAGAAGGAGAAAGGAAAAAAGAAGAGGGGGAGGGGATCTAGTCGATTCCAAGCCAAAGGCCAGGTGGAACAACTCTGTCTTACAGGCCCTGCGGAAAGAAATCAGATCCTGCAGGGCCCTGGTCTCTTGTGACAGAGTGTTCCACCAGGCCGGGGCCAGTGTTGAAAAGGCCCTGGCTCTGGTTGAGGCTAATCTGACTTCCTTAGGGCCCAGGACCTCTAGGGTGTTGCTATTTATGGACCTTAAGGTCCTCCGTGGAGCATACCAGGAGAGGCAGTCCCATAGGTATGAGGGTCCGAGGCCGTGATGTTCACATTGATTGTGCAATGATGGCAAACATTAGAATCATAGAATCATAGAATCATCGAGTTGGAAGAGACCACAAGGGCCATCGAGTCCAACCCCCTGCCAAGCAGGAAACACCATCAGAGCACACCTGACATATGGTTGTCAAGCCTCTGCTTAAAGACCTCCAAAGAAGGAGACTCCACCACACTCCTTGGCAGCAAATTCCACTGACAAACAGCTCTTACTGTCAGGAAGTTCTTCCTAATGTTTAGGTGGAATCTTCTTTCTTGTAGTTTGGAACCATTGCTCCATGTCCGCTTCTCTGGAGCAGCAGCAAACAACCTTTCTCCCTCCTCTATGTGACATCCTTTTATATATTTGAACATGGCTATCATATCACCCCTTAACCTCCTCTTCTCCAGGCTAAACATGCCCAGCTCCCTTAGCCGTTCCTCATAAGGCATCGTTTCCAGGCCTTGGACCATTTTGGTTGCCCTCCTCTGGACACGTTCCAGTTTGTCAGTGTCCTTCTTGAACTGTGGTGCCCAGAACTGGACACAGTACTCCAGGTGAGGTCTGACCAGAGCAGAATACAGTGGCACTATTACTTCCCTTGAAAGCATTAGGAAGCATTAGGAAGACCTTTCTGACGGTAAGAGCTATCCGACAGGGAGAAGGTGCTGGACTCTCCTTCCATGGAGAGTTTTCAACAGAGTGTGGACGGCCACCTGTCCAGGATCCTTGAGCTCCCTTGGGGTCATCCTTTCCGACACGTCTAAAATTCTGTGATGGTGAATGGCTCCTTGTTTCTAGATGCCATCAACCCATCCTAGCCCTCGACCGCGCTTGCCTCTCCCCGAGACCGACTCTGCTGCCTCGGGGAGATTCAGCGCACAATAGCTGGCATTGCCGAACCTTAATTTTCCATATAAACAATGATGAGGAAATGAGCCTTTGGTGCATACTTTTCATGCCTCTTTGATGTTGGGTGATTTCACAGGTTGGTAATGATAGGAGGCAGCAACAGGGAACACCCTAAATTCTTAGCACTCAATTCATCACCCAAGGAAACTTGGGAGAGATGTTGTGTCTTCTTTTCCTCCCACTCCCCCCACCCCCCACCTTTTTTTACCTGCAACAAATTATACTTGTTTTCAGAATCTTTGCCTCAGGGGCTTAATTAAAACAGGCTGGTAAATTACATAGAAGGACACTCCTTCCTTGTCCCCACCCCCACCCTTCCCTGGAATTGCTCCCATAAACTCTAATAACATCAGTGTTCTCAGAAGCCAGAAGTTGGGAAAGATGGGGGCAGCAGAAGCGGAAATGGGGGGGGCTACTTGATTGTTGTGGGGTCTCCTCCCGACTTTCTGGGGAGGACAAATGCTGCCACACCACGCCACACCTTCTTTTCCTGTGGAGTACAGGGTCAGGTTTAAGGTGCCGGTTTTGACCTTTAAAGCCCTATGCGACCTAGGACCCACGTACCTACGGGGTCGCCTCTCCTGGAATGCCCCACGGAAGACTTTAAGGTCCACATATGACAACACTTTGGAGGTCCCAAGTCTCAAGGTGGTTAGATTGGTCTCAACTAGGGCCATGGCCTTTTCAGTACTGGCCCCGACTTGGTGGAACGCTCTGTCACAAGAGACTAGGGCCCTGCGGGACTTGACATCTTCCCACAGGGCCTGCAAGACAGAGCTGTTCTGCCTGGCCTTTGGTTTGGACTCAGTCTGACCCTTATGTCTTCCCTCCCCTTATGGTCTTGATCTATGGACTACTTTTAAAATAAGGCTGCATTTTAAATTGCATTTTAACCTGTATTTTAAATTGGTGTTTTTTTTCCCCTATTATGTTTTTACTGTGATTTTATTGGTGTTAGCTGCCTGGAGCCTGGCTCTGACTGGGGAGGGTGGGGTATAAATAAAATTCATTATTATTATTATTATTATTATTATTATTATTATTATTATTATTCTCTTCTCTTCTCTTCTCTTCTCTTCTCTTCTCTTCTCTTCTCTTCTCTTCTCTCCTCTCCTTTCCTTCCCTTCCCTTCTCTTCCCACATTTATTTCCTACCTCCTTGTCCGTATGGACAAGGTGGTGGCCACGGTTCTTCTCCCCATCCTCAATTAAATTCCCACAACAACAAGCACCCTGTGGAGCTAAAAGAGGCACGGACCTCATCCACCCGCAGCAGAGGTCACCCAGTGAGCCTGACGGCCAAGTGGGGATGTTTTTATCCCCAAAGGTGGGATTCGATCTCACAGACTCCGGCGTCCCAGCTCCCTACAAACTGGGTTATCTGAGCTGCTATCCAGTTGCTTAGCTATCCAAATACAGGCTAAACTGAAGGATTTCCGGGTTCCTTTCAGAGTAAGGCCCAGGGGCAAAACTCAGGGTGTCTCTCAGCAACTGTCACTTAAGGAAATACTTTTTTTCTTTTTCGCATTTGGCTACAAGGCAATGTTTCCTTAAGGATGGGCAGATCTTGCCCGTGATTTTTCCCACCACATCTGTTCCACTTACAAGTCAATTCCATCCCATTTCCACATTAAACTACTTTTCTTTTTTTTTAAAAAAAAGATATTAAAAACAACTACACTGACATTTGCATTTAAAAGTTTATTTTAAACATTTTTCGCTCAAATTAGACCTTTTTCAATGAATTTTTGTTCTGCCTCTTGAGCCCAGAACTGTGTTGGGCAGTTTAGGAAATGGAAGGAGCCACAGGTAACTAAGTTATCATATGAACATAGGAAGAGCCTGCAGGATGAGGCCAAAGGGGCCCACCTGGTCCAGCATCCTGTTCTCACAGGGGCCAACCACATGCCCCAAGGGGAAACCAGCAAGCAGAATTCAAGCAGGAGAGAAACACTCTCCCCTCCTTTGGTTTCCAGAAATTCTCATTCAGAAGCATTGCTGCCTCCAACTGTGGCGGTAGAACCTACCCCTTGTGGCTAGTAGCATTGAAAGCCCTCTTCTCCTCCAGGAATTTGTCTAATCCTCTTTTAAAGCCTTCCAAGTTGGTGGCCATGTTTGCTTACTGCAGGAGCAAGTTCCGTCATTTTCTGTATTTTCCGATCCATAAGATGCACCTGACCATAAGACGCACCTAGTTTTTAGAGGAGGAAAACCAGAAAAATATATATTCTGAATGAAACAGTGGATGTATGGTTTTTATTTTTATTTTTGTGCAGTCTGTAGCCATGGACATGCAATGTGATCTGATGGTGAATTTGGGGTGACCCAGTGCAAAAATCCTGAGGATCCATGTGCTTTTACCTCCCCACTCCCAGGCAGTCTCCTTTATCTCTAGAGTCCCTTATCTCCCTCCCGATCCCTCGCCGACCAGCTGCTCAGCTGCTTCCTTTCAACACTTCCTTTCTTCCCTCTTGTTTGCCTTAGTGTCTTTTCCTTAGCTGGAGCAGTTTTTGATCCTTCTTTTCTTCTAATTTCTCTCCTCATTGCTTTAGTCTTCCTGTCTCCTCTCCTTACAAGTTCGCTGTCTTTACCTCCCCCTCCCAGGCAACCTCCTGTATTGCTAGCGTCCCTTATCTCACTTCCAATCGCTTGCGATCCGATCAGCGGCTTTGTTTCAACACCCACTTCCCTCTTTCAAAAAAAAAAAAAAAAAGCATGATCTGCTTTTCGCCCCTGGGCAATTCGGCTCCAGGGACCACGCATTCACTCCATAAGATGCACAGACATTTCCCATAACATTTTAGGAGGAAAAAAGTGTGTCTTATGGAGCGAAAAATGTGGTAACTCTGCACTGCTTGAAGAAGTCCTTTCTTTTATCGGTCCTGAATTTTCCCACAGATCCACTAAATTCTGATCTGCGCTTTAGTCCGCGAGATCCAGCTCAGGTGCACTGGGACTGGAATCGTGGAAGGGCAAACTTCTCGGGCCTCTATGGCACTTCCTAGTTAAGCTGTTGCACAACAGCCCTGCGCTCAGGCCCAGAGCCAGCTGCGCTTCAGCCACGGACAAGGAAGTCGTGCTTTTTACGGCATGTTAAAGTGTTGTTGTTTTTTTACGAGCTCCCTGGATGTAAAGAGCAACATGAATGTCAGGTGTAATCGTCTACAACTTCCCCTCTCTGCTTTTGAAAACAGCTCCCTTTCAGAGCGTCTGAGGTTTTCTTTTTAAGGAAGAATACGAGCCACACAGTATGGAGCGGCAGCACAAATTACAGGGTGCTTTAGGCAATGTGTTAATAATAACGCTTTATGAGCGTACATCACATTCCTGGGCAAGAGTTGAAAGCACCACGGCTGGGTTCCTTTCTCTCCCCCCCCCTTTCCCCTCCATTTTACTCTATGACATTCAGAGAGGGCTTCCAACATCTAATAACTAATTTTATGGATATTAATAACTTGTATGCATGTAAGAGATTTGATCCAAAGGAGTCACAAAGGACGACGTGTTGGTTAGCAATGGATGTAAAAAGACAACATCCTGGAATTCTGTCGGAGGGAGTTTTAGAAATAAATGTGCAGCCGCAACCCTGAAATTGCTGTCCATGGAGGCGCAGGGTAATTCTGTGTCCAGGGCAGCTGTTTACCAGCTCCATCTGGTACGCAGGCTGAGACCCTATCTGCCTGCGGATTATCTCGCCAGAGTGGTGCATGCTCTGGTTATCTCCCGCTTGGACTACTGCAATGCGCTCTACGTGGGGCTACCTTTAAAGGTGACCCGGAAACTACAATTAATCCAGAATGCGGCAGCTAGACGGTGACTGGGAGTGGCTGCCGAGACCACATAACACCGGTCCTGAAAGACCTACATTGGCTCCCAGTTCGTTTCTGAGCACAATTCAAAGTGTTGGTGCTGACCTTTAAAGCCCTAAACGGCCTCAGCCCAGTAGACCTGAAGGAGCGTCTCCACCCCCATCATTCAGCCCAGACACTCAGGTCCAGCTCCGAGGGCCTTCTGGCGGTTCCCTCGCTGCGAGAAGTGAGGTTACAGGGAACAAAGCAGAGGGCCTTCTCGGTAGTGGCACCCGCCCTGTGGAACGCCCTCCCTTCAGATGTCAAGGAAATAAGCAACTATCTGACTTTTAGAAGACATCTGAAGGCAGCCCTGTTTAGGGAAGTTTTTAATGTTTTGTTGTTGTTTAGTCGTTTAGTCGTGTCCGACTCTTCGTGACCCCATGGACCAGAGAACGCCAGGCAATCCTGTCCTCCACTGCCCCCCGCAGCTTGGTCAGACTCATGCTGGTAACCTCGAAAACACTATCCAACCATCTCGTCCTCTGTCGCCCCCTTCTCCTTGTGCCCTCCATCTTTCCCAACATCAGGGTCTTTTCCAGGGAGTCTTCTATTCTCATGAGGTGGCCAAAGTCTTGGAGCCTCAGCTTCAGGATCTGTCCTTCCAGTGAGCACTCAGGGCTGATTTCCTTCAGAATGGAGAGGTTGGATCTTCTTGCAGTCCATGGGACTCTCAAGAGTCTCCTCCAGCACCAGAATTCAAAATGTTTTAATGTTTTATTGTGTTCTTAATATTTGGTTGGGAGCCACCCAGAGTGTCTGGGGAAACTCAGCCAGATGGGTGGGGTGTAAATAATAAATTATTATTATTATTATTATTATTATTATTATTATTATTATTACTCTGATTTCAAGCCTTCATAAGAACACGAGAAGACCCTTTCCATCACCTGGACATGAAACTGAGGCTTGGACCATCCATCCCTCCATCCCTGAATGGGGTGCAGCAGTGAAGCGCTTTTCCTTGACACACACACAGGGCCCTCCTCAGCCGAAGATACCGCTAGCAGGGCTCAACGATGCTGAAAGAGCCGGTACCAGTTTGTCTTGCTGTCTCACTCTCCCAACTTGGCTGGGAAGGCAGATTTGTTTGTTTGCTTTAAAAAACACACACACACACACACACAACGCTCCACTCCCACCTCAAAACATAAAGAGCCATCAAGCCCCATCCGTCAGACCCTCTGGAATCTTGTAACCGCCAGGCGTCTCCTGCCAAAGGGAGCTTTAATCCTGTTTGGAGAAGATTAGGGAGATATTGAAAATGACAGCTCCGCACCGCAATATCCTCATGCAAGGCGGAGGACTCTAGGCATGGGCTGGAGCAGCCTGGAGCAAGGCAGGAAGAGAGATCCATTGGGAGACCCTGACATTGCGGAGGTTTCATTGCTATGGCTCTGTGGGGGAAGGGCAAGAGCGCCTCTGAGCATGTGCAGAATACTCATCTGTCAAGCCCCAGTAATGACCATGTCCTCCTTGCAACCTCTGCCATGAGCCCATCTCATCTGATGCTCAGTGATCGGACCAGCTTAGAAGAACCGAAGAAGAGTCTTCTGGCTCAGAGCAATGGCCCATCTAGTCCAACATCCTGTTGTCACAGTGAGAAACGCACAAGCAGGATCCGACCACAAGGGCCCTCTCCCCTTCTGTGGCTTCCAGCAACTGGCCTTCAGAAGCATTTGCCACCACTGAGTGTTGGGACAGAGCTTAGCCATCAGGGCTATTAGCTATGTCTCCTCCATGAATTTGTCCAACCTCTTCTAAAGCCATCTAGGTTGGCGACCATCACTGCCTCCTGTGGCAGGGAGTTCCACAGTTTCACTCTGCATGAAGGAGGACATTCTTTTACCTGTCCCACATCCTCTAACATTAAGTTTTATTGGCTGTCCATGAGTTTTATGGTAGATGGAGAAAGGCTTTTTCCTATCCACATTCTCCAGGCCATAGGTATTTCTACACACTTCTATCATGTCACTTCTTGCTCTCCTCTCCTCTAAACCAAAAAATCTCAAATGCTGCAACCTTCCCTCATGGAGGAATTGCCCCAGACTTTCCTGGTGGAACATGCAAAAGAGGGAGCAGCACAGCAGAAAGGCACCAACATCCTTTCTTGCCCACATCAACTAAGACTACCTGTACACTAGACCAGACATTGGTGCTACCCAGTTAAAATTTGGCGTTTGTATGGATGAGTCTCTTGACTGATCCTTTCACTTCTTCCCTAAGCCTATTCAGTATATGCTACGGAAGGTCCATTTCTGGGGTCTGCATTGCAAGAGGTTGGACTAGATGCCCCTCAGGGTCCCTTCCAACATTCTACGATTCTATGAATCAGAGAGAGATTTGGGGGAGACCACCTACATCCTACAAGGTTCATATTTTATCTGGGTCACAAGATTTAAGACTCCCCTAGCAGCAGAGAGATATTTTCCCCTCCAAAGCCATAACAACAAACTGAGTTGAGTGAAGAGGGGGAAATTAAATACTTTCCCAACCAAACATTGCCTTCAGCAACATCAGGTTGAGTTATGGACTGTTGATCAAAGCTTCCTTTCTTGCATGCAATCCCAAAGGTGGCAGCCATCCAGCCCTACAGAGGGGCAAGGCGTGATTTCCTGATCGTAAGAGACGTACAACATTTGTTTAGACCCAACAAAAAGGTGCATCACATTTCCCATCAAGGGGGGGCTGGAATGCGACGTAATGTAAGGAGAGGAATTCCTCCCTGCCTCTCTGCCATTTTGAATGCTGAGAAGAGACTCCCTAGCTCTTTGCAGCGGCTGGTCATCCAAATGGGGCTTGTGCAAGAGAACTTCCCACTAGAACATGGCCAGCTGGATCATCATGGTGGAGTTTGAAGGTGCTCCCCAGAGTCATCTTCTAGTCTCACCTCCTGCTATGCAGAAAACACAGCTAATGATTCCCTGACAGATGGCCATCCAACCTCTGCTTTAAAAACTCAAGTGAAGGAGAATCCACCATCTTCCAAGGGAGTCCATTCCACTCTCTAATGGCTCTCCTGTCTTATAAATTTAACACATTGGTTTGGGTCCTGTGCTCCAGAGCAGAAGAAAACATGTTTGCTCCATCCTCCATGTGACAGCCCTTGAGATATTTGAAGACAGCAGTCACAAAATTAAAAGACGCCTGCTTCTTGGGAGAAAAACAATGACAAACCTCAGCAGCATCTTTAAAAAGCAGAGACATCACCTTGCCGACAAAGGTCCGTATAGTTAAAGCTATGGTTTCCCAGTAGTGATCTATGGAAGTGAGAGCTGGACCATAAAGAAGGCTGATCGCCGAAGAATTGATGCTTCTGAATTCTGGTGCTGGAGGAGACTCTTGAGAGTCCCATGGGCTGCAGGAAGATCAAACCTCTCCATTCTGAAGGAAGAAGAAGAAGTAGAAGAAGAGTTTGGATTTGATATCCCGCCTTTCACTCCCCTTCAGGAGTCTCAAAGCGGCTAACAATCTCCTTTCCCTTTTCCCTTCCTCCCCCACAACAAACACTCTGTGAGGTGAGTGGGGCTGAGAGACTTCAGAGAAGTGTGACTGGCCCAAGGTCACCCAGCAGCTGCAGGTGGAGGAGCGGAGATGCGAACCTGGTTCCCCAGATTACGTGACTACCACTCTTAACCACTACACCACACTGCCTCTCAGTCCTGAGTGCTCATGGGAAGGACAGATCCTGAAGCTGAGGCTCCAAGACTTTGGCCACCTCCTGAGAAGAGAAGACTCCCTGGAAAAGACCCTGATGTTGGGAAAGATGGAGGGCACAAGGAGAAGGGGACAACAGAGGACGAAATAGTGGGACAGTGTTCTTGAAGCTACCAGCCTGAGTTTGACCAAACAGCGGGAGGCAGTGGAAGACAGGCGTGCCTGGCGTGCTCTGGTCCAGGGGGTCACGGAGAGTCGGACATGACTAAACGACTAAACAACAACAAATCATATCTCCTCTCAGTATCTCAAGCTAAACATCCCCAGCTCCTTCAACCATTCCTCATCAGGCTTGGTTTCCAGACCCTTGATCCTCTTGGTTGCCCTCTTCTGCACACCTTCCAGCTTGCCAGCATGCTTCTTAATCATGGCCAAGGAGATTTAAATGTGGGGGAGACTCTCATAAGGTGCCACAGCTGCCCAAAGCTCAATTTCTGCAGCAACCCAACAGAGGATCTTTGGGTGATGGCAAGCCCTTCCCTTATGGAACTCCCTCCTCTCTGGGAAACACCTGGCGCCAGCTGTGATGAATTTCCAGCTTTGATGAAAGCCGTGTCTGCTTGCACGGGAGTTGCTGGGCATTAATGCTGGGACACGCTTGTTGCATTATGCTTTTGACTGGTTGTTGAGGACTGGGAATGATATTTTCCCTTGAATTGTATTTTAAATGAGCAATTTTCAGAAAAGTTCTGTGTCCCTCTCTATGGGATTTTTATATAATTTTTATAGATTTTTCCAAGTATACTTCTAACAATATATCTTTAACAATTGTTCATATTTCGACCCTCCTCCCCTGAACTTCCCCCATATTCCCGTTTTGTTTTATTTCCATATTGTTCACCCTGTGTATTGTTTCCCTCAAATTTTCTCAATACATATACTCTTATTTTTTGTTGTATACAGTTGTGATTGTTTACTCAAACCCTGCCAATGAGTCTATTTCTTTATGTTGCCTCTTCATAAGTGTTGTAAATGGTTCCCATTATCTTTTAAAGTCTTTGTTGTCCTTTTCATGTAATTTTTCTGTTAGTTTTGCCAGTTCTGCATATTCCATAAGTTTCCCTTGCCATTGTTCTTTCATTGGTATTTCTTCTGTCTTCCAAGTTTGTGCTAATATAATTCTTGCCGCTGTTGTTGCATACATAACTAATTTCCAATTTTCTTTTTTTACATCTAAAATTCCTAGAAGGAATGCTTCTGGTTTCTTAACAAAGGTCTTTTTAAACATTTTTTTCAATTCATTATATATCATTTCCCAGTAATTTCTAATCTTTTTGAGCTTCGCCACTCTTGTTCAGAGTAGCTAGGAGGGAAAGCAGTGAGTGGAGGGAGGCAGGAAAGCGGAGGAGGAGGAGGAGGAGGAGGAGGAGGAGGAGGAAGAAGAAGAAGAAGAAGAAGAAGAAGAAGAAGAAGAAGAAGAAGAAGAAGAAGAAGAAGAAGAGAAGAATAGGTACATGAAGTCACTGGCAGAGCACGAAAGGCAATGAACTGCAAACTTTTTTAGTTTTTGTTGTTGTTTTTTTTATAAAGATTTTTATTGATTTCCAATTTTTTAACATAAACAAAAAACAACAGAAAAACAAACAGAAAAACTCATATTTTCTTAACCTTATTTCCATAACCCTCTTTTCCCGGACTTCCCCATACCTTTCCCTTTTTGCATCCTTAATTTAATACCATTATTCAGCAACCCTTCTTAACCAATTAAATATAAATTCATCCTCTTTTTCTATTCCACCCTAAAATTAAACACAATTTTCGCTGCAATTCTACGTCTTCTTTTCCCTCAGCATTTTAACACTCCTCAATTTTATAATAATTCTTAAGATACATCTTAAATTTCTTCCAATCTTCTTCCACAGTCTCTTTCTCTTGGTCGCGGATTCTGCCGGTCATTTCTGCCAGTCCCATAAAGTCAATCACTTTCGCCTGCCATTCCTCCAGCGTGGGTAGCTCTTGTGTCTTCCAATACTTTGCTAGAAGAATCCTTGCTGCCGTAGTAGCGTACAAAAAGAAATTCTTATCCTTCGGCACCAGCTGGCCGACCATACCCAAGAGAAATGCCTCTGGTTTCTTGTTAAAGGTGCACTTAAGCACTTTCTTAATTTCATTATAAACTTTTTTAGTTTTTGTTCCATGGTCTCTTGCATCTTCAGAGGCACTGATACATCTCCTTGCCAAGGATGAAGAGTGACAAATATTTTAAATAAATGCTCTTCATTTAAAGCTGGACAGTACAGTGGTACCTCGGGTTAAGTACTTAATTAGTTCCGGAGGTCCGTTCTTAACCTGAAACTGTTCTTAACCTGAAGCACCACTTTAGCTAATGGGGCCTCCTGCTGCTGCTGCGCCGCCGGAGCACAATTTCTGTTCTCATCCTGAAGCAAAGTTCTTAACCCAAGGTAGTATTTCTGGGTTAGCAGAGTTTGCAACCTGAAGTGTCTGTAACCTGAAGCGTATGTAACCCGAGGTACCACTGTAGTCCACTTGAGGTCAAACCAAAAACACAATAGGAGGCTGTTGACCTTGCAGTCTGGACACTTCTGTCAATGCAACCTGGAATTCCATTTAGCCATTTCCCCCCTCCATTGCATGGCTGACTCAGAGGTAGCCTAGATCTTTAGACACCCATCTTGTACTTGTGCATCTGGTTCTTCTTACTTACATGTCAAACTATGTGTTAATCTCTGTTGAAATTCATGTTGTTTGTTTTGGTCCAGCTCTCTTTCCTGTCAAGTTCATCCTGAATCTCATTTCTGGCTTGCAAGAGATTAAGTTACCCCACCCGGTTTAGTGCTATCAGTAAATATGATGTACTTCCTTTTCGTGGAAAGATAAAAGGGAAGAAGGGAGTGGCTTTGTACCCCTCGACCTCATGATTCATGGCTGGAGAGCAACTGTGGTGTAGAGGTTAGAGTGCTGGACCAGGATCTGGAAGGCCAGGGTTCAAATCCCCCACTTGGCCATGAAGTTGCTGGGGGCCATTCATTGCTTCTCAGCCTAACCAACTTCACAGGGTTGTTGTGGACAACGACCTTGAGCTTCTTGGAGAAAAGAAGTCGGATATTAGTACAATAGAATTAGAAAGATGATAGATAGATATAGATGATAAATATAGATAGATAGATGATAGATAGATAGATAGATAGATAGATAGAGATAGATAGATAGATAGATAGATAGATAGATAGATAGATAGATAGATAGATGAAAGATAGATTGATGATAGATGATATAGATAGATAGATAGATAGATAGATAGATAGATAGATATAGATAGATGATAGATAGATAGATTAGATAGATTGATTGATGATAGATGATAGATAGATTAGATAGATAGATAGATAGATAGATAGATAGATAGATAGATGATAGATGATAGATAGATAGATATAGATAGATGATAGATAGATAGATTAGATAGATAGATGATAGATAGATAGATGATAGATAGATAGATAGATAGATAGATAGATGATAGATAGATAGAGATAGATGATAGATAAAGATAGATAGATAGATGATAGATAGATAGATAGATAGATAGATAGATAGATAGATAGATGATAGATGATAGATAGATAGATAGATATAGATATAGATATAGATAGATGATAGATAGATGATAGATAGATATAGATAGATAGATAGATAGATAGATAGATAGATAGATAGATAGATATAGATAGATATAGATATAGATAGATGATAGAGATAGATGATAGATGATAGATGATAGATAGATAGATAGATGATAGATAGATAGATATGAGAAGGAGGGAGGGGGAGGGGAGGGGGAGGGGGAGGGGAGGGAGGGAAAGAGAGAGAGAGAGAGAGAGAGAGAGAGAGAGAGAGAGAGAGAGAGAGATTGTCCTGCTGGAAAGTTGGAAGCAGGGCATGCAAATCTCGATCAAAACCTGCCCAACACATTTCATAGACTCTGCTAGATCTGCGTGGTGCCAACACAGGGAACTTCCTTGCAAAGCTAGAATTCCTTCTTTCTCATGCCTAAACAATCATTACAGGAAGTAGACATGGGACCAATTTTCATGGAACTCTGAGTTTGTAGAATAATCCCCAAGGAAAATCAACTTCTGGGTTGCCGAGTCGCTGATTTTTTCCTGAGAAAATGCCAACGAACCCAGTTGGCGCGTGGGTGTCGGTTGAGTTTCTGATGAACCCGGTTGACGCACTAGCTAATAATTGTCTTCCCCGATAAATAGTTGTCTTTCCGTGCATGATAACAAAGAAGATGATCCAAGGGGGAGGAGGGGGATCTGTTTGCAATCTGTAGGCAAGGAAATACACGGGGAAGGGCAGGGTTGGCGGGACCCAGGCTGCTGCAAGGAGTCCATAGAATACTATATTAGGGAGCGATGGAGAGTCAAAGCCCATGTGTGCGCCAGGCGCTGTACGTGAGCAGCCAACAGTGACTCCTTTCGCAATCTGGAAGCCTGTGTGGGCTAGCTGCTTACGGAAGGCAAAAACATCCACTCGACTCAGTATCTTATCCTCAGTATAAGCTGCTCTGGAACTGCCTGGAGTGGGGTGCGTTGTTGTTTACAGGGTGGTTTACAGTATAAAAGCAAAACAAAAATGCATGCAAAATAACAAACAAATTAATAACAGCCACTCAGACACATCTAAAAGCCCCTAGGCTGCATAATCAGGAAAGGCCTGGGTGAAGAAGAACATTTTTGCCTTGTGCATAAAGGTGTATAATGAAGGCAACAGCCAAAGCTGCAGGGAGCCACTGCAGAAAAGGCCCATTCTCATGTTGCGCCCTCTAGAGCACGGGTAGGCAACCTAAGGCCTGTGGGCTGGATGCGGCCCAATCGCCTTCTCAATCCAGCCATTGGACGGTCCGGGAATCAGCCTGTTTTTACATGAGTAGAATGTGTGCTTTTATTTAAAATGCATCTCTGGGTCATTTGTGGGGCCTGCCTGGTGTTTTTACATGGATAGAATGTCAGGAGTTCAGCCTACACTCGAGTAGGACCCTGGCAGAGACACATGCCCGACTGGCATGTTCTCTCCCTCCTGGTTGATCGTTTGGGAGCTTCAAAAGTTTTCTTCAACCCGAACATCACAGTGACCGATGCCAACTGACACTGGCACTCTTAGGGATCCGCAGAGTTTGTGCAACTTGCGTGACAGACCTCAGCAACTCAGCATTCTGGCTAATCTACTTTATTTACATATAAACACACACGCAGCACTGCAACATGGCTCCCTCTCTCTCTAGCAGCAAAGAGAAAAAGAACAAAGGACAATAGTCCCACTTCACAGAACACAGTAACACAAACATCCTGTCTCCGTCGCTTCCCACTCTGTGGAGTCAAAACATATACCATCATGTGAAAGACAACAATCCCATGACTGTAATCATGGAGCAGGAATTCTAACATAGAATGTGTCCCTTTATTTTAAATGCATCTCTGGGTTATTTGTAGGACATAGGAATTTGTTCATTTATTTTTTCCCCAAAATATAGTCCCGTCCCCCACAAGGTCTGAGGGACAGTGGACCGGCCCCCTGCTGAAAAAGTTTGCTGAATCCTGCTCTAGAGCGCCTATGGAGGGGGCACACAAAGAAGGACCTTCAATGATTTCTGAGGTGGGTTGTCTTTTAAAGGATGCTTTCTCTGGCAGCCGCTTTCATTGCATCCCAGAGAAGGGAGGTTGTTATATTGAGAAGCGCCTCAGAGGGTGATCCCAGGGTTCGGGTTGGTTCCTATGGAGAGAGGCCGTCCTTGAGGTGTTGCAATCCTGGCCGTTTAAGGCTTTATAGATCAAAACCAGCACTTGGAATCAGGCCCAGAAACTAACTGGCAGCCGATGCAGTCAGGCCAAGGTCATTATAATATGCTCAAACCATCTTCTCCCGGTGAGCCACCTGGCTGCCAAATTCTGCACCAGCTGAAGTTTCTGAACTGTCTTGTCCCTTGAAGAAAACAAAGAATGTCAGCTGTGGAACTACCGTGGCCCTGTGGGTCATACCCTACATTCAGGCAAAAGCGCTACATGTCACATCTTTGAAAAAAGAAATCTAGCTAGGCTTATTTGTTTACTTACTTATTCAAACATCTGTATGCCACCGGGTCACTAAAAAAATTATTAAAGCTATTTACAGCAATAAAAACATAAAAGTGTATAGTAAAAACCCTATAAAAAGTTAAAAACAGACATCGATTAACCATGGTGGAAGAATGTCTCCTAGATTGCAGTCTTGGAGGAGTAGAAAGTTTTCAGCAGGCTATTAAAAGTTGGAAGGGAAGGTAGCTGCTGAATCTCCAGTGGCAGAGTGTTCCACAGGACTGAGCCAACGGCACCAAAGGCTTGTTTGCTTCTTGTTGTTGTCTGATGAGGCTCACCAGGAAGTACCATGGGCCTAACTTGTTCAGCTGGAGGCCACCACCAGAGGGCAGTCAAGATCTCCTGGCTGGAGAGTCAAAGCTGGACCCTTTGAGGTAGGGATTTTGAGAGCTGCCTTCTCTTCGCAAGGGCCTGTTTCAGCTGCCGCCAACAAGCTTCCCCCAACCTCTTCCCCCACAGGCTTTTGAAGCTTCCTTACTTGCCTGGACCACATCCTCTCCTCCATGTCATGGAACAGCCCATCTTCTGCCAGCAGGAGAGAGAGAGAGAGAGAGAGAGAGAGAGAGAGAGAGAGAGAGAGAGAGAGAGAGAGAGAGGCCAGGACTACCTAATGGGTGGGATTCAAGGCCGGAGGAAGCAATGGTTCTGAATACCAGATGCTGGAAACCACAGGAGAGAGTCCCGCTATTGTGCTCGGATTCTGTTTGTGGGTTTCCTGGTTTGCCAGTGGGAGAACAGGATGGTGGACTAGATGGGGGAAAGGGAAGTGGCACCTACCCTGGGAAAGTGGCAGAGGGCCTTCTCGGTGGTGGCACCTGCCCTGTGGAATGCCCTCCCACCAGATGTCAAAGAGAAAAATGACTTCCAAACTTTTAGAAGACATCTGAAGGCAGCTCTGGCTAGGGAAGCTTTTAATGTTTAATAGGTTATTGTATTTTAGTGTTTTGTTGGAAGCTGCCCAGAGTGGCTGGGGAAACCCAGCCAGATGGGTGCTGTATAAATAATAAATTATTATTATTATTATTATTATTATTATTATTAAGGAGTGACCTCTTGTGGCAGTGAAGATCAGCCGGTAAACCTCACACAACAGAGGCAGCACCCTGCAAAGAGACAACTTGTGGAAAGCCAACCCAGGTTGGGGGGGCCACCTGTCAAGGATTGTTCTGCTGTGATTCCTGCATTGCAGAGGGGGTTGGTCTAGATGACTCCTGGGTATCCCTTCCAACTCTGTGATTCAATGATCCAAGTGTTGGTGCTGACCTTTAAAGCCCTAAACGGCCTCGGTCCAGTATACCTGAAGGAGCATCTCCAAGCCCATCGTCTCCACCCCCATCGTTCTGCCCGGACACTGAGATCCAGCTCCGAGGGCCTTCTGGCGGCTCCCTTCCTGCGAGAAGCCAAGTTACTGGGAACCAAGCAGAGGGCCTTCTCGGTAGTGGCGCCCACCCTGTGCAATGCCCTCCCACCAGATGTCAAGGAAATAAACAACTATCTGACTTTTAGAAGACATCTGAAGGCAGCCCTGTTCAGGGAAGTTTTTAATAATTAATGCTGTATTTTTAAACACTTGATTGGGAGCTGCCGAAAGTGGCTGGGGAAACTCAGCCAGATGGGCGGGGTATAAATAATAAACTGTTACTATTATTACTATTATTACAGCAGCCTTTCTCAGCCTGTGGGTCCCCAGATGTTGTTGGACTACAACTCCCATCACCCCTAGCTAGCAAAGCCAGAGCTCAGGGATGATAGGAGTTGTAGTCCAACAACATCTGGGGACCCACAGGTGGAGAACGGCTGCATTAGAGGGTTTTCAGCAGAGGCTGAGTAGATCCTTTAGCTGTGATTCCTGCATGCTGGGTGTTAGCAACTAGATGTTCCTTGGGAATCTCTTCCAACTTCTACGATCCATGCCTTGCTGCGGATGATGATAATGTTTTTGTGCGTTCCTCGCCCCCCTCCCTGCCTCCACTTCCCTCTGACCTTCAGAGTGCCTTGTGCAAAACACCGAAAACTGGATTTAGCGCCCTGAAATTAGC
This sequence comes from Podarcis cretensis, assembly GCF_951804945.1. NCBI lineage: Eukaryota > Metazoa > Chordata > Lepidosauria > Squamata > Lacertidae > Podarcis > Podarcis cretensis. Next base: position 1,452,448 of record NC_137178.1, on the reverse strand, counting down.
ATACCAGATTCCTGCTCCTGCTCCCCATGTAATCTGCACCTGCAAAGATGCCCCGGAGCAGCTGGGCGTAGCCAGCTGGTGTATCCATAACACATTGGTTGTTGTTCCTTTCCGTGCTCAAAGTTGCAAAACCCTCCATGTTTGTCTCCCTGGAAACCGCCGCCGCAGCACCAGTGTGGTCCAACAAGCAGGGAAAGGCGGCCAGGGTGAAGTTCCCAGCTCGGCTGGTGGGGTGGGGGGCTCCTTCTCCCCCTCCGTGCCCTGAGCAAGTTCTGCCCCCAAAGAAAACTCTCCCAGGCTGCTGCCGAGAGTTTGGGGGCTCACCGGAGAGGGTGGAGGGGTCAAGGCATGGCCCTGTCACCTGCAGAGGGGTCTTAAGAGCCCGCAGACTTGCTTTCCATACACCCTGAAGCATCAAAGCACATGCCGCCACTCCCAGCAAATAAAATAAAATTCATGGGAACTGTAGTTTCTTAAGGGAGCTGGGAACTGTAGATCTGCAAGGGGGGGACACACTGCAAATTCCCAGGATTCTCAGGGGAGTGGAATGTGCTTTATAGGGATGGTACTTATCTAGAAGGGGAAGAAATGGAGGCAGTGAGAGATTTTACTTTCTTGGGCTCCATGATCACTGCAGATGGTGACAGCAGCCACGAAATTAAAAGACTCCTGCTTCTTGGGAGAAAAGTGATGATAAACCTAGGCAGCATCTTAAAAAGCAGAGACACCACCTTGCCAACAAAGGTCTGTATAGTTAAAGCTCTGGTTTTCCCAGTATTGATGTTTGGAAGTGAAAGCTGGACCATCAAGAAGGCTGATCGCCGAAGAATTGATGTTTTTGAATTCTGGTGCTGGAGGAGACTCTTGAGAGTCCCATGGACTGCAAGAAGATCAAACCTCTCCATTCTGAAGGAAATCAGCCCTGAGTGCTCACTGGAAGGACAGATCCTGAAGCTGAGGCTCCAAGACTTTGGCCACCTCATGAGAAGAGAAGACTCCCTGGAAAAGACCCTGATGTTGGGAAAGATGGAGGGCGCAAGGAGAAGGGGACGACAGAGGACGAGATGGTTGGATAGTGTTCTCGAAGCTACCAGCATGAGTTTGACCAAACTGTGGGAGGCAGTGGAAGACAGGAGTGCCTGGCGTGCTCTGGTCCAGGGGGTCATGAAGACACAACTAAACGACTAAACAACAACAACAACTTATCTACAGCCTCTGGCTTTGTAAAGTCACCTGCCAACTCTTATTATTCAAGGATTTAGCACATTTATTGTCCACTGTTCTCTCCACGAAACCCCAGGCGCTCTTCTTGCTTCTCCCCCTTTTCATTTAATCCCCACAACAACAACAACCCTGTGAGGTAGGTTAAGCAGAGAGGCAATGGCTGATCCCAAAGGTCTCCCAGTGACAGGGTGTCAACTTAAATAAAATATTGGGGGGGAGGGGTCCCAGGTAAGCCTCACCCTCATAATCAATCACAAAGCATGGTGCGCACACACACACACACCATTTGAATGGCAATGCCCATCAAACTGAGAGGGCCCCCCCTCAAATATTTTATTGGGGGGCCAAAGGGACCTCGGCTCCTAGGAGTTGACTCCTTTGCCCAGTGGTTAGCTCTACTACTGTGTGGCCCCCAAATTTTGAATCCCTCCCAAGCTGATGCCAAAACTTTTGCTAGTTCTGTGTCATGTTCTGCCATGAACCCCATGTTTTCTGATTGCCCCCCCCCAAACTGAGTATTTGACACAGCAAATTGGGGTCCCAAGTTAATGCCCAAAATTTCTTTTCCTTTTTAAAAAAATAATTTTTATTAACAGGCCAATCACATCACATTAATTCCAAATAACAATAATTAGCAGTCCTTACTCCCAATCATCGCTTGAAGTATGTGCGTTTGCTTCTATTCTGATTGTTTATTTTGAGCTCCCGCAACTAGCTGCGCAGATCAGAGACAGCGTCCAGGAGAGCCGACCCACACGAGGGCTTTTGTGCCTAGTGCCCTCACCCCCTTTCGAATCTGGGGGTGAATTATAGTCACAGCAAGCAAGGCAGCGTTCCCCATTCCCTTGGGGTAATGAGGGAGGCTGCATACTCCCATAACAGCCTCTTAATTACCTCATGTGAGCCGGAGAGATGGTATTGTCGGCTATCTTCCGATGCTCCCCCTAGCAGCCCCGTTAATGCCCAAAATTTCAACCTTGTCCAATTGACTCCAGACTGGTGCCAAAGTTTTGGGCTAGTTTTGTTGTTGTTGTTGTGTTGCCGTTTTGTGCCACAGACCCTGCATTCTGTACCACCCCCAGAACTGAGTAACTGATACTCAAAGCAAGGACAAAGTTGGATTGGGGATGGCCATTAATTTGTGACCCCGGTTTGAGTGTCAGTTACTTAGCTTGGGGGCTGGAACAAAAAGTGAGGTTCGCAGCACAAAACAGCACAAACTGGCACAAAACTTTGACATCAGTTTGGGGCGCATATGAAATTTTGGGGGTCACACATTAATGGAGCTCTCGAACCACTACGCCTCACTGCCTCCAACAATGACGTGCATCAGCTCTTAAAAGTTGTGCTTGAGGGAGGAATGTTTCCTTTCTGCCCTTGGAGGGGGCAATGCCACTTACAAAAGGAAAGGACCCCGCTCTGGACATCATTTGGGGGCCATGTACCAGGACCAGACAGGACTGAAGACTAGAGTGAGCTGAGCAATAAGGGTGCATTTTAACCTTTTAGGGTCGGCTTGCTTCTCCTTTGGAACAAGACCAGAGACTGGGTGTCTAAAAATGCATTTAATTCTCTCCCACCTCCCTGAGCCTTGCCTAAACTTACTTGGAGCTCAACTACAGTTACCAACTTCAGGGTCCCCATTCCTTGCCGGATTCTGCCTCCATTAGGGGCCACGCAACGCTTCAGGCATAGCAGCAGTACTGGGGACCAGTAGGGACTAGAGTATGGTTACCAGACATCCCCATTTCCTGGGACCAGTCCCTGGATTTACAAATCTGTCCCCAGACCAAATCCATCCCCGGAATGTGCCCGGATTTCATTTAATGTCCCCCGATTTATATTTTAAGTGTTGCAGATTTATTAGTAGGGGATGAATATTGTGTGATTGGTTCAACAGCACAAGAGACATCATATGGAAGCTTCTGGCAAGGCAAAATGGCGGGTGCCACGGCAGCGAACAGCTCCTGAAGCCAGCCAGAGCCAACTGCACTACCAGGCTGGCTCCAGGCAGCTGAGACTGCGACTGCCAAGGGAGAACCGGGGATGCCCACTGACACACATACACTCCATGACCCAAATCAAGGCAGGAGCGAGAGTGCCCAGCCACCCGGCCAACTGCCCAGTGGCGCTCTGGGACAAGTAAAAACCCTGGAGCTGATGCAGGGAGAAGGAGGAGGGGAGAAGGAAAGGGAAGAGGGAGGAAGAGGTAGGAGAAAAAAGAGGGGAGTCCCGATCTTGCTGCGCCGCTGCCGCCACCGGCACTGAGAAGTGGTAGGAAAGGACACGTGGCCAAGCCCAGGCCTGACCCAAGCCTACTCCACAGTGGCTAGCACTCTGGAAGAGCAGGATGGGGCCCAGAGGAAGGCCGCACGACAGAAGAGAAGATATTACTTCTTAATTTTTTAAAAAAAAATATTAATAACTTTTTTTTTTCTCTTTTCAGGGAAACAAATGTCCCTGGACTCTTTGAAAAAAAAATATGGTAATGTTAGACTAGAAGGAAATGTAATTCTCGCAGATCTCAGCACCCATGGGTACTGCGCATGCACAACAGTGGCTGGGGAAATGAGGAACTCCTTGTGGCAGCATCCCAGAGGTGCTGGCGGCCTTGGGAATTTCCCATTTCCCATGGCTCCGCCATCATGGGAGCTAGGAAAGTTTCTGCAAGTCACAATCCATTTGGAAGGGAGTGGCCTCTCCTGCCTTGGAGGTTTCTGAGCATGTTGGGTGACCATCTGCCAGGGGTGTTTTAGCCGAGAGTCCTGCACTGCAGGGGGTTGGCCTAGACCAGGGGGTCAGCAAACTTTTTCATCAGGGGGCCGGTCCACTGTCCCTCAGACTATGTGGTGGTCCAGACTATATTTGGGGGGGGGGGGGGATGAACGAATTCCTACGCCCCACAAATAACCCCAGAGATGCAATTTAAATAAAACCACACATTCTACTCATGTAAAAACACACTGATTCCTGGACCGTCCGCGGGCCAGATTGAGAAGGCGATTGGGCTGGATCCAGGCCCCGGGCCTTAGGTTGCCTAACCATGGCCTAGATCAGCTGTGGGTCCCCAGATGTTGTTGGAATACAACTCCCATCATCCCTGAGCTCTGGCCTTGCTAGCTAGGGGTGATGGGAGTTGTAGTTCAACAACATCTGGGGACCCACAGATTGAGAAAGGCAGGCTGAGATGACCCTTTGGGTCTGTTCCAACTCTACTAATCTATTATCCTAAGTTCTTCCAGGCAGAGCAGAAAATTGGGAGTTGGGTGCAAGTACACACCCTGGGTTTACTTCATGGTGTGGGATTTTAGGAGCTCGGGGACATCACACACACACACACATATTGCAAGCACATTTTGAAAACCTAACAGTGAGAGTAAACGATTACATAACGTCCTTTGAAGACTGCAGAATATGATGGGAAATGCGAGCTTTTATTGCAGGGTGTGTAGTGCTTCGGCACAACCCATGGGCCTCTTACAAATTGATGCTCTGTTTCCCTTTGAGTAAAAGGTGCTAATTAGATGTGGGAGGTGAGGAAATGCGTTTTATGGGATGGAATGACTCCTCCAGAAGACCTTTGCCCTTGAAACCTGGGAAAGAGGGAACAAAGGTTCCTTCCTTTCAACCCCAGGCGTCCCAAAAAATAGCACGTCCCCACAATGATTCATGGCAGACAGTTATTTGGGCGTCCAATATCCCTGGAGGGCACCAGGTTGGCAAAGCCTGCTTTCATTAGTGGGGTCCAGAAGAATAATAATAGAATGGTAGAGTTGGAAGAGACCCCAAGAGTCATCTAGGGCCATTTCAAGGCAGATGCATTCAAAAGAAAGTGTTGTTCAAAATACAGTTGAATGCTGCTGCATTTAGAAAACATTTGTGGATGTGGATGTTTTACTGTTACAAAGTCCTCCGTGCTTCTGTCAAATTGCAGCCACCGGCTCCAACAAATAAAAGTACATCTGGTCTAAGTTAATAAGTAAGTAAAATAAAAAAGAAATTTTAAAAATCCTGTATTCTGGATTGCCAAAGGAAAGGGGGCGGGGGAGAGAAACCATATTTCTGCTGTATCTTTTGAGGAAAGGGGTGTTTTATTTTTAAATACGAATCACATTTCCAGTCAATCATCTGGAAAGCACCAGACATTTCTCTGCCCTGATCATCTTTCTGAGCCAAAAATGGAACCTAAATGATTTTCCTCCCACAATGTAAAACAGAGGCATGAGAACAGATGGGGAGAATGGCTCTAAGGGAGGAGAGAGAAAAGGAGCCCTGTCTGGCCATTCCACACGAGAGGGTACCATGGACAGCGATGGATCCAGGAGACATTCCCCCTCGATCATTTCGCCCCTTAAGAGGGATCCCTTAGGGATGGCTGAGCTCTGGGGGAAATCCACCTCTGGACTCCAACAAAGAAGCAAGCATGTCCCGTGGTCTAGGTGTTCCTAGACCTAGGTGTGAACTGGGGTGTGAACTGGGGTCACATAAGTCAGGGCACCCCTGCATTTACAATAACTTTCTGCACACGAAAAAACAGGAAGGAGACTTGAGACCCCTGAAAATAGGGTTGCCATAAATCAGGACTAATAATAATAATAATAATAATAATAATAATAATAATAATTTATTTGTACCCCACCCATCTGGCTGGGCTTCCCTTCCAACAAAGACCAAAAATACCCAAAAGTTGTTTAAGTTGTTTTTTAGACAAATTCCAAAGTTGTTGAGCTTCTTTTTCACACACAAAAATCGCCCCCCAAAAATTGACTTCTCAGTTGACTTGCCTAATATCCAGGACAAAGCGCTGCCTTCTGGCAATTCCCCCAGTTGTCAATTCCGTCTTTGAAATCCCGGTAATGTCAAGGAAAATCGAGACTTACAGCAGCTCTACTTAAAAACTATCACAGTCGTCCCCAGAGTGAGTGGCACTGCCCCTTAGGGGTGCACCAAGGGGCGAGGGGGTGGCCAGAGGCAGATTATGGGGAACCCAACTATGGTGTAAAATAGAGGGCAAGAATGTGCCCTTCTGTGTGCCCCAGCCCCTGCCCAGGAGACCGGGATCCAGGCAAGGGGTGGGATGGGTGAAGGCAAAGATCGCCCTCCGTGTGACCCACCTGGCACATGCCAGGCATTGTCACATGACGTGACACATGACACGCCATGCGGCCAGGGTCCCTCAATTTCGGGGGCAAGTCAGCTCCCCTGATGGTATCCCTGTATCAAGTTCATCCATTTTGTGCAATTAATCCAACTAAATAGTTCTAATTGGCTTTTGAAAAAATGTGCAATTAATTGTTACCGTTTTGAATTGCGTTGGGTTTATTTCCTTTCTTAGTGGGCCATGTTGTTGTTGTTGTTTAGTCATTTAGCCATGTCCGACTCTTCCTGACCTCCTGGACCAGAGCACACCAGGCCCTCCTGTCTTCCACTGCCTCCCGCAGTTTGGTCAAACTCATGTTCATAGCTTCGAGAACACTGTCCCACCATCTCGTCCTCTGTCGCCCCCTTCTCCTTGTGCCCTCCATCTTTCCCAACATCAGGGTCTTTTCCAGGGAGTCTTCTCTTCTCATGAGGTGGCCAAAGTATTGGAGCCTCAGCTTCAGGATCTGTCCTTCCAGTGAGCACTCAGGGCTGATTTCCTTCAGAATGGAGAGGTTTGATCTTCTTGCAGTCCATGGGACTCTCAAGAGTCTCCTCCAGCAGCAGAATTCAAAAGATTTAATTTATATACCACCCTCCTCAGCTCCAGTACTTGGGTCATGCAAACCGCTATTCTGAAAATATATATATGCTTTTATAGGGTAGTGGGCACTGGGGCAGAGACCCAAAAATGTTTGGGAACCACTGTTCTAGGCATTCTTGGGCCAGACCTATTCCAACTGCAGAGGGGGCACACATTTCAGTATTTCCTCCTCCGGTCATGGGTATCAAAGTCAGGGTGGCAGAAATCCATTTGCTCTTCCCTTTGCCCTCTGGCCCATCCTTGGGTTCATTCTCTTCAGCAAAGATCAGAGACGGGGTGGTGCCAAGAGATGGACCTCACAAAAATGGCTTAGTATGCACATATGCTTGCTGAAGAACTCAGAAGAATTTGCACACATTATGCCACCAACCCTCTCGCTATCATTAGGATTAATTGGTTTCTCACTCCACCTAATGAAACGATGCTCCAGGCAGCTTACAGCAACCCTTGATGGTAGGCTCACATTCTTCTCCATGCGCTGCAGGTCCTGGGCGGCTGAGGCTGGCAGATGGGAGCTTGCTGAAGGCCACCCAGGAAGCGGGTGAACAAACGGGGAATCGATTCCTGGGCTCGCAGCTCCAAACTCATGGCAGCAGCTTTGAGTCAGAGGAATGTTCTCTCCAAAGTGAAGTGGCCAATGAGCAGAGTTTCTCCCCCAGTGACCAGAACCTATGCTGGCTGTTATCTTTCAAGGAAAAATTCAAAGATGGGCATGATAACCATGTTGTTGTTGTTTAGTCGTTTAGTCGCCAGGCCCTCCTGTCTTCCACTGCCTCCCGCAGTTTGGCCAAACTCATGTTCATAGCTTCGAGAACACTGTCCCACCATCTCGCCCTCTGTCGTCCCCTTCTCCTTGTGCCCTCCATCTTTCCCAACATCAGGGGCTTTTCCAGGGAGTCTTCTCTTCTCATGAGGTGGCCAAAGTCTTGGAGCCTCAGCTTCAGGATCTGTCCTTCCAGTGAGCACTCAGGGCTGATTTCCTTCAGAATGGAGAGGTTGGATCTTCTTGCAGTCCATGGGACTCTCAAGAGTCTCCTCCAGCACCATAATTAAAAAGCATCAATTCTTCAGTGATCAGCCTTCTTTATGGTCCAGCTCTCACTTCCGTACATCACTACTGGGAAAACCATAGCTTTAACTATATGGACCTTTGTTAGCAAGGTGATGGCACGGCTTTTTAAGATGCTGTCTAGATGATAAGACAACAGGCATATGATAACCATAGCAGACAGAAAGGGGCAAGCAAAGTGCTTCTCCGCTATTGAGTGATGTTGTAGCATTTGTGAAATGATATATAATGAACAAAAGAAAATGTTTAAGAAAACTTTTATTAAAAAAAAACCAGAGGCTTTTCTGCTAGGTATAATAGGTTTATAAACAAAAGACTATTTATGTATGCAACGACGGTAGCAAGAATGCTTCTAGCCCAGAGATGGAAAGAAGGAGAATACCGATCGGAGAAGACTGTCAGGTGAACCTAATGGAATATGCAGAAATGGCAGGACTGACCGGAAAGATCAGAAACCAGGAAGACCAAGTATTCTTAAAAGACTGGAATAGCTTTGTAATATATTTAGAAGACCACTGTAAACAGCTGGAATCATTGGCAGGGATACAATGACACTTGTAAAGGGAAATGAACTTTGGTTAATATAATTACATAATAGATTGATGATGATGATGATGATGATGAAGAAGATGATGTTTATACCCCTCCCATCTGGCTGAGTTTCCCCAGCCACTCTGGGCGGTAATGGTAAAAGATACAGAAAAAAATATTTTATTTTTATTGAAATGGAAGCCATGGAGGGAGGGGAGGAGGTCTGAAGGTTCGAAAGAATCTTCTCTTTCTTGATGTTTTGGAATGGTTGTGGTAATTGTATCATTTTATGTAAAATCAATTTTTAAAGAACTTATTTAAAAAAAGTATTTGGGACTTTTAAGGCAAGTAAGAGAGGACAAGAAAGAAGTCTATAGAATAATGCCTGGCCTTGAGAAAGTGGGTGAATTTTCTCCCTCGCTCCAAACACTAGAACTCAGGGACATCCAATGTCCCTGGACCAAAAAAAGAAAGACCCCCTTCACACAGTCGTTTTGAGCATCTGCGCATGCGCGAGCAGCGAAACCCGGAAGTAACATGCTCTGTTACTTCTGGGTCGCCACGGAGCGCAACCCAAAAAATACTTAACATGAAGCTACTTCAACCTGAGGTATGACTGTACAGAGTTAAACTGTGGAACTCACTCCCACATGATTAGACAAGTTCATGGAGGAGAGAGCTATCAATGGCTACTGGCCCTGATGGCGTTGCTCTGCCTGAAGTTGGATTCTGGCTGCATGTAGCAAGGCTTCTGAATATCAGTTGCTGGAAACTTCAAGAGGAGAGAGGGCTGCTCGTGTGCTCAAATTCTGCTGTCAGGTTTCCCCATGGGCCACTGGGAGAAGAGGATAATGGACTAGTCTCCAGGGCCAGATGAACTGCATCCAAGAGTATTAAAAGAACTGGCAGATGTGATCTCAGAACCACTGGCAGTCATCTTTGAGAATTCCTGGAGAACAGGCGAAGTCCCGGCAGACTGGAGGAGGGCAAATGTTGTCCCTATTTTCAAAAAGGGGAAAAGAGAGGACCCAAATAATTACCGCCCAGTCAGTCTGACATCAATACCAGGGAAGATTCTGGAGCAGATCATTAAGCAAACAGTCTGTGAGCACCTAGAAAGGAATACTGTGATCACCAATAGTCAGCATGGATTTCTGAAAAATAAGTCATGTCAGACTAACCTGATCTCATTTTTTGACAGAATTACAAGCCTGGTAGATGAAGGGAACGCAGTGGATGTAGCCTACCTTGATTTCAGCAAGGCATTTGACAAGGTGCCCCATGATATTCTTGTAAAGAAGCTGGTAAAATGCGGACTTGACTATGCTACCACTCAGTGGATTTGTAACTGGCTGACTGACCGAACCCAAAGGGTGCTCATCAATGGTTCCTCTTCATCCTGGAGAAGAGTGACTAGTGGGGTGCCACAGGGTTCTGTCTTGGGCCCGGTCTTATTCAACATCTTCATCAACAACTTGGATGGGCATCCTGATCAAATTTGCAGATGACACCAAACTGGGAGGGGTGGCTAACACCTCAGAGGACAGGATCACACTTCAAAACGACCTTGACAGATTAGAGAACTGGGCCAAAACAAACAAGATGAATTTTAACAGGGAGAAATGTAAAGTATTGCACTTGGGCAAAAAAAATGAGAGGCACAAATACAAGATGGGTGAGACCTGGCTTGAGAGCAGTACATGTGAAAAGGATCTAGGAGTCTTGGTTGACCACAAACTTGACATGAGCCAACAGTGTGACGCGGCAGCTAAAAAAGCCAATGCAATTCTGGGCTGCATCAATAGGAGTATAGCATCTAGATCAAGGGAAGTAATGGTGCCATTGTATTCTGCTCTGGTCAGACCTCACCTGGAGTACTGTGTCCAGTTCTGGGCACCACAGTTCAAGAAGGACACTGACAAACTGGAACGTGTCCAGAGGAGGGCAACCAAAATGGTCCAAGGCCTGGAAACGATGCCTTATGAGGAACGGCTAAGGGAGCTGGGCATGTTTAGCCTGGAGAAGAGGAGGTTAAGGGGTGATATGATAGCCATGTTCAAATATATAAAAGGATGTCACATAGAGGAGGGAGAAAGGTTGTTTTCTGCTGCTCCAGAGAAGCGGACACGGAGCAATGGATCCAAACTACAAGAAAGAAGATTCTAGCTAAACATTAGGAAGAACTTCCTGACAGTAAGAGCTGTTCGACAGTGGAATTTGCTGCCAAGGAGTGTGGTGGAGTCTCCTTCTTTGGAGGTCTTTAAGCAGAGGCTTGACAACCATATGTCAGGAGTGCTCTGATGGTGTTTCCTGCTTGGCAGGGGGTTGGACTCGATGGCCCTTGTGGTCTCTTCCAACTCTATGATTCTATGATTCTATGATTCTATGATTCTATGATTCTATGATTCTATGATTCTATGATTCTATGATTCTATGATTCTATGATTCTATGATTCTATGATTCTAGATGGGCCATTGGCCTAATCCTGCAGGCTTTTCTTATGTTCTTAGAAACACAAGCACAGAGAGCCAGAGAAACAGGCAATCAACAAAACTCAAGATTAAGTGTTGATGTGCCTTGATATCAATGAACAACGCTCTTGGGTGATAGCTTACAAGGCCCCTGGAGGTACCTGGATCACGCCTGGTCCAGCCCACTGTTTCCAAGCAGGGATAGCCAGATTCCCTGGACGGCTCACACAGGAGGTGCGTCAAGACTGCGTCTGACTCCTGTTTTCTGTCCCAAACTGCATCCAGTATCCACAAGCAGCTGGAAGGCTGGATGGGTAAGCAGGTGCAGAGTAGGTGTCCAGCATCTGACCTGGAGATGCAAATCCTGGGAGTGTTTAGCAAGTCTTTCCCCTTTGCCAGGTCCTGTCCAGTTCCCAGCAGGTTAAGGCAGGATGAGACTGCCGAGGGTTGCCAAGCAAGGTTCAGGGCGAGGGCACGCCAGGGATCAATCCCAGGGCAGGTCATGAACTAGGGCAGGCAATGATCAATGCATATGATCAAGGGCAGAGTTCAGATTCAGGGAAGTGCACCATGGCAGCAGATAACAAGCAGGAACAAGTAACTGCAGAAATATCCTGCTGGCCTCTCATTTATTTATTTAGTACCTTTATCTCCTGTAGAATCATAGAATACAGTGGAACCTTGGTTCTCAAACTTAATTTGTTCTGGAGGTCCATTCAACTCTCAGGCATTCTTTAGCTGTGATTCCTGCATTGCAAGGGATTGGACTAGGTGGCCCTTGGGATCCTTTCTCTGATTCTGTAACCCCAGAAGGCAAGCAGTTTGCTACACCTGAGGGACAGTTTGAGCTGATGGAGGCTGTACACGCCCAGGTAAAGGTAAAGGACCCCTGACAGTTAAGTCCAGCTCCAGACGACTCTGGGGTTGTGGAGCTCATCTTGCTTTGCAGGCCGAGGGAGCCGGCATTTGTCCACAGACAGTTTTTCTGGGTCATGTGGCCAGCAGGACTAAGCCGCTTCTGGCACAACGGAACACTGAAACCAGAGCAGTGCAACAAAACACCATTTACCTTCCTGCTGGAGTGGTACCTATTTATCTACAGTGGATGCTCAGGTTGCGAACATGATCTGTGCGGGATGCACGTTCGCACATTCGCAACCTGCAGAATTTGCAACCTGCAGCGGTGCGTCTGCACATGCACAAAGCGAGATTTAGCATTTCTGCAGATGCACAACCCCCGAAACCTGGAAATAACCCGTTCCGGTATTTCTGGGTTTCAGCAGGTCTGTAACCTGAAAAAATACAACCTGAAGCATCTGTAAGCCGAGGTATGACTATATTTGCACTTTTTGAAATACTTTCGAACTGCTAGGTGGGCAGGAGCTGGGACCGAGCAGCGGGAGCTCACCCCGTCTTGGGGATTCGAACCGCCAACCTTCTGATCGGCAAGCCCAAGAGGCTCAGTGGTTTAGATCACAGCACCACTCGCGTTCCTGTACACCCCCAGACTCTGACCCAAGTAAAGGTGTGGAGAAGTGTGGGGATTCTGTTTGGGCAGTTCAGGAAGCAGGTTGCTTCACCCCACGGTTCAAGAAGGAGTCACTCTCACTGTTTGCGAAAGAGTCATGTTTACTACGTGCCATCATTGCACAACAGGATCCACCAACACCGCCTCCATCTTGAACTCCAGCTCCCCACTGCCATTGCCTCAGCCCTGCCATATCATGCCAACTGCTTGAGATGCACCCCCCGATGCCATTCAGGAGGAAATGCACCCACGGGTGCTGAGAGGCCCGCAAACTCCCTTGCCGAGCAGGCTGGGATGGTTCTCGAAGGGTGGCCGGTTCAAGCCTTTTGAGGGAGGGTGTGCAGGACTTGTGAGCACAGGCAAAGATTTTCATATGAACGCATCGCATGTGCTCTTCCAACAAATTCCCTTCCCACACCCAAAGTCGATCTGCTACTTATCTCAGATATTCGGGAGGCCTCTCCAGAGCAGCACAGAAATTGACAGTCCCCAGAAGGCAGGGATGGGGAAACCTGCTATTGCTGAGAGCCAGGAGGGAAATAAACACTCCGATGGAGAGTCGCAACTAATTTGCACCGTTTTATTGCAATTAGCATAATGCACAGGGCTGTATCTGATTATTTTTTCTGGTTTCAGGTATCCGTCTAGTTTCCTTGAAAGGATGGGCCCGGATGTGCCAAAAATCCACCATTTTCCCCATGTCTAACCTGTTCTTCTTTGTTCGTGAAAAGCAGGGTAAAATGCTGTAAGTAAAATGAAATAGAAACATGTACAGATGCATCGTTAGGGAACCTATTTCCAGAAACATAAGTAAAAAACTAATCCTTTAAAAAAAAAGGTCTATCCTGCCTCATTTTAAATTCAGATGAACTTACAATTAAAATTTCAGATGAACTTACCATCAAAATACTGCTGCAGAAGCCGGGTGCCAGCAGTGGCAACAGCCCATGGGGTTCCATGCACCCACAGAGGCTCTGTGTCCCATTGGAGAATTGAAGACACAGCGAAGACTGTTGTGGCTTTAAGATATATGGTTTATTCACCTATGGGCGCCTTCAGCCTGCATGGAGGGAGTCTTATGGCAGGAGTGCTGGGAACCTTCAGGCTGCTTTCCTCAAAGATGGATCTCTCCTTTCTTCCTCCCAGAAACCCCTTGCCTACCCCCAGAGCAGCTACCCTGGCAACCTTCCAAATCCTCAGCCTCTGTTCACACCTGGGGGCAAGAGAGAAGTTTCTCTGTCTTGTTAATGGCCCTCTGTCATTCTCTTGATAGCCCTAGCCCAACCAGGTTGGTTTCCATAAGCCAGCACAGGAATGCTCTGCCTGGCATGTTTTAATCAGTTTTGTTTTAATCCATATCCCAATTAATCAAAATCCCAGTATTTATTCATTTCTAGGGTTTAGGGGGATTTCCCACCCGCCCCCCATCTATAACAATATTTTTACTCTGATCTGCTGGGTAGAAGGGTCTCTGGCTTGGGGATCTGTTCTGTATTGCTTTTAAGCCTATCTTTAGCTCAAGGTGGGGAACGAGACTGCTTTTAAACTATTGTCGTATCTTTTAGAGCTCCAGCTGGAGAACAGCCTTTACCAAAGGTGTTGTGGGCTTTGAAGACACTTGAACTCAGGAGGCAAAGGAGAAACGTGCTAAGAGGAAGGCACTCTTGGCAAATCCACTCCTTGATCAACTCCTGCCAGGAAACCAATGTCCCCTGTGGAAAGACATGTGGATCCAGAATTGGGATCCACAGTCACTTACGGACTCATTGTTAAAACCGTGTTTATGGAAGACAATCTTACTTGGCTACAAGTGATCACCAAAGAAGTAAGGTAAAGGTAAAGGTACCCCTGCCCGTACGGGCCAGTCTTGACAGACTCTGGGGTTGTGCGCCCATCTCACTTAAGAGGCCAGGGGCCAGCGCTGTCCGGAGACACTTCCGGGTCACGTGGCCAGCGTGACATCGCTGCTCTGGCGAGCCAGAGCCGCACACGGAAACGCCGTTTACCTTCCCGCTGGTAAGCGGTCCCTATTTATCTACTTGCACCCGGAGGTGCTTTCGAACTGCTAGGTTGGCAGGCGCTGGGACCGAGCAGCGGGAGCGCACCCCGCCGCAGGGATTCGAACCGCCGACCTTTCGATCGGCAAGTCCTAGGCGCTGAGGCTTTAACCCACAGCGCCACCTGCGTCCCTCACCAAAGAAGTAGGTGCTCCCAATTAAGTTTTCCTCCTACTTCCTCCCGAGTTATCCCTGTCACTTCCCCTTCTTGTAACCTGATCTCGCATCACTGAGCCTGCTGTGTAGCAGCCTTATCAGCTCTCCTTGCCCTTGGATAAATAGGCTGGATGCTTTCCAGTGAAGGGGAGTCAGTTCTCTCTCTCTCACTCACTCACTCTCACTCTCTCTCTCTCTCCTCCTGTTCCTCTCCTCCTAGCTGTTCCCCCACTCAGCTCTGCCCAGCTGTTGTTTTCCGAACTATGTCCCTTTGCAAACCAAGTTTCTAAATCTATACTGCTCCACTGTTCCTGGGCTGCTTCAGGATCCTGGTCAGGAGCAGGAAGTGTGGGAGGTTCCCACCATTCCTCCTCAGAGCTGTAATCCTCAGGCTGGTCTCTGACAATATCCTTCTTAAATTGTACCCAAAGCTGGACACAGTATTCCAGGTGTGATCTGACCAAGGCAGAATAGAGCATGACTATTCCTTCCCTTGATTTGGACACTAGACTTCTGTTGATGCAGCCTAGAAGAGCATCGTTGATGAAAACTATTAAACTATTTAAAATACTGTAGTATATTTTAGCACGCCAGTTGGAGAACAGCCTTTACCAAAGGTGTCATGGGTTTTGAAGATGCTCAAACGCAGGATGCAAGGGAGAAACATGCTGAGAGGAAGGCACGCTTGGCAAATCCTCACCGTGACCAACTCCCACCTGGAAACCTATGTCCCCACTATGGAAGGATGTTCCACGATCGCTATGAGGGATCGCCAAAGAAGTTTCAGGAGCATTGCTGCCTGTAGCTGTGGAGGCAGAGCACAGCCATCACAGTAGTAGCTCTCCATAGCCCTCTCCTCCTCCATGAATTTGTCTAATTCTTTTTTCAAGCCATCCAAGTTGGTTGCCATTGCTGCCTCTTGTGGGAGGGAGTTCCACAGTTTAACTTTGGGCTGTGTGAAGAAGGGCTTCCGGCTGTCTGTTCCGTGGGTCCCTCCAGGTCATGATTTGCACTCAGGTTCTCTTCAGCACCCCAAGTCTCTTCCTCAGAAGAGATCTTGCCAGGTTCTGGGCCAGGTAGGATCCTGATGCCTGGAGAAGGCAGGAATTGGACGGGGCACTTTTTGCATGCTCTGCTGCTGAGCTGCAACTTTCCCCTAATGTCTGGCGCATTCGTGAAGCGGTCTGCCTGGGGCTAGACATGCATTCTGAACTGTGGTGAAAGTGGCCTGAAGAACACACACATTCCTCTGCCTGGTAAACAAATGCCTCAGAACTCAGCAAACAGATGGCAAAAACCACTTTGACCACATTCTGAAATGTGTGTCTGTCTTTATCCAAAACATCTCGCTTCTGTGGAGAGCTTAGGAACAGACTGTTATAGATTTGGGGGAGAGACCCCCTCTAAGCCCTAGAAATTAATTAAATGGTAGGGTTTTGATTAATTGGGGTGTGGGTGAAAGTACAAGCTGCAGAGCTGTGCCAGGCAAGGAATCCCAGGGCCTGGCTGGTCTAGCAAAGAGCAGATCTGTTAAGATGGCCAAAGGGGTTAATGGGCCATTAATCTGAGAGAGACAGACGTTGCCAAGGTGATGGGGTTTGTGTCTGACGTGACAGGAAAAGGGAGCTTTTTAGCAAGGTGTTCTTGGAACAAGAAGGGAGAGAAAAGACTGGGATCCATCTTGGGCAGGCTGGCTGAAGGCCGGCTGGGAGAGATGCCTTGGATGCTGTGAAAGGGCCATGCTGTAAGATCTGGACTCCCTCCATGCAAACCAAAGGTGTAAATAGGTGAATGAACCATATTTCTTAAAGCTACCAGAGCCTCTGCCATGTCTCAGTTCTCCAAAGGAGCAGAGGCCCTGGGTGAGCGCCTGGAACCCCCTGGCCTCTTGCAGAGAGAGGGGGAGGCACCCAACTTTTGTAACAATATGAAGCTGCCTTATTCCAAGTCCGACCATTGGTCCACCTGGTTCAGTATTGTCTGCTCTGACTGGCAGTGGCTCTCCAGCTTCTCTGGCAGGAAGTCCATCGTTTTGCATCCGAAAGGGTCCCAAGTTTGATCCCCAAAAGCATCTTCCAGGAAGGGCTGGGAATATCCCCTGCCTGAAACCCTGGACACCTTCTGCCAGCCGGTGCAGCAGAGCCAATGCTGAATCATATGGCTAAATGGCCTGTCTCAGAATATCCTGCAATTCCTGCATTGTAGGGGGTTGGACTAGATGACCCAAGGGGTCCCTTCCAGCTCTACCGTTCTACGATTCTAAGGAAGTTTCTGGTGACAGAACCAAACAAGGGCATTTCAAATATTCAGCTCAATTGGGAATGAAGTTTTCACACTACACTTCCCAAAATCCAAGATTTAAAATACCAGTAAAGTCATGTCAAACGTTATCTTGAAAAATGAAACAGGTCTTCATTTCACCTATAAAGCAGATGTTAAATGGTTACAGTTGGTTTTGGGTTCACAGCCGTGCTACGAATAGCAGAGAAACTCACCAGGGTCACCTTTGCCAATCTGGTTCCCCCTCCAGCTATTTTGGACTACAGTACCCATGAGCCTGAGGCAGCCTAGTCAGGGTTGATGGGCTTTGTAGTCCAAAGCAGCGGGCGGGCGCCCCAGGTTGGCAAAGCCTGCTCCATCCTCTAACCAATTCCACCTGCAACTGAGTCTGTGGGCACACTTCGCTCGTTCTTATCCATCTGTACATCCAATTTGCTCTCTTTCTCTCCCCCAGCCCAATACATTATCTTATTTGTTTAGATTACTTTTCCAGATTCCTCTTTGGCAACAGAAAACGTGTCTTATTTCCACCCCCTCCCCTCGCCAGCCTCCCTCCACTTAATCTTGCTATCTGGATGAATTATTTCTCTTGATGGTCCATTTATCAGGCTCATGTTCGTTCTCTCTCTGATGCCCTTCCAAAGAGAAAAAGAAAACAACATCCAGACAGCTCGTCCCCGAAAGCATCCACTCTCCGTAATTCCTTGTTATTGCTAAGATGCACACTCAATCAGAGCTCATGCATGTCGGCCACCCTCCTCTGCCGAGATCCCTGGCCACCTTTCCCAACTCCTGCCTAGTCCTTTCAGCCCCAGACATCACTTAGGATCCAAAACTTTCCTGGAAGGGGCAGATGGCGGCCTCAGACCTCTCTGAGACAACCTGGGACCCGTCTGACAATATTCAACCCTCCGCTCTTAAGAACTTAGGAACACCAGAAGAGTCTGATGGACCAGACCAGTGCCCCATCTAGTCCAGCTTCCTGTTCTGACCATGACCAAGCAGATGTCCATTATGGGAAACCTGCAAGCAGGATCAAAGCACAAGAGCATTCTCCTCTTCTGTGGTTTCCAGTAGCTGGTATTCAGAGGGACTGCTGCGTCCCACAGTGGAGTCAAAACTTGGCCATCGATTGCCCTCTCCTCCATCAATTTGTCTGATGGTCTTTTAGAGCCATCTAGGCCATCCCTGCCTCCTGGTGTCACGGTCCGGTTCACGAAGTCCTCCTGGGTCAGATCCCACCTGGGGTCCTGAGTCTAGTTCTTGGCACCACAATTTAAGAGGAATATTGAGAAGATGAAAAGTTTGCAGAGGAGGGCACCGAACATAATCAAGGGTTTGGAAACCAAAGCTTATGAGTTGAGGGAGTTCGGGTGTTTAACCTGGAGAAGAGGAGACTGAGAGGAGATATCTGAGAGCACAATTCAAAGTGTTGATGCGGACCTTTAAAGCCCTAAACCAGGGGTCATCAACCTTTTTCAGCCGTGGGCCGATCCACTGTCCCTCAGACGATGTGGTGGGCCGGGCTATATTGGGGGGGGGGGGGAATGAACGAATTCCTATGCCCCACAAATAACCCAGAGATGTATTTTAAATAAAAACATGTAAAAACACACTGATTCCACTACTCATGTAAAAACACGCTGATTCCTGGACCGTCCGTGGGCCGGATTGAGAAGGCAATTGGGCTGCATCCGGCCAACAGACCTTAGGTTGCCTACCCCTGCCCTAAACAGCCTTGGTCCTGTATATCTGAAGGAGCATCTCCACCCTCATCATTCAGCCTGGACACTGAGGTCCAGCGCCGGGGGCCTTCTGGCAGCTGCCTCCCTACGAGAATCCAAGTTCCAGGGAACCAGGCAGAGGGCTTTCTCAGTAGTGGCACCCACCCTGTGGAACGCCCTCCTACCAGATGTCAAAGAGAAAAAAACTACCAGACTTTTAGAAGACATCTGAAGGCAGCCCTGTAGAGAAGTTTTTAATGATTAATGCTGTATTGTGTTTTTAATATTCGGTTGGGAGCCACCCAGAGTGGCTGGGGAAACCCAGTCAGATGGGCGGGGTATAAATAATAAGTTGTTGTTGTTATATGATAGACATCTTTAACCATCTAAAGGGCTGTCACATGGAAGATGGAGCAATCTTGTTTTCTGCTACTCCAGAGGGTGGGACTCAAACAAATGGGTTCAAGTTTCAGGAAAGGAGATTCCAACAAAATATCAGGAAGAGTTTTTAATCAATGGTGGAGGTTTTCAGGCAGAGGTTGGGTGGCCATCTGTCAGGGGTACTTTAGCCATGATTCCTGCACAGCAGGGGGTTGGACTAGATGACCCTCGGGGTCCCTTCCAACTCTGCAATTCTGTTATTATGGATTGCATTGCCTGGGACCTTCTGCTCGCAAAGCATCTTCTCTGCTGCTGAGCAGCTTTCCTTCTCCCTCTGGGAGCTCTGATTCCATGTCAGCCACATCCCAATCGGCATTGAGCAACCAGAATCAATCTGAGTCAACATCTTTCTTTTCTGTTTTGTTTACGCTTCCAATAAGACACTCTCCATCGCCTCCTGCCTTCAGGAAACCTCTGGGAGGCATATGAAGCAACGCCAGATCCAATGGGATGTGGCTGCACCCGAAAGTGATGGAAGCCTCCTGGAGGAAATGTTCTGCGCTGGAAGGGCATGAACCGGTCCAGGAATGTAAACAGCCCACCATGTGCAATTGGGGAGGAACTCCCAAGTGGAGAGATGGAAACAGCCAGAGGCAGAGGAAGGCAGCGGCACCAAAAGCGCGCATGATGATGACCAAGCCATGGGACTGGCATGCAGAAGAGCAGCAGGAGGCAAGCCCCAGGCCACAGGCGGTTGGGAAGGACCCTGGCAGCAAGGTTGGGGACTATGTGCCCTTCTCAGAAGAAGCTGGGCTTCAGCTCTTGGTCCAACTGGTCAGTGATGGTCCAACAGGAGAACAGGAGAACCTCAGAGCCCATCCATTCCAGTGCCGTGGGAACCCAAGAAGGAGCTGCATCCTAGTTTCTAAATTCTAAATTCTAAATCTGATGTACAGTGTCTGTCCCTGACAGCTACAGAAGTTTGGAAAGGTTTGGGAGGGTGGATACTTTGTCCCTAGGACTGATATACGTCCTGTTGTGTGTGTGTGTGGTCCAAAAGAGAAACTTGAAATCATAGAATTGAAGGGTTGGAAGGTACTCCCAAGTGCCATCTAGTCCAATCCCATACAATGCAGGAATTGCAGTGAAAGAATCTCTGTTTGGAAACCTCCAATGAAGGAAAGTCCAACACCTTCTGAGGGAGTCTGTTCCACTATCAAATGGCTATTACTATCAGAAAGCTCTTCACAAGGTTTAGTCAGGATCTCCTACTCCTATCCCTTGAGCAGCAGAAAACAAGCTTGCTCCATCTTCCTGTGATCCGCCCTGAGATCTGCAGATATAGGGTGGTATATAAATTAAATCTTTTGAATTATTGTGCTCTTGAGAGTCCCATGGACTGCAAGAAGTTCAAACCTCTCCATTCTGAAGGAAATCAGCCCTGAGTGCTCACTGGAAGGACAGATCCTGAAGCTGAGGCTCCAAGACTTTGGCCACCTCAAGAGAAGACTCCCTGGAAAAGACCCTGATGTTGGGAAAGATGGAGGGCACCAGGAAAAGGGGACGACAGAGGACGAGATGGTTGGACAGTGTTCTCAAAGCTACCAGCATGAGTTTGACCAAACTGCGGGAGGCAGTAGAAGACAGGAGTGCCTGGCGTGCTCTGGTCCAGGGGGTCACAAAGAGTCGGACACGACTAAACAACTAAACAACTAAACAACAACAACGTAAATTCAATCAATCAATCAATCAATCAATCAATCAATCTTCCATGTGGCAGCTCTTCAGATATTTGTAGGTGGCTGTTATATCACTTCTCATTCTGCTCTTTTCCAGGCTAAACATACCCAACTCCCTCAACCGCTCCTCATAAGGCTTGGTTTCCAGACCCTCAATCATCCTTGGTCTCCCTCCATGGCCAAGGGGGGCAGGAGGCAGCTGCCCCCTAAATCAAGTAAATCAATAGAACAACTGAGGTTCTGCCCTCCTAACATACAGCCTGTTCCTTCGCCGACATAAATCCTGGCTATGTCTGCCTCCTCTGCCCAGCTTCCCGCTTGTTCAACTTCAATTAAGGGCTCACCTGAATTGTGTGTCGTCAACGGGGGAGGTTTGCTCACATCCCTCTTTCTTGACCTCAGTTCCCCATCTGTCAAATTGGATTGTCCAGAGCCTCCATGAGGGCTAATATGGAAAAGTTACCTTGCTGTCATTAACTGACTTCGCTGCTATGACTAACGTGTAGTTCGGGGAGTTGCTGAAATGCCACGGTCACAAGAGCAGCACATGGGTGCCAGAAAGGCGCCCCAACTTTGAGAACTCCCAAGTGGCTGACTCAATGCTACCTGACAGCTAAAGGACCCCGTCAAGAGCATGAAGACTGAAGGACCCTTTACCGAGGAAGTTATTAAATGTCAAGGCTATTAACTGTCATTACGGCCATTACCAACAGAGGAACTGGAGAAGCCGTTCCAGCGCACGTGCGTACAGAGAGACACAGCTATAATGACCTTTTCAAGGAACGGGAAGGCATCAAACTCCACAATGCCTCATCGAATCCACATCATTGCAATCCAGAGTCCAATTCCCAGCCCATGCAAGAGGGTCAGATCCCACTCAGTGTTTCTTGCTGTTCTCGTCCGTTCGTCCTACCTCTTGGGCACGAAAGTTTAAAAAATAAACTTTTCAAATTCCTCACTAAAGGAACCTCAGGCTCCTCTTTCTGGATGCAAAGAAAAGCACCCACTGCAGGCAGATCAAAGGAGAGCCTTGTGCCCCTGAAGTTGGGGGGGGGCATCTTGGGGGCAGGCACCCGATGAACAACCAACTTGGGTTCTCCTGGGAGTCACCAAAGACTCTAGTAGGGGGCCAAGCCTCGACTGCCCTCTGCCAAAGCCCCAGTCCTGAAAACCGAGCACTTTTGCAACCCAAATGTGGAACAACTTTAAATGGCCATAGCAGGTGCAGAAGAGGCAGCAAGTTGTAGATTCAAGGTCTGTGTCATGACACAGTGCCAACATGAAACAGTTGTATGCCTGAGCATCTAGCATCTCGCTTGCCTCACCAGGGGCATAGGATAGGGTTACCAGACGTCCCCGTTTCCCAGGGACAGTCCCCGGATTTGTGCATAAGTCCCCGGATAAATTCCATCCCATGAATGTCCCCGGATTTCATCTAATGTCCCCGGGAAATGCAGCAGCGGCAGTCTCAGCAGCCCGGAGCAGTTGGCTCTGGCTGGCTTCAGGAGCTGTTTGGAAGCCCCCATTTTTCCATCTCTGTGCCATAGGTCTAGAGTGTCCCTCCAGACAGCAACAATGCAACGATCTTGGGGGAGCATTGCAGAACATCTCATGAAGCGGAGTGATGGCTGGACAAGCCAGTATAAATCCATTGCTCATCCACTGTTGTTGCACGAATTGCATGTTGCAAAATGCCCCCACCAGTTTGGGGAGGGTGCTGAAGGCTTCTGGCAGAAGTCAGTCCCAGCTTTGCTAGTTGAGTTCCCAAAGACAACCATCCTGCATGCAAATAAAATTTTCAAGGCTTGCCCCATGCAAAAGGCAAGCAGGAGGCAATGCAGGAGGCAAAGCAGTCTGACCCAAATTACCTGTGCACTGGAGTGGAGTCACTTCTCAAAGGATACCCAATTCTGTGTGACACAATATCAGCAAGACACAGAACCTGAACACAGAACACCAGGATCAAGGCATAAGAGCTAAAGAATATAAGAAGAGTCTAGATCAGGCCAGTGACCCATCTGGTCCAGTATCCTGGTCTCATAGTGGCCAATGGGAAACCAACAAGCAGGACCTGAGCACAAGAATAATTCTCTTTTAAAGCCATTCAAGTTGGTGTTGATCACTGCCTCCTGTGACAGGGAGTTCCATAGGTTAACGACCTGAATCTGTCCTGAATCTTCCAACACTGAGTGGCATGGGATGTCCATGAATTCCAGCACAATGAGAGAGGGAGGCATCTTTTCTCTGTCCACTTTCTCATGCCATGAATATTTTCACTCTTTAGCACAGCTTCCCCCAACCTGGGGCCCTCCCCCAGATGCTGGACTAGGACTCTCATCCACCATGGAAGTTGTAGTCCATCAGGACTATCTAGGAAGGCTACTTCTTGCAAACCGAAGTGGTTCAGACTGTGAGTTCTTTGAAAGAACAAATGCCAACTTCACGTGTCCTCAGCCAAAACCTTGGCACTGAGCAGGAGCTCCTTCCTGTCTTAAATTAAGCTCAACTCCCCAAGGTTTTTTTTTCCAGAATAATGCCAAGGTAACTGAGATGAATATCTCTTACGGGAATGGTAACCACACCAGAAAACCAGAGCCTCATTCCAGGCATGCCATGTGGCTTCCAAGTTCACTTCGCTTATAGAGGTTCGTGTTGTGTAACTGTGGATGGCTTGCTTGCAATGACAAATTTGAGTTCTGAGTTCAACATTTTTCTGAGCTGTGCCGCTTCAGCTGGCAAGACATGCTTTTGTGAGCTGGGTCAGTTTACAGGTCCAGCACTTTGCCAAAGAGCTTCCAAGCTTTCTTCTCAAGACCAGAAATCCTGAGCCCAACCCAGTTGGTGCTTGCTAGAGGAAAGGTCATGGTGAAGTAGTGGTGACTGAGGGGCAACATCCGTCTGCCTGGACCAGCCTTGAGTCTTGCACCCATCAGCTTGGACTTGACTTGCAACCTCCCACCATGCAAGATCCTGAGAGTCAGGAGTGTGTGCAGGAGCCAGGCCCTGTGACCAGAAGGACTCTGCAGGACTGGGGCCTTCCTAAGTTGGTTCTGAAGAGGCGAGGTAACTCACAGCACCTGGTGGCAAGAGCTGGGAAGGGATACAAGGTCAGCATTTTCCCTCTGGCTCTTTGCCACAGCAACCACATTCCCTGCCTTGCTGCATTTGACTCCTTGCTCCTTGATCCTCAGACCCCTGCCTTCTTGACTCCTTGCTCCTTGATCCTCAGACCCCTGACTTCGTGACTCCTTGCTCCTTGATCCTCAGACCCCTGACTTCGTGACTCCTTGCTCTCTGACCCTCGGACTCTTGGCTTTCTGACTCCTGGCTTCTGGACTTCCATTCCTGCTCCCACCCCGCCATCTTGCCCCCGGTCCCGATGTCCCCAGCCGGGACTTCGATCACCCGTAAACACTGTGACACTGAGGATCTCTTTGGATGTCATAGGAACATCAGAAGTGTCTGCTGAATCAGGCCAAGGGTCCACCTAGTCCAGAATCCTGCTTTCACATTGACCAATCAGGTGCCTCTTTTGGGAAACCTGCAAGCAGGATCCGAGCACACGAACAATCTCCCCTCTCTAGCGACTATGGTGAGCAGCCATTGCTAGCCCTCTCCTCCGTGGATGTATTTGTCTAATGCTGTTTTAAAGCTGATTTGGTGGCCACCCCTGCCTTCTACATGAGCAAGTTCCATAGTTTAGCTCTGCGCTGCGTGAAGAAGGACTTTCTTTTGCCTGCCCTAAATCTCCCGACATTCAGCTTCGTTCGGTGCCCATGTGCAAAGGTGTACCTAGTGGTTGGGCTGGTTGGCCTCCACCAAGAGGCAGGACCAGGGTGGCCCCAAAATCCTCCCTCTCCACTCTAGCTTGGAGTTGCTAGGACGGAAAGCAGCAGGTGGAGGGAGGCAGGAAGGCAGGAAGGCAGACAGACAGACAGACAGATGGCAGAGAAGGACAAGGAGGACAAGGATGGGAGGTGGAGCAGAGCACGGAAGGCAACCAAAAGCAAACTTATTGAGTTTCTAGTCCATGTTCTCTTCTGCCTCCAGAGGTGCTCATACATCTCCTTGCTACATCTCCATGATATTTACATCTCTTTCATACATCTCCATGATATTTAAGATATCATGATTTGAGGGGGATCTGGGTGAGAGATTAACTGGGGAGTAAAGGACGTGGGTGGCGCTGTGGGTTAAACCACAGAGCCTAGGACTTGCCGATTGGAAAGTCGGCCGTTCGAATCCCTGTGACGGGGTGAGCTCCCGTTGCTCAGTCCCTGCTCCTGCCCACCTAGCAGTTCAAAAGCACGTCAAAGTGCAAGTAGATAAATAGGTACCACTCCAGCGGGAAGGTAAACGGCGTTTCCGTGAGCTGCTCTGGTTCTCCAGAAGCGGCTTAGTCCTGCTGGCCACATGACCCGGAAGCTGTATGCCAGCTCCCTCGGCCAATAAAGCGAGATGAGCGCCGCAACCCCAGAGTCGGCCATGACTGGGCCTAATGGTCAGGGGTCCCTTTACCTTTTTAAATTAATAGAAGGAGTTGGGAACATGGGAAGCCACTTTATACAGAGTTAGACCTTTGGTCCATCTAGTTCATTATTGTCTACAGCCCGGCTTCGGCTATTATTATTATTATTACTAGCAGTGGCTCAGGCAGAGAGTCCATCCCAGCCCTGGCCTGGAGATGCCATTGGCGATGGAGCCTGGGACCTTCTGCTTGGCAGGCAGAGATGCTGCCAATGAACCATCCTGGCTCTTCACCAACCTGAGGCCTGACAAGTCCTCATCTTCTGGGCACATTCAGATCGAGAGCCCGCCTCTGGTGGCCCTCGCAGTTTGCTCAGAATTTGCAGCACATCTGTTGACTAAGGAACAAGGTGGCACCAAATCCTTAGCACCTGGCCCTTATGATGAAGGTAGAGGGTGCTCAGTCTCATACGTCAGGAAGACAGGGAGATCCAGACAGCAGACCTGTGCCTTGAGCTCCTCAGAGAATATGAAGGACTATAAATGCAACAAATAATAAGTTCCCAGGCTCCTCAAAAGAACCTGGGACCTTCCGTTTCCAAGGCACACACTCTGCTACTGAGCTATGGCCTTTCCCCATATTAGTGTCACAGGTGCGAAAGTAACTGGCTTTCCTTGAGGTGTGGCAGCCACTCACGGATGAGCCCTGGGCTTGTTGCTCCCTGGGTGACCCAGGATCGCCTCCAGCGCTGCTGCCACCTTGCCTTCCCTCCTGACCTGACAGCAACGTTTGAGATCCTCACCTTCCCCTGATCCTCCCTTGCGTGATACAATTGACACATTTTTGGAGAAGGTCTGAATTAATGAAGAGGTTGGGCTGGGTTGGGCGCTGCATCCTTCAGCACCCATTATGTGACACCCTTTGAGAGATGTGTTGCTTTCAAAGGACTCCTCCAAATAAGAGAATGTTCTTTGCCCCCTGGCCTGGAAGGCAGCCAAGGGGACTCCCTCTGCAGCCAGCAGAGGAAAAGTGTCTGATCACTGAGAGATTAGGGAGGCGACCTGGGCAGATGGGAAAGATCTGAGGGATTTGAAATCTGATAAGGTGGAAGGAGGAATGTCAGGAGGATTCTCCTAGATCGGATCACAGGTCCATGAAGACAGGATCTTCCTTCCCACAAAGGCAGCCAGATGCCTTCAGGAAGACCACGAGCAGGGCAGGGCATGTTGGTCCTCCCACATTCCTCTTCTCACCCCTCCCCAGACAATTGCTGCTTCTAACCATGGGTGCTCCATATATCTTGTTATTTGCTCCAGGCCAGTGGCTCCCAAACTTTGATGGGCCCCTGTCAGCTTGAATCTATAAACTCCTCTGAGAGCCAGTGTGGTGCAGTGGTTAAGAGCGGTAGTCTCGTAATCTGGTGAACTGGGTTCGCTTCCCCGCTCCTCCCCATGCAGCTGCTGGGTGACCTTGGGCCAGTCACACTTCTTTGAAGTTTCTCAGCCCCACTCACCTCACAGAGTGTTTGTTGTGGGGGAGGAAGGGAAAGGAGATAGTTAGCTGCTTTGAGACTCCTGTAGGGGAGTGAAAGGCAGGATATCAAATCCAAACTCTTCTTCTCTGCATGGGTCCTCTGGCCTGCCTCGTAAGGTGCATCATTCAGAATAATGGTTAGGACAACCCACTAAGGAAGGTAAGGTAAAGGTAAAGAAACCCCTGACCAACTCTGGGGTTGCGGTGCTCATCTCACTTTATTGGCCAAGAGAGCCAGCGTACAACTTCCAGCTCATGTGGCCAGCATGACTAAGCCGCTTCTGGCGAACCAGAGCAGCTCACGGAAACGCCATTTACCTTCCCGCCAGAGCGGTACCTATTTATCTACTTGCACTTTGAGGTGCTTTTGAACTGCTAGGTTGGCAGGAGCAGGGACAGAGGAGCTCACTCCGTCATGGGGAGCTCACTCCGTCATGGGGATTCGAACCACTGACCTTCTGATCGGCAAGTCCTAGGGTCTGTGGTCTAACCCACAGTGCCACCCACTTCCCAGCAAGGAGGGTAAGATCACAATAAAAATCCAAAACATTCACAATGAATGGCACATTTATTCAAAATCCAGTTGGAGCTATTTAACTGAATTCATTCAACAAAAATTGAGGGACGATCCAGTGATCCCAGCTTTTCAAAGTCTGATAGTCATTTACATCTCCGGCAACCCCCTACCACTTCCTTGCCTCTCAGTGCCCTCCTAAGTAATGCCACCCCACACCCCCAGGGGGCAGTACTGCCCAGTTTGGGAACCACTGATCTAAATGAACAGGCATATTCCTATGGGGAAAGGGGGTGGTCTACCAGGTTGTGTCCCCCTGCCGCCCCTTTGCCTCTAGGTGACCCACTGAGGATCTCTTGCCTCTGGGACACCAACATCCTGAAGGAGGGCTGTGACCTTTCTTCCGATGGCGTTAGAGATGCTCGCAAACCTCAAAAGCCCCCCCCCCCCAGTTCTCCTGGGCAAACTCCTTGGGAGCCGAGTCGCCCTCTTGCTGATTTCCTTTCCTCGTTTCTATCTGTCTTGCTTCAGGACTGGAATAAATAGAATAATCTAAAGAGACAGAGTTCAAGTATTGGCTGTCCCAAATTAGTTCGTGAACAAGAGAGCTCTCGTTTCTGCCTGCTCACGCCTTCCGACCATTTCGCCCACATGCAATTTCCTTCAAGGAGAGCTCTGACCTTTCAACAATACCACTATTAATAGCAATAATAATAACAGTGGCTCTGAAAATGCCAGGCAAAAACTGGAGGGGGCATTTAATTAATTCCATAGGACGTCACAGTGGAAGGAGCATTGAGATTCATGGAATCATAGAACTGTAGAACGGAAAGAGACTGCTAAAGATCATCTAGACAAATTCTCTGCAAGGCAGGAATCTCAGCTAAAGCACCCAAGACGGAGGGCCACCCATCCTCTGCTTAGAAACCTCCAAGGGAGGAGACTCCACCACCGTCCGAGGGAGACCATTCCACTGTCAAACAGCTCTTACCGTCAGGAAAGTTATTCCCAGCATTTAGTATTTTACTGAGAAACAAAAGCAGGCAATCCACACAAAGAGAAAAACAAACACTAACAACAAAATAATGTAAGTTCAACACAAGGGGCTTTTGATTTAAAAGATGTTTTTTAAAAATGGATAAGATTATAAAATTATTTTTCAAAAAAACAATGAAAAAGATGGGGGGGGAGAGAAAGGTTTTGGCTGTTTATAGATGCCACCAAATAAAATAATGTTTTGAAGGGATTTGCCGCCTGGCATCCCCCCTATTTAATAAGGAAGCTCCAAACAGAGGAGAAATCAGAAGGCTCCATGTCACTCCTAGCTGCTCACATATTATCTATCTATTTATTTATTTATTTATTGTGTTGCATCTCTGTTGCCCACCTTTCTCTCAAAGAAGCTCAAGGCAGCGGACATGGTGGGCCTTCCCCTCCTCTCTTAATACCCACAACAACCTTTTGAGGTAGGTTAAGCTGAGAGAAGGAAATGCCTGGCGCACAAGGTCACACACGGTAAGTGTCATGGAGGCGGAATGGGGATTCGAACTCTGGTCTCCCCCAGGGTCCAACATTCTAGCCACTCTACCACGCTGGCCCTCAATTTTCTTGAGCCAGTTATCTAGGGGGTAACATGAAGCGTCTTTCCAGGCCTGAGCTACCAGAATACATACAATTGGAATCTAATATCTTGTTGTTGTTTAGTCGTTTAGTCATGTCCGACTCTTCGTGACCGCATGGACCAGAGCACGCCAGGCACTCCTGTCTTCCACTGCCTCCCGCAGTTTGGTCAAACTCATGCTGGTAGCTTTGAGAACACTGTCCCACCATCTCGTCCTCTGTCCTCCCCTTCTCCTTGTGCCCTCCATCTTTCCCAACATCAGGGTCTTTTCCAGGGAGTCTTCTCTTCTCATGAGGTGGCCAAAGTATTCGAGCCTCAGCTTCAGGATCTGTCCTTCCAGTGAGCACTCAGGGCTGATTTCCTTCAGAATGGAGAGGTTGGATCTTCTTGCAGTCCATGGGACTCTCAAGAGTCTCCTCCAGCACCAGAATTCAAAAGCATCAATTCTTCGGCGATCAGCCTTCTTGATGGTCCAGCTCTCACTTCCATACATCACGACTGGGAACAGCTTCCGGTGTGCTCTTCGAAGCGTTGCTGGCTCCCTCTTTCACTAGTGGCAAACGAAGTTCTCTCATCATGCCATAAGGACATGCAGAGAGTCCTACAGATGGATCTGGCCATGTTCTTTAAATTGCAAATTAAAACAATAAAAGTAGACTTAAATTATTGAACTATAGATAAAAAAGCAGTTTTTAAAAAAGAAATGTTACAAAACAAAATCACAAGTCTTAGTAGGCTTACCTAAACAGAACTTCTAGCAGGCGTTGAAGGCCCTGCAGGTGCTGATTATTGCAGTTACTATGTAGCTATGAGAATACTTCAGGAGGTGGACTAGATGACCCGTGGGGTCCCTTCCAAGTCTACAATTCTATGGTTCTATGAAAAATGTATTTCAAAAATTAAAACATATTCAAAAGCCTGTCGTCCAGGAACTCCATCTCTGACAAAGGGTCAAGATGTATAAACAGAAGGGTTTTAGGGAAAACCTGGACACAGAAATCCCAAATTCGAATTAGTTAACATTTGATTGCATTTCTCAAGGCTCAAGAGAAAGATTCTGCATTGCATCCACATGTCAGGTTCCCCAGACACCAGGATTTGTTGTGTTTTGCATAGTGCTTGGTTTTTGTTTTTGTTTTAAATTATATTTATTATTGTATTTAACAATGCGCTTAGATTCTGACTACAGACATTGTGGGCAGACCTGTTCTCTTGCAAACAGGGGAGACTGGAGCTAACTTGGGAATCTGTTGTCCCTGTCCTTGGCTTTGTCAAGAGTTAAATATATTTACGCAGAGCAAGGCAGTAATTAAATGTTGGTCAATGTAGTTTCTTCTCTCTCTGTCTCTCTCTCTCTCTCTCTCTCTCTCTCTCTCTCATCAAAATGCTCTCAATAGTTATTCCAAGAACATAGATGGGAGCGCAATAATTCAACATCCCTCCCTCCTTCCACGTTTTGCTGCCAATGGCTGGGCTTCCAAGCTCTGGAACGGCACAGAGCTCTTGAACTTCCTGCAGCTTCCTTGAGAATTCACGGCACGTTCTTCTTGGCAGGCGGAGGTGCCAGGCATACCGAACCCTGATTTACGACTTGCCTCTTCTGAAGTCCGGCTTTTGCTGGGGTTGGGCAGGTGAGGGAGGGAGGGAAGGAAGGAGGAAATATGCTGGCGCGTGTGTCTGCACATGTCCAAAATAGCTCGGTGGCAAATGCCCACATTCTTGAACTTCCAGGTCAGGATCGAATGGCTTCCAACGATTCTCATGGAGGAGCTGAGCTGCAGGCAAAGAGCCTGGCAGTTGCCATTAGAGGAGGAGAAGGTCTGGTTGGGTTTCTTTCCAACAGGCAAGGGGCATTCAGAGTGGGCAGCAGAGGAGCCTGCACTGGGTGCCCCTCTGAGAGATGTTGCTGGGGGGGGGGGAGCCTGAGAAGAAACGTGAGCCCTGGCCTGGCAGCTCCTTTGCAGGTGCAGAGGAGGTGTCCAGAATCTGACCTGGAGATGCAAATCCTGAGAGTGCTTTTGCAAACCGTTCTCCTTTGCCAGGAGAGTGTGGGTGGCATTGGCGACATCCTGTCCAGCTTGTGGCAGGTTAAGGCAGGATGAGGCTCCGGAGGGTTGCCAGGCCAGGTTCAGGGCAAGGGCACGGAGCGATTAATCTCAGGGCAAGTCACAAACTAGGACAGGTAAGGATCAAGGTGTAGGATCAAAGGCAGAGTTCAGTTCCCTGGAAGAGGACGAGGGAGGAACCCATGGGTGGCAGCGAGAAACTGCGGAAATGTCCTGCCAGCCTCTTCTTTATTTATTTGCTATGTTTCTCTCCTGCATTTCCTCCCGGGAGCTCAAGGGGGCATGAATGGTTCTTCACCTCTCCGTTTCCACTTAGAATCATAAGGGACCCCAGAAATCATCTAGTCCAAACCCCAGGAATCAGAGCTAAACAACCAAAGAATCTTCACAACTTCTTACATTTTTTTAAGGACTCCCCAGACCTAACAAGTGTTCTTTCTCCCCACCCTCTTAGATTAGCCTCCGCCAGCATGAGGGATAATTCTTTGGCAGTCATCCCATGGTGGTGTTTTAGCCTAGTACATTTGGCTCCCATTACAAGATCAGGATCTCATGGGGGGTGTTTGGAAATGAGTGAATACAGAACACTTACAGGTAAAAATGCAATTTTAAGACAAAATGTGTTTTGTCTATTTTTAATAAAGGTAATGTAGATCTTAGATTTAACTTCTATGCAGAATTCATCATGCGAAAGGCTAGGCTGGATGAATCCCAAGCCGGAATTAATATTGCCGGAAGAAATATCAACAACCTCAGATATGCAGATGACACAATTTTGATGGCAGAAAGTGAGGAGGAATTAAAGAACTTTTTAATGAAGGTGAAAGAGGAGAGCGCAAAATATGGTCTGAAGCTCAACATCAAAAAAATGAAGATCATGGCCACTGGGCCCATCACCTCCTGGCAAATAGAAGGGGAAGAAATGGAGGCAGTGAGAGATTTTACTTTCTTGGGCTCCATGATCACTGTAGATGGTGACAGCAGTCGCAAAATTAAAAGACGCCTGCTACTTGGGAGAAAAGCAATGACAAACCTAGACAGCATCTTAAAAAGCAGAGACATCGCCTTGCCGACATAGGTCCGCATAGTTATAGCTGTGGTTTCCCCAGTAGTGATGTATGGAAGTGAGAGCTGGACCATCAAGAAGGCTGATTGCTGAAGAATTGATGCATTTGAATTCTGGTGCTGGAGGAGACTCTTGAGAGTCCCATGGACTGCAAGAAGATCCAACCGATCCATTCTGAAGGAAATCAGCCCTGAGTGCTCACTGGAAGGACAGATCCTGAAGCTGAGGCTCCAAGACTTTGGCCACCTCATGAGAAGAGAAGACTCCCTGGAAAAGACCCTGATGTTGGGAAAGATGGAGGGCACAAGGAGAAGGGGACGACAGAGGAGGAGATTGTTGGACAGTGTTCTCAAAGCTACCAGCATGAGTTTGACTAAACTGCGGGAGGCAGTGGAAGACAGGAGGGCCTGGCGTGCTCTGGTCCATGGGGCCACGAAGAGTCGGACACGACTAAATGACTAAACAACAACAACAAGGGGCATGCATGCAAGCAACGTCCTCACCAAAAGACTCTGGGGTGTCTCTGGAGACCAGAAGACCCACAGTGCTTCAAAGCAAGCTCCCTTCTGGGCAATACAGTCTCAGTGGGTTGAGCCGCGGCAATGGGAACAAGTGACCCAATGGTGAGCTGCTCCAGAACCCCACATCAGCTCAACAGCAGGCTCCCCAAAAAATAATAAAGCCCAAATCAAAAGAATCAATTTGAGAATATTGGAGAAAGAATTTGGCAAAAACCTTCGGAGTCCCAAAAAGGGCGTCCGCTCCAGAATTGAAAATCTGATTGAGGAAGTCAAGGTGAAAAGTAAAGAGCCTGCTATGAAATTGTGAAATAGGATGTAGAGAATAATATGTGCAAACAAATCAGAGAGGGGAGCTGAGGGAAGTCTTTGGTGCGGGGGCGGGGGTAGAGGGAGGGGGAAATAAAAATGGGCAAAAAATGTAATTGGTTATTTTGATTGGTAATTTGTTTTGTTGAAATTGTTCAATAAAAATATTTTAAAAGAAAAAAGAAAAAAGAAATTAAGAAATAGGGGGGAGATCTGATGAGATCCTGAAATCACCACGTACCCCTTCATTCGTCTCCTCACTGCCTGCTTCCTTTACCTGCCAAACACTCTTGGCTGCTGTGATGACAAGAAAAACTGGGCCTGTTATTGAATTGTTATTGAAATTCCTATCTGGATTACTTATTTATTTCATCAAATAAAACAATTATCAACGGGGGGGGGGGGGAATAACAGCAGTAATTTGAGATTTTCTGAAACTTGAAATAACAACAGGCTAAAAACAGATCAAAACTCGCATCAGCTTTCCTGCATAAGGGGCAGTGCTTTTTTCCCCAAAATAAAAAATAAAAATGTTTAGGGGTACTCTCATTTTCCCACTCATATTGAAATACTGCCCCTCAATGAGGCAAAACTTAGATTCACAAAATGTTTAGGGGTATGTGTACCCCTGTGTCCCCCCCAGAAAAAAAGGACTGGCAAGGGGTAACGCGATCTTGTGGGTAACCTGGACTCACGTTGTTAGGGCCTTTATATATTTACACCTTGCAATTGTTGGTGCATTTAAAGAAATACCTGCACACATGCCTATCAGGCAGACTAAGGTGAAGATGCATCAGTTTTGTCATAGGTTATAAGGATTTTTTGTGTGTGTTGTCTTCTAAAACATGCAGCTGAACTTGCAACGAATGCAGCAGGTTTGGGGGAGCAGTTGACTTTTGTCAAGTCTCAACAAAGTGTTGGGCTCTGTGACTCCACGTGGGCTCAGCTCCAGAGACGTTTCACTTTCGGGCATTCCCACCCCTCTCGGACTTTCCCGCAGGTTTCCCAACTGAAGAGCTTCCCATTTGAGTCAACAGAGATAGGATCTGTTGGAGACTGGGTAATAAAAAAAAAAGGCAATTAAGTGAGACGAGAGGCACAAGCAAATGTTCTGCTGACAGCTGTGTGGACACTGGGCCAAGCCGAGGCCGTTTCCCAATCTCAGGATTGCAAGGTGTGTCCACAAATGTTTACCAGCTTCATCACTTGCGGGGAAAACAACAGAACAGGTTTGCACTTAGAGGAAGGGCCGTCTTGGATCACATGGGCCCAGCTTATGGGGAGCCGGTGCTATTCTGCTAGAAAAAGTGCCAAAACTGAGATCTGGCCTGGAGGGCTAGAGGACCAATAAATAATAATAATTTTATTATTTATACCCCGCCCATCTGGCTGAGTTTCCCCAGCCACTCTGGGCGGCTTACAGCACATATAAAAACATAGTGAAACGTCAAAAAAAAAAAAATTAAAAAAAAACTCTCAGCAAGTAGAACTAGTGAAGGAACCTTGAGAACAAATCTTCTAACAGCAGATTTGGAATCATGCACCCACCAGCTCAAGTCACAAATGGTTGTTGTTGTTGCTGTATTTATCTGTTTCTCACTTTTATTCCCTGATTGGAGGAAAGCAATCATTTAAAAAAGTATACATATTGTCATCGTCGTCGTCTTCTTCTTCTTCTTCTTCTTTTTAAAAAAATAATATTTATTACTTTTAAAACTTACAAAAAAGAAAAAGAAGAAAGAAGACAAAAGAAACAAAAGAAAAAAGAGAAAAAACAATACAATACAACATATAAACTATACAAAACACAACCTTAACACATTAAACTAAACAAAACAATACAAAAACAATTTAAAAGCATACATCATACCTTTTCCACATTCTATCTTTCATTCCCTTGTTTCATCGACCTCCTCTCACCTCCCTTTTTGTATTCCACTTCTATTAGTTGCCTCAGCAATTCCTTTCCCTCTTTCTCTATTTTCTGTCATATAAATGTCTTAACATATTTTTAATCTTATTTTCCATTAAAACTAGTATACTTATTTAAGCTTAACTCCTTAAAACATTTCCACTAAGGCCATAAAATTTCATTCCAACATTTTTCTATCACTCATTAATTTTACAATATTTCTATATATAAACTTTAAATTTTCCAATCTTCTTCCACCATCTCCTCTCCCCGGTCTCGGACTCTGCCAGTCACTTCCGTCAACTCCATAGTCCATCAACCTGGAGATCTTATGTCCGAGGCTCTTAACTCTTTTCCACGTGCCTTCTGCAGGTCTTCTTCATATTCTTTGATGCTAAAGAGCAGATCTCGGGGAAACTTCGACCTTACGGTGCTTTTATTCCTTCTCGACAGGTCAGCCAAATTTCCATAGTTAAAGCTAAGATCCATAAAGTATTTCAGGGCATGTTTCAAGATTCCTCCAAATCCAAAGGCCCCCAGAACTCCAATCTCCTCCTGACCCATGTCCCAAAAGTCAGTTAATCCCTGCATGGAGGGATCTTTCCAACTTTCCTTTTCCAGTCCAGGCTGGGCTCCGATCCTCAAAATCTGACTTTTTCTAGTTTCAATCATAAAAGGCCTCAATTTATAATCCTCAATTTGCCTCTGTAAGACTGAGGCTCCCACTTGTATTACTTTAGGTTCGACAACAACAACTTTCTCCTTCTCCTTTTCCACAATTTGTCCTGCTAAAGTAAATTCCTGTACCAAATCCTGAATAATTTCTGTATTGGTGCTCACTTTTTGTCCCAAATTAATCACTTTTTGTCCCAAGTTATCAATTTTAATAGTCAAAACATCCGTCTTCTTGTGAAGTTGTTCCAACGAGTAGCTTATCTTACACAATGCAGTCACTAAGGCTTCTCCTGTCGACATTCTTAAATGGTCCAAGGTCAATCCCTGATTCTCACAGTTCTTATCATGCAGCTGGAGATTCCCCAGCTCCACTCTTGTAACAGTTTCAAAAGCTCCCTCTAGAGGGAAACAGTCTCCACTTGTATCAATCCTTTCAAGCACAGTTCAAAAAGTAAAGTTAGTTTCAATTTTCAGTTACTTTTCCTCTTTTTTAAACGCAGAAGAGGACAATGGAAACAATATATTTCTCTTATTTAACTAACTGTCAACATATGTTCTCTTCACTGTCAATGAACTCTCCCAAAACGTCAATCTACTGGCAGCCCGTTTCCAGGTTCAGAGCAGTGGTAATTTAATTTTTATCACTCTCTCCTGCAGGCTTACACGATCCAAAACTTCCCCCCTCTTCTCCTGCTTCCAAGGGGGGTTTAATGATTTCAATCGATGGAAGTTTAATCCTTTACATAAGGCTTTCCAAGACCTTAGCTTGCAGCTTCTTTGCTTCAATCTATTTACAAAAGGGGAAGGCGGACTTCCTGTTTGAAACCTTCCTGTTTCGGTACCAAATTAAGACGTTTGTAAATCCAATTTTCCGTTCTACTCACGGGTAGTTGTTTGAAGTCAAATTGTCCACAGGAAAAAGTCAGCACTCTCCGGCAACAGCAATGCGGCTTCACTCCGTGAAAAAAGCAATCAATTCGAAGCACCGCGCCACTCACCCCACGTCGCTCCGGATCCCTGAAACCGGGTTTCCCCGTGAGCAGGGGAGGCGCAAAGGGTGCCAGCCGAATCCCACGTTCACAAGCTTCTCCCGCCTGTGATTTTAGTGGGTCTCCGCCTTCGCCGTGGCGATCAGACCCTGATTTCCACGGAGCAAATTCCTCCCGATCAGAGGAACTCCGCCATTGTGGGAGGCGCCAACCTGATTGGAGGAAAGCAATCATTTAAAAAAGTATACATATTGTCGTCATCGTCATCGTTGTCTTCTTCTTCTTCTTTGGCAATCCCTCACAGCCGAGTAAGTTTGTCTTCCATAAAGCCACTCCCGAGCTAATGAGGAGGTGGGGTTGTGGGTTCACGCCCCCAACTACAATCTCGCGGGGCTGGCGTAAGCCCCGCGGGACCCAGGGATTCCCCATGCTCATCAATATTCATCACCCTCAGCGCATGTTTCTCCCTTGTGTCCTGAGTTCGAGTGTCTTCAAAGCCCATTCCACCTTTGGAGCACTCGCAGGCCAGTGTTTCCCAATTGTTGGTGTTTATACTACATTTTTAAAGATTTGTCTTGAGAGAGTCTTTAAACCTCTTTTGTTGACCACCAGCATTACGCTTTCCATTCTTAAGTTTGGAATAGAGTAGCTGCTTTGGAGGACGATCATCAGGCATCCGCACAACATGACCAGTCCAACGAAGTTGATGTTGAAGAATCATTGCTTCGATACTGGTGATCTTTGCTTCTTCCAGTACACTGATATTAGTTCGCCTGTCTTCCCAAGTGATGTGTAAAATTTTTCAGAGACACCGTTGATGGAACCTTTTGAGGAATTGGAGATGGTCTTTATAAGTGGTCCATGTTTCACAAGCATACAGTAAGCTACCAACTTTGCTGTACATATTGTAGAGTTGGAAGGGAACCTATTGGTCATCTAGTCTATCTCCTTGCAATGGAGGAATTTCAACTAAAGCATCCATGACAGCTGGCCAACCATCCTCTACCTGATAAAGCCCAATGAAGGGGAGTCAACCATCTCTCAGGGGAATTCGTTCCACTGTCAAACAGCTCTTACCATCAGAAAGTTCTTCCTGATGTTCAGATGGAATCTCCTTTGGTCCTTCCCTCAGGAGCAGGAGGAAGCAAGCTTGCTCCATCTTCCCTGTGACAACCCTTTAGATATTTGAAAATGCCTAACATATCTGTTCTCGGTCCCATCCCCTTCAGCTACCAGAGTTTTCCACGTGTGGCAAATGTCAAAGTGGGACGAAAATGATGAATGAGTCACCCATCCTGTGTACCTGAAGCCTCCTCAGATCAAGACGTTGCAAATGGGATTCTGAAATTATTTCCATGAGCAAACGCTGACTGGACTCTGCCTCCAGCACCCTGAATGTCAAAGTGCCTCTTCAGACAGAAGAAGCCAATTTGTGATGCCTAATATGCCCCTTTCAAGGGGACCAGCCCCCAACATGCGGGGGGTTACGGACAAGCTGCCAAGTGCCACTCCAAAGAAACTCAGAAATAAAGCAAAGGGGAAATAACTCTAATAAGGACCCCATTTCTGAATACGCTGCCATAATGTCAATGAGAGGCAGCCTGCCTTCTCTAGTTCCATGAGATTCAGGAACTTCTTCCCACAGCCCCTTCAGAAGGATGGCATGTGAGCTGTCGTCTGATGCACGATGAGAACTGAAGCGCTGCTGAAATGCCCCATCGCTGCACATGGAACACAGTACCGGACACCCTCTGGGTGAAAACAAAATAAAAAAATTCCTTCCAGTAGCACCTTAGAGACCAACTAAGTTGGTTCTTGGTATGAGCTTTCGTGTGCATGCACACTTCTTCAGATACACTGAAACAGAAGTCACCAGACCCTTCTAAGAACTAACTTAGTTGGTCTTTAAGGTGCTACTGGAAGGAATTTTTTTATTTTGTTTTAAGTATGGCAGACCAACACGGCTACCTATCTGTAACTGGACCTCTGGGTGAACTCAGTGTTTTTCAAACTTTTGGGAGGCCCTGCCCCCTTGGCTACATAAATGCATCCCAAATGCCCCCTACCCCATGAAAAGCACTATTCAGACAAACTGAAATTGCAGAGTTTTGAGAAATTAAAAAACAAAGTGCGAGATTGGCTTCATTATTATCAGATAATGGAGGTATATAAATTGGATAAGAAAATTGGATTCCAGGTGGAAAAATCAAAATTAGAAACAGAATTGTTAGAACCTAAAACTAAGATTTTGTCAAGGATGTATAACTTGCTGTTGAAATGGAACACTCAGGATGAAAAGGTGGTCTGTTATGATTAAATGGGCACAAGATGTTGGACATAACATTATGTTTGCTGACTGGGAACAGTTATGGACCACCGATATGAAATTTACGGCATGTAAATTTCATAAGAGAGAATATTATGAAAATGATGTACAGGTGGTACATGACCCCAGTCAAGCTCGCAAAAATTTATCACTTGCCCGATAATAAATGTTGGAAATGTAAAGAGACTGAAGGTACATTCTTTCACCTTTGGTGGACGTGCCCAAGGATTAAGGCTTTCTGGGAAATGATCTATAATGAAATGAAAAAGGTATTTAAATATACCTTTCTGAAGAAACCAGAGGCCTTCCTCCTGGGCATGGTTGACCAATTGGTGTCAAAGAAAGATAGAACTTTTTTTATGTATGCTACAACAGCAGCAAGAATACTCATTGCAAAATATTGGAAGACACAAGATTTACCCACCCTGGAAGAATGGCAGATGAAGATGATGGACTATATGGGACTGGCAGAAATGACCGGCAGAATCCGAGACCAGGGAAAAGAGTTGGCGGAAGAAGACTGAAAGAAATTTAAAGACTAT
The DNA here is from genome assembly GCF_951804945.1 of Podarcis cretensis. Classification (NCBI taxonomy): domain Eukaryota; kingdom Metazoa; phylum Chordata; class Lepidosauria; order Squamata; family Lacertidae; genus Podarcis; species Podarcis cretensis. The sequence goes on along the minus strand of NC_137178.1, from coordinate 1,413,005 downwards.
TTACAGAAATACTGTAAAATTAATGAATGTTAGAGTGATGTTGGATAGAAATTAAGTGGTTTCCAGCTGTAATGCTTAAGAGATATGAAAAAAAAAGGTTTAGAAATAAGTAAAAACTAATGGTGAGGATTTGCTGAACTAACAATTTGAATTGGAATACAAGAAAGGGAGGTATGAGGTTGTCGGGAAAATAAGTTAAAAGAAAATAAGTAATGGAAATTCTATTTGTTTTTAATTATTTTTGTATTTTTGTATTTTTGTTGTTTTTTTCTTTTTTCTTTTTTACTTTATATTGTATTATTTTCTGAAAACCTTAATAAATATTCTATAAAAAAAGCACTATTCAGAAGAGCAGCTTGCACGACCCACTGAGGAAGATAATAACATGATAACATTCGGAACAGTAACAATTAAAATCAGATTTATTCAAAATCCAATTAAGGGCTCGTCAATACATAGCTTTCGCTCTGTGCTTTCTAGGAACAGGTTCAGTCTGGGTTCAAGTGCTGCTTTTTTTAATTATTATTTGCCTCTGCCACTTTCCCCATGAAAATCCACTCTCTACCACTAAATTGGAGCAATCAGCAATTCAGGTTTTCCACAGGCTACTGTTTGCTCCGATTCAGTGGTAAAGAGCGGGTTTTCTTGGGGAAAGTAGCAAGGCAAGAAAAAACAGCGCTTGGACACAGACCTGGGAAGCTTGGACCTGTTCCTAGAAAAGCAGCCCAAGGATAAGTGTGGGTGACCCTGAGCCTGCCCAGTTGACTTCATTCAAAATGATGGAGGGGGTGGAGTGGCTCCCCTATGAAGAAAGGGGGAAATATTTCAGACTTTTCAGTTTAGAGAAAAGATGAGCAACAAGCGACAGGATAGAAGTTTTATACAATTATGCATGGAGAAAGTGGAGAGAGAAAAGGTTTTCTCCCTCTCTCCTCAGCCAAACTTACATCACAAGGTTGTTAAAAAGAAAAAACGTGCGGGGGAAGGGATCATGTGCAAGAAAGACCTTCTACAGATAAATTGAATGAAATAAAATGTTTGCAGGGAAATGGCAGGTACTAGTAGTAGTAACAGAAAATGTGAGAATGATCAGGAACATTTTGTTTTTGTTTAGTCGTTCAGTCGTGTCTGCCTCTTTGTGACCCCCTGGACCAGAGCACGCCAGGCACTCCTGTCTTCCACTGCCTCCCGCAGTTTGGTCAAACTCATGTTCGTAGCTTTGAGAACACTGTCCCACCATCTCGTCCTCTGTCCTCCCCTTCTCCTTGTGCCCTCCATCTTTCCCAACATCAGGGTCTTTTCCAGGGTCTTTTCTCTTCTCATGAGGTGGCCAAAGTCTTGGAGCCTCAGCTTCAGGATCTGTCCTTCCAGTGAGCCCTCAGGGCTGATTTCCTTCAGAATGGAGAGGTTGGACCTTCTTGCAGTCCATGGGACTCTCAAGAGTCTCCTCCAGCACCAGAATTCAAAAGCATCCATTCTTCGGCAATCAGCCTTCTTGATGGTCCAGCTCTCACTTCCATGATCAGGAACATAACAGAGATTAAATCCTATTGAACACAGTCAGACTTACTTCTGAGTAAAACTGCTTAGGATTGCAGTGTAAGGCTGCACAGTCTTTACCCAGGTGCCTGGGAGTAAGCTCCATTGAACATAGTGGGACTTACTTCTGAGTAGACAGTGTAAGGCTCCACTTACGATAAAGAAACACATACTCCACGTATTTCCTAGAAAATGAGTGGCTGCTGAAGCCTTGCAATTAAAGAATTTAAATTGGTGACGTTTTCCTTCAGAATTATAGGAAGGCCTTCCAATGCCAGCGTCACTGTTTCCTGCATTTGGTGCAGGAATTTTATGGAATGGGACACCATTTTTGCACCACCACCACCCCCCTTTTAATTCTTCTCTGAATCATGGAGGGGAGGGAAAAGGAAAAGTGGGACATTCCAGGATCAAATCAGAAACCAGGGCGGCTGCTGTCATCCTTGGACTTACCCTGGAATATAGGGACATTTGGAGGGTATGCAAATGAAGAAACCCAAACTCTGCCTCGTAGCCAGCTTGAAAAAATGCCCTCCCAGCTCCCTTGACGAAACAACCGCATGGACATGTTTTCCAAAGGCACAGCTGTTTTGAAATCCAGCTTTCTATGGCGGAGGATCTTCCCATTTCTGTGGCAGGGAGGAGGGATTTGGGGTTAAGTCTCCCACTTTGCCATGTTCCCAGCTAGAATTAGAAAGCTGTTCTTTCTTAAAGAAGAAAAAGAAGAAGAGTTTGGATTTGATATCCAGATTTGAGAGCCAGTGTGGTGTAGTGGTTACTTTTTTCCACTTGCTCCATCCCTGTCCCTGTTCCTTTACTGCAGTAGCCTAAATCCCAAAGACTTCTGCCTGGCAGACGTTAGAAGGAAATTGACAATTTGTGGAAAAATAGTGGCGTTTTGGTGGGAACCTAGCAAGATTTTTTTTTTTTTTTAAGATTCCCATATTTGATTGTGTTTTTTCATCAAATGCTATTTTTACAATTGTACGCAAACAGATGAAGAATTACTAAAAGCAGTGATTCCCACCTATCGGAAAGAATCTTCTCCAACTTCCTCTTCAAAGCATTGTGGGGTTTTCCTTTCTACTTCTCTGCCTGCAACAGGGCATCGTCCAAGGCAGGGGGGCTGCCCTGACCCCCTCCTTGTGGTCTTTCCCCCAGCAGGTGAAAACCTTCTTACTCCAGCAAGCCTTTAGGAACTGACTGTTTTTAAGGAAAGGACTGGTGCTGTAATTTTTTAATTGTTGTTGCTATTTGTAATACATTTGAATTTTTGTATTGTTTTAATCTTATTAGTGTTTAATTATAGAATCATAGAATTTTAGAGTTGGGGGAGACTCCAAGGGTCTGCTAGTCCACTTTTCTATGTTTTTAGTTTTTAGTCTTTTCTATGCTTTTAGTTTTTCCTATTTTATCCGTGTGGGGTTTATATATATATATATATATATATATATATAGTGTCCCAAACTTGATGTTTTGTTCCATATGTAATTGTTACTGAATCTTTGGCTCAATTTGGTGCTGGGCTTGACAAGCAAACCCATTTCCAAAACACATGGGAGTAGATCTTTGGTTCTTCTCAATCCAGTTCTGAAATTGAGACCCCACCACAACCCTGGAAAGGGAAACATTTTTCTTCCTATCTCCAAACACTAGAACTTGTGAACATCCAATGAAGCTGAAGATTTGAGCCCAAGAGCAACTCTCCCCTCCTGTGGTTTCCAGCAATTGGTATTCAGAAGCATTGCTGCCTTCAACTCTGATAGCCCCCTCCTCAATGAATCCCTCCAAATCTCTTTGAGCGTGATCTAGGTTGGTGGCCAGGTCGGTGGTTCGAATCCCCACAACAGAGTGAGTTCCCATTGCTCTGTCCCAGCTCCTGCCAACCTAGCAGTTTGAAAGCACACCAGTGCTAGTAGATAAATAGGTACCACTGTGGCAGGAAGCTAAATGGCATTTCCATGTGCTCTGGTTTCCATCACGGTGTCCCGTTGCACCAGAAGTAGTTTAGCCATCTTCTTCTCCTTTGGCAATCACTCGTAGTCAAGTAAGATTGTCTTCCATAAACACGGTTTTAACGAGTCCTTAAGTGACTGTGGAGGCCAATTCTGGACCCACACATCCTTCCACAGTGGGGACATTGGTTCCTGGGCGCCATACTGGCCACATGACCCAGAAAGCTGTCTGTGGACAAACGCCGGTTCCCTCAGCCTGAAAGCGAGATGAGATCCGCAACCGCATAGTCATCATCATCATCATTTTATTTGTATGCCTTTGACTGGACTTAATCATCCAAGGGTCCTTTACCTTTTACCTTTACCTAGGTATAATAGAGGGACATGGGTGGTGCTGTGGTCTAAACCACAGAGCCTAGGGCTTGCTGATCAGAAAGTCAGCGGTTCAAATCCCCGCGACGGGGTGAGCTTCCGTTGCTCGGTCCCTGCTCCTGCCAACCTAGCAGTTCGAAAGCATGTCAAAATGGCGGGAAGGTAAACAGTGTTTCCATGAGCTGCTCTGGTTCGCCACAAGTGGCTCAGTCCTGCTGGCCACATGACCCGGAAGCTGTACGTCGGTTCCATCGGCCAATAAAGCGAGATGAGCGCCGCAACCCCAGAGTCGTCTGTGACTTGACCTAATGGTTAGGGGTCCCTTTACCGTTACCTTTAGGTTGGTGGCCATCATTGCCTCCCAAGGGAGCAAATTCTATAGTTCAACTAAGCACTGAGTGAAGAAGTGCTTTTGTCTGTTCTGACTCTTCCAAAATTCAGGGGTTGTTGTGCTCTAGGCTGACGGCATTCTGTTCTGTTTTACTAGGACTCATTACTGGGGCTTTGCACCGATTAGGGTTCCTCCAGAAGTTTTGGCTGCACCGGGAAAAGGATTGCCGGAGTTGCAATGTCTTGAGCCCAGCAATATCTCTCTGCCATCCCGTGCCTGGAAAGAGCCACTGGTTTCTTGCGACCTGTGCAAAGCTACTACAGGGTGACCCTCTCGCTCAGTCATTCCTGCACCACGCCCGGGACTTCTGGCCAAAATGCCTCATGTGGAAGGCCCATGCACTAAGCTGTTCCCAGATCCAGGAGCCAGTGGGACATTTGCAATGGAAAAATGTGTTCTGGCATCTTCCCTCTCCCTTGGTCTCTTGGGTAGCCTTGATCTCAACCCAAGCAGACATGGAGGGTTCTACAAGGATTTTCCCATCGTCATGGAGCCAAGGGCTACATCATCCTTATGTTCTTCCTCTTCCTCCAGGGACACTGGAGGTTGCGCTCGCTTCCGGACACCTCAATACCATTTGGATGCCGTCAAACTGGAGAGGGTTCAAAGGACCAAAAAAGAAGAAGATGATTAAGTGGCTGGGAGGACGGAGTTATGAGAGGAAAAACAAGCGATGCAGAGCTTGGCAGCCTGAGGGGAGAGGGACATTGCTCTAGGATGCTCCAATGGATGCGTTCAAGAATAGCTCTCGCTAGGCCAAGTGGGGGAAATCTCAACAACGTGGGGATAAAAACCAAGCAACGATTCCAAAAGACATGGAAGAAGTCGTCACACATGCGTACCCCGCTTTACCAAATTACAATCTGGGCCCCTTAGGAATGCATCCTCTATGCTGTGATGGACCAAGCCATAAGAACCTAAGAAAAGTGCTGGATCAGGCCAATGGCCCATCTAGTCCAGCCTCCTGTTCTCACAGTGGCCATCCCGATGCCTGTGGAAAGGCAGCAAGCAGGATTCAAGCACAAGAGCCATCTCCTCTCCTATCGACTCCATCAACTCATATTCAGAACCATTGCTGCCTCCATCAATAGCCTTAATGGCCCTCTTCTCCCAGGAATTTCAACTAAAGCATCGCTGACAGAGGGCCATCCGACCTCTGCTGAAAAATCTCCAATGATGGCTTGGAAACAGGATGAAGATACTCTGCATTTAAGAGGGGAGACCCACTTCACCCCTTTGAACTTGACAATCCCATCCCATTCCAGAAGACTTGACGGAGGAGGCCTGCCAAGGTTATCTCCACAGTAGCGGTGGGAAGCGCAGAGGAGGTCAACAGAGTCTGGATTCTCTGCCAAGCTGAGCAAGCAGGAGGGGAGGCGGAATCCCCTCAGAGCTAATTTCAGAGCAGTCACATCATTCCTCCCTCTCCCTTTTCGGTCTCCATTTCAGCAGCTGGAATGGAAGGGCGCAGCTGGAGAAGCCCCCCTTTCGTCCCTGCGGTTTCCTGAGGAGGGGAGGCTCAGTGCTCCTTCAGCACCATCCCTATGGATGGGAAGCCAGGGTGGTTTGTTTTCTCAAAGCTCCCGCCTCTGTCGCAGCTCGTCCTCCGGGAGGGTGTCGTGTTTTGATGGTGTTAAAATAGAAGCATTCAGTAAGTCGTTCCGACCCTCTTAAGTGAATAATGACAGAGGCAGCCTGCCAGCCCTCGTGGGCTTCCTTGCCCGCTGAGGTTTGGAAGGGTCTTTTGAGGCAGAGGCCAAAGTGTTCTCCCTCATCCAGGCCCTTTGGTGACTTTGACTCATCATGGCGAGGGTGGATTCCGATGACCTGAGTTTCTTTCCCAACTGTTCCCCTGTCTGCTGCAAGTTGCTACCTAGCAGGATCCCCAGGCTGTCTGCTGCAGGCACCTGGCAGGCAGCAAAGAGGAATCAGGTGGATGTGGACCTTTCCTATCTGGAGACACCCTCTGCTCCGCCCCACTGGGAACTTCATGGTCTTGTTGTAGGGGAACCCTCCAGACACCATGTCCAAACAGGCTGAGGAACAGGAAGTGGGGCTGGGTGCTCTCCAAGACTGGGATCTCAGGAAGGCCAAGTCTGGATGGAAAGAAAAGTCCAGCCATCTTGCAGAGTGACATAAAGCCAAGTATTTTGTGGCCAGTGACTGAACATGCAGGATGGGGAGCAGGGACTGTACTTTCAGTGACCAGGATGCTTTCTTCTTTATTTCTGTTTATTTTAAACAATAATAAGTAAATGAATCAAGTGTTTCTCATTCCACAAATTTCATAAATGTTCCTTTGGGGGCAAAGCAGCCTAGGATTCCCAACAGCAGAATGACATGGGAAGTTCGACTGACTCCTTGTGATTTCTTTTTTTTTCCCCCCAAGTGAATTTTTATTGTTTTCCTAATATATTCTTTTCCAGCAAATTGTAATAGCACCATACATTCCCTTTGACTCTGCGGAGTCGCGACCCCCCTCCCTCCCCACAACTGGTATATTTATCCTCTTTCCATCACGCACATCATTCTCATATTAGTACTATTATACATTGGAGGTATTATGCCAATCCTGCTAGTGTCTTGACCTCTTTACAATTCTTCTTTAAATATTCAATAAATTTACTCCAATTATTTTGGTATCTTTGATCTCCCTGGTCACGGATCCTCCCTGACAGTTTGGCAAGTTCTGCATATTCTGTCAACTTCGCCTGCCACACCTGAATAGTTGGTATATCTTGTACTTTCCATCTTTGGGCCAGAAGGGTCCTCGCGGCAGCTGTAGCATACATGAACAAATTTTGATCTTCTATTTTAATTTCTGTTCCTATTAAGCCTAATAGACACGCTTCCGGTCTTTTGGGGAAAGTATATCTAAATATTTTTTTGAGTTCATTATAAATTGATTCCCAAAAAATTTTTACCTTAGCGCAGGTCCACCACATATAGAAATAGTCACCATCTGCCTTTTTACATTTCGACTCCTTGTGATTTCAGTGAAACTCACACAGGGGAAGGAAGGACAAATTGTCGGGCAAAAACTGCAGGCAAATTTGCTCGTTTGCGCCATTGGTTGAGAAGGTAAGGAGAGCCTGGCTGCAGGATCAGTCCTATAGACCCTCTTCTGCCACAGTGGCCAACCATATGCTCCAAGGGGGAGGCCACGAGGAGGACAGGAGGAGAGGAGCAGACTTCCGCTGTCGTTTTCCAGCAACTGGTATTAACAGCCTCTGATCAGAGCTAGTAGCCATTGACTGTCCTATCACAGAATCATAGAACTGAAGTTGGAAGGGACCCAAAGGGTCATCTAGCCCAACCCCCTGAAATGCATGAAGATCCTCCACAGACGTTTGCTTTTCTTTTCCACATGGGTCTACTGAATGCACCAGCACTCACTGAAAGCTTAAGCCACCATTTGACTTGAGCCAGGTCTTTCCAAAACCTCAATAACATGAAAGCATTCCCAGGACTTTGAAAGGTCCACTTGCCCTTTTACGGGTAGTGGTCAGCAAGAGCTGGTGAATAGATTGAGCTATCCATTCCGTAGCCAAAGCCCTGAGAGAGGAAGAATAAGGCCAGGGGAGAGGGAGAACAGTGCTAGCGTGGAACGTTCCTTCCCCTTCATTATCTGAGGAGCCCCAAGGGCAAGCCGAGTTTTGCATCGTGATTTGAACCCTGATGGCCAGAATGAGAAAAAATAATAATAATTACTTGTATTTCTGTTTATTGACATTATTACAGGACTGGGGTTACAGCCTGCTTATGAAAGCATATTGGAAGAACATGTTAAAGCCATTGCAGATTGGTATTAGTACAGGAGAATGCTGTGGACATTGTGTACCTTGATTTCAGTAAGGCTTTTGACAAAGTCCCCCTTTATATTCTCACGAGGAAGCTGGTAGAATGAGGGTTGAATTAGGTAACTGTTAGGTGGATTTGTAGCTGGTTGACTGACTGAACCCAAAAAGTACATCCAGCCCACTTTTTAGCAACTTCTCCACAAATAATGTTTCCAAGCACAATTCAAAGTGTTGGTGCTGTCTTTTAAAGCCCTAAACGGCCTCGGTCCAGTATACCTGAAGGAGCATCTCCACCCCCATCGTTCAGCCCAGACACTGAGCTCCGGCTCCGAGGGCCTTCTGGTGGTTCCCTCCCTGCGAGAAGTGAGGTTACAGGGAACCAGGCAGAGGGCCTTCTCGGTAGTGGCACCCACCCTGTGGAACGCCCTCCCACCAGATGTCAAGCAACTATCTGACTTTTAGAAGACATCTGAAGGCAGCCCTGTTTAGCAAAGTTTTTAATGTTTGATGTTTTATCGTGCTTTTAATATTCTGTTGGGAGCTGCCCAGAGTGGCTGGGGAAACCCAGCCAGATGGGGGGAGGTAATAAATAATAAATAATAAATTAGTAGTAGTAGTAGCAGTAGTAGTAGCTTTTAATGTTTGATGTATCACAGTATTTTAATATTCTTTTGGAAGCCGCCCAGAGTGGCTGGGGAAGCCCAGCCAGATGGGCGGGGTATAAATAAATATTATTATTATTATTATTATTATTATTATTATTATTATTGTAGTAGTAGTAGCTGTAGTAGTAGTAGTCTACCCAGATGTTTAGAAAGTTACTGTGAGTTTTAATCGATTGTTCTTTTAACTTTTAGCCAGTTTTAAATTACTGTTGCTAATTTCCCTTCTTGTTTTATCTTTATTGCAAACCACTTGGGCAGCGCCGGGTTGACAATCAAGCTGCACGTAAGTTTTATGAAATAAAAAAAATTCACAGACATGCCATTAAAACAGAAAAAGTTATTTTTAAAGCAGCACGATTTCTACCAGGGGACAAGAAAAGACAGACTGTGGAAGAGCAGGTAGCCTCAGTGGAAAGAAGCAGGTTGGCCACCCAGTTGGTGACCCAACCAGTCTACCACGAGGGCAGGGATAATAAACAGGTCTGCGGTTGCAAAGCAGCTCCGTTTCCCAATGGGTGGGAAGGAGAGAGAGAGAGAGAGAGAGAGAGAGAGAGAGAGAGAGATTTGGTGACAACAAGCAAAGGCCTCCATGTGCCAAACCTCAGAGCCTCATTTGCAACAAGTGCCAGGCAGGAAGATCTGCATAGCAATTCATCAGCCTCCTCTCAAGCCAAGTCAAAATGCCTGTGCTAATGTCAACTTTTTTTGTATACCGGTAAGCAGTGCCAGATTTATGTATAAGCTAAACAAGCTATCGCTTAGGGTCCCACTCTCTTGGGGGCCCCCAAAAAAATGTAAAGGAAAAAAATATCTGGATGTACATTTCCAAAATATAAGATAAAAAACAAATAAAATAAAACCTACCTACAGCAACAGTGTTTTGTGTTCTGTCGGTGCCTGTGATGTAAGTCATGGACCCCGCCTGCTAGCTTGCTCCCTAAAATATCACCAGTTTGCTCCTTTCTATATATAGGGCGACTACATTTTGCATATGCAAATGGTTTTAGGTACCTATTAAAGGTAAAGGGACCCCTGACCATTAGGTCCAGTCATGTCCGACTTTATTGGCCAAGAGAGCCGGCTTTATTGGCCAAGGGAGCCGGCGTACAGCTTCCGGGTCATGTGGCCAGCATGACTAAGCCGCTTCTGGCGAACCAGAGCAGCGCACGGAAACGCCCTTTACCTTCCTGCCGGAGCGGTACCTATTTATCTACTTGCACTTTGACGTGCCTTCAAACTACTAGGTTGGCAGAAGCGGGGACTGAGCAACGCGAGCTCACCCCATCGTGGAGATTCGAACCACCAACCGATTGGCAAGTCCTAGGCTCTGTGGTTTAAGCCACAGAGCCACCCGTGTCCCTTAGGTACCTATTAGGTTCATAAATTACCATATAGCATATATTCAACACAAAAACCAGTGACAATTGGTTGTTGACAGCTGGACACATAAAGGGCCCCATTACCTTCAGTAGCTGAGGGCCTCATCAAACCTCAATCCGGCCCTGGGTATCAGCCCAGCCTACTGTTCTCACAGGGGCCAACCAGATGCCTGTGCGAAACCTGCAAACAGGATCCTAGCTGAAGAGCAACTCTCCCCTCTTGTGGTTTCCAGGAACTGGGATTCAGAAAACTTGCCACCTCCGACTGTGGAGTTGGGGCAGAGTCATCCTGGCCAGTAGCCATCGATATCCATCGCCTCCATGATTCTGTCTATTCCCCCTTTAAAGCCATCTAAGTTGGTGGACATCTCTGCCTCCTGAAGGAGCAAGTTACCATATTTTCTGCTCTATAAGACTCACTTTTTCCCTCCTAAAAAGTAAGGGGAAATGTGTGTGCGTTTTATGGAGCGAATGCAGGCTGCGCAGCTATCCCAGCAATCAAGAGGGATTGCTGCTTTCACTGCGCAGCGATCCCTCTTGCTGTTCTGGCTTCTGGGATTCAGAATATTGTTTTTCTTGTTTTCCTCCTCCAAAAACTGGGTGCGTCTTGTGGTCTGGTGCGTCTTATAGAGCGAAAAATATGGTAAATAGTTTAAATATGTGCTATGAAGGACTGTCTTTAGTTGTCATCTCCTCACTCCAATGATCCCTGGGAACTGTAGTTCTTTGCTGGAGAGGACAGCTGTAACTTGACCACCTACTGTGTAGCGGCTGGTATGCCTGCACATTTTATCCACTTCTGCCAAAATAGGGCAAAAAAATCCCCAAAACACCTGTAGACTTTTAAAAAAAAAATCCCCATAAGAATGACTGTCGGAAAACAGAGCTTAATTATTAGCAAAGCTGCTTTAGACCTAAAGCCCCTTCTTGAAGTGACAAATATACATACATACATACATAATTCTACTTGTATGTCACCTTTCCACAGTTCAAACCATGCTCAAGGTGACTTATGACATGAAAAGAAATGCGTAGCTAGAGCATAACAAAAGTGGTCATAAACAATAAATAAATGAAACATTAAAAAATGCACAACCAAACTGAACAATTTCAGCATAAATCGCAACCAGATCTGTAATAAAAATACAGAAAATGAACAGCAACACCACACAACAACAAAAAACCCAAACAACACCCCAGCTCACAAAGCAAAGGTTGTGGCCAGTGCATAACCCTATATATGACCATTATCATATATACCTGTGTAATTTTTAAAAAAGTGTTTAGCACTCACCAAAAGCCTATACAGTGGAGGCTCGGGTTGCGAAGGTGATCCGTGCAGGAAGCACGTCCGCAACCCGCAGCGTCCGCAACCCGCAGTGCCGCGTCTACGCACACGCGGGTTGTGATTCGGCGCTCAGCACATGCGCAAAGCACAATTTAGCGCTTCTGCACATGCACAAGCGCCAAAACCCGGAAGTAACCCGTTCCGGTACTTCCAGGTTTGGCGCCGTGCGCAACCCGAAGCGTCTGTAACCCGAGGTATGACTGTGATAGTTGGAGCTCGCCTTAATTCCAAGGAGCGAGTGTTCCACGTGGCTTCCGTTTAACAACTTTTTCTGTTTTGCAGTTTATATCATTTTAACTGCCCCAAGACAGGTAGCACAAAGTCTCCATCCCATTCCGTGTGTCAAGCCCACAGCAGGACATTAAAATGTGGGTGAAATTGGGGTGTGTGTTTTTTTCTTCTGGGTGGAATGTTGTCCCCCAGAACTCTCACCTTAGAGCCAGCCTCAACCTCTTTTGGTTGACCACAAACTTGACATGAGCCAACAGTGTGACGTGGCAGCTAAAAAAGCCAATGCAATTCTGGGCTGCATCAATAGGAGTATAGCATCTAGATCAAGGGAAGTAATAGTGCCACTGTATTCTGCTCTGGTCAGACGTCACCTGGAGTACTGTGTCCAGTTCTGGGCACCACAGTTCAAGAAGGACACTGACAAACTGGAACGTGTCCAGAGGAGGGCAACCAAAATGGTCAAAGGCCTGGAAACGATGCCTTATGAGGAACGGCTAAGGGAGCTGGGCATGTTTAGCCTGGAGAAGAGGAGGTTAAGGGGTGATATGATAGCCATGTTCAAATATATAAAAGGATGTCACATAGGGGAGGGAGAAAGGTTGTTTTCTGCTGCTCCAGAGAAGCGGACACGGAGCAATGGCTCCAAACTACAAGAAAGAAGATTCCACCTAAACATTAGGAAGAACTTCCTGACAGTAAGAGCTGTTTGACAGTGGAATTTGCTGCCAAGGAGTGTGGTGGAGTCTCCTTCTTTGGAGGTCTTTAAGCAGAGGCTTGACAACCATATGTCAGGAGTGCTCTGATGGTGTTTCCTGCTTGGCAGGGGGTTGGACTCGATGGCCCTTGTGGTCTCTTCCAACTCTATGATTCTATGAAAGGCAGTGACCACTGAACCTGACATCTGGTGGCACACACATGCTGCGCAGGGCTTTTGCTCTCCTCTCCCAGGCCTGCCCAGCCAGCCAACCGCAGAATGTTTTGCCGCCTCACTTGGAAGCCCCCAGAGTGTAAATAAACTGAAATGTGCAAAGTAACAAAGACCTCTGAGTCCCGGCCGAGTTCGTTCTTGAGGCTTGGGCTGGTTGAACTCTTCCTTCCTTTTCTGTCTGCTCCAGGAACCTCGGCAGACATCCCTGGGGCTCTGCACCCATTTGGTTCCACTGTCTGCACCGCAGAACTCATGGGTCTGCCACCCAGATGGCCTTTCCTCCCTGCAGACAAAACACTCAGCTGTGATGTGGACTCCCAGGACTCTGAGGCCAACCTTTGCTGCCTGCCTAGAAAGGGATGGAAATATTCCAAAGTTTGAAACCCCTGCAGAAACCAGAGGACTCCCCCTTCCTTCTCCTCCTTCAGCTCCTAACCCATCCCAGTTGTCCTTTCTAGGCTTTCCACCTCCATCAATGTTTCCTAAATGTTACTTCCAGTCAACTTGCCCAGCACCTATCCTTTCAAGATCAGTGGAAAACATTTGCAACTCAGCTCCACCCTCATGCAAGTGGCTTTGAACCTTCAAGAGAGCTAAGCTCTGTTGCAAATTGGTTCATTTTACTCCAACAAAGGTCCGTATAGCTATGGTTTTCCCAGGAGTGATGTATGGAAGTGAGAGCTGGACCATCAAGAAGGCTGATCGCCGAAGAACTGATGCTTTTGAATTCTGGTGCTAGAGGAGACTCTTCAGATTCCCATGGACTGCAAGAGCCAACCTCTCCATTCTGAAGGAAATCAGCCCTCACTGGAAGGACAGATCCTGAAGCTGAGGCTCCAAGACTTTGGACACCTCATGAGAAGAGAAGACTCCCTGGAAAAGACCCTGATGTTGGGAAAGATGGAGGGCCCAAGGAGAAGGGGACGACGGAGGACGAGATGGTAGGACAGTGTTCTTGAAGCTACAAACATGAGTCTGACCAAACTGCGGGAGGCAGTGGAAGACAGGAGTGCCTGGTATGCTCCGGTCCATGGGGTCACGAAGAGTCGGGCATGACTAAACGACTAAACAACAACAACTCCGGCTTGGTGAGTATCAAGCTTCTACTCTGAGGGAGGAAGAAGAAGAGGAGGAGGAGGTGGAGGAGGAGGAGTTTGAATTTGATATCCCGCTTTATCACTACCCTAAGGAGTCTCAAAGCAGCTAACATTCTCCTTTCCCTTCCTCCCCAACAACAAACACTCTTTGAGGTGAGTGGGGCTGAGAGACTTCAAAGAAATCTGACTAGCCCAAGGTCACCCAGCAGCTGCATGTGGAGGAGCGGAGAATCGAACCCGGTTCACCAGATTACAAGACCACCGCTCTTAACCATTATACCACACTGACTTCTCCCGGGTCAACATCTTTGAGAAAGAGCTCCTTGCAGATAATTCTGGGGAATATTCTCTGAGGGGATGTCTTTGTGCACCTGTAGTGTTCGTACAGACATAGAAAGACCTCAGTGGCTTGGGACCGAAGTATCTCCAAGAGTGTCTCCCCCAATATCAGCCATCTCAGTCCCTGTGCTGAGGCCTTGTTGACAGAGCCTTCTCAGGTTGACAGAGCCTTCTCAGTGGTGGTTCTCTGCTTGTGGAATTGCTCTCCCTAGCGAGGTGCACCATCTTGGCTGTGAGTCCTGGAAGACCTGCTCCTTGCCCTGCAGGCCTTATCCCACATGATCCTGGTGGGCAGGGCCCTGACTGACTCCAGCTACAAAAGCTGAGGCTGCTGAACAGACTCTTGGGCAGGGTTACTGTTTACTGGGGTTGGTTGGAGAGGTGTTTTTTTTGTTTTGTTTTTTTGCTGTTTTTCACTTTTTGTATCTTTATTTTTAGATCTTATGATTTATGTGGAAATTGTTCAATTTGCTTGTGTACTTTTATTTATTGCTTGTGATTACTATTGCAATTATCCAAATCACATTGCATTGTGCCTTGAGCATGGTTTTAATTAAGGGAAGGTGGCATGCATATAAAATTATGGTGATGATATACCTGCTTCCATCATCACATGCCCTCCAACGTTTCTCCAATGAAAATAGGGAATCCATTATTATTATTATTATTATTATTATTATTATTATTATTATTATAGATTTTACTTTCTTGGGCTCCATGCTCCATGATCACTGGAGATGGCAACAGCAGTCACAAAATTAAAAGACGCCTGCTTCTTGGGAGAAAAGCAATGACAAACCTAGACAGCATCTTAAAAAGCAGAGACATCACCTTGCCAACAAAGGTCCGTATAGTTAAAGCTGTGGTTTTCCCAGTAGTGATGTATGGAAGTGAGAGCTGGACCATAAAGAAGGCTGAACCCTGATTCGAACCCTGCTCTCCCAGATCCTAGTCCAACACTCTAACCATTATGCCACATGGGTCTCCACCTCCTCCTTCATGTGAGGTCCCTGACGCACCCGGCAGGTGAAACTTGCTTACAACACGAGGCACAGAGGTGGCGTAACAGAGGATGTACCTGTGCCCTGATGCAGCGGGGGGTTGGGGGTGGAGCACAACGTTCCAAGACTTCTGGGTTTTAGTCAATGGCAGAAACCAATTACTCAATGCGTGAGTGAGTGGGCGATGAGTGTAATTGGAGCGTAATTGTTCCCATTGAGCATAATTGGAGTTAGTCATTGGAAGATATTGCGTTCCTGCTCTGTGCCCAAAAATGCTGCTTCCGTACATCCCATGAATGTAGTTGTTTCCAGCAGAAAAGGTTAATAAGGACAATAAAGCTCCTGGATTTAGTTTTGGATGCACAAATATGCAACAGAAGATTGGCTTTGTTAAACCATAGTTGTAAAAGCAAGGCAAGGTCCCGCGGGCGACTTAAAAGCTAATGCATTTGTTATGGCGTGTGCTGGCCTGTGTTATAACCTACAAATATTTTGGGTTTTCCCAAAGAAAAGCAGGCCAAATAAATGGAAACATTTATGTGAAGAACTCAGGAGGCCCACATTCATCTACCCCATCAACTTATCACTTCTATATTATCCCTATATAATGCTGATATTTTGACATTTAGCACCTGCAAGTAAAGAACAAACTTACCGCTCTGATCCAGAGCTCGCTGTCTTCTCCAATGAGCACAGAAAGCATTTATAAGGCATTTGCAGGCACTTAATGGATAATAATGATAATAAATCACACCCAATATTGTATTGGTTTTTATGCAAGAATTCCTAGCAGCTAAGATAAAAAAAAAAGCACTTAAAACCCATAGGACTTGTGGAAAGCCATCCAGAAAAATAGAAGAATAGCAAATAACAAAAGCAGTCAGTGGAAAGCAGGGAGGGTTACTCCCCGTAACAGATGCAACCCACCCCCTGCAAATAACAACAACAACAACAACAACAGCAACAACAGCCCCTCAACCTCCTCAAAGGTGTGCCAAATCTTAGCTAGGTTAAGGGTGGAGTCAGGGAGGATTCTCTGGAGATAGCATTTCACAAATTTGGTACCACCACTGAAAATGCCCTTCCTTACTAGTTCCCTGCCATAATTAATTGAGACTCCTGCACTGCAGCGGGTTGGACTAGATGACCCTCAGGGTCCTTCCCAACTCTACAATTCTATGACCCTATGATCTTAAAGCTCTGGTTTTCCCAGTAGTGATGTATGGAAGTGAGAGCTGGACCATCAAGAAGGCTGACCGCCTAAGAATTGATGCTTTTGAATTCTGGTGCTTGAGAGTCCCATGGACTGCAAGAAGATCAAACCTCTCCATTCTGAAGGAAATCAGCCCTGAGTCCTCACTGGAAGGACAGATCCTGAAGCTGAGGCTCCAAGACTTTGGGCACATCGTGAGAAGAGAAGACTCCCTGGAAAAGACCCTGATGATGGGAAAGATGGAGGGCACAAGGAGAAGGGGAGGACAGAGGACGAGATGGTGGGACAGTGTTCTCAAAGCTACGAACATGAGTTTGACCAAACTGCGGGAGGCAGTGGAAGACAGGAGGGCCTCTCATGTTCTGGTCCAGGGGGTCATGGAGAGGTGGACATGACTGAACAACAACAACATGATTTTATATTTCAATGAGTTTTAGGTCAGGAAGATGGGGCACAGAGCAGGATCTTTGATGTTGAACATACAGGAAAAGGCGGCAGTCCAACAATATGGGATTAACCTGCTTCTGCATCCAGATGAAGCCTAAGTCAATCTAACTATGTATTTTCATTCCTGATGACCTTTCCCCCTTCTGTGGCCATGTTACTCTTTCCCAGCCTTCCTCAACCTGCTGCTGTCCAGATGATTGTGCCGAGAACAAAAGCCCCTGGACCTCTTTGTCTGCAATTTGGCAAGTTTCTTAGCATGGGGCTTCTCCACAGTGCCTGCAATTTCCAGGTAAATTGCCTACAAAACACATGGGGGGATTAAGTTAACCCCCACCTTTTTTTTTTACCCGCCCTAAAACTATAATCGTCGCCCTTGTCAGACGCTAGCCTTCTGAAATTTGGCAGGATCCATTCTCTCAGATTCATGCCACTCCCCCTGCCCCCCCCCCAAAGTTACAGACGTCCCTTTTCTTCTCTTTTTAAGCAAAATTTAAAGGTACCCAGCGCACAAGTTCCTGGACCTATTTGCTTGAAATTTGGCAGGCTTTATCCACTCTGAAGGGCTGGTGTGCCTGCAAATTTCATCCACTTCTGTCAAAGGGGACAACCGGGTGGAGCTGAGGGGTATTTTCCAATAAGGGGTAGTAGAGTTTGCATGTGCAGGGATGGGTAGCCAAGGGCTGATTGCTCCCATTGCTTTGGATAGAACAACTGCAGCCACATGCCTAGGAATTAGACCTGATTTTGCTGATGTCACGGTCCGGTTCATGGGTGATCGAAGTCCCAGCTGGGGACGTTGGGACTGGGGGCAAGATGGCGGGGTGGGAGCAGGAACGGGAGTCCAGAAGCCAGGAGTCAAAGTCAAGAGTCCGAGGGTCAGAGACCCAGGAGTCAAGAAGTCAAGGGTCTAGGATCAAGAAGCAAGGAGTCAAATGCAGCAAGGCAGGGGATGTGTTGCTGTGGCAAAGAGCCGAAGGGAAAATGCTGACCTTATATCTCTTCTCGGCTCTTGCCACCGGGTGCTGTGAGTTACCAATTGGCCTCACCTGTGCAGCTGCACCTTGCCTCTGCAGAACAAACTCAGGAAGGCCCCAGTCCAGGTCACAGGGCCTGGCTCCTGCACACACACCTGACACCTGACTTCTTGATACTGAACATTCAGTGTATCTCTGCAGAGGTTGCATTGGCCCCTTCTGGAACCAGGATGATGTGGGGACAGTGGCAAAGAAGAAGAGTTTGGATTTGATATCCCGCCTTTCACTCCCTTTTTAAGGAGTCTCCAAGCGGCTCACATTCTCCTTTCCCTTCCTCCCCCACAACAAACACTCTGTGAGGTGAGTGGGGCTGAGAGACTTCAAAGAAGTGTGACTGGCCCAAGGTCACCCAGCAGCTGCATGTGGAGGAGCGGGGAAGCGAACCTGGTTCACCAGATTACAAGTCCACTGCTCCTAACCACTACACCACACTGGCTCTCTGCTGCATGCTCCGCTACCAGGGGCAGAAAGCAGGCGGGGGTGGGGCTGGTGCACATCCTGGGGGCATGGTACACTGTCTGCAAGGGCATGGCACGTGTTCTGGGGGTGGGACGCGCCAACTGTGGGGGCGTGGTGTGCGGCGCGTGTCGGGGGGCGCCACAATGGCACCCTACCAGAATAGTGGTGCCGGGGGTGGTCCGCTCCCTCCGTGCCCCCGTTCCTCCGCCAGTGTGTGGGTTGGGAAGGTGGCTTAATTAGTAAAGTGCAATGTCCACATCCCAGGTTGGTTACATGAAATTTCAGCATGAGTGCAGCCAGCAATGCAGGCTAAAAACCCTCTCTCCTGGAGTGCTCCTTTTAAAATCTGATTTAATAGAATCATCCAGTCGGAAGGGACCCTGAGGGTCATCTAGTCCAACCCCCTGAAAGGCAGGAATATGCATCTGTCCCATATGGAGATTGAACTTGTAGCCTTGGCAGTATCCGCACCAGGTTCTAACCAACTGATTTGATTTGATTTATTGTATTTCATTCAAACAAATCCCAGAGCAGCTTACAAACAATAAATAACTGTAACACGATAAATTGTAAGAGAGCATCACAAACACAGCATGTAGAAAAATTAGCAAAGCGTCAATAAAGGAATTACAGTCTGCAAAACACTATGAACAAAACAGCAGCTAAAAAGCAAGCCAAATATCACCATTACAGTGAAAGTCATATTATATTGTTGAAAAATCAATAATTTACAATCCATTAATAATTATTATAATAATAATTTGTAATCCGTAAAACAGCACCAACAGCATTAACAGAAAAGCAACTTTTAAAAAATGAGCTAAGCATTGCAATGTTCAGCCACACAGCTGGTATGAGGCATTCTGGCATAGTATTAGAGACCGCAAACACCAGCTCACTTGAGGGCATAAATCAGTGGTGCAGATTAGAAGGGATGTGTGTTTTTGGACACTGTGAACAGAAGGCTGGCTCTTGGACCTCACTTTGCAAAACTCAAGCCACTCTGCAAAGCCACAATGAGCCCAAATGCCTGTAAAAATTACCTGTTGCCCCTGAAGAGGAGGCAGTGTGCATTAATCTCAAGAGCAGCATCGCTCTCCCCCAAATCCTCAGAAATGAAAGGGACCTCGCAGTGACTTCATCGTGTAAGCAGCACAGTGGGAAAATGGCAGTCTTTGTCTACACCTAAATATCCAAAAGACGGCAGCCGGTTTTGGTTCAAAGCCGCTTGTCATAAGTGGGTGTAATCATGCGCGTTGGTGAGCTGCAAATTAAATCCAGAGCACCGAAACAGCAAACTTGCTCCCTCATCCAGCACAGTTTCATTTCAGGGATCTCTCCAGAGGCTGGGTTTTACCTCCATCAAGGCTTTTCTCTTTTTTCCGGGTGGGGAGGTGCATTAAAGACAGAAACGTTCCAGGAGTTCAGCAAAAGTTAAAACAAACCTGCGTAATGTGAAACTCGGGGCTGGAGCAGAGTGGAAAGTCTGCTTCCCCGCCTGCCCGCCTGCCCGCCTGCCCTGCCCCCACCAGATGGAAGCAAGCCCCCACCCTAAGACCATCCTGTAAAGCAGCAAGCTTCTGTTGGAGCGCGGCTGGCTACACCAGCCCTCTCCAGGGGCCTGCTATGGCTTTCCAATAAAGCTGTAAATTAGAGACAAAATAAATAAAATTCAGGGCGAGGAGGATGAAAATGGCGGGGGTGGGGAGCAGAGGCCAGAAGGAAGTGACCTTCCCTTTGGTTAAGTAGGTGTGAGGTGGGTCTTAGCAAGGAGCTGCAGGAGAGGCCCCTGGATTTGGGGAGCTCCTGGGGGCAGGAGGAAGCCCATCTCAAAGCGCTGGCCTCGGCTGCAGCTACAAGGCGCCCCTTCGACATCAGCCCTGGCAAATCATATCCAAGGAAGGCAGTCCTTTGCTCCAAGAAAGAGGAGCGAGCCTTCGAGGCAAAGGAGACCTGTTTCTGCTGAAGGGGCAGGCCTGCAGGGCCAGGGCTTGCTCAGATTTCCCACTTCATTCATGCCTTCCAAGTTTTCTTTGACTTTGGGAAGGTTTGCAGTGAGAAGCAGAGTTCCCAAAGCAGAGCCTTCAGAAGCCATCGATGGAGAGTTGGAGATGCGCATCACAAGCAAGCCATTGGCCAACTGTATTATTTCTGATGCTGTGGGCAGAATAAGCCCTCTCTTCTTGAGAACCATCCTCTTCCGCACAGCTTTCCCTCTCCCAAAAAACGCAAGCAGAGGACTATACGTGGCTATTAGCCATGATGGCTCAGCTCTGCCTCTCCGGTCAGGGACAGCAATGCTTCCCAATGCCACTTGGTGGAAATTCAGGGCCGGTCAGTCCATGAGAGAGGCTGACACAGCTGCCTCAGGCGACAGAACCCCATGAGGTGGTGCCCCACCTACACTGATGCCTCCATCGCTGGTGGAGAAGCAGCAGTGGCTTCTGGCAAGATCTCGTCAAAATCTCGTGCAATCTCGTGCGCTCCATGAGAGCTTGAGAAATGTTGGCACTATCTTGCCAAACCCCACTATCCCCACTAGAAAGGACTTCCCTACTTGCAGAAGAGGGATGTGTGCGGTTTTTGAAGGTGGAGCTCTGCTTGAAGTTCCGTAGTGTTACCAGGTTTAGACTTCACTTAAGCCTTTGTCAGAAGTTAGGGCTGGTGAATCGGCCAAATCCAGCTCTCCCACTTTAGCATATTCATTTGCAATTATTCTTTCTGAGTCATGAAAATTCATATTTTCCTAATGCACACATTGCTGTATGCAATGTTGCCTTAGGTACACGTTTTGAGGAAGGAAATTTTCCCTGTTACATTATGCATTTTTATGTAATATTTTCACTAACATGCTAAGTGTTTGCATATTTGCACACATTGCTTGGCTGCAGAACGGCACTGCAAAATTCAGAGATGTGTGAATTTTGAAGGATGAGTTATGTTTCAGTTCACATGTTGTTTGGGGAAATGTGGATGAGGTAGGTTCTCTTTCAAATGCAAACTGAATTGAGTTTCTCCAAGGGTTACCCAGCCTCACCTCCTTATTTCTCCCAGATGAGAACTGTTTCCCTCCGGCTCTCCTGGGAACTCCCCATCTTCCCATCTCCCTCTTTCCAGTGCTTGTTCTCTCTCCAGTTTCCTCCCTCCCTCTTGCACCCCTCATTCTCTCCTGTCGCCAGGCTGGCTTTCTGCTTTCCCAACAGAAGCAGGATAGCTCCCTTTGCTATAGAACTGGCTGCCCCATGTCTCCAGTATGATGTCTTAGGACAGCTGTAGCCTATCTGAAGAACGATCCACACAAACAGATGTTACGGGCATGTACTCCTGGTCTTTAGAAGCTCCATCAAGGAGCTTGGGGTGCATGGGGGCGGCCTCAGTTGCACTGTCTGTAACAGGGCTTTTCTGTGCATGGAAGACGAGAAGCAGGGTGGGAAGATTAAATCTCTCTCCCCCTACCATCTCCCACAAAACCAGATGATTTGGGACTCCTTTTGGGACCCAGAACTGGCTTCTGGGTGGAGCCTTTCAGTCCAGAGAAATGTACATATCGGCAACCAATTCAGCAGTGCTGAAGACAGACAGTTTGGGGATATGCCTTTGGGTTTTCATGGGTCGTTATGGACAAGCCTCTGAAGAGACTGTATATGACCCAAAGGTGGTCATCCTTGAACATGGAAACTTCAAAAGGGGAGTGGCTGTGTGGTTAAATTACAAAGGCATCACTTGTGAATTGAACCAGTGCAATGGATTTTCATCCCACCCGTGTGTGTGTGTGTGTGTGTGTGTGTGTATGAATATCTACTTGATTTCAGCAAGGCATTTGACAAGGTGCCCCATGATATTCTTGTAAAGAAGCTGGTAAAATGTGGACTTGACTATGCTACCACTCAGTGGATTTGTAACTGGCTGACTGACCGAACCCAAAGGGTGCTCATCAATGGTTCCTCTTCATCCTGGAGAAGAGTGACTAGTGGGGTGCCACAGGGATCTGTCTTGGGCCTGGTCTTATTCAACATCTTTATCAACGACTTGGATGATGGACTCAAGAGTATCCTGATCAAATTTGCAGATGACACCAAACTGGGAGGGGTGGCTAACACCCCAGAGGACAGGATCACACTTCAAAACGACCTTGACAGATTAGAGAACTGGGCCAAAACAAACAAGCTGAATTTTAACAGGGAGAAATGTAAAGTATTGCACTTGGGCAAAAAAAATGAGAGGCACAAATACAAGATGGGTGACACCTGGCTTGAGAGCAGTACATGAGCCAACAGTGTGACGCGACAGCTAAAAAAGCCAATGCAATTCTGGGCTGCATCAATAGGAGTATAGCATCTAGATCAAGGGAAGTAATAGTGCCACTGTATTCTGCTCTGGTCAGACCTCACCTGGAGTACTGTGTCCAGTTCTGGGCACCACAGTTCAAGAAGGACACTGACAAACTGGAACGTGTCCAGAGGAGGGCAACCAAAATGGTCCAAGGCCTTATGAGGAACGGCTAAGGGAGCTGGGCATGTTTAGCCTGGAGAAGAGGAGGTTAAGGGGTGATATGATAGCCATGTTCAAATATATAAAAGGATGTCACATAGAGGAGGGAGAAAGGTTGTTTTCTGCTGCTCCAGAGAAGCGGACACGGAGCAATGGATCCAAACTACAAGAAAGAAGATTCCACCTAAACATTAGGAAGAACTTCCTGACAGTAAGAGCTGTTTGACAGTGGAATTTGCTGCCAAGGAGTGTGGTGGAGTCTCCTTCTTTGGAGGTCTTTAAGCAGAGGCTTGACAACCATATGTCAGGAGTGCTCTGAGGGTGTTTCCTGCTTGGCAGGGGGTTGGACTCGATGGCCCTTGTGGTCTCTTCCAACTCTATGATTCTATGATTCTACTGCTAATAAGGTAATTATCACTGTCTGGACTTGTCTGCATTTCATTACCTTCCAACATCACTGTTTACAGTTCCCATTCCCTACCTTCCATATATTTTTGCCACCTGGGAAAACACTTGATGCATCTGATGAGGTTGGACTGCAACCCACAGATACGTTTGTGAGTCTTTAAGGTGCCACAAGATGACACAAGTACACTTCCTACCCCTCTGGGGATTCATTTCTGCTGTTTGTTCTTGTATCAGCCCATTCACTTCAGTTTTTGTGGCTCTATTTAGCGGTATTGAATTTTACTGGCTTTTATTATGTATCAATGTGTGTTTTTTTTTAAAAAAAAAAAAAGTATAGCCAAATGTGGAAGCAGAGTAAAATCACCATGACTGGTAGCCACTGGCAGGCCTCTCCTCCTCCATAAATCGGTCTAATTGTCTTTTAAAGCCCTCCAAGTTACTACTCATCGTTGCTTCTTGTGGGTGGGAGTTCCACAGTTTAACTCTGCTCTCATAAAGGACTTTCCCTCATCTGACCTGAATCTTCCAGAATTCAGCTACATTGGGCACCCACGAGTTTCTAGCGTTGTGAGAGAGGAAGAACAACTGATTCAAGTTTGAAACAAAGGACAATAGTAAGGTCTGGAGATTCAACATTTTTTTATTATTATGGAAGTCTATAAAATAGCCACATTGATATTTTTTTTTCCCCTTATAAGATCACGAAATACACAACATCCATTTATTCAACACGTCACAGGGGCGGGTTTGCTGGGACGCCCCCAGCGAAATCGACGGGAGCCCCCACTCCAAGCAAAGCAGCAGGGCTCCCGGTTCTTTCAGCCGAGCGTTTGCAAGAGAAATGGAGATTCCAGGTAGACCAATCTCAATATTATATACACATGAAGAAACCACATGACACAAAGCACGTCTTCACACGGCACCGTGAAATACCCCTACCCAACAGGTGCTTATTTCTTTCAATGTTAAGAAACGACAGACACAATATGAGCAATGGCAAGGGGGGAGTATCTCCTGCACACCCCTTAGGGAAAGGGCACTCCAACCATTCAGGGCCATGAGGGTGGCA
Organism: Podarcis cretensis; assembly: GCF_951804945.1. Classification (NCBI taxonomy): domain Eukaryota; kingdom Metazoa; phylum Chordata; class Lepidosauria; order Squamata; family Lacertidae; genus Podarcis; species Podarcis cretensis. Next base: position 1,388,839 of record NC_137178.1, on the reverse strand, counting down.
CAGGAGAAGCCCACCCCCCCTGCAACTCCTTCCATATTGGGCCACATGCAAATAAAACCATATTAATTGCTTTCTTTTCCCTTGCAGACAAGTTTTTTCTTTGTTGTTGTTTTACAATAAAGAAGGAGGCAGAGCAAGGGTGAGATATTCCATACTTTACTAAATAACAAATATTTTCTTTCTTAAAAAAAAAAGAAACAGGCGAACTTTTTTTATATATACTAAATATCTATTTTGAATTATAACAAAAATAGTACTTATAATAATAATAACAATAACAATAATAAGTTTATAAACTCAGACCAAAAAACAAAAACAAAAACACCACGCCACCTTTGTGTATAAAATAATATAGCAAATTGGAACTGTGCCAGCAAATTAAAAAAAGACACACAAGACAAGACACGTATTCTGAGACTCAAAAGTGCTTCATCCTGCACACTGCAGTAACAATTTTAATATCTTTTCTTTTTTTAGTCAAGTTATATTAGTTAGGAATGGTAAATCAAACAGGAGCTATCCTTGCCTAGATACAACGCACATGTATGCATATATATATAAAGTTTATAAATGTATGCCTCTTATATTTCTCCCCTCCCCGCCCCCCCATTACTTGTCCATCTTCTGGTGGGCTGTTCAACTTGCAGTAAGCATGTATTTTCCTCTGCTTCCCATCAGCGCATGTATTTTCATGCTCCACTTTCCTCGCCATGCCTGGGTCGACCACTGCCCCATCGCTGGCCCGCGCACCATTTGAAGAATGCTGTCCCAGCACCCTCTGCAAAGGATTGTGGGATGCGCCCCTCAAAAGGGCAAGCGGCTTCACTGACTGCCCCCCCCCCAACAATGTTCCTGCTGCCAGCCCAGCAACCAACCTCACAAGTTGCCCATCCGACACAAACCTCAGGACTTTTATATATCTGTGGATAGCATAGATCTGCTGTGTTGCGGGAGGAAATAGGTTGGGAAATCTTAGGGAGGGGGAAAGGGAAGCCAGAGCTGATCTGGTTAACGGAAACAAAGGGCTAAGGTGGATTTATCTTTAGAATCATAGAACGGTAGAGTTGGAAGGGACCAGAAGGTCATCTGGTCCAACCCCCTGCAAGGCAGGAAGAAGAAGAAGAAGAAGAAGAAGAAGAAGAAGAAGAAGAAGAAGAAGAAGAAGAAGAAGAAGAAGAAGAAGAGGAGGAGTTTGGATTTGATATCCCGCCTTTCACTCCCTTTAAGGAGTCTCAAAGCGGCTAACATTCTCCTTTCCCTTCCTCCCCCACAACAAACACTCTGTGGGGTGAGTGGGGCTGAGAGACTTCAGAGAAGTGTGACTGGCCCAAGGTCACCCAGCAGCTGCATGTGGAGGAGCGGGGAAGCGAACCCGGTTCACCAGATTACAAGTATACTGCTTTCAACCACTACACCACACTGGAATCTCAGCTAAAGCAGGGTTTGCAATCCTACTCCGTGCATCTTAAGACTTATGCCTCGCCAGGAGTGAAAAAGAGGATGGAAGCAGAGCAGACCAGCCTTTTGCCCCCAAAATGCTTTGCCCCAAACTTCTGAAGGGCAGCGATGGCTCAAGTCAGGCCCTGAGCATGCAGTGGTTAATTTTGGGGTGGGGAAAGTGCCAGGGCTCAAGCCCGTCAAGGAAGTTATTTATTTGCCTATTTTTTCATTTATTTCTTACATTTATATACCACTTTTTCCTCCATGGAGCTGCAGGCAGTCTGCATGGCTTGCCCCCTCCCACCATTTTGTCCCCAAAACAACCCTCTGAGGTGTGTTAGTCCAACCCACTAGATGGCAGCTAATGATTTGGCATTTGAATTGGCTTTGATAAAAGAATAATATTCCTTGCTTGCTTGCTTCCTGCAATCCACAAGTCCCAGGGGCTTTGAGAGTTTCCCTGCAAACTGGGCATGGCCTGAACTCCCTTGACTGGCCACAGCTAACCAGGGAGGGCTGCTCAAAAGTATTTCAGCTGCACAGAAAGCGCCTCTGGAATTTACCCTGTTTCTCCATGGTTTGGAACTTTGCTTTCAGACATGACTGGTTCTGAACTCCCGCAACTGATGAGGAGGTTATGGGATCTGAGAGCCTGCAACACGTCAGAGCAACTACTTGGGTCAATAATAATATAATTATTTTTTCAAAAGCAACAACAGCAACCTGGTGGTAAACATGGCTAACAATGTGGGCAACCATTGTTCTGAATTCAAAGGATGGCCCCGGAAATGTGACTAATTGATTGGAAACCCATTTCCTTAAATAGAAATTTCCTTAAATAGATGGGGGGAACCAGGGATGGGGGCTTTCCCCATGGCAGGGTGTGTGAGAGTGTGTGGGTTCTCTCTCTTGCAAAGTAACGACAGTTTGGCTTAAGGGCGCAAGAGCACATTAAACACTCAACTGTGCCTAAGGGAAGTCTATGCAATGATCACCATGGCTTTGGGTTGGATGGTGGATGGCAGGATAGGACCAACAGAGAATTTCAACATGGGCGGCAGAGAATCAGCTCCAGAAAACCATATTTTGCTCCTGAACCCCATTCTCAACATTTGTCACTGACCCTTGTCTTCATAGTTAAGAGGTGGCCACAGGCTTTGAAATTTGGCTGGTGATCAGAGAGTTTTGGTCTCCCCAGACACAGAAAAGCTTCTTCTCAGGAGAGTCCACAGGTCAGTTCTTCAATATTACACTTCCACAGCAGTGATTTTAAAACAGGTGTCTTAAAATCAGCCAGAAGAACAGGCCAAGGGGTCTCAAATGCATGGACTCCAAAGTCCCCCCAAGCTCTGCTGAAGATGGGCTCCTAACTCATGCCTAAACCTCTGGATATTTTTTTAAAATCCATGTTCTTCCTCAGCCGTTTTTCTGACAACATCCCCACACGCGTCTTCAACACACAAGGAGCTGAGCATCAATGTGGTATTGAGGCCCTGCGAGCATGAATACTAATGGTATAGCAGTTCCAACACCAGACCCTGTTTAAGCTGACATCCTTGTACCTCCTGGAGCCATGGGATGCAGCAAAGCCACCGCTATGGCAACGCAAACAGGTATTCCTCCCACCAACACACAATACTGATTTTAGCCAGACCCCACAGAGGGGGTCCTCTTGGCCGCTCTCTCTAAAGAAAGCAAAAATAAAAAAGATATTCCCCAAATGCTGTCACAGGTCACTGACCAGTTTAACACTGATGCTTCAAAGGTCAGGATCTGCCAGAGGTCACTCGCTACCCCGACCCCGGTCAGGTAAGGCTTTTGACAGAAGGGCAGGACGCCCAGACCTCAGGGGGCCAGCAAAGAGCAGGGGGTCCGGAACCCCCAGAAGGAGCAGCAGACAGCAGCAGCAGGAGCAGCGAGTAACCTCTCCTTGCAACAGAAATGCTTCTGTTTCGGATTATATTTATATATTTATATATATTTATATATATGTGCATATATTAACATTTACGTACTGTTTATAGCCAAGACAATCCCCTTCTGCTTAGTGTTAAAACAAAACAAAACAAAACAAAACAGAATCCATCCAGGTGGTCTCTGCAACCTGTTCCCCGCCTGCCCACCCCTCGCGCTAAGGCGCCACCGTCGTTTTGGCATATTCGTCAGAGAAGGCTTTGTCCAACAGGTGTCAGGCGGCAGGTCTCCATCGTCCATGGCAAGCTGGGCTTTTCCCTTTCCATTCCTCCATTCTGGGGGCCCTCAATCTCCCCAACCAAGAGAAAGCAAACCGAGGGTCCGGTTTACACGGTGGCGCCCAGCATGGCTTCTGTCTCTGTCAAGATTTCGTTCTGGTTCGAGTCGAGTCCGAAAAACTTGACCTTGAGCCCGTCCACCGGGTGGACGACGGGCACCAGCGTGATGCGGGGGAAAGTTCTGGTGGCCAGCTCAAAGCGGCTGGTGCTGGCCAGCTCGATGGCCAGAGCCTTGAGGAACAGCTTGGCCAGGTGCTTGCCCAGACAGGTCCTTACGCCTCCGCCAAAAGGAAGGTAGTGGAACCTGCCGTCTTTGTCTTCCGTGCGGCCCTGGGCAAAGCGGTCGGGGTCAAACACGTCCACATCCTTGAAGACGGGAGCAGTGTCGTGAGTGTCCCGGATGCTGTACATGACGCTCCAGCCTTTGGGGATTTGGAAGCCCTATGGAGAAGGAGGAGGAGGAGGACAATTTAAATTCGGTTTGAATCTGTTTTCAGTTTACTGCAGAATGATAATAATAATAATAATAATAATAATAATAATAATAATACTTTATACCCCTCCCATCTGGCTGGGTTTCCCCAGCCTCTCTGGGCAGCTCCCAGCAGAATATTAAAAGCACAATAAAAAATCAAACATTAAAATCTTCCCTGAACAGGGCTGCCTTCAGATGTCTTCTAAAAGTCAGATAGTTGTTTATTTCCTTGACATCTGATAGGAGGGCGTTCCACGGGGTGGGTGCCACTACCAAGAAGGCCCTCTGCCTGGTTCTTTTGAATGATTTAGCATTTGTTCTTTTTTTTTTCCCAAGACATTTTTTTTAGTTTTGCAAAGAAAGGGTACAAATAAACTAAAAGTTTATAATAATAATAATTTATTATTTATACCCTGCCCATCTGGCAGGGCTTCCCCAGCCACTCTGGGCAGCTTCCAACGAAATATGAAAATACAATGATGAGATAAGAGACTTATTAACAGACAGGGCGGGATATATATATGAAATTGTTCATATATTTTCCCAGTAGTGATGTATGGAAGTGAGAGCTGGACCATAAAGAAGGCTGTTCACCGAAGAATTGATGTTTTTGAATTATGGTGCTGGAAGAGACTCTTGAGAGTCCCATGGACTGCAAGAAGATCAAACACTTCCATTCTGAAGGAAATCAGCCCTGAGTGCTCACTGGAAGGACAGATCCTAAAGCTGAGACTCCAAGACTTTGGCCACCTCATGAGAAGAGAAGACTCCCTGGAAAAGACCCTGATGTTGGGAAAGATGGAGGGCGCAAGGAGAAGGGGACGACAGAGGACGAGATGGTGGGACAGTGTTCTCAAAGCTACCAGCATGAGTTTGACCAAACTGCAGGAGGCAGTGGAAGACAGAAGTGCCTGGCGTGCTCTGGTCCAGGGGGTCACAAAGAGGCAGACATGACTAAACGACTAGACAACAACAACAACAACGAAATTATTCAGAAGCATCGCTGCCTCTGACGACAGAGGCAGAGCACAGCCGTCGTGGCTGGGAACCAGATCACTTTATAGGGATCCCTTTAAGCTGCTGTGCATTTGGTGAATTTCCATTTCGGTAGGCGTGTCGCCTAGGGAAACCTTTATGGAAAAGCAACAAGGGAAGCAAATCAATGCAGGCACCATGTGCAAGGCGTTCTGCTCTATACAGAACTGAACTCCACGCCACGTGCAGCAGATCTCCTGCCAGGCCCCTTCCTCACGCAGCGAGCCAGAGATGGGTTCTAAGGCAGGTCTCCATACTCACATCCAGCTCAAAGGTCTGCAGTACCGTCCGGTACCCTCCAGAGATGGGGGTGAAGAGCCGCAGGACCTCCTTGATGACGCAGTCCAGGTAGAGGAGGCTGCTGATGGTGTCCAGCTGGAGGGAGCCCTCGCAGAGGCACCCGTTGTGGAGGATGCCTTTGCTCCTCAGCTCCTCCCGGAGCTTTTCCAGCACCCTGGGGTGCTTCAGGAGCTGCATGATCAGGGAGGTGCTGGCGCTGGCCGTAGTGGCGTAGGCGGCAAAGATCAGCTCGAGGGTGCCGTCCTGAAAGGCAAAGAGAGACGTGTGTTATGGGTGAGAGAGAGAGAGCCAGCATGGTGTGGCCAGACCCATGGAGTCGTGGGTTCAAATCCCCATTCTGGCATTCTGGCGCTCCTTCATTGTAGGAATGCTTGGGCACCAGGGAAGCAGCATGCTTGCCCTCTGCGGGGCTGGAGGGATTTTCATTCCCCGTATCAAAGTTTGCCTTACCCCTTGGACCACTTTAGCCTGTGAAACTGGCACTCTTGAAGGCCCACATAAGACCCGACCCACATTTGGGAAGCACTCAGTCTTGCAGTGTGGCAGCACCTAAACCCTGGAACTCCCTGCCTATTGAGAACAAGCAGGCAATTCATGTACTCTTTCTGCTGCCTGCTTAGACAAGGCTCCCCAGACATGTAAAATGTGGGTGCACATTTTTAGTTGAACGATTCAATGAGTTGTTTTTACTGATTTTGTTCTCTTTGTAAACTGCTTTAAGGTGCCTTCCTTTCTTTCTTTCTTTCTTTCTTTCTTTCTTTCTTTCTTTCTTTCTTTCTTTCTTTTTACAGCCAAGCGGTGTATACATTTTTTTTTTTAATAAATGAATCCTTTTAACTTCCCTTAAAGTTCCAACAGATTTTACACATTTTGATTGATTGAGTGAGTGATTGACTGAATTTATTACTTGCCCTCCCTCCAAAGGAACCCGGAGCAGGAAACACATCAGAAACAAAACAATACGATAAAAACAGCCAGAAACAATCACCTAAATAAAAACAATTAAAAGCACTTGAGCCATTGTGGCTGATGCTGTTCAGGAGAGCAGCCATGAGACCACCAGCATCAAAAGCCCCTGAACTGAGCAGGGCTGAGATGAGCTCCACCCCACCCACCCACTCAGGGCCTGTGACCCCCAACCTCCCCAGCCCCCCTGGAGGTGAGAAGCAGCAATGGCAGCGACAGACACCAGGGCATATCAAGAGCTGAACTGATGTGCAAAGCCAGACAAGGCGCAGGGCTTCCTCTCCTAAAGAAACCATTTCCCACGGTGGTAGTATAGGAGAGGGAAGCCCAGCCTGCTGCCTCCAGGTTCTTCAGATGAGAGCATGGCTGGTGTTGACTGGAGGCTGTTGTGACTTAGCATCCAAATGACTTAGCATCCTAGAGGTCCCCAGTCTGGAGAGGGTTGGCCAAGTTGCCATGGGAAAGCAGAGGACCCTCGTACCTACGGGACCGCCTCTCCCGGTCTGCCCCATGGCGGACCTTAAGGTCCATAAATAGCAACACCCTAGAGGTCCCGGGCCCTAAGGAAGTCAGATTAGCCTCAACCAGAGCCAGGGCCTTTTCAACACTGGCCCCAACTTGGTGGAACGCTCTGTCTCATGAGACCAGGGCCCTGCGGGATCTGATTTCTTCCCGCAGGGCCTGTAAGACAGAATTGTTCCGCCTGGCCTTTGGCTTGGAATCAACTTGATCCCCTCCCCTCTTTCCTTTCTATTTCTGTGATGGAACTCCTATTTGGGGACTTCCCTGGCTTTTTTCTGGCCCTCGTAGGACTAGTCTGGATAGTTGGCCTTGGTGAAGATTTGACGTTTTCATCCCCAAAAAAGTTTTTGGTTTGAGTTCCTACTGAAATGAGGCTGCATTTTAATGTTGCATTTTAATCTTGTTTTTAAGTTGTATTTCAATCAATTGTTTTTATTTTTGGTGTTAGCCACCCTGAGCCCGGTCTTGGCTGGTGAGGGCGGGGTATAAATAAAATTTATTATTATTATTAGAGCAACATAGGCAGCTGCTCTATGCAGAGTCAGACCATTGCAACACATCTACCTCAATATTGTCTACACTGACCGGCAGAAGCTCTCCAGGGTTCAAGGCAAGGTTCTCTCCCAACCTACCTAGAGTTACTTTTGAGGACTGAACCTGAATGCAGAGTTGATGCTCTGCCGCTGAACTACAGCCCTTCCCCCCAGACCATGTTGTTTCATTGCAAGAGAGGTCGTGTTTATCCTGTGCTAGAACAAGAGCCAAGGGCTCCTTGCGGCCACCTCGGCTGCCTCTTCCCGGCCACCCAGTCTCGACCCACCTTCAGTTCCTGCATGGTGAGCTCCTTGCCGTGTTCCTTGCCGCTTTCGATCAGGAGGTCCAGGGCGTCGGAGTAGTCCTTGCCCTGCGTGTTCTGCAGCTTTTCCCGGATAGCTTTCTCCAAGCTCTTCTGCAACAGCTCTCGAGCACGGATTCCCTGGAGGAAAAAGGAAGAGGTTGGAATCCAGGAAGAGCTGCTGCCACAGAGCAAAGCCCACCTCCTGCACTCTTCTCACTCTCAACTCCAGCCTCTCCTGGAGCATCACAGAAGTATAGCAACCAGAGCCGTCTTTCCCATTGGTGTTAGTGGTTCGTTGCACCAGGGCGCCGGCCTCTCAGGGGCGCCCTAGTGAGTAGGGGAGCTGTGCGGCTTTGCCAGCAGCCTCCCCTTTCCCTGCATGCCCACCAGTTGCGCCCCACCAACCATATGGCTGGTGAGCATGGAGCTCCCTTCCCAAGCCTCCTGAGGAAGCGAAGGGCCCTCCCAAGCCTCTGCAACTGCTAGAGATGGCCCTGCTCCTGGTCGTTGTCCTCCTCCTGCTTCCTGGCGAAAGGTGGTGAGCAGCCTTCCCAGGCTGCTTTCTCGGGCCCCCCGACGCCAGGCAGCATGTCTGCCAGCACATTTTCCTGCTTGATCACCGCCGCCATGCCGTGGATCAGGGCGGTGGAGGAAGCAGAGGACATTTTCCACCACCACCTCTCTTGTTTTGGAGTTGCCAGGGAGGCGCCAGAGGGATCTTTGCACCACAGCCCCGGATATGCTTAAGACGGCCCTGATAGCAACCCCAAAATCATCTGCTCCAGCCCCCTGCAGTGCAGGAATCACAGCATCAGCAGGTGAAGCACTCACAACCTGCAGGGAGAGGGAGAGCAAACAGCCCAGCTGACCCTCCAAAATCAGAGCCATTTGGACATGCTCCAAGATGCTCTGAACACTACCTAATAGTGAGGTCAGTATATTCCCATGCTGTCTACTCTGCCTGGTGACAGCTCTCCGGGGCAGTGGCGTAGCGTGGGTTGTCAGCACCCGGGGCAAGGCAAGTAACTTGCACCCCCTAACCCATGGATTTGCACACCCTAACCCGTGGATTTGTGCCCCCTAACCCTAACCCCCAGATGTTGCGCCCAGTGCGGCCGGCCCCCCCTGCACCCCCCATGCTACGCCACTGCTCTGGGGTCTTGGGCACAGAGACAGCTCCCCTTCCCATCGCCTGCTTAACTGGTCACTTTCATCCCAAGGATCGAACCCAGTGCCTTCTGTAGGCCATGGTGTTCTTCTTCCAAGCCACTTCTCCTGACCAAGACATCTCTTACCTTCCGGTAGCCGCTAAAAGGCAGGTCCACAGGCAAGGAGAAGACGTTCTCCATGAACTGCTGGTAGACCTCAAAGAGCTGGCTGAGGTCTTCGTCTGGGATCCGGAAGCCCAGCAAGACCCGGATGGCCATGCGGAAGGTGAGCTGCTGGGCTTCGTAGTAGACATTGATGGGATCCGGGTTGCTGCTCCATGCCCTCAAGGTGTCCTGGATCACCAGCTGGATCTTGGGCAGGTAGCTCTCCAGGGCTTCATGGCTGAAGATTTTGGAGAAGACCTGAAATGGAAGGGACAGGTATATCAGGAAAACACCAGGGAAAACTTTCTCATAGTTCGACAGTGGAACAGACATTGTTCCTTGGCTGCCATTGGGCACAGGCAGGAATCACTGGCCCAGTTACACAGCTCTCCTACAAAGGAAGGTTGCAGGGTTTGAGCAAAGGCAAGTAGGAGGCAACGTTGGAGAAGTTCGCAAAATTATGCGCAGCATGGGAAATGTGGATAGAGAAAAAATGCTTTCTCCCTCTCTCCTAACTCTTGGACTCATGGATGGCCAATGAAGTTGACAGATTCAGGAGGGACAAAAGAAAGTCCTTCTTCACTCAGTGCCAAGTTAATCTATGGAACTCTCTCCCACAGGATGCCTTTGAAAAAGAATTAGAGAAATTCATGGAGGAGAGGTCTATGGATGGTCACTAGCCACAATGGCGATGTTCTGCCTTCACAGTTGGCAGCAGCAATAATGCTTCTGAATACCAGAGCCCTGGCACAGCGAAATGTCTTGGTCCAGCCTGGCCACCCCTGGCCGAGGGTTTCATTGGGAAGGAGTGGAGGGAATGGCATTGATCACTCAGATATCTGAACACCAAGAAAGGATGGATAAGATACTTCTTCACACAGCACAAACTATGGAACTTGCATGAAGACATCAGAAGAGCATCTGCTGGACCAGCTCAAGGCCCATGGAGCCCAGGATCCTGTTCTCAGAGCGGCCAAATAAATGCCAGTGGGAAACCAGGGAGCAGAACATGAGCCCAAGAGCAGGATTCTCTCCTCGCATGGATCCAGCAAATTATACTCAGAAGCCTTGCTGTGGAGGGCAGAGCACAGCCATCTTGTCTAGGAGCCATCAACAGACATCTCCTTCTAAAGATGGCTTCAAAGGAGGATTTGACAAGCTCATGGAGGCCATCAGTGGTTCCTAGGCATGATAGTTATGCTCTGTCTCCACAGCAATGCTTCTGAAGACCAGTCGCTGGAAGCCACAGGAGGCGAGTATGTTGTGTGTTCCTCATGTGCGTGGATACTGCTTGTGGGTTTCCGCTTCGGTCATCTGGTTGGCCTTTGTGAGAACAGGATCCTGGACTCAATAATAATAATAATAATAATGTTATTTATACCCCGCCCTCCCCAGCCAAGACCGTCTCAGGGCGGCTAACACCAAATATAAAAATAATTGATTGAAATACAACTTTAAAACAAGATTAAAATACAACATTAAAATGCAGCCTCATTTCAGCAGAAACTCAAATCAAAAACTTTTTGGGGGTGAAAACGTCAAATCTTCACCAAGGCCAACTATCCAGACTGGTCCTATGTGGGCCGGAAGAAAGCCAGGGAAGTCCCCAAATAGGAGTTCCATCACAGAAGGAGAAAGGAAAAAGGAAAGAGGGGTTGGGGATCAAGTGGATTCCAAGCCAAAGGTCAGGCGGAACAACTCTGTCTTACAGGCCCTGTGGGAAGAAATCAGATCCTGCAGGGCCCTGGTCTAATGAGACAGAGCTTTCCACCAGGCGGGGGCCAGTGTTGAAAAGGTCCTGCCTCTGGTTGAGGCTAATCTGACTTCCTCAGGGCCAGGACCTCTAGGGTGTTGCTATTTATGGACCTTAAGGGCCATTGGCCTGATCCTGCAGGCTCTTCTGATCTCCTTCAAGGCTCCCATGGCCTCTCTCTTGCAGCCGGCAGCCTCTCCAGTCCTGATATTTATGTTCTGCCCAGCGTTGCCTCTCTCGCCCTCCCTCCGCCCTGAATCCTGGGCGGAAGGAGAATGTTTGCTTACTTTTTATTAACTGACATGTGCAATGCTGCTGCCGCCACCGCCATGATCTGGGCCCCCCAGCTCCAGTAGCAGCGGGGAGCACGCGCCAAGGTAAAGCTCAGGCGGTCCTGTGCGATGCAGCCGTCTCCAGGAATCTGGCTCATGTCAAGGAGGACTTGCGAGGTGGGGGGTTGGAGATTTGGGAAGGCAGAGCAAGCAAGGACCTCTCCGCTTGCAGGGCTGGAGAGATCCTTGCTCCAAGAGCCTCGCTTTGCAAGCTGGGCGGGAGAGAGAACTCCCTCCCCGAGCCAGGCACACAGATCTGTTCAGCCACTGGGATCTGCCCAGGAAAAGGAACTGTTTCTTGGACGCAGCTCTGCCCTGCCACGGCACGGGGCGCCTTCTCTTCTGGTTTTGTTTAGTCAAATAACAGCCCCCGTTTTTTAATGGCCTTTGCCTCAGCGCCAACAATGCCTGCTTCATAAGGAGGGCTAAGCCTGACTCGCTACGCATTCCTAGGTGGGATGGGCGCAACACCAGATTTAGGGCAGTCTGGGGACGCCAAGCCCAGGGGGCAATAAATAATAATATATTTATACAGGTACCTACTGTGAAGATCCTTAAGAAAGCAACTGTACCAAAAGGAATTACAGTGGACGCTCGGGTTCCAAACGTGATCCATGCGGGATGCACATTCGCAAACTGCAGCGGCGCATCTGTGCACACGCAGGTTGCAATTCATTGCTTCTGTGCATGTGCAAAGTGCAATTTAGCACTTCTGCACATGCACGGCCGTCGAAACCCAGAAGTAACCCGTTCTGGTACTTCCAGATTTCGGTGGTCCATAACCCAAAAAAACGCCACCTGAAGCATCTGTAACCTGAGGTATGACTATATTGTGAATGTGAACATAAATATTTGGGGGGACGTCAAATTCTGTCCTCACTTAGGGGTCTATAATACCCAAGTCCTGGTGGGAGGCAGAAGCTCCCCTGCATTAGAAATGAACAAACAGTGAAATGGAGTCTGTTCTGGGATCTGAGGCCAGAGTTTGACCTTCTCCAAAAGGGACACAGAATGTCCCACCAGCAGGATCAGAGCTCAGGAGCCCTCCGTCCTCCTGCTGAGCTTTCCAACAACAGCTTTTCAGAAACATCGCTGCCTTTGGCTGTGGAGAGGGGACAGGAACAGATGGTGGCCTAGGTGGGCCTGATCCAACAGCCTCTTACGGTCTCCCTGTAGGAAAGGAAGCCTGCCAAGAGGGAAGGCAAAGAGGTGCAGGTGGCCAGCCACATTTCTGCTTCCTCTTTTTATTTACTTCCAATATTTATATACCACCTAATGGCAGAAGTCCTCTGGGTAGCTCAGCAGGGAAATGGAACCCCGCGAGAGGTCTGGGCTGCACTGCGTACAGAGTCAGACCATTGGGCCCACCTGCTCAGGATCACTGGCTCTGACTGGGGTTTCGGGCAGGGAGGGTCTCCCAGACCTATGTGGAGAGGCAGGCAGGGATTGTACCTGCCGTATCCTGCTTTCCAGGCAGATGCAGACTACTGAGCCTGTCCCCTAACAGGGTCCTTCCCCTCTAAGCAGATCGGGGTAAAAATGGCAGCGGTGCCAGAGTCCCCCCTCTCCCTCTGTCTGCCTCCAACCCCCATGCAGCGCTCTGAAAAACCATCCCACTGTGGAAATCCCAACAGGCTCTTTGCATTCCCCTCTTACCTGCGTAGATTAATACCCTGCGCCCTCTAGTGAGCAATTGCAGAATAGCTCTTCCTATTCCCCCCCCCCCACTGCACCCCCACCCCAACAGGCCATCCACTGCCTTCTAGACTGCACAGGTGTCCTGGGAATCGCAGAGGCAGAGACCTGACCAGTGGAGCGGAGATGAAAGAACAGGGAGACATGTCCAAACCGTGCCCTCTGCTTCTGCAAGGCCACCCAGTGACACCTGAAGACAGATATCGGCAGAGGGGGAACGACGCTATTGCTAAGTGGTCGGGGGGGGGGCAGTGTTCAAAAAAATGGAGCCTTTCTTTAGCAAAAATAATCAAGGATCCAGACTGTATGCACCATGTAGCAATCGAGTCTTTAATCTATCATGCAAAGCGGCCACAAAGGTGATTGGCTGGGTCTCTCCACAATCGAAAGGGAGTCTTCTGCAAATGCTAAGAAGAACCTAAGAAAAGATTGCAGGATCAGGCCAGTGGCCCATCTAGGCCAGCATCCTGCACTCACAGGGGCCAGCCAGATGCCTGCAGGAAACCAGCAAGCAAGATTTGAGCACGAGTGACACTCTCCCATCCGGTGGTTTCCAGACCTGGGATTCAGAAGCATCTCTGCCTCCAGTTGTGGAGGCCAAGCAGAGCTAGGAGCCCATCAAGACTCCTCTTCTCCTCCATAAATTTGTCTAATCCTCTTTTGAAGCCAACAAAGTCAGTGGCCGTCACTGTCTCCTGCACAGGCGAGTTCCACAGATTAACTATGCCCTGCACAATAAATGACTTTATCTGCCCTGAGCCTTGCAACCAATAATTAAACACGCATCGACTTGGCAGGGAAGCTGGTCACTTAAATCCACCCAGAGGTTCTCCTCTGCCACCCACCCACCCCACCTTGCCCCCCCCCATGACCTTGTGAGACTGTGCTTCATTCCCTCCCCACATTTCCCTGCTACCTGGGAGACGGCGACAGAGGTGGTCTTGCCCCAGACTCGCTCAGGGGAAGCTAAGTAACATCACACACGTTGTGGTAGGGCTGGGATCCATTTCACATGGAACGCTGCGCTCAACTCTATAACCAAACCAACCCTGGAGCCACTCGGCAGGAATGTCTGAAATCCGGGAGCTTTTGAAGTTGTGGAATCGGTTGTTAATTATTATGTCTCCAAGTGCAGAAATTGCACAGAGACGGTGATATTTTTATACGCCCGCTGGAGACACTCTATCCGAGTTTTCTGGAGTGGCGTTAGACAAAGGTCTCTTGACATTGGAGGAGTTTCAGTCCCCTTGGACGCTCCCGACAACGTCTTTTACACGTCAGCCAGGGCAGCAGGGCCAACTTATGGAGGTGATCCTTTGAGAGGCAGGATGTAATGGTTTCCCCAAGACATTTTACTGCCTAAGCAGCTAGACCACATGATCCCAGAGCAGCACGGAAGGAACAGATGCTGTGGTGTGGCCCTTCCTCATAAACAGCCACCCGCTTTCTGAAATTCTTATCCCAAAGATGCCTCTGGGATCACACTGGGGAGGCGCTTGGGGCTCAGCCCTGCAGCCCAATCCTTGCACTCACACATCCAGCTATGCAAAGGGTGCGGCTTATTGTAATGCATAATTTTAATCATCTGACAGCTAAGATGCTTTTTTTTTATGGGTTTGTGTTCAAAACCCTTTGGAATAGATCCACATGTTTTCAGAATTCATTTCATAAGTGTGGCAAGCATCATAAAATCATGGAATTGTAGAGATGGAAGGAATTCTCGGGGTCATCCAGTCCGCCGCCTGCCATGCAGGAGGAGGAACTCAATGCACTAAACCTAGGAAACATATAACATTTATTCAAAGTTGTGGTCATTTGCATTGGCATTTTTTTTGGTGGAGGGTTGTAATTTGAGTGGTGGTCTTTGTGGGGGGGAGGACAAATCCTGGGTCTTAATTGTTTTCATTTTTTTGCTGTGCTGTGGAGCTCCTGCCACTCCCTTTATCAAAACTTTTTAAAAAAACAAAGATTGGAAAAGGATGTTTACAGGGTACCTTGCAAAGTGCATGTTTTCCGCAAGGCACCTACCACCTTCCTTTGTCCAGAGACATCTATGGGTCGACACCAGCATCCCCAAATCTGATGCAAATTTGTGCGATAGGTCTGTGCCCCAAATCCCCCCCCCACTGGAAAGGGAGAAGGCCAACAATAAAGGGGGGGCGTGGAAGATAAATTAATGGTGCAATCCTGCTAAGTATGTTTAATCAGACATTGATCCCTTTGAACTCAATTGTATTTTGCACCCTGGGAAGTGAGCTTAGATCTGTAACCCAAAAACCCTTTCCTGGTAGCATGGGTGTGAAACCGTCCAGACTGGAACATTCTGGAGGCTGGAACAATGGAGTAGCCCTGCAGGATCAGGCCCAAGGGGGTCCACCAAGTCCAGCATCCTGTTGTCACAGCAGCCAACCAGATGCAAACAGGATTCAAACTCCATGAATTGGTCCAATCCTCTTTGGATGCCCTAATGTGCTTTTTGCGGGGCAGTGATGTTCAATGCAAAAGGGGGCAGCCCTTTAAAGAGCAGAGGCGCCTTGCGGCTGCCAACACCAAAAGCCGTTTGCTCCAAAGAGGAGCTGAATGATCTCGACTCTGAACGTCCAACCGAGCCACCGAGTGGAATGAAAACAGGATATTTCAAGCTTTATGGTTTTCCTTAGGCAGAACATTCTTGCACCGGTGTCTCGGCAGCAGGATGTACAGTGCGCTCCAGGTATGTGCGACACAAGAGTCTTTGCTGGGAACCTCAGAGCCTCCCTCTTGTTTGGCTGTTTTTTTTTCTGGGTCGGGATAGCAGGGGGGTGGAGAAAGGGGAGACCTCCGGGTGACCTTTGGGTGGAGAGTAAATTTCAGATCGAGACTGGCACCACACAAATCCCCGGCTGCAGTTGCCAGATACAATCTTCCTGCAAATATTCAGCCCCCTTCTATACAATTGCAGCAGAGGGAAGCTTTCTTAAGTGGAAACATCAAACGAAAGTCAACACCAGGCCTGTTTACGTGATCAGCTGCCCTCGGACAACAACTGAACTTGCTTCAACCTCCAAGTTGTTTGCATGCTGAAGAGGTGAATCCAGGTTTCGGGGGAGCCAAGAGGAAATCGGCTGCCCACGGCAAGGCCGAGCACTCTTGACTCGCCTCTCTTTCATCCTGGGATGTGAGATCCAAGGGATGAATAGCAGCAGGGCTGCGAGCACTAGTGGGTAGAGCTTACAGGTCCCAAGGGAGCCCCAAGGGTACCTGGATATGCTTCCAGCATCCTCAGAGCCCACAATGGACAACACACTGAAATTGAGCCAGGGATGTACTGCTGCAGCACAAAAGACTAATGTGCATCTGAGACTTATTTGCACATGCTTCCTGTCCACAGCTCATGAGATCACAGCAGTGATCTCACGGTTACCTGTATGGTGGTGCCAAGCTGCCCGACTACTGTTTTGCGGACCAGGTTTCCAAAAATATCTTGACAAATTGGAGAATTAAGAGGATGTTGAGGCCCCAGTCTCCAGAGTGGCCTTCTTGTGTGGGCTGGCTTATTGCTTTCTGTGCACATCTGAGCCACGCGGCACATAATGCACCACAGTTCAGTTGGACACCAGTGACGCCCTGGTGGAAAAGCCACACAGCCTGGGCACCATCTCAGCCCTGAAGGCTCAGTTCTAGATTCAACTCCAGGCCATGCTGCACCAATTCTCAAAGTAAAGAGTGCCAGTGTGCTGTAGTGGTTCATGTGTTGTACTAGGACGTGGGAGAGACCTGGCTTTAAATCCCCGCTCAGCCATGAAGCTCAGTGGGTGACCTTTGGCCAGCCGCAGCCTCTCAGTCTAATCTGCCTCACAGGTTGTTGTGGGGATGCGGAGAGCCATGCATACACCATCTTGAGTTCCTCAGAGGGAAAAGGTGTCTACATGGCAAAAGATAAAATAAACCCCAGGGCCTTTGATTCAATTCCCTCCTACTTTGTAGCAGCAGCAGCAGAAATCAGCCCCATCATTTCTACTTTATGAGCATGGAAGTTTCAGTGCGCAAACCCTGGCCTTTTATTCTCATCATGCTGTTTTAAATGTGTCTTCTACATCTCACCACCTTTAGGAATGTTTTATTTCAAAATGTTTAAGATAAAAAGATCATCACTCTTGCTACATTAAATGTATGTTCTATACTTGATCTTGGCTTAAAAAAAAAAAACATATTTAAGATAACGTTTTAGTTTCCTGTTATTTTATACTGCTTTGAATGAATATTTTGCATTTGATTCTTCTTCTGCAATTTTTATTATTATTTTGGAACGACTTATTTGATATTTTGATGCGGCTTGGAGATCGCTTTGAGATCTGTTTCCTTAAAAATATGAAGCGGTATGGAAATGGAAGGAATAATAATAACAGCACCCATATTTGTTTTTTCCCCATGGAGGGAGCAGGTCCAGGGGCGCACAGCCTGGCATGCCCAAATGTGCGCCTCCATTAAAACGAGTAAAACAAATCTAATGAGCACAATTCCTGGGAGCTGCTTGGAGAGTTCCTAGGCACTCCAAATTGGGCAACCCTCTGCAGTAAATTTACAAGGAAAGGGGGACTGTGCTAAGCTTTTGGATATGTCCAAAGGAACAGACAGGACGAGTGCTCAAAACTTAAGCCCCCAAACAATGTGCTTCGATCAGAGAGGGCAGATTCAGGCTCCCACCGGTAAACAGCGAGGAACCCAGACTCTGAAAGCGCTTTCTCAACCTCCACCTCCTCCTCCTCCTCACACACAGACAGGCAAGCTCCAAAGCCGCATCCACACAGCGCTTGCGCCGAGGCCTCCAGCCCTGGCCGCTGCTCAAGACAGGATACCCGAATTGATGGTTCAGTGGCCTTGCAAATCTTACATGCCGGTATTTTTGGCTGCTGGGGCCGCGATCGCAAGCAGGAGAGCATGTCTCGGGAGTCTGCCAGCTCCAGCGGAACAGAAAACAAAGAGAGGGCTCCCTGGCCTTGCACTTGGCCCAGGAGACGGGGCGGGGAGTGGGGAGAAAGGAGAGAGGAGGAGGAGGAGGGAAAAAACACACTCCAAAAACAGCTTTTTCAGCTGCCGCTTGGCACCCTGCGAGTCAGGCAAGAGAGGGGGGATCGCTGGTTTTTCTTTCTTTCCAAAGCCATGCACAGGAGCGCAGTTTGAGCCCCAGCCTTGAATGGGATGCCCAAAACATGGAATTGTGGAGCTGGGACCCCCCAAAGGTCATCTAGTCCGACCCCCTGGCATGCAGGTTTCACAGCTAAATGGGTGGGGCCAGAGCATTAGATGCTCTTAAGGCCAGCAGAAGGCGTTGCACAGAAGAGGGGTGCTACACTTCGGAGAACATTGGCAAACTCCAGGTGCAGGGGAGGGGGAGCAAAGACAGCCTGAGGGCCATATTGCCCTCCTGAAGAACTGTTCAAGGGCCGCATGCTCAAGGTGGATGGTTCAGGATGCAAGGAGCAAAAGCAAGAGGGGCCGAGAGACAAGTGTTTGTTGTTGCCTTAGCACCCACCCATAGGGTACCCACATTCCAGCCAGGCAGACCCTTCTGTGCTCACACCCCTCTCTGTCTTATCATTGAATTGGAGAGTTGGAGGGGACCTCAGGGGTCATCCAGTCCAACCCGCCACAATGCAGGAATCTCAGCTAAATCACACATGACAGATGGGCCATCACAGCTGTGCTTACAAGGAAGGAAAGTCCGCAAGGCATCATTAGGGTTCAAGGGCTCATCCCAGACAGTCAAAAGGGCTGGAGGAGGCCATGGGGGGGGTAAGAGTCCAGACAGAGAGATTTGGGCAGGCACATTTGGCCCCTGGAAAAGAGCCGAGACTAGAAAGTCAGTGTGGCATTGCAGTTAAGAGTCTTGGACTATGGCTGTGGTGACCCGAGTTCAAATCGCACAGCTAATTCTCCCTTGGTCTCCTCGCTGGCCCAAGTAGCCTTGGGGATTATCTAATGCTTATTTCCCCTAAATTGATTTTTGAATTTTATTGTTATTCATGTTTTTACACTGTATTTTATGCTGCTTTTATAATCAAGTGTTTTAAACTTGTTGTTAGCAGCCCTGAGCCCAGTTTTTGAAGAAGAGTTTGGATTTGATATCCCGCCTTTCACTCCCTTTAAGGAGTCTCAAAGCGGCTCACATTCTCCTTTCCCTTCCTCCCCCACAACAAACACTCTGTGAGGTGAGTGGGGCAGAGAGACTTCAGAGAAGCGTGACTGGCCCAAGGTCACCCAGCAGCTGCAGGTGGAGGAGCAAGGAATCGAAGCTGGTTCACCAGATTACAAGTCCACCGCTCTTAACCACTGCACCACACTGGCTCTCACACTAGCTGTGCACCGGGAAGGGCAGGGCATAAATAAATTATTATTAATTATTATTATTATTAATCCCCAGTCAGCCAGCAAGCTGAATGGGTGACTTTGGGCCAGCCATGCTCTCTCAGCCTAGCCTACCTCACAGGGTTGTTGTGAGGAAGAAGGCAGAGGACAGAGAAGGATGGGGGGAAAGGAAGGGTGTAGTCTGAGCAGATGGCAAGGCTCTGTGGAAAAAGAAAACGACTAAGGCTGCAGTGCAGGGGGAAGGACTAGATGACGCCCCCAACTCTTCAAAATCCTATAATGCAAATAAAGTGCTGCAATGCATCGCTTTTGCCTAAAAAACCCTTACTTCCTGGGGGGGGAGGGGGTTAGGCAAAAGCGATGCATTGCAGCAGAAGGAATACCAAGAAGAATGGATGAAATTTAAAGACTATTTAGCTAAATATGTTAAATAGGAAAGACTTGCAAATATTAGATATGCTTAGGATATAAATATGTAAGGATAAGATTCAAGATGTTTAAAGTTAAATTAGAAAGAATTAGAAAGAATGAAAGATGTTAAGTGATCAAGTTAATTTTTTGAAATAATCGATTTTGGAAAACTGTTAAAATGAAATATAATGAAATTCAACCAAGGGGATTTGAGGAAGTCACTTAATAATGTTACCAAGATTTAAACAGGATGTATGTATGTTTGTTTTGAATTTTTGAAAATCAATTTTAAAAAATGGGAAAAAATTAAAAAAAACCCTTGCTTTGCATACAGTATTCTGGTCAAGAAGCTACGCGGGGCAGGAAAGGACGTACACCCTGAGCTCCCCGCCCCTTATTTCAGAGGGACTCCTGCAGGATCAGGGCCATTGCCTGCTTGGCCTTTGGAATGTGCAGGGAGGGGAGAGAGTTTCCTTCAGTCACCAGCCTGATCAGCCCTGGGGCAGGGAGGAGATGCTTGAGAAGGGCGGGGGGGGGGGGGTCTGCATAGCAAGGAGCACAGCCTTCAAAGGCCAAGCAGGCAGGCGTAGCAGGAGCACCAGTGCGCAGCGGAAGGCCCCAACACCTGGAAACATCAGGCTCACCTGACCCTGGCAATCTGGAAATGCCATAATTAAAGGGCAGCCCCGGAGAGGCAGAACCCATTCTCTGCTCTCAAGGAAACGGTTCCAGCTGGAGGGTGAGGCCCCTGGCACCAAGGCTGCCTCTGGCTGAAAGGGACCCCTCTGCTGAAATCACACAGAAGCAATCTCCGGAAACAGGCACTGCAGAAAGAACCTTTTGGCTGAGCCCCCTGACGGGCTACATCCTTCTGCCATTTATTTCCCCCTTTTCTGCAGCAAAGAACGAAGCTGGACGTTGGAAGGTTTAGGGCAGAGAAAAGTGCTTCCGCATAATCTGCGGAACTCCCTCCCACAGGAGGGAGTTAATGGGCACTGACTTTAAAAGAGGATTAGGCAAATTCCTGGAAGAGAATACGGTATAAATGGCTCCTAGCCAGGGTGGCTCTGGTTGGCACCTTTAAGAATAGGATGCTGGACCTGGTGGGCCATTGGCCTCATCCAGCAGGCTCTTCCACAAATGACAACACTTTGGAGGTCCCAGGTCACAAGGTGGTTAGATTGGTCTCAACTAGGGCCAGGGCTGGACCATAGTGAAGTGAGAGCTGAACCATAAAGAAGGCTGATCACCGAAGAACTGATGCTTTTGAATTCTGGTGCTGGAGGAGACTTTTGAGAGTCCCATGGACTGCAAGAAGATCAAACCTCTCCATTCTTAAGGAAATCAGCCCTGAGTGCTCACTGGAAGGACAGATCCTGAAGCTGAGGCTCCAACACTTTGGCCACCTCATGAGAAGAGAAGACTCCCTGGAAAAGACCCTGATGCTGGGAAAGATGGAGGGCACAAGGAGAAGGGGACGAAATGGTGGGACAGTGTTCTCAAAGCTACCAGCATGAGTTTGACCAAACTGCGGGAGGCAGTGGAAGACAGGAGGGCCTGGCGTGCTCTGGTCCAGGGGGTCACAAAGAGACGGACACGACTAAATGACTAAACAACAACAGGGCCAGGGCCTTTTCAGTACTGGCCCCAACTTGGTGGAACTCTCCGCCACAAGTGACCAGGGCCCTGCGGGACTTGACATCTTTCTGCAGGGCCTGCAAGACAGAGCTGTTCTGCCTGGCCTTTGGTTTGGACTCAGTCTGACCCTTATGTTTCCCTCCCCTTGTGGTTTTGATCTATGGGCTACTTATAAAATGAGGCTGCATTTTAAATTGCATTTTAACCTGTATTTTAAATTGGGGTTTTTTCCCTATTATGTTTTTACTGTAATTTTACTGGTGTTAGCCGCCCTGAGCCTGGCTCTGGCCAGGGAGGGCAGGGTATAAATAAAACTTATTATTATTATTATTATTATTATTATTATTATTATTATTATTATTACCTGGAGAAGGTGCCTTCTTCCATGGAAGTCTCACCTGCATGGGGTCTTGGCCACAAAGCCTGAACATTCTGCACATGCCCAGAGGTGCAGGTTACAAAACCCACAGCTGAGCACAACCGCTGAGACAAAAAACTGTCCAAGTAATTTCACAGGAACTATGAGAACCACAGGGACGCAGGTGGCGCTGTGGGTTAAAGCCTCAGCACCTAGGACTTGCCGATCGAAAGGTCGGCGGTTCGAATCCCTGCGGCGGGGTGCGCTCCCGCTGCTCGGTCCCAGCGCCTGCCAACCTAGCAGTTCGAAAGCACCTCCGGGTGCAAGTAGATAAATAGGGACCGCTTACTAGCGGGAAGGTAAACGGCGTTTCCGTGTGCGGCTCTGGCTCGCCAGAGCAGCAATGTCACGCTGGCCACGTGACCCGGAAGTGTCTCCGGACAGCGCTGGCCCCTGGCCTCTTAAGTGAGATGGGCGCACAACCCCAGAGTCTGTCAAGACTGGCCCGTACGGGCAGGGGTACCTTTACCTTTACCTTATGAGAACCACCCGCCCTCCATGAAGACGGAGGATGTGGAGGGGGCTCCCAGTTCAACCTGCCCCCATGACGTCCTCCACCTACTGAGACTTGGGAAATGCGTGTTGTTGGTGCAGAGGGGGCGAGAGTGGGGAGGAGCCTCTCTCTGTTCCAGAGGCAAAGCAGAAAAATATTTAGATGTACCTGAAAGCCATTTCCAGTCTGTCCTGCCTTGCGCAGGAGTCCTGAATAGGAAACTGGAGGGGGCTGAAATTGAAGGGCTCTCCCTTCCTGACGCTGGCAGAGGGGCACACCCTGTTTCCAGAACTCCTTCCCTAACAAGACAGCCTCTCTCCGAAGCAGCAAAGGCAGAGGCCATCGGCACTCTTGCATCACAGCATTTTGGAGACAGGGCCCCTTCAGGGGAGGGGGGCAAGCTGGGGGTGGGAGGCACCCAGAGGCAATTTGCCCCACTGTCATCCACGGCTGTTTCCAAAGTTCCAGCACATTAGCACAGCTAAGCAGGGTCTGTTGTGGGGTTTCAAGAGATGGGAGCCTGGGGCGAGGAGGAGAGCAGAAAGCAGACCTGAGCAAGGCTGTCCTTAAAAACCAAATTAAACCCAAAGGGCACTCAAAGACACCCTCCTGTTATGGCATTTCTCCATCACGACCCACCAACCCAGCCAGATGGGTGGGGTATTATTAAAGGGACCCCTGACCATTAGGTCCAACTCTGGGGTTGCGGCACTCATCTCGCTTTATTGGTCGAGGAAGCCGGCGTACAGCTTCCAGGTCATGTGGCCGGCATGATTAAGTTGCTTCTGGCGAACCAGAGCAGCGCACAGAAATGCCGTTTACCTTCCTGCCGGAGAGGTACCACCACCCGCGTCCCGGGGTATTATTATTATTATTATTATTATTATTATTATTATTGACACAGTCTCATAAGAATGTAAGAAGTGCGTGGTGGCTCAGCGTTCTGTTCTCACAGAGGCCAACCAAACACCTGTGGAAAACCTGCAATCAGAATTCAAAAGCAAGAACAACCCGCCTCTGGTTTCCAGCAACTGCGATTCAGAGTCATCGCTGCCTCCAAATGTGGAGGCAAAGCATAGTCATTGCAGCTGACAGCCACAGATAGCCCTCTCCGTCAATTTGTCCAATCCTCTCTCTTTTTTGACAGCCTCCTGAAGGAGGGAGTTCCGCAGTTTAACTATACATGACCCCAAGCCATTCAGAAAAGCATGGTCATCTCTGAATGACTGGCATTTCTGAATCACTCTCCCGTGAGCTACTGAGACACCCCAAGGAAGAGGCAGTGTCACATAGTGGTTACAGTGCTGTGCTAGGGCCTGGGAGGCCAGAGCTACAATCCCCCCTCCCTTGGCCACAAAGCTCACTGGATAACCTTGGGCCAATTGCCAACTCTCCGTCCTACCTTACAGGGATGTTGTGGGGATTAAATAAGGACTAGGAGCTGCGACCAGAGTTCAAATCCTGCCACTGCCACAAGGCTCAGTGAGTGAAGTTGGACCAGTTGCTGCCTCTGGGGCTTAAATGGGGGGGGGGGGGGACCATGAACAAACCCTTAGCGCCTTGGAGGAAAATAGCGAGATATAAATGCAATCAATAAACCTCACTTAGCCGGACGACCCCCCCCCCCCAAAAAAAAGCCTGTGAACCCCTTGAAACCGGCTTCTGCCAACCTGGTGCCCTTCAGCCGCTTAGTGTGAAACGGGCAGAGGGCATCCTGTTGGAGAAGCCTGCGCGTCTACAGGTCCCAGGTCCGAGGGTGCCCTCCTAGTGGGGGGGAGCCGTCGAGCGGCGCGGTGGTCCCGCCTGGGGCATCGCCCTTTTAAGGCTGGAGCCGCCGCCGCGCCTTCCAGGTTACTACAGTTCAACTTCCCCACGTGCCGCCTGGAAGGGGCGGCCGGAGCCGGGGAGATTCCCGGCCTCGCCGACGGAGGGAGGCAGCCAGGGGCGGAGCCGCCGCCGCCCGCCGCCGCCCGCCGTTCAGCAGGAGGAAACCCGAAAGCCATTAAGCCCGCGGACAGCTCCCCCGACGGCAGCCCAGACAGCCTCGCCGCGGGGGTCGGCGGGCCGGGGGCGCCTGCGCCTCGACGGGGCCCCCGGGCCGGAGATCGACGAAGCCCACCCCCCACCCCTGCAGAGCCCCGGTGGCAAAAGCCCCCCCGACGGCCAGCAAGAGGTTCCGGGGCTCAGGCAACCCTGCCTGGGAACGCCCGCCCGGCTGACGGTCTCAAAAACACGGTCCGCTTCCCCGCGAGCCAGCGTTTCCTGGGGAAAGCGCTCTGCACGAGCTCAGGGGCCCGCGCGCACGAATACCCGCTTCAAACTAGCTTTTCACGGGATCACGGGATTTTGTCATAGAGCGTGGGGAGGGTCCGCGAGGGTCTCCGAGAAGCGCGACTGGGAAGCCACCCGACGGGCAGGCGACCTCGCAACCCTTTGCTGCGGAAGAAGCTTGCCGCGGACCTGCGCCTATTGCTTGCTCGCGAGTAAAGCCTCACAGGGTGGCTTAACTGACGGTGGCCGCGCGCAAAGCGACTCGACGGCGACCGGGAGAGGAAAGGGCTCCCCGTGCGCGTGGGGGAGGGGGCGCCACGTGTGAATGCGCTGCCCGACACCCCCCCCTCGCCCACTCCCGTGTCAAATCAGCGGAGCCAACCGACGTCGGGGTGCGGGGCGTTTGTCCGCAACGCGTGGCTAAGCGGCGGCTGCGGAGTCCCATCGCCCCTTTAAATTCCTCAAAGGCCGCCGCGTCTAATGTTGAGACACGGGGGGGGGGTTGGAAGAGAAAGAGGAAAACCACGTGGGGGGGCGAAGGGGAGGGGGCAGAAGCCGCAGCCCGCAAAGCTTTGGGGAGGGGGGGCACATTAGAAGATGACGTCGGATGGAACAGACCCCCCCACTCCCCGAAATGCCCACGCAAAAGGGACCCCCCACCGACAGAGATCGCTACCACAGTTAGTATTGAGTGGGGGGCAACCCACACACCCCACATCAACAGATCAGCCTCACCACGCGAGATCCAAATGCCCGCCTTCTCCTCGGACGCAGACACCCCCTGAACTCAGCCTTCCCCAAGGGGGGGCCCTTGAACTACAACTCCCACCAGCCCTCAGGTGCCT
Organism: Podarcis cretensis; assembly: GCF_951804945.1. Taxonomy (NCBI): domain Eukaryota; kingdom Metazoa; phylum Chordata; class Lepidosauria; order Squamata; family Lacertidae; genus Podarcis; species Podarcis cretensis. The sequence continues at coordinate 1,363,494 of NC_137178.1, read as the reverse complement.
AAGGAGGATCCCGGCCGCACGGAGAGGCGGGCGCACTCTGCACATGCACAGACGCTCCAAAGTGGTGGGCCTCACCCCATCCAAGAGCGGAGCCCTGGCTAGGTCAGGTGAAGGGGATGCGATCCCTGCATTGCAGGGGGTTGCGCTAAATGACCCCCTGGGATCCCTTCCAAGTCCGCCAATTCTGTGAATTGCTGCGCCCTTCGCCTTGCAGATGCCACACACCCCGAAGCTTTGTGTTAAGACAACACTCTTTGCTTCTTCCAAAATCCAGACTGGAGCAACCTCTTCGTTCAGCCAACCCAAATGTCCTCAGAACTCTTCTCAGGCCAGATGGGAAACGGGGCTACGGGGGGCTGCGAAATGAATTTTGGGCACCTCCTCCGTGCCAGCCCCCCGTTTTTCCGCCTCCTTCGCTGGCTCTGCTTCCCATCCAGCCTGACAGGAGGAGAGTTCAGGACAATTCCAAACCTCACATGCGGTGTTACAATATTTTTGGTCAGCCTAACAAAAGATGCATTTTGGAATTTTTTTTGTAATTGGCCAACGCAGCTAACGTAACTTACTGGTTGCCTTGGAAAAGGCTCCCTTTACAACTCTTAGCAGGTAAGGCTGAGGGGGGGGGGGCGGGGGGGGGTTCAGTTTTGCAGCAGAGCTAAGTTTTGAACTTGCTCCAGAAATAAGCCCATCCTTATTTTATCGTGGTCACGGAAGTGATCTCTCTGGCTGCATCCCAACATTCTAGCTGGAATCTCCGTCTTCTAAGGCAGGGATTCTCAAAAAAAATGTTCTCTGAGCCACACTTTCGGAATAAAAATTTGCTCGTGCCACACCATTTTTTGTTATTATTATTGATAAGAAATACATTGCGGGGAGGAGAGAAACAATAACCAGTGCTTGGTTTTGAAAACTCTGCAAATAAAAATACTTTACTTTGATACTATACTGCACAATGCTACACTGGAATGTTTCAGTGTTTCTTTGATTGCCCTTGAATCTTCCTGCCACACTTGGAATCCATTCCTGCCACACCCTTTGAGACCCACTGCACTAAGGTATAATAATAATAATAATAAGAAGAAGAAGAAGAAGAAGAAGAAGAAGAAGAAGAAGAAGAAATGCTTTTTTTTAGGGGATATTCGAGGGCACGCAGCACCAGCACCTCTTTTCGTTGTTGTTAAAAAGTGCTGCACTTAACTGTAACAACTTCAAAAAAGCACTGATAACGAAAATAATTTTATTATTTGTACCCCACCCATCTGGCTGGGTTGCCCCAGCCCCTCTGGGCAGCTTCCAACATCTATAAAAACAAAGCACAACATTGCACATTAAAAGCTTCCCTATGCGGGGCTGCTTTCAGGTGTCTTCTAAAGGTTGTATAGTTCCTCATCTCCTCGATTGGAGGGTGTTCCACAGGGTGGGTGCCACCACCGAGAAGGCCCTACGCCTAGATGATTTAGTTGCGATTCCTGCATTGCAGGGAGCTGGATGAACCTGGGTGATCCCTTCCAGGTCTACAATTCCCTCTCGCATACACATTCTCCTTCAAGACAGGCTGCCGCCGCCACCCTTACCTTCCTCTTGTGCCGGTGGATGTCCCCGATGGAATTGGCGACGGTGTTGGGCCCCAGCAACATCCGCGTGCTGCGGGGCCACTCGGTGCTGACCAGGCTGTGCTCGCCCATCAGGATCTTGCGGACGTTCTCGGCGCCCGTCACCCGGACCAGGGGGCGGCCCAGCAAGTGGGTCTTGAAGACGTTCCCATATTTCTCCCTCCGCGATGACTGGAAGTAAGAGCCCTGAAAGAGGCAACCGGGAAAACCCTCCTAAGTTGGGAGAAACCCGCTTCCAGTTCTGAGGTCCCTCTTGACACCAGAGACATCCAGTTTATCACTGCCATCCCCAGATATTTGAAAAGCACTCTGCCTCCCCACTCATCTCAGCTCTATGAGCATGCCTAAGCCACAGCACCCAGCCCAGACTCACAATATCTGGGATTATAAAGCATCTTTGAACATATGCAGAGTGCCTTTTCTTTGTTGCATTACAACACAGAGAGAATTGGGGAGAAAGGCTCTGGTGCAGAGTGTGGCTTTCTGGCTGGCTCAAATCATGTGCTTTGCTTTCCTTTGGGAGTTTAAGCATGGGATGGGGGCATTCAACCCACAGCACCCTCCTTCAACCACCTTCCCTGAGTGGGTCCGTAATTTCAAGGAGCATTTACGTGCAGGGTATAATCAAAATTGGGGAGAGGCTCTTCCGTTCACAAAGGTTAATACCCCAGCCTTCTTCTTGAGCAGGGGGCTAAGAAGCAGGAATATAAGAATATTATAGCATTAAGAATTCTGGGCCACCTTGTTTTCCTTTTCCCTCCCCAGCCCTTTTTTCTTTAGTGTCATGTCTTTTAAAATGGCTAAACTTTGGGGGAAAGGAAAAAGAAGGTGCCGTATACCTAGTCCATCTAGCTCACTATTACTTACACTGACTGGCAACAGCTCTCTGGGATTTCAGACAAGGGTCTCTCTCCACCCTAGTGCCTGGAGGTGTTGAGGGGTGACACTGACCCTCACCTTAGCTGCACCTGCAAGGTCACCTGGATCTGCCATGTTTGCATCTCTACCCCACACCAGTGGGTGGGGGTGGAGAGTCTTTTAAAAACTGGCAATGTCAATGCTAAGGGTTGACATTAGAGGGGAACAGAGAATGTGAGGCTGTGAAAAGGAATCCTCCATTCACAGATTCCCATTTCTAAATGAATGACAGGTGGAGCATTGGAAATATTATCAGTGGACGATGCTTGGGAAATGGGGGGAAACGGTGGCCCTGGTCTAGGGAAGAAAGTGTGAACTGCAGCCCTGCTGAAATGTATCCTGCAGAGCCCAGATTGCAGAGCAGGGGAGGTGGGCAGGGGTTGGGGCCACAACCCCTGGTGAGGCTCCCCTCCTCCCCTGTAGCTCAGTGAACTTGGGCAGAGGAGATCCAAGTTCAGCTCTTCCTCAGCTCACCTGCCCTCGTCCTTGGTCAAGCCCACAAGCATCTTCTACGTCCTGTGGGCATAGCAGAGCTTCTGCCTGAGCAGATGGCTTCAGGAAGTAAGCCAAGTTACGTGTCACAAATGAACACGTACACCCCTTCCAAAGATGTTGGGGCACCAGCAGATGGAATGGGGGAGGGGGATACTGCAACATCGTCTCTCATCTACCAGTTCTCTGGAAGCATAGGATGGTAGAATTGAAAGGGACCCCGAGGGTCATCCAGTCCAACCCCACGCAATGAGGGAATCTCAGCTCAAGCATCCAATACAGGTGGCCACCCAACCTCTGCTTGAAAGTCTCCAAGGAAGGAGAATGGTTGGGTTCTCATTTCTTGTAACTTGAGCATGAGGAAAGGCCCACAGGAACGGGGCAGCCCTGAGCCCACCAAGGGCTGCAACTGACAGACCACCATTCCTCATCCATTCTATGGACACAAGGCTGTCTCAACATTATCCGGATGGTTGCCAGGAACACAAATGATGCAACGGCTTGATAATTAGCGCTAATGAGCTGTGTTTAATTCTGGGGCTCTCGCCTGACCGGGAAGACCTGTCCCAACCAAAGCTATGAGGGATGGTCATTGCTCGCTGGCTCCCTGCACATGCTCAGGTGTACATTCCGACCTCCTAAGCCCTGAAAAGAGGACTTGGGGTTCACCATGAACCTCGACAAAGGCCCTTCAATCACGAGGCAGTAACATGTGAGGTGAGGTGCACCCACTGGACCTTCCCAGCACCCTTAGCAAACTAGAGTGTTCAGGAATCTTTGGGAGGAATCATGTGCTTCAAAGTGTGCAGTGGAGGTGATTTTATGTGGGTCAGATGCAAGGTGCCGATCTCACACACAGCTTGGGAGGGTTCTCACTGTTGTGGCTACTCCAGGGTCTGGCTAATGGCCAGTGGAAACCGGGGATCCTGCCCTCTCCTTTGCCTTGTCCTCTTAGGGTTGGAAGGGGAAGGAGCCAGTGCATGGGAGTTTTCGCTCCCCCAAATATTGGTGGGTTCCTTTCATTCAGGCAGCTGGTGGAATGAACGCACAGAGCGCGTCTGAGCTGACTTAATCCCCCCGGCTTTTACGCACACCCCTACCCCAAATTAACAAAGATAAGAGAGCCGGCTCACCCCACTCCACAACCGCCCCTCTCCCCTTTGCTTCCAGCCCCATAAAGCTTCTTCAGTCATGTGCGTTTTTCGGGGCGGGGGCGGGGTGTGGACCGACTGCCTTAACGCACTGCAATTATCCTTGACTAAGTCGTTGGACAGAGTTTAGGGCTTTTAATAACTTTCCCACATGCCGGTCCGGTCCTTAGCAGGGGAGGGGGCGTGACAGCAAGGAAAGGCGACCTGAGCACCCCTCCCCTGCCTTCTCCCCACCCCTCACACATCCTACACACACCTCTGCTACCTCCCCCACCTCCAATACCAGCATCGGGTTTTTTAGGGGGTTTACGTGCCCTATAAAATTTCGGAGAAACTGTGCAAAGGCATCTGCCCCTTTAAATCCAGCTCTGCGGCCCTCCCCCGAGCCGCTGCAGGGTCTCTAAGCGAAGAGGGTGGCGGAGCCTTTGGGGGGCAGGTGGGGGGGCGGGGGGCGCCCGTGTGTGCGTGTGTGTTTTTAAACAAAAGCACAGTTGTGAAGTTCAGATGTTCAGGTGACCCTGTTTCTTGATCTGCGTAAATATAATTAAAGTACTTTTTGTGGCATTAATAAAGGGTTATTTGTACAACATTTCCATCACTGTACAAAGGCCGCCTTTATGTGGCGAGAGTTTTCGAGCCGGAGTCCAATTTATACAAAATTTTTTGTATTTTTAGCCCTGGACTCTGTTTGGATGGAGCCTTGTGGAAAAGGGAGAACCCTTTCTCGGTCCCCCTGTAAAAATCTGATAAATTTCTTTTAAAAATAAAGCCCTATTGAGTGAGGGCAGTTAACCCTTGCGCTGCTGGCAGGGAGCTCCCCTCTCTACCCCCTCCATCCACGGAGGTCTCTCCTGCTAAGTCTGCGATGCTGTTACTTCTGAGTTTAGAGACTAGGACCCAGAATAGGGTTTTCCTCCAGCTGGCGGAAGAAGGACCCATCGCGGCGGGAGGTGTTCCAGAGCCCCCTCCGCCCCCAACAAGACATGAGCCATGGCCATGTCGCAGCATCTCTGAACAGAGATACTTTCCTAAGGGGCTGCGGTGGTGGAGCTGCCCCTCCCCAAAGTTTAAGGGTTCTAGAACAGGTAATAAAGTTTGTGCATTTCGGAGAGGTGCGAGACAAGGATGTCCTATTGAAAGGGGGGGTTGTCTTTTGCTGGGTCTACCACCTCTCTCTGCTCCCACACCTTGCATCTCCCTCTCGGTTTAACTCGGGAATCTCCACGCGCGCGCGCGCACACACACACACACACCCCAGTGATCGCGTTCCTCGAGAGGTTGTTCAGCATTTAAAAAGGTTAATCCCGGGTTAATCTCCCGATTATCTCGACCCGGGGGCTTCCCCGCTGCTTTGCTCAGCGAATCTCGAGAGCACCCGGGCGGCTCTCGGGATTCCAGGCAGAGGGAGCTGCCGGGGTCCGAGCGAGGCGCTGCTGCTGACAGCACCACCAGCCCGCCCCCTCCCTGCGGTCCTCCCCGCAGCCGGTCCTTACCTGGCGGCTCGAGGGGGTCCCCAGACAGACCCCGCGCCTTAAAGGGGCAATGCAGCACGCCACGCCGGCGCCTGCCTTCGGACCTGAGCGGGGCTTCCTACGCTCGTTGGGCTGGGGGGAGAAGTTTTTGAAGAGGGCCCTCCTGGAAACGGGGAGGAGACCGAAGCGAGCCCAGCGGCCGAGCACCACGCTCGGCTGGACGAGGTCACCAGTTCGAGCCGCGGCTGCGAGGGAGGGCGCCTGACCGTTAAGCGGATCCGGCCCCTTCCGAGGCTGCAGAACCACGCGGCGCGGCTGGAGGGGGGGGGAAACCTTTCGCTTTGCAAACCCCTCAAGGATTGGCTGGGACCTGGGGAAGCTCGCCTGTCGCGCACAGGACTTGCTCTCGAGGAAAGGGGCCAGGGATCGGCGCGCGCGGCATTTGCACGTCGCAAGCAGCAACTGCGCAAGCCACACGTTTTGTACGACGGCTGGGAGCCTCCAGCAGCGACACGGTGCGTCCTAGCTGCCCAGGACCCCCGGAGCTGGCCGGCCGGGGCGCCCGGCGGAACGGTGCTAGGAGGCCTCCGGCGAGCGTGGCTGCGTCTGCGCCGCTCTCCCGCCCCCCGACGCCGGCGGGCTTACCTGCAGGAGCCAGTGGAAGGTCTCTCCGACGAGCGGGAAGCCCATGGAGCCCTTGGGAATGGGCAGCTTGCAGCTCTTGTCGCGCGTGGCGGCCCAGCGGAGCTGCCACAGCTGCTGCGAGACGGCCAGGAGGAGCGTGACCGAGACGAGGCAGGCGACGACGGTGGCCAGCGCCGAGAGCAGGTCGAAGCCTTGGAACAGCATCTTGCCCGGTGGCGCTGCTTCCTCTGAGGAGAGTGTGGGGGGCGCCCCCCGGGAGGTAGCCGCCGAGCCGCGCACCGGGCCGGCGGGGGAAGGAGAGAGAGAGAGAAAGAGAGAGTCGTCGGAGCGGCGCGCCGGGGAACGAATGCGCCCCGACTCTGGGCAATTTGTGGCTTTTAGAGAGATTGGGGAGGGGAGGGAGGGGAGGGAGAGATATAAAAGCAGCTCCTCCCCACTTATAAAAGAATGCGAAAAAGGGGGGAGTATCAAAGGCGAGGAGGGGGCAAAAAGAACCTCAAAGAAACTCCGGTCCCCAAAAGCGACTCTTCTCAATTCTCCTGCTGCTGCTGCTGCTGCAAAGTCTGGCGGGCTTGCGCCAAAAAAACTTCACAGAAACTCTCAAATAACGAGGAAAGGGGTTTCTGTTTGTTTTGCCACAAAAAACGGGGGGGGGGTATAAATAACGACTGCAGGGTGGTTGTTGTTTGTTGTTTGTTTGTTTGTTTGACTCAAACGGGGGTGGGGAGGAGAAGCAGAGCAGCAGGAGGAAGAGGAGGGCGGGGAAAAAACCGGCCCGGAGGAACTGAGCGAAAAGCAGACGCGTCTCCAAAGCCCAAGCGAAGGCGCAGCGAGCTCTCCGGAGCAGGACGGCTGTGTTGCGCCCGGCGGCGGCTGGCTGCGGGTGTCGCTCCGTCCAACTTGAGCGGCTCTCTTGAGCGCCTCTGCCGGGGGCCGGGCTGGGCTAGGCTGGGCCGGGCTCGGGGGGAGGAGGAGGAGGAGGAGGAGAACGGGCGGACGGGGGGAGGGCAACGGCGTCGGCGCTGCTGCTGCTGCTGCTGCCACTTTCCAGCACTGCGCTTCTGCCGGGAGGAGGAGCCGCTTCGCGCCGCGCCAGTTTGCGGGGAACAGCCCCGGCGGGTGTTTATATAGAGGCGGCGCGGGCCGGTACTCTGCCGGCGGGCGGGGGGGAGCCCCTCCTCCCTCCCCTTCGAGGCGGGGGCGACTGCGACGACGGGAGGGGGGCAGGAGGCCGGGCGCTGGAGCGTGCCAGCTCTGGCCGCGGGCCCGCCGGGGAGAGACGCGCCGAAGAGCCTTGCTGGACGCCCTCCGCCGCCAGCCGTCGGCGCTCCGTCCCTGCGGAGAGAAGAGCACACCGAGAGTCCGTCAGCCACGGAGTGGGGCCGTCCCTTGGCCAGAAGACGGCAACGGAGCATATGGACCCCCCAACCTGCCGCCCATCCCGTCTGCTGCTGCTGCTGCTGCCGTCGAGAGAGGAGAGCCGGCCGATCTCCCAAGGGGAGACCGGAGCGTCCCTGGCGGGAACCACCAACGGACCACCGAGGGTGCGCCGGGTGGCCCCCATCCCTTGAGCGAAGGGAAAGGAAACGGTCTCTCGCGAAGCGCCGCAGACAGAAGGCGAAGGAAAAGTAACCGTTTCTCTCAGGGCCGCCGCCGGCCACAGGAGCTCCCTCGAGCCGTTGCTGCATTTCGACCCTGTCGCCCAGAAGCCAAAAGGACGCCCCAAACTTCCATTACGGAAGGGTCCGTACCCTCCACAGCTTCTGCTTTTATTTTCTGGGGTGCGGGGGAGAGGAAAGAGGGCAGTGGCGCGCGAGTCGCGGGGAGGCATTCACCTCTTAACAGTTCTTTGCTTCAACACAGGTCTCTATCTCAGGAGATACGGGGAAAACCGACCATCCTCTCCCGCATCTCATGGGAAGATCTCCTGCGCAAGCCCTGTTGCAATGGGCAGGAGGGAGAGGGAGAAGAGGCATTGCAGGCACCTCCGGTTCATTGCAAGAGAGGGTTGTTTCTTGGAGGGCTGCCTTGTGCAGGAGAAACTAACGCGCTTTGCAAAAACGCCTGACTGGGCACTTTCTGGATCCGCCTGGCTGGGAAGCACCTGGGAAGCGCACCAGGTAAGGCTCCCTTCAGGGGTAAGGAACACAGGTAGGACACGAGTCTTTCCGGCGTGAGCGGGGGTGGGGGGTGGGGGTGGGCAGCGCTGTGCAGCAACCTGCTGGAACCTTAGAAAGTGGCACATTTTTGTGTCATCAGTTTTGGTGGAGCCCGTTCCACCCCCTTAGATTCATGATTATACAGCAGAACAATTGGCGGTACCATTGCAGCACAATCGGCTTAATTCTATAACATTAGGTAGTGTAGTGTAATAGATGGACCAACTGTTTTACAGAACCAATTTTTTTTAAAAAAACAAACAAACAAAGGAACACACCTTAAATGCACCTGAAACATGTTTGTTTTAATCTAAGTCTGCTGGTTTAGTAGCTCCCTCACTTAGGTAGCCAGCTGGAGAGGCAGGATCCGGACTGCCTGTTAGAGTCATCCAGATTTAGATCCTAAGCCCACAATTAGGAGTTTCTTGGGTGCTTTTTATGGGGGAGGGGGCTGTCAACTTTTTATTGCATTTCACAATAACGTTTTCTTTTTGCTGTTCTTTTAATATTACGTTTTCTGGCACACTGTGCCATCTTTGCTTTTAGGCACCCAGGAAATAAATCACCAAACATGATGATTGCCCCCGCAAAACCGAACCTTGAATGCACAGCTGTGAGGGGCTCACTGGAGACCCTCCCCCCATGGGGATTTGGCACCTGGCAGAGAGGAGTGAGGTGCCCCTGAATCAACAAAGGTCTTCAGATGGGGTCCCATGTCCACACTGATCATGGAGGGACAGTGATAGCCAGGGATGGCTTGTATGAGTGAAAGTCCCTTCGAGAAACGGAACTGCCCTGCTACAAACGCCCCTCGCATTTCAGCAGAGACAACCCATGCTGGCAAGATTCACGCTGGTACATCTTGAGCAAAAGGCATGGAAAGGGACTCTGCAGCATCGCGGCAGAGATGGAATTCTGGAGAGAAAGTCAATGCACAGAGTGGTCTACAGATTGGTGTTTTCCCTCCCTTTAACCCCTAAAATACATCTCACAGGTCCAGCTCCCTGGTAAAAGGTCCTTTCTTGGGGGTTTGTTCAGGCACATCATGCTTAGCCCACCAGAATGCCACTCCCAAGAACGCTGGTCTCTGTTTTTCCCTAGCAGCCAGAAGGAATAGCACAAGTCAGGGCAGGTAACAGAGGCTGGCCCATCGTGCTGCTGAGGCAGCTGCCTCTGTTTCCTAGATGCCAGCCATTTGCCAGTTCCAGGGCCAACATTGCTCATTTACTTGCTGCGGTTGTATCCCTCCATGGACCTCTATGTGGCATTTGTGGTTCTCCCTCCCCTCATTTAATTCTCACAGCAACAGCAACCCTGCAAGGTAGGTTAGGCTGAGAGGCAGGGACTGCCCCACCCCCAGGTTACACTTCATGGAGGATTTGAACCCTGGTCTCTCCCAGGTCCTGGTCTGACACTCTAACCACTGCACCACACTGCCTAGCTTGAAGCTGCACACAGGGCCTGGGTACAAACATAAAACAATCCATACTGATTTGGTTTTGCTTTTTGGCAGGGGGCTCGCTGACCTTCTCCAGCAGCAGGAATAAAGAATGGGGAGTGGGCAGAGCAGCGCCCAAGAGGCTCATGAGTCAAAAGAGCCTTTCCCTATTGGGGTCTCCCCAGTGGGGCTTTTTCAGGAAAGCCCCACCTGTTGCTGTGGGGGGTTTCAAAGGGGGAGTGGGGTTCAGTTGCCTTCCTTCTCTTGCTACTGTTGTGGACTTCAAGAAGATGCGTCTTCCGTGGCCCAGCCCAGTTGAGGTCTCCTGATGTTTTGATGGTCAGCTGTGTGTGTGGAGTCCACGGGCTCAGGATGAATTAAGAGCCCAAAGCAGAGGCTTTTCGGACACAGCCAAGGCTCACAGGAAAGACCTTTGCTGATGTGGCTTTGCAATGTAATGTTAGAAAGCACACAAGACCCCTGGCACACAGACCCAGAGCCCTGGCCTGCCTCTCCCCTTCTGCCTTAACAGCCCCATCATAGCTCAATAGAGGCTCAAAGGTGACCTCACAGAATCACAGAGCTGTCGAGTTCCAAGGGGACCCAAGGGGCATCTAGTCCAACCCCCTGTAATGCAGGAACTGGATTGGCTCGCTTGTAAACGGACTTGGATTTGTGGCAGAAGCATCATGTACACAGTTTAAAACAAATGCAGCCAGTGCATTACCAAAACACACACTTGCAATCCGAAAGCAAGGTAGAAATATCCTCTCTCCTGACCCAGAGACAGGTCCTGATTCAGAGACACAGCACTGCAGTCTTGTGTGTTTAACACCAACCAATCAGATGGTCGGTGAGGCCCACTTCGCATTTTCACTAGTGCCCCCACCCTCTCAGGAAGAGGGCCATTTGGTCAGGCAGCGTCTGTGGCCTTCTGTGGGTGGTGCCCAAATCCAGCAATCTCAAGCCCAAGACAGGTTTGCCTGTGCATTTCCCAAGGCAGCAGTGGATCTTGCCCACTGCTCATGAGCAGATTTCCATAGCAGGTTCAGGTTCTCAGTTGGGGAGAGGAGGAGCCAAGGATATGGGTGAGAAAGGAGACCCAGGGAGCCACAGTTCATGGGGGCTGATTTGGGATTACAGCAGTTCTGGAGATCTGCTTGACCACTGTGCCCCCAAGTGGGAGAGTGACTAAAGAGCTAAGACTGGGTGATCTTGCCCCACCCTGCTCCAAGCTGTTTTGCTTTCTCTTAAGTTTTGGGGCTCAATCACAGGAAAGTCAAGAAAGAGTTTCACACACAAGATGCCAAAGAACTGTAGCCCCCAAGCACAACAGCGGTGGGAAGTTCTCCTTGGCCGTCTGCCATGGATGCTTTAGCTGAGATTCCTGCACTGCAGGGGGCTGGACTGGATGACCCTGGGAGGCCCCCATCCAACTCTGTGATTCCTGCACAAACCCCACTGCAAAGAGTCCGAGCTGTGAAATCGGCAAAATTCTGCTTTTGAGCAACTGCCATTGATTTCAGGAGGCCTGTGCAGGAAATCATGTCAATTCATGAGATTGGCGGGGTCATATGGCTTTGCGGCCCCCACCCTGCTCCTTCAGTCGTCCTCACAGCCTTCTCAAAACAAAGGTAGCCTAAAAGGGTCAACTTGTATCCCCCAAATTCAACTGATGTGCCACAAAAGAGGAGATTGTTTTGTCTCGACATCAATTCGCCCCCAGCCCCAAAGCAGGGCTCTTCCGCAGCCTCCGGGGTCTGTGCAGGGCAGGTGGAAATGGCCCGGCCCCAATCCAGCCCCCAAGCCCAGCTGCTTTGGCCCTTTGCGATTACAGATCACCCAGTCCACTCTTTGCCCTGTAACCCCACCTGGTGGACAATTCGGGCTGCGCAACGTTTTGTCATAAGCTTTCCCCTAGAATGTTGTTTTGTTTGTTTCGTATTAAAAATGCCGCATTTGCTTTCTTAAAAAAATTATTATTACTATTTTTACTCTACTGACCCAATCAATATCAGTCATCTGCCTACATTTCAGATTCTGGATTCAGCAAGAACGATTTTTACATCTTTGGTTTTTGTGCAAATGCACCTTCTGTTTTTGCTGATGGCCACAGGTGGGGGCCTTCCTTGCTGCTTCCCTCATTCCATTTAACTGTGGCCCTCAGACTGGCTGCAACTGCCACTCAGTGTGTCTGAGACTGCCAGCCCCCCCCCCCCCTTTGGCAAAGGGTCTTAAATCTGCAGGTGAACCTGGAGAAGGACGGGGATGGAACATTCATTTTGCAAAACAACTCCTTGGGATCTCATTCGCCAGTTTGGCCCCACTTTGGGGAAAAGTCAGTGAAACAGATATGGCGCTTGGCAAATAAGAGCCTAAGGACAGCCTGCAGGATGAGGCCAGTCTACTCCAGTATCCTCTTCTCATTGTGGCAAACCAGATGCCTGTGAGATCCAAGCACCAGAATCCACCCCCTTCCTGTGATTTCCACTAACTGGGATTCAGAAACATTCTGGCTTCCAAATGTGGAGACGTAGCAGAGCCGTCCGGCTAGGAGCCACCGATGGCCCTCTCCTCCTCCATGAATTTGCCCAGCCCTCTTTTAAATCTGTCCTGCCGAAGGGAGTTCCATAGCTTAACACTCTGCGTTGTGTGAATAAAGACTGCCTTTGATCTGTCCTGAACCCACGCGAATCCAGAAAGCAATGAAGCCCAAGGGCTTTTGTCATTCTAGTCTCTGACACCCCTATGATAATGTTTTGTTTGTTGTCTGTAAATTGACATTGGGGGGTGGAGAGAGAGAGGGAGTTGATGACTGGATCCGGCTGTTCACAGCCCAGTCATTGGGGAAGTCTCTGCATTTGAACCCAGCGAGGCTGATGCCAAGGTGAGGTCAGAGCCTTTGTGAACTTGGGACCCTGTGAACTTTGGGTCACCAGAGATTTTCACCAGAGCTTCCTTCTCTCCAGCGCCTCGGCTCATTTCCGAAGCTGAGCGATGCATCACTAGCTCATTGAGTCCTGCCCCTGCCCTGGGTTCTCCAGGGTGTACATAAGCCTGCATGGCGCTTAATCTCACTCTCCCGACAACACCCAACTGGCCTGCCTACAATCTGCCCTTCTCGACATGGCTTTCATCCAACCACCTCTTCTCAACAAGTCACCTGGCCTTCGGGGAGAGCAGTGGGGAGGATTATATCCCAATGGGCAGGCATCCTTCACAACCCCCACCAAAGCCATGTCCCTTCCAAGAAGTATTTTCCAGGCCATGCCGATACTACGGCTGCAATGCCAAGCCAGCTTTTCCCTCCTTCCTGCTGCCTTCCAGTCCGCAGGAATATGAGAAGAGCCCCCCTGTACCAGGCCCAGGCAGGGACGCGGGTGGCACTGTGGGTTAAACCACTGAGCCTAGGACTTGCCAATCAGAAGGTCAGCAGTTCGAATCCCCGCAACAGGGTGAGCTCCTGTTGCTCGGTCCCTGCTCCTGCCAACCTAGCAGTTCAAAAGCACGCCAGTGCAAGTAGATAAATAGGTACCACTCCGGCGGGAAGGTAAACCGTGGACCTGGGAGAAGGGGATTTTGGTTTCCCAAATGTGGAGGGTGAATTGAAGGCAGAGGGTGAAGTTGAGAAAAAAGGCTAATGGGAAAAGAAGGAGGGCAAGTTCAAGGCAGCTCTGAAAAAGATGGGGGAAGACAGCTGCAGGGGTTGGACTGGATAACCCACTGGGGTCCCTTCCAACTCTGCAATTATATGATTCTAAGAGGTTCCAGCGACTGGCCTCACAGCAGCCAAGAGAGGCTATATTTATTAATACAGGGGGAGAATGGCTCGGAAAGACTGGAGAGTTCGACTCTATCATCATCATCATCATCAGTCTAAAGTCTAAGGGCAGGTTAAGGGAAAAAGGTAAAGGACCCCTGGATGGTTAAGTCCAGTCGAAGGTGACTATGGGGTGCAGCACTTATCTTGCTTTTCAGGCCAAAGGAGCCGGTGTTTGTCCGCAGACAGTTTTCCGGGTCATGTGGCCAGCAGGATTAAACCACTTCTGCCACAACAGAACACTGGGATGGAAACCAGAGCACACGGAAACACCGTTTACCTTCCCGCCACAGCCGTACCTATTTATCTACTTGCACTGGTGTGCTTTCGAACTGCTAGGTTGGGAAGAACTGAGACAGAGCAATGGGATTCGAACTGCCGACCTTCCAATCAGCAAGCCCAACAGTTTAAAGCAATTTTCAGTCACAAAAATGACAATGCCAATCTACAGCTAATCTAAATGTTAGCAGCGCACGGAAACGTTGTTTACCTTTCCGCTGGAGCGGTTCCTATTTATCTACTTGCACTTGGACGTGCTTTCGAACTGCTAGGTGGGCAGGATGTGGTTTAACCCACAGCGCCACCTGCATCCCTGCTCGACCACCCTCTTAAAAATCCCTAAATTTATGTCAATGCCCAGGTTTTTACTATCCTGCTCTCTCCCCTGATTTCCCTTCTCAGCTGCCACGGTGTAGACACAGTTCTCCCCACCCCCATGCTGCTCCCCCCCCCTCAGTTTCTTCAGCTGGCTAAGAATGGGTGATCCAGCTGGAAATGGTGCTGTAAATGTGATGTTGCTGCACTGCTATCTCGCCAGATAGGGCTGTGGTGGATCGAGCCCAGTGAGGGCAAGTGAAGGCAACTAAGGGCGATGGCTTCTAATGTCCACGCTTGGCCCTCCCTCCGAAAGCAGAAACACCTGCAGCCCAAGTGAAATGTGGGGAGCTCTCTGCATTCAGGTGCCGAAAGAGGGGCAAACTCCCCCTGGGGGGAAACATGCTCCCTGCTTAGAAGCGTGGAGTTGCAGACTGGGAAGGGACATTCAGGTGTCATCTAGTCCAACCCAAGCAATATGGGGATGGCAGCTAAAATTAGCCCTGACTCAAGCCTGTATTAACCAATGTCAGCTGTGCACTCCATTATCCACACTTTGAACATTTCATTGAAACAGATGTGAGCTACACAAGAGACAACCTGGCAAATTAAGCAAACAGGTTAGTGCATGGGTAGGCAGACTAAGGCCCGGGGGCCAGATCCAGCCCAATCGCCTTCTAAATCCGGCCCGCGGACAGTCCAGGAATCAGCATGTTTTTACATGAGTAGAATGTGTGGTTTTATTTAAAATGCATCTCTGGGTTATTTGTGGGGCCTGCCTGGTGTCTTTACATGAGTAGAATGTGTGCTTTTATTTAAAATGCATCTCTGGGTTATTTGTGGGGCAAAGGAATTTGTTCATTTTTTTCTTCAAAATATAGTCTAGCTCCCCACAAGGTCTGAGGGACAGTGGACCCTGCTGAAAAAGTTTGCTGACCCCTGGGTTAGTGCAAAAGCGGACAGATTTTGCCAAAGCAAAAACCCCTTGCTCAATGAGCTCCCATTCATTTCAATGGATGAATGTCTCCCATTCATTTGTGGGGGGGAGAGTATTAATAGAATACCAGCCTCATTGACTGTGTCCAAACCAGGGTGACCTGGGGGGGGGCAGGCACTGCCTAACCGACCCCGCTGGGTTGTTGTGGGGATTAAAAGGGGAGGGGGAGAACCATGCACACCCCCTTGAGCTGCTTGGAGGAAAAACTGGGAAATATAAATGCAATAAACAAAGAAAACAAGACTCTGCTACCATCAAAACACATGCTCCTGGCTTACATCATTTGAAGAGCAAATTGAAACTTGCTTTCATATTCACAACAGTTCCTAGCAACAGTTCCCCAACTCTGTTCAGAAACATTCAGCAGAGAAGGGCAATTGGTTTATGATTTATTCACATTGCCAAGGAACCCCAGTGACCAAGATGGGGTGCCCTGCAGGAGAACATCTCAGGAATCCCAGGGAAGGTCCATTTTGTGCAAACATGCCTAAGAACCTCAGAAGAGACCCACAGCTGGATCCGGCCCATGGCCCATCTGGGACAGCTTCCCATTCTCAAAGTGGCCGGCCAGATGTCCAGCATATGTCAGGCTGGCCCAACAGACGCCTCTTCTGGGAAGCCTCTGAGCACAACCTGATCACTAGAACATCGTCCCACTTGGCACTCCCATAAGCTGTGGTTCAAAGGAACAGCTAGCATGCTCTCCAACATTTCTCCAATGAAAATAGGGACATCCTTTTCTATTATTATTATTATTATTATTATTATTATTATTATTTACCCTACCCATCTGGCTTGGTGGGCCAGGCACTCTGGGCGGATTCCAGCATATATAAAAACATAATAAAACACTGAACATTAAACTTTGCTATGCAGGACTGCCTTCAGAAGTCTTCTAAATGTTGTATAGTTACTGATCTCCTTGGCTCGGGGGTCGCATAACTCCACACCCTCCAATATTTATCTGATGAAATTAGGGACGTCCTAAGGAAAAGCGGGACACTCCGGAATACAATCAGAACCAGGACAGCTTGTGTAAATTCGGGACTGTTCCTGGAAAACAGGGACACTTGGAGGGTCTGAACTAGCAATACTTTGCTTTTAGTACTGATATTGAAAAATAGGGGTGGGTATGACTCTGTGTTTTTCTTCCCTCAACTAATTTTGCCACTGGAGAGCAGCTGAGAACTTGATGGGAACAACCTGGGACCCTTCAGGTGTCTTGGCCTTCCATCAACCCCAGCCAGCAAGGCCACGATCCCCTCAACCCCAGGAGCATGCAGCCAGGCTGCCTGGCGCTGATGGGAATTGTAGGGGTGATGGGGGAGGCTGATCTGGAAAGCTCTCTCCTGCGGACGGCGCAGAGAAGTGATGGCAATTCTGCCTGAGGCTACGTGCCTCTGAGCTTTCCAGAAGGATGACAAGTAAGCAAGTGAAATTAACTGCTTTGAGATCTTCTTTTTGGATCTTCACAGCTGTGGATTCATCATCATTCTGGCAGGGCAGCTGGTCATATTAAGGTAGCTAAAGGTATAGGACCCCTGGATAGTTAAGTCCAGTCAAAGGTGACTCTGGGGTTGCGGCGCTCATCTCGCTTTCAGGCCAAGGCAGCCAGCGTTTGTACACAGACAGCTTTCTGGGTCTTGTGGCTAGCATGACTAAACCGCTTCTGGCACACAGAGGACCGTGATGAGTGCCAGAGAGCACGGAAACACTGTTTACCTTCCCACCACAGCACTACCTATTTATCTACTTGCACTGGCGTGCTTTCGAACTGCTAGGTAGGCAGAGCGACGGGAGCTCACCCCGTCGTGGGGATTTGAACCGCCGACCTTCTGATTGGCAAGCCCAAGAGGCGCAGTGGTTTAGACCACAGCACCACCCGTGTTCCTAGATGGTCATATTAAGGTCCTGTACAGCAGAACAACTCAACAGTGGATTATGGATTGTCAGAGAATGTTGCATGCTAGTCACTTTGGGATGATCAATGCACAATATAAAATTATTGTTTTAACAGGGAAATATTTTTTTAAAAAAATAATAAATCAATCTACTGCAATTGCAATCAAGCAAAGTGTTAGCCAGAATCCTCTAAAATAAATCTTC
The DNA here is from genome assembly GCF_951804945.1 of Podarcis cretensis. NCBI lineage: Eukaryota > Metazoa > Chordata > Lepidosauria > Squamata > Lacertidae > Podarcis > Podarcis cretensis. Next base: position 1,346,089 of record NC_137178.1, on the reverse strand, counting down.
CTTTATAACTGCACCAGACACCAGCAGGCCACCTTTAGCCCGATCCAGAGATGAGAAGAGTCTGCTGCTGCACACCTCAAGCGTTGTTTATGGGATGCAGCGGGTGCCTTGTGGACTAAATGGCTTGCTGTGTTCCTCATTCATCTGTGATGAGGTTGCTGAATATGATTCCCCTCCCATAATCTCATGGAGCAGATTAACACAAACACCACCAGCAACAGCAGCAGCACCCCAATTTATTACAGCAGAACCACCTGGTTCTGAAACGCATTGGCTGATTTTAAGGATCCATCCATCCATATCTAGTCACCATCAATTCATCAATGAGTATGACACAGGTCCTTAGTAACTGATACTTAGAAAGGTGATGCGAGTTTTATTTTGTTGTTTTATTGTTGTTTTAACTTTCTGAAAGTCTTAAATTATTATTATTAATTCTTCTTACTGATAATTTTATAGTTTTATCCTTTTTTGTAAACCACTTTGAGGTTTGTTTGGGTTTTTTAAAAAACACAATCAAGTGGCTTTTATGGAATAGATATGATATGAAATAAGCCTCCTTAGAGCTGGGCATTCCGTGCGCTCAGCTGTAGCTATAGTTTTCTTTTTAAGAAGGGTTTTCTCCTCCGTTCTGCAGTCTGACCTACTAAAATGGCCCATCCAGGACAAATCCGAGCGCACCAGTCTGGATCTAGTCATTGCACAAAAATGAGGCGTCTCCTCATGACTCCTTGTGCCAGAATGTGCCGTCTTCTGACCCGTGTCCAAATGCACATTCCACGGAAAGAGATGCAGTACAGCCGACCCTTACAGGGACAGAGGTGTGATAGGTTTCATACGGATAAAACAAAGGTTAGTAACCAACAGCGACTAGTTGCGTGCTCTCATCAGAGGATGGAGTTATAATTGGGTTTAAATGCTAGCAGTAGTTTCTGCAAATAAGGCATTACATATGTCAAGTTATAAATTATGTGCTATACCACCATAATTGCAACTGAATATCCAATAGGAATTTTAAAGGTTTTTTTAAACTAATTTTAAAGCCCAGGGGACCTTTTTAAAAAAACAAAACAAAACCTATTTTCAATTGCCACTATTGCATTTTGAAAACTTTAGATTATACTCTCTAGAGGCTGCTATCATCAGAATGTCGGGATCTGACTGAAACATGTCGCTGGTGTTCTGGTGTCTTAAGACGGCAACTCTACCCCACTTCCTTGCAAATTTCTTAATGTCAGGAATAACAAAATGAATCCAAAGTCCTCGGTCAAAAGAAAAAGGCTTTGGGGGGGGGCAGAGGGTGAGAGAAAGAAAAGATTTGGAAGCGAAACTGCTGATTCCAGATCGAAAATTCCTAGACAAGGCTGGCATCTCCCAGCGGGAGAATGATTTCGAAGAGATGGAAACTTCCAACTTACCCAAACCCGGCTTGAAGACAGTTGCAAGCCGCCTTGTCCGACAGATTTCTCCAAGTCCTCTTCTCAGCCTCCAGCAGAGATACCTCAAGGAGGACCTTTTATAGGATAAATGGAGGTTCGATGTCAAGTCCAAAGAGAATTCAGAGGCCTTCAAGAGGCATGACAATGGACGGCAAGCCCTGCCTGCGCTTGCCCCCACCGGCTGTGGCTCCCAATGAATTTACACATTGCACATTACAGACATTGCTTTTTCCACTGCTTCCCCCCCCCAACACACCACTTTTTTTTTTTAGATGTTCAATTGAGCATCTCAAATATCTCACCCCTTCTCTCCTTCCCCCATCCATAACAGTTTTTGAAAAGAATCGGAAACCGGTGTGTTTTTGCAAAGAGTTTATCAAATTACCTTTGGTGACAAAGAGCTAGAGTGCATTTTCTTGAAGGCTCGACAATTGGGGATCCATCAAGGAAAGGGAAAGAATGGCAGAAAACCAGGGGCTTTTGTCAAGCCCAGAGAGAGCAAAATCCCCCCCCCACCCGCCCCGTGCACCGAAAAGCTCTTTTAGGAGCGCTCAGTTTGTTTTTGCTTTGGAGAAGGCCTGTTTTTATTTACCTCTCTCTCTGCCTTTTGAAGTTTGAGCAGCAGATGAGGCCAGGTTGGATATGGGGACGTCGAGAGGCTGCGGGCTGGTTTGGTGGGTTGTGTTTTTTTTAATTAAAAAGAGAAAGAGAGCAAAATCTGACAATCTCGCTCAGAACAAGATGTCAGTGTCTAAAGAAGCTCTTTAGAAACGAGAGGCTTTTGGGGATAATGACCCCGATCTTTCCAAGATTGCATGGGAACAGGTGAGCCTCTTCCTTTTCCTTTTCCCCTCTTTGTTTCAGAGGGATACTAAAGAGAGAAAGGAGCCAGATCATCCTGATATTCTCCTTTGTGCCGGCATTGTGGTTTTGCTTGAGAAAATTGCTTCTTGGTCAGCGTCCAGACTTTATTAGAGGCAACGGCTGGGGAACACAAAGAACCTCCTCCTCCTCCTGCTTTGCCTTCGTCCCCCGCCTAAAAAGTAGGCCTCATCCCCTTTCCTTTTTAAAGGCTTAAACACAACTTCAGGGGTGCTTGGGAGAGGTGGCAGAGGGCAGAGGCTCTGTCCGGGACCAGGGAGCCAGTTCCACGGCAGCATTGACTGTGCACCGTTGTTCTGGTCGCCTCAGCTCAAAACGGAGATGGCAGAGCTGGAAAAGGGCAGCCCAAAGGATCGACTCCCTCTATGAAGAAAGGTTGTGATGGTTGGGGCTTGTTAGTTTAGAGGAAAGGTGAGGGAGAGTTTATAAAATTATGCCTGGCGTGGAGGAAGTTGACGGAGAAAATCTTTTCTCCCTCTCTCATGAATAAAGCTGAACGTTGGAAGGCTCAAGGCAGATAAAATAAAGTCCTTCTTCATGCAGCACAGAGTTAAACTGGGGAACTCCCTCCCACAGGATACAGCAATGGCATAGCTGTCAACTTACAGATTTGAAAATAAGGGACCAGCAGCCTCACCTGTTCCAGGCACTCCAGTCTTCCTGTCCTCCTGCAGTTTGGTCAAATTCATGCTGGTAGCTTCGAGAACACTGTCCAACCAACTTTGTAACCAGAGGTTCAACTGAATAGAATCTGAATCACATGCACCACAAGGCCTATGCAGCCTCAACTTAAGATGGCTCCCAGGCTGACTTTGCACTGCAAAGTTTGCAGCAGCACGTGCAACAAAATGGCGTCCAACATTCAAAAAACCTCTCAGCTTGCACTAACTAGCCACACACAAGACATGCAAGCTCCACCCCTCAGTTGTTCTTAGACTTCTTATTGGGTGAGCAACACAGCCAAGCAACACAGTTGGAGCCTACCTCCTCCCTGGCCGGTGGGGGGGGGGGAGAGGAGCTGCTTTCTTTGAAATTTAAGGGACATCATTTAAGGGACATCCATCAATAAGGGACAGCAGCGGGACATGGCGCTGGAATAAGGGACTGTCCCTTCAAATAAGGGACACTTGACAGCTATGAGCAATGGCCACCAGGTTGGATGGCTGTAAAAGAGGATTAGGCAAATTCATGGCAGAGGAGAGGGCTGTGGCTACTAAGCAAGATGGCTCTGCCTCTAGAGTTGCAAGCAGCCATGCTTCTGCATCCCAGTTGCTGGAAACCACAGGAGGGGAGAGGGCTGCCCTTGGGGGGCATCTGATTGGCCCCTGTGAGACCAGGATGCTGGACTGGACGGGCCATGGGCCTGATCCAGCAGGCTCTTCTTGTGTTCTTACACGGGAGCATCTTAACATGCAAAGGAAGGCTGTCCAGTGTCAAGAGCCAGTGTGATGTAGTGGTTAAGAGCAGTGGACTCGTAATCTGGTGAACCAGTTTTGCGTCTCCGCTCCTCCACCTGCAGCTGCTGGGTGACCTTGGGCCAGTCACACTTCTCTGAAGTCTCTCAGCCCCACTCACCTCACAGAGTGTTTGTTGTGGGGAAAACAAAATAAAAAAAATTCCTTCCAGTAGCACCTTAAAGACCAACTAAGTTAGTTCTTGGTATGAGCTTTCGTGTGCATGCACACTTCTTCAGATACACATGAAAGCTCATACCAAGAACTAACTTAGTTGGTCTTTAAGGTGCTACTGGAAGGAATTTTTTTATTTTGTTTTGACTATGGCAGACCAACACGGCTACCTATCTGTTGTGGGGGAGGACGGGAAGGAGAATGTTAGCCGCTTTGAGACTCCTTCGGGTAGTGATAAAGCGGGACATCAAATCCAAACTCTTCTTCTTCTTCCATGGCTGACTGCCATTGTGACCACACACCCTCTGTCCCCACAGAGGTTCACTAGCACTGGGTGAGACCTCCTGGCTGCCCCATAGCGATTGCTCACAGGGCTTATGTAGAAACCCAACCCAAACTGGACCCAGCAGCCCACTGACCTGACCACCCTCTTAATCAGCAGGTGCTAGACAGATACCTGTGGGGTCCTTCCCAAGGTCTTTGGCCAGCAATGGTCACCCGAGACTGTCTGCCTCACCCGCTGTGGCTCAGGGGCCACGATTCCTATGAATTAGCTCATCCTGGCCTTCTCCACTCCTGCACAATGTTAACGGGATGTTGATCAGTAATATTAAAACATACACAGCAAACATGAATTTCCATGCCCATTTAAGCAGCAGCAGCAATAGATATCCAGTCCCATGTTCCTCACTCCTCTTCAAAATCCCGTGCAAAAAGGCGATGAAAACTCCCAACGCCTCAGAGCAGAGGTCATGCCCAAAGTGTTGTGGGGTCAGCACCAAGGGTCCCGCTGCCACAGATCTCACGGAGCGTGTTCGCCACTAACAGGGCACCCCCCTCCCCAGGTCTTGGCCCTTGGGTAGATCAATAGGGGACCTCCCCCCACCATCTCCTGGGACTTTTAAAAATGTGTCCAGGCCGTCTATCTCCTATTTATGACCCTCCCTCTCCAAAGCACTGCTCACAAAGGCATAAATAATTCTGCTAATTATTACTGCGTGTAAGGAATGCGTTTTTGTTGGGAAACCAAATGTTTGCATGACTTGCGTCAAATATTAAAGCTTTGCTCCGTGTGAATAAGCCAGCCAATCTCCCCTGGCCTGGGGAAGGTATGCGTGTGCATATCGAGGGAATTCTCTTATTGTAGAAAGCGGAATGCCGGGGGTGGGTAAGGGGTTTGCGAGAGTGAGAAAGTCTTTCCCAGAACAGAGAGGAGCAAAGAGGCTCAGGGGCACAGAGGCAGCCGAGAAGAGACAGGAGGAGAACTGGAGAGATAGAGGAGGCAGGTAAGTTGACAGAGCATAAGGAAATGGACTCGGTGGTATGAAGAGCGCCCCATTGCTGGGGGCTTGTGCAGGAGAGGGTGCTGCTACCACATCTCAAACGATGGAATCCCACATCCTTGTCAAAGCTGCCACCCTAAAGCACAACGCCCCATTTGCAGAAGGAGCACAATTTAGGATGGGGCCACCAGAATAGGAGCCTCCTCCATTTGCAGAGTGGGGGTGTGGGCTGTTCCGCATAGCCCAGCCTGAACCGACTAAGGTTGTTTCGTGGCACCTGGCACTGGGGCAAGTGAGGGGCACAAAACATCATTTGCTCCAGGGCCGGTGACAGACAGGCCAACCTGGGCTAAGGGAACGTTGCTTAAACTCAGCACCGATTTCTGGCATTTCCCGGAAGAAATCGATTCAGCAGAAAACAGCATTTTGCTCAGGTTTTTCCTCACAGGCTGTAAAGTGCAGAAGTGCATTGCAGACACCTTTTTGGTTAACTGAGAACCTTCTGTAGGGACCAAAGTGGAAAATGCACTGAGAGCAACCTGGTTTTCTCACTGGGATGGTGGAGGATAAAACAGCAAGAACCATGTGCTGTTATTAATAATATGTTGTTCTTTTGTCTGACTTCAGAATATGTGTGTTGTTTTCAGCTTTTCAGCTTTGCTGTGGCATTTCTGGCTTCACATTTATTTCTTCGTTAAAAGAAAGAAAAACCCTTTTAAGCACCCCCCCCCCATAAAACATAAAGGCAATTGTACAATTACCTTCATGCAAAAAAAGGGTCCTCTCTCTTGTCCTTTCTGATTAGGCCATATGGATGTTCGTAGCATCAAAGCAAAACTCCTTTCTGTTTGACTCCCTTTTACCTAAACACTGAGCTGCTTAGGTCATTTAATCATCCCGTTTTCCTCTTATACAAATACAATTACATGCAATTGTTAACTATTTACATATAAGCAAATTCATACTAAATATCTCCAGCTTCTTCAGATCCAATGTATCTTTTAATTGCACTTCTGAAGTTTCATTGTTTTGGTTCTTCATCACTTATTTTTTTAGAGAGCTCTTTAACAATTAAAACTTTCTGGTTTTTATTATTATTTTTAAACAAAGTAAAATAAATATGTGAAAGTGATGCGCTTTTGACCAAAAGAAATTTCTCTGTGGGGAGAGGGGAATGTTCTTATTACCAATTTCGTTGGTACCTCCCCCCCCCCAATTAATACGAAGTCATTGGGATACCTCAAATAACAGGATCCCACACAGAGGAGACCCAGACCCTTACACATTTCAGAAGGCTGTTTGGAATTTTCTGTTCCCCCTTCTCCTCTCCCTCTTTTAAGGATTTTTGCATCACTGCAAGAATACAGCCTCCATTATTCTGCACAAGAGGCGGTCTTTGATGAAATTAAAAAGCCATAACGAGAAACATCTTATGCAGCTAATGAGGGAAAATAACTCAGCTGAAATTCCCTGTGCGTTCCAAATGCCAGCGTAACCCAAGACCAGAACAGCCAGTGAGTTAGGGGAAAACATATCCTCATTACATATATATTTTAGATAGATGGAGGTTCACTAATGCTGCTCTTGGGGGGGGGGGAGAAAGAAATCCACATTGATTAACATTTCTTTTGCTTTCGCAGACGTTGGGTGACTGAGCACTCTGAGGAGTTTTAAAATTTGCTCCTTGAATAGCTCCAAGTTCTGCTAAGTGGAAATGAATATTGCAGGGCAATTCAGTTAACAGATCCTGAGGTCAAGGAGGGGGCCGGACTCTTTAGACTGCCCACCTGAAAGGGGAAAAAGCCAGACCCATAGAGCTTCCTTTGTTAATTCATTTGACACTTGAACCATATCCTGGAGGAAAAAGCACCTTGTCTGATTACAAAACAATGAAGGCAAGTCAGGCATTGATCAGTCTCTGCTCCCGCCCACAGACTTCTCTGGTGGGAAACTGAGGCAAGTTTGAAATATCTGGGCCAAATCCTGCTAAGTCTGTAAGACAAGCATAGAAACTTTTCACAGTGGCCATACCAACTGATTAAACTCAAATCCCATTTTTAAAATTTGGTTTCTTTTTTTCTTTTTGAGTTCACACACCACCTTAAAAAAAAACAATTTTTTTGGAAGAAGCTGCGTTAGACCAAAAGATCTGTGGTCTTCCATCGGCGCAGTTGCAAATGATGAAGGCTCGATATGCAAAATGTCCCTTTTCCTGTATATTGTACAGTCCAGTCCCCCAGTCTCCCGATGCATTTCAAGTACGTGAGTGGAACTTGCTGTTGACTGTCAAAAAAGAAAGGAAAGCCTGAACAGAGAGAGAGAGCTCTGCAGCCATATTTTTAAAATCCCTTGCTCAAAACAGTTGCAGCCTCTTCCCCAACCCTCTTCTTAATCAACACACAGATATTCCTTCTCGTTTAATTCATTCATCATCCTTTGTCTGCAAAGAATCATGGAAGATTCTCCACCCGGGACGGAGTTGAGAAGCATGCAACCCTAGAACATGCAGCAACGCCAGGTCGCATCCAGAAGGGGACTTCGCCTCAAGGAATCATCCGCTGTGGAGATATGAAAGGCTGCAGCTCCTCTGATTGATATTTCTCCAGCATACAGCTCACACCAGCACCCGGCCAGAGGGTCTGCCTGCACAAAATGATCTGTCAAGGGTCTCTGCAGTCCCCTTGCCTTAAAAAAATAAAAATAAAATCTGTTTTTTCTAGACAAAAGGAAGATGGCAAGAGGAAGTCAGTGCAGACAGACAGAGTCTTGAAATGGAATTATTCAGCATTTCAGATGGTGAATCTGTGCTTCTTGAATGTGGCAGGTAGAGACTGCTAATAGTTGCCCTACTATTTACCAACACCATCAATTCCCTTATCTCATACATCCAAAATACTATGGCTAGAGGTTTCCCCCCCCACTAAATGTGTACAGGTTATCAAACTTTGACCTCTCCTGTGCAACCATTGATCTCTCTCTCTCTCTTGCTTTATTTTCCCTCCACCCTCTGATTCCCACAATTAATGCAGTTCAATCCACAGCACAGAGATTATTTCCATGGCTGCTGAGACTAAAAGGAGTCAGGCGAGGAACAGAAATAAACCCTACAAATAGAAACAGAAGCAGCGAAAGAAAGAAAGAAAGAAAGAAAAAAAGAAAGAAAGAAAGGAAGGTCACCATATTTGCACACATGCAATGATTTCCTGACTACCTCTCCGAAAAAAAAACTTTTAAAACCCCAGAAGTTCTAATGGTCTTTTAAAAAGAAAGAACCGACTATTTAAAACTTTTGCAAATTATTCAAACCCTTAAACACTTTAAAACACTTAGTGAACTATTCCTATCAATGAAGTTATTGGAATCTGAAGAAGTGTGCATGCACACGAAAGCTTATGCCTGGAACAAACTTAGTTGGTCTCTAAAGTGCTACTGGACAATTTTTTAATAATGAAGTGGAGTCAATTTGATGGAGACAAATAAATGGACCCATTGTAAGTGTTTAAATGGAAGTTACACAATTTGGAAGGGATGTTTTGTGATGAGTTTTGGACTCATGCAGTTCACATATCCCAATTCCATCATTCAGAATTGAGTCTTCTCTTGGCTGCAAATCTGCAACAAGTCAGCCCTGCAAATTTTCTCCATCGGCACTCCTAACGATGGGGTGAGGCAATAAAAAACTTAAGGTAAACGTGCACATCCAAAGCTTTATATTATTTCAAAATTATGCATGGCTAAAATAAGTCCCCAGAACACACTCACTCTCACATGTCAGGATTTTTTTTTAATTGCTGAAGTTCTATTTTTATGAACACCTCCAAACAATTACTTTTGAGACATTCCAGTGTTGTAATCAACTGCCATTCAAATACGTTTCCCTGTCAGCAACCAAACATTCCACTGCAAGTAGCTGCTACTTAAAACTTTTATTTCAAAAAACAGCTGCAATGAGAAGGTCCAGCCTTTCTTGAACCAGCAGTTTTGCTGGTAAGTGGTCATTTTGTAAAACAAAACAAAAAACAAAACAAAACAAAACAAAACAAAACAAAACAAAACAAAACAAAACAAAACAAAACAAAACAAATAACTCCTTTAAACCAAAAAGCTAATTTCATTCTGGCACCTAAATTAACAAATGAACAACAAACTTTGTATTTCAAATATTGGTGAGACCCTTTAAAATTCCTGCAGGGAAGACTTCTAAAAATATCCACATTGATCTAAAAATTTCCAGATTTTGTGAACATCAAATTCAACATTTTATGTCAAAGAAGGCAAGCATTTTATGTTTTCCTTTCCTTCTTCTGAAGGCTTTTATTATATAAAAGATAGAAACTGTGTTATTCTACACCATGCACGCAACAATATTTTTATGGGTTTTTTTGTTGGCATTTTCAGCATTGGGGCAATTGTTTTCATTGATTGTTAGCTGCAGAAAGCTTTTAGGATGGGTGGGGTTACAAATCCTTTTTAAAAGAAAAGTCAAATGTGACCAAACATTATCAGGAAAAGTAGCAAGGAATTCATCAATTGCTCCATTGCAACAGCAGCAGACACACACACACATAAAACAAGAAAATCATGAATTGCCCTGAAGTTCAAGCGGGAAGTTCAAGAGAAGAGCAGCAATGTGTGCAAATTGCTGGCTTTAATCATTTGTGAGTTTACAGATATTTTAATGTTTAGGGGTTTTTTTATTTTAAAAAATATACTGGGATATTGGGAGGGGGAGCTGCTGCCCACTCCAAGACCTCTGAATGCCTTAATTCAAAATTTGCTGCCTTCCTGTTGGAGTTACTGCCTTGGGGGGCTGAATTGATTGCCTTTGATTAAATGCTTCCTATCCGATGAGATCCCTTTTGCAAGCCATAAATGCTTTAGGGGTGGGTAAGGGCAACAGACCCCGAGAGAATCTTCCATTGCTTTTGATTTAACTTTAAACAGGGGGGGCAGGGAGAGTGTTCAATGCTGCCCCATCTAGAGAATTTAAACCTTTTTGATATTGTGGCGGTTGATTCCATTTATTAAAAAATATTCTCTGGGCAACAGACAACGGTAATGTCATCACAAGATTAGGAGGGCAACACAACGATTCAGCAATTCAAATTCAAAGCAAAACGTGTTCAGTTTGTAGAAACTAAAATAAAGGATGTTAAATAATGATAAAATAGTCTTAAAGATGTTAAAAGGCCTTAATTAAAAAAAAAATTGCCTGGTGCCAAGGAGACAGTAAAGCAGGAGCCCAGGGAGCAGAGTGGAAACTGGGGAGCAGGGTCACTTCATCGCCTCAGCTGAGATTTCCATTCCAAGTCCTGTGTCACTTTAAGAATTGCCAAAGTTTGTTTTCCTCTTCCCTCCACATCTTTTTTCCTTTCCTGCCTTATCTTTTTGACTGCAAGCATGTGGGCAGAGGCTATCTTGTTGTTAATTGATCTTAGGGAAGCCGCTCTGGGAATCAGTTCGGCTGAAAAGTGGGGCGGCGGCAGAGCGGAGTGTTCTTTAAATAAATCAAAATAAATCAAAAATTTGCTGCTTTTTAGGGCATGGCCAGTTATATTCCACCCAAAAGGAGGAGGAAGATGGCATATTTTCGCAAAGACATTTGCATGCATGGGCTGATCTATACATATAGGTGCAAAATTAAACAGGGCAGCTGTAAATTAAATGAAACCCCAAATATATCTCACAATAGCTTGGAAGTGGATGCTGTGTGTTCCTGCTCAACACACCTGTGGACCAGGTGAGAACCGCGGATCCTGTTCCAAAATGTCTCCCTTTCCTGGGGTCATTTTACTCTCAACCAGGAGGACACACACAGTCACCCTTCTGGAAATTTTGGCAGAGAGGTGGTGGGGCTTCACGCTGCTCCCCCCCCCCCCCAAGGAGTACAGGTGTCTGGCCCTTCGTGGCTCACCTGTGGAGCTCTTGGTGCTTCTGCCCTACAGCATCTCTCCTTCCAACACCCCCCCTCAAGTCTGAATCCCGGCCAGTGCTCTTCTGTTGGGGGGGGGGGAGCCTTGGGCAAGGCCAGGCAGGTGGGTGAGAGGGGGGGCCTGGAAGCTGTTGCAAAGGAATGCATTGCACCCATGGGGGTCCCTGGGGGGGTGTTGTGCTTGCGCCGGTTTGGGGGTTCTTTCGCAGTCCTCGTTTTCCACCTCCCTTGGCTAGAAGCTCCTCATTAAACGCTGCCCCCGCTTCCTGATCCCCCCCCTTCCACCACACAAATGCACAAAGGCCCATCACCCACCCAAGGGAATCAATCTGGATTTGATTTCTTGGCCTCTTGCTGCTTTTATTTTTATTTAAATCGCTTCCATGGGCACCCTCCCTTTTCTAGGACAGGGTGAGATTCCTTCAGTGCCTTTGTTCTCCATCATTCCAACCCCCTGATTTATTGAACTATTGTCTCCCTTTAATTTTCCTTTCAGCTCTTTTGCAACACGGAGTGGTTTTGCTAATTGGTTCCAATTCACCCGGCTCCGCAAAGGGTCAGAGAGCGACCTAATTTGATCCAGGGCGCAGGCCCAGAACTCGTCTGCGTTGCCACCGCTTGGCCTGGAATGTGCGAACTGACAGGAAAGTGTTGCCTTGGGTCACGTGCAGAGTGCGTTTCCTTTGCAAAGGAGTGGGCACCACCCCATATTGAGATAAAATGGGCAGCCTCTAGGACAGGAGTATGGCATCTGAGCGCAAGTCAAAACCAATGCTTGCCTTTCCTAAATTCAGTCTCAGAGGTTCTCCTGCATGGCCTTTTTTTTTTTTTTTTTTTTTTTGCTATTTAACTTTGGTTTAAGGTCTGTTTCAGAATCCAGTTTCCGTCCCAGGGCTCAACTCCAGAATGTGGGGTGCTCAAATAAGGAAAGATAATGAGTTTAGGGACTGCAGAGAATGCAGCAGCTAGACTGGTGACTGGGAGCGGCCGCCGAGACCACATAACACCGGTCTTGAAAGACCTACATTTGCTCCCAGTACATTTCCGAGCAAATTCAAAGTGTTGGTGCTGACCTTGAAAGCCCTAAACAGCCTCGGTCCTGTATACCTGAAGGAGCGTCTCCACCCCCATCATTCTGCCCGGATGCTGAGGTCCAGCTCCAAGGGCCTTCTGGCGATTCCCTCACTGCGAGAAGCCAAGTTACAGGGAACCAGGCAGAGGGCCTTCTCGGTCAGATGTCAAAGAGAAGAACAACTACCAGACTTTTAGAAGACATCTGAAGGCAGCCCTGTTTAGGGAAGCTTTTAATGTTTGATGCATTACTTTATTTTAATATTGTGTTGGAAGCCGCCCAGAGTGGCTGGGGAAGCCCAGCCAGATGGGCGGGGTATAAATAATAAATTATTATTATTATTATTACCGTTCCTCACCAGGCTTGTTTTTCCAGACCCTTGGCCATCTTGGTTGCCCTCCTCTGCTCTCTACTGTTTCGTTGGTGCTGCTGCTTGAGCCTGGGTTGGGAGAGGGGCCTCCCTTGATGGCTTTTTGATACACAGGCGGCAAGGAGGCAGGCAGGAGCCCCCTTGGGAGATGGATGGTGCTCAAACAGCCCCTTCTCCATTACAGCCGAGTCTTAACAGGAGCCCCAGCATTCATCTGCATTTGCAAAGGCCTCTTGGGAGTGATGGATGGCGAAAGGCAGGCTGGCAGTCCATCTCCACAACAAGCCGGGCTCTCTTACATCTCCCCCTCCTGGCAGCATCCTCCTTCGTGGGTATTGTGCTCCCGGCCTTTCACCCCTCAGCCCATCAATAAGAACGGGGAGGATCTGAGGAAGGAGAGCGACACGGACCATCCGTCTTCATTAGGGCCTTTTCGGCTGCTCCTGCGTCTGACTTTGGCTGGGAATGGGGAGGACAAGGAGGGCGGGCTGGGCGGCTCTTTCGGCTCTGCCAACCGGGCTGTCAAAATGCACTGGAAGAGTCAGTCACCTGCTTTGCATGATGATGATGATAAATTATTTATAAGGGACGCGGGTGGCGCTGTGGGTTAAACCACTGAGCCTAGGACTTGCCGATCAGAAGGTCGGCGGTTCAAATTCTCGCAACGGGGTGAGCTCCCGTTGCTCGGTCCCTGCTCCTGCCAACCTAGCAGTTTGAAAGCACATCAAAGTGCAAGTAGATAAATAGGTACCACTCCGGCAGGAAGGTAAATGGCGTTTCCGTGTGCTGCTCTGCTTTGCCAGAAGCGGCTTAGTCATGCTGGCCACATGACCCGGAAGCTGTACGCCGGCTCCCTCGGCCAATAAAGCGAGATGAGCACCGCAACCCCAGAGTCGGCCATGACTGGACCTAATGGTCAGGGGTCCCTTTACCTTTACCTTTTAAGGTGCTACTGGAAGAAATTGTTTATTTTGTTTCCCCAGTCAGAGGCAGTGGTGCTTCTGAAGGCCATCTGCTGGAAACCTCAGGAGAGGAGAGGACTCTTGTGCCCGGATCCTGCTTGCGGCTTCCCCACAGATTCCTATAGGCTTCCCACTGAGGCACCTGGTCGGTCACTGAGAGAACAGGGTACTGGATGGGCTATTGGCCTGACCCTGTTTCATTCTTATATATCCTGACATGTGTTTCAAAAAGTTTGCAAGGTGGCAAGAAGGTCCCATGGAGCATGTGGCTGGATGCATTGCTTAAGAACGTAAGAAGAACCTGCTGGATCAGGCCAAAGGGGGCCCATCTAGTCCAGCAGCCTGTTCTCACACTAGCCAGCCAGAAATTTGTGGGAAACCACCAGCAAGCAGGATCAGAGCACAAGAGCAAGAATCTCCTCTCCGGCAGTTCTCAGTAACTGCCATTCAGGACAGAGACATCTCTCCCAGGGCTTGCAAGGAGAAGGAACCACTTTGCAGGAATGAGTAGCTGTGGGAGATTTCCCAGCAACAAACCGCCCCCCCCCCCAAGCTAATAAGTGTTTCCCGGCACCCAAGAGATCAATCCTTTGTTACTTTCCTTCCTTGTTTGCCAGAAAGCCTTATCTGCGAGAGCCCAGCCTTTGATCTTAAACATGACTTTAAGAAATCAAAGCATGGAGGGCGGGAAAACCAGAAGTTAAGAGCCAGGATGGATTGAGCTATGGTGCAAAGGTCCATGGATGTCACTCAGGGCTTTTTCTAAGTGGGTCACTAGTCAATCCAGGCATCTGAATGAGCAGGGTTGCCCTGTAGCAGGCGTGGGGAACTTTGGGCAAAAGTTCCCTCCACCTGCCTTGTTCTATTTGCAAGCCCCCACAATCAGCTGCTCAGGGTAACTTCCCAAGGGCGATGCTTAAAGGTAAAGGTAAAGGGACCCCTGACCATTAGGTCCAGTCGCGGCCGGCTCTGGCTCATCTCGCTTTATTGGCCAAGGGATCCGGTGTACAGTTTCCGGGTCATGTGGCCAGCAGGACTAAGCCGCTTCTGGCAAACCAGAGCAGTGCACGGAAACGCCGCTTACCTTCCCGCCAGAGCGGTACCTATTTATCTACTTGCACTTTGACGTGCTTTTGAACTGCTAGGTTGGCAGGAGCAGGGACCGAGCAACGGGAGCTCACCCCGTCACGGGGATTCGAACCACCGACCTTCTGAGCAGCAAGTCCTAGGCTCTGTGGTTTAACCCACAGTGTCACCCACGTCCCCAGGGGTAAAGGTGAAGGGACCCCTGACCATTAAGTCCAGTCATGGCCGTCTCTGGGGCTGCGGCGCTCATCTCACTTTATTGGCTGAGGGAGCCAGCATACAGCTTCCAGGTCATGTGGCCAGCATGACTAAGCCGCTTCTGGCGAACCAGAACAGCACACGGAAACGCCATTTACCTTCCTGCCGGAGTGGTACCTATTTATCTACTTGCACTTTGTCTGCTTTCAAACTGCTAGGTTGGCAGGAGCAGGGACCGATCAACAGGAGCTCACCCCGTCGCAGGGATTCAAACCGCTGACCTCCTGATCGGCAAGTCCTAGGCTCTGTGGTTTAACCCACAGCGCCACCTGCGTCCCTTAGCTTAGCCCTTTGCAAAGCCTGGCGGTCAGCTGAGGGACAGGACTTCTGTGCACAAAAGGGGTCACCTGGTGACACTTGCCAGACACAGCCTGTTCCCCAGGCCATCAAACTATCCAGAAACACTTAAACGCAGTAGCCAATAAATCCCGAGTTCTAGGATATGGTAAGAGTGCAGTGGTACCTCAGGTTACAGACGCTTCAGATTACAAACTCCGCTAACCAGGAAGTGGTTGCTCCAGGTTAAGAACTTTGCCCCAGGATAAGAACAGAAATAGCGCGCCAGCAGCACAGCAGCAGGAGGAGGCCCCATTAGTGAAAGCACACGTCAGGTTAAGAACCGTTTCAGGTTAAGAACGGACCTCTGGAACGAATTAAGTTCTTAACCCGAGATACCACTGTATATTTATTTGTTTCATTTATTTCATAAAACGTATACACCGCTTGATTGTAAGAAAAACCTCAAAGTGGTTTACAAAAAGATAAAGCAATTAAACAATAAGCAAAAATTTACAACAATAGATGAAAACATACAAAAAGTTAAAATACTAAAGAAAAGGTTAAATTCCAAGTATGTGCATAAGGTAAAGGTAAAGGTACCCCTGCCCGTATGGGCCAGTCTTGACAGACTCTGGGGTTGTGCGCCCATCTCACTTAAGAGGCCAGGGGCCAGCGCTGTCCGGAGACACTTCCGGGTCACGTGGCCAGCGTGACATCGCTGCTCTGGCGAGCCAGAGCCGCACACGGAAACGCCGTTTACCTTCCCGCTGGTAAGCGGTCCCTATTTATCTACTTGCACCCAGAGGTGCTTTCGAACTGCTAGGTTGGCAGGCGCTGGGACCGAGCAGCGGGAGCGCACCCCGCCGCAGGGATTCGAACCGCCGACCTTTCGATCGGCAAGCCCTAGGCGCTGAGGCTTTAACCCACAGCGCCACCTGCGTCCCACAAGTATGTGCATAGACTGGTCTAAACAAGAACCTTTTTAGCAGGTGCCAAAAAGAGGACGATGAAGGGGCTTGCTTGATATCGAAGAGGCAGGGAGTTCGAAAGTGCAGGTGCCGCCACACTGAACAACCAACTTTCTACAAATGCAGAACAAGTATTATGAGGCACCTGAGGTTGTCCCAGTTCTGCTGATGGAAGAGGTCGGTTGGGCGATAATGTCAGGTAAAGTGATCTCGCAGGGAAACTGGTCTCAAGTGGTCAAGGGCTTTCTATACTAGCAGTAACTGAGAGTTTATTAGCACATACCATGTGGAAATCCAGAAACGTTAAACTCGGGGACTCCCCACCCCGTCCCAGAACTCAGGTGACGCATGGAAAGGAGGTTGAAGAGGTTCAGGTGTTATGACCAGGATCTCAATTTAATCACCTGATAATGTTTAAGGATTTGGGAAACTGGAACGCTGTGAAGGTATCAGGAGGGCAGACAAGGCTGGGTCACTGATGATTCTAAACCAAGGTGGTTTTATGTCGTCCCCAAAGGGCTTGTTCTGCTCCCCAACCCACAATCTGGCCTTGCTATGCTGTTTAACACCTGTGAAACTGTGGGCAGAGGTTGTCTGAGAATAATTCTGGGGTATGTTGTCCTCTGTCGGCTAGCGATGGACAACTCTTTTCTCCTCGCCACGTAAGGATACCAGAGCATTGTTGAAAGTATTCATTCATTGGTTGCAACTTTTGCACTGGAATCAGTAACCCTTTCCAGAAATCCCTGTGCAAAACGCATCCTAAATAGGTGCAAGTCATATAGGCATCAGGGTGTTTTATACATTGCTTGGCAATAATTTCAAAGTGGTCTAAGATAATTCTCTTAAATAACTTGTTGACATTTTGAATCGCATACATCAAACGAGGTTAATTTTGACAGCAGAGGGCCTTCTCGGTAGTGGCGCCCTACCTGTGGAATGGGGTATAAATAATAAAGTTGTTGTTGCAAACTCGCAACGCATTAATACAGTGGTACCTCGGGTTACATACACTTCAGGTTACAGACTCCACTAGCGCAGAAATATTACCTCGGGTTAAGAACTTTGCGCAGCGGCAGCAGGAGGCCCCATTAGCTAAAGTGGTGCTTCAGGTTAAGAACAGTTTCAGGTTAAGAACAGACCTCCAGAACGAATTAAGTTCTTAACCCGAGGTACCACTGTAGAGCTGATGTTTGGAGTATAAAAAATGTATTTCATGTGTACAGAAAGCCAACAAATGCAAACTCTTTATTTATTTTGCAATGTGAAGGTTACCATTTGTTGCATGTGAAAAGGGATATTTCATATAGTTGTAAGTTTACAGTCTTTTGCCAGAGTCAACGGAGAAGCTCAGGCAAGTCTGAGCCCCTTCCACCTCTGCAATTCTATGGTTCTACGAGTCTGGCTTAGATGGCCCCCTTCAGGATCCCCCAACTGCTCTGTGAGTCTTGCTTCAACCTTCCCCTCTACAGGAGAGCAGGATTCTGACTATCTCTGCAGCCTCCAGTGACAAGATATATATGAGCTCTAGCCAGAGAAATCACATCAAGGGGTGCAGCTCAGAGCTCCATCGCTTTCTTCACAGGTCTGTGGAGCTTCGGAAGCACAGATGAATAATTGGTTTGGGGGCTTTGTGAGTAGCCGAGGCTGCAGAGGAGAAAGGCATATTGCTAACTCCTCCTTTATTACTCATGGGGAAGCAGCCATCCTTGCAGCAAAGGCCTCCAAAAGTTCTGCAAGCCCCTACATGAGGAAGTTAAGACAGGGTTGCCATATTTCAGTCAACTTTTCCAGACGTACAGCAACCCTGAGTTAAGATTCCCCCTGGAAGCGGAAGCGCGGCCCAAACACTCCGGGAAAAGCAGCGGCAGCCCTAATGGAAACAGATGGGGCTGAACTGTCCCTCCGTGGGGTCATTAACACTTCCCTTTGTCACAGCGACGTTGAGCAATAATGCCGCGCGGCCCCATCCATGGCAAGATCCAATAACCTGTCCCGTCGGCAGAGAGACAGATGAGCCCCTAGGAGGGGATGGTGGGACGACAATTTGTCATCCCTGGTGCGGCTTCACCTTGGGCGGAGGAAATGTGATCAGAGCCCAGCGGCCCCTGCCACCGTCCGCTGCGGCCCCCGTGGCACAATGGGGAGAGTGGCGGTGATTTACAGCCCCGTCGCCCTAATTGCCTCCTGCCCGGCAGGGTAATGGATGGCCTCGTCGCGCTGATGGATGGCTCTGGCGGAGCATCATTCAGTTAGGGGGCCTAATAAGTGTGGCTCCTGGAGGAGGGAAGGGAAGATGGAGAGCGTGTCAGAAAGGAGGGGACCTGTCTAGACCAGGCGGGGCAGGCGAGAAGTTAGGAAGAGGTCCAGAGGTTGACCACAGGACGCGACGGGGAAGCTGCTGGGCCAGGAGATGGGCAACTCTGAAGGCAGGTGCTCAAGAGTGTTTGATGGTTTTGACCCTCAAGTCAAACTGCATGGGGCTCCTCACCTGGCAGGGCTCTCCAGAGCTCACCTTGAGCTCTTGCCGCTGGAGACAGAAGCCAGAGCAAGTTTCTGCATGAAAAGCAGGTGATCTGGCCATAACCCAGGGTCCCACATCTTCCATACCTTGAGGAGGGAGGAGTGAAGATGGCGGCACACAGCTTCTTGACTCCACCTCTTCTTCAGGAAGGCCCACCACTCTTTGGAGAAGCTGAAGGCACCTCTTGACACAGTGAAAACCATGCTCAAGGCGGCAGACAACGTATCAAAAATTGTATAACTACAAGCATAACAATAGTGGTCACAAACGTATCAAAAAGGACACGGCTGAATTAAACTTTGTAGTGTTAAATGGTGTGAGGCAGGCAAGCGAACACCAGGGAGAAGGACTTGTCTGCAGTGGTCCCTGCTCCACGGAGGGAACAGCCGTCAACTAGGTAGCCATTTCAGTGCCAAGTGCTGCCCCTTTTCTCCCCCCAGGCCTTCCAAATAACACAGATGCTCTGGGCCTTGGCTTCTTACACAGAGTTTGCCACAAGTTCTGGTTTGTTGCATTTCTGTAGGGTTGTCATTCCCCTGCATTTTAATGGCTTTGTTTCACTTCCTACTCTATTTGGGGTTTTTTTATTGCAATAAGTAAATGACGGCTACTAGCCATGACCGTCATTTTCCCCCTCTGACTCTGAATACCTGCTGCTGGGAATTGCAGGTGGGCAGCGGGCTGCTGGGCTCAACCCTCCCCCCCAAAGCAGCTGGCTGGCTACCATGAGATCAGGAGGCTGGCGTCTTAACCCCTCTGCAGTGCCACAAATCCAACTCAATGGTGTAACGTTGGAAAATGTTGATCACTTCTCCTACCCGGGCAGTTATCTTTCCACAAGGGCCAACATTGATGTCGAAATCCAGCATTGCCTGAGCTCTACAAGTGCGGCTTTCTCCCAATTGAAGTGCAGAGTGTTTGAGGACCGGGACATTTGTTGGGAAACCAAAATGCTTGTTTACAAAGCTATTGTACTACCAACCTTACTATATGATTGTGAAACAAGGACCACTTATAAATGCCATCTCCAACTCCTTGAAAGATTCCATCAACAGTGTCTCCAAAACAATTTACACATCACTCAGGAAGAGAGGCGAACTAATGCCAGTGTACTGGAAGAAACAAAGATCACCAGTGTTGAAGCAATGATTCTTCAACATCAACTTCGTTGGACTGGTCATGTTGTGTGGATGCCTGATGATCGTCTTCCAAAGCAACTACTCTATTCCGAACTTAAAAATGGAAAGCGTAATTCTGGTGGTCAACAAAAGAGGTTCAAAGACTCTCTCAAGGCAAATCTAAAAAAATGTATTGACAACTGGGAAACTGCAAGCGCTCCAGTTAGAGAACAGCCTTTCCCAAAGGTGTCCTGGGTGTAGAAATAATGGAGTTGACACGGGAGTTGGGATGCAAGTGAGCTGTGCAGGAACAAGCTTTGCTAGCTTAGCAGAGGCTCTTTTTATTGCTAGCTTAGCAGAGGCTCTTTTTATTCGCAAGATATGCAAAACCAGCAAGATACATTCAGGGCTTTGCCCGTTACACTTCTCCAATCCCAAGCCCCCTGGGTGTTGCCTTGTTATCTCCACAACTTGCTCCACCAAGTCATGTTCCCATTACAGGAGGAAATGAGCAATACCTTTGCAAAGGAGGTAACGGTCAGGACACGGAACACTGCTGAGGAGACAAAAGGTCAAGGAGTGGGCATGGCGGCTAGACAGCTGTGGCTTGTCTGATGCTGCAGGGGAGGGTGTGCCCTCACCTTGCAACGCCACCTTACAATGGGCTTTGAAGGCACTCAAACTCCACAAGGGAGAAACGTGCTAAGAGGAAGGCACGCTTGGCAAACCCTCACCAGGATCAACTCCCTCCCAGAAACCAATGTCCCCACTGTGGAAGGACATGTGGATCCAGAATTGGTCTCCACAGTCACTTACAGACTCATTTTTAAAACCGTGTTTATGGAAGACAATCTTATGCAGCTACGAGGGATCGTCAAAGAAAGACTGTTGTAGATACTATATATTTTTGGCATCTTTATTTTTAGACCTTCTTATGATTTATGTGAAAATTGTTCAACTTTGCTGGGTGCTTCTGGACGCATATTATTTATTGTTTACAACTACTTTTGCAGTTACGCAAATCTTTCCATGCTGTGAGCTGCCTTGAGCAAGGTCTTAACTATGGAAAGGCAGCATAAAAATAAAATGATGATGAAGACAATTCGATGGGCCTCCTTTGGCCTGATCCAGCAGAGCTCATTGTATGTTCTTGTATTTCCCAGAGAACTTCGTGGTGTGGGGTAGCAGAGGAATAGAAAGAAACATTTCAGATCTCTTTTGAAAACCATGTGTAAGTGGCTTATTCATTTAGTTAAGTACAGTCATATAATACAAATTCCCTTGCTCACTTTACAGCAAGCAAACTCACCCCTTTCCCATCTTGTTAGATTTTGGTGGAAAGTCTCCGTATGAACTGATCTGCTATCTCGCCTCATTTAAAACCAAGCTGACTTTCCCCCGTGGATCATCGTTCCCCGGCCATCACCTGCATTCTGGTGGCTTCCAAAGCCCTGCTGCTGAATTTCCTGAGAGATCAGCTGAACAAAGTTTCCTAAAGCAAAAAACAGTTTAGCAGCACCCCCACCAAGTGTGTGAACCTCGTTTCGCTCGCAGGACACAGAAGAGAGCAGAGAGCTCAGATCTAAGGTCTTGCCAGCAGGTCCGGTTGCTCAGTCTCCTCTTTTGCGAAAAAGGAGAGCAAGGAAACAAAATGCACAGAGAAGAATCACACTTCATTCTGCACCTAGCTTTAAAGGGTGGCAACAATTTTGTCCTTGCATCAACTGTTTAGAAATATGATTGAAAATAAATTCATTTTATGTTGTAGTATTCCGTACTTCCAATTGTGGGTGAAGTGGTGAGGGCAGGAGAGGGTAGCCCTGAACCCAGGACTAGACTCAGCTCTATCCAGAGAGGATCTCCCCATCACCTCTCGTTGTTAAGATGTTTGCACACAACTCAGCGAAGGGCAGGCAATGTGCTGGAATGCTGTCTCCTCCCGGAATGACTGGGATGCATTTTGTACGGGGAACATTGATGGTCTGCAAGTTATTGATTATATGTGGGTTGTTCTTTTGTATCAGCAGCACCTCTTATTTCCGCCTCTGAATGTTGTTGTTGTTGTTTAGTTGTGTCCGCCTCTTCGTGACCCCCTGGACCAGAGCACGCCAGGCACTCCTGTCTTCCACTGCCTCCTGCACTTTGGTCAAACTCATGCTGATAGCTTCAAGAACAATGTCCCACCATCTCGTCCTCTGTCGTCCCCTTCTCCTTGCGCCCTCCATCTTTCCCAACATCAGGGTCTTTTCCAGGGAGTCTTCTCTTCTCATGAGGTGGCCAAAGTCTTGGAGCCTCAGCTTCACGATCTGTCCTTCCAGTGAGCACTCAGGGCTGATTTCCTTCAGAATGGAGAGGTTTGATCTTCTTGCAGTCCATGGGACTCTCCAGAGTCTCTTCCAGCACCAGAATTCAAAAGCATCCATTCTTTGGCGATCAGCTTTCTTTATGGTCCAGCTCTCACTTCCATACATCACTACTGGGGAAACCATAGCTTTAACTATACGGACCTTTGTCGTCAAGATGATGTCTCTGCTTTTTAAGATGCTGTCTGAATGATGCCTCTGAATGGCAGGTATTCAAAATATGTGCTATCAGTTCGATTGATTCAGAATTCACATACCAGAGGTGTTTGCTGGGATTATCAAACTACTCTCTACCTGGATCTTCAGCCCTGCCTCGCTCCCATGTTAAGTGAGCAGTTTTTGTTGGTGCCCATTGATTCCACAGGCAGACCCTTGGCCAGGTGTGGGAAAAGGCTGGGGCATCTGGAAAGGGGAAGATGGTGAGGCTAACTTTTTGCCTTCACGTTCTTACCTTTTAAAATAACTAATTTGGTTTGCACAGGAAGGTACAAATTATTATTCGAATAAAACAAGTGGCGGGGGGGGGATCGTTTCTTTAAGGGAGCCACAAGATTTCTCCTTACTATAAAAGCCAGATTCAAGTGCAGGGAGAGAGCGAGGTGGATTTTGTGAGTGAGAGACTTGCAGGCAACCCAGTGAGAGGTGCTCAGACAAAAGCCCACACTCACACTCTTGGATGACATGGTTTTTAATAAAAATTACGACAGAATAATAAATGTACAGTTCAAATCAACATGCTAAAATATCTAATGCCATTCAGACAGCAGCCCCATGCAGCCCCCGTTTCCCCCCTTCTTAAGATCAGTAGCTGTTCTAGTCCTCTCCGATAGAAATCCCTTTAAAGTTAAACTTAAAATGTACTAAACATTTCACCCTTTTTGTGCAATGACTTGTGCAAAAAAAGCTGTTTTCACCACATTAGTTTACAAAATACTCCCCTCAAAATAAAGAAAGGAAGACACCCAGAAAATAAAAAAGCACACAAATAAATGAGCAATTAATAAACGTACTACCGAGAAGCTCATGTGTTGGGTGCGGTTGTGGTAGTTTTGGGGCCACGAACAAGTGGTCTTCTGACTGCTTCTAAGATGTGCTATGTGGTTGAGACCCAACGCCTGGCGCAAGCCACTTCTCAAAGGATTTCCAGGTTTGTGGTGAATTATGCCGTCACTGTTGCAGTGCTCAGAAGACGGCTCCACCAAAAATGGGCCATGAGAGCTGGCTCTTGCGATGGTCTGTGTGTCAAGCCAAAAGGACGGGCACTACTTGCTTCCAGAGGCCCCAGAAGAGGCCAAACCATTCGCCTACTCTTGACCACCTGCCCTGGACAGCCAGACTCTCAGACAGTGGCACTAAAGCATTTGCTTCCTTACAACCACCCCAGTACGATCACATTTGCAAGCCCTTAATGGAAACGGTTTCTGCAGGAACAAAGAGCCCGGCTTTAAAAAAAATAGTAACAGTTTAAAAAATACCTACATACAAAAGGAATATTTAAAAACAAAAAACACAAACAGCAACAATACAATGGAGAGGGGTTTTTCTTTTTTCCCTTGTGAGTTTGAAAAGTGGGGTCAGATTTAACCCAAGTGCAAAACCAGCAAAGAACTTTTGCTTTGATCTCCAGCAAAGTGTCGACAGGAAGGATGTGGGCAGGAGAGGTCCCTGCGAAGGAGGCGGCTGGGGAGGAAAGACCCCCCCCCACTCCAGAGCAGCTACAAGCCCCTGCAGGTGGGCCAGGGCGCTCGTATACGGGGCGCCCAAGAGCATTTCGCCAGTCCTGCCGCTCTCAAGTCTTAAAGGGAAGAGGAAGGAGCAGCCAGGACTAAGCCCGCATTGCCACCCTGAGGGGCTGCATGGCAGACCCCAAGAGAGCTGTCCCAGGACCCTGCCTGCAATTCTTCAGGGAATGCCTGGGTACCACCCCCCAAGGCCCCCCCGGCAGGTTTCTGCTCGGATTGCCTGGGCGGCCAAAGGCTGGTGGCTGTTCTTCACACACACACACCCCACTTATTCTCCTATTAATAATGATACTTCTCACTCGCCCCGTCTCTCAGTATCAAACAATGAACTGCGGAGGAGGCAATTCATTTACGGGGACTTCTTTTTAAAAAAACCAGAAAACGTTCTCCCGCTTTGCTTCTCTAAAGGAAGCCGACTCACTCTCGCTCGCTCTGCCGCAATGATTAATTCCCTTTTGAAGGGACGGGACTGTATTGCCTGGAACAAAACGCTAATTGGGAGCAGAGCACCAAAATTCCGTTGCTCATCCCCGTTATGCGATGGGCGGTTTGGAGTTGGGCCCTACTGAAAGCGGACACTCAGGACAAATATCTCCTTTAGCTCCAGAGGGGTTTCCCCCCTTCTCACGCCAACCAGCCTTTTCTCCGGATCAGGGCCAGGAGGGGTTCAGTTTGGGCTGCTCTGCGGATAAGTTGGTCCCACCCAGATCCGGGAACCCTCTTTCCATCAAGCACCGTGGAGGCTGGAAGGAGGGCCTGGTCTGCGGGATATTCGTGACTGCCTAGGGCCTCCAGCGGAGTCTCCCTTCTGGCTTTTGCTCAGGAAAGCAAAAGGAATGGGCTGGCTCCTGACACAAACCAAGGCCTCACCTGGAAGCAGCCAGCTTGGGAACTGGGAAGCCTTCAAAGTCCAGGCCTGCCTGCTGTCCAGCTTTCCCCTTTTTCAGTGCTGTAACTATTCCCAGGACAGGATCCCCAACCCCCCCCCCCCGGGGACCTGGTGTCAGTTCTGCAGAGACCTGCTTCACCCCCCTTGCTCCTCCCATCCCCTGTCGCCAGCTTCACCCCACCCCACGCCAAAGAGACCTGGTCAGAAGAACAGAATGAAGATTCACCATGGAGGGACAAATCTACCTGCACCAGTTCAACTGGGGGGAAGATTCTCTTGCGGAGATCACCCCCTTTCCCTTTTGTGCCCCCAAACATAAGAGGGCATGGAACACCTGCGGCCGCTGCGTCCAAAAGGAACTTGAGCCGGAAATGGCCATCAAATCCCCCCCCCCCCCCACACACAGGTGATGTCTGTCCAGAGGGGGGAGATTCCGGAGGATGTGGGAGAAACATCCAAATCAAAAACATTGGATGGACCCAAAGCCACACACACACACACACCCTGCTCCAGTCTCTTCTGCCTTTGGCAGTGGAAAGAGAACCCCCGCCTTGTAGGGACAGAGGCGGAGAAGGCAAAACAGTGAGGGGGACTCATGTGGTCCTCTAGACAGGGAGATTTTTTGGCAGTCCCCAACCACATCCACTCCGTCTACAGACATCATCTCACGACACACACACACACACACACACAAACTTTGCCTGCTTCTGTTGGGCTTTAGTCTTCCATTGGAGTCCTGACTGATTCCGATGCCTGCAAGGATCATGCAGAAATTTGGGACCACCAGATCTTTTACTTCAGGAGGCCCAGTATGAAGCCCCCCCCCACCCCTTTGAGGGCTCAAGGGAGCTCAGGGCAGGGAGCAACCCCCTCCCCATACCACTAGGAACATTTCCTGCAAGAGTGTAACTGGATAGGCAGGAATTGTGCCCTGCAATGGGGGGCAGCCCCCCTTCCCATTTTTCCCAGCGGGCACTGCCCACCTGTGCCACCCATGGCTGGACAAGCTGCCCACTGGCACTCGGCTGGCAACCCACCTTTCCTAGCCTGATGTAAGCAGAGCTTCCCAATGGCTCACACCCCCAAATTTCCCACTGCGGCCACAAGCCTGGCACAAGCCAGCCACCCCCTTTCCCAGGCAGGGGACTGGGAAGGGCCCCTCCTTCTGGCTGTGAGATTCTGCTAGGACAAGGTTTTATTTTAAAGTAAGACTCTTCCACCTCATTCCCACAAGCCTCATGGCTGCCCCTCCGTAGCTGCAGGCAGCATGGAAGGAAGCATGGCAGACCTGCTTACAAAGTGGGGCTCAGGCACCCCTAATGCGGGCAAACCCTTAGAAATGCACCCCTGGGGGACGCTGCTGAACTTACAGGCAAAGAAACATTTAAAAATAGTGTCAGGAGAGCAAAGTGGAAAGGGCCAGGGAAAGCCACTGCACCAGGTAGGATGGGCAAGGCAGCGGAAGGAAAACAGCCCCCCCCCAACTAGAGGCCAGTCTGACCCACGAAAGCTTCCTCTCCCTGGGCAGCCATATGGGGAAGGGGTTGATCCCAGCAGATCCCCTTGCCTGCCTTAATGGATAAACAGAACCCACACCGAAATTACACTGCTCAAATATCTCCGTTCCTCATTCTTGAATGAACTGACTAGGCCTGCAGTGAGAATTGAAATTCGATTTGCAAACAGCCAGAGTTGAAAGGGTGTGTGTGTGTGTGTGTGTGCACGCAAAGTTGTGTGTCTCTCTGCTCTCCCAGGAAGTGTAAGGGCCAATTTGCTCAGCTCTTTCCCCCTGGAGTTGTGAGCGCCCCTCTCAGTTGTCAGTTGCGACGTCACAAAGGGACGCTCTAAACACCACAATGTGCTGCTTTCTGGAAAATACAAAGCAAGGTGTTTGAGGCACAGGTGATGCCAGCTGCCTTGCCAAGATGCCCAGCAACGGAGGCTTCGCGATGCAAACATACCACCAACCAGCCATGGGAAAGGACCCTCAGCTGATCCTCCTGCTACAGCCACACCCCAAACAACCAATTCCACATTGCAGGCAAATAAAATGTCTCTTTGCTGAGGCACGTTTGGAGCCCCAATCCTTTAAAAAAAACAAACCCGGCGCTGTCGGCAAACACCAGAGCGATGGACCCACTGCATTTGGCTTCCAGAGGGAGTTTACGGGGCTTTGGGCTCCTGGATCATGTCCCGGTCTTGACGGAGAGGCCTCAAATCCTGGGAGGAGGACAACGACGCAGGAACAGTTGGTGCCTGCCAGGCCCTCGCCTCTCCTTCCCCTCCAGCAGCCACGTTTGTCCACGAGGAAGGGCTCCACGAGGAGGGCGCGCTGGTGCCAGGACAAGCCTCCTCTGTGTGCCACTGGGCACCCCCCGAGCATTTCCAAAGCCCCACCCAGGCAGCCGCGTGGCCCTGCCCGGCCCCCGCCTC
The DNA here is from genome assembly GCF_951804945.1 of Podarcis cretensis. NCBI lineage: Eukaryota > Metazoa > Chordata > Lepidosauria > Squamata > Lacertidae > Podarcis > Podarcis cretensis. The sequence continues at coordinate 1,318,861 of NC_137178.1, read as the reverse complement.
ACGAGTGGTGGGTGTTGATGAGGCCTCGCAGCTGCTTGGCCACCGTGTCAATCAGCTTCTGCTTGTCCCGCTCGTTCTTCCGGAACTGCGCAAAGACGTTGTTCTTGCGGCTCGTGTCCTTCATCCTGCGCAGGGAGGGAAACAAGAGCGTCACTGCCTCGCAGGCTTAAAGGCTGCCCAGGTGCCCGGCCTCCGGGGCTCCCTTGGCCCACAGCAATGCCAGCCGGTGCCCCTGTGCCCTCTTCTGCTGCTGGGGAAGGGGCAGCTGAGAGAGACAGAGCCCCCTTCGCCCAGGTGCCAAAGGGGCCCTTTATTCACCCTCCCTCACCCATGAAGCTACACGATTGCCTTTCACCACGTGCGCCCAATCGACCGCAGAACTGGCTCTGTCACAGGTGCCACAAATACCCCTTCTGCATTTGTAAGAACTCCATATTTTAGTGGAACTTTGGAACTCCCTGCCTCTGGGCACCAGGCAGGTGTCTTCACTGTAGGATGTGATACATAAGTAGCAGTCAAAGACAACATTCCTTGTTTTCTTAGAGTGGACATGCAAGGGGGTGGTTGATCCAGTCAGTCAAAAATTTCCTGTTTCCTCCTGGATTGGGACATACTTCCCCTTGCATGTGACTAGAGGTAGGCGTGACCTTACCTGTCCAGGTAACAAAAGCACAAGGCACGCAGCCCTCCTCCCTCCCCCATCTTCCTTTCGTTGTGTGAACAGCAGTGAGTGCCAGTCTGCAGTCACTGGGATTAACCCCCCCCCATTATGGGGTAGATCCACATGTATATACTTTGTAACTAAGTCTGCCTTCAGGGATCCAACTGTGAACTGATGATGTGAGTAAACTACTTTTATATACTTTACACAAGATTATGGCATGTTTACTCTTTTAAGAGGGATATAAGGGAACTTACCAGGTCACTAATATTGAGAGGCTTAAACAAGCCTGCAACCAGCTACCCGCTGTTCGTTTAAAGGGGAATATAAAACTTTGCTAAGTTATAGAACTTGCTAGCGTAAGTTAGGAAGGATATTAATAAATAATATATCCTCTCCTGCCTCCCTGAACATTCCCACATTCACTGTACTCTTTCTGGTGCCTGCTAAAAGCCTTTCAGTTTAAAAAAGCCTACCCAGATGTTTAGAAAGCTGGTGCAAATCTTAATCTGTTTTTAGTAAATCATTATTTTAAATTCCTGAAAGTCATAAATTATTGTTCATTTTCCTCAGGGATAATGCTACTGCTTTACATTTTCTGTAAACCACCGTGAGCTTTTTTTAAAAAATCAAATGCTGTATGTTTTATGAAATAATAATAGCACTTCTAATGGACAAAGCAAATTGGGGTCTGCCCCTGCTTCCAGAGAGGGGGTTATCCTGCCCCTAAGGATTCAGCCCTCAGCTCTCTGCGTTGCCCAGGGCGGGCAGGTGGTTTGTGAGGCCCTGAGGCTGCAACACATGACAGAGCTTTGGGAACTGGGCTGTGGTGGCTCCCTGGGCTGTTAGAGGGAATTGATACCATATACCGCTGCCTTCCAGATCCCATGAATTCAGGAAGGCACCCAATTGACAAAAGGTGCACAAGACAGATTTCTGAAGGCATGAAGTGGGCTTCCTTAGACAAGGGAGAGGGCTCAGGAAAACCTCTTAGGCCAGTGGTTTTCAACCAGTGTGCTGTGGCCCCCTGGGGTGCCTTGAATGCTGGTCAGGGGTGCCACGGGCAACACTGGCCTCTGTCCCTCTTTCTTTCCTTCCCTCCCTCCTTTGGTGCCCTCTTGCATCTCTGCCTCCCAAAGTCTTGCACAGACGTTTACTGCAGCAGCCCTGGCTATAAGCTCTGCAGGTGAATGGTGCCTGTGAGAAGCACCTCTCTTTGGGGCAGGGTGGGGGGCAGCTCAGAGACCAGGGACAGCAGCAGCAGCTGCCCAGAGGACTCCCAGGGAGAGGAGAAGAGGGCACACTCCGCAAGGGAAGGTGTTCAAAAAAAGGGTGAGAGGCTGCCAGCTCTGCAGGAAAGGGGTGACCTAACTGGGCTCCTGAGCCCTACAGCAGAGCCACATAAAGAATGTAGTTGGTCAAGGGAGCTGTGGACCCAAGAAGGTAGAAATCCTCTGTCTTATGCCCTTCCTTGGTCTCCAATTACTCAGCAGTTACAGCCCCCAGAAAAAGGGGTCAACAGCAAACTTCTCTTGAACACATCCGTCTTTTATTTGGGTGTGAAATTTTTGACATTAAGAAGTGTGGTCCTGGCTGCCTACAAACACTCATTTTTAAACTTCTCATTAGGGAAACTGCCTTCACGCATGGGGCGGAAAATGCCAATGTGTGTGGGGCTACGGCAGCCTAGCCCAACCCAGCACCTTCCAGATGTTTTGGTCAAGCTGACTGGGAGTCATGGGAGTTGTAGTCCAAAACATCTGGAAGGCTCTGGACTGGGCTAGGCTGCTCCACGCCAGGCAACCCACCACCGGAACATCAGGAATAAATTATGGGATTTGTGGGGGACATCCGAGTGTGCACTGGAAGCCTGACGAAAGGGTCTTGGTACCCGGCTGGGTCTCCCTGTGGGGCTATCGGGCTACAAATAACAGCGCAGGTAGGAGGGAATTAATGGCCAGGCGCCTTTGCCAAAACCCTCCGCCAAAACCCTCATCAAACCGCCCCACGTTTTGTTGGAAGCTCATCTCTAAATACAGAGCAACCCTGGCTGAAATTGCCATTCCGCTTGAAATGGCAATTAGCGGACTGGAGATGATAAAGTTACCAGGAGGGGCTGCTTCCAGAAGGACCTGGCGCCTTGCGCCCACTGAGTGCTCCGCTTAAATTGCACAATAAAAGGACTCACAGGGAAGAAAACTAAAGGAGCCCCCAATCGAGCCACATACTTACTCTCGTGATATCCTGTGGAAGTGAGGAAGGAGAAAGAGAGAGAGAGAAACCGAGAGAGGAGTTAAGAAGTGGCTTCTCTGGCCACTGGCCGCCTGGGCAAAACTACTCCAGTGACTCTGATAGCCATTCTGGTCCCGAGAGATGGAGGGAGGGAGGGAGGGAGGGAGGTGGGATGACCGAGCAGCAAGGATCCGCCACCAGCAGCCAAGCCAGGACTTTGACACACATGCTCTGAGCTGGGTCCCAGAGCAGCTAAGCGAGAGGGGAATGCGGCAAGGAGTCCCTGGGGAGAGACATGGCGCCACTTTGCCCAGGGAGGCTCCTCTGCCCAAGCCAGGAAGCATCACCCAGGTGGGCTGGCAAAAGAATGAGCAGCACAAAGGAAGGAAGTCGGAGCAGGTTGTCAGGCTCTTGGAAGTGCTGTGCTTTGACAGGCGTCCATTATGACTTCTGGGGGCTGACCCAGGTCTTGCCCACCTGCCAAAGTTGGCCGGTGGGGGGAGATAAAGACGTGGTCCACTGGGCCAAAAGGATACCCACCCCTGTTGTACTGGCGCAATTGCAAAGCACCCAGCATCCTCCCCAAAATTGATTGGCTGCTGCCCAGTCGAAGAGAGAAGGGCAGGGATCCCGTTCCTCAACACCCAGCTGTGTGGAATCGAGAACCACTTTTCAAATCCAGCGTGCCAAGCCACCAGGGGAGGCAAAGAAGACCTCCTGGTGACACCAGCAGTGGCGAGTGCGAATTCAGCAGGGAACCTGCATCGGCATTGGCAACTGCGTTCATTCCCATGGGGGGAGCGACATGAAATGGTGCCATTAAGAGGGACTTTGCATGCTTGGCCAATCTGCACCCTCTCCAAGAAGAACTGGGCATCTCACACACAAGGACAATGTCAGTCAGGTTGCCTAGCCAATGAAGTGTATCAGTTATATATACCTGTTTCTAAATTTCCTGATTTCATTTGTATGTTGGATTCTTCAATCAATCAATTCATGCATTCTTATAATTAAATGAATATGAACTGGAAGCAAAGGCTATGCAGTTTAATGGGGCGATGTGGGAGAAGTCTGTGTTCGATTCTCACTGTCCAACATGCTCTGGAAATGCCCCAATGTGCAGAGCGGTCTGTTTGCGCACACCTCTGTGTGGAGCCCTGGTGATTTCTGCACACTTCTGCCAGCCAGCTGACTCTGACCGCCCCATGCGCACACACAAAGCGAAGACAACCAGTGGCGGCAGGGAACTCACCCCTGCGCAAGACACACAGAACAGCACAAACACGCCACAGCCATGGCAAGAGGGCAAGGGGTGCTCAGCAGCCCAGCAGCCTCAGCGCAAGCAGCAGTAGCAGCAGCAGCAGCAGCCGCCACCCTCCTCCCTCCTGGAAGCCCAGGCCAGGCAGCGGAGGCGATGGAAGGAGCCACCAGAGGGAACGCGGCTGCTTGTCAAAGCAAGCCAGGAAACCATCGAAAGAATGTCTCGGCTGAGGCACTCACTTTTCCAGCAAGATCAGCGCCGTTGTGGGATTCACGCGAAGGTATTTGCAGGTCGGCTGCCCGTAGTCGGCCAGGTATGTAGACCAATCCCACTGGAGAAACAGATCTAAGAGCTGAAACACACAGAGAGAAACAGGTCACAGCTAAGAGCAACACGGTGGAGGGGGGCACATATTTGGAGGAGGGGCTGCTGATGCCCTTGGCTCTGGGCTTTGACAGGGGCCCCCTGCCCCACTGCCCCACCTGTAAAATGGGAATGCCAGCAGCCCACCACACAGGGCTGTTAGGAAGTCCACTGGCAAGGATGCTTTGAGAACTGGGATATTCTTTCCGGGGAAGGGGGCTGGGCAGGGTTGGCAAGGGTGAGTGTGTTCCCACCCCCACCCCGAATTCTATAATGTTTTCTGACCCAAGGCAGTCTGCACTCACAAAGTGCTACAGAGGCAGGGAGGCAAAAGGAAAGGAGGACCCGGTTCAGTGTGTTTCTGCTTCCAAGGGGAGCAAGCAGCTGGTCAGGCCTGGGCTGTGGGGTTGGGGCAGTGGAAGGGAAAGATGACTGGCGCAGGAAACCAGGGGCAAAGTTGGGCTGAGCAGGAGGAACAAAGGATCAAGAATCCAGGGTAGCCAAGGGGCAGAAAAGGCTGTGCCAACCGTGCTCTGGCTTCCTGAAAAACCAAGCGCCACAGAGGGGGTGCTTCCCTATCCAGAGGAACAGAAACTCTGCATCCTAAAGGAAATACACGTCCCTTGGTCTGATGACTTGGGAAGTAACAGGGCATAGAGGAGCAAAGGTGCCTAATTCTCACTTAAAGTCTACTTGTGTTTTTAAAGGTTAACTGTTACACCACAAACTGGAAATCTCTACACATGAGCCTTGGGCTCCTCAGGAAAACACCTTTCCCTCGGGGCCAGGACCCCAAAGAAGATCAATCAAGGTGGCAACGGCCAGAGCTGTGCAGATGCCATTTGAGGCACCAGCCTGCCCTTCCTTGCTGCGGTCAAACAGCTTTTGCCAACCTGGTTCCTGCCAGGTGTTTCGTACTGCAACTCTGTAAGGGCCGATGGGACCTGTAGTTTAGCAGAGGGCACCAGGCCTGGGAATGTGGCACTGGAGCGCAGGAGGAGGGTAGCGGAAATGGGTGGTGGCACTGCCGTGCGAGAAGCCACCTGTGATTGTGCAGGGCCAGCACAAAGTGTGCAGAAGCCCAGACAACAGGGTGACAGCCTCCAGCCTCCCGGTCACAACTAAGCAGAGTCTAGACATTGCAAGCCATGCATTTTGGACACCCTCAGATCCGGCTGCAGAGCCCACCGCCCACGGGCAGAGGAGCCAGGGTCAGGCCAATTTGTCCTCTGCGCCACCGGGTGCTCTCCCCCAGCGCATCCCCCTGGGGAGCAGAGAGCGGCTTTCTCCTCGGGCTCGCCCCACCCCAGCGCCACGAAGGGGAGTGGCAGTGATGGATGGCCTGTGTGTTTTACAGCCGTTGAGCCCTATCCATCTTGTGGACACGCGGCCTCTGGCTTGCGATGCCTCCGAGGGCTCCCTCCTTCCCCTCGCGCAGGGCGGTTGCTGAGCTCGCAGAGCAAGCAGAGGGGCGGGAAGTTCTCTCGCCAGGAACTCTGACAATGCAAGACGATTTATCTGTCACATAAATGCGGTTTTATTGGTTTTACTGTTTAAACTTTTCACCTCCGCAACTAAATCGGGGGCAGCGGGGGGGGGGGGGAGAGAAGAGGCTTTTGCACAAGGGCATCCCTGAAGCCCAGGCTCCTCCACGCATTCTGGCAGCCACCTTCTGGGGCAGATTCCAAAATAAAAATATGCAAATACCATTAATTCTTCAAACCAGAGAGTCGGCGGTGCAGCTCCATAAATCAAACTTGACAGCCCAGAGCGCACCAGGGCGGTGGGGGGGGGGAGAGAGGGGGGGGAGCCGCAGTTTGCAAGTTCAGTGGGGGCTGCGTGGCTCAAGCGCTGCGGCTGCCGGTGTTTCTGCATGCCGTGAGCGCAGGCGGAGAGACGTGCAGGAGGGACGGCGGTGACCGTAAACCTGGTGCATGTCAGGGAGACAAGGCGGCTGGCTGGGTGGGGGACCTGGGATGGGGAAGAGAGGGAGAGGTCCCAGAGAGTTCAAGGTGTTTTCACTGCCAGATCGTCCGTCAGAAGCTCTTCCAAGACCTGGGATTGCACTCTCAGGGGGGGAAAGGCCTTCAATCACAACCTTCCGATTCACCCCAAGATGCTGCATGCAGGAGCCCGTCCCTCAAACTGACTGACACCCCCAACTTCATCCTCCAACTTGGATGTCTTCAATAGAGGATTGGGTCAATTCATGAAGGAGACGGCCACTGACGGCTACCAGCTGTGAGGGTTGGAGGCAGCGATGCTCTTAAACCCAGTTGGTTTTTAAAGCACAGGAGCAGAGAGGGCTCTTGTGCTCAGATCCTGCTTGCATCTGGCTAGCCCCTGTGAGAACAGGATGCTGGACTAAACAGACCACTGGCCGGATCCTGCAAGGCTCTTCTTAGGTTCAGCCCTTCATTGTGCTACAGCATGGGTTGGCAAACTAAGGCCAGGGGGCCAGACCCGGCCCAACTGCCTTCTGGAGTAGGCCCACAGACGGTCCGGGAATTGCCACGTGGATTGGCATGGGGATTCTGATTATTTGGGCTGCGCATTCCCCGCCCCCCTCACACACACCGCGGTGGCACCTCCTCCCTCCTTCCCTCCCTCCCTCCCTCCCTCCCTCCTCCTGGCTTCTCCCTGCCCTGCCTAGAGGAGGAAGGGGGCTGGCTTTGTTGAGCAGCGGTTGGCTGAGTGCCATTTTAAGCAGCCCCTCTCCGGAGCCAGCCCTTTTGCACCACGCATCGTCCCTCTGCTGCCGTCGCCGCCAGCCCCTGCCGTTCACAAGGCACAGGTAAGCAGCCACCGGGGCTCGACTGGTGCTGTGGAGAAGGGAGGGGAGAGTCGGGGGGGATTTTTTTCTTTCAAAATATGGTCCCCCCCCCCCCAGGTCTGAGGGACAGTGGACTGGCCCCCTGCGGAAAAAGTTTGCTGACCCCTGTGCTACAGTCAGAAAACCAGAGCCATCTTCCAGGGGCCAGGCAATGCAGCTCTCTCCCCAAGCCCTTCGGAAGGGAGACCCAAGTCTCCTCATGAGGAGGGGCAAAGGTGTGCCTGGGCCCAATCCCTTGAAAGGCAGCCTCGACACTCTGGCCCTGGAACACTCCTTCCTCCTGGTCACAGCACACCAACTTCCCTTCCAAAGCCCCCAGCCTTTGCCATCACTGGCATCCGGCGAGAGAGCAAAGGGTGGCTTCCCAGAATCACACAAACATTTGGAAAAGGAGAGAGGGGAGGAGGTTTGCATGCAAGCCTGTCCCAATGAGCAACAAAGTGCAAGAATCCCATTAAGCACAATGCAGTTAGCTTGCATTGAATACGTCAATCTCTCTGCCAGTTCGACACTGGCACATCTATACAGGTTTGGTTAAAACAGTACCAGCCACAATTAAAAGCTCTCCAGCCCAGAGACATCCCAGGTGGATCTACAAGGCTGCTGCTTCTGACACATGACCTTCCAATCACAGAGCTACTCCCTGCCACGTCATCCTCATCCCAGAGACCACCCACAGCCACGGAGACACGCTATTGCCAAATCCAGGACTCTAAATCAAGCATTGTTTCAGCCAGAACTGATCCCAGACATGCAGTCCTTGGAGGGTGAAGCAGCCACCCCACAGCTTGGGGAGCAAACAGGGCTCCTCAGAACCAACGCTGAGGTCCCGTCAGGAGAAGATGGTGGAGCCATACTCCAAGTATGAACGCTGGAACCGAAAGTTCTGGTCCCGACCAAAGAGCAAAGCCACAGCATGTGTCCACAGGCCCAGGGTTGATGTGTGAGGCTCCCAAATTAAGGACCTCCTCATCAGTAAGTGATGCCCTTAAATACCTTCCCCACCAGCAGTTTTGGATCGGGGCATAGTTGAAGAAGCCAGAGGATATGAGGCCTTGCTCTTGAGCCTTCTGTTTGCAGGAAGCAACATGAGTCTTGAGCTCCTTGCTCCTGAGGCTGGTTTCATCTCCTTCGACCCCAGACTGTGGCCTGACCTTGGACCGAAGCCAGTTCTCAGTGCTTGACCTCAGCTTGCCTGGACCGCAGAGCACACCCTGCCCTTGTTGGTGATGATTTTGGGAAGAGGCTTAATCCTCTGGGAACTGGGACCCAGCACCCACCATGACGGCAACCATGACAACATGGCGCCCTGCAGAGCAAGTGGGCAGTGAGTCCACATTGGTGAGCTCCCTGCCCAAAAAAGGGGAGACTGCTCTCAAAGAGAAAATCCCTGGTGGAAAAGAGGATAAATAGAGAGGTGAACCAGTGAGGAAGAACTAAAAACCTTGCAACGTGATTCATTGCCAACTAGCAAGACCACCACCAGGCCACTAATTCCTGTCCATTGCAATTAGCAGAGGAAAAGGCAGCCCAGAAGCAAACAATTGATCTTTCGGAGGTGAAGCCTTTGGGTCTTCTCTGGTTTCCGTGAGGCTTCCTCCCAAAGGCTGAGCAGACTCGTCCCCAAGTTCACCTTTCGTGGCTCCGGCTGCAAGTCTGAGACCCCCTTAAGGCCTTGTAGGCTGTCGCTCTTCCCACAACCAGGAGAAGGGGCACCCGACTAGCTACGGACACCCTAAAACTCTGGCAACGCCTCCCCACCCCCACCCATTGGTTGTACACCTAATCCGAAGTCAGTCCCAAGGCCAGTTTGCACATCACACATTTTAGGTAGGCAAACGCAATGTGTGAATGAAACAAGCAAATGCCTGGGAGCACATGAATTGCACAGGGACACTCATCAGAGGCTGGAAATGCAGTGAGCATAGAGGAACAGTGGACCAAACTCCAGAAACGCCCCCCTTGGCTATTCTATGATGAACATAGCATGCCATCTTTACCTTGGTAGAGTTCATCCCTTGCTAGAGTTCATCCCAGCCAGGGTGCCAACCTCAATAAAATATGGGGGGGGGGAGTAAGCCCCACCCCACACAACTGATCACATGACACAGCACACATACACCATTTGAATAGCAATGCTCATCAATTTGGGGGGGGCAGCCGCCTCAAATATTTTATTAGGGGGCAAACAGACCTTGGTCCCTAGGAGTTGGCTCCCATGATGCCAGCAATTCACCCCCTTGTGTTGTGCTGAGAGGGGGCTGGACATGGAAGGGGGGGCCAGGTTTGAACCAAGAGCTCGCTGGCCCCCTCTGCAGCCTCCCCAGGGGTGACTCAGAAGTTCCATGGCCAGGAGATCTATGTGAGAGAGGGGAGAGGGGCTGGCATGTGTCCTTGGTGAGCCAGGAAGGGTAGCTGCTGAGGCGTCAGATGACAGCTCCCCGAATTACTGCCTGCTGGTTTTCAAGAGGCCGGATTGTGGCCAAGGACATCTGTTTATATCCTCAGACAATCCTCGAAAGGCTCCAAGGAGAAACCTGGAAGGATTCAAGTCGGGGGCAGGAGAGAGAGAGAGACTGAGTTTAACAGCACAAAACCCTCCGTCCACTCACACCCGTACCTCTCCCCCCCCCCCAACATCTCGATTATTTTTGGATGTCCTCTGCCTGTTTTTAGGCTCCTGTCTTTATTAAATTAGGGTTCCAGTGGATGGAGTCCAGAAACCTTCACATCTGCACTTGCTGCCGACGAGCTCTGCCATTTTTCCATCTGTAAATGCTCATAAATTTATTCCCAGGAATCGCGCTCTGTTTCCAGTAACTCCAAAGTGTTATTGTGAGAAGGCAACCGGAGAGTCTCTTCTGACCACTCTCGTTTTCAGGCCTTGGTGTTGAAACGGCTCTTAAGGAGGAGAGGCCCGCAAGCGCCTTTGTTCTGCTGGCTTATAGAGCAAGCTGGTCCAGCTCACAGACACGCCAGCCTCCTTCGTCCGCGGCTCCCGTCCTTGCAGGGTGGAGATTTGGACTTGCCACACCGCTGCCTGTTGCCCCTCTAAAGAGTTGCAGGGCTCTGCCACTACCAGTGGCTGGAATCCACAGGTGGGGAAAGTGGTTCTTGAGCTCAGATCTTGTGCTCTGGAGCTTCCCATTGGGGCAACTGCTCAGCCACCGGGAGGACAGGAAGCTGGACGTTTTAATTTGCTTTTATTTATCAGATTTATATACTGCCCTTCATCCGAAGATCTCAGGACAGTTCACAAGATGGGTGCACAATGACTCCGTGGGCCATGGGCCAGATCCAGTAGGCTCTTCTTATGCGCTTATGAAGGGTCCACAGCTCAGTGGCAGAGGGGGAAGGGAAGAAGGGTTCCATCCTTGCACTCGGGGAACAGGTGCTGGCAATGATTGCCCAACCTGGCTCCCCCTCTCCCCTCACAGAGCTCCAATTCCCAGCACCCTTAAGGAACTACAGTTCCCATGATCCTTTGCAAGAGAGGGAAGTCACATGCTTTCAACGCTTGGTGTGTTTTCCTGCCCAGGATGCTGGAGAGGCACTGCCAGCCAGGAAGGGATGATGGGCTGGGTGGGTGGGGGAATACAGGAGGCCCCCCGCCCCTCATCCTAACCCCCTGGAGCCCTAAACCCCTGACCAGTTCTTAGCTGGAAGCAGAGTCCCTGGCCTGACCCTGGCCTGAGGGACGGACCCTGAGCAGAGGCTCTAGCCAAGGGCACCAAAGGGTGAGAAGTGCTATCCCTAAGGTCCTAAGGTCCTAAGGAAGGTCCTAAGGGCCAGGAGTGGGGGCACTACCTGGAGAGGGGCTTTCTCTCTGGCTCTCATACTTTGCATTTTTCTCTCCAGACTTCAGGAGCCAAGGAGTTCTCTGGCTCTGTCGCCAGCCTCTGCAGCTCAGCACCTGCAGCTGACAGCCGGCAGCCACATTCCACGGGGAGGGTCCCCGCTCAGCTGCTCCCCCCTGCAGTGGGCCCGCTCCGGAGGGAGGGAGGCAGGCAGCGTCAGCCAAGGGCGGGGAGGGTCTGGCAAGAGGGAGAACCACATGGGGAGATGAGGGAAAGCAAGTCTCCCTTCAGGATGCCCCTGTCGCTGGTTCAGGGGACTGGATGTCCTCACTCCCTAGAGATCACAGAACTGACCCATGGCTTTTTCTTGGGTTCCCCCCTCTCCCTTGCCTGCTCCCTGCCCAAATTCACTCTGTTGCAAAGAAAGCCACAGATCAGTTGAGCGTCACCTCTCTGCCTGGCAAACACCCAAGAGATGATGGGCAGCATCCTATTACCCCTGGATGTTGGCAGACTCAGGACCGACCAAAGAAATTCCTTCTTCATGCAGCTAATAGTGAAACTAGGAAACTGGTTCCTGCAGGAGGCAGGGATGGCCACCAACTTGGATGGCTTTAAAAGAGGACTGGACAAATTCATGGAGGAGGCGAGGCCCATGGAAGGCTCCTAGCCAGGATGGGGCAGTGATGCTTCTGAATCCCAGTTGCTGGAAGCCACAAGAGGGGAGAGCCACTCTTGTACTCAAATCCCGCTTGCAGGTTTCCCTTTGGGGTGTCTGGTCGGCCCCTTTGAGAAGAGGATGGGCCACTGGCCTGATCCAGCAGGGCTCTTCTCATGCCCTCGCTGTGTGATGTACCCATGAAACGAACCCTGAGGCCTCTGCCTTTCCTCTCCGCCTCATCTCATCTGCCATCAAAATCAAGGCTCCTCCTTTGCAGCGACGTCATTCTCTGCAGCATCAGGCCGGCTGTTTAAACCAGGGTTGTTGCCATAATTGAGAACTATGAGATGGTGGCCCCCAAAAATCGCTGGATCTGTCATGTTCCCCACCCCACCCAGCCACTGGCAAAGGCGCTGGCTCCGGGCAAACGACCCCAGCGTGGTTGGCAACTATTCCCGGCTCCCGTTTGGCGCGTGCCAAGTTCTCCGTGAACTGCAGGTTCCTTTTGTTTACCCGGCGAGGGTGGGGCAGGAGAGGAAGAGGTGACCTCTCCCTCACCCCCTCCCGTCTGTATGGGACTGACGCTGCTGCTGTCACCTCCCAGTGAACTTTCAGATTATCTCAGAAGAGCTTCACCTTGCCTTGAACTTGTTCGCTGCTCCCCAGCGCAGTCACGTAGCATTGCTTAAACACTCCAGCGCCACGCAGCCAGCGGCTCCGCCAGCTTTAAAGTGGGGGGGGGAGGGGAGACTCGCTCGTCCCCATCGCCATTCCCAAAACACAACGCTGTGACGTGCGCCGCGGAAGCCAGAGAGAGGGGGGGGCACCCTGGCACACCCCGGAGTTGGGTGGCAGCAAGAGTTGGCCACGGAGGGAGGGGACCCCAGAGCAGGAGCTGACAACGCAGGAGACAGTGGGATGGAGGGGGCGCCCTGGCTGCCAAACCAGGCCATGCCCAGGGCAAACAGGCCTAGTAAGAGAGACGAGGGCAGCCCACTTGGCCGCTGGAACCCGGCTCACACCAGAAGCGGAGGGTGGAAGGGGCAGTTTCAGAGCAAAAGAGGGAGGCCCCCAAAGTCTCTTTGGGCCAGCTGCTGATTCCCTCACCCCACCCCTCTCCAAGATCACTTCTGGACTAGGACTTGGCCTTGGAGAAAAGCACAGGGGCAGCAGGTGGAAATGGGGGATACCACAGACGAGAGATAACAGCAGCCGGCAGGACCAAATCTGCCCCCCAACTCTGCATCCCTGTTATTAAAAAAAGGAAAGAGAAATCCAGACCCCTGGGCCCCCATTTTATGCAAGATTCAGGGAGATCTGGGTTCCAATAAGGCAGTCAGCTGGTGCTACCTACATAGTTGGGCTGCCAATGACCAAAAGCCTTTTGTTTCCAAACAACAACAACGACACCAACTGCAAAGGTGAACTGAAGCTTCCCATTCTATATACTTTTCAACATGTAAACTAACCGAGCATGGATCCCTTTTGAATCCATTCCTAGTTCCCGGGGATGGGGGGAGGCTGAGATTCCAAACCATAACCTTTAGGTTCTGTATTAATTAATCCACCAGACCTGCCAGCAACTGTCTTCCACATGTGCAACTCACGGAAGAGATGCAAAGGACACACACACACACCCCGCCAAATGAAAGGCTGGGGCTCCATCCTTGAGCGATGCCACCACACTTGCAATCACGGCAGCCGCCCAGAAGCCCAGGCAGAGACCTGAAACAATGAGCGTTGGCACACGGAGGGGTGGACCTCATTGCACAAACTTCATTGCACAAACAGCTCCAGCCGGTATGTTTTAGGGACATCCTTAAGTTGCACATCAAAGGGCAGCAAAAAAAGAGAGATAGAGAAGATCCTGGGCACGGACTGGGGGAGGTGCTGGCCTACGGTCCCTGGCCTGCAGCGAAAGCAGCAGCCGCCTGTGCCGCCAGCATCCGGCTCCAAGAAGCCGCCCTCAGGTAACCTGTCAGTGCGTGTCAAAGTGAGTGGCAGAGGGCAGCAGGGTGGGAAGGGAACGCCAAGGGGGAAAGGCAGCCCTGGGTCTGGCCTGACGTGTCGGCAGCCTCAATGCAAACAAGCTGTGAACTGGAGAGGGCAAGGAGGAGCCCTGCCTGGTGTGAATAAGGCCTGTCACCAGCGGCAGCCCTGGCCAAACATGGGCGCCGCTTGCAGAGCTGTCAGATTTCTGAAAAGGGAGAGGAGAGCATCTCCGTTTGCAAATGCTGAAGGCAAATGCTTGAAAGCACCCAGGAATGTTTCCGAAACCTGGAATATCCAGCAGGATTTTATCATCACCGCCAACCTTGGAGACGTCCCTTGGGAATCAGAATTAATATGTAAAGTTGCCTTGCTCTGGTGTCACTAAAAGGGAAAGCCAAGAAGCAAGCTGAAAAGGCAAATGGTCTCTTTAGCTTCTGCAACAAAGCTGGCCCTTCCCCCAGGACCAGCCATCTTGCATGCCAGTCACAAGAACACAGAAGCACAGCAAGTCAGACCATTGGTCCGTCTTTCTCACTCCACACGGACTAGCAGCAGCTCTCCAGGATTTCAGGCATGACTCCCTCCCAGTCCTGGCCTGGAGATGTCTTTGGGGATTGAACCCAGGACCTGCTGCTTCCAAGGCAGACACTCTCCCACTGAGCCTCTTATAAAGTGTTGGGGGAGTGAGAGAGAATATTGGGTTGTTTTTGTTTGCATTCTGTATTTTGTGTTTTTATTTTGTGATTTTATGTTGCAACCACCCTGCAACAACCACTAAACCTGCGGGTATAGGATGGAATACAAATTTAACAAATAATAATAATAATAAGGCGCTTCCTGCCAGCCTGATCACTCCAGGCAGAGCACTGCGGCCGTGGACAGGAAGATGGCCTCTGGTCCGACAAACTTCTGGTCCTCAGAACCCCCTCCCTCTGCGCAAATTGTTCTATCAGAATCTGGCTTCCACCTCCACTTGCCTGAAGCTGAAACAGCGCAGACCCCACTGCAAAGCCTACTGGAAGGGATTGGCGTGAGCTGAACCTAATCAGGCCTCAAATCTCGCAGGCCACGCTTGGCTGCGAGCGAGACAACTCCACCTCCAGCACCGGGGTGAGTTTCAGCTGGAGCCGGGAGAGCAAACGGCAAAGCGTTTAATCCAGATATTGCGTCCGCCGAGGCTTGTTGCAGCAACAGCATCGCCTTTGGCACCGAGAGGAATAACAGGATTTATGGCTGTTTGCTGCAGATTAAGGATACATCTGAAACCGAAGCAGGAACCTGGACTGAAGCAAGAGGCTGTGTCGCCCTGACCCCTGGATGGCCCTGATGCTGCTGAAACGCTGTTCTGAACCCTCGGCGGCAGAAGCAGGAGGAGGAGGAGGAGGCGGCTGCAGAGGCGGCAAAGTGTCCCGCTTTGACCAAGCGGCAAAACACTCACTCCAGTGGCTGCCTGGGATTAAACCTTCCTGCCTGGCGACTGCAGGTGACCAACAAGCAGATTTATGTTATGTGCACACCATCTCGTTTGCTTGGGATGAAACAGATTTACAACCCAAGCGGTGATTACAAGGATAGCTCCGTTGGTTAGAGCGTGGTGCTGATAAGGCCAAGGCTGCAGGTTTGATTCCTGTAGGGGACAGCCCCATATTCCTGCACTTCAGGAGGTTGGACTAGATGATCCTCAGGGTCCCTTCCAACTGTATGATTCTATGATGGGAAGAAGGTCCCTTCCAACTTTACGATTCTATGATTCTAAGGTCGGATTTGAAAGGAGTGGCATCGGCGAGGCTGAACTCCAAAGCCATCTCAGCCAGGCAAAATGGCAATTAGCGGCCAATGAGCCCAGTTTTTCCCACACTCCTGGGCACATAGCTCAACTTCCCAAACTCCAGACACTTCCTCCTTCCCCGTTATCACATTGTGGTGGCACAAAAAAGGCCTACAAACCAGCCCAATGACAATCCGCAAAAAAACAATGCCAGGATGGATAGATGACTCAAGGGAACACAGGCAAGCCGCATCCTGGCTTTCCAGGAAGCTCAGAGGAGAACCAGTTATAGTCTGCCTGGGGACAGCCCTCCACCCTTCCTCCAAGAAAGTTGGGGGAATCCCAAGGTGGAGCTCTGCCTCCTCAGTCATCTATGCAACAAACATGTTTGCCACACCTTAGAGAAGGTGCCTGGTTTGGGCTGTTCTCCAAGGTGGCAACAGAGCACAGCAAGGGCATCTGTTGTACCTAAAAGACTGGGCGAAGGTTGCTCACAGGCCCACAGCACAAATTTGTGTGAGCTAATCAGTTTAGGTACAAATGGGCAGACTTTCAGAGGGCGGAATGGTATTTTCGCACATGCCGCCCTTATGAAACTCTGCAAAATGCAGGAAAACATCACCCCTCTGGACCCACCAGTGCACCTGAATTAGATCCAGTTTTGCCCAGAGACATACACACCTTTGAAGTTAGGAATACTACAGTGTTTGGGAGTTAGATGTGCGCAACGTATTGTAACATTGCCTTTGTAAACCACTTTGATAAGTATTGCAAAAAGTAATGAAGAAATATCAGCAATTATCAACAACATATCTGCAGTCTGCAAATGTAAAGAAACACACACACACAAAAACAAAAGTTTCCTTTTGTGTTCCTTGGAATAGTGCGTTTTACAGTGAAGTTCTTTTAGGAAAATAAAGCAGCCCTTAAGACAACATGGAAACCAACCCAAAAGCAATTTGGTCCTCACAGCTTCAAGTGTCCAAGAATGATATGACAGTTGAACTTCGGATGCACAAAGACCGGCATGGAATATTATAGATATGTGTCTAATGCAGACAAAACCGCGTTCCAGCTTGCAGATCCCCAAAGAGAGGCCTGTCACAGGAGCAAAGGAAGTACCATCAGAGAGAGGGAAAGAGAGAAGAGGCTGTCAAGGCAGTTCTGTGGATTTTACAGGCTGGTCCAAAATGAACATTTGCAACATAACTAAGTTCAGTTAGGTGTTTGTTTGTTAAAGTTCAAACTGTGCAGCAAACAACTGAGCACAGGGACACACGTGCACAAGCGCCCTCATTCTCCGTCTTGGGCTGCCTCTCAGTTTTTCCCGGTGCCCTGGTGGTTTCCTCCACACCTTCATAAAGCCCTGCTTTGCTCCTGCAGCTGTGAGCTGGATTCTGGGTCTGCTGAATTTGAGGAGCTACAAGGCAGCCTCTGCCGTGAGAGAGAAAGGAATATACAGAGGCTGTGCTGCTGGAGAACTGTGGCAAACTCTAGACTGCAGAGGAGAAGAGTTTGCCACCGAGCTGTGCCAGGACTGTTTCCTGCAGCTGAGCAGAGGTGTTGCGCAGAAGAGACGTGCATGCCACATGGTTTACTCACAGCCTTGAAAACCTTTCTATTTATTATTGTTCCTCTCCCCGAGCCGGCTCCTCGGCCGCCACCTTGCAGGCAGGAGAGGGCGGGCGTGGGTGTGCGGCTGTAGAGCCTGGCACATTTCTTCTGCCATCTGACGGTGTAAACCCTTTTCGGAGGTCACGAACTTTTTAAAACAAACAGCGCTGAGGTCATTGTGAGTGGGAAACAAGACAAAATGTGAGCCGCTGGAGGAGAGGAAGGGGAGCCAAACGTGGTGGAACAATGAGAGCTCTTAAAAGCTAATGAAATGCCTCGTTAATCATGGGGATGAAGGGACTTGGAAATGGGGGAAACAACAAACTGTGCCGATCCAGCTTGCACCTATCAAACCCCTCATTTCCACCCAACCACTTGGGAAATCATCGCCGAGGACAGGATTCTACACTTGGACAAAGACTGGGTTTTTGAAGTTAAGAGCACCAGATGTGGAACCCCTCCGAGCACTCAGGGCTCTCCTTTCAAGCACAGCAGGGTCAGCCTTACACTCGGAGGTCAAACGGGCAGCTGGGATCGACTCCTGGGTAGATGCACAGAATCGAAGGAGAGCTTGCCAAAGACAGAGGCGGATTTGGAGCAGAGCAACCGGTTCCGCTGCGCAGGGCGTCAAGCTAAGGGGGTGCCGCAGCTATGATGTAATGAACTGAGTGGAGTGGAAGTCAAGGCGGAGGGGGGAGATTTTGGCCTCACACAGGGTGCCGCTGGAATCTGAAAGACCAAAGTCTGCCCTTGCCAAAGATGCCTCCTACTACTCAAGGCATGGAGCTGTGATGTGAAGTTTGAGAATCGGGGGGAGAATCTGCCCCTTCCCACCCTCTGCACTGCAGCCAGGAGAAATGAGACCCAGTGGGCTTCTCTGGTAAAGCGACGGGGTGCAATGTCGGTGCTGGGTGCAGGCAGCACGCTTAAGCTAAGCCCCCTTTTATGGGCTGAAGACACGTTCATCCCATCCCCTTAGTAGTCCTACACCAAAAACTTAATAATGTATTCTGCAAATGGAGCAACACATCTTGGCTGAGGTTCTTTGGTTGCTCATTCATGCCCACATTTGTAAGGCTGATATGTCCAAAACCTGTTTACATCAATGTGGCCATGAGAGTCTTCCCATCTTCCCATCGGTAATGGTACAAAACACTGGGGCAGAATTTTTGGAAGGCAGGTAAATGTTCTCACCATTTGGGATATTCAGATTGCACTGCTTATTTAGAGAGACATTTTAGTGTTCAGTCCGGACTCATACATACAACTTTCTGTGTGCAGGAGAAGTCTGAACAAAGGCTTAGATCCTGCTGTGCACTGAGGACCAAATCAGTACAGAGCATCCATCTGCTTGAAGGTAGAAGGAAAATCCAAAAACAACCGTGTGAGTAAGTATTTTTCTCTGGGATAGACTCGGCTCTGTCCGAGAAGTCAGGTGAGAGCACCAGAGAAGACAGACACCAAATGGGAGGCATTCAATCGACTGGGATTGAGATGCAGAAAACTCAGGGATGGGACCTTACTCTCAAGAAAAGGGCAGCAAAAAGGAGCAAGAGGCTGAAGGAACTCCCCTGAGATTAAAGGCTGTAACATTTCCTGCTGATGTTTTATTTTGGAAAAATGGCAAGTAAGGAGTCATGATAAAGGTGCCTGAAAGGGAGCTTCTGCCTCCCTCTCTCACAACACTGGAACCCAATGGGGCCGTCCAACAAAAGTGGAAGACCAGGTCCTATCTCCAATATGAATGGCCCATCACGCCCATTGCTGAGATTTCAGTTGAAGTAGGCTTCCTATTTGATTGACCACTGTGAGAACAGGATCCTGGGCTGCATGGGCTTTTGATCTGACCCAGCAGCCATGTTCTTCTTACACCCCTTAACACTCTTTGAAAAACACCGCAGGAGAGAGATATTTGCTTTTCCAGCAGAAACTCGCTGGGGTATTTGGCTGCACAAAGGCCAAGCCAGCCAGGCTGAGCCAGCGAAAGAGGCAGAGGGTGGAAAAGGGAATGTTTGCCGTCTGTGAGCTGTCAAAATCCCAGGAGGAGAGGACGGGGGCAGCTCAGCATCCTGTTCCTGCCTGGTATTGCAACCTCAGAGATGGCCAGGCAGACTCGCCTCAACCCATCCTTATTATGCAATCGCTCTTATCCATCAGGGATAGAATTACTTGCACACTTCCCCGAAGGCACCAATGCGCAAGGTTCCATTTCAAACTACCAATGATACTACAATTTCCACTCAGCAGGATTGCTCTCACCCCTTCGTGAACCTGCTCAGAATTTTTTTGGAGAAAAGACCGTCAGGCAGGCAAAGGAGACAGATTTGTCCTGCACGGCATCCGATGCCTTTTTAGGAAAGCTGGTGCGCTCTGCTTGCACCGTATTGGGGCAAGAGGACTGCTCTCTCAGTGGCTGCCCCAGAGACTGCGGTGCATGAACTAGACATGGTAGCCACTCAGGAATGACACCAAATTCTGGGCAGCAACAACAACCCAAACTCTCTTTTAAAGATCTTGGGGACGTCCAATGATCAAGAACAAAACTGATTACTTTTATCTATTTCACACTAACTTTGGATCATGAGTCAAAAGCTCAGCTGGGCCACCAATAAGAAGAGCCTGCTGGATCAGGCCAAGGGCCCACCCAGTCCAACATCCTGTTCTCACAGGGGCCAAATAGGTGTCTCTTCTGGGAAACCTGCAAGCAAGATTTGAGTGCAAGAGCCTTCTCCCCTTCAGTGCCCTTGGCCGTTGCTGCAGAGCAGAGTCATCCTGGCTAGTAGCCATTGACCGCCCTCTCCCCCTCCATGAATTTGCCCAATCCTCTTTTAAAGCCATCTGGGTTGCTGGCCGTCACGGCCCCCTGTGGGAGCGAGTTCCATAACTTCATTATGAACTATGTGAAGAAGCAATCTATGCCAAAGTACTCCTCTGAGATTTTGCTCCACTCAAGTGGAGTACAGTCAAATCCATGTAGCATCTCCGGCTCATGGAGCATGGTGCGTACACCAAATGTATGGCTCATCTCATCTCTGTGCGCATGAGGCCTGTCAGCCACAAAGGACAAATGAGTGAGATGGGCTTGTGCACCCAATCACACCTTACAATTGGGGAAAGAGTTTATGGAGGCATGAGACACACACACACACACACCCCGCTTCCCCGAGGAATAGAAAGTAAAAGTGAATTAAAATGATGGTAGGTGCAAACACGCAGCAGAGCTTCGGACTGCAGCATCATAATTCTCCTATACAATTTGAGGGTGAGACCACACTTGGTGAGCCAGTGTGAGAAACAGAAACTGGGTGAGATGGTAGACGATTTTGTCTAACCATAACCAGCAACCTCTCCATCGATGCTGAGCTGAACAAGCACACTGACAGGGCAGAGACAGCAATGCCTCTTCTCTCCAAAAGGGTCTGGGAGAAGGTGATGCTAATGTCCAATGCCAAGATGAAGGTCTACCAGCCTTGTGTGCCGAGTACGCTGCTTTGTGGAAGTGAGTTGTGGGCAATTTACCACCACCAGGAACGATGCTTCCATGCCTTCCTTCAGGAAGATTTTGGGCATCACACGGCAAACACTCTCAAACAAAGATGTGCTCTCCCAAGCACACATTCCCAGCATGTTCGTGCTCCTGCCTCAGCGATGTCTACACTGACTTGTTCATGTCCACAGAATGGAAGATGGCAGGATCCCCAAGGACATGATCTACAGCAGGCATGGGCAAACTCGGCCCTCCAGATGTTTTGGGACTACAATTCCCATCACCCATGACCACTGGTCCTGTTAGCTAGGGATGATGGGAGCTGTAGTCCCAAAACATCTGGAGGGCCGAGTTTGCCCATGCTTAATCTACAGGCACCAGGCAACATTGGAAGACCAGCTCTGCATTGCAAAGATGTCTGCAAATATAATATGAGGGCTGGCAACATCAACCCTCGGGGCCACCTTGTTTCCTCCTAGATGATCTTTCATCCTGCAGAGGGTCTGCTCATGCTTTTTGAGGTAGGACCGAGTGCATCAGGATGGGACTGTCGCCAAACAGGAGGCGGCACACAGAGTGTCCTCAAAAGGTCTCTGGCTACGTGAACGAGGAGGACACGAACCTGCGCCGGACTGCGCAAGCCGCCTGCTGAACAAGCCTGAATCGGAGTTGCTTTCCTTAGGAATTTTTCGGTAAGGAAATGAAAACACATGGGGTTCTCTCCCTCTCCGCCAAATACCACGTTAATTCCGAAAAGGCCTTTTTCATTAGATGATCTATACACAAGGGCTACAGATTACAAAAGCAGAAAATTAAATTGTAAACTGTACAGTGATGCCTCGAAGAGAGAGAAGCAGGAGAAAGGGAGTAACCAGAGACGCCAATTCCTCCTCCTCCTCCTGCCCTTCGCGTGGAATGAGCGCCAGGGAAGGCTACAGGGTTTCATAATCTATAAACCACCACGGACGGGTTAGATCCTTATCGCCTTTAAACTGTAACTCAGCCCGAACTGAAGTTCCCAGAGTTCAGTTCATTTCAGAGGATGGAAGGGCTTAATGTGAATTAAGGGTTTTGATTCTCCATCTCTCCCCTCCCCACTCCCAGTCGTATTTTCCATAGACATTTTTCTGCAGCTCCAAGTGAGCACACCCAGGTTAATAAAAGAATTTCTGTCGGGCTCCAGCATCTCACATGCAAAAAAAGTTGTTGTTGCAAAGAAGTTCATTCCCCCCCCCCCCATGAGCCTGTGGAGAAGACCTGGCCACCACACTCACAAGGGTTGCCCACTCTTGGTCAGCATTCCCCACTGACTTCGGTTTATTACTGCTTGAAACATAGTCGTGCTGCTATGGTCTCATCTAGACTCGGTGGGCCTCTGTCTTGGGGGGACCATCCCTCGCTCCCTTGCAACGTTCATCCCCCACCTGGCTTCATCTTCATTTAAGGTAAAGGTAAAGGGACCCCTGACTATTAGGTCCAGTCGTGGCCAACTCTGGGGTTGCGGTGCTCATCTAGCTTTATTGGCTGAGGGAGCCAGCGTACATCTTCTGGGTCGTGTGGCCAGCATGACCAAGCCGCTTCTGGCAAACCAGAGCAGTGCATGGAAATGCTGTTTACCTTCCCACCAGAAGGGTACCTATTTATCTGCTTGCACTTTGATGTGCTTTCGAACTGCTAGGTGGGCAGGAGCAGGGACCGAGCAAAGGGAGCTCACCCCGTCGTGGGGATTCGAACCACCAACCTTCTGGTCGGCAAGTCCTAGGCTCTGTGAACCCACAGCACCACCTGCGTCCCTTTCATCTTTACTTAGCTCTCCCTAGATGCCCTGCAATATCCACAATGTGGGGGAAGCCATCCGGAACAGGCCCTTTTGCACCACACTGGACAAGCAAACCATCCACTTGCAAGTGAAAGCACAAACAGAAGGCGGCTCACAGTGCAACTCCCTGCGCGTCTACTAAGAGGTTAAGCCGGACGGCTTCCTCTCAAGGGAAGCATGCTCAAAACTGCTGCTCTGGTTAGCCAAAGGAAGGATCAGCTTTTCGTAAGCCACCCTGGGAACCTGCTGAAGGGCAGGTATGCATAAAATAAATTCATTAAGGATATTTTGCCCCGGGGGAAGTTGCCGAATGCTGCAAGACTTCAAAGCGAGCCATTTGCAAGATTGAGAAAGTGCTCAGTGAGAGTAGTCCCATGGGATCTCTGCTAATTCACCTACTGAACAGAAACACCTTGCATGCCACCCTGTTCTTCTTGAGCTCTGTGAAAAGTTTCTGATTTGGACACACCAGGCAGTTGCCTCCAGTGATGTTTGCCATGAGCTTTATTCCCTTGAGACTGGCCTGCAGGAGGCTGGGCTCTGTCAGGGGCAGAGAGAACGTAGCATACTGCTGACATTCATCTGTCTCCAGAGGCAATGGAGTGTGCTTCTGGGGGTGAAAATATTTTTTCTTCTGAAGTCATGCTACAGTGTATTTAATTATTTTCTATCAGGTGCCTTTTGAGAATTAAAATTTTAACATTCTTTTCTTCAGATGGCAGTGATAACGTATACTGCACATAGTTTGCATGAATCAATAATAATTAATAAAAGTTAAAAATATTATCCTACGGCCATCCAAAATAATTCGGGTCACTTTTTGGATTCTTTTCATATGATTCTTGCTGCGGTTGTTAATGTTTCCTTACTCGGGAGCAGGGACAGAGGACAGATCTGTTTTAAAAAGATTTATACATGCTGTCAGGGGCTCAGGAGCAGAGGCACAGGGAAGAGAGGAGATGGAGAGCGAAGGGGAAGAATCCGAGGGGAGCGTAGGAGAAGAGGACAGTGGACCGAGGGATTCCATGAGCCTCTCCAGCGAATCGGAAGATTCACAGAAGGGGGCGCCAGTGGCCAGGGGTAGGGGGTTCCCAAGGGGAACGCCCCAGGAGCAAGGGGGCAGCAGGGACTCCCAGAGCAGTAGTTGGAAATCAGGACCAGCTTCCCCACCAGAGCAGAGTGGGGGGGAAGAGTCCCAAGGATCGGGGCCAGTGCATTCCCCACCAGGGAGAGAAGATAAGGCAGGGCTGACCACACCTCCATCGGAGAGTCAGACAACGGAGGGGAGGTCAGATCCGGCCAGTATCCCGGAAGAGGGAAGCAGTGACAGAAGTAGTGTAACGGTCAGGAGGAAGGTCACTGGGTTGGCGCGAGAGGCAAGTTCAAATGTACAGGAGCGCGGGACAGCAGAGAATGAGGATTGGGAACCGGGTCCTAAAGCCCGCAGGAGGCAGGGGGAGGAGCTAAGCGACTCAGCGTCGGAAGAGTCCAGAAAGGGCAATGCCCCAGCGGGCAGGAGGACCCAGAAGAGGAGAGAGCAGCGGAAAAGGTGGAGCAGGGCTAGGATCTTAAACTGGTGTCAGAGGGGAGGAGACTCAGACGGGACTTCGCCGATCTAGGGTTTAAGATGTAGGGCTGCGCGCTGCGGCTTTGAAATGGAAATTGAACTTCAATAAAGACTTTTGTACATTACGACAGCCTAGCGTTGGTCCTCTGTGAGCTGGGACCTAGAGGCAGCTCTGACACATGCGTTCTGAGTTTTGGGCAGAGGTGACCCAATCAAGCTTTGCCCACAACATAGTGTCTCTTGCATCAAGCACCCATTAGGCTGGAGACCCTCCTGTGACTAATTATATGCAAAAACCTCACATATAATATGTGAGGTTTTTGCATATACATGAGTCAAGTCCTAGGTAGTACTATATGTTTGCAGCATAATTTTATACAGATAATTACACTTATGCTTTTTATTTAATGCATTTCTGCCCCACCTTTCCCCCAAGAAGCCCAATGTGGCAACTCTGCCCCCCCTCCATTTTACCCTCACAACAGCCCTGTCAGGTAGGGCAGGCTGAGAGTGGGCAACTGGCCGTGGGGGGATTCGAACTCAGGGTTGCATGTATCTGTTTATGTGCCAGTGACTATAGGAAACCTGGAGGGCAGATGCAAATGCTATTATATGAATATTAATGCCTATAACATATGAAAATTGTTCTTATTTTTAGTGGAGCTGAAAACCAACAACACTCTTCTCTAACTGAGACCAAGGAGCAAGAAGGGAATCTGAAAAAGGTCTGTGCGGAGAAGCTCAGCGTTCATATTTGCAGAGAATGCCATCCCAGCTGGGAGCACACATAATGTGGAATATGAGCAGGAGCCGGGCTGTTAAAATGTGCAGTGTGTTGGGAGCCAGGTTCAAATCCAGCAGAGAAGCTCCCTGGGTGGCCTCCTAGGCCACATTAGGCTGCAAAGATAAGGCAAGGAAGCAGATGAGCAAGTCAGGGGAGGCAGAGTTTGGCTTCTTCCAGTATAAAATTCCAGCTTTCCAGGAGCAGGATTGCTCCAATCTCTCAGCCATGCTTGCAATAGCCGTCGAGCCTGAAAGATCTGAGTTTTGGTTGCAGCCAAAGCTTGCAATGCCAACCAGAGCTATTCCTCAACTCTGCAGCTTTGCCACCAAACCTCACCCACTCTCTGAACCTGTGACGGTGTTGTGGAGCCTGCAAGCACACAACAGCAGCGCGCGAGGAGCTAAAAGTTCAAACACCCCCAGAGCACTGGGAGAGCGAAGCATGGAAAACTAATCTTATTTTAACGGTCTCATATACCAAGCAAATTTCTCTGCTGTCCCAGGCTCAATCATTCTGACCTTAAAGATGTCTTAGCATTTCTCCCTATCATATTTATTGATCCTATCACACTGATAGGGCCGTGGCAAACAGATAACTAAGGCAATTAACCCAGAGGTGAACTCTGGAGCCCAGAAGAATCTGCACGCGAGGCTGAGAGACAACTGGGTGGGAGATTTCCTGGAGAGAGGCAGCCCAGAGGCATGTGGGGCAGGGAAGCAGCAGCAGCAGCCTCCTCCAAATGGGCCAGGATCCTCCAGGAAAACAGCCCGGATCCTGCAGCCAGGACGCCAAGCCACAGACCACCACCCCCTCCTGCCTCCCTCGGTGACACTGCTGACCTGTTGCCTTCATGTCTGCTTCATGCCACATGTCCCAAAGTTTTCACTTTGTTCCATAAACAGTGTTTATTATATGTTATTGGCTATTAAGAGAAAGGCCCCACAAAACTGCCTTAAATTGAGCCAGGACCATTGGGTTCATGCTCAGCGCTGCCCACATTGACTGGCAGAGGCTACCCTGGATTGTGGGCAGGGACTAGCGCCTGGGTCTACCTGGAGACCCCAGGGCTTGAACCCAGGAGCTTTCTGATTGGTTGGTTGGTTGCCCGCCCTGCATCCTCAGTTCCCAGGTTGTGTTACAGTATTAAAAACATTTTTAAAAACTTTAAACACCTTCTAACCCTCCGCACAAAGAAAATTAGCCTGCAAGAGCTGAGTGGTTAAATTAAGCCAGAGTACCTTCCAAAAGGGACGTGGGTGGCGCTGTGGGTAAAACCTCAGCGCCTAGGACTTGCCAATCGCATGGTCGGCAGTTCGAATCCCCGCGGCGGGGTGCGCTCCCGTCGTTCGGTCCCAGCGCCTGCCAACCTAGCAGTTCGAAAGCACCCTCGGGTGCAAGTAGATAAATAGGGACCGCTTACCGGCGGGAAGGTAAACGGCGTTCCGTGTGCTGCGCTGGCTCGCCAGATGCAGCTTTGTCATGCTGGCCATGTGACCCGGAAGTGTCTGCGGACAGCGCTGGCTCCTGGCCTATAGAGTGAGATGAGCGCACAACCCTAGAGTCTGGCAAGACTGGCCCGTACGGGCAGGGGTACCTTTACCTTTACTACCTTCCAAAAGCTCATCTCATCCGCAAAGCTTTAGACGCGGACCGCTTTGGGATGCGGGTGGCACTGTGGGTTAACCCACAGAGCCTAGGACTTGCCGACCAGAAGGTCGGCGGTTCGAATCCCTGCAACGGAGTGATCTCCCATTGCTCAGTCCCTGCTCCTGCCCATCTAGCAGTTCAAAGCACGTCAAAGTGCAAGTAGATGACTAGGTACCGCTCCGGCGGGAAGGTAAACGACATTTCCGTGCGCTGCTCTGGTTCGCCAGAAGCGGCTTAGTCATGCTGGCCACATGACCCGGAAGCTGTACGCCAGCTCCCTCGGCCAGTAAAGCGAGATGAGCGCTGCAACCTCAGAGTTGGCCACGACTGGACCTAATGGTCAGGGGTCTCTTTACCTTTACCTTCCAAAAGCTCATCTCATCTGCATAGCTTTAGACTTATTCAACTCAACCCGATGAACTTATGAAGACAGGAGAACAAGAAGAAATGACTCTCCTGGCTCAGCATCTATCCCATGTTTTCAAAGATCTGGAGGTTTAATGGTACTCTTTTCCTTATCTGTCCAATATCTGCGCTGGGCATGCCCCATTGGAAGGCCAACTTAGAATCCCAGAACCGGCACTGCGGAGTTGGGACTCCAGGGGCCACCTTGTCCAATGCCCTGCAATGCAGCTATCAAAGCGAAAGGATCCCTGACCGATGGCTATCCAACCCCTGTTTAGAAACCTCCAAGGAAGGGGCACCCACCACCTCTCCGAGGAGTCCCTTCCACTGCTGGACAGCTCTTACTGTCAGAAAGCTCTTCCTAACCTTTAGCTGGGATCTCACTTTTTGCCGTTTGAATCCATTGGAGGTCCAGCTAGAATGAGAGCTTGTGGCGGGACCTGGGGGTTGGGGGGCTATGGCTCTTCCAGGCATAGGAAAGACCCTCATGGCAGGAGCAGGCATTGGGAGTACAAGGAAGGGACCCAAAGGGAGAGACAAAGAGCAAGAATCTGAAAAGCGAGACAGAAACAGAGCCCAGAGTGGAAAGGCAACGGCTGGGGTGAGGAAGAAGAGAGAGAGGAGCTTTAATGGCCTCGAATAAACTTGTTCTGAAAAGGAACACAAAGTGAAGATCAATTTACAGCAATAACAGCAGCAGCAAATCAATAGCCTGACCCACTTTCAGCTTATCGAGGGCAAACGTGGAGACTTTGCAAGAGAGACGGGGAGAAGAGCGTCAGGCCAACAAGGGCAGCCCCTCTGACCAGAGAAGCCTCTTGCTCCACTGACAGAGCTTCTGCGAAAGCTGCTGGGGAAACCTCAAGAAACGGAGCCTCCCATTCCTGAGGGCGGGCTTCCCAGGAGAGGAGCTAAATGGCCCCCAGCAAAAGCTCCTCTGGAATCATGGACATCCAATGAAGCTGAACGTTGGGAGACTCGGGAAATCATTGAACTACGGAACTCCCTCCCACCAGGAGGCTGGGATGGCCACCACCTTGGATGGCTCTAAAAGATGATGAGACAAATACACAGAGGAGGAGAGGACTCTCCAATGCCACTGGCCAGGATGGCTCTGCTCTGCCTCCACATTCGGAGACAGCAATGTTTCTGAAGACCACATGCTGGAAACCACAGACGGGGAGAGGACCCTTGTGCTCAGACCCTGCTGGCAGGCATCCCATAATGGGCATCTGTTTGGCCACTGTGAGAAGAGGATGCTGGATGGACCACTGGCCAGATCCAGCCGGGCTCTTCTCATGTTATGGTCTTAGGATCCTGTCTGAGCAGCTCCTCTGTCGGGGGGGGAGGGGGTGACCTCTCAACACATGACAGGAAACTTCCTCTATCTCCCCACAACTTTAGCTTCAAGATAGGGGTTGGCAAACCTTTTCAGCAGGGGACCGGTCCACTGTTCCTCTGACCATGTGGGGGGCCGGACCATATTTTGAAGGGGGGAAATGAACGAACTCCTATGCCCCACAAATAACCCAGAGATGCATTTTAAATAAAAGGACACATTCTACTCATGTAAAAACACGTGATTCCTGGACCGTCCGCGGGCTGGATTGAGAAGGGGATTGGGCTGGATCTGGCCCCCGGGCCTAAGTTTGCCTACTCATGTTCAAGAGCTATCAAGACATAAAGATGCAGCTGCAGCCTGGATGAGATAAGGTCTCGGGAAGAGAGCAGGGACTCAGCAGGGCCTTCAACCTGAAGGAGAAGTCCTTCCAGATGAGGAGTCCATGCTTTGAAGGCCCCCAGCTTTTGGAGGCTCCAGGTAAGAGAGCTGGAGCCCCTCTGTGGTGTTAATGTTGTAAACCACTTGGGGGATAGAAGACAAGAAGCAGGACACACATCTGAAAATGCTTTCATGCCGTGAGGTTGCCAGGCAGCTCTCTCTGGGCACCATGGAGAACGACTCAGCCTCAACACCCACCCACAAGCACCTTTCTCTTCTGAGAAGGAACGGACTAGGGTCAGACTGGTTCAAATCCCCACGCAGCCACGAGGCTCATGGGGGTGACCTTGGACCAGTCACTGCCTCTCAGCCTAAGCTCCCTCACAGGGTTGTTGTGGGAATCAGATGAGGAGCTGGAGGAGAACCACATGGACCACCTTGAGCTCTGGGAGAAAAAGGTGGGATTGAAACGCAGGAAGTCATAAATAATGCTGCAGCTGCTGATTTCTAGGGACAGGGAGAAACGAGGGGACTTTCCTTACGCTACACCTGGCCTGCTCAGTATTGGGGAACCCAGGACAACCTGGTGCCCTTCAGATGTTTCAGGCAACAACTGGGTGGGGCTGGTAGGAATTGTCACCCAAAACATCTGGAGGGTGCCAGGATGGGGCTCGACTGGGATAGGGCTATACGCAGAAGGATAATCCCAGAGAACTTTCTCTTTCTCCCAGGACCAGAGAAAGTGATCTGAGACCAGAGGAAGAAGCTCTCGCTGTGGCCCGGCCTTCTTGGGCGGAACATGGAATTTTGCCTGAGGCCAAGGTTCCAAGAATCCTTCAAGGGCAGCCCTACATCTCAAGCACATGGCAGGAATCCAAGCTAGGCGGCTCAGGAACCAAAACAAGTAGAAATGGCATTCCTAGCTTGCCTGGCTAAGACACCACCTGACAGCAGAAGGGACCCCTCAGGAAGTTGGTGGACTCTCTTCCCTTGGAGGATTTTAAGCGGAGGTTGGGTGGCCATCCGTCAGGGATGCTTCAGTTGGGATCCTGCCTTGCAGGGGGTTGGACTAGATGACCCTTGGGTCCCTTCCAGCTCTACAACTCTCTAAATCTATGACTCCAGCAAAGGAGGGCCAGGCTGTGTTCCAGGAGGTGTACTCTGGGAGAGGGAATCCCATTGTCCCCCCAAATGACTGACCCAACCACCAATACTTGATTCAGCTTTCTTGACACAGGCAGAAGCAAGCCTCAGACAGAAGCAGGTCCATTGAACAACAACCCACAAACAAGGAATTGCCCATGGGAGGCATGCATGCCATTCCTTTGGCCTGGCCCTTGCACGCTCCCCACCCACAGGCTTCAGGTTGGGATTCCATGGCAGGAAGGTGAAATTCAGGTTCTGGTTCCACATCCCGCTCCCTCTCCTGGCAGCCCAGAGCGACTCGCTTTTCCGCCCGCTCTGAGGTTCAAGGCCGAGACGGCTTTCCTCCAGGCTGACAAAGGGGGAGTTTGTGGCCTGGGCGCTCTGCGCAGGGGCTCTCCTCTTTGGGCCCCCTCCCCGCTGCACCCTTATGCACACACGGAGCGAGATATAGCCGCCCAGCGAAGTCTGCGGTCCTGCTATCAGGGCCTTTTCTTTCTGTTTTATCGCCAGCCGCAGCCGAGTTCAGGGAGAGCAGGAAAGGAGGGGGGGTCAGGTGCAGGTCAGGGTGTGGTGTTGCCCCTGCTCCCTTATCAGCAGCTGAAGAAAGTGAATCCACCTGGTTTGTTTCTGGCTGTTAAGTGCGGCAGGGTCAGCCAGCATAGCAGCGGGTCGCCCAGAGTTCACCCTTCCTCCGGCCGCCTCGGTTATCGGCGGTGGCAGCGCTCCGCTCATCAACTTTCTCCACCTTGCAAGCAGCAATTTCCTGGTCCTCCGCGGCTCGCCCCTCCCTGTAATCTAAACAGACAGGGCTCCACACTCGGTGGCAGCCTTGCGCACTAATGCGCCGGCCGCTCCTCCCCACCCCACCCCACCCCCCGCCCCGTCCCGGTGCTAATGGGATGACAGCCCCTGTTAGCCAAGCTCCACTTGCTCCCTTCTCCTGCTCTGATAGTCCCCCTGGGGCAAGGCGTGTCCCCGGAGGAAAGGGCGCTGCCCAGCTGGAGCTGCACCAGCAACTCAACCGGTCAGGGTCTTAGCAAAGGGCCTGATTAGCTGCGGCTCAGAGAGAGGCTTTTGGATTCGGGAGGGATGCAAGTAGCACCATGGCCCCAAGACTGGGGTTCTGGGGTGAGATGAACCCACATACTGAGAGAAGGGCAAATTTAAACTTGGGAAGAAGTTCGTTCCCTGGAGAGAATCAGACGTCTGATGTTTCAGGTGGTCTCAGAGATATGGGGTGCATTGCTGCTGCTGCTGCTGCTGCTGCTTTTGCTGCTGTTGAGCCTGTGGCCGGCCAGAAGTCATAGCTATTTGAGATTCCTACTGTTCTGCTTCAAAAAGGGACGCGGGTGGCGCTGTGGGTTAAACCACGGAGCCTAGGACTTGCTGATCAGAAGGTCGGCAGTTCAAATCCCCGCGACGGGGTGAGCTCCCGTTGCTCGGTCCCTGCTCCTGCCAACCTAGCAGTTCGAAAGAACATCAAAGTGCAAGTAGATAAATAGGTACTGCTCCAGTGGGAAGGTAAACGGCGTTTCCGTGCGCTGCTCTGGTTCGCCAGAAGTGGCTCAGTCATGCTGGCCACATGACCCAGAAGCTGTACGCCAGCTTCCTTAGCCAGTAAAGCAAGATGAGTGCCACAACCCCAGAGTCAGTCACGACTGGACCTAATGGTCAGGGGTCCCTTTACCTTTACCTTACTGCTCTGCTTCACTCTAAGGTCCCTGGCAGTAAAAAGAACATTGCTGTTGCCAGTGGGTGAGGCAGGAAGACGTGCCACTAGCTGAAAGGTACCCTATACAGGCCAGAAAACAACTCAAAGGGGCTTCTCTCTATTAATCAGGGATCCGAACCTTATAGAGGCAAGTTCAGGATTATACCTAGACCAAGAAAAATTAATTCCAATGCACCCTGCTCCACTTAGAGACTTGCTCAATTCCACAGGGATAGTAGATTTAAGGGGACGCTCCCTGGCTTCAGTACAATGGCCAAGACAGCACAGCGGGCAGAATTCTGTGTCTGGAAGCACAGAATCTTAAGAGTTTGAAGGGATCTCCAGAGTCATCTAGTCCAACCCCCCGCAATGCAGGGATCTCAACAAAAGCATCCATGACAGATGGCCATCCAACCTCTAGACACGCAGGATAGAGGTTCAGACATGATACTTTTGCTAGGTGGAATGGACTCCCTTGGAAGCTGCTGGACTCTCCTTCCTCTGAGGTTTTTAAGCTGAGCTTGGATGGACATCTGTCCTGGATGACTCCCATGATCTCTTCCAACTCTGACATTGTGTGATTCTATAATCGGTTTCTGTGGTGGGGAGCTTATTTTGCTCAACCTATTTTAGCTCACCAGGCTCCTGCAATGATCACATTGGGCAGAGATACAGAGGAACCTGTTCTGAACCCTTGAGGACAGTATCCCGTCACTTCGCCTTTAGAGCTTCCGCCTGTAGAAGTCCGACCTTGCGCGCATTTCTCTAATCACTGGTTGTCTGTCATAAAGCCAAGTGGTACAGGATGCAGCTCTGCCGGCTGCCAAGGCTGTGCCACCAGCAGCAAAGGGCTCTGCCCGGTCCCTGTAAGGATCACACACAACGTGGCGGAACATGCCTGTCTCTGGACCTGGACAGCGGATGAGAGACCATCTTGGCATCTTGGCTGTGAGTCCCGGAAGACCTGCTCCCTGCCTTGCTGGCCTGAGAGGCCCTGACTGACTCCAGCTACAAAAGCCGAGGCTCCAGAATAGACTCTTGGGCTTCTTGCTGTTTTTGATATTGTTTGTATCTTTATTTTAGTTCTTGTTATGATTTATGAGGAAATTGTTTGATGCTGTATTTATTGTTCAGGACTACTCTTGTTATGTTTGTAATTGCTTTTTTTCATGTTTGTAAGCTGCCTTGAGCATGGCTGGAACAATGGAAAGGTGGCATACAAACAAAATGGCTCACGACCAAAAGCACGGGCTGCCGCCCCATGGAGTGTGCAACGCAACGGAGGGCTGCTGGTGTCTAAGTCACCTATCATGCACAGCTGCTTCGTGGGAGCATCTAAAAACAGTGCCGTTCCAAGAAACTTTGTGAGATGATGGAATTCCAGAACGGGGGAGCTAACTGCAGCTGAATGCGGGTCTGAAGGCACATCCGAATGGGAACAATGCAGAAGGAACCAACCACAGCAACTGTCGGCGCAGGTGCCTGTGCATTCAGAGGATGGGCACTGGTTCACTGGCAGAGAGCATGGTTTGCATGCAGATAGTCCAAAGTTTGATTCCCAGCAGGGCTAACCTGAAGAACCACTGCTGCCAGTCAGTGTAGGCGATACTGAGCTAAATGGAACAGCGTCTGACTCGGTAGAAGGTGGAGCACCTGACATTTCCATGTTCCTTTGCTCCCGATGGGCAGGGAATTTGGGTCTGTATCCCAAAAGATGAGCTGGTGATACGTGGCTGGACTGGGGTTAGAAAGTATTGGCCCAGTTACTTTGGCTCCTGCTCCCCGCTTGTGAACGTTTCTCTAACCTTTTACAAGGAGGCATTTTAAAAAAACACCCCGAAAAAGAGAGTCGTTTTTTAGTGGGGGTAGAGTGTTGCACCCTGAACCCCACCCAAGATGCCCCTGCAAACCCATTTCTCAGCTGTCGTCTCGCTCAGTTCCACCAAGTGGGATTTCACCAAGATTCAGCAAAGTTCAACCCGCACGTCTGGAGGAAGTGTGGAGTTCAGGCAACACCTCGCAGCCCTCGTGGAGTAATTACAGCTGCATCCAAACCACAGGGAGATTAAGTGCTATTTTCAGCTCTCCATAATCTTATTGGGCCACCGCAAGAACCTCCCCTCTCCCCCCCCCCAGTGCCGACGTCGGAAATCAATTCCACAACTGGTCAAGGGGAGTAATTTTCTCTGCGGCTTTTAACAAATTGCTGTGCCTCGTATCGCTGGATGGCACGAGCCAAAGGCCACTTTGTATTTGCCGATTAGCACTGCTCAATTAAATTCCTCTCCTCGCTGGCACGGAGAGCTAATCTGCTCTAAGGGGCCAGTAAGCTCCTTTCTCCGTGTGAAATTGGTCCCAGATTTCAGCCTCTGATTTCCACCTGTTTGGGGTCGTGCCACGCTCAGGAGAGGAAGGTTCAGCCAGAGTGCCAAGGGACCAGACAGGGTTCAGGCTAACACTTCCACTACTAGTGGGTTAATTATAACTTCATTCTCAAACACACACACAAGCGGCTTGCTTCAACTCCCAGTGACCTTACCTACTTATTTTTTTTTACATCTGCGGAGTAAATTTCTGTCAGCAAAACTGAAAGGCCAAGCAGAGTTCAAAGTAACAATTCACGTTAAAAAAACAAAGGTTGCCCAGAACTAAATCACAGCCTTAAACAGCGAACCTCCCATAAAACACACAGGAGCTTTTAAGGTGAGCAGAGACGTTTCCCTGGAACTGCAAAGCACCCACCTGACAAACGGCTCTCTCCAAAGCTGCCTGCGGAAGGAGCCATCCCAGCGCAGGCCGGCCTCTGGAAATTTACATGCTGCTGATTCCCGCGCAAAACTCGCCTTGTCAGGCTGCCCTTACGAGGAGGAATTCGTGGCAGCATAAACTCAGCCCAAGGCGTCTCCAGAGCATGGCTTTCTGTGACCTGGTGCTAAACCGGAAGAATGGCAAAGGACACAAAGTGGGCACCTTGACACTGGGTGGGCGTGGGCAGAGGGTGGGCGCATGTTTGCCCGCGACAAGTAGACCCAGGTGCACCTGGCAGTGGAGATCAGCACAAGGTGAATTCAAAGCGGCTCTCATGGCGAGGGCAGAAGAGCTGCTTGGTCAGGATCAGGCCCGAGAGCCCACCTTCGAAGCCAACATCTGGCACCCCCACTGCGGCAAGACAGAGACCTTTGGAGGCTCAAAGGCAGCACATGCAGGCGGTGGCTTTTGCACACCTGGACTTATGCATGTGGGCGCCCACGCACAGTGTGATGGTGCCAAGCACCAAGGAATGGAAAAATTGCATCATGCCACGAGTCAGCTGAGGAGCTGAGGCATCCGGCAAATAAAGAAATATCAGATCCCAGAGAAATCTGGTGAGGGGGTTTGCTGGAGACCCTTTGAATGTCCACACGCTTTCTGTAACAAAATAAAAAAAAAATTCCTTCCAGCAGCGCCTTAGAGACCAACTAAGATTGTTATTGGCATGAGCTTTCGTGTGCATGCACACTTCTTCAGATACATGCACATGAAAGCTCATACCAATAACACACTTAGTTGGTCTCTAAAGTGCTACTGGAAGGATTTTTTTAAAAAAAATTTTTGACTACAGCAGACCAACACCGCTACCTACCTGCAACTACGTTTTGTGTAGGTAGCCTTCTTTGCAACTCAGTTGAACGGCACCATTTTTCAGAACATGTAAGCAACAGCCTTGCTGGGAAGGGAAGAGACCCGTGGTCTGGTCTTCAAGCACTATGTCAATCTTCCTCTAAGGGTTTGGCTCAGAGGACAAAATAATGACCGCCAATACTACCCCGTCTGATATAGGGCACCAACAGGCAGGCCATGGCCGGGAGGACGCACCATTTTAGGGAGCAAAACTTAATTTTCACATATATCTTCAGTGAGGGGCTTAAAATATGTTTTTGGTGTGAGGAATCAAAATCTGATTTTTTGTGATTGGACAACACTTAGCTTGGTACATCTACGTTTGATGGAGAGGCCCGTGAACTGCTTTCAGAAAACCAAAGAATGTTAATTTTACCTTCTGAAAATGTCAGGTAATGCTAAATAAATAATAAGAATAACCATATATAACATAACTGCAAGTCACTGGCAATCCTTTTAAACAATTTCTATGCAATTTTACACACATTTTACTTACCAATCAAAACTAAATTATACTAATTTGACCAAAGTATGTTTTTATTTGCCAAGTCAAGTCACGTTACAACTTTTTAACACCCCTCATGTTTGGAATTTGGAAGTTGAAAAATTAAACTCTGCTTTCAAGACAAGGATGGGAGAGATCCTATACCCTTTTAAATGGGTTTGTGGGATGGGGTGTGGGGAAGGGGTTACTGTCTCATTTTATTTTTGTTTATATTGTGCATTTTGTGTTTTGACACTGCCCTGAGATCTGTAGATGAAGGGTGGCATCCTGAATGAATGAATGAGTCAAGCACAAAGGGCAGGAAAAGGGTTTGGAGGAAAGAGAAAGAGCACGCCAGCCTCACAGCAGGGAACAAGCAGCCCATCGCCTTCCATGTTAAAATGATATCATGGAGACAAAAGCTGACAAAATCAAAAGTTGAGCCAGGGGCCTGATGGGACATCCTCATCCCTGATGCAACTGCAAGGACCTGAGGGTTATCTCCATCAACATCATCTCAACTGTTGTTAAACTCCGACCTGCCCTTCGCCAGCAGGGCCCAGGGAGGGTTACAAGACAGGAGCAGAATCCCACCTGCAGAAAAGCTCCTCTCTCTTGGGTCTCGGGGTATCACTTCATGCTCAGCCTGCTGGTTCCTCAGTTGTCCCTCTCTCTGCCGCCATCTGCTCTGTCGACAATATTTAGGCAACACGAAAATCTTTAAATGAAACGAGGTACCAAACTTGCCATGCAGGTCATCGTCTGCAAAATTTTATTTTCACTTCATGAAGCAATTCTATATCCTCCCACCACGCTGATGAAGAATTCTACGAAACAGTTGTCAATATTCAGAATTCCTGTTCAGTGTTGGACATTATGTTTGCTGAATACACAAAGCCTCACAGCTTGTCTTTCATCGTACAAAGTTTGGTATCTTGCTTCATTTGAAGATTTTCAGAGACTTTGAGATGAAAGATTTCATTTTGAACTTGTTATTGTTTGAAGGAATTCTATAAAGATTGTCTATTACGTAGGTATATGGTCATCGTGTTGCCTAGACATTGCGGATATTCTCTTTGCAGCACAGGGGTTTGTCTGGATACTTATTGCCATCTGCTCTGTGGCAGGTGCCTGACTCAAATCAACCCACAGCCTCAACTCCAACGCTGCTGCTTCCTTCTGATGCTGCTCTCCCTCCCAGCTGGTCCTGATGCTGCAGGTGTCTATGACAGCCCAGCAGGGGTGTGCTTCTCCCCGCCCTCAGGACCCACGGTGCCCCTACACGGAGGACCTTCAAGCCGCTGGGGTGTTAGATGGCGACAGGGCCGTTCCCCTCAGCAACGCACTTGCAAAGCCACAGAGAGCATGGGAGTGGGAGAGAAGGGGCCATTCATGTGCAACTCACCACTTTCACACATGGAAACTGCACACAGTGCACATTGGGTGAGTTCAGCTACTCCCAAAAATCGGATGTGTGTGCTGCCCTGTCCTTGCCCTTCCTGCAGCATATCCCCCCTGCTCAGCTCCTGCATCCATCCTGCCAAAGGGGAGAGGGCAGCAGCTGATTGCTAGGGCCCCACTCAGGGTTGCTTTGGGCTTTTTCGCAGCCGCAGACAGGATCCTATAACGGCAAAGCTGACCAGGCTTTGTTTCTTTCCCCTGTACCCCTGTGGTACCTCGAGTTACAAACGCCTCAGGTTACAAACGCTTCAGGTTACAAACTCTGCTAACCTGGAAGAGTTACCTCGAGTTGAGAACTTTGCCCCAGGATGAGAACGGAAATCGTGTGCCAGCGGCGCAGCAGCAGCAAGAGGCCCCATTAGCGAAAGCACGCCTCTAGTTAAGAACAGGCTCAGGTTAAGAACGGACCTCCAGAACGGATTAAGTTTGTAACTAGAGGTACCACAGTATTCCCCTTCCACGCTGCACATGGGCAGAGATGCAGGCTTGCCACAAGGAGACTTCTGCAAGAAGATGGAAACATTGCCAGGAGGTTGATTTCACTTGTAGTGTAACAAAAACCACGGACAACATGGATTGATATAAAAGTTAAAGTATAGAAGAATATGCAGTTGTAAATGTTCAAAATGGGACCCCATGGAGGGGGTGGGGGGAAGTCCTGAAATTTGGAGGAATCTCTGTACAGTGGTCCCATGGGTTAAGAACTTAATTCGTTCTGGAGGTCCGTTTTTAACCTGAAACTGTTCTTAACCTGAAGCACCACTTTAGCTAATGGGGCCTCCCACTGCCGCTGCGCCGCCGGAGCACGATTTCTGTTCTCATCCTGAAGCAAAGTTCTTAACCCGAGGTACTATTTCTGGGTTAGCAGAGTCTGTAACCTGAAGTGTCTGTAACCTGAAGCGTCTGTAACCCAAGGTACCACTGTATATAGTTATATTTTTTAAATTTTTATAACTTTGTATTTGTAAAATCAGTGGGGGGGGGAGTTTCTAAAAAAATATTTAGGGGTACTCTCATTTTCCCACTCATATTGAAATACTTCCCCTCAATTAGTCCAAACTTATTCATAAAATGTTTAGGAGTATACGTACCCCTGCATCCCCCCCCCCCCCAGGAAAAAGCACTGTGTAAAACCAAATAAAAATGATTTCTTAAAAAAAAGGAAGAGTGAGGCTCTGTGTGTATTGGAAGATGGCGTGCCTAACATTTTATGCTTTCCCTCCTAGTGGATTTAATGAATTCTGCAAAACAAAACAAAAATCTGGAGATCTCCCTTTTCCTGGCTATTTAAATGTCTTTATTTAGCAGAAATGAACGATGCAATTGATAGAAGTTCCAGATTTCATCAGATAATTAATGCTGCCGATGAATGGTCTTGTTCTATTTCTTACTCAAATTTGTAGACGTTTCTTTTTGCATTTCTGTTTTGCATTCTTTTTCTTTTCTTCCTAAATCATTATAATTGGGAAAAGAATAGGCTGCCCCACTGCTGCGAATTGGGCAGACGCAGCTTGGCTGCACTGGCTCATCTAGTGTGGTCCTGTGAAACAGCCTAAGCCATGGGGCCGGCCCTGCCGTTAGACAGTGTGAGGCCGTGTGTGTCTGTAGGAAGCAGGCATTTGGGGACAGACAGTACTGTGTGCACTGAGCAACTTGCCTCGCATCCCCTCAGCGACCTCGCTGCCCTCGGGTGAGGTGGCGGACACAGCGCCCCACAACCAGCAGCGGAGGGAGCTGAACCGCCAGGCTGCCCAGCTCTGCCCATGCGCATGGGATACTGGGGGGGGGGGAGCAAATCCCGTCCTTTGCCTCAGGCAGCAAAGCATCTTGGGCTGGTCCTGCCAAGCCGCCCTCAAAACCTTAAGCTCCCTGATCTCGCCCCTGGAATAAAGACTGATGAGATCTGATGTGCTGACTCACGTAAAAACCAGGGGCGATCAGATGCAGGAGAAACACAAACCCCAAGAAGCTGCCTTGCCCAGTGAGGGGTGTGCTCTGCTTTCGGATGCAATTGCCATCACGGAGCCTCACTCTTTCGAACTGTACATACATTCAAGACTCCGTTAAAACTATGTAGTTGAATTAATTCTACAAAATTCACAAACTTGATCCAGCGACAGCAGCTTTTCAAAGTCTGGTAGTCTGTTACACTGCCAGCACCACGTTTGCCACCCCCTTGGCTCCTAGTGCCCCCAGGCACTGCCCACTTTGGGAACCCCTGGCCTAGGGGGTCCCAGGAAGACCCCAGGGGGCAAGCCTTGTCTTCAGCGTGGGGCTCCACAGTTCAACACAACGCTTCGAAGGACGGCTGCAGGTGGGACAAAAGATGGAAGGAAGGAAAGCCAGCAAGGAAAGGAAAGAGGAAGTCAAGAGAAACGAGGCGAGGAATGTGGTGTTTTCGAATTCAGGCAGAAGAAGATGCCTTCCTACTCCACAATCCTATGACGCCTCTTCTTCGTTTCTTTGGGCCCCTACACACACACACACACTTCATGGGCCTCTTGCACGTCTTCCCAAAAGGATTCCTCCTCCGTCCCTGGCAGAAGCATCCCTCCGAGCCAGGTGACCCCTTCTTGGGTAACAGACACCACCTCCTCGCCCAGATAGGACCTGATGAAAAATTCACCATGGCTCCGGCTGCAGCGCCAGGAGAGGGAGCTGGCCAGCCGGGTCTCTTTTTACCTTCCTCAGGTTACAGCTCTGACCCAAGAGCATTGCGCAGCACAGCCGCCCAAACTCCTGTCAGGATGTGGGGCTGCGCATTCTCAAGAGCAGTCCCATTAATGAGGGAGGCCAGACGTGCTGAAAGGGAGCCCTTGGCACTCGCTCGCTCGCACCCCCGGGGCTGGGAGGGGTCCTGGGTTTCGGATCCAGGGTCTGCCTGTTTTGATGCTGCTCCTGCCCCCCCAATGCTCAAGATGAGGCACAGGGCCACAGCTGGGTCGCTTCTCCACAAGGCAGGTGTGCTTGCAAGAGTAAGAGGTCGGATGAAGCCCATATGCAGGCTCTGAGCCAGAGGATATATGTTTTTAAAAAACAAAATCCAAATTCTGAACCAAGGAAAACCAAATCAGCAGTCAAAATAACTGCATGTAAATTAAACACATCTGGATCCATTTCGCATAATGCGACTAGCTTCCAAGATTTAGTTTTTTTCCGGTTAAGAGGAGAAATGAAAGTGGCTGCAATATTCAGCACTGGGTTCAGCAACCCAAGCAGGGCAGAGAAATTTTATCCTGAACTTCCACAGGGCCACCTGACTCATTTGACTCCACCCCATCCCAACTCCTGAACCATGAGGACTACTCTCATGAAACAATGGATAGGGGCAGGGGCTCAATTCTGTGCAAGGTCCCCCATTCCAGATTCCTCCTCCAGATTTACCTTGTGTTATGCTTCAGAAAAGAGAAAGAGATTAACACCAACTTCTTTCCCATTAAATTATGGTGTCCTCAGCTTCTATTGTTTGTGATTTGTTGTTTTCAGTAATTTTTTTGTTTTGTTTTGTTTGAATTTGCTGGTTGCTCAGAGACCCCGCTTTGGGGTGGCAAAATGGGATATAGGTGGATCCATGAATATATCAATCAAGTGTTTGTACGTGATCTGCTGCAGGACCTCCCGCAATTACCACCTTAACAGGAGGATGCAGGAACAGGGTCTTTTGTGTGGTGGCTCCTCCTGCCCCTTGGACCTCCTGCTCTTCTCTTGTACATCAGTCAGGCACCATTATCAGAGTCTCTTCAGAGCCCACTGGGGACCTGCCTCTTGAGTGGAGGTTTGTGCCTGAACTGGATTTGAAATGGCTTCTCTATGTACGCTCCAGCTGTTAAAACACTTCAAAATTTCTCCTGGAAAGCAAGTCCTCGCTATATCCATTAAATCTGAATTAATTAAAAGTCCATTCATCAGTCCTCTTGGAAATGGCCAAGCCACTGGCAAAAGGCACCACTTCTCCAAAGTGGAGGGACCTCAAATAGAACACACACACAAAAGTCCACTTCTTGGCCATTGCCATCTGGTCTGCTGAGGGATGATGCCAACTGGGTTTCTTAACTAAGGGCTTTGCTACTGCTGCTGCTGCTCGGTTTCCTTTCCTGGGACACGAGAAAACTTGACACCTGCCTGTGCCACTATCCCCTCTCTCTCTCTCTCTCTCTCTCTCTCTCTCTCTCTCTCTCTCTCACACACACACACACACACACACACACAGATACACCAAGGCTCATCGGCTCGCAAACAGATACAGGTTTCCTGGGGTTGCCTGCTGAGCCATTTGCCAAGTGTTGAAATGTTCCTATGGCTGTGGATCCGATTGTGCAAATACTTTGCACACATCCCTCAATATAAGCAAATCAACAGCTCCGACAGTTTTAATTCAAAACGTGCACTTGGTATTAAGAAAGGGGGTGATTTTTCAGACCTGGAACTTGAGCCCCTTTGGCTGCGAGGCCAAGTTGGACCAGCGGCAGGTCGCATATACCCTCTTCCTTGCAAAAAAAAAGGGGGGGCTGCTGGTTGATACTCCCACAGCACCCCCTACTGGCTGAAGGCCTGGGAAGGGAACCAACGGCACCTGGGCAAATGTTCTGGAGCAGAAGCAAGGGGGCTGAAGACTCGCCCTCCCCGTGGGGAAAGCGCAGCTCACATGCTAAAAAAAATGAAGAGCAATTCAGAGTCAAGTTGCAGCTCTGAAGCTAAATCGCCTTGATGCAGCAGAAGCTCTCGCAGGATCCAGCCGACTTACTCAGAGGCTGGAATCTGACACTGTATTAAAACTGGCTGCGATTGACTCGAGTATTAAATAATCGTAGCCTGGGCGAACGCAGCCATACCAGTAAATGTAACTGCAGTTTCTTTCCTGGCTGTGCCAAAATATTTCAGCCATCAGCCTCGCTGAGGCCCCTTTTGCAGAACAAAGATGGTACAGAATAAATGCAGACAGCATCTCGAAAGCGACGGCTAGAGACCCCGTCCCGTCCCTGGGTGTCCTTGGGGCAACAGAGGGGCTGGCAAGCCCCCTGTGGGGAATGGTGAAGGGGGCTGGCCTGCTACTTTTCATCCCCCCCCCCCCGCAAAACCATATTTAACAGGGCTCTAATACCTGCAAAATCTCTAAGCGGTTTTCAAAACCCTGTTATTATCAATTAAACTTATACGTGCCCTTCCTCCCAAACGTTGTGCACTCCCATTCCTAGCAGCCCTAGGAATTATTTTCCAAAGCATCTGGACTTGAAATATGTCGCTGTGAATACGGTTTAAGCGGGGTGTAGTGGGAAGAAGGGGGAAAGCAACACTTTAGTGATATGTATATTGACCTCCTTTTCTTATAAGCAAAGCTACTCCTTGGCATTTTGGACCACACAGCATCATCTCCAATTCTGGAGCAGAGCTAGGCTGCTGTCCTCTGGAGACGCAGGGGATCCAAGCAGCTATTCAGAAGCCTGTAGTTTTCTACCTCTATAATTTATTATTATTATTAATAATAATAATAATAATAATACCCCAGCCACTCTGGGCAGCTTCCAACAAAATATTAAAATACAGTAATGCATCAGACATTAAAAGCTTTCCTAAACAGGGCTGCCTTCAGATGTCTTCTAAAAGTTATTGTTCTCTTTGACATCTGGTGGGAGGGTGTTCCACAGGGCGGGTGCCACTACCGAGAAGGCCCTCTGCCTGGTTCCCTGTAACTTGGCTTCTTGCAACTTTGCTTTTTGCGACTGCTGCCTTGCCACCGTGCCTAGGGCAGGGGGCTACAGGGCAGGGCATCTGTTGCTCAAAGGTGGCTGGGTCAGACCGGGCACCTTTGGAGAGCAAGGAGAGTGGTTTGTATAGAACGGGAGGGCCTCCCCAGATCAAGGAAGGAGCAAGCGCGCCAAGGCCACGAGGAGGGGTCCTGAGAACCAAACCATTGAAATCCTGACTGCAGGTGCCCATTTGTGAGCAGTTTTCCAAAAGGATTACACAGAGAGACAGGTAAAAGGTAAAGGACCGCTGACAGTTAAGTCCAGTCGCAGACGACTCTGGGGTTGCGGCGCTCATCTCACTTTACAGGCCGAGGGAGCTGGCATTTGTCCATAGTCAGTTTTTCTGGGTCATGTGGCTACTGGGACTAAGCCAAGCCACTTCTGGCACAACGAAACACCAAAACCAGAGCAGCGCTTGTAAACGCTGGTGGTTTAGTCTGAGAATGAATCTGTGTTGTTCCCAGACAGTGGGCTGACTATGATCCCAGTAGAACATCACAGGAGTCTCTCCTGCCCTGCTTAGAACCTTCCTTGAAGCATCTCACTGCTCATGGTCCAAGCTCAGAGC
The DNA here is from genome assembly GCF_951804945.1 of Podarcis cretensis. NCBI lineage: Eukaryota > Metazoa > Chordata > Lepidosauria > Squamata > Lacertidae > Podarcis > Podarcis cretensis. Next base: position 1,275,473 of record NC_137178.1, on the reverse strand, counting down.
AGTCACAGAATCATAGAATTGGAAGGTAGCTCCCAGGGTCATCTTGTCCCAACTGCTGGAATGCAGGAATTCCAGCTCAAGAATCCCATGACAGATGGCCACTCAGCCTCTGCTTGAAAACCTCCAAGGAAGGAGAGTCCACCACCTTCACAATCAGAAAGTACTTCCTGACATTGTCATAACCTCCTTCCTTGCCATTTGAAGATTCTGACTAAACATTAGGAAGACCTTTCTGGTCAAAGTCATCAGAGCAATCTCAGCTTTTACGCTTGGCCTCAAATCTGGGGTCTTCTCTTTCTTCCACAGCATTTGGGATCACTTTGTGGAGAGTCTGCAAACGAGGCAAAACAGCAACCTCCGACGGGGAAATGAGTCCGCACCACGGCACATCCCAGGATGGAAGGCGTTGTGGGATGGCCTGATCCCTCGGGGTGTAGAGAGGCTGAAAGCCGACTTGGCAGGGAAGGGGATAGTGGGGAGGGAAGGAGGGAGGGTTGGGAAGAGAGCAGAGCCGATGGGGGCTACAGAAACACCCCGTGGTCCAGAGAATGCCACTGGGAATGTAAGCCCATGTCAGCCTCGGAAACAAACGGCACTGCATCATCGTGGCAGCTGAGACAAAGCGGGGTGTCTTTTAATGGACAAAGATTGTTTTGATGAAAAAAGGGCATCAGTCATTGCATCTCACTTCATTCAGACTTTCTCCTCTACCACCATCCATCTTCACTGCCAACAGATGACAGAAGCGAGGCCCCCGCCACCACCCCACACGCCCCCCACGCAGACCGGGGTGTCGCCCCCACTCCGTAACAAATGACTTTGCTGGAAAATGGCCTCTTTCCTCCGCATCTGCGCTTGCCAAAGCCCAGGGGCACCCTATGGCCCACCACAATCGGCGAGGCTGCCACAATGAGGTCCCACTAATGGGCGGAGCCTCTGGCCACCGGCGGAAGCGGGAACAGAAGCAGCACAGTTTGGGGCTGGAGGCAGCGCCTGTGAGAAAGAACATTCGCCTCCCCCAGGACGCACCAACGAAACGCACGCACACACATACAAACACCCCTTCCTTGCGCACAGTGGAATGCAAATCCCTTCAGCCAGGCATTATGCGCAAAGACAAAAGTCAGGCCAGCAGGAGCAGCACCTGCTCAGGGCCCAGGCGGCCCAGGCCAAGCCCACCTTTCCTCCACTTGGATAGAGTCCAATCCAACCCAACCCTCCCATGGCCCCAAGGGCTATCGATTACACCTTGCCGCCACCTCTCCCGCTCTGCTTCCATTGGCGAGAGCCGTAGGCAACTCCATGAAACCGGTGGCCACATCCATGAGGGTTGACGTTGGCGATGGCGGCGAGGAACGAGAGGTCTCCGGCCTGGCTCGCCAACCCCGCCCCCTCCTCCCTTCCCCTTCTCCTTCCCTTAAGACCTGATGGTCTTCAGTCACACATCTTAAAAGGAGCACAAAACACCAGAACACAAAGACGTACTTGTCTCAAGTCGATGAAGGCCAACTGCAGTGTGTCCCCTTGGAACCCAGGCACTGGGCCGGATCTGGCAAACTCTGTGGGAAAGAAGAGAGGATAAAAAGCGCTTTTAACTAACCATGGACAGGGAGATTGGCAGACGGATGACAGCGGAGACAACAGCGGCTGGGGGAGAGGAGGACCGCACTTCTAAGGAGCAAGGTCTCCCTCCCTTCCAGCTTTTTGTTCACCCTTCAAAATTTGTGTCATCAAAACACCATTAATTCCACCATCCTGACAGCAAGGAAACTGTACTAATTCGACCTGAAATTTATTCCCATGAGCTTCACTGGGCTCCAGAGTATTTGTTTTGTGAATGGACAAACAATTTGCAAAGAAGAAAAGCATTTGGGGGAATGGAGGGAGAGGACGGGGGGTGGGTGGGGGTCAATGGAAAAAGTTTTCCTCCCAACACAATAAAATCTTCAGCTGTGAAACCCTTTTCAGTTCCGAAAGCTATTTATATTTGGGGGCACTGAAGGAATTTTCTAATTTCATGCCTGTCACAGTGATCTATGCACATTTGTCAAAAATAAATAAGCCAGGCTGCTCCATTAATTACGTCGGAACAGAATAACATCTCCAACTGATATATCATATCTTTGCACGAGGACCAGAAAGTGGGGGGAAGCACCACCGCTGCCACTGCAGGAAACAGCCATTTATTCTGAAGGCGGCCATTGGACAAGCAGCTCATGGCAAGAGGGGTCAGGGGAAAGATCCTCAGATCCTTCTCTCTTCTGCGCCACCTGGATTCAAAGTTTCGGGTCTAAATCCATAATGTGGTGCATAATTGTTGAAACACCACATCACAAACAACACAGTACGAATGCTGAAGATCTGTTTGCTGCCTTGCTAAGTTCACATACTGAAGGTTAAGCAAGGCCACCTCCTCTTGCCTGCATTGAGTAAACTAGAAGCATCTCCCTCCTAGGAAACTCAGGGCCCTGAACATCACAAGAGGAGACTACATTTCATCTCCCTAAATTGTTCACCTAACATGCTACTAGTTGGTGGAACTGGCCAGGACTTCAGGAAGAGCATCACTACCCAAGATGCTGGAGAAACACGCAAGGCTGGTCCAAGGGCTTGGGTCCCCTCAGGCAGCTGCTCTACACAAGACGTTGTGTAGCAGCAACGTTGCAGGGGTGCATCTCTCCGATTGTGTTTCGCTTTACGGGTGCCCCAAGTGAAGACTGGATGATCAGAGTAGCTGGGCCAGCCTCAGCAATGCAGCAGGCCACTCTGTACCCTCCAGGAAGGCCGGGAAGACTGGGCACCAGTGACTCATTGCAGGGTGTCACTCAAGAGGCAACATCTTCTAGGCTCTCCCAAAACTTAGCATGAGCAGGTTCCTGGCAAATGATGGCAGAACCACTAACCAGGTTGAGGAGTTCTTGATCGCTCAAGATGCACATTGAAAATTAATTAATAGACGTCTTTCCCATGTTGAAATTTTCTTACTTGTTAAGATTTATTTGTCATCGGGACAAAATCTAAGGTAGGAATGAAAAAAGAAGCCTTGGGAAGCTGGGTGTGTGGTAGAGAGGGAAACTTGTTATTAGGCTTTTATTCAAAACACAGCCAGTGCTTGTAATACTTGACTGCCAGCCAGTGCTTGTAATACTGAGCTCGATGGACCAAGGTTCTGACCCTGTGTCAGGCAGATTCCTTGGCTCACCTGCAGTCTAAATGGACGTCATGGGCCATGGTTGATTTACAACTCCATACATGGCATACAAGCTCTGGTCTTCCCAGTAGTGATGTATGGAAGTGAGAGCTGGACCATCAAGAAGGCTGATTGCCAAAGAATGGATGCTTTTGAATTCTGGGGCTGGAGGAGACTCTTGAGAGTCCCATGGACTGCAAGAAGATCAAACCTCTCCATTCTGAAGGAAATCAGCCCTGAGGGCTCACTAGAAGGACAGATCCTGAAGCTGAGACTCCAAGACTTTGGCCACCTCATGAGAAGAGAAGACTCCCTGGAAAAGACCCTGATGTTGGGAAAGATGGAAGGCACAAGGAGAAGGGGACGACAGAAGACAAGATGGTTGGACAGTGTTCTCGAAGCGACCAGCATGAGTTTGACCAAACTGCGGGAGGCAGTGGAATACAGGAGTGCCTGGCGTGCTCTGGTCCAGGGGGTCACAAAGAGGCGGACACAACTGAACGACTAAACAACAACAAAAACATGGCATCATATGGAGATCAAACTCCCAGCCTCAAGATGCCACAAACTGATGAGATGGTTTTCTTAAGATGCACCAGATGTCTATTATTATTATTATTATTATTATTATTATTATTATTATGAGTCACTTGCCGCACAGAGTTCTCCGAGCAACTTGAACAGCCAGAGAGGTCATATTCTGAGCACAGCTTGCCAGTTGGATGTCAGAGCACAAGTGTGCAAAACCTGCTGTTTAATTCCAGCCACCACCCGGCCCAGGAGGGCACAGCCAGTTCTTCCATTGAGCCCCCTCAGTCAGGTGTCAGGACAATTAGCACAGAGCAGCCCAACGGCCCAGCGGGAGATTGCCCAGGAAACCATTGGATCCCTGTGCCATGTCAGCAAGGCGAGAGGGGGGTGGGAGCGAGCGGGAGCGAGAGAGCAAGCCCCCTACAGCATGGCCCCCTCGAGCAGAACATGGACTGAGAATGGAGCTGGCCCCGGTACAAAGCCCTGGGGCAGCCGAGAGGGTTGGGAGATCTGTGTTCAGGCCAAAGAAGTGATGTCTCCGCGAGGCCTGCAAGCAGGGGCCACCCACCCTGGGCGGGTTACAGGGGGACTCTAACCTCTTTCCCAAAGCACCCTCCCAAAGGCAGCAGGACGGAGGAATAGGAACTGCTAAGCCTTGGACAAAGGAGAAGAACTAAAGAGAGCCCAAGACAGCTGAAGAGCTGGGGTGGGAGAGGGGAGAGAAGGAGAAAGACCCACATGGGTTGATTATATGCAATGGACGTTTTTTCCTTTCGTTGGCTGTACAACAGAAACAAGACATATACAGAGAGGTCCCTGTACTTTACACACTGAAAAGGGGGAAAATATACCCTCTGCAAATTCTCATTCTCCCGGAAGCACAGAGGGCAGCCTTAATCCATCTGGGATACTGCCACCTCCTGGGTGGGTTCATCTTCTGACTGCCCCCACCACAACTGGAAGAGCACGAGAACTCGCCCTCCCTCCCTCAACCTTATCAACGGGAACAAAGAGGTCAGTCACTTAGAAGAGCAAAGGACCGTATGCCTTGCAAGCGCCTGCTAGACCCGGAAGAACCAGCCCAAGCCCATTCCGGGAGCCTTTCACCATTGCTCACTCGCTGGCCCTTCCCAGCCCATTTTTTGGGAGGACTTTCCAAAAGAGCACATGTACACGCCGCCACACCTGCGTGTAAACTGTATGACTTTTGTGCACACTCTTCCCACAAAACCCACATTTTTTCCAATGAACGTTTTCTCTGAGTTGTACGTTTTATATGCAGACAGAGGGCTTCTCGGTAGTGGGCCCGCCCTGTGGAACGCCCTCCCTTCAGATGTGAAGGAAATAAGCAGCCATCTGTAATGGTTCTAGTGGTTGCTCGTGCGTAAGCCGGTGCCAACACCTGGCTGGGTTGCCTGAGTGAACCTTTTCTGTCCGGACAGCCACTCACCCGTGGCTGTCTCAATCGCTGGCAGAATCCGTCAGTGGGCGTTTCTTAAACTTCTTCCAGCAAAGAAGCTCTTTGACGCCTAGTCTCCTCCTACTCTCCCTGCGCGAAAGCCTTCTGCGCAAGGAGGGTGTGGGCAGCGGAGGACCCTTACTCTCCCCGCTGGTCTCCGGTGAAGAGTCCTGGAGCCTTCTCTCCGATTCCCCCATCTGCCCCCTCCTCCACTGGTGCTACGCTGATTCCCTTCCCCAGAAGATGGGCTGCCTCTCCCCATCCCGGGATGCTCTCTGGAATCCCTCTGGAGCTTGCTCTCTCCCTCTGGCATTGATGGCAGTTCCCTGACACTATCCTATTTTTAAAAGACATCTGAAGGCAGCCCTGCTTAGGGAAGTTTTTAATATTAATGCTGTATTGTTTTTAACACTTGATGGGGAGCTGCCCAGAGTGGCTGGGGAAACTCAGCCAGATGGGCAGGGTATAAATAAATAAATTATTTTTTTAAATTATTATTATTATTATTATTATTATTATTATTATTTAACATTTGTTATTTTGTGTGTGTGCACTTTTATGGACGGAAACTGCATTCTGAAAACCAAAAGGGTGTGTAGTCTGACTACTGCTTGCAGCTTGGAAAGCAACTAAGTTTGGGAATGTCCAGCTCTCTGTGCCTCTCTCTGCCTCCCTCCCTCACCCATCCAGTTGCGCCCTCCTGCCTGCCAGCTTCAGAGCAGAGGTGAGAGGCACCTCTGGCCAGCCATGGAAAAGGAAGGGGCCTGGCAGGCCCAGCCGCCCCGTCACCTCGCCTGACCTTCGAGAGCAACACTTGGACTCTGTGCGCCTTCCCCAAACTCCTGCCAAGATCTTTCCAAGCAGGGAGACTGCCTGCACTTTACTCAACAGCTGCAGGTAATCACTGGGAGGGGAAACGAAAGAGTTTGGAGCAGATCTGGAGGAGGAGGAGGAGGAGGAGGACATTGTTGCACAGAAGAAAGGGGCCATTATGGAAACGCCTTGGCTAGGCGGCTGCTCTTCAGGTTGTGAGGGATGGGGAGGCTCCCCTCCTTCCACGGCTACGTTCAGACAGGACACAGAAATTGCTCCGCAAATCCCCAAGGTAGGAATGCAGGAGGCTCTAGCCCCAGACAAGCCAGAGACAGGGCCTCCGAGAACACTCCAATCTGCGCTAATGTCTCCCCACAAAGTGCCGCAATTTATTCTGAATGGGCTTTTCATCCATGAAGGGGGCTCTCTGTTAGCACCTGCGGAGAGACGCCCAGGAAATGAAGAGCAGCGGCTGGGGAACTGGGCCTGACCAGTGGAGCTCTCTGCCTGTCTCCTTCTTACGGTCAAGACTTGAAGCAAGCTGTGCACTGGGGCTTTGCTTCCTCCTCCGTGGCTTATTTCCTCAGGGCTCCTCTCTCATCCACCCCAGCCTCTTGCAAGCTCCCAGCTCCTCCAGGGCAGAAAAAGCCTCCCTTCTTCTCCCTCTTTTCGTAATCAATATTCACTGAAAGTTTTCCACATAAGGTACAATAAAAATCACACTAATTCAATAAAGATGGCCGAGATGACTGGCAGAATTCGAGACCTGGGAGAAGAGAGGGTTGAAGAAGACTGGAAGAAATTCAAGATTTATTTACAAAAGTATTGTAATTTGGTTGAATGCTAAGAAGGATGCTAGATCATAAATAATTGCCTACCATTGAATTAGATCTGAACTTGATGATAAGTGAGATTGAGGGAAACATAAAATTTTTGGAGATTAGATTAAGTTAACGGAACAAGATTCAAGAATATAAATAAGATGATAAATTGCTGGAAAAAAATTTATAATGATGTAAGTGGGAGTGGGAGACGTGAGGGAGTCCAAAGAAGTTCTGAAAAATGTGTTATGATCCATGCTATATTGTTTACTATTTTTGCATTTTGTAACTAAAAAATCTCAATAAATATTTATAAAAAAAAAAAAAAATTCAATAAAGAAAAATGGGGGGGGGAGGTGAGGAAAGGAAGAAAGGGAGGTGGAAATTGTTTTTCATTTGTTCCCCTTTCAGGGCACAAACCTTGATGGAATGAATGGGGACACTTCCCGGTATACTGGGCCCTAGATCACTCACCGCTCCCCATTTTTATTCTTCAACAAGTGTCTAATTTTGATGTCTAGCACAGGGAAGTGAGTAGCAAAGGCTGGGCAAGGGCAAGATGAGCTACGGACCATGGAAAGTCCTTCCCGCTCATGGAAATCAGCAGCGACCCTCGGGAGGAGACTTATCAGTCATGCTGTCAGCAAAGATCACCAGGAAATGAAGGGGTTTTGCGGGCAGTGAGCCTGCAAAGCCTTCTGCCGGCATTTGCTTCTCTCAGAGAGTCTGAAACTGACGGGCAGGAAGGAGAGAGCGGGAGCCTCCTTCTCCTCAGCCCAAAGGGCATTTGGGGCCTGGAGGGAGAGGGTCAGCTGCCCCGACCACGCAGGCTGGCACCCTCCAGGAACAGGTCAAGGCCTTAAATCCACTCATCTAGCTTGGCACTGCCTACCCACTGGCCGGGAGCAGTTCCCCAGGATCCAGGCAGGAATCTCCCCCATCTCCAGCAGCTGTGGGTGCAACCTGGAGCCAAAGAAGCAAAGCAGCAAACTTGTTAATAGCAGTCTACAGACTGCAGCTGCTTTACTGCTGATTTGTTAATTGTATGACTGATGCTGTACTTGTGATGTTCTGTTCCGTTCTGGTTATTTATTGTTTGTAAGCTGCTTCATTTGAAAGGAAAGTGGCGTGGAAACACCACTATCAATCCAATGGGCTGGGATTCCCCTGCTCCCTTTGCAGAACAGACTTCAGACTGACTGGTTCCACCACTTTTGCAGGCTGGAGACCTGGGATTTGGAATAGCAGGCTTCTTAGGTGCTGCTTGCATTTCACTGCAGGCGACTGAGACCCCACAGAAAAATACAAAACACAGCAAGGACAAACCTAGAAAGCATCTGAAAAAGCAGAGACATCACCTTGCCGACAAAGGTCTGTATAGTCAAAGCTCTGGTTTTCCCAGTAGTGATGTATGGAAGTGAGAGCTGGACCATAAAGAAGGCTGATCGCCAAAGAATGGGTGCTTTTGAATTCTGGGGCTGGAGGAGACTCTTGAGAGTCCCATGGACTGCAAGAAGATCAAACGCATCCATTCTGAAGGAAATCAGCCCTGAGTGCTCCCTGGAAGGACAGATCCTGAAGCTGAGGCTCCAAGACTTTGGCCGCCTCATGAGAAGAGAAGACTCCCTGGAAAAGACCCTGATGTTGGCAAAGATGGAGGGCACCAGGAGAAGGGTACAACAGAGGACGAGATGGTGGGACAGTGTTCTCGAAGCTACCAACATGAGTTTGACCAAACTGCGGGAGGCAGTGGAAGACAGGAGTGCCTGTCGTGCTCTGGTCCAGGGGGTCACAAAGAGGTGGACACGACTAAACGACTAAACAACAACAACACAAAACACAAAAAAAGGTTGTAAAGGGGAGAAAATCCCCGCTGAGATTAATGGAATTCTGTTGCAGCCAAGAGTGAGAACGGCCACCCGAGACAGGATGGGCCACCCTGACTGTAGGGGCAGATGGAAAAGCCCCGTCAGGGGCAAGAAAGGCTGGGAACCCACTCAGGTCAGCACATGGGAAAGAGCAAGGGAACCTAGGAAGTGGCCTTATACAGAGTCAGACCATTGGTCCATCTTGCTGAGTGCTGTCATCACTGACTGGCAGCAGCAAGTCTCCAGGATTTGAGGCTGGAGCCTCCCAGCCCTGCCGGGAAATGCCTTTGGGGACTGAGCCCAGGACATTCTGCTTGCAAGGCAGGCACTCTCCCACTGGGCCACGGGGAGCAGCAGCCTCAGAAGGACAAGGGAGAGGGCCGGGCCAGTCCCTGGGGTGAAGGGAAGGAATGGGGATGTTTTATTGTATTTTAAATACTTTGTTGGAAGCCACCCAGTGGCTGGGGAAACCCAGGCAGACGGGCGGGGTATAAATAATAAATATTATTATTATTATTATTATTATTATTATTATTATTATTATTACCACATAGCATGGCCTGAGCCTGCCTTGGGCGCTCCTGTAGCAAAACCCAGCCCTCCTGTCCATCTCCTGGCACACGTCCCCCAGCCCCCCCCCCCCCGGCACACGGAAGAAGCCTTACGTTCACACTCTGCCACGTCCAGGTTGAACTGCTGCAAGGCCCCCAGCGAGAGCTGCCGGACTTCGGCTTCCAAGAGCAGCTGGGTCAGCGAAGTGGCCAAGTGCTTGCAGGCAGACATGCAGGCCGTCTGAGCCACCTTGCCCTGGAAAGCAAAACGGGGAAGAACGTCAGAAGGGCTGCCGCAAGAGGGCGAGATCTCCAAACGGGGGGAAGGAGGAAGAGACAAGGAGGGTGCGCACAGAACCACACAAGCCTTTCCCAACCAGTTCTGGGAGAGACTCGTCAGGGGCATTAGCCCCGACCTGGCCTGGCCTTGATGACCTGCAATCGCTGGCAGCTTCAGCCAAGGCAGATTCAGTTCCTTGACACAAGACAGGGTCAAAACAAGTTACAAAAAGTGTTTTCTCGCCAAGCCTGAGGACACAGGAAGGGTTTCTTTCCTGTCCTGCATAAAACCCTGGCATGATACAGAATAGGAAATGCTTTATCATACACATAAGATGATTGTGTAAACCAGCCCAGAGGGTGATGGGATCAAAGTGAGATTCCCAAACTGGGAATCAGTATGAGCTTGTATTGAATTGTATTAATTGACCAAACGATTCGCTTTTTCCCTGCTTTATTTAAATGCTACTGTGTTTCTGATATTATCATTATTATAGCAATCACGATGTTTGCTGACTTTTCAATGCAAATGGTGTTAATAGGAGCCATCCTGAGAGCAACATTTGTTACTGGAAAAGCAGAATGCCAATATTAAATCAAAATCAACTTGCAAATTTCGTATCAATGTTTAAGGTTTCTCAAGCGTTCGAATTTCATTGGAAAGGTCACCATGGTTTGTTCGGGTCTTTTCACTGCAGACTACATTTCCCATGGGACGCAGGTGGCGCTGTGGGTTAAAGCCTCAGCGCCTAGGGCTTGCGGATCGAAAGGTCGGCGGTTCAAATCCCTGCGGCGGGGTGTGCTCCCACTGCTCGGTCCCAGCGCCTGCCAACCTAGCAGTTCGAAAGCACCTCCGGGTGCAAGTAGATAAATAGGGACCGCGTACCAGCGGGAAGGTAAACGGCGTTTCCGTGTGCGGCTCTGGCTCGCCAGAGCAGCGATGTCACGCTGGCCACGTGACCCGGAAGTGTCTCCGGACAGCGCTGGCCCCTGGCCTCTTAAGTGAGATGGGCGCACAACCCCAGAGTCTGTCAAGACTGGCCCGTACGGGCAGGGGTACCTTTACCTTTACATTTCCCATGATGCTGTTGCAGTTAACTCTTGTCAGGAAGGAACCTGTGCCCTGCAAATTCCATAACTACTTTTGGCTTTCATTAATGTAGCTTGCTATAGAAATGACACCTCCCATTCAAAGCAGGGAAGGGAGCCTAATAGTAAGCTTTAAGAAACATTTAAAATTGCTGAAAATTTAGAGAGAAACGGAGCAAAAGCGTGGGAAGTCTGCTGCCTTTAAAAAAGAAAGAAAGAAAGATGGAATAGCTAGCACTTATGTTTGGCCCTGCAAGATTCACTGCTCCATTCCACTTCCAGGTACATTCTGGTAAGAGCTGCCACTGAAGCCTGGCAGCCCCCCGAGTTGACAGCAATATTTCGGCAGCTACCCACAAAGTGGCTTGGGAGGCCCTGGGCACCGTCCACTTGCGAGTGTCTGAATTCTCCCTGCCCTATCCATCAATCCTCTAAGCCATGGGGAATTAATTAATTGTGAAGCCTGGGGGGAAATAACACGAAGGAAGAGGTACCGTAATTATCCCCTTAGAAACCCATGCAAAGAGAGACACTGGAGGGGAAATGCCCAAAGGAAGATGTGCAAAGCTGGCGAGGCTGCTCACTTTGGCTGCGTTTTCAAGAGCAGCAGATCACATGCATCCACAGCTAGAGTCTGAATGGGAAAAGATGCACCCTGACCTCTACACACACACCGCTGAGCAGGAGACAGGCTGCCACATTCCTGAGATGCGATGTCTTTTGGGAAAGGAAGAGCACACAGCCTCCCTGAGTTTCTGGTCCCTGCCTGGAAAGACCCTTGAGATTTCTCAGGCTCTGAAGCTGGAAGCAGCTCCCTGCGCTGGTCATCTCAACAGCTTTCCCTTCACTCTGCAAGGGAGCAGCGCAAGAGGCCTTCACTTTCTTTAATATTAAATAAGAGAATCATAGAATCATAGAATCATAGGGTTGGAAGAGACCACAAGGGCCATCGAGTCCAACCCCCTGCCAAGCAGGAAACACCATCAGAGCACTCCTGACATATGGTTGTCAAGCCTCTGCTTAAAGACCTCCAAAGAAGGAGACTCCACCACACTCCTTGGCAGCAAATTCCACTGTCAAACAGCTCTTACTGTCAGGAAGTTCTTCCTAATGTTTAGGTGGAATCTTCTTTCTTGTAGTTTGGAACCATTGCTCCGTGTCCGCTTCTCTGGAGCAGCAGAAAACAACCTTTCTCCCTCCTCTATGTGACATCCTTTTATATATTTGAACATGGCTATCATATCACCCCTTAACCTCCTCTTCTCCAGGCTAAACATGCCCAGCTCCCTTAGCCGTTCCTCATAAGGCATCGTTTCCCACTCCTCTGGGTGGACACTTCAGATCAGAGAAAGCCAGAGAAAGTTTTAATCACCACATACTCTATTACTAGAGGGACGTGGGTGGTGCTGTGGGTTAAACCACAGAGCCTAGGACTTGCCGATCAGAAGGTTGGCGGTTCGAATCCCCGCAACGGGGTGAGCTCCCGTTGCTCGGTCCCTGCTCCTGCCCACTTAGCAGTTCAAAAGCACGTCAAAGTGCAAGTAGATAAATAGGTACCACTCAGACAGGAAGGTAAACGGTGTTTCCGTGCGCTGCTCTGGTTTGCCAGAAGCGGCTTAGTCATGCTGGCCACATGACCCGGAAGCTGTACGCCGGCTCCCTCGGCCACTAAAGCGAGATGAGCGCCGCAACCCCAGAGTCGGCCACAACTGGACCTAACGATCAGGGGTCCCTTTACCTTTTTACTCTATTACTGCATCTTATGCTATATTTTGGCCTTGGGACTCTTTTAAATAACAAGCATTCAGTGGAAACAACAACAACAACAAAAGTAAGTAGTAGGCATCTCAATGAGTTTAAAAAACAAGCAGAAGACATTTATCTGTCCCTGTTGGACATCCACCAGGAGGATGAAAACGGTGTCTCTCACCCTTTTAACCTCTGTTTTTCAGTGGTGGAAGCTCCAGCCCCCCCCCCCCCCGTCCCCGTCCCCAATGCAACCTTCCAAAGAAGGTGGTGGAAGTTGCTGCTTAGCCTGGGTTAAGGAACCCAAGGCTCCAGAGGTACCTGGCAGCCAGGTGCCAGAGAGATCCATCAACTGGAATGGCTGCTTGCTGTTTCCTGAAACATTAGAAATAACCCTCAAATGAAGGGAACGCTGACAGGAGCAGGAGCTGATTTGTGCCCACTGTGAAGCTGGCTTGTCCATATCAGATAAGCAGGCTGCAAAATACACACAGCCTGGTGCATTTACAACCCCTGAGATGGTTATCCTTGAAAGAAGCAGGCATTTCCGGCATCTGATGGGCGAGGCTTGGAGGCCACAATATGGCAGCTAGCCTCTCAAAAGGGCCACAAAACTCTTCTGATCTTGTTGCTACGGAATGCCAGAATCCAACGCTTTGAAGTTTATTCTTAATGCTAATGACGCCTTGCGGGAAGAGAACAACCACCTTTAATTATCCTTGCTACTTTCGACGGCGTTTTGGAGGAACACCCCTTCCCCCACCTCTTTGCCAGGTAAAATGAACAGTTTATTCTGAAGACGCATAATAGCATCTCATCCGAGAAAGCCCAAGAACGGTATGAAGCAAGTTGTTTGGAAAGCAAAAAAGGAAAACGACTCTTTATTCTCTTTCAGCGAAAGGAGACTGTACGTGAACCGAGTAATCCCAAAAGTCCCCTGCCGTTCCAATTCAGAACAGGACCGGACAGGCTTGGAGATCAATATGGGAAAAGAAACCTTTTGGGGTGGGCAGGAGCTCCATGTCAGACCCAGGCCAATAAAAGACACGCTAAGAGGGAAGGTTGTGGGGCGGCTGGACTCCAATTCTCCCCAAATGGCCCCTACTAGGTGAGGCTGGAGGGAGCGGAGTCCAATCTGGAGGCCACCACAATAGCCCCCCCTGACTTCTTATGAGCTTTGGGATCTTTGGAGGGGGAGAGGAATCTGGTGACCCCGCAACTCATGTCAACGACACCGGCTTATTCTCTCCTGTGCTTCAAATCTGTTCACAGACTCCGTTTTCCTTATCAAACGCTTTCTCCCGGACCACAACACTTAACAAATCACAGAAGTATGGATTTCGGAGGGACCCCAAGGGTCATCCAGTCCACCCCTGCAAAACAGGAGCTGACGCTAAATAACTCTTGACTAGGAGCAATACTTTTTTTGCTGTGTACGAAGGCAGGAGTCTGGCAGAAGGGAGGACAGTGCTTCTGGAGACAAGAAAGGGGGGTGGCACGGAGACTGTAGAAGAGCTAAGGAATGGGCAGCCTTCACGGTTAACAGAGGAAAAGCTGGTGGAGAAAATGGCAGGGCCCCCCGAATCCCTGTTTTCTGGTAGCATATCTGAAGAAGTGCATCAAAAGCTGATGTTTTACAACAAATTACAGAAGCCACCAGGTTACTGGGGCTTGATGGAATTAGTCCAAGAGCGTTAAAAAAATCTCCCATGTGAATCTGACAGACTATTAGCTTAAATCAGCCTCATTAGCATAAGCCTCATTAGCAGAGGACTGGAAGGTAGCTGGCATGGGCATCATTGGAACAATAATACATATATATTTGGAAGAATCTGGGTTAGAGTGGGGGTCAGGAAATTCCAATCTTATCACCCTACATTCTTAAAGGCTAGACTTGTCAAACTGATTGACAGGACAGGCAAATGAAAGGTCTTCACAAAGCGTGCAGTAAATTCACGGAATCTGCTGCCACAGGACGTGGAGGCGGCTGCTCTAATCCATGGAGGAGAAGGCTCTGAACAGCTACAGTGGGTATGGTCGACATTAACAACCTCCAGGTTCAGAGGCTGCATCCTATCCACCCCAACTCCTGCCCAAGTCCCTACGGGAGAGGGTTGTGCCCACCCGCAGGGACACAGCTGGATACGGAAATACCCCAGGACTGTCCCTGCCCTCACAGGAGTCTTTCGTTGTCCTCTTATGCATCTCAACGGCTGTGCAACCGGTGCCTTGAAAGAGGCAGCACATTTCTGCTTCTGACGCTGAGAAGGAGGTGGGGGAACGTTGACAGAAGGATGACATACCCGCCCCAGTTGTGGTTTCTGGCACCCTGAGCACAAATCACTGTGAAAAATCAGGCTGGTGGGCCAGCATTTCTTGCAGTGCGTGGAGTGTTTTATGAGCTTCTGCGTTTGGGACCTTGCTTAGCTTTCTGGCAGGATCCACAGCCGGCCAAATGTTCCACCATGTCTCTGCTTTCTATGCTTTGCAAACATCCACGTGGGCCTATTACTCACCTCAAAGCTTTGGAAGCACAGCGCCCTTGGGCTCAGCACGCGGGGTGGGGGGAGGAAGACCCACGAAGAAGAGGCACCACCTCGTCCATCACTCAGGCCCTTATTCCAGCAGGCTCCGTTCCTCAAAGTGCTGCTACATTCCATTTCTCGCAGGCAAAGAGAAGCGAGAAGGGCAAAGCTATTTCACAGAATGACAGGATAACATTCCTGGCCGACTGCTCTTGGCCTACGCCAGCGCTCCTGTACCAACTCCCATTTCCAGGGCCAGAATAAGGAGGGCAGGCAGCAAGCGGCCTGTCCGAGGAAGAACACAGGAGACTGAGCTGTGCAGTCAAGGGTCAAGCGTGGTCAAGGGGGCCACTGTGAAGCCCCAGGGGTGAACGATCCAAGCAGAAGCCATGGCTCAAACTTGAAGCAACAGTTTTCCTTCTTCATTCACAATCCTACTTTGCATTCTCCATTGACAACTGCCTTTGTGGGGACTCACAGAATCACGGAATTGCCAAGTTGGAAGGGACCCCAAGGGTCATCCAGTCCAACCCCCTGCAATGCAGAAATCATAGCTAAGGACTCCCTCCTGAGACCACCAGGGACTGGACAGTGTTTCATTTCTCCCGACATCCAGCTCACTTGCATGGCTGGAAAGTCACTCCAAGCCGGTGGTTCCCAAACTTTTTTTCAAGCCATTGCAACCTTGGTTCCATAAATTCACCCCCTAACCTACCCTTTAGAAAGCAAATAGCAGTTTGCACAGCCCACTAAGGAAGACAATAATACAAGAAATTCAAAACAGTCACAATTAATTGCACATTTGTTCAAAATCCAATTAAAACTATTTGATTAATTCAACAAAAATGATAAACTTGATCCAGTGACAGCAGCCATTGACACCTCCAGTGCCCCCCTAAGGAATCCCACTGCCCTCCCCAGAGGGAGGTACCCCCCACTTTGGGAACCAAAGGCAAACCTTGCTCCCCTGCTCGGCAGGGCAGGCGCCTTTCCAGTCAATAAGCCTTCTGAAGCTCCAGAACTGCTCATCATTTCACAAGGCATCAGCCGCCCAAAAAACAAACATGGCGCACTTTGAAACCTTGCCTTGGCCAACATGCCCAAGGATGGCCGCAGCAACTGGAAGAGCAAAACCCCTGCATTCAAGGAAGCTCCCTGGAAAACCTTCAGACTACATCAACTGTTTATCCAAGATTTTTGAAAACACAGAAAACCTAACTAGCTGGACCAGGGTGAAAAATGGCAGCAAGGGCTTCTGAGATGCTGCACTGCCAACACCTTGGAGTCTGTGGACGGCGTTCTCTGGCTTCAGCCTGGTTCAGTGCCAAATAAAGCCAGACACCTCGGTGGCACCGGACTTTGCTGGGAAAACGAGACAAGCGTTTAATAGAGGAAGCTGAATGATGGTGAATTTTCAGGCACTTTGCCCACCCAGTCTAACAATTTCCCACTCTGAGTGGCAGTGGTCTCCTGATGCTACCTACCCCCCCCCTTTTTAACTGGGGGTGCTGCCAGGGATTGAACCAGGAACCTTCACCCTGCAATCCAGGGGCATCTGCAACTGACCCAGGACCTCTCTGAAGGTGATCTCTCACCTGCCAATGACCAGGTGCCTTTTACTAGGGTGACCCCAGGAAGTCCTTTGCAGCTGCCGCTCCTCTTTTGCATGGCCCATTTATTCAAGGGGGGCAGGAACCACAACCCTTGAAAGTGCATCTCCTAACTGTCGCTGCCTGCAGCCAAGTAGTGATTGCTCTTGCGCTTGAATCCTGTTTGCGGATTTTCCAGGAGAGGCACCTGGCCAGCCACTGTGAGAACAGGATGCTAGACCAGACGGGTCACTGGCCAGGCTCTTATTAGGTTCCTACCTCTCCTCCACAGAACTCTGGATTCCCAGGTTGTCTCCCATCTGGGCACTGACCGGATGCGGAACGGCTCAGCTTCAGAGAGGCTGATGCTTTAGAAATCTGGTGCTGGGCATGATATAGCCACTGCCCACAGGAGGGTGAAAAGGGATGGCGAGACTGGCGTGCCCAACATGCCTGGAGGTGGGCAGGGCAAACACAGAGGCCAGGAAGGCAGAAATTACTCTCTTCTGAGGCCAAAGTCAAGTGAGGCTGCTTGGACGGCTGCAGAGCACACGCTCTGGGAGGACTCCCATCTGCTTCGGAAAACTAGGCATGAAATCACCTAATTCCATTTGTGTTTCAGACCCTGGGCAATGGAGCAAGCCCTCGGGCTCCCAGAGGAGGAGTAATCACCTCCGCAAAGAAGGCCAGAGCTGAAAGCCCTGAAAGCCGGCCATCCCCGCAACACGTTTTTTTGGTGGTGACAAGAAAACACACTCAAATCAAGGAAATGTGTTAACAATTAGAGGATTAGGGGCAGAGCTGAAAGGCTGCCTTGTTAATTAGGGAACCTCGCTATCAAAGGCCTCATTAGGAGCTACTGAAACTCAAAGGCTGTTAAAACAAACATCCATTAATTCCAGTCCACAATCAGGGTCACGTTGGCTGCTACCTACCTCACTGCAAGAGGGAGGGAAGGAGGGAGGGAGCCGAGATCCTCCAGGAAACCACATCTGGCTGTTCTGCAAGGAGAGAGCAGGACTCCTTGCAGACATGTAGAAGGAGGGGTGGAGCCTGGGCTGGGGGGGGCACTCCTGCAACATGGGGAAGCTGCAGGCTGGGCCACTCAAGGAAAAGTAGCCCATGGATCTGTGCTGGTTAGCAGGTAAGAAGGAGCAGGGCTGAGGGAGGTCCAAAACACTGGGGGGGGGGGCACCAGGTTGGGAAAGGCTGGAGTAGGTTCCCAAGAATGCTCCCTCCTCCCACCAAAAGCACTCCAAGTGGAGATAACATGGCCTCCTTATTCTGCAGCTAGGGGGAATAGGCAACAAAACTGCAAGTAACGCGGTTCAAATAGTAAGTTTAAGGTGATGTATGTTGGGGAAAACATACCATGAACTCGTTCAAGGGATCTAAACTAACAGGTTGCTAATCGCGAAAGAACCTGTGCTCATGCTAAATGGCAAGGAAGAAAAACGTGTTCTGTCTTGGGGATTCCTAGGAAAGTGATTCAAAACAAAGAGACCAGCTATCATAGCATTGCTAAGCTGTGGAGGTCCTACACGTGTTGCTGGACTGCAAATCTCATCATTCATTGATCACAGAATCATGGAATTGTAGAGTTGGAAGGGACTACAGCGGTCGTCCACTCCAACCCCCTGAAATGCAGGAATCCCTCGATGACCCTCGATTACGGGACATGCGACCTGGGGCTGATAGGATCTGGAGCCCACCAACATCTACAGGGCTCCCACAAGTTAAGTCACTCCTGGTACAGGTGGAGAAGAAAAACATTAGTGGTTTTGAAAATATGAATGGAGAAGAAAGAGCGAAGAAAGGTTTGTTTGTTCCCTACTTCTCTCCTTCGGGAACTCAGCATCCCCCAGTGCAGCTGACTGGTGCTAGGATGAGGGCAGACAGAGTTTGGAATTAATATATGGAATTCTCTGCCACAAGATGTCCTGCTGGCCAGGGGCTTTGTTACACATCCATGGAGAAAACACTTTCCCCAAGGAGCACCTACTAAGGTGTTGAATGGAACCTCAGAAGGTCGGCGGTTCGAATCCCTGCGACGAGGTGAGCTCCCATTGCTCGGTCCCTGCTCCTGCCCACCTAGCAATTTGAAAGCACCTCAAAGTGCAAGTAGATAAATAGGTACCGCTCTGGCGGGAAGGTAAACGGCGTTTCCGTGTGCTGCTCTGGTTCGCGAGAAGCGGCTTAGTCATGCTGGCCACATGACCCGGAAAAAACTGTCTGCGGACAAACGCCGGCTCCCTCAGCTTACAGAGCGAGATGAGCGCCACAACCCCAGAGTCGTCTGCGACTGGACCTAATGGTCAGGGGTACCTTTACCTTTACATGGCTTTTAAAGGCCCCCTGGCACAACATCATGTCCCAGGTTCTTGGGGTTGGTGGGAGCTCTTATTCCAGTGTCCAAATGCTGGCCATGGCAGAATCTTAAGCCCCTCAAAAAGGGCAGGAAATTTGCCCAGCTACCCCAATGCCCAGCGCAGTAGTCATTCCTGAATTTTCCCTTCCATGGAGGTCACATCCACTTAGGATAGAAGGCAGCTGACCTTTGCAGGTTATTTTACTTGAATTTGCCCCCCAATTTTTGTTTACATTGTGACGGGGGCGGGAAGGAAAAAGATTAGCTGCTTTTTGAGCAAGAGCTGGTGTCTCCTTGCACTAGACGTGGCAAGCGTAGGATTTCAAAGAAGCGAGTGACTTCACAAAGTCAACTGGAAATTAATAGGTTCTTTTCGATTGGAGACTGTGCCCAACTCGGCATTTGATCTGGGTCCATGGGAAACAATCGCAAGTGGCCAACGCTGAGGCCAGTGTGTGGAAAAGACTTGGACACAGGAGGAGACGGACGGCAGGCGCTAAACTATACAGACAGAGTTTACTTGGGTTTGGAATTCACTGAGAGGAAGAGGATGACATTTTCAGCCAGTAAATTGGAGTCCTTGTTTACACAGCACAAGGCTCACCACAAGGGGGTCATTGTGGTCAGAAACAGAAGCTGCCAATTTGCTGGGACCTCCGCAGCCCCCAGTCAGGAGTGGATTCTGCGTAAGACCCACTGTGTGCAGGAGGAGGAGATCCCAATGGATTGGGCCTCTTATTGGATCCATGCTTAGAACAGGGCACTTTTCCAATTCCCACATGTGCAACTGAGTGAAGACAATTATTCTCTCTCCCTCTGCAAGAGCCACATCAGCTTCTCTGCCCAAAAATGCCCCATGAGAAGCAAGTTACAAGACTCTCTTGTTAACACACCTCAATTCCAAAGCCCCACAGCACTCAGCACCCAACACAATACAGGCACATGGATGGTGTTGGCTACACATGCATTCTGAAGGGCGGAATCTTCACAGTTCAAGGTGCATCGCTGCCACTGTGGGTTCATAAAGTCTGCATTTTTAAAAATTCTCTGTACCCTTAAGTCCAAAAAGGAGAGGAACCTCCTGGGTGTCCCTGGGGCTGGTCCCTGCTTGACAGTGAAACAGACTCCCTTAGGTGGTGGACTCTTCTTCCCTGGAGATTTTAAAGCAGAAGTTGGGTGGCTATCTGCCGGGGATTCTTCAGCTGTGATTCCTGCATTGCAGGGGTTGGACTGGATGCCCTTTGGGGTCCCTTCCAACTCTGCAATTCTATGATTCTATAAAACAGCCGCAACTGTCCCCAAAATACCTGCTGTCGCCTGATACCTTGTGGCTGATCACTCCATGACCCAACATCTCTCCCTCTGAAGGAGATTCCTCCCTGCAGAAACCACCACACCAGGAAATCCATTCTGCACAAACCACAGGCAGGAAGAAGCCTTTCAGAATGGGAGCACTGGCGCTTTGGAACTGCCTCCTGCTGCACACCAGACAGGCACCATCTTTCCAACACCGACTGAAGACCCGCCTTTTAAGTGGAGATTTTTATTCCAGGCTGCATCTGCGCTGGATTGAAAATTGTTGCTATATTGTCTCTGTTGTTGATGTTTGTATTGCTAAATCACTTTGGGGAAATGACTCAAAAACGAAGCATGGAAAGAATTAAGAGTAGCTGTAACTACAATGGAGATACAGCAATTAGTAGCGTTATAGCTGTAGAAAGGAAATTCTGACTGAACACTGGGAAGAATTTTCTGAGAGCAAGAGCTGTTTGACAGTGGAGCAGTCTCCTTCGGGAGGTGATGGACCTTCCTTGGAGGTTTTTAAGCCAAGGTGGGATGGTCATCTGTGATGGAGCTTCAGCTGAGATTCCTGCACTGAAGGGGTTTGGACTCAATGACCCTTGGACTCCCTTCCAACTCTACAATTCCATGCTTCCATATTGCCAGGGGGACATGTGCCACCCTGAGTGCCTTCAGAGAGGGGGCAGGGTACAAATAAACAGTAAATAAAACAGATAGCCAAGTGCTAGTATCTCTAATGGCTATTTAAATGGCAGAAACGCCCAACCCTGCCACTCCATACCAAGGAGGGGGCTCTTCCACACACCACAACATCTGCTGTCATGAATCTGGTGCCAATGTGGTGCCCCGGAGCATGTCCGCCGGATTGGGAGGCCAAGACTCAGCTCAGTTTTCAACAGTGGGTGGCCTGGGCCAAATCCTGACTCCAGCTCAGTGATGTCCCTATTACATGGGCTTCTTTGTGCTAAAAGAGAGATTGCCCACATCTTTCGTGGAGAGGCTTCAAGCATAAAACAGAGAACAGCAGGCCAGGCACTGTTCGCTTTGTCTAAGATGATGGTGAAATTTATATATCCTGCTTCCATCTGACCGGGTTGCCTCAGCCACTCTCACAACAAAATATTAAGAAGCACAATACAACATCAACCATTAATAACTTCTCAGAGGCACAGCACAGCTACGTGAGAGAAACCCAAGGAGAGGCCTTTTGTCTAGCCAGGGCAAAGGTGGGCAACGCCCTGGTCTGCCAGAGATCCCAGCCGCAGCCTCACGGCTACTCTTGAAGCATGACTCAGGAGAGTATAAATATGTGGTTAGGCACGGACTCTCCTCAGCCGAGCCAAGGGCAACTTTTCTGCCAGGCGGATGCCAAAAACGCTGCTCAGGCAAACATGCCGCGCTTGGCTCCTGGAGGCATGTGGCCAGAAGAGCAATCTAGCAACAGCCGACAAAGTCACCTAGAAGAGGGACTGGCTGGGGGAAGCAGGTGCCTTAGACCAAATCTAAGGGCTCTCCAGGGTCATTTGGGCAGGAAAGGGTCTCCCTCATCCCTACCTGGGGAAGCTGCCAGGCGCCAAACCTGGGCTGCTGTGCCCACAGAGCAACAGCCCTCAGGGTGAAGGAGTCGGACCCAGTTGCAACCCTCAAGCAATTCATCAGCAAGGTTAAGCCACTGGAAACCTTTCAGTCGATCCAACATTACTTGTTTCTTAATGCCTATAGAAACCCTGGTGAGGGCAACAATATTTTTAATTTTTCTTTAAAAGAATCCTTATCAAAGCCACCTGTGGCAGGCACCATCTTAGGAGAGCTATTCTCTTTCATCACTCTCACAAAAGAGGAAATGCAGGCACCAACTCAAAACAGAGGAAGAATGCTTTCTTCTGATGGAGCTTTGATCAGCTGATTAAAACTCATATAATTCCTCAGCTAAGATTTCTAGGTAGGCCTAAGGACAACTTGTCTTTGCCAGGAACCCTTCACGAGGGCAAAATGCTTAGTTCAGGCCAAATGTTCCACAGGAGCCTCAAGCACAAGAAGGTGAACTGAGCCCCATTCCTGTTCTGCCCCCCAACTCCATCCGTGTCTTGCTGCAGGAGGGCCATTCCACAGGCCAGGTCCGTGACCATTTAGTCCATTGAAAAAGTCATGGCATGTTCATTCTGACACATGCAGCTCGGAGGACTAACTGCAAGATAGAGCCTCTGCCTTTAACTAGGAATAAACGCAGTTTGCTGAGGCTGTGTTTTTCAGAAGGGTTGAGGCAGCCCAGTGCAGAACTGTCCGTGTGTCAATTAATGACTTCCTTACCTTGTGAAAAACAGGTTTGTGGCCTTTTCTTTGCAAGCCTTTTAAAGGTATTCACGAGTCTGCCTGGTCCTCATTTCGAGGATCCTGCTAAGCCTTTGGCTTCTGTTCGGCTTGTAGCAGGAGAGCCACAGGTCAAACATGTGCTGCGCCGAAACCAAGCATTTCCGTTTGTCTGCTTTAAATTTGCTGCCTCTCATTCCTGATGAATGTCCCACGCTCACCCTTTGTGCTCAGAGAAGGCGATGAGCCCACGGACCGGCTGCTATTTCGCGTCCCATCACTGGATCCTGCCTGGAAAAGCCTCAGAGCTTCTCCAGAAAGAGAAACAGTTTCTGCAGAGATGATGAAGCCCCTGAATTGGGGAAACGCAGCCCAATTTATCTATTCCCATCATGGAATCTGCATTCCAGATTAAGATGGGAGCATCTCTCCAACGAACCTGAAGCAATATCGGATACCCAATTTTAAAATGAGTTTTTAGCAACACATTTTGGGGGACTGTAGCAGGGGATTAGAACATAAGAAGAGCCTTTGGATCGGGCCCAAGGCCCGTCTAGTTCAGCATCCTGTTCTCACAGCGAGCTACCAGATGCACCAACGGGAAGCCTGCAAGCAGGTCCTGAGTTCAAGAACAACTCTTCCCTCCTGTGGCTTCCAGTGAAACGAACTCCCTTGGAGATGGTGGGCGCTGCTTCCTTGGAGGCATTTAAGCAGAGGTTGGGTGGCCACCTGTCAGGGATGATTTAGCTGAGATTCCTGCCTTGCAGGGGGCTGGACTATATGGCCCCTGGGGGTCCCCTTTTATCTCTGCCATTCTATGGTTCTATGCTGCCTCCAGCTGAGGATCTTCTACCTCTGGGCTTCCTGCATCCAAAAAGGAGTTGGGCTGCAACTTTGAGTTGCTTGGGTGACGTTGTGATGCCACAGTGCAAAGAAGTCTATTCAAGGGGTAGACTTGAAAACTGAAGGCAAATTTCCTTGTGGGCAAGACTTGTATTTCACCAAACTTTTTACAAAGCTTCTGTAAAAAGCTGGCTGTCCCCTATGAACTTGGAAAGAGGAAAACCTCCCAGGGTGTAAGTGTGCAGAGACGAGGGCAGGCGATGCACTCCGAAGACAGACGTCAAGCGCCACCCAGGGAGAACCCAGGCTCCCTGGTCCCTGGCTGGCACAGCATGACAACACCTTCTCGGGCAGCTCTTGTGTGGCTTTTCCTTTCTCCGGGACTTGTTTTCGAAACAACATTCTTTCCGTTGGGCAGATTTTCCATGAAATACAAAGCAGCTGCCATCTTGGTAGGAGGAGGCTGATTCAACGCAGATAGCGATCTCTCTCACACACACAGACACACACACTCTCAGTGGCCTGGAACTTCCGTTCTATTAGTTGCCTCTTCCCAACACGCCGTGTTGTCTACAGAGGCCAGAGAGTTGCAGCTGGTTCCCCTGCCCATGCACGGGGCATGCACAAGCAGCACAAAGAATGCGCACACGTGTGTGCAGTCGCAGGAGATCCCAACCAGACACGGTTGGCAGATGCTTCCCTATATGGAAACCCTCTCCGCACAAGATGTCCATCCTTCCTGAAGCAAGATTTGCTGCTTGGCTCTGAAATGAGACGACCCTGTGAGCCTTGAGCTTGGCGCTGCATCGTACAACAACCTGGGTGAAGCAAGACAGAGTGAAGGCACAGTGGTCTATGCTGAAGGAGTCGGATAGCCGGCCTGGTCCAAACTGAATGTCTCCTGCCCGTGGACTGTCTCGCCAGAGTGGTGCATGCTCTGGTTATCTCCCACTTGGACGACTGCAATGCACTCTACGTGGGGCTACCTTTGAAGGTGACCCGCAAACTGCAATTAACCCAGAATGCGGCAGCCAGACTGGTGACTGGGAGCGGCCGCCGAGACTACATAATACCAGTCTTGAAATACCTACATTGACTCCCAGTTCGTTTCTGACCACAATTCAAAGTGTTGGTGTTGACCTTTAAAGCCCTAAACAGCCTCGTTCCAGTATACCTGAAGGAGCATCTCCACCCCCATTGTTCAGCCCAGACACTGAGGTCCAGCTCTGAGGGCCTTCTGGCGGTTCCCTCCCTGTGAGAAGTGAGGTGGAACGCCCTCCCATCAGATGTCAAGGAAATAAACAACTATCTGACTTTTATAAGACACCTGAAGGCAGCCCGGTTTAGGGAAGTTTTTAATGACTGATGTTTTAATGTATTTTAAATATTTTGTTGGAAGCCGCCCAGAGTGGCTGGGGAAACCCAGCCAGATAGGTGGGGTATAAATATTATTATTATTATTATTATTATTATTAATAATAATAATCCTCCAAGTCACAGTAAAGATCCCTGCTTCAAGCAACAGTGTCAGACTAGTTCTTGGGTTCAAATCCCCCCTTGGCTATGAAGCTCACTGGGTGTGACCTTGGGGCCAGCCACTGCCTCTCAGCCTAACCTACCTCACAGGGTTGTTGTGGGGTTTAAATGAGGAGGGGAGAGAACCACGTATGCCACCGTGAGCTTCTTGGAGGAAAACGTGGAATGTAAATGCAACTAATAATAATAATCCTCAACTTACAGCCGATGGGCGTGCGCGCACACACACAAGCAGCCTGGGGGAGGCTGCTGCAAACACATCTTATGCAATGACCAATCCATACCAAAAACTGCCTGAGCGCCACAACTTGTTTGCACGCAGCAAAGCTCACTCATCTCCACCCAAGGGGCCACCGCCTGGCTGCACATCCTGGGACAACCTGTCCTTATGCGCTTCCATTTCTTTGGCTGTTTCTCGTGATGCAACAGTGGCAGCCACAGACCTTGGCAAGGTTTTTTCCTTTAAAGCCCTATGCGGCCTAGGACCCACCTATGGGACTGCCTCTCCTGGTATGCCCCGCGGAGGACCTGAAGGTCCACAAATGACAACACTTTGGAGGTCCCAGGTTGCAAGGTGGTTATATTGGTCTCATCCAGAGCCAGGGCTTTTTCGGCTGTGGCCCCAACTTGGTGGAACGCTTTGTCCCAAGAGACTAGGGCCCTGCGGGACTTGACATCTTTCCGCAGGGCCTGCAAGACAGAGCTGTTCCACCTGGCCTTTGGTCTGGACTCAGTCTGACCCTTATGTTTCCCTCCCCTTATGGTCTTGATTTATCAGCTACTTTAAAATGAGGCTGCATTTTAAATTGGTCCCCCCCCCCTTTTCTTCCCCTATTATGTTTTTACTGTGATTTTACTGGTGTTAGCCACCCTGAGCCCGGCTCTGGCAGGGGAGGGCAGGGTATAAATAAAAATATTTTTATTATTTTTATTTTTATTATTCACTTGGCTGGAGGGTCTGTTGTTGCACGGTTGGATGCTTGGGCACTGCAAAACTCACAGCACCCAATATTCATTTTGTCTGATGAATGAACACTTAACTTTCTACCAGCTTATTTCTGAGAGGAGGGCGATTTAGTGAGGCAAATGAGCAAAGTTGTCTGGGAAACTACAGCAATTCTGCCGCTCCAGAGCGCAGGACTCAAGCCCATGGATTCACCAGGAAAGGAGACTCTGACTAAACCTTCGGAAGAACTTTTTGGTGGTGAGAGCTGTTTAAGAATGGAATGGTCTCCCTTGGAAGGTGCTGGACTCTCCTTCTTTGGGGGTTTTTAAGCAGAGCTTGGGTGGCCATCTATCTTGGATGCTTTAGTTGAGATCCCTGCATCGCAGGGGGGGGGGGCTGGACTACATGACCCTCAGGGTCCCTTCCAGCTCTACAATTCTCTGTTCCTATGAAGTCCTCTGGCTTCTTGCAGGCAGAGCCCAGGAATGAACCCTTCCGCCCTGCCCAGGTGTAACCCACCACCCAGTCAATGCCATCTGGAGGAAGGGAGAGAGACATGCCCCTTGCATCTGAGGAAGGACTTTGGATGATGCTGTAGCAGATTATTGGAACTATGCTGCAGCCTAGGGGTATCCCTACCTCTCCACAAATGTGATGGAGACACACTAAGGACCCCAAAATCTCCTGCCCAATGCAGCCTTTGGGGCAGGCATCAGGAAACTTGATTTGGAACCATCTTTGGTAGCAGAATGTGGAACGGACAAAGGGTGCACTCTAATCTTTCTAACATGCTGACTGGATTAGTGCCCAGCTTGCTCAGTTAGTAGAAACTAACTAGAGAATGCAACGTGAGACTATTTACGTTTTTAAAACGGTGGTAGTTAAGACACACAGCTGGATGGGAAAGCCGAGTCCCTCTCAGACACAGGGTGACGTCACTTGTCCCACGTCCAGCGGAAGGAGCCCTCCAGCCCTGGGCACCCACCTCTGCAGGCTCCACTGCTGCTGCCACCCGGCTCTTCACCTGGATTCAGTGGCCACAGGGCACACAGACTTCCCTGCGATCCACACTGGCTGCAAACAGCTGCTTATCCTGGACAAGAGCCGGGAGGCTGGCGGAAAAGTGTGGAGAACTCCTTCCCAGCTGCCGCCCAGCCCCCTCCTTCAAGAAGCCTGTGGGGCACCAGGAATTAACCCCGCCTGCTGACACCGGACCACCTCCCTCGGGTGACCCAAGTGGAGCTACCCAGACAACATTAACATGTTGAATGTTGAGGACATTGAAAAGGAAAGAAGGGGTTCTAGTGACTGAGTTAAATAAGAGCACAAAGGGAGGGATCAAGAATCAAAATGAACAAAGATTGAGCTTGCTGAACTAATTATTACATAGAATACAAGATCGGGAGGCGGGTGGAAGTAAGGAAAATAAGGTTTTGAAGGTTATAATTGGAAAGTGAGGGATTTTTTTATGTTTTTATATGTTAAAATCTCCTTTTTTCTCTTCTTTTTTTTTTTGTCTATGTTTTCTTTTTTTTTGTAATGTTTGTGAAAATTTTTCTTTTTGTAATGTTTGTGAAAATTTGCTTTTTTGTTCTTTTTTGTGAAAAATGCAATAAAAATTATTTAAAAAAAAAAAAAAAAACCAAGTGGAGCTACCCAGGTGTGGGTGGCAGAGACTGCGGCTGTTTGGAGCCCAAAAGGACTTAAGGCGGAGCTCCCTGGGACATGAGTCCAGCGGTGGAAAAACGGCTTCTCTGTGTCCATCCTTGCACACCAGAGACTCAAACGGCAAAGCAGCTACGCCTCTAGCGGTGGAGCACAAGTGGGGTTAATACACCTCTTGGAAGTGGGGGGGGGGGGGAGAGAGAGACAGCCAGGACAGACTTGGATGAGCTTCTCTACCAGAGGTGAAACAAGCAGTGATGGAAGCTGTTAGAAGCGTTCATTGAACCAGAAGGCTGCATTTCTGCCTTTCACTGAGGTGGGGGGGCAGCAGCTCCCAGGGGGGAGGGGAGAAGGGAGTCTGGGCTCTTCTGCACCCCAAGTTGGAAACAACAGAATTCCCAGGGAGCTTGTGCACATTTCCTGCAGATTCCACAGGGGCTTGTAGAGCAAGATCCGCTTCCTGCTGGATCAGTGGATGCTTTCGTTGAGATTCCTGCCTTGCAGGGGGCTGGACTAGCAGACCTTTGGGGGTCCCTTCCAGCTCTCCGATACTCTGATTCTATGCCGGAGGAGAAGCTGTCCTCCGTGCAAGTCCTCTGACCTGTGAGGAGAGGACAGGGAGCAAAGCTTAAGGGGGTCCAGGCTGAATCTTACAGAGAAAATTCCCGTTTTGGGGCAGTCCAAGGACTGCAAGACATGAGCTTTGAAAGGTGAGAAATGTCCTTCCTCAAAGGATTTCAAGGTGAGGCTGGAGAAGGCACTTTGAGCACAGGACGGTCTGCTGCAGTTAGTGGAGTTTGGCCCAAGCAGCCTGCCAGCTCTTTCGCCGCTCCACGGTGCCCTGCGTAAGAGCCTGCCCTCTGCTCCCGCATCCTCCCAGGGTGGCCTTTGCCCTGCTGATCTCTCACCTTGACTTATGGGCAGAGGAACCAGGAATGGACAAACTGGGGGATGGAGCCTCAGAGCACGTCTGAGCTCAAGTGCCACCCTCTGGCCAAAGGAGGGCACCGCAGGGACGTTTGGGAACCACCTGCACCCCCCACCCACCTGCCCTGGGCCATGTCTGGACCATTAAACAGTTATGACCCTTTTGAGCAGTGCCTGTAGCGGCTGCCTTGCCCCGGAGGGATCTGGCGCCCGGAGCTGTGCTTCTTTTACTCCTAGGATAAAGGCGCAGGGCTGCCTCCTCTGGCCCCCCACCCTGCCGCCTCCTGGGCCCGCAGGCCTCGGCTGGTTCAAGGAACCTTCTAACAGACAGGGGGCAAGCAGGGCGGCACGGAACACGGGCAACGCACTGGGCATACTCACCGGCATGGCTGAGTGGGCATAGGAATCCCCCTAGGGAGGGAAGGTCAAGACAGGAAGCTTCAGAAGACACAGACCCACCCGGCTGGCAGGGGGAGGGGGCAGTCTGGCTCCACGCAGCAGCTGGCACCGTCCTCCTTCGCAGGGAGGAAGGGAAGCACTGCCTGGGTGCGTCACGGACCCGCTTCTCTTCCGCAGACAGCCTGGCCAAGGACAAGGGAAGCAATCTGGGGGATGGGGGACCCCGGCCCTGAGGTCAGAGGCAGAAGAGCTCCAAGCAGCAGTTGCAGAGGAGGGGAGCCTTGCTTGTGAGAATTCAGAGGCACCGGTGGAACTCTCTGCCAACAGAAATCCCTCAGGTGCCTTCTGCTTCTATATCTCAAGGCCTGCAGAAAAGTTGTCTGTTCCACCAAGGCTAGGCAGACAATTAAGAAGACCTCTTTCCACAACAGTTAACTGATCTCTGTCTTGAGCCTTTTCTATATGGCTTTTATTGCATAGTTTTATGTTTTTATTGC
This sequence comes from Podarcis cretensis, assembly GCF_951804945.1. NCBI lineage: Eukaryota > Metazoa > Chordata > Lepidosauria > Squamata > Lacertidae > Podarcis > Podarcis cretensis. The sequence continues at coordinate 1,246,219 of NC_137178.1, read as the reverse complement.
TTTGATGGAGGGGTGTTTATGACACAGTGGTATACAAATATTTCTAGAAATCCTTTGTGGGTGTTCATCTTGTAAACCGCCCTGTGATCTTCAGATGAAGGGTGATATATGAATTTAATAACTAATAATAATAAAATCTGGGTGAGGAGGGAGGAAGGGGGAACTGCCACTGGGATCAGGTCACTGGGAAAGATGGAGGACTGCTGTTCGTGTCTGGAGGGTGGGGGTGGGGTTCACAAACTGAGGGGCATCACCAGCCAAGGGTGTCTCTGGGGTTCAATAACGTTTGCCAAAGGCACCTTCCCAGCGGATTCTGCTGCTGGGCTCACTAGCTATGCCAACGCTGGGGGTGCCTCCACAATTCTGCACTGTGTGAGGAAGGGCTTTCTATCTGTCCTGAATCTTTCAACATTCAGCTCCTCGAATGTTCTATGGTTATTGGAGAGGGAAGAAAACTTTCCTCTATCCACTTTCTCCATGCCGTGCATAATTGTATAAACTTCTGCCATGATGCCTCTCACTCGCCTTTTCTGACAGCAATCTTGCAAGGTAGGCCAGTCTTACTGCCCACATTTTGCAGATGGGGAAGGGGTCTGCAGCTGAGGAAGCCTGGCTTGCTCAAGGGAGCTTATGGTCAAGGCAAGTTGTTGGCCGAGGGCTCTGTGGGTCCCAGCTTAGCCTCCCCCCTTGCCCCACATATGTGCCCCCCTACCCCACCAGCTCCTAGGTCATGATGGGGCTTTTGTATCCAAACTGGGAGGTACCGTTTCCCTCACATTTTGGATAGGTGAGCACCTGCATTGCGGATGCACTGACAAGCCCATCCAAAGGAGCAAATTTCCTTTACAGTGGTACTTTGGGTTAAGAACTTAATTCGTTCTGGAGGCCCGTTCTTAACCTGAAGCTATTCCTAACCTGAGGTACCACTTTAGCTAATGGGGCCTCCCGCTGCCACCACGCGATTTCTGTTCTCATCCTGAAGCAAAGTTCTTAACCCAAGGTACTATACCTGGGTTAGCGGAGTCTGTAACCTGAAGCATCTGTAACCCGAGGTACCACTGTATGGGGAAATAAACTTTGCAAAGCTCTCCACCACCCAGGGGCAAGCAAAGGCTTTCTGTGCAAGGACGGCGACAGCCAGATTGACACATGAAGGAGGGCCTGAACCCAAGCAAGACTTTTAAAGATTTTTCACGGTTCCATCTGAAATCTGCACTCACCATCTGGCCAAAAGTAAACAGGGGAGGAGGGGGGAAAGCGAGGGAGAGGCGGAGGGAGGGAGGGAGGGAGAGCACCAGGCTCCCCTTGCAAAGAGTTCAGGCTGAACTGCTGGAGCCGATTACGGCCGGGAGGATTGCTGAAAGATTACTTCCCCTTCCCAGGTCGCCGTAACCTCCTGACCTCCCCCGATTACCCCGCACAAGAAGGTTATCAAGATACAAGCCTCCGAGGATTAAAGGAAACTTAAAAATCAAAACAGAAAAACACTCCTTTCCCCAACAAATAAAAAACTTCCTTGCTTTGTTAAGCTGACAGCCCCGCCATAGGTGTTGACATAACCTTCCATCTGCAAAAGGCTTAGAGTCAACAAATCCGCACGCTTGGCGCAGATCTGTCCGGGCGATTTACTCTGACTTGTCTGACATGAAATTAAAATAACAGGCAGCCACCAGGGACAAAGGGGCTCCCTCTCTCTCTCTCGGCCATGATAGCCATCTCCTGCAACCAGAGACCCGTTCTCAAAAGAGCTGGAGACCATTTTTAAAAAGATATATATAAAAAATACTAGCTTGTTTTTTTTTAGATTTGAGTGCCGGGGTTTGCCTTCCATTCCTTTGTGGCGAACCACTATCACCCTGCTTGATTAGTGCATTCGGGGTGGGGTGGGGGTCCCAGGCCCAGGGTTTCATCCCTGAGTGCGTTCCACTCTTTCGAGGCCATCTGAAAATGGTTATTCCAAACCACCATGGAAGTCCTCTGGGTGGCGGCCATAAGAGGCTGGAGGGCCCCACCCTCACCTGTGAACGCTTCACCCGGGGCTTGAGCATTTGACCGCGCAAGGCGTGCGGGTCCCGGCTCCAATTTGCTGCCCTCTTCTCAAGCCAGCACCCAGTGAGGAAGCAGCAGGACGGAGAAGCGTCCATCAGGGCCAGAGGGGTCGTACCATCCTCTTTGGGGGAGCACATCCTGTTCAGACTCTCCGACAGAGCAGCCACCTCCTAGCTCCCCACCAGCATGGGCATGAAAACAGAAACGCCCACCTGAAAGCAGGGGAAACCGTTTCCGCTCGGTCTCTCCCAGCCCCACTTTGAGAATGTCCTGATCAATCTGGGAGAACATCATTAATGGTTTAAGGAAGATTAATCGCTCCAGACCCATCCCATAAATCATCGCAGACACGTCCTGCATTCCCGCACATCTCCATGTTAGGGATGCTTTATGCTCCGGTGGAAAAGCGTCCCCCGCAGAGCTGAGCTGCTAAAGGAGACCACCAACCGGAGAGCTCTATAAGCCAGACCTCGACTGAGGAGTGGGACTCTCCCCAACCCTGTCCCAGGGAAAGCAGGGCAGGCGAGAGCGTCCCCTTCAACGTCATGATGTGCAATGACCAAAACTAAATATCGCGTGCAAGATCCGCGAGAGGGTCTCCCAATGGACTGTGCATGCTCAGATTTCACTGAAATATAGCCACTGACAACGGATATTAATTTCACCCTGTTGCACGTTGCTCACTTTTTCCATTTGCCACTAATGTGAAAGTAAAGGTAAAGGTACCCCTGCCCATACGGGCCAGTCTTGACAGACTCTGGGGTTGTGCGCCCATCTCACTTAAGAGGCCAGGGGCCAGCGCTGTCCGGAGACACTTCCGGGTCACGTGGCCAGCGTGACATCGCTGCTCTGGCGAGCCAGAGCCGCACACGGAAACGCCGTTTACCTTCCCGCTGTTAAGCGGTCCCTATTCATCTACTTGCACCCGGAGGTGCTTTCGAACTGCTAGGTTGGCAGGCGCTGGGACCGAGCAGCGGGAGCGCACCCCGCCGCAGGGATTCGAACCACCGACCTTTCGATCAGGAGCATCCAAATTAGATGGGTGAGAAAACTGGGGCCCTCACCCCCCCCCCACCTCTCTCTCACACACAGATCTGAACTCTCTTTTTGCACCATTGTCTATTTCTCTCCTCACTTTATTCTGAGGCCTGGATTTGGCGGGGGGCGGGCATCTGGCTCCAAGGAAAATGCACAACAGAGAACTGGAACCCCTGAGATTTGCTAAATACGTCCTGAGCCTGGACTGAAATGAAAGGTGGATAACTTCACCACCGTTGTCTCCACAATCCCAAAAGTATATTCGAAACAACGACAAAAGCTCAAGTCGCTGAGTGGCAGCCAAAGGGAACGACAGAGGGGGAAAGCCCCACCAATGAGTTCAGAATGATCCTGCACAGAGGAGGGAGTGGGGGTGGGGCAAGGCCAGCAGGTGTGATCCTGCTCTCTCATGCACGGTTTAACCTCGGAAAAATCATCTGCAGAGAGGTAGGAGCATTTTCAGAATGGCCACAATCTGCTTCTCCAATGGAATACGCCACACCACCAGAAGATGGAAAGCGGGTGCAGAGGTACCCTCAGGCAGTTTCACCTTCCTCCGCCCTTTGCCCAGCGTTTCAGAGACATGCCAACCATTGAACTGGACCCTTATTTGGTGGCATGACTGCCACTCCCTCCTATGATTCAGACAGGCTTGCCTGCCTTTGAAAAACGTCTTGCGGTTGCATTATATATATAATACAGCACTTATGCTCAGTGTTACCAATTCGCTTAAAACAAACAGTTTTTTTAAAGTTGAAAAACTGCTCAGGGGTGTGCGACAGGAGAGGTGCTAGCCAGTCTACACCAAGCACAGCCTGATTCTGCTGCAAACAGGGAGATCTGGTCTTTCAGAGTTTAATCCTAGAGAGGAGACTGTTCCTGCGAATGACACATGGCAAGCAGGACTCAGGAGGACACAGAAAGAAGCCAAGGATGGAGGAAGGAAGGGGCAGAGGCAGCAAGGTTTTCCCAAGTGGCATTTGGCATTGAAATGCTTGTGGAAGGAGCCATCAAGCAAAATGTGAAGAAGAGGCTTGGATGTCATCCTCCTCTGTCAGCAAAAGCAGTTGCTGACCAGCTCCAGGAGAAGGAGACTGTTGTCCCCACCTAAATGCACTAAGGAACAGCTCTGGCCCTTGGTTTTGCCTTCACCACCTCTGGGGAGGCTCCTAACATCCTCTCCTGCCAGCTGCATCTGTGGTAGCTCAGGAGGCGTGCAACTGGAACAGAAGCTCCCGAAAAGAAGAAGAGAAAGAAGAGGGAGAGGGGGGAGAAGAACCTTCGTGTTCCGAGACACACTTACAGGCAGGTGTGTAAAGACCGCGAAGGTGCTGCGCAGGAAGGCAATGAGGTCCACCAGGTAGTCGCTGGCCTTTGACCCTGCCTCGACGGCCATCCAGTCGTAATCTGCAAGCTGCAAGAACTGGTCGATCTTCTGGTTCAAGTTTGTGTAGATCTCCTCCTCTGCAGCATGGCGAGCGTCCTGAGGGAGAAAAGCAGGCTCAGCGGGAAACGAAGCATCGCAGCTGGAATTCTTTAAGTGGAGTGGACCATCCATGACTGCCTCCGGGATCCCTCAGGAGGATGTAACCTCCCTGGGGCCTTTTGTGAAGGGCAGGTACTAAACGTAGCTTATATAATAAATAAATATGCAAGTAAAAGAAAACCCTTTGACAATGGTGGCGAGCTTTAATGGCCCTAAACAATTTGATATCATCAGCAAACTTGGCAACTTCTCTGCTCAGCTCTTACTCTAGGTCATTTATGCAGAAGTTAAAAAGCTCAGGTACAAATAGCAATCATTCTTGGAAGTCCAAGTCTAAGGTTCTGCTCATAGGCAGGAAGAACCAGATGTACAAATATAGGATGGGGGACACCCAGCTTACTAGAAGTACAGGTGAAAAAGATCTAGATGTCTTGGTGAACCACAAGCTGAACGTGAGTCAACAGTGCGAGGCAGCAGCAAAAAAAGCTAATGCTATTCTGGGCTGTATCAGCAGAAGTCTAGTGTCCAGTTCAACGGGAGTCATAGTCCCACTCGATCCTGCCTTGGTCAGGCCACACCTGGAATACTGTGTCCAATTCTGGCTACCACAATTTAAGAAGGATATTGACAAGCTGGAAGGTGTGCAGAGGAGGGCAATCAAAATGATCCAGGGTCTGGGAACGAAGCCTTACGAAGAACAGTTAAGGGAATTATACCCAATTTAACCCAGTAAAGAGGAGACTGAGAAGAGATACAATAGCCATCTTCAAATACCTAAAGGTATTCCATCACATGGAAGATGGAGCAAGCTTGTTTTCTCCTGCTCGGGAGGGTAGGACCAGAACCAATGAATTCAAGATACAAGAAAGAAGATTCCGACTAAACACCAGGAAGAACTTTCTGAAAGGGAGAGCTGCTCAACGGTGGAACAGTCTCCCTCAGGAGGTGGGGGACTCTCCTTCATTGAAGGTACTTAAGCAGTAGTTGGACAGCCATCTATCATGGATGCTTTAGTTGAGGGTTTGGAATAAATGACACTCGGTGTCCCTTCCAACTCTACAATTCTATGATTCCATGGCTCGATGTTAACCAAATCACCTTCATCTATATGCCTGCTGACATTCTCAAAGAGCTCTAATATGTTCCTGGCACAGGGTTTGGCTTTGCAGAAGCCATGCTGGCTCTGCTTCAGCAGGACTTGTTCTTCAATATGCTTGGTTATTGTACCTTTAACAGAGCTTCCCGCCAGCACACGGCACCAGCCTCACCTTGAAGGTGGTCGTTCCGTATAACTTCGTCGTGTGGACAGTTTCTGGCAGGACGTTGGTGATGTTGGTTATGAATTCCTCAAGGAACCTGCAGGACTTCTCCAAGTGCGTCGTGTTGATAATAATCTGGACCAGCTGGAAAAGGAGCAGACACACATTTCACACTTTGGTTTTTCAACAACCGACAGCAGAAAAGATAAAACCAAGGCAACCCACAATGGGCACCTGCGGTCATTCAGACACAGCCTCTGGCGGAACACAATAGGTCTGGACAAAGAGCCAGAGAAACGGGTCTCTTTTCTCCAACAGGTGATGTTTCTAAGCCATTCACGGCTCTCTGGGAAGGAATTTCCCAAGGATTTCTGCTAGAGGCAGAAGAAAAACTCTAATGAATTTTCTAAATTCAGCTCATCTCCAATCCCATTAAAAGGCAATCTGGCTACAGGAAGAAAAAAAAAGCAAGACAGTAGATCTGAAGCCCTTTGCCAATAAGTCTTAAGTGACAGGAGCCTGAGTGACAGCTCCTCCCTCCCCCCCCCCAGCTCAGACAAGGCTCTTTAGGAAAACCTGCAGGCACTCGGAGGGGCAATTAAGAAAGAGCCAATTTGGTTGTCTCAGGATTTGAGGGTTTGTGACTGCTGCAAAACATGCCCTGTTATTTTTTCTTGGGCTGGAGGGGGGAGATAAAAATGCTCCAGCGCCTGACATTAGAGGAGGCTGCTGGTATTTCTAAGGAGGAGCAATACAACAAAAGAAAACCAGAACCTCTTTTTCTCGTCCTGCCTTCCCCTCCCTGCCCCCCCTCCCCAGGTGCTGGGGATTTTACACTAAAGAAGGGGGATTCGCATCAGTTGTAGGGCTCCCTCTTAGCTCTGGAGCCATCTCAGCTTCTTTTGATCATCTTCCCGTTTTTTTGAAACCAACTTGCTTCCATTCCAAGGCCTCTCCCCACTCCTGCCAGGCTTCTAACAAATACAGTGGAACCTTGGTTCCTGAACTTAATCTGTTCCGGGAGTCTGATTGATTCCCCAAACAGTTCGGGAACTAAGGTGTGGCTCCTGATTGGCTGCAGCAGCTTCCTGCAGCCAATCAGAAGCCACGGAAGCCACGCTGAGCATTCGGCTTCCAAAGAACATTCAAAAACTGGGACAATTACTTCTGGTTTTCATTCGTTCGGGAGCTGGAACGTTCGGCTCCCAAGGCGTTTGGAGCCGAGGTTCCACTGAATCTAACTACCCCTTTTGCCACCACCTTATTACGCCAAGAAGGTTGGCTGATTGTGGGTTAGTAAGATTAGGTGAGGCTGGGTGGAGGGTGCAGCGCATGGGTGCAAGATCTCTTGAGGGTGAAGTGCAATCGCAGATCTACTCACGCTGGGGGTAGCCAGCCCCACCACCACATTCAACTTTTAGTCACGCGTGTTGCATGCAGGCTCTCCCAGACCCCACGTCCCCATGGATCAGTGGGGCCCCACGTTAATTGACAGATGCATCACGGAGAGCTCCTTCAAGGAACGGCTGAGAGGACACTTGGCCCTTTGGTTTCATCAGGCGTGAGAAGCTACCACCACCATTCCAAGAATCGTCTGTGTTGTGGAGGGTGGAAATGATGGGGTGTTTGAGATCTGGACATGAGAGATCCTGTGTCCAAGGCAAGGAAGCAGGTTGGAGGCAAGAGAAGAGATAAACCAAGTGTGTAGAGAGGGGGCTTTCTACAGGACTGCTGAAAATTGCTCTTCCTTTCAGACGAGGCCCATGAAGCTGGGGAGAAGGCGCACAGAATTCATGCTCCCCTATCTGAAGTAACTATGAAGGCAGGGGCAAACACACACACACACGTCCGAAAGCAGAGCACTCGCCTCCGTCAGGCCGACGTTCCTCCTCTTGATGACGTTCTGCAAGCAGTTGCTCAGCGTTCGAGTCAGCAGCAAGTTGGTCGATTTCCGAATCATGTCATCCACTTCGGTGGAGCTGAAAGGCAGAGAGAGACGTGACGAAGAGAAATTGCTTTAAGAGGCAGTGAACCAAGCATTGCTTTGGAAGCAGATAATCCTGGAGGGTCAAGTGGCCCTTTTAAAAACCCAGCATCAAAGACAAGGTGGTTCCCATCCAGGCAGACTGAGGACCTGAGGGAATTGTGATTCCAGCAAATGGCAATTCTGAATTTTCATGACGGCGGAACAGAAAGAGCCAGATGAGTCCTGATGGCGAGCAACGTTTTGCACCCTGAGGGTGCGCATGTTGTGTAGTTGAGGATGGAGATTTCAGCCTCTCATCACAGAGGAAGTGACATCCCGGCAGAAGCTGAACTGAGCCCACAAGGATGAAGTCCCAAATTGGGGGGGGGGGAGAGAAGGAACAGGCACCTGTGATTCACTCTCTTTTTTTATGTTACACTACTATAAATGGAGGGACGCGGGTGGTGCCGTGGCTTAAACTACAGAGCCTAGGACTTGCCGATCAGAAGGTCGCCAGTTCAAATCCCTGCCACGGGGTGAGCTCCCATTGCTCGGTCCCTACTCCTGCCAACCTAGCGGTTCGAAAGCCCGTCAAAGTGCAAGTAGATAAATAGGTACCACTCCGGAAGGAAGGTAAACGGCGTTTCCGTGAGCTGCTCTGGTTCGCCAGAAGCAACTTAGTCATGCTGGCCACATGACCCAGAAGCTGTACGCCGGCTCCCTCGGCCAGTAAAGCGAGATGAGCGCCACAAGCCCAGAGTCGGTCACGACTGGACCTAATGGTCAGGGGTCCCTTTACCTTTATTATAAATGGAACCATGTTGAATTTTTGAAAACTGTCACTGATTGTTTCATATAAACTGCCATAAGAGCTCCTGGTCAAATTCCAGAACAAGTTACATGTATTTCATACATCCAGGAACGGTCCCAAGTCTGAAAGCATGGGGAAATAAAGGAAGATGTAGCAAGTGGAGACTTCAACATGTGTTAATGTACAGCAGCTGCAATCCAGTGGAACAGTCCACGGGGACGTGACTGCGGCATCCCAAATGGCGTCCAGAGTGAGGCCCAAGTCATGTTCCTAGAAGCAGGAATCAAGAGGGGTCTGCTTCCTGGCATGCGCCTATCTGAGTCTGGGTGAGGACAGCACCCAAAGGGACCAAAAGGGGCACTAACCCAATTCTCAAGACCCGGAAGACAAGCCAGACACGTGACCAAGGGGTTTTTTGTGAGAGCAGAGTGACAAGGAGTCCGTCAATATAAGGAAAGGATGTAAACGCAGTGTAAGGTAGTCTTTATGTGAGTACATTGTATTCAATTATGGGGTATCAGGGTTTTTCAGGGCTAACCAGGCTGGGATAGCAGGCTTGTGGGTCTTTGAATGTCTGATTGATTTTTTCAATTTCGTTGTTCTGTATGGGACGACGACAATAAAGATTATCGTATTATCGTATCGATGAGCCTCCGATGAAGCTGAGGGCTGGGAGATTCAGGACAGATCAAAGCCCTTCTTGATGCAGTGCCCAGTCAACCTATGGATCACCCTGGCTGGGATGGCCACCAAGCTGGGTGGTTTTAAATGGGGATTAGACACAATCATGGAGGAGGAGAGGGCGATCTGAGGCTACTACTACATCTGCCATGCTTCTGAACTGCAGTTGCTGGAAAGGGCAGGAGGGAAGAGGGTTCTTGTGCTCGGATCCTGCTTGTGGGTTTCTCACTGGGGCATCTGTTGGACCCCTGTGAGAACAGGGCGCTGGACTAGGTGGAGCATGGGCCTGACCCAGCAGGCTCCTTAGAGGTTCTTATCTCAAGGGCATCACGACAGACAAACCAGGGAGCAACTCTAAACTCTCCTAGTTTGAGGCAAGGAGTGCCCCCTCCTCCTCTGCTACCCCCCCCCAACTCCTTGTACACATTCCTTGTCCTCCCCCCCCCCCACTACTCCCCAAGGGGAGGCATTTGTTGCTTGGAATCCTAATTAACAAAAATCACACTCCGCGGTCTTTGCTGCAGGGCCTGCTCTTCGCGGGGCAGGGAGGTGGGGGGCTATTGAGTGTGCCGAAAGAAAGACATCTGTGACAGTGACGGCTGGCGGCCCCCGAGTTCCTGCCGCAGCAGCCGTGACCTTCGTGGCGGCTGTGATGGACAGCCTGACCCCAATCACTCCGGGGCGCACCATAAATGACAGGGGAGAGGAGAAAGGCAGAAAGAAAAAACCGAGGCCGCCTTTGCAGGCAAACGTCCTAATAAAAACTAATACAGGCTGTCAAGCTGAAGGGAAGAGTCAACAGTAGCAGCAGCAGCAGGAGGAGGAGGAGGAGGAGGAGTCTGTTTTTCTCAGCTCCCTTGTTGCTCCTGCTGGAAAAAAGTGCCCTGCTAAGCCAAGGCTGGAAATAATAACAATAAAGGCACTTATTTCTAATGAAGGCCCAAGGTGGCTCCAGGCAAGAGGAGCGGCCTCTGTTGGTCCTGCTCAAGGGAATTGCAGAAGGGAAAGCTCTGGACTCCCAGGAATGTCCCTTGGGAGAGAACTCCACCCTCTACCCAAACCAAGGTGGACATTTTCTGCAAGCCACGCACTGTTTTTCAAAAGATGGGACTCCAGGGGTGACAGGAGTAGAAGAACCACACTCAGCCAGAAGGAATCAGAGAAGCAATCCTGAAGATACCTTGAGGCATCCGTCTGCGACAAACACCACCGCAATCTTGGCTCTTTGTACCCTGTCCCAAAGGTCAACCCCCCGCCCCTCAAATTCTAGATTTGGTGGCCAGAGCAAGTGGTGCGTTCTACAAGTGTTCATTTTTAATAAAAATAAAAAGTTGGCTTATGTTTGCAGAAGCTCTTCTTCTTCTGATATGGACAGGGAAGGGCCACCGAGTTTTGTTCAGGGTTGAAGGTCCTCCCTTGAAACCGTTGGCTAAGACAGCCTTCCCCAACCTGGTGCCCTCCAGGTGTTTTGGCCTGCAACTCCCACCTGTTTCACCATCATACACCTTTCTGGATGGGGCTGATGGGAACCATACAGTCCAACCCATCTGAAGGATGCCTGGGTGGGGAAGGGTACTTTTACGGGTACCTGTCTTCTTCATCTAAATTACACATATGTTGATGATTAATATTACTGGCAGATCCTATTATATGGCAGTGTTTTTTTATATGACAACAGGCCCAACAGACAACACTCACCGTCACCACCTGGTGGGGGGGGGGGTGCCCAAGCAGAAAGGCAGTCCAAAGGAGAATTGGTTTTATGCCCCAAAAGGCCTGGGGAAAAGCGCTGGTTTTTATCAAGTCAAGAGGTCAGTAGTATCTGGTTGTCATACCTTAGATGAAGGTCTTCAGAGAACTTCAGGCAAGCATAGATAAATTCCTTGATCTGGCTGTAAACTCTAGGCACAAACTCGGAAAAGGGGAACTTCTTGGGGAACGGTTGCTGAAAAAGGGAGAGGAGAGTGAGAGAGCCCCCAAGGCAGATAATGGGGCCAAGGCACATGCAAAGCAGCAGGTGCAATTATTATTATTATTATTATTATTATTATTATTATTATTATTATTATTTCCACCTTAACCCCTTTGCTCCCCCGTCTCCCCGTCTCCCCTTTCAAGAGTCCTTCTTGGACAAAGCCTTTCCCCCATGCAGAGCAACCTAGCTTCTCTTTCACTGGGCCTTCTAGTCCTAGAATCGATCGATCCCACACAACGTTGATTTGAGGCAGCTGGCAAGCAGGCCACCACGTTTCGTTCAGCAGCACAGGCCTCCCATAGGAACAAGCAACGGGAGGCTGAAAGAGGCATGCCAGCAAGCTCCCCACTGGCACCTCAGCCAACGTGGGTGGCACCGGGCACAGAATTCCTTTGAAGTCAGCCTTAAAGTCACTAGCCTTAAAGCTGTGGCCATCAGGAACCAATGCCCAGGTCCTCTCTGACGTTCCTCTGCCTATCTCTACACCACCAGCCTCCGACAACCTGGTGCTATCCAGCTGTTTTGCAATGGCCACCAACTTGGCTGGCTTTAGAAGAGGATTGGACAAATTCATGGACGATAAGGCCATCGATGGGCTACTAGTCAGGATGGCTCTGCTCTCAACTCCACAGAAGGAGGCAGTGAATGCTTCCAAAAACCAGCTGCTGGAAACCACAGAAGGGGAGAGTTGCTCTTGGGCTTGCAGGTTTCACACGGGCACCGGGTTGGCCACTGCAAGAACAAGATGTTGGGCTACATGGGCCTTTGGCCTGATCCAGCAGGCCATTCTTATGTCCTTATGCCCTACCAGGACAGCTCAAGCTTATGGAAGTCGCAGTCTAAAGCATCTGGTTGGTGAAGACTCCTCTGCGCCAACCTGCTCATGTTTGCCAGGGGAAAAGTTTATTTCTCTAAAGTCTGACCAAGTTGTAGAGTTTTCTAGTCTTCACCCAAGGCCCTTTCCCTCTTGTCTCTGTAGGGAGAGGTTCTTCTGAGCTAAGGAGCTTGCCCTCTTCCCTGAGGAAGAACATTCTCAGTTTAAAGGATAGATGCCTGCCCAGCTTTTTCTTGAAAAGTCTCTAAGGGGGAGCAAAGGGAAGCTCTGACACACCACCTCAATCGATAAATCATTTTATTTGCACACCGACTTTCCAGCAGCAAAACCATGTTCAAGGCAGATCAAAGCCTACAAAAATTATGTAAGTACCTGACCATAAGACGCACCTAGTTTTTAGAGGAGGAAAACAAAACAAAAAAAATATTCTGAACGAAACAGTGGATGTATGATTTTTGTGGTTCATGCTGTGGCCACAGACATGTGATTTGACGGTGAGTTTAGGGTAGCCCAATGCAAAAATCCTGGGGATCCATGTGGATCCATGCTTTGTAACCACGTTTTTGCGCCATTGTGGCCCCAGGCAACAGTGGATGCATGTTTTTTTTTTCGTGAAGGCTGTAGCCATGGACATGCTTTGTCATCTGATGGTGAATTTGGGGTGACCCAATGCAAAAATCCTGAGGATCCATGGGCTTTTACCTCCTCCCTCCCAGACAGCCTCCTCTATTGCTAGCGTCCCTTATCTCGCTCCCGATCGGCAAACGATCAGCGGCTTTGTTTCAACACCCACTTCTCTCTTTCAAAAAAAAAGCATGATCTGCTTTTTGCCCCTGGGACCACGCATTCACTCCATAAGAGCAATTCGGCTCCAGGGACCACACATTCACTCCATAAGACGCACAGACATTTCCCCTTACTTTTTAGGAAGAAAAAAGTGTGTCTTAAAGAATACGGTAGTCATAAGCAATAAGCTAAACATCAGCAGTACACAACCAAAGTGGACAATTTCCACATAAATCATTAGCTCCAAAAGAAAGATACAAAAAATCAACAGCAACATAAAAACCCCACCAGACCCCAAGCCCCACCTACCTGCCCCCCACTTACCTTTTCCAGCTCCGGATCATGGAAGGGAAACTGCCCGACCATTTTCCGATACTGCTCTTCGTTGGCCACCGGGATGGGACTGTAGTTATCTGAATCCAAAATGTTTCTGTGAAATGCCGCAGCGACAATAAAGGAGGACAGTGAGAAAGATGGACCTCGCTCTGCTTCAGGTAGGAGGAGGAGGGCGGCCTCGGCCTCCCAGGAAGCCACCACAGGAGCATTTGCAAGAAATGAAATGAAATGAAGCAGTAGAGTGACTTGGACACTGGAGACAGAACATCGCCAGGATCCACTGGGGACCCAGGAATGCTACTGGGGGCTGGTGGGCACTGTCCTGCTTCTCCTGCAGAACATACAGTCAAGTGTGTGGAACAGATGCCACCATCGGGCCAAATCACAGTGCAGCAGCCCCTTGCGCAGGCAGCCTCCCCCAGCCCACAAAAACCTCCCTGGAGTGTTTTCTGGAGTCTAGTGAGACCCAGCCCTGAAGCAGGCGTAACCCAGCCCCCCCCCCCCGAGGTACAGAAGCATCCGGCCAGGGAAGAGAAAAGGAGGCAGCTGGCATCTCCGAGGTCTCTGCCCCCGAACACTTGAGACCAGCCCCCGGGGGCTTCTGAAATTAGCCTCACCTGAAGGCTCCTGCCCACTTCTTCAGCAGAGTCTCACTGTACTGATCCCGGATTTCCAGCAGCAAGTCAAAGAGGTGGTTGACGGGGAAGCCGTATCCCTGGGCAGAGACACACAAACATTCGAGCACACGGAAGGCACAAAGGGCCACTTCACACATTACACAGGACGCCAAATCCACGGAGACAGAAGGGCAATGCAGCACGTTCACATTTCGCATCCTGAAGGGTCACGTGGAAAGCAGCTTTGGTGCTCTGCCCCTTGGCTTCTGGGGGACCCTTGGAGCCTTGAGCAGGGCCCCAAGGAAGCTGCACTTCTAGGGTGGAGCACAAGAAATTGCAGCAGGGAACACTTTGGGCAGCCCCTCCCCACAGACTCCCCAAGGGTCATCGAGTCCAATCCCCTGCAATGCAGGGATCACGGCTAAGAAACCCATTCCAATACGAAGCCCAGAAAACCATGGATGGAATTTCAGAACATGAAGGGAAGAGGCAAGTCTCGAAGGAGCAGGAAAACCTCTCAGGGGAACCTTGGCAGCAAGCTACAGCCACTCAAGCAATGGGGAGAGTCAGGTAAGGCCCAGCGTTGTACAGATTCAGGGGGTCAAGTGGCAAATCGTAGGGCAGCCCCCATTGAGCAAGACAAGGGTTGGGGGGCAGAGAGAAGGGGCCCGGGCTCAGAAGGCTGGCTGAGGAGGCCCTGGGCACATGACAGAAAGCTGGCAGACCTATGGGGCAGTGGGAGCAACAAGGAGGAGCTACACACCTGGAGCGTATCAGCAAAAAGCACAATGAGATTCTTCAAGTCCAAAATCAGGTTGGGGTCAGAGCAGTAGGACTGTAAGAGAGGGGAAAGGGTTATTTATTGACATGCTACTGTTCCACCCCACCTTTCTTCCAGAAGGGTCAGAACAGGGAGCACACCGGGAGGGTGTGTGGAAAAGAAACAAGAAACGTTCTCTTTTAACTTTGCCTTCCCCCCATAGACTTCAGATGCTATGAAAAACAATAGTAACCAAGGCCCTGCCTTTAAAAAAATGAGGAATACAGTGAAGGGCTTTCGTTGCAGAGAGGGTACCACTGGAAGCGAATCCAGAGACCCCCACCCACCCAACTTCTGCAACAGTGTTTTCCAAGGACCAAGGCTGCCTGCCCACCTACAACCACTTCAGACCAAAGGACTGATACTCACGGAATGCGTCCGGAGAGCGGCGATCGTCTTTGACAGCGCCATCTCCCAGAGCTCATCGATGTAGACTCTGTCCACCAAGCCCTGGCTTGTGTGCAGGACATGGTCTTCAATGACGAAGAAGCTGCCAGAAGGGAAAAGAAGGGGAGGCTGTAAGGAGCCGAGCTCAGGTGTCCTTGAGTCCGCATGGAATTCGACAGAATCCGCAAGCTGGGTGGGCCTACAAGTCGTGGGGAAGCCCCATCAGCAGCCTTGGTCCAGAGCTCTGGGTCGGGTGCACCGTTGGGAGTTCATGGGTCTCCTCCACTCACTCCCAGGGTTAGGGTTAGACAGAGCCGGAAAGCTTAAAGGGGGGGGGGTTCAAAAGAATTCTCAGAGAGACTTCCGGGTTAGCGCCTCCGGCAATGGCGGAGCTCCTCCGATCGGGAGAAACCGGCTCCATGAAAAACAGGGTCTGACCGCCACGACGACGGCGGAGACCCTTAGAAATCACAGACGAGAGAAGTCTGTGAACCTGGGATTCGGCTGGCACCTTCAGCGCCCACCTATTCGTGGGGAGACCCGGTATCGGGAATCCGGAGCGACGTGGGGTGAGAGGCGTGGTGCTTTGAATCGACCGCTTATTTCACGGAGCGAAGCCGCATTGCCGCTGTCGGAGAGCGCTGACTTTTTTCCTGTGGACAATTGGATTCTAAACAACAACCCGTGAGTAGAACGGGAAATTGAGCTTTTAAATAATTTAATTTGGCACCGAACGGGGAAGGTCTAAACAGGAAGTCCACCTTCCTTTTCTGTAAATAGACTGACGCAAAGTAGTTACTAACTAAGGTTTTGGAAAGTCTCGCGTAAAGGATTAAAACTCCACTGATTGAAACCATCAATTCTGACCAAGTGAACTTGCAGGAGAAGGTGGAAAATTAAAGATTGAAGCATCACGTCTCTGAACCTGGGAACGGTTTGCAAAAAGTCCATCAACGGTAAACAGGACAAATTTGACAGCTAGCTTTAACTTGACAGTTGGCATTAATTTGACAGCTAGCTTTAAAAGAAAGACATTGTTTCTATTGTCTGCTTCTACACTTAAAAAGAAGAAAAAGTAACTGGGAACTGTTATTAATTTACTTTTGGAATTGTGCTGGAAAGGATTGATACAAATTGAGACTGCTTCCCTCTAGAGGGAGTTTGGGGACATTGTTACAAGTGTGCAGCTGCGAAATTACTCTGAAGATAAGGACTGTGAGAAACTAGTTTTGACCTTGAATTTCTTAAGAATGTCGGTAAAGGAAGAAGTAGCGTCTGCTCTGAATAGGACAATTTATCTGCTGGGAAAGCTGCATAAACAGATAGATATCATGGCTACTAATATTGATATCTTGGGAACAAAAGTGGGCATCAGCATAGAAGTCGACAAGAACCCGGCACAAGAATCTTTCTTAACTGAACAAATTGATGAATTAGAGAAGGAGAAAGTTGCTGTTGTTGAATATAAAGCAAAATATGGGGGAGCCTTAACCCTAAAGAGGCAAATGGAGGATTACAACTTGAGGCCTTATATGACTGTAATTAGGAGAAGCCAGTTTTTGAAGATGGGTGCCTGGCCTGATCTGGAAAAGGAAAAGTGGAAAGATCCCTTTATGTAGGGATCAAATGACTTTTGGAATATGAATTTGAGCCAGGAGGAGATTGGAGCTTCGGGGGCCTTTGGACTTGGAAGAACTGTGAAACAAGGTTTGGGATACTTTATGGGCCCTAGCTTTAATTATGGAAACCTGACAGACTTGTCAAGAAGGAATATAAGCATTATTGGGTTGGAGCTCCTCCGAGATCTGCTTTTTAGCACCAAAGTTTATCAAGAAGATCGGCAGAAGGGAAATAAAGAAGAGTTAAGAGCCTCGGATATCAGATCTCCAGGTTGATGGGCGCTGGGAGGTTGATGGAACTGAGGGCAGGGGCCGGGACCGGGGAGGGGAGACGGAGGAAAGAAATTGGGAATTTAAAGTGTATATAAGGAATTAAAAAAAAAAATTAATGAGAAATGGAAAAATCGTGGAATGAAATTTTTATGACCCTAGGGGAAATGTCTTAAGAGATTAAGTTCAATATATTAGTTTTAATGAGAAATAAGATTAAATAAAGTAAAAATGGATGATTAATTGGTGAAAGAAGAGAATGTTAAACTACAGTATATTAAGATAAATTATTAGGATAAAAACAAAGATGAAGGATTTGCTGGAATATCTGTTGTTGTTGTTGTTTAGTCGTTTAGTCGTGTCCGACTCTTTGTGACCCCATGGACCAGAGAACGCCAGGCACTCCTGTCCTCCACTGCCCCCCGCAGCTTGGTCAGACTCATGCTGGTAACCTCGAAAACACTATCCAACCATCTCGTCCTCTGTCGCCCCCTTCTCCTTGTGACCTCCATCTTTCCCAACATCAGGGTCTTCTCCAGGGAGTCTTCTCTTCTCATGAGGTGGCCAAAGTACTGGAGCCTCAGCTTCACAATCTGTCCTTCCAGTGAGCACTCAGGGCTGATTTCCTTCAGAATGGAGAGGTTTGATCTTCTTGCAGTCCATGGGACTCTCAAGAGTCTCCTCCAGCACCAGAATTCAAAAGCATCCATTCTTCGGCGATCAGCCTTCTTTATGGTCCAGCTCTCACTTCCATACATCACTACTGGGAAAACCATAGCTTTAACTATACGGACCTTTGTTGGCAAGGTGATGTCTCTACTTCTCAAGATGCTGTCTAGGCCTGTCATTGCCCTTCTCCCAAGAAGCAGGCATCTTTTAATTTCGTGGCTGCTGTCACCATCTGCAGTGATCATGGAGCCCAAGAAAGTAAAATCTCTCACTGCCTCCATTTCTTCCCCTTCTATTTGCCAGGAGATGATGGGACCAGTAGCCATGATCTTCGTTTTTTTGATGTTGAGCTTCAGACCATATTTTGCACTCTCCTCTTTCACCCTCAATAAAAGGTTCTTTAATTCCTCCTCACTTTCTGCCATCAAGGTTGTGTCATCTGCATATCTAAGGTTGTTGATATTTCTTCCGGCAATCTTAATTCCGGCTAGGGATTCATCCAGCCCAGCCTTTCGCATGATGAATTCTGCATATAAGTTAAATAAGCAGGGAGACAATATGCAGCCTTGTCGTACTCCTTTCCCAATTTTGAACCAATCAGTTGTTCCATATCCAGTTCTAACTGTAGCTTCTTGTCCCACATAGAGATTTCTCAGGAGACAGATGAGGTGATCAGGCACTCCCATTTCTTTAAGAACTTGCCATAGTTTGCCATGGTCGACACAGTCAAAGGCTTTTGCATAGTCAATGAAGCAGAAGTAAATGTCTTTCTGGAACTCTCTAGCTTTCTCCATAATCCAGCGCATGTTTGCAATTTGGTCTCTGGTTCCTCTGCCTCTTCTAAATCCAGCTTGCACTTCTGGGAGTTCTCAGTCCACATACTGGTTGAGCCTGCCTTGTAGAATTTTAAGCATAACCTTGCTAGCGTGAGAAATTAGTGCAATTGTGCGATAGTTGGAGCATTCTTTGGCACTGCCCTTCTTTGGGATTGGGATGTAGACTGATCTTCTCCAATCTTCTGGCCACTGCTGAGTTTTCCAAACTTGCTGGCATATTGAGTGTAGCACCTTAACAGCATCATCTTTTAAAATTTTAAATAGTTCAGCTGGAATACCATCACTTCCACTGGCCTTGTTATTTGCAGTGCTTTCTAAGGCCCATTTGACTTCACTCTCCAGGATGTCTGGCTCAAGGTCAGCAACCACACTACCTGGGGTATATGAGACATCCATTGCTTTCTTTTTTGGTTTAATTGGGTGCTTTTTTGGTGTGACTTATGTAACCTTTAAAATTTTAATAAAAATCTTTTAAAAAAAACAAAACAAAAGAATTCTCAGAGAATAAGGCTACCATTGGCTGCAAGCCGTGATGCTGTGTTGGAGGTGGGATTTCTCTGGATGCTGGTCGATGGGAATCACCAAGGGGAGAGTGTTTCTGCACCCAGGTCCCACTAGGGCATCTGCCTGAAGCAAAAATCCCCAGTGTCAAAGCAATGATTCTTCAACATCAACTTCGTTGGACTGGTCATGTTGTGCGGATGCCTGATGATCGTTTTCCAAAGCAACTGCTCTATTCTGAACTTAAAAATGGAAAGTGTAATGCTGGTGGTCAACAAAAGAGGTTTAAAGACTGTCTCAAGGCAAATCTAGAAAAATTTAGTACAAACACCAACAACTGGGAAACACTGGCCTGTGAGCGCTCCAGTTGGAGAACAGCCTTTACCAAAGGTGTCAAGGGCTTTGAAGACACTCAAACTCAGGACACAAGGGAGAAACGTGCTAAGAGGAAGGTACACTTGGCAAATCCACACCATGAACAACTCCTGCCCGGAAACCAATGTCCCAATTGTGGAAGGAGGTGTGGATCCAGAATTGGCCTCCACAGCCACTTACGGACTCAACCGTGTTTATGGAAGGCAATCTTACTCGGCTATGAGGGATCGCAACAGCAGAAGCAACAGAAGAAGAAGAAGAAGAAGAAGAAGAAGAAGAAGAAGAAGAAGAAGAAGAAGAAGAAGAAGAAGAAAGATCTGCTTGACCACATTGAAAACAGGATGCTGGGCTAGATGGTGTGATCCAGCTGCAGGGCTTGCCTTATGTTCTTAGGACCATCTTTCCAGGCAATTTCCTCTAAATATGTAACTCTACTTAGCATTGCACTTGCAACTGGGCTTCAGACTCAAGAGTGTGTTTGTGTGTGTCCCTCAAGTCACACACTTGGCTCTTTTGCTCACATCTCCCATAATTATTTGCTCTGCAGGCCTATTTCCACCAATGAGCTGGGAAAGCCTGGTGAATGCACACTTCTCTGGCGTTTGAGAACTATGCTCAGCACGGCAGCAGAAAGATCCCAAGAACCGGGGAAACCTCTGTGCTCTCATCATTCAGGATGTGGGAAGTCTTGCAGGAGGCATCTTGAACCCCAGGAGTCCCTGACAGACATTTTCTTGAAAACCTCCCCCAAAATAGAGGTTCCACAGTCCCGCTTCCCATGGCAGCTGAAGACCCAATTCACTATACACAAAATCCCTTTATTATCCAGCCTGCAAAATGTCCAAATCTCTCTGCCCTCACGTGCACCATGCAAGGTTTGGGGCATTCAGACTCATTTAGGAAGCACTTGGTTCTCTTGCTTCAACCCCCTCCATGCAGGACTCAGAAAATGCCTTTTTAAAAGGAAGGGTATTTGCAGCATCTAAGCAGATGAACAGAAAGAACAATACCTACCCTACAATCTGGTTGAAGTATTTCCGGTAGCCGCCCAACGTCTCGTGCTGGAGGGGGAGAGAAATGGATCAAGATTAAAACGTGCTGAAAAAAGAAGGGAGCAACCTCAGATATCCAGAGGTTTGGTGGAGAAACCCTAAACCCCAGCCCAGCTCTGAACCTGAAACCTATTCAAGGGAGCCCCACCTACCATGTTGGAGGGGGGCTGCAGCACCAGCCGGGCCTGCTTTCTCCTCTGCTTCCGGTAGTAGCTCTCAAAGGAATCTCGGGCACCCTGAGAAGAAGAGGAGACCTGGTCAAGCTCCAGTCCTGAACGCCCCCACCTCCTGCCCAGAGAAAGCAGCTGCTCCCCAAAGGTGAAGAACTCAGACAAATCTGTTTTGAACATGGCCAAGTAGAGATCTGAGCTCCTGAGTCTCTTGGACCTAGAATCCTGGAGATGGAAGGGACTCTGAAGGCCATCTAGTCCTGTTATTCTAAAGCAGCAATGCAGCAGCAAGCAAAGGCTATAGCAGCCAAGTCAGCTGCATGTGGCTGCAAAGCCAGACAGGATGTATGTGACTGTTGCCATGGAAACAAAGGGGCAGTCCATTCTGTATTGAGCACCGGATGTTAGCTCAGTGTGTGTCATATGACCTGTACAGGAAGTACATGGGTGGAGTTTTGAGTTTCTCTCTGTTTGTTGGTGAGAGCAGACATGTTTTCTCTGTACTGAAGTGAAAGACAGGAATAAAAGCAATGTAGTTACATTTCTGTCTGAGTCTGATTCCCCTCCCTGGGGATATGCTGGAGAGCAGGGAGGAGGAGAGCAGTTGGTGTGTTTTTCTCACAGCCTGAGGAAAATCGCTGGAACGGACCTCGTGTGTTTTTTACTGCCGGGAGTCGCCGGAGGGAGGTCAAAGGAATTCAGCCGGTGCCTGGAGAGATAGGCACATACCTCTGACCGAGCCTGAATTCTGACATTGGTAGCAGAGGACGGTTGCTACGATCCATTGCTACCACCAAGTCTGCCCCCATGAGTGTATATGTGAAATTCATATTTTTGTGCTCTGACATGCATCAGTTTACACTTCCTTATATTGGGCTGTATTTAACATTTTACCACTTTGCCACCTCACTGCTCATCCCTAACTATAGATTGTTTATGAACAAGTTAAAAAAACACAGGTCCCAATACTCCTCTTTGGTGGACTCTGCTTTCTACAGCTCTCCATTTGGAGACTTGTCCCTTTCAATTTATTCCAACTCTCTGTTTCCTGCAACTGTTGTTGTTGTTTAGTCGTTTAGTTGTGTCTGACTCTTTGTGACCCCCTGGACCAGAGCACGCCAGGCCCTCCTGTCTTCCACTGCCTCCCACAGTTTGGTCAAACTCATGCTGGTAGCTTCGAGAACACTGTCCCACGATCTCGTCCTCTGTCGTCCCCTTCTCCTTGTGCCCTCCATCTTTCCCAACATCAGGGTCTTTTCCAGGGAGTCTTCTCTTCTCATGAGGTGGCCAAAGTCTTGGAGCCTCAGCTTCAGGATCTGTTCTTCCAGTGAGCACTCAGGGCTGATTTCCTTTGGAATGGATAGGTTTGATCTTCTTGCAGTCCATGGGACTCTCAAGAGTCTCCTCTAGCACCAGGATTCAAAAGCATCCATTCTTCGGTGATCAGCCTTCTTTATGGTCCAGCTCTCACTTCCATACATCACTACTGGGAAAACCATAGCTTTAACTATATGGACCTTCGTTGGCAAGGTCTCCTGCAATTTAACTAATCCACAAAAGGACCTCTCCTCTTATCCCTTGACTATCAAACTTTGGAGTCTTTGAAGAGGTACTTTGTCAAAAGCTTTTTGAAAGTCCAAGTGCACTAGGTCAAGTGGCTCGCCTCTATCCGTATGCATGTTGACACTCTTGAAGAACTCTAAAAGATTCATGAGACAGGACTTGCCTTTGCAGAAGCCATGCTGGCTCTGCTTCAGCAAGACTTCTTCTTCTATATGCTTGGTTATTTTGTCGTCAGCAATACTTTCCACCAGTTTTCCCAAGACGGATGTTAAGTTAAGTGGCCTTCAATTTCCAAGATCCCCTCTGGATCCCTTTTTAAAACTGTTGTTACGTTGGCTACATTCCGGTCCTCAGACAGGAAGGCTGATTTGAGGGACAAGTTACATATTTTTGTACGAAGATCTGCAATTTCACTTTTGAGTTCTTTGGGAACTACTGGATGGATGCCATACAGACATGGCGATTTGGACGTTGTCGTTTTGCCTGTTAGGCCTAGAAGTTCATCTCTCTCCATCCCCACTATCTGCCTCAGTCCCTCGGACTCCCTTGCTGCAAAAAAACATTCAGGCACTGGGATCTGCCCTGTATCTTCCGCCATGAAGGCAGCCCCCAAACTTGGAAGCCCTTCGCTGCAGACCCCTCTCTGCCCAGCCCTGCAGCCACCAGAAAGGTAGTCTGGGGTGGGGTGGGAGATGGGGGGATTTTCCTGCCTCATCCACTGGGAACAGCAACTCCATGTTTTCCTAATCAACCCGACTCCAAGGAACTAAAGGCCTCTTTTCCATTTAAATCTCCCTCTCCCTCCCTCTCTGTGGGTAAGAGAGCAGCGAGAAAGTTCCTTAAAGCCTTTCATTTCCCCTGTCTGGCTGCAGCTGGAGTTCCCCTTTTAACTGCCTGGCCAGGGGAAGTGAAGACAGTTTTATATAGGGGGAAACTCTAAGGGCTGCTTTAATATGTTTGCATGTGAAGAGGGGAGCCCTTTTCATACGGCTCACTAATGAGGGTCAGCGGGATATCACACTTCGCCATCTGGCTCATTTGCACAGCGGGGCAGAGGCTGGCCCTAGCCTTGCGCAAGGGCCAGAGCTGAAAGGCTAAAAGGGTGGTCAAGAGATGCCCCCTACTGGCCACATCCTGGAACGGCCACCATCCCGGCATCAGTACCGGGTAGAAGGGTCCCCTGCGCCGCCAGATGCCATGGCTGGAAGGGAGATGGATACAGAGGGGAGACTGTGGTGAGCATCAGTGCCATGGGAAGAAAGGAAGTCACTGAATCATAGAATTGTAGAGTTGGAAGGGACCTCCAGGGGTCATCTATTCCAACCCACAGCAATGCAGGAATCTGAACTAAAGCATCCTGGCCAGGTGGCCATGCAACCTCTGCTTAAAAACCTCCAGGACCACCTCCTGAGGGAGTCTGTCAAGCAGCTCTTACCATCAGAAAGTTCCTTCTGATGTCCTTCTTTGCACAGCACGTGGATAAGCTATGGAACTCCCTGCCGCAGGAGCAGTGATGGTCACCAACGGGGGTGGCTTTGAAGAGGATTGGACAAATTCATGGAGGAGAGGGCTAGCGATTGGTTTACCAGCCACTTTGGTTCTGCTCTGCCCTCCAACTGGGCCAAAACAAACAAGATGAATTTTAACAGGGAGAAATGTAAAGTATTGCACTTGGGCAAAAAAAATGAGAGGCACAAATACAAGATGGGTGACACCTGGCTTGAGAGCAGTACATGTGAAAAGGATCTAGGAGTCTTGGTTGACCACAAACTTGACATGAGCCAACAGTGTGACGCGGCAGCTAAAAAAGCCAATGCAATTCTGGGCTGCATCAATAGGAGTATAGCATCTAGATCAAGGGAAGTAATAGTGCCACTGTATTCTGCTCTGGTCAGACCTCACCTGGAGTACTGTGTCCAGTTCTGGGCACCACAGTTCAAGAAGGACACTGACAAACTGGAACGTGTCCAGAAGAGGGCAACCAAAATGGTCAAAGGTCTGGAAACGATGCCTTATGAGGAACGGCTAAGGGAGCTGGGCATGTTTAGCCTGGAGAAGAGAAGGTTAAGGAGTGATATGATAACCATGTTCAAATATATAAAAGGATGTCACATAGAGGAGGGGAAAAGGTTGTTTTCTGCTGCTCCAGAGAAGCGGACACGGAGCAATGGTTCCAAACTACAAGAAAGAAGATTCCACCTAAACATTAGGAAGAACTTCCTGACAGTAAGAGCTGTTTGACAGTGGAATTTGCTGCCAAGGAGTGTGGTGGAGTCTCCTTCTTTGGAGGTCTTTAAGCAGAGGCTTGACAACCATATGTCAGGAGTGCTCTGATGGTGTTTCCTGCTTGGCAGGGGGTTGGACTCGGTGGCCCTTGTGGTCTCTTCCAACTCTATGATTCTAGGATTCTATGATTCCAGAGTTGGAGGCAACAATGCTTCTGAATTCCAGTTCCTGGAAACGGCAGGAAGGGAGAGGGCTCTTGTGCTTGGATCCTGCTTGCAGATTTCCCATTGGGGCATCCAGCTGGCCTCTGTGAGGACAGGATGGTGGGCTATGTGGGTCAATGGCCTGATCCAATAGCCTCTTCTTATATTCTTATATAAGAAAGCAAAGCAGTCACATTCAAGTGCCCTTCTGCACTCCGCTTTGGACTGCTGCTGTTCCTCTCCCACTTTGCCTGTTCCCTGGACTCCTCCCCACACATTTCCCACCAGGACAGCCCCTCCCTCCGGGGTCCTCAACCCACTTGTCCCTTCAAGCTCCCTTTTTCAAGGCCCCACTTTTGAGCAGATGACCCAGCCCCACAGGCCTTGGCCTGGACAGAGGGAGTGAGGAGCTCAAGATGGATGGCTGCTCTGGCCAGCATCTCTGGGTCTCCACTGTGCAGTTGTGCCCTTGGGCTTCCTTAAACACCTCCCTCGGCCTCCAGAAACCAAGCTGAGACTCCTGCATTGGCCGGGGGTTGGACTGGATGACCCCTGGTAGTCTCTACAATTCTATGAGTCTAAGTCCTGGTATAGAGGCCCCTCCCTGCTTGAGGCAGGCAGTCTGGGCCTCTCTGCCCCTCTGCGACAAAGAGCCTTCTCCGCTGCCCATTTCGCTAGTGGAGCAGCCCCTTAGGCCTGGGTTTGTCTTGGCAAGCCCCAGGCCTGACCCAGGGGAGCTTCTCCCCGGAGGGCCTGAGAGCAGACAGCAAAGAGGAGGCTGAAGGGGCCTGGGCTTTCGAAGCAGCCGAACACCATTCGCAATGGGTCTAGCCCCTGTTCACAGATGCCCGCCCGCCATCCTCCCTAATGTATAAAATGAATTTAAAGCCCTCCCTGATGGTCAGTCCTTGTGCAGTCCAAAGCACTGCTAGCTCTGCCAAGGTTGGCTTTAACCGATCGCCACTTTCCACAAACTTTGAGGCAGGATTTTAAACAGGCAGACCACATAAGACCACGGAGGAGCCAAGGGGAAAGGTACATGCCCACACACAGAAACAGTGCATTCTACAACCCAATGTGATAAAGTTTTCTAATGTATATGAGGATTATTTGCACATTTTAAAAAGTTTTTTTAAAAAAAAAAAACACCACACATTTCACACACACTCTTCGTAAACACACACCTTGGCACTGATCCCGAGTGCACAAGCGAGGAGCTGAAGGCCTTACAGACACCAAAAGGTACACTACATGCACTCTGCACAGAAAGCACAAGCTCTGTGAACTGTTCCTCCTGGGACCTGGCAGAAGGCAGTGGGAGATTTCCTTGCTTCTGAAGACAACTAGTTGCAATGCGTGTTAGACGCTGCAATAAAAGTCTATTTTCTGAGCTTTGAGGTCACTTCCAGGTGACCTTTTTATTGAGCCTTCATCCTGATTTGTATGCGCAGAGTTTGCAAGGAGGTTAGACCCCACGTCGGCTGTTTACTGAACATTCATTTCCTCGTATCCACATCATCTTCCCCCGGACAAGATGAATCTCGTATTTAAGTCAAGGGTATTACATGCGCTGGAAGGGGGAGGAGAAGAGAAGTCTGGGAACTTTTGTTCTCTTGCCAGAACCTCTGGCGACCCAAGGAACACATTTTATGATTTAAGAGATAATTATGACATACAAACGATGTGCAGGACAACTCCAATTTCACATGGCAAGCAGGCTGTCCTTTTCCTGTGCAGCCCAAACTCCAAGGCTCAAAGCCCAAGAGCTAACGCAGGAGGTGCGTTTTCCTGACTCCTGGAGGTCATTTGTTTTGCCCTAAGCCACAGAAATCAGGAGAGTCCCACAGAAACACACCCCACACACCCGCTGTGTGCCCACTTCAATTACAAATCACTGCAGGGAAATGGGGGGCGGGGAGTTTAATCTTCCTTCACAAACCTACCCAGGACAACTGAAGGCCACATTTTGAAAGCTGTTCTTAAGAGGGGCTGCGAACAAGGCCCCTTTCTTCTGATGATAGGCGGGGTGCCAGCCCTGTCTGCCCTTTCCTTCTGCACTGACGCTCCTCCAACGAAGTGACTAGGAACAGATGCCAATTCAAAGCCCCCAGAGCCTTAAAGCCAAGCACACTCTCGGCCTCAAAGGACAGCAGCTGAAGCAGAGCCCTGAAGGTCTCTCCTGCTTCTCTCCTCCTGCCAGAGAGAAGAGCGCAAAAAGACAAGAGATGCTCAGTGGCCCACTGGGTCCGGTTCTGACAGCAGCCAACCTGATGCCTCCTATGGGATACCCACAAGTAGGACCCGAGTGCAAGAGCAACGCTCCCCTCCTGGGATTCAGAAGCACCGCCACCTCCCAACTGTAAAGGCACAGCATAGCCCCACTATGCTAGTGGCAATGGCTGACGCTCCCCTCCATGAATTTGTCTAAACCTCTTTTCAAGCCATCCTGGTTGGTGGCCATCATTGTTTCTTTGGGGAGGAACTTCCACAGTTTACTCTGCACCGTGCGAAGGACTTTGTTTTGTCTTTGCTCCATCTTCCAACATGCAACTTCATCAAACGTCCACCAATCGAGGCACGGAGGGTGGCCCACAGCCCAAATGCACTCCTCTCCTTCTCATGCTGCTGCCTGCAGATTCAAAAGTCAGTGGCCTTTCCTCTGCTCATCATCTCTGGAGATGCAAACAGCAACTTAGTCTGCGCAACACACAATCCATTAATTCTAGGCGTTACAAGGCAACTGGTCCTGCTCCCCGGCGCCTGCTTCAATGGTTCAAGCAGAAGGGGCTACGTGCTGAATGGTGCCCTAACTTGCAAAGTCAGGATCCAGAAAAGGGATGTGCCCAGATCAGTTAGATTTTCATCACAGAGAGGGAAGGAAATCCAGAGGCAGGAGTGGGCAACATGTGTGTCTCAGAAGCCATGCAACTAAAATGACAGGGGTTCCCCAGCGGGCACTGGGTCTCATCTTCCCCACTTTGCACATCTTCAGGCAAGTGACCTCACCTCTGTGACGGCTTCTCTCCAAAGCGCTTGGCAAAGCCAGCGGCCAAAGCAGCCAAGCTCCATCCGAGCCTCAACACGGAGGGACAAAGCTCACATTGAGTCAGGCCAATGGGCTGCAGCTATCAGATTCCTCGAAGGCCAGACCCTGGCCAAATGCACTTTGCTGCGCAAGCTGCAAAATGCGGCTAATATCTGGCACATCTCAGATCAGGAGAGGGACTGCAGTCAAAAGTGTAAAAGTGTCAGGCTTTTTTCAGCTGCTTTGAGTTGGCTGTAAGAAGCACAATCACTGAAAGCTCTGTGCCAGATGGGACCCCTCCAGATGTTGTCGAACTACAACTCCCGCCAGCCCCAGCAAGCATGGCCAAGAGCCAGGGGTTCTGGGAGTTGTGCTTCAGTGACATCTGGAGGGCCAGGGGTTCCCCACACCTGAAATCACCGTTGACTCTTCTCTCCCCATTGCGGAGATATAACTGCTGTCTATCCAGACAGCACAACTGCACACAGAAATGTGATGTGTCCACTGTTAGCTGGATGTGCACATCCAAAATCAAGGGCCCCGGAAGAGGGCACATAAGCCAGAAGAAGGCCCCAAGCATCGCCCACCCTCTGCCTTGTGAACAGCCTTGAAAACGAGTGCTGAATACCAATCATTTCTCTGTATTTGAAGAGACACAGGTGCATCCTGGAGGAAGAATGGCAATCCACAGATAGAACCACCAGCAACTGTCTGAATCACTGAGACCCAGGAAAGCTGGTTGCAGAAGTGCAGCAATGCACAGCCCCCAAAGCATAGACACAGGCAAGAAATGAACCCCAAGGAAGGAAGGAAGGAAGCGCAGGACACAGAAATGGCTGAGAACCAGTGAATTAACTGAGAGGAAGAGGCCTTGGGATGGGTTCTGGTGAACCCACACGAACTTGTCTTTTCTCAGGTCCAACTCACGGCTGTCCAGGCTGAGGGGCACTTGCTCCCCAGGGTCTCAGATGGGGCTCTTTGCAGCCCATCTTGGGAGATGCTGCCAGGGACTGAGCCCAAGTCCTTATCCATATGACCCATGTGCTCTCCCAATGAGCTACAGCCCTTCTCATTGGTTCCTTCTCCCTCTTGCCCCGCCCAGACCGGCCAATCCCACACCTGTTTCTTTTGTATTTGAAGCAAAGGAGGAGGAGCCTTCGTTAGAATATCAAGTCATTCTCTGGAAACTCCCTCACCCAGGACATCCTCTCTAACCTCCTGGGGTTCGCTCCTTCTGCTCTCTTCCGCCCACCAATATCCCACCAGGAGTGGGCCTTGGAAACAGGGTGCCCTATGCAAGGCCAACATTTGAGACCCGCCCTGCCTGCAGACTGTCTCGCCAGAGTGGTGCATGCTCTGGTTATCTCCCGCTTGGACTACTGCAATGTGCTCTATGTGGGGCTACCTTTGAAGGTGACCCGGAAACTGCAACTAATCCAGAATGCGGCAGCTAGACTGGTGACTGGGAGCAGCCGCCGAGACCACATAACACCGGTCCTGAAATACCTACATTGGCTCCCAGTTCATTTCTGAGCACAATTCAAAGTGTTGGTGCTGACCTTTAAAGCCCTAAACAGCCTCGGTCCTGTATACCTGAAGGAGCGTCTCCACCCTCATCGTTCTGCCCAGACACTGAGGTCCAGCGCTGAGGGCCTTCTGGCGGTTCCCTCGCTGCGAGAGGTGAGGTTACAGGGAACCAGGCAGAGGGCCTTCTCGGTAGTGGCACCTGCCCTGTGGAACGCCCTCCCACCAGATGTCAAAGACAAAAATAACTAGAAGAAGAAGAAGAGTTTGGATTTGATATCCCACCTTTCACTCCTTTTAAGGAGTCTCAAAGCAGCCAACATTCTCCTTTCCCTTCCTCCCCCACATCAAACCCTCTGTGAGGTGAGTGGGGCTGAGAGACTTCAGAGAAGTGTGACTGGCCCAAGGTCACCCAGAAGCTGCATGTGGAGGAGCGGAGACTTGAACCCAGTTCCCCAGATTAGGAGTCTACCGCTCTTAACCACTACACCACACTGGCTCTCTAAACTTTTAGAAGACATCTGAAGGCGGCTCTGTTTAGGGAAGCTTTTAATGTTTAATAGGTTATTGTATTTTAGTGTTCTGTTGGAAGCCACCCAGAGTGGCTGGGGAAACCCAGCCAGATGGGCGGGGTATAAATAAATTATTATTATTATTATTATTATTATTATTATTATTATTATTATTATTAGACACACTCCAGGCCTTGTGGTGCCTTCCCAAAGCCAGGTAAGAGAGGCCCTGGGTTTTGGGAAGGAGGTGCAAGGCTTTGGAGCCCTCCAGCCTCCCTCCCAAAGGCGGGCAAGCACTAACTTGGTTTTGGGAAGGAGGCTGGAAGGAGGCCTTGCCCCTGCGCCCTGGGTGGGGGAACCAGTTGCATGGCCCTAAATCTGCCTCTGGTGGGAGCCTCACTAGGGCAGGGTGAGAAACCTGTTCAGGTCAACTCAAATCATTATTTTCACACTCTTTCCCTGACTGTGCCAAGGGGTTGCTGGTGTTTGGACAGCAGCTGCAGGAGCCGCGGAGCTCTTTTCCCTTTTCCCTTCTGCCTGCTCTCCCTGTTCAGTCTCGGGAGACTCACAGGCTGCTTGTGAACCAGTCTGCAAGAAGGAATTGCCGCTGTCTGCAGTGGGAGCAATGTCACGCCCCTGTGAAAAACCAAGCCACTGGGTTTTGTGAGCCACAGGGCAGGGGCAAACTGGGGGCAGTGGGGGGGGGAGAGTGCGAGAGAGAAATAAAGCCCTGGCGGCGGCTGCTCCCCAGATTCCATTAGCCCCCAACCCAAAGCGGTTATCGCAGGTCACTGACACTTGTTCATTCTAATGGCTTTTCCTGTGCCCTTATCAATGCGGCGCACAAAGCATCTCCCTTCGGCCGTTCCCTATGATCTCAGCCCCGTGTTTACAGCTATCTAACTCCACCAGGCACCGCTAGGTCAGCCAAGTCAGGACAGGAGGCTCAGAGACAGGCCAGGGCAGGCTGATGGGGCGCCTGAGATGAAGGAGGGGGGTGGAGAGAGACAGAGAGACAGATGGAGATGGAGAAGGAGGAGAACATACGGAGAAGAAGCTCTGCTTTCTAGTTTTTCCAGTCCCGGGACATAGCTGTAAACAGCCACAATGTCCACAGAACCACTGAATTGCAGAGTTGGAAGGGGCCCAACCTTGGAAATGCAGGAAGGAAAGGGGTGGGCTGGGTCCCCACAAAAGGAATGGACGGACAGATGGACAGAGAAGAGGTCTTGAGGGGATGTTTGAGCAGAGGCACGCCTGGTAAGACCCTCCAAGCATGTCTATCATAGGAAGAGGCAGAGGGTGGAAGAGAAGAGCGTTACAGATGCTGATCATGAACTGGCTGCCCTCTTTCATACGCAAGGAACCCTCCATCCATCAATCCCTTGGCTACATGTGGGGCAGTTTCATCGCGTGCCTTTGGCATCATCATGCAATGCTGCTGCCTTCCTGTTCCATGGTACCCCTACAATACTGGGAGGGAGGGATTAACCCCTCTTGCACACAAGGGGTACCCCACATGCACAACACTACCATTCCCCAAATGGTACCTACATGTCTGACCCAAACCAACAGGTTGCCACTAAAGAACGCAAGAAGAGCCTGTCGGATCAGGCCCATGGCCCGTCTAGTCCAGCATCCTCTTTTCACAGGGGCCCAGAAGATGCCTCAATGAGAAACCAGCAAGAGCAGGACTATCCCCTCCTCTGGTTTCCAGCAACTGAGATTCAGAAGGATTTCTGCCTCCAGGGGTACCATGGAGGCAGAGCAGAGCAGAGCAATCCTGGCTAGAAGCCATCCATAGCCCATGACTTACAAAAACACGAGGAAGTCTGGTCCTCTGGCTTCGACACGAGCATCCTCATGCCACCCATTTTGTCAGAGCAAGGAGCCCCCTGCTCTGAGGCTCACGAGAGACAAAACTTGCCTGCTGCGGACCGGAGGGACCCTGAAAAGTGTGTGGTAGAGGCAGGGGGCCAGAGGAGCAGTCTGGGGGTGGGGGCAACCATTTATGGCGTTTGGCACCACCCGCAAGATAGGAGCCAGGGCAGGGGGAGGAGGAAGGGTCAGGGCAGTCCGAGATGGAGGCAGGCATGCAAGATGCAGCAGAGGAAGAAGAGACTGCTCAGGCGAGGGATGGCCCAACAGACCCTCCACCATTCCCCACCCCACCACCTTCCAGAACCAGGAGGGGCTTGAAGAGCAAAAATGGCTTTCCTAGAGGTGGAGCCTCAGGCTGTGCATCTGTGACCCGCCAGATGAGGGTCCATAAGCTGCAACTGCCCCACAGGGCGTAGAGCTGTGGACAGCTGCCTGGAGGCTAGAAGCCTGTGTGCACATAGAATCATAGAACTGTAGAGTTGGACATGTATAACTGGAGCATCGTGGAAGCTGCTGCGAGTGAGTTCTTGGCTGGGGGTGCGCAGCACCCTGCCGCTCACTCGGCTTGTAGGTATTGATAAGGCACATTAGTCGATTTGATTCCCTATGACCCTGAGTGCTCACTAGAAGGACGGATCCTAAAGCTGAGGCTCCAAGACTTTGGCCACCTCATGAGAAGAGAAGACTCCCTGGAGAAGACCCTGATGCCTGGAAAGATGGAGGGCACAAGGAGAAGGGGATGACAGAGGACGAGATGGTGGGACAGTGTTCTCGAAGCTGCCAGCCTGAGTTTGACCAACTGTGGGAGGCAGTGGAGGACAGAAGTGCCTGGTGTGCTCTGGTCCAGGGGGTCACGAAGAGTCGGACACGACTAAACAACTAAACAACAAAATGACCGAGAAGATCCTGAGCGAAGATTCTGCACCGACCAGAAGAGAGAGCGAGAGTCCTTGCTGGAGTCTGCTGTCCCCAGTCATGTGAGAGTCCACTCTCTGTTCACCACAGCCTGACCCTGGTTTGCTTCTGCCCCCCCCCCCCCCCGCCGCCTGCCCTTCCTGCCAAAGTTCAGCACTTCCTGGAAAGTCTCCATGCCTGTTTGATATTGTAGGTTGCCTCCGCTGGTGAAGGAAGAAGGATTTACAGGTGCCTGGCCCTGCCTCCAAGACCATGACCGAGCGCTGACCTTGTGTTACAATACGTGAACTCCTACCCTGCTGATAAGGAGGACTGGCAGATAGAAGAAGGATTTTTTTTTTTCCTTTTTCAAATAATCCTTTGGGAACTTACAAGCTGCTCAGCCATAAAAGTGAGGTGACAGGAAGGTCGGGTTCACTAAAAATAATAAATATTGCTGTATTTATTCAAAGTGGGCCTTTTCAACTGCAGGCTAAGCACTTAGATAACGCTATTGTAAATGACAAATATTTGCATTTCTTAGAACTGTTACGTTATGATCCTTCCGGCCGGAGCCGATGTGAACATTTTCTCTGGTGCCTGCCTGGCCGCTGAGACCGCACACTCTGAGAGCACAGCCTCGAAAGCTGTTCAGGAATGAGCCACCGGTCAAGGGAAGTGGACAGCTGCCCTCCCAGGTCATTCTCAGGCCAGGCTCAATTGCTGTGCGATACACACCATGGGGAAGGACCCCTTTGGTTCTCTGCCTTTTGACTGAAAGCAGATTTGTGCATTCTTGACATCCATTCTTTAGAGGCTGTGTCCCAAGGGAGCACCCCCAAACAGGGAGATGTACCCGTTAGTCCTGTGGTCCTGTATTCCACGGTGGGCAAGCTACCAGACCGTGCACTTTGAGATCACATGGAAGGAACGAAGAAGGAACTTGGATTTAGCTCAGAGTTCCACCTCTGGCCCAGGGCTTAAGGCTTCAGGACATTAACAGAGATGCTCAGGAACTTTGGCACCTGCGAGACACACCTTCACCTGCTCAAACCGCAAGAGTAACACAGTCTTACTGTGGTCTAAACCACTGAGCCTCTTGGGCTTGCCTATCAGAAAGTTGGCGGTCTGCATCCCTGTGGTAGAGGGGGCTCCCATTGCTCTGCCCCAGCTCCTGCCAACCTAGCAGTTCAAAAACATGCCAGTGCAAGTAGATAAATAGGTACTGCTGTGACGGGAAGGTAAATGGCATTTCCATGCGCTCTGGTTTCCATCACGGTGTCCCATTGCCCCAGAAGCAGTTTAGTCCTGCTGGTCACATGACCCAGAAAGCTGTCTGTGGACAAACGCCAGCTACCTCAGCCTGAAAGCGAGATGAGCGCCATACCCCATTGTCGCCTTTGACTGGACTTAACCGTCCAGGGGTCCTTTACCTTTCACAGGATTAAAAGAGGAGCCCACGAGCAGAAGGTCAGAAAAGTCCCTAGGAGTAGCGACATTAGCACCCTGGAGGAAAAATGCACCATGCCACAATCTTAACAGAAGCACAATACCCCAGGCAGGAGTGGCCCATGAGTGTCATTCCTGAACAGGCACAGCATCCTGTGTTGGGGGTGGGGGTCTGGCCAGTGAAGGGTCTTCAGCTGCCACTTGGTGAAGGAGAATCCACCCAGACCCCCCATCAATTATACAGCAAGACTAAAAAAGCCAATGCAATTCTGGGCTGCATCCATAGGAGTATAGCATCTAGATCAAGGGAAGTAATAGTGCCACTGTATTCTGCTCTGGTCAGACCTCACCTGGAGTACTGTGTCCAGTTCTGGGCACCACAGTTCAAGAAGGACACTGACAAACTGGAACGTGTCCAGAGGAGGGCAACCAAAATGGTCAAAGGCCTGGAAACGATGCCTTATGAGGAACGGCTAAGGGAGCTGGGCATGTTTAGCCTGGAGAAGAGGAGGTTAAGGGGTGATATGATAGCCATGTTCAAATATATAAAAGGATGTCACATAGAGGAGGGAGAAAGGTTGTTTTCTGCTGCTCCAGAGAAGCGGACGCGGAGCAATGGATCCAAACTACAAGAAAGAAGATTCCACCTAAACATTAGGAAGAACTTCCTGACAGTAAGAGCTGTTTGACAGTGGAATTTGCTGCCAAGGAGTGTGGTGGAGTCTCCTTCTTTGGAGGTCTTTAAGCAGAGGCTTGACAACCATATGTCAGGAGTGCTCTGATGGTGTTTCCTGCTTGGCAGGGGGTTGGACTCGATGGCCCTTGTGGTCTCTTCCAACTCTATAATTCTATGATTTCAAACGTTAACATTTAGCCCCTGCACAATTTTGGTCATTTCCCTGTTACGATTGCTACTGTTTGGGGATGGGGCACAATAGCAACTGACTTGAGCCCGAGTTCCACCCCACCCCCCTCCTCACAAGAAGAGGCTTTAAAACTCCGGAGCGACTCTACAGTCTTGCCGTAAAAGTTTCAATGGGACTTGAGAGGTTGTTTGGCCTAAATTATGCTGGATGAGTCAGACTTGCCTTTGAAGAATGTGTCAGACGCAGCAATGTCTGCCTCCCGGCAGGAATGCAGGACGGTAATCAGCATGTTTGCTATAACACAGCAGGGACTTTATGACAGGAGGCAAAAAGGCAATGGCTACTTCTCCTAGAAGCATGACTCTGAGGAAGAGGGGGGCAATCCCTCGGACAGGACCCATTCCCTGTGGACAAGGAGCCATGCTCTCTCTCGTGCAGAGGATACTTGGAGGGGTCCCAGCAGTGGGAGATTTTTAAGGTGGATAAGATAGTTGGGTGTGTGGTGGGCACACAGGCCGCAGGGTGGATTTGCTGCCTGGCAGGAAGACTGTGGGTGTCGCTCACTGCCTAGATAGCCTGGTAGATACTGCTGTGCAGAAGACAGTGGTCCTGGTGCACACTGGTACCGACGACATGGGGAATTGTACTCTATAGTTCCTGGAAGCCAGACTGGGTAGGATCCTGAAAGCTGGGTAGGATCCTGAAAACTGGGTGCTCCAAGGTAGCTTTCTCTGAAATGCCACTGGGTCTGTGTGCAGAGCCAGCAGACAGGGGCAGCTATGGAGCCTCAATGCATGGATAAGACGATGGCGTCAGGAAGGGAGGGGACGGGTCTGGATTTGTTTCTGGGGCAAGCAAGGCCTGTGCATAAGGGACGGGCTCCACCTGAACCAGGACGGAACCAGACCGTTGGCGCTTAAAATCCAAAAGGTGGCAGAACAGCTTTTAGACTTGATTGTGAGGGGTGGAGGGGATAAGAGCTGTGGAGGGTCCGGATCAGAAGAACTCTTGGGGTGGAACTGAAAAAAATATGAAAATTTGAATGGGGGAGTTGTAGAACTAGGCACTGAGAGTGCAGGGGCCCAGGAGAGCACTAATGATGCTCTGCAAATCTATGGTGCAGCAGCATTTGGAATGCTGTGTATAGTTCTGGCTGCATCTCTTCAAGAGGACTTGGAAAAGGTTTAGAAAAGGAGAACCAAAATGGTCAGTGGGGTGGAGAACCTCCCCTTTGAGGAAAGGTTATAGCATTTGGGACTTTTCTCTAAACTAAGGTCCCAAGAGGTAGCTCAACCAGTAGAACATGAGACTCCCAAGGTTGTGGGTTCGAACCCCACATTCGTTGAAAAGATTCTGCATTGCAGGAAGTTGGACTAGATGATCCTCATGGTGCCTTCTAAATCTGTGATTCTATATCCATGATAAAAAGTCATGTCAGAGGAGACATGATAAGATTGTACAAAATTATGTGTGCCCTGGAGAGAGTGGGCACAGATAATAGTAGAACTCATGGGCATCCGACCAAGTTGAACGTTGGAAGATAAAGGGCAGACCAAAAAAAGAAAAGACCCTTTCCCCTCAGACAGATCATATTAATCTATGCAACTGGCTCCCACAAGAGGCAGTGATGGCCACCAAACTGGATGGATTTAAAAGAGGATTACAGAAATTCCTGGAGAGGGCTATTGAGGGCTCCTAACCAGGTGGCTCTGCTCTGCCTCCACAGCCAGAGGCAGCAATACTTCTCAAGGACAGTTGCTGGAAACCACAGGAGGGGGAAAATGCTCTTGTTCCCAAGTCCTGCTTGCAGATTTCCCATTGTGGCATCTGATCGGCCACCGTGAGAAGAGGACCCTGGACTAGGTGGGCCACTGACCTCATGCAGCCTGTTCTTCTGTTCTTATGCGATCCCAGAAACAGAGCGAACCAAAGGTGATTTGGCTTTACCAAAACTAAAAATGCAGCAAAAAATGGCCCCCATACCTTCCAAATCACCCTTTGTCAGGAAAATAATAATAATAATGTTTTATGCAAAACACACCAAAAAAAATCTACAGGAGAGATGGGGCTGGTAATCACCTAGCAACTTCTCAAAGATTCCAGACCATCTTTTGACATTTTTCCTACAACAGGTGGAGGAGAGATGGCAGACCACTTACCAATACCGAATAGATGTGCAGACAGCGGTAGACGGGGGAGAAGTCCACCAAATCCTGGGCACCGGGCACCTAAGGCGATATTAACAGAAGCACACAGCTGAAACGTGGATACATTTCTGGTGACATGTACTAGGCTGAGTGGTGGGGAGAAAGAGGAAGTGAGAAGCTGTGGTGGAAGTCAGGAGGAAGGCAGAGGGGTCACAAATCAAGTCCTCCAGAAATGCCTCTATCGGGGGGGGGGGTATAGGAAGTCCACCCTACGGCTGGTTACATTACCACCTACCCAGAAAGAAACCTGGGTGTCAAAAGCCCCACGGATTGTCACGGATTGTCAAACTTCTCGGCGTTCACCTCAACCTCCAGTTTGGAGAGGGACAGGACAAGGCGGGGAAAACCAGGAGGCAAAGCAAGCTCGGGGGATGCCATTCCACAAGGACTGACCCTTAGAGAAATTAAATGCCGGCAAAAGCAAACCTTAAGGAGCATCTTCACCCCCATCGTCCAGCCCGGACACTGAGGTCCAACTCCGAGGGCCTTCTGGTGGTTCCCTCCCTGCGAGAAGTGAGGTTACAGGGAACCAGACAGAGGGCCTTCTCAGTGGTGGCACCCACCCTGTGGAACGCCCTCCCATCAGATGTCAAGGAGATAAACAACTATCTGACTTTTAGAAGACATCTGAAGGCAACCTTATTATTCTGTTTGGAGCTCCCACAGTGGCTAAGGAAACCCAGCCAGATGGGTGGGGTATAAATAAATTATTAGTACTAGTATTAGTATTAGTATTCTATTGGGAGCCACCCAGAGTGGCTAAGGAAACCCAGCCAGATGGCTGGGGTATAAATTTATTATTATTATTATTATTATTATTATTATTATTATTATCCAAGTTTGGTCAGCCCAGCACCGCCAGAGACCTACCTGGAAGTGCCAAGGACTGAACCTGGGCAGGTGATCTACCAATGGGCTACGGCCTTCCCCATTGGCACAACCCTTCCCAAACTTAATTCTGACAGGCAGGAAGAAAGGCTCCTGCTCCCCAAAGAACCTCCTCCCTTGCTGACGCACCCTTTCGACACCCCCCTGCTCCAACGTCAGTTTCATCACCAAGGACAGCACCCACTGCTGGTTCCTGAACGGAGTCCCACTTTTGCACAGCTCGGTCCTTCTCAGGTCCTTTGTTGCCAGCGCCCTCCTCTCACGTGAGTCAGAGATCAGGAGCAGCACCCTCTCCGTCACTGCCCCAGCTCTGTGGGAAACTCCCCACCCCTAAGCCCTGACCGAAGGCACAGGATGAGGCCACCACCTCTCCAGGTCTGGTCAACACCTGAAGGGAAGGACCCGTTGGGAGCCACATGGGCGCTGCCATGGATTCGTGATGGGAAGAAAGGTGGAACGCCAATTTAAAAAACTCAGTGAAGTCAATAGCAAAGGTCATCTGCTCATGAAGGTCGCTGGAGAAAGGGGGAAATGTAGCTGCCCTCTGACACTGCTGCTGAACCAATTAGAGCTTTGGAGTTTGCCTTTTATGGCATCGCATTATTCTAAACTCACATTGTGAATCCCCTTTGATGGCCAAGCTCTATGGGAAGGGATGCGGCTCAGCAGAAGAGAGAGTGGCTGCTTGCATACCTATATTCCTGGCCCCCCCCCACCCAGTTTCAAAAGGGTCAGGGAATGCAAAAGGCTTTTCTCCGCCTGAGACCCCAGAAAGCCATAGCCAGTCACAGCAGGCAATCTTGGGCAGCTTCCTGGGCTTCCAAGGGTGGCACCCTTGCTGAGGGTAAAGGGTGCAGCTCAGTGGTTGCCTGCAGAAGGTCCCAAGCCCAGTCTCAGGATCTCTGGGGGGGGGGCGGGCAGCAAAAGGACTCCTCTCTGCCTAAGGCCCCCGGCAGCTACGCCAGCTGAGCTAGACCAGCCTTTGCAACCTGCTGCCTTCCACACACAACTCCTGGAATCTGAAACATCAGCTGAGGGCGACTGGCAGGGGTTGTAGCCAAAAGCACCGGGCTGGCTTGGTACAAGGCAGCTCCCCGGTGCTTGAGAGCTGCAGGCAGGCATTAAACCACCTCCTTCGTGGGTGGCACTACAATACAGCATCTCACTTTTGGGTCATAAAACAGAATCATGGAATTGCAGAGTTGGAAGGGGCCCAAAGGGTCACCTACTTCAACCCCCTGAGATGCCTCCTGCAATGGGTCAAGTGGCGGTTCTTCTGACTAATGGCTTCCCAGTGGCCACACGGCTCTGCCTTCCTCAAATGCAACAGCACCCACACATTTCCACTGCTGTCCAGTCTCAGTCAGACCTTTCTCCACCTGGCAATTGATTCCTCCTAGATTCGCTGCCCCACAGCCAACCCGTCCCTACGCCTCTCTTCCTCCTCCTCCCTCCCCCTGCTGGAGAAAATGCTTTGAATGCAAACCACTTTTCTGAAGAGGGGAGAAGCTGTCCTCTTTTCAGGAGCACTTCCCCCTCGGCAGACCCTTCAGCCGGTGGCGGGGGAGGCTCCCTGTAGCATTACAACAACCCTCTTTGAAGGCACCAATCAGCTGGCTGCTACAGAAAGTGCATCTTCAAAGGAGGCTGCTGTAACCACTCATCAGCTGTCCGTGAGACTTCCGCTGAACGATGGCAGGTGCCAATCATCTGGTGCCTCTGTGACATCAGGGGAATGACCTGTGAGGGTTCCCATCCGCTTTTCGGAGTTGGCCTGCAAGGGGTGGGGGAGGGAGGATCTGACCCACCAGCCAGACCGAGCTCTCCACCCCGCCGTGGGGTCTATCCTTATCTGTACAGGGCTCTGGGTGAGGCACCTCAGCTCTCCAGCAACCTGGAAACTGAGGCTCGGTACAGAGAAGGGATTTTTAAAAGCAGGGTAACTTTACAGAGACTTCAGTTTTACACTCTGGACAAGCACGTATGCATAGATCCCTTGGTTTTCCATTCATTTTCTTCAAAAAATACCAGATACCGTTGGTTGACTCTGGAAAGAGAAGGGTCTTCCTTTGCCCTGGAAGGGCCCCCCCCCCAGCCATCTTCTGGCTGTCTGAGAGAACTGCAGCTGTCAGGCTGCAATAGGAACAGGGGGCAACTGAAATGGGGGGGGGCAGGGAGAGAAGGAAGGGGCTGCTTCCCTCTTGGAACCAAAGTGCTCACCAATAAACCTTGAATGTCCAGGGGGCACAAAGAGCCAGTTTATCAGCCTGGCACTGACAGCCACCTAAGGGACACCCCCCGCGGGGGCCCACACACCCCTAGCCCAAGGGAACGGCTTCTCTCCTCCCTAGAGGGCTGGCACACCAGGCGAGCCACGTGGCAACCCCACCTCCGCTTGGCAGGCACTTGCCTCCTCATCCTCCTCTTCATCTTCGACATCCAAGATCCCAGATTCC
Organism: Podarcis cretensis; assembly: GCF_951804945.1. Classification (NCBI taxonomy): domain Eukaryota; kingdom Metazoa; phylum Chordata; class Lepidosauria; order Squamata; family Lacertidae; genus Podarcis; species Podarcis cretensis. The sequence continues at coordinate 1,205,987 of NC_137178.1, read as the reverse complement.
TGCTCGGACGTTGGGGTCGTGCTTTTGACCTCTGGCTCCGATCCTGCAGAAGCATCCTTCTTGAACCGCCGACCACCAGCTTTCGAGGGCTGAGACACAACGTTGCCCAGGTTCCTTTGCTGCTGGGCCTAAAAAGCACAAAACAGTTGGGGAAATTAAGTCCTGCCGCCATCTTATTTCGGAACGGATGTTTGTGCCCCAAACACCACGCAACCGAGTCACCTTCTGCATTTACCTTCCATTTCTAACCCTCCCGGGAGGCTGTGCCATTGCATCAATGGCGCCTCCTTCCACAAATTATCATCCTAAGCCCAGTGCCTTTGCCAGACCGATCGGTTGACAGCCAGCTGCCTTGGGGATGGCCCGGCAGCCAGCCATGTGGCAGCTGTCACCGGATGCATTAAGGAGCAAGAGTTACTTTGCTTTTGGATGTGTTCCCCTTTTCATCCCATGTCAGTAAAAGCCTCCCACATCTGGACCCCAGAGATCCATGGAAGCATTCTTCCCGCAGCACCCTGGGAAATCTGAATTGCGCACAGTTGATTGACGCCGTCTGCAAAATGTATTCCGCCAAGATGCTCAGATCAGGATTACCCCAAAGGCTCAGCCTGACGGGGAGGGGGGGCAACCTGGCAGGAAGAGGCCCTCCCCCCTCCTCCCGTTTCCCCAAATTAGTTCATAATCCTAATGTTTTAATCTGTAGGAAGCCCAGGACAAGGGGGCGTTGGGGAAGGACAAGCCTGCAAGGAGCTGGGGGGGGGAAATTTCATGACTTTCCTCCTTTCATTTTTTAATGGAGGAGAAACATGCCATTGAGCTCTGCAGCTCAACTGACAGCCTGAAAGGGAGCAGGGATTTTCTCGTTAGATAACACCGTATCCATGACAGAAAGGAAAATCCACCAGCCTCAAATGTGCATGTGTGCACTGACAGAGTCTATATAGATGTGACTGGAAGGGGATTAGGATGCAGAGACAGTCTTCAAAAGCCCAGCTTGGAGGGAGCCGAAGGGGGCAAGCCCCACTCTTCACTCACATCTGAAACAGCTGGCTGCAGCGCTGCACTTTAGGATGCTGAACAGGGAGAGGGAGGTGGGAGGAAGAGACTTAAAGCTGTGCCCGCAGGAATCCCATGGTTGCAAGGGGCCTTGAGGGTCCAGGACTCCTCTGCTGGCCACCCCATCCCACCCAGGGCCCTCCCTCCCTCCCTCCCTCCCTCCCTGATGGCCTGCTCTCCAAAATGGGAACTGACTGGGCATGACCACAAGCAAGGAGGGCCGACTGCAATCCCAGGAGCCCTCCCAGGGCAAGGGAGCAAAGGGAGAGTGTGCCATTCAGCCACAGCCGGAGGAGATGGCGCAGCTTGGAGGCAAGAAGACCAAGCAGTCCCTTGTGACCACACAGCATAAAACCCTCAAGGGGTCAGAGGCAGGAGCAAATCCCTCCTCCTGTTGATCAAAGTGCTGCCCCTGGAACAGGGCAGGCGGAGTGAAGTGTGAGGACTACAAAGGCAAAATGAGCATCTTTGAACAGACTAGAGGTTTTGCAGGCCTTGGAACCCCACTGACACCTTCATCGCACCTGGATCGTCACAGTAAAATGTTCTCATATGAGGCGAACGAAGCAGCTTTTGATAGCATGTGGGTGGGTGCAAGCGGGTTCACGCAAACCCACTGAAATAACCAACAGCCACAAGATCAGGGCGAAATCACCCAGGGTGTGGAAGTGGGTGGGGGGGGAGAGAGCTTTCACTGCAAGGTACTAATGAAGACAAATCTTTAGCTGTTCCACACGCTGGAGTCCCACCGAAGTCAAAGAGGACTTAAGCGTTCCCAAACTCCGCCTGGAAGTCTGCCCAAAAGCTAAAGGCATTCTCAGAGGTCAAAGTCAGTGCGAAAACACGTCCAGTCCAGATGGAGAGACCGTGCGGGACCCTGGGCAGCCAAGTCCCTTGTGCCACGGCACAGCCCTGACCTCTAGTGGCAAAACGCGGCAGGCTCTCCTGCAACCAGTTCCCCCTTTATGCAAGACGCACACTCAAGTCCACACAGACAGGGGTCCTTCTCCCCTGCCAAAAATCAGCACCGGGACGGGCTGCCCTTACCTCTAGAGCTCTGAGCAGCCTCTCTCCATCTTACCTTCCTGGCCCCACGGCCTCCTGCATCCTTCGATTCTGTCCCCATCAGCCACCCAAGCACCTCCTGCTCCCAAGAGCATCTCCAGGTTCTCCTAAACTGCCCCTCCATGTTGCCCTCTCTCCCAGCAGTGCCACAAGGCTCTGCCCTGGCTCACTGCACACCCCCAGGACATGGGTGCTCAGAGCCCTGAGCAACTTAGGACCCAGGTACCCGGAGGAGAGACTCTCCCGACACCCGCCTGACCCTGGGCTCACATCTGCAGGGGAGGCCCTTCTTCTGGCCCCGCCAAAGGGGCAAGCGCACTGTGCTGTGGGCAAGGACGGGGTCTTTGATGTGGTGGCACTCCAGCTGCAGACGTCCTTCCTCTCCCTCTCCCAATATATGGCAAGCACCGGGGTTGCTGAAAACACCCCTGTTCACCCAGGCTATTGTAGGGGTCCACACTGAAGAGAACATCTATGGAGCAATGTCTGGTTTTACACATTGTGATACTGGTTTTGATGGTTTTTATTGTATCAATGGTGTGTGTTTTTTTATTGCAGCCCACCCTGTGTTCATATTCTGATGGAGGGCTAGAAATGCAGCTAAATAGCTACAGTCAAACCTTAGTTTCCGAACGCCTCCGTTATCATACGTTTCGGCTCCTGAACGCTGAAAACCCGGAAGCAAATACCCCGGTTTTCAAACGTTTTTCAGAACCTGAACGTCCGACGCAGCTTCCCCTTGAGTGCAAGAAGCTCTTGAAACCAATCGGAAGCCACACCTTGGTTGTTGAACATTTCGGGACCCGAACGGTCTTCTGGAACGGATTACATTCAACAACCGAGCTTTGACTGTATTCAACGAATAAATAAAGGGTTGGACTAGGTGACTCTCAGGGCCTCTTTCAACTCTACAATTCTATGATTCTATGAACTCTGCTGTCTCCCTTTTGCTCTCATCCCCGACCTAAAATGAAACTCCCAACGACATCCCACCCCCTGCTCACGACTCTTGCCTCTTCCTGCCCTCCCATTGCCATTCCCGGCATTGCTGCCAATATTCAGACTGTGTAACCTCTTTGGGGCAGAATCTGTCCTCATTGCTTGAGCTCCTCTGCAGCATCCCAGATGCAATCAAGGGACGATGACAACAGCAACGTGCAAAGGGCATCCTACACGCTGCACTCCTCCAAACGTTTTGAAGAAAATCAGTGCACCTCCCCCTAAACCTGCTCAGGTCAGGGTTCCTCACCCTCCAGTATTTAGGAATGGCCCAGCTTCCACCAGCACCACCACAGTTACACGCACATAATTTTATGGTGTTTTCAGAAACATCCTAAAACTGAGGTGCTCTCAGTTAGGGGTGAACCAGAAGGGTCTTTGGCATGGGTAGGGAAACTAAGGCCTGGGGCCGGATCCGGCCCAATCGCCTTCTCAATCTGGCCCGCGGACGGTCTGGGAATCAGAGTGTTTTTACATGAGTAGAATGTGTCCTTTTATTTAAAATGCATCTCTGGGTTATTTGTGGGGCATAGGAATTCGTTCTCCCCCCCAAATATATATATATATATATATATATATATATATATATATATATAGTAAGCCCCCCCACAAGGTCTGAGGGACAGTGGACTGGCCCCCTGCTGAAAAAATTTTCTGACCCCCGGTCTTTGGTATCTACAGATTCCTCTTGAGGAATCCTAATAGGAGCCCCTTGTGAAGCCCTCTGATGACACCGCTCCAGCAGAGAAGGGAACCAGTTCCTTCTTCTGAGACTCAAGCGACTCGGGCAAACTTCTGTCTAAGCGTGGCGTTCACAACTTGCACCTCAGCTCACAGCTTCATCAGCCCCAATGATATTTCAGTTTTCCGAAAGTCAGAAGCACTTGGGGAAAGTTTGCTGCCAGTGCACAGCTGGTCAGAGCACCCGAGGCGCGATGCTCACTATCCTCCTTGCAGAGTTGGACAGGTCAGATCTGCATACGCATCTCTTTTCCATTATGTTTACATATTGTTCTGCAATTATTTTTCCGGCTTAAGTACACATTGCAGACCAAAATGCTTTGGAGTTAAAGTGTTAGATTATATAGATGGGCAACTGTAACTTTATTGCTATTAAGAGATTTCAAAACTGCATTTTTTAAAAAAAAAATAATCCAAAATAATTCAAATTATCTTTAAAGATATTTAAAATTCAGTTTTTTGAAAATATATATATTTCTTATTGTTCTTTGTTGCCAAAGCCATACAAGGTTACATGAAACTCAGATATAAAATGCACAATGAAATGTCTGATGCCTGCTTAAAAGTTTTTTGTTCAGGGCAGCCTACATAAGCATGTAATTTTATTATGTAAGTTTATTTTTTAAAACCCGTGAGTTTATCAATATTTTGATAATTTTATTATGTCTGTTTTTAAGATCTGTTTTTGTTGCTATTTTAATGAATATTTTATACTATTTTATGTAAACCGCTTAGAGTTTTTTATTGTGTACTTATTGCTGTTATTTTATTTAGCAAGATTTTAATACCACAATAAAACTATAATGCTGCAAAATATGCATTTCATATGCATTTTGCTACCTTTTTCAGAGCCAAGAACTGTTTTTGCAAAATTCAGAGAACTTTGTTCAGATCCCCAGGCAAATCCAGAAAAGACAAATCGGTTCAGTTAAAAATGCAGACCAAAGAACCCTTGAGCGTCCCTGTGCCCTAGGAATCCTTTTTCACCAAGTTCTGTCTTCTACATTATTTCCCCTTATTCAGACAATGGAAAGCACAGGTCTAAACTTATTAGTTACTTTCCATACCTTCCTTCAGCCTAAAATCACAGAGAAAAAAGAGAAAAACACAATAATATGCAGCATAATAACAAGCAATAACCCCGTCTGTGGTTTAAAAGGCCATAGATTGCTTTTAGCCAAAGGCATGGGAGAAGAGGAAAAGCTTGTGTGGTATTTAAAGATATGCAACGAAGGTACCACAAATGGGGGGGCACCACAGGAAAGGCCTGTTCTCCTGTTGCCACCCTCTGGACTTCTCATGGAGGAGGCCAAATGGGCTCCATGAGGCAGGAGAGGGCGCTCAGGGGAGATCGGGTCAACGGCCCAAGCCATATGGATGCTCCAAAGGTTGGCCAGGACTTAGACAGGCGCACCAGTCGTATCAGCCTGAAAACCCCCCAGAGCTGTCTGGAAACCCATTGGATCCATCAGGCTCGAGGGGCACACCATCCTAATAGGTCCCCCGCCTCTGCAGAGGGCGAAAGGCGCTGAAAGCCTAAATCTCAACAGGACCTAGTTGTGGATTGTAGAAGAGAAGGGGGAAGAACCAGGATAAGTTTTACTACCTAGAGCAAGCATGGCCAAACTTGGCCCTCTAGATGTTTTTGGGACTACAATTCCCATCATCCCTGACCACTGGTCCTGTTAGCTAGGGATGATGGGAGTTGTAGTCCCAAAATATCTGGAGGGCCAAGTTTGCTCATGCCTGACCTAGAGGGACCAGGATGTCAATCACTAACCGGACTTTCTCCATGTGTTCCCTCAATCTGACGTTCAGAGGGTTATTTTCTTCCACTTGCACCCTGCCTTTCTGCCATCCTGGAACCCAAGTGGCTAAGTCACCCAGGCACTGACCTGACACAGTCCTGCTAAGCTTCAGCATGGGAGTGGCCTCATGGACCTTTGGACCACACCATGGAGTGAGAACACATCATGCCTCCCTTGGGTTTGTCCCATAGAAGGTGAGCGCCCCATGATTAACCTCTCTAGCTCCTCGTGACCAAGCCCCAGGCGCCAAGCAGCCTGCCATCTTGTCTACCTCCAAGAGAAGACTTCCCTGCACAACTCGTGTTTTGTGCCCTCCTAACTGAGACCAGGCGACAGATTCTCCTACAGCCATTTCTGGAAAAGCTCCATGGGAGGAGATTCCAGAGCCCCAGCTAAGGAAATGGAACTGCACAGAACAACCCAGTCAGTCTCTAAGCAAAGGCGGGTGGGCAGGGAGGCAGGCGCTCTTAGCTACTCCAATTTGGATGGAATTACCAGGGTTCGGTTTCCCCTCCTGCAAGATCTCAGCCCAGAAGGAAAAGGCTAGCGGAGGTGTGCCGCTCAGCCATGAAGGACCCCCACACCCCCCACCCAAGCCCTTTACTGTTATGGATTTGGGAAGGAAGCTCTCTGCACTGTAATTGACACTGCACATAAAAAAAGAAAAATGACCTGCCCGGCCGGCACATTTCGATTCTCCGCGTTCTGTTTCGCATAAAGGCATCTGCCAGGCGCCCAATGGAGAGGCACACTTGGAAGCCACATCAAAGCCCGGCGATGCTCCACCACCACCACCCCCTCAGAAATCAGAGGAACCTCGGGAGGGAGGAGGACCAGAAAACCTTTACCTTTTGGTGTGGTTTACATGAAAGGCAGCCCTTTTCCTTTTCAACTATTGGGTAAAAGCAGCCATCTCACAGAAGGGCAATCAATCTGGAGCAAACCCCCCACCCCACCCCTTTTATTGTCCTCTGCAAGCGGAGGGTGTCGAGAGAGCCCTGTCTGGTTCCAGCACCTTGAGCAATAACGCCAAAAGGTGCCTGGGCCACGTACCTCCCATCCCCTCCATTTATGGCTCTCTTCATTCCCTCGCAAGGCCAGCCGAGGGTCAGTCCTAGTCTGGGAGCATAAGACACAGCACTGGGGGGGGGGGGTTGCCATTCATATGGCTTGCGGGCATTGGGTCCCAGGGTTGAGCCCCTAACACGGTGAGCTAAAGCGATCCTCCAACGGCCCAAAGCACTCCCGGGCCGGACTTCCTAAAGGGCATCTTCAGGGCTGGCAGCACTAACTTGAGCAGTGTGGCGTTCAAAGGCAGCTCCCAGTGCTCTCAAAAGAAGAGGGTGAAAGCAGGAGCTTTAGACTCAGTTTTAGGGGTGAAGGGGCGCGGGTGGCGCTGTGGGTTAAACCACAGAGCATAGGACTTCCTGATCAGAAGGTCAGCGGTTCGAATCCCCGCAATGACGGGGTGAGCTCCCGTTGCTCGGTCCCTGCTCCTGCCAACCTAGCAGTTCGAAAGCACGTCAAAGTGCAAGTAGATAAATAGGTACCGCTCCAGCAGGAAGGTAAATGGCATTTCTGTGCGCTGCTCTGCTTCGCCAGAAGCGGCTTAGTCATGCTGGCCACATGATCCAGAAAAACTGTCTGCGGACAAACGTTGGCTCCCTCGACCAATAAAGCGAGATGAGCGCCACAACCCCAGAGTCAGTCACGACTGGACCTAATGGTCAGGGGTTCCTTTACCTTTACCTTAGGGGTGAATATAAAAAAAAGGGTATGTTGCTGAAACCCGCCATCCTGCCTCTTGCCGTGGTCCCCCAAACCAGCTGAGAAGGATGCAAATGTCTGGAGCCCATTGGGTGAAGCAGGCAGGAGCTCTCTGAATTTGGGCAGTGCTGAAACCAGGCCATGAAAGTGTAAGGTGAAAGGGGTTTGGGGACAAAAAGTTCAACTCCCTGAACCGTTCTGCTGCAAGTCACCCGTTGGCAGATGATTGTGCAGCAGAGACGATGCTTTAATACTGCCTGTTTCACCATGCATGAGCTGCGCTGGGTCTTGCGATGTGCACTGCTGCTGCTGCCGCCGCCGCCAACCTCTCCCTGCCACGCTTGGCTGCTGGGCTCCCAACTGGACCCCCTGATCAAAAGCTGCCACCAGCTCCTTCCGTTATTCTCTTTTTCTGATCTCTCACCAGAAGAAACGGCCTTAACAAGCCGAGCCGGACGACTCCTGGTTTATTGCAGTGCTGAGTGCAAGCAAATGTCTCCGCTCCCCTGTCACTTCCACACACTGATCCCCCCCCCCCCCAGCACACACAGAGAGAGTTTATTCTCAATCTGGGCAGCTAATTGGCCCTTTCCTGATGAGCCCAGAGATAAGGCACGGCAGCACTGGAGGACGAAGAAGATTTATTAGGGCTGAAGGCTCTCCGTAGCTCTCATCGGTGGTTTTGATTAGTTCCTGAGAGTCTGCCGCTGCCACAATTGTTTTATAGAGCCCTCTAATGGACTGAGACGCAGAACTTTAAAATACCGTTTCACAATATCCCTCGCAATGGAATACATATTCCTTAAAACAATATTACAGAAAGCAGGCTGGCTGCAGAGGAGAGAGGAGAAAGTTAATAAAAAACGACAGTGCTGTTGGGCCTCTGCCAGAGACACATTTGAAAGTTATAAAATCCTTCCAAGATCAGATAAGAGGGGTATTATGAAGGCAAGGTGTAAACTCAGCACACTGACATGGCTCCTGGCTCAAGTTTTAACTAAAATCCAGCCACGCATCTGGGCTATCAGGGACTATTAGCTGGTAATCAAGAAAAGCAATGGGGGGGGTTGGTGCTCCCAATCCATAATACCGTTGTACTTAAAATATTTTATAATCATGTTTTTCCATCGAAAAGTGGCTCCTGGAGTGGTTGATAAATATAAATAGGACAGTCCCTGCCCTCAAGCTAACGGTCTAAAAGGCATGACACAAGAGGAAAAGGGGCTTGGAAAGGAGGAGGGGAAAGGATGGTTCTTTGCTAAAGAACTAATCACCAGGTGGAATGGAAGGTGCTCCGGGAGAGAAGGAGCCAGAAGATGCTGGTCCCTCAGCTGATGAAGTGTCTGTCTTGCAGTCCTGTCTCTGCTGTGGCCTGATGGAATAGATGAGGCTTAGATTGTTTGGGGTTCATGTGTGGCGGAGGGTGTCTCTCTTGTCTGTTGGAGGAATGGATCCAGAGATACTGTATTTTTCCGTCTGTAATACACCCTCATGTATAAGACTCCCCCCCTCCTCTATTTTTGCGGACTCAATTTTAAGAAAATGAGGGGAGATGGCCCAAAGTTGTTGAGCTTCTCCCTCTCCCCACCTCAACGCACTCCCAAGATCATTTCCCGCTCACTGCGGCATTGGGGGGAGTTGCGCTCCTGCCAACCGGCTGACTGGTGGGCGCACCACTTCTCTCCCCCCCCCCCATGCCACTATCCGTGTACTGGACGACCCCAGTTTTGTGACACAGTTTCTGAGTCAAAAAAACCTCATCTAATACACAGGAAAATACGGTACATTTCATTATAAGACAAGCTGGAGGGCATGGGCGGGGCTTGAGGAAGTCTCTCCCCACCTGGCCACAACAGCACCAGATATTGCGACCCTTCCAAGAAAGGGGGGGGGGCTGCACACTCTTTAAACACTGTATTAAGGAAAAAACCAGCGGCACTAAAGATAAAGCTGCAGTTAATTTCAGGACTATAATAAGCGAAACAGGCAAAGAATATCCCTCACTGTTCAATGTGCTTTTCTTTTCTAGTAAAGCACAGTGCTCCTTCGTTAATCCTTGCATAATATGCAAGCTTTGATGGAACTGCATAAACAAAGTGGACCTTTTTTTGTCAAGGTCGGAATATTATTCATTCTCCCCAACTCTTGCCACTGTTATCATGTATGCAGGCAATTGTGACTGACTGCATAGTATGCTATTTTTATGTAGCTGCTCACAGGAGGGTGAGAGGTTAAAGTTTCAAATTCAATTCTGTGGTTCTATTTAGAACCAGACCAAAAAAATAACACGGTTCCCTCTCAGGGGCTTCCCCACCCTAATCCAATAAGGTCTCCAGGACGCCCAGGCCACTGGCAGCATTTGAAATTCTACTTGGTTGGCTGAATACATTCCCCAGGAAATTGATCTGCTAAGTGTCAGGCACTACTTAAGTCACATGAAAGGAGAGCACACGGTGATCCTTTTCCACTCTTGTGGAAGACCCATGCCACGGGATGGAGGGGCAGTCCTTGGAAGGCGCCCCCTTCACAATGCAATTCCTCACACTGGACTGCATTTGCCATTTTAATGCCCACCTGCCAGTCTGCAAAAATTCTTCAGGAGCTCCTCACAATCCCTTTCTGTTCTTGCCACCTGCACAGTTTGATGTCACCTGCTCGTTCCTAACTCCAGATCATATATGAACAAATTAAAAAGCACAGGCCCCAATGAAAGTGCTTGGGGCATGGGATAACCAGCCTCATAGAACCAACATGCTTAAGTTGAAAAGAGTTCATGCCCCAAACCTGGATCTTGGCACACAGGAATTCTCCTTTTTGTACACCTAGATTTTTCCTTGCCACCAACATGGGATTCCCATCTTCTTACATCCCTCCATTTTTATTTTTATTTTAAATATTTTATTTAGGATTTTCTTGTTTTACAGAAGTGTAATGCCTCGTATTTTTCTTCCCCCATGTAACATTTTTACAAATCCGTTTCATCTGTTGAGGCATTAGGGGGAGAAGAAAAAAAAAAGGAAAAAAAGGAAAAAGAAAGGGGTGGAGGGAGGGAAGATGGATGGGGGTGGGGTCAGGTGGTGGTGTTTCTATTATGCTTAATGTATGTAGAGTTTGGTGTCAGCGTTGTTTGTGTTGTTCACTTGTGTTCCTTTACATCCCTCCATTATGAGAATTTCCTACTCTTTGTTTTAACCAGTTACTAAGAAGAGAAGCCCGCGGCTTATCCCATGACGTCCCCTTTTCCTCCGATGCCTCCTGTCTCCTCTTGTCTCGTGTTTTTAGACGGAGCGTTAGCAGGCAGGAGCTTGTGGTTTGCTTTTTATTTTGCACAGTGTCTAGTATGTATTAGGCACTTTTATAAATAATAAATTTTGTTGATGGATGATGATGACTGCTAAGTTTACTCAGGAGCCTTTGGTGAGGATCTCTGTCCAAATGCATTTGGAAGTCTGAGTACATAATGGCTACCAGATCATCCTGTCCACGTGTCTGTTGACACTCTCAAAGAACTCCAAAGGCTTGAGGAAGCAGAACTTCTTTTTGCAAAAGGCACCCTTAATCTCCGCAGCTGCGATGTCTATCTGGTCCAATATTGTGTCCTCTGAATTTGGACCCCAAGAGTTTTCCTACCCCTGTGACCAAAGATCCAAGGAGCTTATGCATTTGGGAGCTTATGCATTAACAGCAGGGACAGGGAACCTCTGGGGACCTCCACAAATTGCTGGACTACAAGTCCCATCATCCCTGACCATTGACCACACCGGCTGGGCCTGAGGGAAGCTGAAGTCCAACAACACCTGGAGAGTCTCCACAGGTTCCCCACCTCTGACTGACAGTGCATGCCCTTCTACCACATCTGCACTTAACGCTAAGTGCCCCTTGCCCATGCTCTGCCCATCTGTCCTCTGGGCTGGGGAAACTTCTTTTCCAGACATCCCATCTGCCCCCTCTTCAGAAGGCTGAGGCTAAGATCACCCCACCAAGGATCAATGTTCCTCTATACACGCTCCCTCTCCTGTTTAGTTTCTGCGTTCTTCAGAACGGAATTCTGACACCAGCCAGCAGGTGCATTCCTACCCATTGCTGCTTGCCTTCCCCTCTTCCTTCTCCCCATTCTGTCAAAGCCTCCTTTGTTCTACACTGGTAATCCCATGCTAGAAAAAAAAACACCCCAGATCCACCTGTCACCACTTCCCTTTCATCCTTCAAATTCTCCCTGCCTTTTCCAGCTTGGTGTATCATAGCATTTCCCCACACCTTGCTACAAGCTTCCCAGCAAATATTCTACCCCATTCCATGGTTGCACTGGCTGGAAACTTTGGCTTTGAGCGAATGCCTTCCAAAGTTAAACTGTGGAACTCCTTCCTACAGGAGCTAGGGATAGCTACTAAGATATTGATAGCTACAAGCCATGACGGCTATTGCTCTGCCTCACCATCTGATATGCTTCTGAGTGCCAGTTTCCAGAGCCCAAAGGAAGGGAAAGGGCTCGAATCCTGCTTGGCCACTATGAGAAGAGGATGCTGAACTGGAAAGGCCACTGGCCTGATCCGCAAGCTCTTCTTACCTTCTTACTAGCTGGCCAGCAAACATTGGGGATCATTTCTTTGCACATTGGAGTTTCCAATTTTAAACCGAGTGATTGAGTGAATGACTGTGCTGAGAGCTTTGTGCTCATGGGGACCTTCTGGTGCCTGGCTGTGAGATGCTTCTTTCCCCTTCTCTCTGCTGTGGGAAACCCACGGGAGAAAATCTAGTGTTCTGCAAAAAGACAAAAGCAAAACCCCCACTCCCTCCCCTATTTCAAGAATGGGTGTACAGTTCTATCATACACAATCGTCTCATACCAGACGGCATTATTAAAAACACTCCACATTCTCCATTCAGTAGATAGGGTGCCGCAGAAAGACAAAGGGAACTTATATAGTTAATTATACTGAACTGTGAGCAGCTAACACGGAACATCTTGTTTCAAGTTAGCTTCATTAGTATTATTATTAGAATCTTTTCCATGTACAGCATGCTTAACAACGCTTATTGAAAGTGGCTCCAGGCAGTTTACAGTCTTTCCTCCTAAGTTTTTAGGTATTTATTGCCATTTCTAAATTCTTTTACAAAAGAGAAAATAAAACATATGGTTAGACATAATCAGAAAGCTTATGTTTCCAAAACATTATGAAGACAGTGTTGCAAAATGCTGCTGCTACCTATCAAGCTTTAAATAGGTCTGTTTTGTGACCTGATATTACTAATGAGCTCCTCCTTGCTCCTATTTTAAGGATGCCTCAGTGAAATTGACTCCAAGGAACTAGGAAGATGAACAAAGCTGGAGCGAAGGGGAACCAGGACAAGATCCCTGGGAAAACCTTATCCCCACACAGCCAGAGTGACTCTCGCTCTCTATGCAAAGCACACGGTTCCAGAATATACAGGTGCCTTCCTCCTTGCCAAGGTGTGCCCTTAATTCACCCTTCCTAGAGCCCCTGAAAAGGAAATCTCCATGCCTGTGTCAACCACAGGTAAACACATGAACACCCATCAGTACCCATCAACGTCTGAGACCTCCAGATACATTTCCCACACAGAATGGAACCCTTTAAACTGAAAGATTTTGTTGTTGTTGTTGTTGTTAAATTGAATCTGACAAACAGTCGCTGATCCAGTCTAAATGACATGTAATTAATTGACCTTTCTCATTTCGGTGATAAACCACATGAGATTATTTGAATCTTTGGCTCATGTCACATCCCTAATTCCCCATAAGGGATGCAGGTGGTGCTGTGGTCTAAACCACAACGGGGTGAGCTCCCGTTGCTCGGTCCCTGCTCCTGCCAACCTAGCAGTTTGAAAGCATGCCAGTGCAAGTAGATAAATAGGTACCCCTGTGGCAGGAAGGTAAACGGCATTTTCGTGTGCTCTTGTTTCCGTCACAGTGTTCCATTGCGCCAGAAGTGGTTTAGTCATGTTGGCCACATGACCCGGAAAGCTGTCTGTGGACAAACGCCGGCTCCCTCGGCCTGAAAGCGAGATGAGCGCCGCAACCCCATAGTCGCATTTGACTGGACTTAACCGCCATGGGGTCCTTTACCTTTACCTAATTCCCCATATTGAGAATCCCATACATATTTCTGCTGTGTACCACGACTCCTTCCGAACATGTGCCCATCCTCTGCACGTAGAGTCAAGGACATGTGCTGACAGATTCCGCATTGCCTTCAAAGCCAGGCATCTTGTTTGTCAAGAGCAACAGCACTTCATTTGTGGTCATCAAGTATGGGCTGTTTCGAAAGCCCTCCCTGCTCCTCTCTAGGATGGTTGAAAAGTTAGTCACTTTCCTCCTCAAAAACATGCAAACAACAAACATGCCAATTTCCACCCTCCCCATTTCTGTGGCTTTCTGCAAACTGAGTAAGAGTCCAAGAGACAATCACATCTAATGCCGAAGGAAACTAGAAAACAGCAGTGTTTCACATGTAAAGCCAGGTAAGCCTGCATTACTCTGGCCATCAGTCCCACATTCCACAATCAAATATGCACCACGCATAGGCTACATGCACTCCTTCGAACAGAGGATGTGGCTGCCTCCAAAGGGACACACCCAGGCCACAAACGAATAGCATCCTTTTCGGAAGCAGGCTAGGTGACTCTCAGGGTTCTAATTCCCTAAACCACAAACGGGGAATAACCCCATTCCACACATCCCTATATAGCGTAGAGGCCTTTTAAGAGTTGTTTGCATGCCTCTTTTTTTCTTCCAAAGGAGCAGGTTCATAGCCTGTGAGTGTTCCTGGATCCACCTCTGTTGCCAGAGGCCCAGATGACTGCACTGGAAGACAGCTACAGCCATTTCTGGACCAAGACAGCCTGACCACCGTCGCCAATGCACTGGTAACCTCCTAGATGGATTACTGGAATGCACTTTACGTGGGGCTGCCCACGTTGGCCTGGAAGCTGCAGCTGGTGCAAAATGTGGCCGCTCAACTGCTCACTGGAGCAGAATATTGCGATCGTATTACCTCTAACCCCTTATAAACCCAACTGAACGCTGTACTGCAGGAAAACACACCCTGCAAATACCATCTCATCAGAAGGTTCATTCCACACAAGGTCAGAACTGGGCCTACAGTGTGGTGGCACCTCCCCTTAGGATCTCCCTTCCCATCACATGTCAGGCTGCAAGGCTTCTCTTCTAGTAAGCTATCCAAGTGGATACTTCTTCCTCAATTGGTATATGTGTTGGATTTGAAATTGTCTCTACATGTTATATTGCTTTAGGTGTTTTTTATATATGCACTTGTTTTATTTATGTTTTTACTGTATTGCAAAATCACTTTGAGATGCTTCATAGGAAGCAATCCAGAAATGCAATAATTATAAATAAAAAATAATACCCAGTTTGCTACATGGCATCCCGTGTTTCAAAGAAGTCTTTACAATGCCAACCGCTTCATGAACTACAAAAAAAGAGAGAAAACCCACCCAGCAGAACTTGTTTCCACTCTGACAGACCAATAGATTCCAGGATTTCAAGGAGCTTAGGAAAGGTACATTTGACCTCTCTCACTTTCAAACTCAAAGCATCCAGGTGTTAACTTGCATTTAAAGACTGCAGAACTCTTAACTACATACAAAATGCCAAAACAAACATCTCCTTCAGAAATTGTCGTTTGAAAATTAGCCCTGCTACTTCTGTCTACTAAAACTTTTATAACCATCTTACATGTGGCTCTCAGCTATAAAACATGATTGGAAGAGCAACACCACGGACTATATTTCATCAAGTGGAGTTTTCAGCCGGCTTTGCCTGGTTCCTATTATTCTCTTTCTCTCTCTCCTTCTCCCTCTTTTCAATTTAAGTTTACTGGCTAATTTTATGGAAACAAATAAAGAGACCTACACATTATAGATGTAATAAGGACAAAAGCATAACTCTGAAAGTACCACAAGTCAAGCCCCTCCGCTTTTCCAATTTTAATTTATGAGCCATAAACCTCCCGTGTGCTGGCGGCTCTTGCCTTTCTGGATTCCCTCCAGTGAATGGCACAAATGGCGGCCAGGTGTGCGTCTCAAAGGCAGGTGCTGAACTCAACTACGCTGGGCGCCTAAGAAGAGGCGCAGGAGGGGAAAGCTTCGCCCGCAGCCAGAACAAATACCTGCAGCTGATCAACTGGAGAAGGCTTCTCAGCTTCTCAAGCTGGACCTCATGGGGAGAAGCGAAACTTTTCACCTTGGCACAGAGTTTGCAGCAGTGGCCGTGACCCAGAATGTCTGGCACACTGAAGGCACCATCCAACACACAGGTAAGTGGGTGCACATGGTGTCGACATAAATATGGTAGGCGGCAGTTCATGCTCATCGCTTGCATGACATTGTATTATTTGACACATACATGCAGCCTCCCAGCAGGCCCTGAGGGAGCTGTGGATGGTGGAGCCAGCTAGAGGTCTCCTGCTTCATAGCCTCCCTCATAGCAGTGCCTACACAGGGCTTTACCTTCCCTTCTGGATCACAGCCACACAGCCACCAAAAATTCTATGTACAAATCTCGTCCCAAAATCTTGATTTTTTTTTATGTTTAGCTGTTCTATACAGTGGTACATCTGTGTTATGTACTGGGCAGCCTGATTGGTCCTAGAACAATAGGATTCAGAATGCAGCAGTCTGATTGGTCCTAGAACAATGCAGCAGTATGATTGGTTGGCAGGAACTACCCAATCATGCTCCAGATAGAAGTGAATCCACAACCTGATTGGCTTACAGTAGAATTCCGGAATTAGCCAATCATGTGCAGCCCATTGTGTAAATAATGTATATAAAGCAGATACCTTGAGGGGACTTTCATTCATTCCTCCTCACCACTATGAGCTGAATAAAGAGCATGAAATCACTTTGCGACTCTGAGTATATTTCAATCTGGTTACGGATTTAATTCATTTTGGGGTGCCATGCGCACCCCAAAAAATCTGTAACTAGAGGCACCGCTTCTGCGCATGGGTGAGCGGCGAAATCCAGAAGTATACACTTCCGGGTTTGCCACCGCCATAATCCAAAGATTTCGTAACCTGGAGGTTACGATACGATACCTATCTATCTATTTGTCATCCATCTATCTATCTATCTATCTATCTATCTATCTCCTGAACTTTCC
Organism: Podarcis cretensis; assembly: GCF_951804945.1. Lineage (NCBI taxonomy): Eukaryota > Metazoa > Chordata > Lepidosauria > Squamata > Lacertidae > Podarcis > Podarcis cretensis. The sequence goes on along the minus strand of NC_137178.1, from coordinate 1,189,403 downwards.
TTTCCTTTCCTCTCCCTCCTTCCCTCTCTCATTTCTCCTTCCTTTGCTTAGCCTGGTCCTCAACTCACATGCTGAGCCATTTTCAAACAATGGCCTATTTAATATCCTAGGTTTGTACAATGTCAGACAGTGAGATAAATATAATAAATAATTTTTATTTCCAGGCACATGTGCTCACACACCCATCTTGAACCCACTGCCTGCTTGAAAGAATTTGGATTGCTGAGAACTAGTTCTCCCATCATTCTCTGTCTCTCTCAAGGAACAAGACAACCTGTTGAAGCACCATATTTAGCCTGGGTGGACTTAAGAGGAGCTCGCGGAAGCATATCAGAGAAAAACATCACCTCTTCTATATTTATTTTCTCTAGAACAAGGGTTCCCCCGGCCCCTCAAAGATGGCTCTCAAGCATTCCCGGCCAGCATGGCAGACGGGAGCAGCTTCCATAGCAATCTCCGTCTTCTTCCAGAAAAACAAGGCCTCTGGTTCACCCCAGAACATTCCGTTTGCCGAGGCTGACAAGCCACACCAGGCTCAACGCCTCTGCCCTCCATGGCATTCCAGGAAAACATCCCTCTTCGTGAGATAATCTGGCCCACATATGGGATCTTCATGAAAGGGGAAAACATTGGCTGTTGCGTAAGGATGGAAACATATTCATTCATCTGAAAACGGCACGGGCGGAAGGATACTGTCCATGTCAGCCGTGGGATGGGAGTCAAAACAAAACAATGTGGTCAAAATGTTCTCCTTTCTTCCACATGCTCTTCGTTTAGAGTCCTGGGGCTGCTAACAATCTGCTCTTGAACGACTGTGACCTCTTCCCGTTCCCATTCATTTTCCTCCAAGTCGTGCCGGGAATTATTTCCATGAGGCATACTTGTCAAGCCCGGCAGGTGCGCCATCTGGCACAAAGGTTTTCTGCGCATGCCCTTTCAATGCGCTTGCACATCTCCCGCTTGGGAAGGGCCATTGTTGCTCACTGATAGAGCATCTGCTTGGCAGGGGAGCACTGCCTGGAGAGCCGATATCAGCAAGTATAGACAATACAGAGCTGGCTGGATCAATGAAGTGACCTTCCTGTGTCCTTTCTCTTCAAGACAACAGAGCTTGGGCTTGACACCTTGTGCCACCCACCTCCCATATGGCGCATAATGTCCATTCAACAGAGAGGCCCCCTTGAATGTTCCCTAGCTCTGGGGAGGGGTCACTTTTCCATGAGTAGCGCCTGGGAAGCTGGGCTGCTCTATCAAATGACCCATGTAGGCAGAGGCTGGTTCTGAAAATGTTGACTAGGCAACTCGGAAGAAAAGCAGCAGCTCCTCACATGGCATGGAGAAAGTGGAGAGAGAGAAAAGGTTTCCTCCCTCTCTCACAACACCAGCAGCTGTGAACGTGCAAGGAAGCTGAATGTCAGAAGGTTCAGGACAGGCCAAAGGAAGTCCTTCTTCAAAGGAAGTCCTAGTTAATCTAGGAGGCAAGGATGGCCACCAACCTGGAGGTCTTTAGAAGAGGATTAGAGAAAGTCATGGAAGAGGAGAGGGCTTTCGGTAGCTACCAGCCAGATGGCTCTGCTCTGCTTCCACAGCTAGAGACAGCAATGCTTCTGAAGACCAGTTGCTGGACACCACGAGGAGTGTTAGTATTTCATGCCTCCGATGCTACAGATGAGACTGTTGTAATCACATGCCTGTCTGAGAAGAGCGTGAGAAACGGAAGACAGTCTTATTTCTTCTGCCATAATTTACTTCCACTTTTTCTCATTCTGTTCTCTCAGAGTTGGAGAGAACGGACACCATTATGCCTTTGTCTGTACATAGTGTGTAAATAAATAGTAGGTTAGATCTACGATGTCTCGCTCTTCTTGCTGTGTTTTGCCAGAAGATTAGTGTGCATATACCAGTTGGTACATGTCGCTGGAGCGCCCTGGAGAAGAAGGGAAATGCCTTTTCCAGAGCTGCACATATTGGAGGACACTCAGCACTCTGGTGGCTTGCAGGCTCACCCCCAGGGCGTTTTCCAACAGGGAGGGCCCTTGTGCTTGTATTCTGCTGGTGGGTTTCATGCAAGAGACTGGTTGGCCACTGGGAGAGCAGGATGCTGGACTAAATGGGCCATTGGCCTGATCCAGAAGAGCTCTTCTTATGTTTCTATGTTGCTCAGAAAAGCTCAGTGAACAGGAATGGAATCATCCTGCTCAATGGTCTTTTTTTGGAGTGGGAGCCCAAATGGAGGACCAACTGCAAGCTGTGGAGGGAAATATTTTATTGGAGTCACTTGCCAGTCAACTGGCTGTCTCTATGCCGGAACTCAAAGGGCATTGGGAGGACTGGACAGCACTTTCCCCCACTCCCCCCTCAAATTAAAGGGGTTCAGTTCTTCAAAAAGAGGAGAGCACATTACACTTTCAGCTCCAACTGGCCAACACATTATTATATTTTGTTTTATAAAATCCACCTTTCCGCTCACATGGAAGTTACAGGGAGGTCACTACAAATCAATAGCAAAGACCAGAACACAATAGGGAATAATCGTCCCTCCGTACAAAGATGATACAGGACAAGGCTAGGGGCACCTTTACCAAGAGCAAGTCATGTGCGTGTGTGTGTGCTTGTGTGCATGTGCGCACTGGAGACTTTTGGCAGAAGCAGCTGGGTATTTTTGGAACAGTCCATTTTGTCCTTCTCAAAACAAACACACACATTTTTAAAGGTTGGCTATGGGCTAGACTAGCAGGCGGGAGAGGTAAGGCAGCAGTCTCCAAGGCTGTCCCAGGATGCTCAAGCCACAGAGCTACAGCCTTTTTGAGTTCCCTGCAAGAAAGAGGCTTGCTCCAGAAGCCAAAGTCCTCTCTCAGTGCATTTGGGCACCTAAGACAAGTCGTGCCCTCAACTACGGCACGAGAATATGTGCACCACATTCCCCACGCATGCGCTCTGAATTGGGGTGCAAGCATGCATAGAAAGAGCACACACAAGTTGAAATGTGTACCCACCACACTGGCCTCTCCCCTTGCGCTGCCTTCCCAACAGGGGACTGAAACAAATAAAAAACAGAAGCGCTCATGATAAATTGCATTGCAGAAGAATTCAGACACCCCTGCAAAGATACTCTTGCCCTCATACACACAGTAGGTTTTAATTATATTGTAATAAAGAGCTAAATGCATGTACATTTTTCTGATTTACTAGATCAGGGTGTGTGTTTTTTTCAAAAAAATATAAGCCAAGATGTGTATTCTGATTTTTTTTCCTCCTTCAAACCATGTAAATACACACACACACACACACACCACTGTGGCAAAAGCATTTGGAAAAATCTTCACCGTCAATTGTTTATTGGGGCCCCGACCGATTTTAATGAAAAATATGGTTACAATTTGAAAAAAACAGAGTTCTTTTATGTCTTGCACAATGAAAAGTCTCTACTATGCAACCTTCAGGGCACTTTTCTTTCTGAAAAAGTCCCAGTGTGGGCACCGGGCTCTCTGACCAGGAACCCTAATCGAAAGCCCAAAGATGTGGGTTGCAAAGTATGCCAAATATCCACAACAAGTGAAATTGGATGTAGAAAAATATGTTCTCAACATTTACTTCTGTTTAGGATGAAACCAAATCCAGATGCCCTCTGACAATACATTGTGTGAACTTGTAATTAACCATTTGCAGATGGGAGAAAAAGTTCATCCTGACATTTTCGGAGATGATCATTTCCACCCAGATCCAAAGGTCACCCAGTGGGCAAGGGGGTACCTTGGAGCCCAACCGCCCTCTGAAGACCGAACACCAACTGCAGACGGACGGGTGAAGGAAAGGCTCCATGTGGACGCCAGAGGAGGTACATTGCACACACTGACATCTTGCACCAGGGTCACCCCGGCCCTTCCAGGCGGTTTCATGGCCAACTGTTCTAGAGCACAGTCATCTAGCCCATCTAGAAATTTTACTTTTGCCCTGTCTGCAACCCACTTATGTTCTGAACAATTTGCAGAAATACACCATCACAGTAAGAATGTACCTGAAGTCAATGTGTGGCCTGGTAAAACCACAACTTTGAGTTCCTTGCCTGGTTCTCTGAAGCCACCAGCCAGAAAACATGAGGATATAAACCCCGCATGCATGTTCATTAAGGCAAGGTGGGCAGATGGGAACCATGGAGAGAAACCTGAACAGGAAGACAGCTTGCCTTCCACAAGCAACGTAACAAAGGTTCCAAACCTAAAACCTTGTCTTTCGACCAGCCATGGGTGGAAATCCGGGTGTTTCATCAAGGACCGGGTCAAATCCTTTAGTCCGCAGCACATTTAGGGACTGTGCCAAATTAACCTGCAGTCATAAGGTAAGAGCACTTGAGAAGGATACAGCAACTGACGAATCATGAGAACCCCACTGAAACGAAACAGCTCCTTTAACTATTCAGGCTCCTTGCTTGATCTCAGTAAAATTACTTCTGTTGATTAAAAAATAATAATAATTTCAGACCATCCTGGAATCCATTTTTGGATGAAAGCTGGTTTACCATTTGTTCTAATAAATAAATAAATGGATACCACTCTTGTGTCCACTTGCATTTCTTAAGTTTACAGCCCAGGCACAGAGGAAAGCAAAGATTTCTAAAAACTAAACTGGCTGAAAGAATATTGCCTTGTACAAAAAGCTGCATCTTCTTTGTGATTGTTGTCCATTGAAGTCAAAGACTTCATAACACAAGCCTTTTATTAAATGAAAGGAAGAGCAGAAGATAAACATGAGAACAATGAAAGGGGACAAATGGGGTCCAAAAGCATCCCTGGGGAAACTTCTGCAGCCACCAAAGTCGCGCGAATTCAGTTTTCTCCTGCCTTTGAATCAAGAGTCCTGCTCAAACGGCCTTAGTTCATTTTCTTTCAAGCACAGCACGTTTTAATAACATAGGAATGTTCTAGTGTCATCAAAATTCAAACATGCCTCATTGTATCCAGAAGAAAACTGAAATTGCCATGGGAAAATACCACAGCAATGGCCGCCATTCAAGAAAAATCCATTATTGGATCTGGAACATCCCCCCCCCCCTCGCCATGAACAACTGCATCTCTAATGCAAACAAGCGGGTCTGAGTCCAGGGCGCACTTGACGCGGATCAGCTTTAAAATGGCTCTCGGAATATTTACGGTGTGGCTTACCTGGCCCAGCGGCTGGGCTTGTGTTCTGCGCGTGGCCAAAGCCAAGAATAAGCACCCCTCTGCGATAATCTCAAGACCACACAACAAGTTTCATCAGAGCCAGAAACACAATCCTGGAATTCCTTACTGCCTCACTTGCGCTGGAACATCATCCCATGGACTCCTCCAAATAAATAAACTCCACCCATGGTCTCTGTCAAATGCTGCCAAATGAACACTGCACTCAATGCGCAGGTTTCTCTTGCAGGGCCAGGCCAGGGCACGACTTGCAAATACAGGCAGCCTTGGCATCGCCAAAGACAGGAACGGGGGCATTTTGACAGAGATACTGCTTCCGCCTGTGACACATTCCAAGCAGAGGACTGGTCCGTTCTTGCAGACTGCTCAAATTTTACACCAAAAAGAGATTTCTCACAGACATGTGCTCCTCATATAGGAAGCCCTGTGCATGTATTTTGTAGTCTGGCATTGGCAGGTGGTCTACAAATAACCCCCATGATGTTCTCCCACTGTTTGTTTTAACTAGCTTGGAAGTCCCCAATTCCTTAAGCCTTTTCTTCATCAGGAAGTTGCACCAACCCCAGAATAACTTCTGTTGCCCCTTTTCTGCACCATCTTCACTAGGTCCCCTTTAAAGCCAAACAACCTGAATTCTACACAACTTTAAAGAGACAATTCATTGTCTCCATCTTTATTTCTTTTTTTCCTGCTAAATAAAAAAAATGTCTAAATTATTTGTTGGCTTTTGTTTTGAAATTCCCTTCCCATTCTTGGCACTGAGCTATCTTGCTGCAGTGAAAGAAACAAATCAGCATTTGGGGCTTTTTAGTTTAAAGAACAAGCCGGCGAGAGGAGACATGAGAAAAGTTTATAAAACTATGCCAGGCCAGGAGGAAGTACCGTATTTTTCGCCCTATAGGACACACTTTTTCCCCTCCAAAAATGAAGGGGAAATCTGGGTGCGTCCTATGGCCTTCGCTGAAGCTTGGAGAGCGAGAGGGGTCGGTGCGCATCCGCAGCCTAGGCGGAGTTCCCGCAGGGCTGTCTAGGCTGCGGATAGCAGCCTGCTTCCCGAAGCGCCGGGCGCGCTGAAAGCAGAGCGCCCAGCGCTTCGGGAACACATCCGCAGCCTAGGCAGCCTTGCGGGAGTTCCCCGCAGGGCTCCCCACGCTGCGGATAGAAGCCCGGCGCCCGGCGCCCGGCGCGATAAGCACCCTGAAGCAGAGCGCCCCTCACGCCGGGCAGACATCCGCAGTGTGGGGAGCCCTGTAGGAGTTCCCCGCAGGGCTCCCCACACTGCGGATAGCAGCCTGCCGCCCAGCGGGCAGGGCGCAGTGAAGCAGAGCGCCCCGCGCGCCGGGCAGGCATCGGCCAGCCCCACATGCTCGGGGGACAGCAGGGAGGCGCAGCGCCGCCATCCCGCTGTTCCTCGACCTGGTTCGGTTTCCCCGACCTGGTTTTGGGGGGGAAATAAAGGGGGGGAAATTCCTTTATTTCCCCCCCAAAAAACTCCTTCCTTTATTTCCCCCCACAAGAGGGGAGAGGGCTGCTCTTTTGGTCGGATCCTGCTTGCCAGCTTCCCGGTTGGCCATCGCCCTAATCCAGCAGCCTCTTCTGTTCTTATGCTATAAACAGGTTTAGGACACATTGCTTTTTGTCCCAGCGTGCAAATCTGATCCTCATCTACCATTCTCTTGCCTGGACACCCAGCTTGCAGAGGTTATCTTCACAGTCTGCAGTACTTTATTACACTGAATAACATGCTGCCCTCTGAAAAACTCCTCCTGACTCTGAACTCAATGCAAAACGTTGCATTTGGGTTTCCTTTCATTAGTTTCAAGTGACTTTTTCATTCCGTCAAAGTCACCTGCAAATTTGATGGAGGGGCGGAAGACATCACAGTCGCAGATGAAAAAGCCGAAGGGTGCCAACACACTCAAGTCCTCCCTCCGATTCTAAAAGGAGCCCCTGGTGAGCATCCAAGCATCCTTTCCACAGTTAGCGAAACCACTCACCAAATGTCACAAGGAACTCTGCCCAATGCTCTGCTCGGTTTAAGCTAAATTGCATCAGCAGCCGTCCTCACATCCATCGCTGAGTACCCTGGCTTGCAACCCAGCTGGCATGCAAGGCTAAAGGATGCCACAGTAACTGCAGCAATGCACCAAAAACGCTTCAGCTGTCACGGGCAGGCAGAAGGCAGCAGCATGACTATAGAGCCGTGGCAGAAATCTGTGGGCCTGTCTTGCAGGTCTCCAGAGAACTAGTAAGAAGAACTGCCTCACCAGGGACAGGCTTACACTACACTTCTTTCAACTTTTACGGATGGGCAGATTCCATCTTAATTTATTAGCGTCCTAAGTCCCTCCATACCTGCAATCACAAAGCAGAATAGTTTCCAGAAACACGACTGCAGTGATTGTGAGTTCAAAGCTTCAATCAACTCTTTTACATAATTGTCTGTATACAAAGTGCCTCCTCAGGCAGCTCACAAATGAAGATCAGCTTTTATTTCCCTCCCTGCTCCGCCACCCCAATTATTGTCCCAGCCAGATATCCAGTTCAAGGAACACTCCTAGCTTCACACAGTCACCGCTCAGCGCAACATCTGGAACGAGGATTTCTCCCCAAGCCGAAGCAGGAGCCAAACAAGCAGCAGCCTCTGCTACCTCCGCATTCTGGAGACCCGGAAGGCCATTCATGGGACCACGTGGACGGGTGGCAGGGCCATCGGAGTCGGTACTGCTGTCCAGGTAGTGCCCTCGCCAGACACAACTGCCTGACCCACAGCTCACATTTGCTCACCCTTCTCGATAAGGAATCGCTTCCAATGGGTTTCGTTGTGGTTTATGCCGGAGCTATAATTTTCCACGTCTTCAAAAGAAACTCTCTCTGAATTTTGGTCACCCTTCAAAGTTTCACTAAACCCTTTCCGATTCCCCAGCAGCCCCCTTTCTTACCATGCCAGCCCCCATGCAACAACTAAATAACAGTTTCCACTGCCAATTTTATCCTGGAGATGGGATTAGAACCATGACACAAACCCCAAAATATACATTCCTTATCATTAAAAAGGGATCAGAGAAAGAAATGAGAAAGGAAAGCGTTAGGTAAGACTGGCTAGCAAAATCTGTTGCATGACATCACAATCCAAGGTCTCCCAGCCTCCATCTCAGGAACGTTTTGCACGATGGGCATTTGCACTGCAGACCAAGCACAGCCAACAGCTGCCCCCCCCATGCTGGGTGTTTTCAGACAAACAAAAGCCTTGAAATGTTACAGGAAAATGCAAGGCCAATACTTGCTGGAAACATGGGGTTGTAGCCAATGCCAGCCCTACACAGAGTAGACCCACTGAAGTTAGCAGGTGTGGCTAACTTAGGTTCATTAATTTCAATGGGTCTACTCTGTGTATGGGGTGTTAGGGAAGGGGTAGTACCTTTGGTGGGGGACACATCTTGCTCCTTCTGGGGAAGTTTGTCCACCTTTGGTCCCCACCCGGCACTCAGCTCTCCCCTGTGGCATCAACATTTTAGGAGGCCCTAAAGTTTCAGGAAGTGATGTGGCTTTCTTCTCCAACGGCTGCTGGCTCCCAGAAGCCTGTCCTGTGGAAGAGACAGGGACTCTCACTGACCCTTCCACCCACCCACCGTGGAAGGCTCTGCAATGACATGATAGACTCCACATGAGCTATCACATATGCCTTCTTGCATGCAAGGAGCTGGTCAAAGGGGGGAAATGTGCTAGTAGCATTTGCATTTGTGTTGTGTTTATCTACAGCTTTAGAGAGGCTTAGCACTTCTCTTGGAGGGGAACGGAAAATGAGTCTGACACAAGCCAGAGGGAGCTTTGCCCAAGGCCATGCTGTAGAGCTGGCTCCTTCTGCTGTAGCCCTTCAGCCACAGGGCAGAAGACAAGCAAAACAAACTCACAATCCATTGCTTTCAAAAAACAGGAAAGAGAAAGAGATGCTTCTTAACCACAGAAGCCTGTGTGTGACCCCCACTCCCGACCTCACAAAGATCTGTTGGCCCCTTCCTCCTCTGCCGCCTTCCTGGGGTCTGCACAACTTCATCGGGATTGAACGCTAAAATCCTCGACATCTGACTTGTTGCAGAATCAGGCAGCGGTTCTCGGCGGGCGTGGAGTCAGGGCAACAAATGCATTCTTGGCTTGTACCGGTGATGGCTGAGTTGTTGCAGTAGCTACCACAGGTACAAGCCAAGAATGCCTTTGCTGGGCTTATTCCACGCGGGTTAAGTTTATTGCAACAGCAACTCCTCTTCCTTCCCCGCCACCCCAAAGAATGCTCCTGCCAGTACTCAGAAAGAAACGCAGAGGGAAAGAGGGCTCTTGGGTGGCCCTCCTAAGCAGAATGGGTGGCAACGGCCAAAGAAGAAGCGATGCCTTGTTTGCCACAGATCATGCCAGGCCTCCAGCTGGGAAAGGAAGGATGGCACCTTCACTATCCTTCATGGTAATGGTCAGCAAGCGGCAGCAGCTATCAGCTCACAGCCCACTTCCATGCCAGTTTGGGGTCGCTTTCAGGAATGGGAAAGGAGGAAAGTGCTTGGGTGGTTGCCAAGAACCCATCAGGAGGCTCCTGCCATTTAAGGAATACTTTGGGTTTCATGGCAGACTGATGGAGCCTTTCCTCCTGACTTTACCCACTCAAAGTCCAGCTAATTTTCTCCCTAAGTTTTCTCCTCTGTAACTTCTCTCTGGGAGAAAGTAGCTTTGCGGGGGGTGTTGTGTAAATGACATCTTCTAGAGCTGCTGCCAGTCAGAGTAGAGAATATGAGGCACTGGTGGACAAACAGCCTGGCCTGGTGGAATACAAGAATCTCCTATGTGTCAGGGTGGAAAGGGGGAATCACATGGTGATGTTCCTGGATGGACTGCTTAATTATAGTAGAAGACAGTGGAAGGGGAAACCTCTCTTAGAAATGTTGGACTGGAAGCTCCAAAAAAACTATGCTCTCCACATATGCCATGCACTGGCGAAAGGGGGTGGCAGAATCAGAGGCCACTTGACCCCTCTTTTACACACATGCAGTGAAATCCAGGATGGGAGAAGGACATGGAAGGAGAGGTGGCGGGGCAGGGCATTCACGAGGGACCACTGCCCAGTGGCCGATGGCACTCTGCAGGCAGGCATGGCAGACCAGTACCTCTCCAGATGCAGGTGTCCAGACCCCCACCAGCGCCAGTCAGAATGGCCAATGGTCAGGGAGTGATGGGAGCTGGAGTCCAGAAACACCGAGAGCAACTGGTTGGTGACCCCCAAGGGTCTTGTGTGGCAGGAGAAGGAGGTGGGTCATGCTGCCTTCTACACGTGAAGATGGCAGAACCTCACCTGGAAAGGCCAAACAAATCCAAAGATGACTCTTGAATGTGCATTTTAGGCTTGCTTAATGGTTTCATAAATATACAAATAAGGGTTTTGCATGAAGGGATTTTGAAAGAAAGAAAGAAAGACCGCAAGACCACAGTTTCCTGATGGTCTGTAGACTTCAGAATTGTTTCTAAGGAGAAGGAAAATATTAGCAAGTATTAAACACTGTCCCCTGCAATACCTCAATTCTAAGCGCAGTTAAAGTCCCATATTAAACCCAGAGGAAAATAATAAAAAGAACTTTGCCCTCATTTCACAACCTAAATGGAACGTTTTGTACTTTCCATTCTTCATTATTTGAACCAGACCAGACACACTTCCTGCCTGAGAAAAGGGGAGGAGCTCCTGATCCGCAAGTCCGCTCAGAAGGTCACAGGCAATGCCAACTGGAGACAGGATGATGCCCAACACGGTTCATGCTTTGTGTTCCAATTCTACCCATTTACATTCTCTGAGCTAACTTAAAAAGCATGCTTTGGAACAAGGACAGCAATTAATATACCATGGAGATGGAAGGAAGCAGCGTCGCTCAACAGGCGGGATGGAACATTGCCTCCCTCCTTACGCCACGGCACATGAATGTGCATCAGAGGGACTGTGCTGGGTTTGCCCTTGAAGGTAGAAACTACAGCTGGTTCAAGATGCAGCAACCCCACTATTGGCTCAGGAACTCAATATTGCCTTTATTTTGGGAAGAAAAAAATATATTCACTGGTTGCCTGTTATTTCTGTGGAGGTGACCCAATCCCTGATTCATCAGCAAAATCTTGGGTAATGCAGAGAGTTTGGTGTACTTTGATTAAAACATTGCCCAAGCATGGGAACCCAAAGGATCCCACAGGGCTACAGTATCTTCTAAGGGTAGTGCCATCTAGACCCATCCCTGGAGCCCCCAACTCTGATCACTAATCTGACCAACCAGACTCTCTCAAAACATGAACTTGGGGCAGCCCTAAGGCAAGATTTCTCACTGTGTATTTCACCTGTATCATAAGAATTTGAAATTTCCACCATGTTTGAGGTTGCCCACCATGGCAGCCTTCAAGGGTTCCTGGGGCTTTGGACATCCAAGTGACCCCAGTAAGCACAGGAATTCCAGGTGGCCAAGCAAGCCCTACATGAGCCATCCCAGGTAGGCAGGTCATGAAAGATCAAACCAGGTTCTTCTCATAGCCAGCTCCTGCCACGTAAGCAGGGAAACTGCTGTGGCTGGAAGTAAGAAGAGGTCAGATGGGGCAACAAGGAAGGAAGCAGGAAGGAGAGGAGCCCCATTGTGGCTCAGAAAAAAGCAGGGGGCTTGATCAGGAAGCTCTTAGCAAAGGGGGTGTCCCTTCTGAGCCTTGCAGGACTATCAGATCCTCTTGAAACTCCCCCTTTGGCCAGCCTTTGTGGCAATGCATATAAACCGACTTCCTTGTCTGACGTGCTTGAGGTCCCAGGCTTAAGACCTGCTCCAGGCTTCAGAGTCCGGTCAAGACCTTTATGTGAACCACAACTTCCAGTTGAGCCTTCTCTGCAAAAGCTGGTCATCGCTGGTGGCAGGAAACACACACCTCTGAAAAGACTTATTGCCCATGTCTTTTAAAGGCCTGTTTTCCATTTGAGTGTACACACACACACCTGCACACATGAGTACTGTGGGGTTCTGTATTCCAAGATGGTAACCACCTGCCTGCCCTGAGCCATAAAGACACTTCTGAGAGCCCCAAGAATTCCCCAAGATGGGCAACCGCAGCCCCAGTTCCCAGCCTGTTCCGAGGTGAACAACCAAGCAGCTCCGCTTACCCGTAAGTAGCCTCAGCCGCGCGGGGAGAGCCAAGCCCTTACAAAATGGTTTGCATTTACATCTGGCTACCATGCAAGGTCTGGGAAAATGTTATTGTTCAAATTGAGTTTGATTTACTTGTCAAGCTAATTGTTCCAGTATTAATTAAACATGCCTCACTGCAGCTGTAGAGAGAGCGCACAAGACCCACCGTCCCAGCCTGCCTCCCCAGAGGTCAAGGGTCGCGACTCCCACCAGGGGCCTTTTATAAATATTCATTTTAAAACTCCTAAGCATTTGCTACCACCTTAAGTGACTGTGGGGAGCATGTTCAGACACAAAACGCACCTTGGGAAACAAAAGAACCGCTTGGGAAGAGAAGCATCTGAAACTGAAAGCTGGCCCACATCAGCACCGCATACCTTGCCCTGTTGCAGGCAGGCAGGGAGAGAGATTGTGAGCATGCCTGGGCAGCGATTTTGACACCAAGCAACCAACTAAGCTTTACTCAGAGTAAGGTAAAGGGACCCCTGACCATTAGGTCCAGTCATGGCTGACTCTGGGGTTGCGGCGCTCATCTTGCTCTATAGGCCGAGGGAGCCAGCGTACAGCTTCCGGGTCATGTGGCCAGCATGACTAAGCCGCTTCTGGCGAACCAGAGCAGCGCACAGAAATGCTGTTTACCTTCCCGCCAGAGTGGTACCTATTGATCTACTTGCACTTTGATGTGCTTTCAAACTGCTAGGTGGGCAGGAGCAGGGACCGAGCAATGGGAGCTCACCCCGTCGTGGGGATTCAAAGCACCGACCTTCTGATCGGCAAGCCCTAGGCTCAGTGGTTTAACCCACAGCGCCACCTGCGTCCTTACTCAGAGTAGATCCACTGAACTGAAGGAGCCTAAGGTAGTCACGCTCATGCCACAAGGCTTAAGCTGTGTACAGGTGGGGTCACAGTAACTCCCAACGGAAGACATAGCTATTGGAAATGGGCAGTTCCTCTGACACGAGGGAGTCGCAGGCAAGCGAATTCCTTTGGCCAGTTTTGCTGTGCTCCAGAATGAGAACATCAACATTTCCCCCATTTTTCTCTGCATGCAGTTTGAAGTCCTTCTGGGGAACGAACAGAGAAGCTCTTGTTCAGGGCAAGACACCCAGCAAGACCAGCAACTAGTTAGCTGCCAAGCCCGACACTTCACTGCACACCTTCTAAATGAGAGACAACCACTGACAGCACAGCTTGAAATCTGAAGCCTCAGATCTTCCGTGGACTACTAAACACAGCGAGAGCCAAGCATCGGGGAAAGGGAAGAACAGCCATGTCCTTGCCTCCCATGCAGGCTCTACAGAGCTGGGAAAGTCTTAATTTAGGCATCAAAAAAGTTCTGGTCTAAGGTGCATGTTCTCACAACCACATGGTTCCCAAAAGGAAAATATCACCAGCAGGCCTGGCAGGGAATGGAACTTGGCGGGAGAATTGAGGGTCCTTTTGAAAGCGGGAAACAACAGCAAACACCACCCAGAGTCCGATAATTACTGTTATTGAGTAAGTTAATAAGCCGCATGGATGTCTCTCCAGTCTTAAGTGGGGTCAAGTCTTCCAGAGTCTCAGCAGGCGGTTCAACTTTCCCAATGACTTCATGGCTTTTCCACCACCTTCAAGTACAAACCGCCATCTTTCAAACACAAGAGAAAATGCTCAACTTTATATCCCTTTGGGCACAGACAATTGGCCACATTCTGTTCTCTTCCTTGGGGCAAGCGGCCACTGAAATGAGGGGGAGCCCCAATGCATGTGCTCCTTCCACCTGAAGGTCAAATGAGAGACGGGGCCTTTTTTGTAGCGGCTTCCAAGCTGTAGAATGCTCTCCCCTGGGGAAGCCACCTGACGCTCACAACTGCTGCTTTTCCTGCTCCCACAGGCCTTTCAAGGTCCAGTTCTGAGTCCCTTGGTGCAGCCAGTGAGTGGAGCTAATGTAAGTGCCTGTGGGATGCTTTGTTTTGTATATAGCATTCGATTGTGCTGATTTTATACAGTAGTACCTTGGTTTAAGAACAGCTTAGTTTATGAACAACTTGGATTAAGAACGCTGCAAACCCAGAAGTAAGTGTTTTGGTTTGTGAACTTTGCCTTGGAATAAGAACATGTTTCGCTTCCTGTTGAGTGTGTTCCATTTGTAAACTGAGTCCCCGCTGCTGTGGGAAAGCATACCTTGGTTTAAGAACACTTTGGTTTAAGAACGGGCTTCCGGAACAGATTAAGTTCATAAACCAAGGTACCACTGTACAGTGGTACCTCGGGTTAAGAACTTAATTCGTTCCGGAGGTCCATTCTTAACCTGAAACTGTTCTTAACCTGAAGCACCACTTTAGCTAATGGGGCCTCCCGCTGCCGCTGCGAGATTTCCGTTCTCACCCTGAAGCAAAGTTCTTAACCCAAGGTACTATTTCTGGGTTAGCGGAGTCTGTAACCTGAGGCGTTTGTAACCCGAGGTACCACTGTATTTGGGTTTTTGTGCTCTTGAGCTTACTTTGGTTTTATTGCTTCATTTTTATTCTCTTTTTATTTGCATGCCACCAGGAGGATTTATTATATGAGATGTGTCATAAATATAATAAATAAATGAGGTCAGTCAGGCTTCAAGGGTATCATGCTGCTGGCCAGTAAACGCAAGAGAGCAAAGCAAGGTCTCTTCCAGGATAATCGGCAAAAGATGCCACAGTTCTCAGACAAGGTGTTGGAAAAGCCCTGGTTTTCCTTCTTCAGAGTCCCTATTGCAGTGGTGTCAGACAAGTGGTGTCCAACTTTTTTCAAAGAGGGCCCAGATTTGATGACGTAAAGGGCCATGAGGGCCGCCCAGAGGACCAACCAAAGTTCTTGACCTTTTTTAAGGATTGAAGTTGTTGGGGTTTTTTAGGATTTCACCCCAGGAAATAAATTGCCGGGGGGGGGGGCAGATTAAACCGACTGGCGGGCCAAATTAGGCCCCAAAAATGGACTTTGGACATGCCTGCCCTACTGAGTCTCTGAAGTCTGAAACTGTGAGATGTCCAAGGAGCCCAAGGTTTGAGGGTGGGAGCCCTTCTTGCCATTCTCATCTCTGCCTTTCATCCACAACTGTTCCTTGAAATTGGGGGGGGGGGGGTTGCTGAGGAAGAGCAAGCGCTGATCTTGAACAGAGCTGATGAAAGCTGTCTGCAAGGCCTAAGACACAGGTTTGAATTATCATGGAAAGACTGTTTAACTTTTGGCTCCCCAAATGCTTGTAACAATCAAAGCCACAAAAGGATATCTCCACTGACGGCTTCACTGATCGTGATGGTTCTGAAGCCAGTCCTGACGCATGGTTTAGATAAGAGCTGCAGTTTACGTAGGAATGCCCCAAGATGCTTTTGATTTGGGCTTCAGAGGAAGGAGCGGCTGCTTGTCTGTTCAGCTGCTTCCCCCCACCCCACCCTCCGCTTAAAATCTGAGGTATATTGCGGAAGAAATTCACACTGTAGCATTTTGTTAGCACTCAACCCAAATCGTGCATCGGCCTTGTTGAGCCTGCTAGGGCGAAGACCAAAGCAGAAAGAGAAGGTTCCTGAGCACAACTAAGCCAACTAATGGCCGCTCTCCATCTGCCAAGCTTCTAAAGTGGTATCCTACCAACTGCTTTGAACTACAAGTCGCAGCCATCACCCTGCACCCTGACCAGTAGCCAAGGCTGATGGGAGTTGCAGTCAAAACACCACGCTGGCTACCCCTGTTCCAAAGGGTAGTAAACTCAGAGCCAGTGTGGTGCAGCAGTCAAAGTGTTAAACTAGGACCTCGATTTAAATCCCCACGCAGCACTGGAACTCACTGGGTGGCTGTGAACCAGTCGCCAGGTCCTAGCCTAGCCTGCCTCACAGGCTGTTAAGGGTGCAATGGAGGAGAAAAGAAGGGGTCTCCTTTGGGCAGGGGTCAGTAAACTTTTTCAGCAGGGGGCCAGTCCATGGTCCCTCAGACCTTGTGGGGGGCCGGACTATATTTTGAAGGGGAAAAAATGAACGAATTCCTATGCCCCACAAATAACCCAGAGATGCATTTTAAATAAAAGCACACATTCTACTCATGTAAAAACATGCCGATTCCCAGACTGTCTGCGGGCCAGATTTAGAAGGCGATTGGGCCGGATCCAGCCCCCGGGCCTTAGTTTGCCTACCCATGCCTTTGGGGGTGCCCCATGGCTCAGGTACAGAGCTTGCATCCACCAGAAGCCAGGCATTCAGTATTTATTGTGGGCCCTCCCCACTGGGAGCCAGTGTGGTGTAGTGGTTAAGAGCGGTGGACTCGTAATCTGGTGAACGAGGTTCGCGTCTCCGCTCCTCCACATGCAGCTGCTGGGTGACCTTGGGCCAGTCACACTTCTCTGAAGTCTCTCAGCCCCACTCACCTCACAGAGTGTTTGATGTGGGGGAGGAAGGGAAAGGAGAATGTTAGCCGCTTTGAGACTCCTTAAAGGGAGTGAAAGGCGGGATATCAAATCCAAACTCTTCTTCTTCTCTTCTTCTCAGAACTGAAATTAGACAGACCCCCTCCCCTTCAGGCAATTGATGACGATCTTTCTGCTTTAGCAGGTATTTTAACACAGTCTTTTGCTTTTAGGATTCATTTGATTTTCTCTACCGTATGCTTTGGGCAATCTTCATGGAAACCCCTGTGATGGTGGCATGGAAATAGGTAAGATAAATAAGTAAATAAACTGGAAAGAACAGCCGGAGCTTTGAACCGGGCGCATGAAGCTGTGGCATATCACAGCCAGCCTCTTGCTACATCTAGAGCCTGCTGACACTGGGGTCTTCCCAGGGTCTTGGGCAGAGCCTTTCCCAGCCCTGCTAGCAAAGAGCCTTTCCAAGCAGAGCTTCACCAGGAACCGGACCTGGGACCTTCTCCCACACAGCTATGCCCCCTTTCCTTTGTTAAGGAGAAGTAACACCCCAGAGATGTTCGGAAGTGGGAGCTGGACCATAAAGAAGGCTGATCGCCGAAGAATTGATGCTTTTGAATTATGGTGCTGGAGGAGACTCTTGAGAGTCCCATGGACTGCAAGAAGATCCAACCTCTCCATTCTGAAGGAAATCAGCCCTGAGTGCTCACTGGAAGGACAGATCCTGAAGCTGAGGCTCCAAGACTTTGGCCACCTCATGAGAAGAGAAGACTCCCTGGAAAAGACCCTGATGTTGGGAAAGATGGAGGGCACAAGGAGAAGGGGACGACAGAGGACGAGATGGTGGGACAGTGTTCTCGAAGCTACCAGCATGAGTTTGACCAAACTGTGGGAGGCAGTGGAAGACAGGTGTGCCTGGCATGCTCTGGTCCAGGGGGTCACGAAGAGTCGGACACGACTAAATGACTAAACAACAACAACAACAACAAACACCCCAGAGCACCTAGAGTCATTCCAGGAACTCCCAGCTCAAGACATCCAGGGGGCTGCAGGCATCATTTTCTACGCAGGGAAGTAACTTGGCAGACTGTGGGAAGCACATGTGTGTTTTTGATAAGCGCCAAGATGGCAAGGAGGACAAAGCCAGGCCCCACAGCACAGCAGCCATGTTCACCCCCAAGCCTCCCTCCCTGAGATTCAAGCTCAGCCTCCGCCCCCTCTTCCCCACCGCAGCCAGAGGTCAGAGAGAAACTCCCCGAGATGAATCCTCTCTCAGCTGCATCCCATTCGAGACCCTCCCCACTCCAACTCCCATAAGGTCCTTTATCTTGTTATTCTAACGCAAGCCGACTTCTGAAACTTCTTTCACATCCCAAGCTTTACCACAGCAATAACCACAATCCTGGCAGGCTGTCTCTGGACCTGGAAAGAGAGCAAACTTTCAAACTGTTTAGAAATAACCATTTAGGCTTTTCTGCTTTCATCCCCATGAAAAGCAGAAACTTTGCACAGGACCACAAGCTGTCAGCTTCCCAGCAACCCCAAAATCCCACTTAGCTCTCTAGTGTAAACAGAGTAGTAGCAAGCTACCACATCAAGGCACCCGGTCCTTGAAGGAATTATTCTGGAGTTCAATTCACATTTGTTCTGCACATGCCACTGAACGCAAGGTATTCTCCTTGTGAAACTTCTAAACCCTCCGCTTTCAAAGGGGCCACAAAAATCAGAAGGGGGAAGGAGAAGCAAGGGTCCCTCCCAAAGAACCACCTCTTTGGGGAAATGGAACAGTTCGAGGAGAGCAGGGCATCGTGCAGAGACAAGCAGACAGGTCACAGAGGCTTTTCAGGAAGCACAGTTACACACACCTTGGTTTTTGGCACGCAGGAAGAAGACATTGGCCATAAAATAAACTCAGCAACAGTTATGTGGAGTTATTCCCCAAGTCCCTACTAGCCTTCGCAAGTGCACTCTGTTGCTACTGAATGCTGCCCAGGCCCCAGGACTACAGCCTGACTTCACTCTGCCCAGGGAGTGTGGTGCCATTACAGCTTCAGTTAATGACCTCCCAAGGCTGTGCATTGGTGACAACACATGTGCAAAAGCCTAATTAGTCCCCGGAACTTTTCCACCTCTAATGTGAGCGTGTGCCTCTGTTTGGCTATTAATTAGCCCTGGCAAGAAGGCTTCCATCCAGCAAGCATCTTCCACTGCTAATGAGACTGAGTCTTGATTTGCATCTCCTAGGGAAATGCCACTGCCTTTGCCCGCCAGGGAGACCCCAAGGGCTCTTCTTCCTGAAGGGCCACGATCCCTCACGGCCACCTTACAATGGAGAACTTGCAGCAATCTGCCAGGTAACGACAGCCCTTGAGGCAATTAGCACTTGATGTTCTTTCTGTCCAGCCCTGTTCCTAAGATAATCACCTTTTGATGATGGCTATGATTATTACAGTTATGATCAAAGGATATTTTAATCCTGCTCTGCTCCCAAAGCAGCTTGCAAATACAGTGGTGCCCCGCAAGACGAATGCCTCGCAAGACGGAAAACCCGCTAGACGAAAGGGTGTTCCGTTTTGGAGGTGCTTCGCAAAACGAATTTCCTATGGGCTTGCTTCGCAAGACGAAAATGTCTTGCGAGTTCCTGCGGGTTTTTTTTCCTTTCCCCCCCCCTTTTTCTAAGCCGCTAAGCCGCTTAACAGCTGATCCGCTAAGCCGCTTAACAGCTGATCCGCTAAGCAGCTTATCAGCTGATCCGCTAAGCCGCTTAACAGCTGATCCGCTAAGCCGATTATCAGCTGATCCGCTAAGCCGCTAAGCCGCTTATCAGCTGATCTGCTAAGCCCCTAAGCCGCTAATAGCGCTAATCTGCTAAGCCGCTAATGGGCTTGCTTCGCAAGACGAAAAAACCACAAGACGAAGAGACTCGTGGAACGGATTCTTTTCATCTTGCGAGGCACCACTGTATCTAGGAAAAGGCAGGCTGTGAACCTTGGGGCAAGGTCTAAGAGACATGACAAGGGTGGAATCTACACACACATAAAAACCGTTCTGAAAATGCCTTTTTTAAAGTGTTTTTAAAAAATATGTTGAATTTCCCATAAGGCTCACCATCGCCATCTAGTGTCACATTACATATTGCACTTAAAACACACTTAAAATGTTTTATTTGCAGCTATATAGCTGAGTCCATAAAGGGGAAACGGACCAGGAAAGAGAGAGAAAACAACTTCCAGCATTAATTATTCCTTACAAGAAGTTTGTAGTGAACAACAGGAATGGAAAAACTTGGAGGGCATCCCAAAGTTGGAGCCCCATAGAAGACCCTGCAGCCATTTCCCCTCTGACCCTCTCTTGCTGCCTAAGGGAATATGGCTCACTGCCCATCAAGAAACCCCTTGCCTATAAGCAGGCACCCTGCAAATCCACAAATTACTGAGATTTTTGGATACCCAGAGGTCTGATACCCCTCTTCTTCAGGCCTGATCCACCCTGTCAATGCCTACAGGACCAGGCCTCTCTTCAACTTAGCTAGACCCCTTATCTTGCCTTCTCTGTCTCCTTGCCTCTCAGAAGTGCTTGCTATTCGGACACTTGCAGGAAGTGGTCAATTTTTCAACCAGATTAGAGTTGCTACTGGACTTTGGCTCAAGGGCCACATTGTCAGCCCCTGCCCATCAATGCATGAACCTTGTGGTCCCTTGATCCCTTATGAGCCAACTCTTTATCACTGAGCAGAATAACCACCCAAGAACTCCTGCGTTAGTCTCTGCTGAACCAGGAGGACACACTAAAATGCTTAGGAAAGGTAAATTACATTGGGGTCATGTTCCAGGGATGGTGTCTAATGCCCACATCATGTTCAAAATCAGGCTCAGTGGTAGGTGGGACTGCCAAAGTCTTTTTTCCCAGATACCTGCCTCCTTCCACCGCTTTTTAATTTTTTAAAAAATAAAAAATTGCCAAGTGTACAAAGCTGAAGATACACAAGTTACATGTGCTTAAGTTGCAAGTTACCTGCACTGACACTTCATCTCTCCCTCTGATCTCTACCTTCCCAAGTCTCACAGTCTTGCTACCTGCACGTTATCCAAACCCCCGTCAATGGCACTTGAAAATCCCCCTCTGGTGTGTCGAGGCTTCAGTTACAGGGCCTCTTCTGCAATAGCCACTCTGGCACAAAATTCTACTTCTGCAAATACGTCTTCACGTGTAAATAGTAGCATAAGCCATCCTACTGGACTTGATGCAAGTGGCCTTGGGCCAATGCGTCAACAGGAAAGCAAGGAAGGCTGTGCTGCAGAATTCGGACCATTGCAGAGCCAACCTCTGAGCTGAAGGAGAAACTAGGGCTGTGCTTCTGTCCAGAGAAACCTGGGGGTGAGACACCATCAAGCTTCTTGTTTAGGAACATGTGAGAAAGGGTCTTCTACAGCTAAAAACTAACCTTTTACTTTGGAAGGCATGATTTGGAACTGGCAGTCCAGCACAGACAGACACTGTAAGCAGAAGGCATGCATTTGTCATTCTGGTTTACCCATTAAAAACGTTGTGTACTAATCACTCAGGCACAGATCTCACCAGAATCACATCTTTGTACAAAAACTGATTATTGCAGAACATGATCATAGGGAAAGAGCTGCATATGAGGGATTACTTGCAGGTAAACTGAAATGTCTGACATTCTCACACTGAGAGCACCTAGCAGACGCAACTTCTGAATTAGTCCTGAGAGGGACGGGGTTTTTTGATGTTTTTATTCTATACTGGAGTTTGAAGCCAAATGACAGGAAGGGGGAAGATTGTTTTTGGTGTGGGCAGAAATCTGTGCCAAGAAGCCAAGAGCAGACCTAACTAATGGTGTGTTTAGATTAGAGCACTAATTTCTTATATTCCTGGAGTTCTGACCCATGGAAAAACAAACGAATGAAACTTTCTCTCCCCTCAAATTAGAAACATTCACTTCTCAAGAGGAAAAAAAATAACCATTGAACTAAAAGACAAGATGACTGTGTTTATTCTCTTAAACTTCCACATGGGCAGCTGCTTAAACAATCCCTTCGGTTGCCCCATTCTCCGGGGAATTCTGGGGCACTTCAAACGAGACACGACCCACTTGGGCAGGGCTTAAACTCAGCCATGTCTCTTGGGCCTGGCTTTGCAGAAGTGTGGACCCCGGGTGGGAGGAAAGACAGGATGCCCTTAGAGAAAGAGACTTTCCTGGGCCTTTCGCCCTTTTCTCAAACCCAGATTTCAAAACCCACAACTCCAATTGTTCTGAGTCAATCAGAAATGGTAATGAAAATGGTGGCAATTCAAGGTGCAGCTTTTGGGGCTGCACGGCTATAATCCTTTGGGTCCTCCCTCTTTCACTCCAGCCAGTGGCATCCAGGAGTCAAACACAAACAGCCCAAGTACCCAGGCACACCTGCAGCCTGCGGCCCAGATCACAGCCCATGGCCATTCAAGAATCTTACCAGGGTGAAGCAAGTTCTTATTTGGGTCAGCACACGGATATGTTTAAGATGAAATCCGGCAGTGTACATATGCTCCACCTTTTTGGAAATGTCTACAAGGTGGGTGGGACGCACTAAAAGCAAGTATTCTGGTGGCGAGGGCCGTCTGTCGGTTCCCTCACTGCAAGAAGCGAAGTTAGAGGGAACCAGGCAAAGGGCCTTCTCAGTAGTGGCTCCCGCCCTGTGGTACGCCCTCCCACCAGATGTCAAAGAGATAAACAACTATATGACATTTAAAAGACATCTGAAGGCAGCCCTGTTTAGGGAAGCTTTTAATGACTGATGTTTTAATGTTTGGCACAATTAACATGGACGGGCAGAAGAAGGCCTCTCCAAGCTGCAATCTTGTTAAACTGATGGTGTGAGGGATTGAGGACAGAAACCACCCCTTCCTACCACGTAAAAAATAAATGGCCTCCATAGCTTTGCAAACATCAATTGAAGTTATCCAGTGTTATGTCTAGATCCCCTACACTTACAATTCCATCATTAAAAAAACACATGACTTACTCCTAAGTAGAATGAGTACTTTTGAAGGATCTGTACGGCCTGCGACAATCAAAACATTGCTGTGAGCCACCCTGAGATTGAAGGGCAGTATGCAAATGCAAAACTAAATAAATAACTTTAGAGCAGATTTGACAGTAGAAAGCAGTCCGAGGGTAGAAATTTCGAACTCTGATACATTATGCCATTAATGGTGTTTTGCTTTCTGATGCACAAAACATGCATTTCTAATACATGCACACACTCACACATATACAGACATTCTCGGTGGTCAGAAGATGTTTTATTTTGATTGCGTTTAAAATTCTAGCACCTGAAAAGCAGCCGAGCAGTGGAAGAAAAAGCAAAGTGGGCTTTGCATTCCCTTATCATCTGCTCTCTCTTATCACAGACACTTCAAGGATAATTGGGAAAGGTGAAGACACTCCGTACTCAGACACATGTGGGGAAGAGCAAGCAAAGGGCGGGAGGCAAGCTTGCTGGAGAAGGTAAGATTTACACTGGGAGGAAGGAGGATTTTGAACATCAGGCGCCCCAAGGGCGGGGGTGGAAACGGAGGTCATTTGGTATTCGCTTCATAGATGGCTTTAAAGAAAAACTGGAGAGCCACCAAAAACGTGTGGTAAGAAAAACACCATTAATTTTTAGCATGTTACAACCCATTCCGATATTCTAAAGTCCCGTCTGGCATCTGAACTTTGAATGCACCTTTTAGCCAGACATTAAAAGAATTGCTCCAGCACTACAAAGCACTTCCTTTCGTGAAATGCACTTTAAATACCTCTCCAAGTGCTCCCCGCTGGATCGAAATGTCAGCAAGACATTCAAAGCACGACCCCGCTGCATACCAAAGAACAATTTCAGCCCTCTCCGCACACTTGGATCGGGCAGCACTCCGCTCTCTTGTCTGGCAAAGCCATTTTTCAAACCAGAGGCTTCAACCCTTTATCCCTCAGCACCATACAGCAGAGAACAATCTTTCATGCACGAGGCCTGGACACAATAGGCTTTGTCTTGTTAAATAAAAGAACATGGGCTTCTCTTCAAATCGTTTCCAGCTGCTGGCGCATGGCTTCACAGGGTCCCACAGCCACCCAATGCACAGCCTCTGGTTGCCTACATACTACGCAGGCAGAGAAAAACCCTGAAGGGTCCGTGGTCATTAAACGGTGGGCGGCCTGGCTGAGCTGGGCAAGGTCTCCAAGGGCTGCTCAAGAGTCTGCGTGACGCCTCCTAGGAAATCTTTCTCTGCGGGGTGATAAGAGCTTGTGCAAGGAAGACTCCCTCTCGCCCGCCATCTGCAAACCCCCAGCCCTGGCACCGAGAGAACAAAGCAACTGGGTGACCTCCTATTCAACAGGCTTCCCCGCCTGCCCTAAAGACACATTAAGTGGGGTGCTCAGACCCCAGTGAGGGTTCGCATTACGCTTGCACAGAGGCAGGGATGTTGAAAGCTCTGCAGACACATCACCTTGAGCAGTCGAAACTGAAGTGCAGAGACCTCCACTGCGGTACTTAGACATCTTTTTTTGATGCAAAAGTCGCAATCTGTTTACCGAAGGAAAAAGCTCGAAAGCCTAGACAGCTCTCCCCTGTCAGTGATCATCCCCGAGATCACCGCCATACAAGGGGTCTCTGGGCAACAGCAACCCTCTCGTGCAAAACCAGCAAGCCCACTCTCTGTGAAAACAGAGGAACTGGGACCGGTCCCCCAATAAAGAAAGGGGGGGACTCAGGAAGCCGAGGGGATGCCAGC
This sequence comes from Podarcis cretensis, assembly GCF_951804945.1. Lineage (NCBI taxonomy): Eukaryota > Metazoa > Chordata > Lepidosauria > Squamata > Lacertidae > Podarcis > Podarcis cretensis. Next base: position 1,164,894 of record NC_137178.1, on the reverse strand, counting down.
AAGCAAATAGCTAGTTGCATAAATGGAATAACAATCCAGTTGTCTTTATCACTTTCAGACCTGGAGCTTCTGTTTAGGGAGCCAGCGCTTCAGTTGCCGTACGTCTGGGTGACGGCAGCGCTGCTTCTCCAACCCAGGGAGGATGAGGCTGTGGAATGTGCGGCCCTCCAGAGGTAAGAGATGGGGAACCTGTGGCCCTCCAGGCACTGCTGGACTGCAGCTCCCATCATCCCTGAGCCCTGGCCAAGCCGGCTGCTGAGAGCTGGGAGTCCAGAAGCAGCTTAAGGGCTGCGAGTTCCCTGTCCCTGCGGTCATGGAAGATAAAATTTAAAAACTGGGCGAGGGGGAGAGAGCAGGAGCTTTCAAAAGCCGAAGTCCCCAAGAGCCATCTCTCGAGAGCCAAAGACAAGCGCCCGTGGCCCGGTGGCTCCTCCGCAGCTTTCAGATCTGGGTGTCTCGAATCCTCAAGTCAGGTCCGATTCACCTCGAGGGGCAGAAGCCCACACATCTGCCAGCGTTTTAGTCAGGCTTTTCCTGTTAAGGGTAATGAGAAGCATCTAGCATTGCCCAACTGTGTTGTCCTCCTTCAGGAGATTTATGGAATATGGAAACTATTAAAATACTCACTTTCGCTCTTTAAAGAAGGAACGTAGACCTATAAACAAGGCCTTGGGGGCATTTCGGCAGCTTAATCCGCACAGGGAATGTTTTGTTGTTTAAGTCAATCAGAAACGGTTGGGCCCAGGAAGCCGTGAGTGACAAGAACTTGGCTAGGTGGCAAAAGCCCAGGTTTTATTGTGCGGTTTCTAAGATGCAAATCACACCGTGCTTATGGAAAGCTGCCTTGCTTGCGATACAGCTCAGCTGTACACAAGCTGTCCTGCTGAGCTGCAAGGAACCAAGTCTGCGCTGCCAGCGGCATCGGGCAGAGGCTGCTCCCCTCAGAAACACAACTGGCACCGGGAGACTGCCAGGCCTCAGGATCCGTGCGCAGCCACAGCAGTCCCCGCAGGGACAGAGGCGTGGGCAGGAGAAAAGGAACGAAACAAGGCCAGTGCAGGCGTTCCCTCCTGAATTCAAAGGGATGCCTGTCTCCTTATTACCGTTTCTACTCGAGTCTAATGCACCATCGAATCTAGTGCACACCTCAGTTTTCAGAACCTTGAAACCAAAAAAAGGATTTGCTGGCAAATGTAAATGCGCCATCAAATCTAATGTGAACCTTAATTTTCGCAACGAAATTTGGCCAAATAAGGTGAGCACTAGATTTGAGTGAATACAGTAAGTTGCTCCCCTGTGCTGTACCTTAATAAGGTGCATGGGTTGTTGGATCAAACACACTCAATGGGGAAAGAGCTGGGACTGGGCTGGTTTTATTATAATTATCTGTATGTTCTTAATAGATTTTCTAGTTGTAGATGTTGATATATAGATATAGATAGTTCTAACTCTAGCAATGTTTAATCGTTTCTTTGTTGTTGTTTAGACGTTTAGTCGTGTCCGACTCTTCGTGACCCCCTGGACCAGAGCCCTCCTGTCTTCCACTGCCTCCCACAGTTTGGTCAGACTCATGTTTGTAGCTTCGAGAACACCGTCCAACCATCTCGTCCTCTGCCATCCCCTTCTCCTTGTGCCCTCCATCTTTCCCAACATCAGGGTCTTTTCCAGGGAGTCTTCTCTTCTCATGAGGTGGCCAAAGTCTTGGAGCCTCAGCTTCACGATCTGTCCTTCCAGTGAGCATTCAGGGCGGATTTCCTGAAGAATGGATACGTTTGATCTTCTTGCAGTCCATGGGACTCTCAAGAGTCTCCTCTAGCACCATAATTCAAAATCATCAATTCTTCGGCGATCAGCCTTCTTTATGGTCCAGCTCCCACTTCCATACATCACTACTGGGAAAACCATGGCTTTAACTATATGGACCTTTGTTGGCAAGGTGATGTCTCTGCTTTTTAAGATACTGTCTAAGTTTGCCATCGCCTTTCTCCCAAGGAGCAGGCGTCTTTTAATTTCGTGACTGCTGTCACCATCTGCAGTGATCATGGAGCCCAAGAAAGTAAAATCTCTCACTACCTCCATTTCTTCCCCTTCTATTATTTCTTAATAATTGATTTTTCCTGCTCTTATTTTTATCTGTAAGCCGCCTTGAGTCTCTATCAGGGAAAAACGTCGGGTGTAAATAAATACATTCCTCACCATCATCATCATCTCCTGGCTGCTGAAAGTCACTCGGGAGAGCAAAACTTTCCCACAAAATTGAGATTCCGGCATTGCAGAGGGTCTGGCCAGATTATGCTCAGGGGAATTTTCCAACTCTACAGTTCTACCAATTGTCCCAGGTATGTGCCACACAAACCTCCATTTTCAGGGGCAGCTTCCTAAATACAGCTGGGGTGGGGGGGGGGGGCAAAGGCAGCAAGGATGGTCTGTCACTTCCATGTCTGGCTTCACATGGGCTTCACCTCTCTGGCCGCTTTTGGAAATGGAGCCTTCGGTCTGATCCTGCAGACGATGGAAGGACCACTTAAACGGCATTCTCTGCTCCCTCTTTTTCTCTTCTGAAGAGTCAGGTTTATAGGGCCAGAAATCCTGGCTTAAAATAAAACACACACAGGTGGCTAATAAAAACTGGGCTTTGACCGACTGCTGCGTCTCGTGCAAACCCAGTTTGCAGCCTTTCGACTCTAAGTCAGGAATGGTTTGCTCTCCAGGGCTCGCCCAGTTCTTCCATGACCTCTGCCAGAACCTTCCAGAAATTACGTCCTTGGCACTCACTCAACACCCTCCGCCACCCAAGGGGTTAAACCCAACCCCCGAGAGCCTACCAAGAGGGTTATTCACTGTGAGGCAATGCCACCAACCCTGAAATAAGATGAAACAGAAAACAATTGCATTTGCCAACTTGGCTAGGAACAAGGAAGGTTATTAGAAACATATTCCTATTTGCTGCTAATAGAAACAGGGCAGAAGAAAAACATTTTAAAAACTCCTTTTTGCTCGTTAATATATAAAATTTATAATATACAACAAATTTATTTGATCCGGAGATGCCAAATTCCCCTTTTCTTACAAATCCACTCATTAATGTTTTCAGCACCCCACGGTTACACCCTGCCATCAGCCAAGAAGGAGCGAGACAACCAAACCCATCCCAGCTTCTTCTGCTCTCCGCGTCGATTCTGGATGGTCCCAAGAGCAGCTGAGGCAGCAGGAGCCTGGCCTGCCACACAGAGAGATCACTCGTCATCCAGAGATCGCAGAGAGCTTCAAAACACCAATTAATGGTGGCTCCACAGCACTCCCAGGAGCTGGGTGGTAAGGGCAGAGTCACGGAACGGCGAAGCAACTTGGCCTCCGAAAGTCACGTCGCAGAGAAGCAACGGCAAAGCTGAGAGAAGGAAGCTGAACCCTGGCGACCCTCAGGCAAGGCCCACCAGCTCCACCTGCAGATTCAGACCAAGCAACCATCACTGGTGCCCAGGCAACCTCAAGGGGCAGCTGGAATGGGGCTGGCCGTGGGCACGGGCTGAGGCAGAAGAGCAGGACTGACTTTGCGTTGGGTGGGATGATGGGAAGGTGCAACGCCAGGCTCCGCAAAGGCCTCCAATCTTCCCTTCCAGGCCTTTCGACATCTCAGGGGTGAGCTTTACGCACCACACGCAAACATGTGGAAGAAGCCGCAGGGGCCTTTTCAATAAGGAAGAGCGACTTTGGGAGGCTGCAAGCAGGAACGAAGAAGCAGTGTGCAGGGAGGGGTGCACTGCCTGTTGTTTTTCTACCTGAAATCACTCGCGTCCACACACAGATGCTTCTCTCCCTCCCCTCCCCTAGCAAACGCGGCTTCGGGAAATGGGAGGGGAAGGCATCCCATGCTGCAACCCTAAGTGCTTTTTGTTGAAGGAGATGGTCACTGACGCTTTCTTCTGCACCAAGCACGTGTTGTGCCAACCCATGTGCCCCATCACCTGCACTCCTGGCCGAAGGATTCAAAGAAACGCTACGCTAAGTATCACAGTCCAAGAAAAGGGCTTTCCCCTGTTGCACACCCCACTCTACTCTTCATTCATTAAGAAGAAAAGTTCAAAGAGTGCAAACTATGGTGTGAATTAGGCATTCAAGAGATCGGAGGATCAGAGAACATTAACTCGGCTTCCTTGTTTCCTTCACCATGAAAAATAGTGATTGAAAATATCAATAGCATACAGAAAACCATTTGTTACATCGCAAGCCGAACTCTGATTTTGCACTCAGCATCCTACTGGCTTGTGAGGTGCTCAGGTTCGTTTATTTCGCAGTGATGTGGCTTCAAGATTTCTGCTCTGGTTTTTCTAAATTTAACCTGAACAAACTGTAGAAGGGAGGAGTGAGTGGCCCCACAGAAAGCGACAAGGGAGTCCGGGGTGGAGAGCTTCTCGCCATGGAAGACACACAACAGCCACGTCTTGGGTAGGAGATTCTGGCAGACAACAACGGAGTGTGAAAACAGAGGTTCTTTAGAATCTGCATTGCAATTCTTGTGAGCGGGTGGGAACATGGAGCACGTAGAAGGCTTGTGGAGAAGCAAGCCATTGCTTAGGGAATTCTTTGACCCAGTGATAAGTTTAAAAGCATCTCAAAGCAACATGTCATTGAATTATCGGCTGCCACAAATGCTGCTGCCGCCACCACCACTGTCCAATCCTCAACATCTCCACTACCTGCTGGGCTGTCTTCTCGACTAGGGTTCCCTTGCACAACGTAGAAACAGCCAAGGGATTCAGGGCTGCCCTTGCAGCTGCTCTTCCTTAAGATGTCCAGTAGAATTTGAGGCTTGCCATTGTTAGGAAGCAAGGCCTCTCGTGGTCAAGACATTGGGCGGGGGAGAGAGCAGGCCGTGACCCCACCAGCGTTTTCTTATGAACGTTTGGCGCCTGCTTTTATTCATCTGTTTGGAGCTCACGCACCCCACCTTTCAGGCTGAACAATGAACCACCCAAGGCGGCCAACACAATAAAATCAAAACACAGTCACACCACAATGACTGAAACAGAAAGTGGCACACAAAAAATGAAAGGATAAAAATGGAGAGCAAAAAGGAGGCGGCAATAAGGAAACTGTGGCTTGTTTTGAACTTCAGCTCTTCTCTATTTATTGTGGTTTGTCTTTCTCACAATAAAACATCAGAAACCTTCCCTAAGTATTAAGAAGTCAACCATGTTAGAGACCTAAAACCATTCTTGTTCACGACTGGTTGAGGTTTTTAATACAGTCAAGTGGCATATACGTTTTATGAAATAAACAAATAAACAAAATAATTCTAGGGAGTCAGAAAACAGGGGTTAGCTTTATCCATAGGACCAACACAAGCACGAGGTGGAGACTGTCTAAAGTAGCATTTCCTGGCTGACTTGCCCCTCTTCTGCCAGTCTCTGAATTTGGGCTCATCCAAAAGGGTCACATTTCACCCACAGAAGAAGAAATAAGCAGCTCTCAAGACGCTTCAATGTCTTTCTCCGAAAAAAATTAAGAGGACAAATAGAAGCCACGGTTCAACTCTGGCTCGCCTTCTTCAGAACTATGCAGACTGCATTGCAGGCAGCAAATTTCAGCACCACCACACAGGAGTCAGCAGAAGAAGCCCCAGGGTCCCGTCCCGTCCCGTCCCGTCCCCCCCACTTCTTGAAGGATTTGAGACTATTTCAGAGGATGTTGGTTCTTGGACCACCAGCACTGATGGGGCGGCAAGCAGAGCTTGAGTGACACAGGAGGACTTGGAGGGAGAACCCAGCCATGTGAAAGCCAACTGCTCTGATGGTCCACAAGGACCACAAGACTTTTTCACCCGTCCATCCGCAGGGTACTGGGGAGGGCTCCTGGTTGAGGAGTATCCGAGGCACCGTGTAAATTGTATTTTGATGAAATGGTATGAGGCAAGCCTATTTTTCATTTCAACCATAGGCCAGCCTTGGTCACAGAAAAATTCAAAACATACGCAACGCCAAAATTCAACGAGAGACCAAATGAAGGAAAGTCACCAGGGTTCTGTGCTCCGGAATGAGGCGAGAATCACAATCAAAAGGAACACCAGGAGGAAATCGTGGCAGGAAAGAGCGGGGGGGCGGGGGCTCACAGCTGCCCAGCAGGACACCAAGTGCAACCCCTGGCAGAATCCCCCGTTCAGAAACAGGGATGGGGAGCGTCTCTCTTTGTGCCTGAGACCATCCTGGAGAGCCACTTGCAAACCAGCAACACCCACACAAGCACATCCCCAGGTAGACAGGCTGCTCAAACGTCACCTGAACCCTACACAAGTCTTAAGAGAAGCTGTGCTCATTTGAAGTCCTCCTTTTTTTTTTTTTTACATCTGCCAAGCTGAAAGGCAGAGTAAGTAGTACACGATAAAAGGCTCGCTATTACTACCATATGGGCTTGCAAAATAAATGGCCCTAAATTAAAAGCCCATATGAGCAGAGGGCTCACCCAGGCCCATGCAGAACGCCTGTGCGGACACAGCACGCCTCAAGATGCCTCGGACTGGGTGTCCTTCCCACCCCACCCCGGCCCCCATTTCATCGCTCAGCGCAGCTCAGACGAGCCTTTCAGCCCCTCTCGGCTGCAGCAAGACATTTCCTTGCATGTCGTTTGGCAGATGTGGCTGCAGGGCTGCGCGCCAATTCACCCCCCAGCCCTCCGTTTTAATCAGTATCGCATAAAGTTTAACACATGCTTTGAAATGCGCACCAGATTCAAAGCGCAGCCTCGAGGGGGTCTTGCAGAGTAACACAGACCATCCCAGCCACTGCTCCTCCTCCAGCTAAGCCGCTCTCAACTTTGGCTGAACCACCCGGACTGTCAACGCCAGCGCACTGCCAACCGGAGGAAAGGTTGCGGGGTCAGAGCCGAAAACAAGCCTCCGAGAGGCTGGAGCGTGCTCAGGACAGGACAGGGTGTTTGTTTATACGGCTGTCTGCTCAGGCGGGAGAGCTCTCGGGAGGCCTGTTCCAGGGCCAGCTCACCTACCAGGAGCACAGAAAGGTGAGCCAGGGAAAGCCACATCAAATGCCCACAGAGCCACGGCTGGGAGGCCAAGCGCCAGGGGGTGCTGCCATGTCAGAAGCCACAGCTCGGCCAAAAAACTGAAGACACAAAGCAGAGCTGGAGGGCTGCAGCCCCTAGAGGCAAGCTAGATTGTGCACCACTTGGTACAAGACTCTTTAGCTCCCTTCCAACCAGATACCTCATTTATCCCCCCTGGGACTGGCCAGGGGGCACGGGGGGAGGGTGGGCAAAAGCCCCAGAAACAAGGGAGGGGAAGCCTGGGCTGCCGCTGAATGTTGCTGGCTGCTCTAGGCAGCCTCCAAATCCCTATGGTGGCGAAGCAGCAGGCATCAAACACAGAGGAAAGAGCTGCCCAGTGGGAGGTCCAAGGGTGACTCAGCTGGGCGAGGGGGCACCTCTTGCCTTTTGCTAGCTCCGTGGCTGAGCTGGAGGCTCAGTGTGGACGGCATGTTGCAAAAGCTGGTTTCGTGGCAGCTGCTCCAGATGCTCTGCAGCTCCTCTCCTGGGTCAGGAGCTGAATGAGTGGCAGGAAGCACAGGGCAGGAATGCTATTCACTGCTTTATTTTAATCGATTGCTTGTTTTTATGCATATTGTATTATTTACCGTATTTTTTGCACCATAACACTCACTTTTTTCCTCCTAGAATGTAAGGGGAAATGTCTGTGCGTGTTATGGAGGGAATGCCTACGGGTGGCATGCCTATGGATTTTCCTCCTCTAAAAACTACGTGCATGTTATGGTCGGGTGCGTGTTATAGAGCGAAAAATACGGTATATGATGTTAGCCGCTCTGAGTCCAGCTCCGGCCGGGGAGGGAGGGGTACAAATAAAAGATTATTATTATTATTATTATTATTATTATTATTAGTTAACATTATATACTGCTCTTCATCCGAAGATGTTGATGATGATATATATGCATTCCTATGTATTTATAGGACTCAAGGCAGCTTACAATTAAAAAGAATAACTGCTAAAAACACAGGAAAGCATATCATTAAAATAAATGTTGATACAAATTGAACTATATACATCTAGATAATCTGTTTAAAACATACAGATAATTACAATAAAAGCAGCATGGCACCAGCCTTTTCGTTAGAAGCAGTCAGTTCTGAGAGGCCTGTTGGAACAAGGAAGTCTTCACCTGCTGATGGAAAAACAGCAAGGAAGGAGCCAGTCTAGCTTCTCTAGGGAGGGAGTTGTCTGGGAGGAGCCACCACAGAGAAGGCCCTTTCCCACGTCCCCACCAAGCATGCCTGTGAGGGTAGCAGGACCGAGAGAAGGGCCTCCCCCAAAGATCTCAAAACTTGGGCAGATTTAGATGAGGGAATACCGTCTTTCAGATAGCTTGGACCAAAGCCATGTAGGGCTTTATAGGTCATAACCAGTGTGGTATAGTGGTTAAGAGCGATAGACTCGTAATCTGGGGAACCGGGTTCGCGTCTCCACTCCTCCACATGCAGCTGCTGGGTGACCTTGGGCTGGTCACACTTCTCTGAAGTCTCTCAGCCCCACTCACCTCACAGAGTGTTTGTTGTGGGGGAGGAAGGGAAAGGAGAATGTGAGCCGCTTTGAGACTCCTTCGGGTAGTGATAAAGCGGGATATCAAATCCAAACTCTTCTTCTCTTCATAACCAGCACTTTGAACTGTGCCCAGAAACAGACCAATAGAGAGTTGTCTGCTCCCTGTAACCAGCACTAGTCAACACTCTGGCTGAAGCTCTTTGAGACGACTGAAGCTTCTGAGCCCTTTCCAAAGGCAGCCCCGTGCAGAGCGCATGACAGTAGTCCAGAAGGGATGCAATTCAGGCGTGAATCACTGGGGCTTCAATTCACCCTTTAAGCTTCACTGGAGCAAATCTGGCAACTTGGAGCTTTCCGTGGTGCTGCAACTACTGGCCTGCCTTGCCCCCCAGTCAGGACACAACAGCCCCTGTATTTAAAAAATCTCCATTTTCAAACAAAATGCAAGGTTTGGGCTCACTGCAGTGTTTTGCCACACGGCAGTCATCCTGGCACACGCTGGCAGAGTCAGGCCACATGAATGACATGCTAAGAGTTGCTGTGAAAGGGGCGCCCTTTTACACAGTCGTTTTGCAAGCTGTGCAGCAGGTCAATTCATTTTGGATGCTCCCATATTTCTCAAGCTGCGAGCCATCTAACGAAGAGACGACTCCTCAAGCCACACATGAGACAGAGAAGGGTCCCAAAGAGAACCGAGGGTGCAGAGCCTGAGCACTTGGCAAGCAGACTCCTGCTCAGCCATTTCTGGCATTGCTGTAAGGGGGTAGGTGCTATCTATGAAAGCGGCGTCAGAGACAGGAGGTGAAGGCCAGATCCTTGAGTCTCGGCGATATCCACACGTTGGCATGCTTTTCTGGGAAGTTGGCTGAAATGCCCCGAGAGCCAGAAAAGGGAGATATGTGGCTGGGAGTGGAAGGAGCTCCCCTAAAACCAAAAGCAGAGCTGTGGCCATCTCGTGTTTTCTGTTACAAAAGCAGCAATAGTTTGGCCCTTTCTGGCTGAAACAACAACAGGTCATTTGGGGTGGGGTGGGGGGTTTGCAGCACCTGGACTGCCCAGTTTGGTTCACTAATCATCAAGGGCAGGCATAGGCCAACTCGGCCCTCCAGATGTTTTGGGACTACAACTCCCATCATCCCTGACCACTGGTCCTGTAAGCTAGGGATGATGGGAGTTGTAGTCCCAAAACATCAGGTGGGCAGAGTTTGCCTATGCCTGATCATGGGGTTCATCCCAGGAGGCTTCACTTTTTATCCCCATGTGCTCCCCATGGGCCAGGGTGTCCAAAAGTGGTTGACAACCTCCCCACACAGGTCAACAAGACCCTGCAGGGAATGGATAAAGGCCATCGGGTGGGAAAGCGCCTGGGGTGGGAATGAACTGTGGGAGGCATGGTGTGAGAAATGTCATTAGGAACCATGAGCCTCAGGAATCAAGGGCCTTGGCCATGTACAGAGTGGAACTCCCTCGCCAGCGAGAAGCATCTGTGTTGAATCAGATGATTCCACAATACAACAATTTTTCACATTTTATTATTCCTGGTGTCAGAGCTGCCTCTAGGTCCCAGCTCACAGAGGACCAACGCTAGGCTGTCGTAATGTACAAAAGTCTTTATTGAAGTTCAATTTCCATTTCAAAGCCACAGCGCGCAGCCCTACGTCTTAAACCCTAGATCGGCGAAGTCCCGTCTGAATCCCCTCCCCTCTGACACCAGTTTAAGATCCTAGCCCTGCTCCACCTTTTCCGCTGCTCTCTCCTCCTCTGGGTCCTCCTGCCCGCTGGGGCATCCCCCTTTCTGGACTCCTCTGACGCTGAGTCGCTTAGCTCCTCCCCCTGCCTCCGGCAGGCTTTAGGACCCGGTTCCCAATCCTCATTCTCTGCTGTCCCACGCTCCTGTACATTTGAACTTGCCTCTCGCGCCAACCCAGTGACCTTCCTCCTGACCGTTACACTACTTCTGTCACTGCTTCCCTCTTCCGGGATACTGGCCAGATCTGACCTCCCCTCCGTTGTCTGACTCTCCGATGGAGGCGTGGTCAGCCCTGACTCCTCTCCTCTCCCTGCTGGGGGAGACGCTACTCCCGATACCTGTGACTCTTCCCCCCCCCACTATGCTCTGGTGGGGAAGCTGGTCCTGATTTCCAACTGCTGCTCTGGGAGTCCCCGCTGGCCCCTTGCTTCTGGGGTGTCCCCCTTGGGACCCCCCTTGCCCTGGCCACCGGCGCCCCCTTCTGTGAATCTTCCGATTCGCTGGAGAGGCTCATGGAATCTCTCGGGCCACTGTCATCTTCTCCTACGCTGCCCTCAGATTCTTCCCCTTCGCTCTCCATCTCCCCTCTTCCCTGTGCTTCTGCTCCTGAACCCCTGACATCCATCCCCCCCTCGATGCCCCCCTTCCCCCCTCCCCCTCTTCTGGTGTGGGTTCTGGGTGCTCCAGTGTTGTGGGGGTGAGTGCAGGATACAGTTCTTCCCCCGTGGTGTGCAGCCAGCCGGCTGGATCCGGCCAGTCCTCAATGTGCTCGTCGACGTCGATCTCCTCTGCTTCCATCTCTCTGCAGGTGTGCTCGAACCCCGGACCCTCCCCCAACACGTCCATGACCCCCTCGCCCCCTGTCGCCTGGGGTGACGCTGCGTGCGAGGACCCACTCGGTAGTTCTCTGCGCCACCCCACCTCCGGTTGATCCTCCCACCAATAAGAGCCGCCTGTGCCAAACCCTGAGAGTGATCCCTCTGGGGAGCTAGTCTCTGGCGCCGTGTCCTAGGCTGATGAGAACCCCTGGAACGTGCTGGCAGAAAGTGTGGGTGTGAAAAGATATTCGTCAAAATAATCCTCCGGCATGGGCCTGTGTGGGAAGAGTGCGTGGAACTCGTCTTTGAGGTAATGCTCCTCCACCGCATAGTACGGTACCCAGCTGTTGGCGCTGGCCGGGGTACCTTCCCTGGCGAGGAGATATTCAACCCCCTCTTCCCCCCATCTTGAGTCCAAAATCTCCGTGACCTCGTTGAGCGGCTCTGCCCTCGGCGACCCCCCTGTCGTGGGTGCGTCTCTAAGCGGGCTGGGAGCTGTCCCTGGCGCCTGAAACCTGTGAGGTGCCTTGTAGGGCCTGAGCACCGATCTATGAAAGACCTGGTGCATTCTGGATCCCTCCGGTAGTGTCAACCGGAAGGCCACTGGGTTGATCTGTGCCTCGACTTGGTAAGGGCCTAGCTGCTTGTGTCCGAGCTTCTTCTTAGCTAAGGATCTGGCCGGCACTGCCTGGGCTGCTAACCAGACCCAGTCCCCTACCCGTATGTCCTCCCCAACTCTCCTGTGTCTGTCTGCCTGCATCTTGTAAGCGTGTTTTGCTAGCTCTAACTGCCTTCGGAGCTGTTCGTGGACCTCCTGTAACTCCGCTGCCAATGCCTCTGCTCCCTGCGGCTCCCCCTCCCCCTCTTTCTCTAAGCCCGGGAAGGTCCTGGGATGTCGCCCATTGTTGGCGAAAAACGGTGTCACCCCCGTGGACACGTGCTTCGTGTTGTTGTAGGCAAACTCGGCCAGCGGTAGGTAGTCCACCCAGGTCGAGGGCTGCTGGTTCGCGTAGCATCTCAGGTACTGCTGCATGATGGCGTTGACCCTCTCCGCTTGTCCGTTGGTCTGCGGGTGTCTTGCCGACGCTAGGTTGACCTTGACGTTCAGGATGCCCATCAGCTTCTGCCAGAAACTCGAGATGAACTGGCGCCCCCGGTCGGACAGGATAGACCGTGGCAGGCCGTGCACCTTGAACACGTGGTCTATGAACAGCTTGGCTGTCTGTTCCGCTGTGGCCACCTTCGCGCAAGGAATGAAGTGCGCCATCTTGGTGAACATGTCGACTACCACGAGTACTGCTGTTTTGCCCCTCGAGCTGGGCAGATCAGTGACAAAGTCCAAGGCCACCCTCTCCCACGGTTCGAACGGGGTCTGTAGCGGTTCCAACAGTCCCGCCGGCGGTCTGTGTACTGGCTTGGCCCTTTGGCATGTGTCGCACCTAGTGACGTAATCCGCGACTTCTCCCCGCATCTTGGGCCACCAAAAGTCTCTGGCTACTAATTCCACCGTCTTGTCCTTGCCGAAATGTCTGGCGCTGGGTGCGTCGTGTAACTGTTGCAGTACTCTCGCGCGGAGGTCGTCTCCCGGCACGTAGATGGCCCCTTTGCGGAGGAGCAGTCCGTCGCGTATCCGGAACTCGTCGTCCTTCGCTGTGCCACTTCGCACTTCCTCCATCTTGGATCGTGCGAAGGAATCCGTTCGCAGCGCGCGACGTATTGCTTCCAGGTCCACGGTGGCCGAAGCGCATGCCCACGCCTTAGGTGCGAAAATGTGTTTGGCCGCCACCGGTGCTGCTTCCTCCAGATACTGCGGCTTCCTGGATAGCGCATCAGCCATGATGTTGTTGTCTCCGGGGATATATTCTATCCTGAAGTCAAAATCCGCAAAGAACTCCGCCCAGCGGATGTGTCTCTGGTTCAGGAACCGCACCGTGCGCCAGTACTCCAGGTTCTTATGGTCCGTGCGAACTTGCACTGTGTGTTTGGCTCCGATGAGGAAGTGCCGCCACGCCTTGAAGGCTGCATGAATGGCCAGCAACTCTCTGTCCCAGATGGTGTAGTTCTGCTCCGACTTGCTGAGTTTCCTGGAGTAGAAAGCGCACGGCCTCCAGTCCCCTTGCGGATCTTGCTGCAACAGGACTGCCCCCACGGCTCTGTCGGAGGCATCCGTCTCAACCCTCATGGGTTTGCTGGGGTTCACATGTAGCAGTTGTTCTTCGGAAGCGAAGAGACGCTTGAGTTTCTGAAAGGACTGCTCCGCCTGCTCCGTCCAGATGAACTTCTTCTTCTTGGAGCTGAGGGTGTCCGTGATGGCCGCCGTCTGCATAGCGAAACCCTTGATAAACTTGCGATAAAAGTTGGCAAAGCCGACAAACTTCTGGACCTCCTTCCGATTGCGCGGGCTTTTCCAGTCCAGTGCCGAGCGTACCTTGGCGCTGTCCATGGCGAGTCCCTTGTCGGACAGCTTGTAGCCCAGGAAATCCACCTCCGTCATGTCGAACTGGCACTTCTCCAGTTTGGCGTAAAGTCTGTGCTTCCGTAGTCTCTGCAGGACTTCCTTGACATCTCTCTCGTGAGCCTCTTGCGATTCCGAGAAGATCAGAATGTTGTCCAGGAAGCAGACGCACTTCTTGTAGAGGAGCCCCGCTAACACGTGATGCATGAAGGCTTGGAAGCAGTGGGAGCCATTTTGTAAACCGAACGGCATAACCCTATATTCATAGGTGCCCAAGGGCGTAAACATGGCCGTCTTCCACTCGTCGCCCTCCCGCATGCGTATAAGATTGTACGCCCCTCGTAGATCCAACTTGGTGAAGATGCGTCCCTTCCTCACCGTCGCGAGCAAGTCGTCGATCTTGGGCATCGGGAAAGCCGTGGGCTTGGTTTTCGAATTTAAAATTCTAAAATCAACTACCAGCCTCTTTTGGGGCGTGTCTTTTTTCTTCACGAAGAACACAGGACTGCCCCCCACTGCTTTGGATTCCCGGATGAATCCCCGCTTCAAGTTGTGATCTATGAACTCCCTGAGCTCTTGCAGTTCGTCTTCAGACATGGAATACAGTTTTCCAGTCGGCAGCGTCGCCCCCGGCAGGAGGTCAATCTTGCAGTCGTATGGTCTGTGGGGGGGCAGTTTGTCCGCCTCCTTCTCGCAGAAGACCTCCAAAAACCCTCTGTACTTGTCGGGTACCGCTTGCAGCACGCCCAAGTGTAACTGCGGTCCATCTTCTTGCCCCTCATCTTCCTGGGTAGGCAGTATGCAATTTGCTGCGCAGTAGGAGGAGCCGAAGGTCAATTGGCACTGGTACCATGCTAATGCCGGACTGTGCCTGTCCAACCAACTCATGCCCAACACTATGGGGGTGTCCGACAGTTGGGTGACGTTGAAGCTGATGACTTCGCGGTGATTTCCAATTTGCATCACCATTGGCGGCGTTTGCTGTACCACTTGTCCTCCCAGTAGCTCTCTGCCATCGACCGTGACAACGTGCAGGGGCATCGTGGCCGGCAGGAGTGCTACGCTATGTTGCTTGACAAAGTCCACTCCTACAAAGTCCGCATTTCTACCAGAATCAATGGTGATAGGAACTTCCATGGTAAGTCCATTGGGTAGCTGGAGTGATGCAGTGAGTTGCACCACCGGTTTGGGCGGGAGGGGGTCTGTGGGCTGTAAGATCTCTGGGGACTTCTTCACTGACTCGTCTGGGCCCCAGTGCCTGTGCCTCCAGCCAGACTCTGTCGTTTCCCTGCAGTGGTTCCTCCTGTTCCCTTTACTGTTGCTGAGGCTGCAGTGTGCTTGTGGAGCCTCTGGGGACACTCTTTCGCCATGTGCTGAGCACTGTCACAGACGTAACACTTCCTGTTCCCTCTAGGAGCCTTCGTTTTGACTGCTCCCGGTGTGAGGGCTCTGGCTGCTGACTGAGCCCTGGCACCACCTATCTCCATCGGCTCCTCTCCCCCTTCCAGTGGAGGCGTGGACTGAGCGCGCGCTGTTTCTTTGGGAAAGAAAGGAGGTGATCTAGCTGGCGTGCGTCCCCAACGCCCTTCGTCCTTGCTCCCAGGACGTTCTTCCAGCCTCACTCCAATCGCCAGCGCTTTCTGGACCACTTCTTTAGTGCTCTGGGGTCTCTCCCCCCTTGCAATTTCGTCTTTCACAGCCCCGTTTAGCCCCTCCCAGAACAGGTCCCGGACGGCAGCTGAGTCTTTTTCCCATCCCAGCGCGTTGACCAATGCAAAAAAGCGGGAGTGATATTGTCTTACAGTGGCTTTGCCTTGTCTCAGTCCATGTATCTCTCTTCTGGCGACATCTACATCTACTGCTGATAAAAAACAAGCGTCCATCGCCTTAATAAAGGCATCCGCATTTCTGAGGGCTGGGTCATTATCTCGCCACAGATTGCGCAGCCACGCTTTTGCTTCTCCATGGAGATGAGTTAGTATGAAGCCCACTTTTTCCTCCTCATCTCTAAAGTCCTTCTGCAGTAACTTGAGCGCATAAACTACGTCTGCTCTGAAGTTAGGATACTGCTGCAGGCTCCCATCGAAATGAGACACGAGGCTGCCTCCCCTCTTTCCTAGACCAATCCCCTCTGGTCTGGCACCCGGTAGCCCCTGTTTGGTCAACATTTCCAACCTGGTTTGCAGATCCCGGCAGGCAGCGGCTGCTTCGTCTTCTCTCTTTCTGGATGCTAATATCTCCATGTTAAGCCTTGTCACTGCGTCTTGCAGGGCTGCCATTTGTTCTTTGGTCGTCATCCTGTCCTGCTTCCGTGAGCTCGCGAAGCACCAATCTTCGCCCCTCGCTGCGTCCACTCACGTTGCGAGGTATAGTGGAGACGGTACTTACTGTCAGAGCTGCCTCTAGGTCCCAGCTCACAGAGGACCAACGCTAGGCTGTCGTAATGTACAAAAGTCTTTATTGAAGTTCAATTTCCATTTCAAAGCCGCAGCGCGCAGCCCCACGTCTTAAACCCTAGATCGGCGAAGTCCCGTCTGAATCCCCTCCCCTCTGACACCAGTTTAAGATCCTAGCCCTGCTCCACCTTTTCCGCTGCTCTCTTCTCCTCTGGGTCCTCCTGCCCGCTGGGGCATCCCCCTTTCTGGACTCCTCTGACGCTGAGTCGCTTAGCTCCTCCCCCTGCCTCCGGCGGGCTTTAGGACCCGGTTCCCAATCCTCATTCTCTGCTGTCCCACGCTCCTGTACATTTGAACTTGCCTCTCGCGCCAACCCAGTGACCTTCCTCCTGACCGTTACACTACTTCTGTCACTGCTTCCCTCTTCCGGGATACTGGCCGGATCTGACCTCCCCTCCGTTGTCTGACTCTCCGATGGAGGCGTGGTCAGCCCTGACTCCTCTCCTCTCCCTGCTGGGGGAGACGCTACTCCCGATACCTGTGACTCTTCCCCCCCCACTATGCTCAGGTGGGGAAGCTGGTCCTGATCTCCAACTGCTGCTCTGGGGGTCCCCGCTGGCCCCTTGCTTCTGGAGTGTCCCCCTTGGGAATCCCCTTGCCCTGGCCACTGGCGCCCCCTTCTGTGAATCTTCCGATTCGCTGGAGAGGCTCATGGAATCTCTCGGGCCACTGTCATCTTCTCCTACGCTGCCCTCAGATTCTTCCCCTTCGCTCTCCATCTCCCCTCTTCCCTGTGCTTCTACTCCTGAACCCCTGACACCTGGTAATGGTAATTGATGATGAACAAATGTTGGTTATATATTGATGCTCCTTTTATATTCGTAAGGATCTGGGTTGGAGGAGGTGACAGTGAGGAGTCAGTGAACTCAGAAACATGGGGAACCCTGTGTTAGGCCAACGCTGGGGACCAGCCTCAGAAGGAAGCTTCGGGGGACTCTGAACAAGGGGACTTCTCAGGAGGGCTTCTCGCGGAGAGAGGGGAGGGGAGCAGTCCTACAACCAGATCCTGAACCCAGAAGTGAAACTATTCCCACCTAGGGAAGCACACCTGGAACCACAGCCTTGAAGCGGCGGCTCTGCCATTTGGGAAGGTAAGAAAAAGAGCCGGCTGGATCAGGCCAGGGTTCAATCCAGCCCATCCTCTCGCAGTGGCCAGGCAGATGCCTGTGAAAAAGCAGCAAGCAGGATTCAAACGCAAGAGCAGCGCTCTGCCCTCCTGTGGTTTCCAGTATTCAGAACAATCACAGCCTCTGATCATGGAAGCAGAGCATGTTGAATGTGGCAAGTGGCCATCAATCAATCTCTCCTCCTCAGTGAATTTGTCTCATCTTCCTTTGAAGCCATCCAAGTTGGTGGCCATCACTGCCTCCTGTGGCAGCGAGTTCCAGAGTTTAATCATGTGCCGCTGTACCTCCTTTTACAAAGAGAGCCTGGTGCTAAAACCCCCCCTCCCAAAAGTCACCCTCCCCTTCCCTGCTCGCTGTCCCTGCATTCCACAATATGGGGCCCTTTGGAGCAGAAGACTCCTCTGAAGAGAAGCCCACTAGAGCTCGGCCACTAATCACAGGCAACTCCTGCCGCCCGGGAGCCAGGTGCTTGCCGCCCGGGGCCAAGGGCCCCCCCGCAATGTGCCTTCCGCCCGAGCCCATGTGGCCAGCAGGGGCATGTGGGTGAGATCAATGGGAGCCTGAGGGTTTTGCAGTTTCTTTTCTGAGGTCATAAAAACAATACGGAGGAGTACCTGTTAATACATTTCTATAAATTATAAGAGTGTTATAAACACAGACTTAAAGGAATAGAATTCCCGTTAAGCAAACATGTGAGGTTTTCCGCAGAAAGCCAAGTAGTGATCAAATAAAGAGCCTTTATGATAATAAGCACATTTGTGCTCTGATGCTGTGATGTGGAGTGAAATGGAACCGGAGGGAAAACAGAGAGGCACGAAACCCTCCAGCAGCACTGCGTGCCCAGAGATCGGGAACATGTTTGCGTCTGCAAATCTGACGATCACCACCACCTCCCCACCAACACACTCACACACCCGGTCCCCCGACACTCGGCTTCCTCTCCTTTCCAGGAATTTCTACCCAGATCCTTCATCATCTGCTTCCATTTGTAGAGATGGAACTCGCACGGCCCCAAGAAGCTGCCCTTCCTGCAAGCCAGACTTTGGCCCACCTGGCCGAGGGCTGCTTGGTCCACCCAGAGACTTCAAGAGAAGGCCTTTCCAAGCTCCGTTCTCCAAAACCCCTCAAACCCAAGTTCAACCCAGGGTCTGTGGTCTTCTGAATGCAAATGCCATTGGTTTTGCTACCAGCCAATGGCTTCTTGCCCCCATCTGGAAGCCAAGACCCCGCCCCCCGCCACCACCCATGTACGAGGATAGGATGGTTTGTGAAAACAACCTGCCCCGGCCCAGAAGCACTTGCTAGCTAAGAACCAGACTAGCTAAGGGAAGAGATCCAGCACTGCAGCTGGGCTTAGAGGGCTCTCTGGTCCAAGGCCCATCCACATGGAAGGGGCAAGGGATGCAGGGTCTTGTCCAGTTCCCTCATTAACTTACAGCAAGCAGCAAAGCCTTCTTATAAGACCAAGCCAGGCTCTGCTCCTTGTCTATGACCTGGTGGACCCACCATTCCGCCAGGTATACGAGGGACTCACAGAAGCCAAGATCTCCTGAGGAGCAACACGTCCAGATCTGACGCACTGAGCTGGGAGACCAGGACGCAGCCCCTTCGACTCTTCCACGCTTGGGTCTGAGGGGCGAGGCAACAGCTTCCTGCTTCTTCACAGAAGGCATGTTATTCAGCAAAGCTCAGACGATTCAGTCGCTGCTGGTGTGAACAGCCACTGCCCTTATTCTGCATACATTTAAGCACCAAGTGGATTGTCACAAATGGTATCACCTGCATCCCAACACCTCTTAACTACAACTGTTACCTCCCCCCCCCCCCTGTTACATTCATTTGTAGATATGCACCTGCCCCAGTGCATCTGAAGAACAGGGCTCTTCAGGGACCACAAGACCCTGCTCTGATGCAACAGGCTCACACTGGAGATCATCCCACGCTCTGTGCCCTGGCCATGCACGCCTGGTGGGAGGATGCGCCTGTTCACCCCCAGGTGGGGTGCTGACCTATATTTAGGAATGGGGGGAAATGGGGGGAAATAAGTGAAAAGTTTCCGCGTAGTCAGGGACCTTCTCAGGCACACAGAAGCGAGCAAGTGAGTGAGTGAGTGTGCTTGTAAATGCAAAAGGGCAAAGTCTTAAAAAGAATGAAAACCCCAACCTGACAAGGATCTGTGGGCTTTTGAGACTAATGGGATGCCGAGGTATCGCTTGAGTGGGGGCGGGGAGAGAACTGGAGGGTGGAGAGAAAGGGGGTCAGCCTTTTCAAGTGGAGTCAGGGATGGGGAGGGGGTGCATTCCACAAAGTTACAGAACACACAAGAGACAGTAACTCAAAGGAAGGTTCAGGGCAAAAGGCAGACATGTTAGAATTCCTGCTCCAGTGTTGCAGTCATGGGATTGTTGTCTTTCACATGACATGGTATGTTTTGATTCCACAAAGTGGGAAGTGACAGATACAGGATGTTTGTGTTCCTGTGTTCCGTGAAGTGGGATTATTGTCCTTTGTTCTTTTTCTCTTTGCTGTCTGATGCTAGAGATAGGGGGAGGCATGTTGCAGTGCTCCGTGTGTGTTTATATGTAAATAAAGTAGATTAGCCAAAGTGCTGAGTTGCTGAGGTCTGTTACGCAAAGCTGCGAAGACTCAGCGGATCCCTAAGTGTGCCGATGTCTGTTGGCATCGGTCGCTGTGATGTTCGGGCTGAAGAAAGCTTTTGAAGCTACCGAACAAAAGACCAGGAAGGCGAGAACATACTAGTTGGGCATGTGTCTCTGCCAGGGACCTACTTGAGTGTAGGCCGAGCTCATGACAACATTTTCCCTCTCCCACTGATTGGACATCTCCCCCCCCCCCCAATACAACCACAAAATGCTCAGGTCTGGGGTAAGAAGCCCTATAGCACAACATGGTCTTCCTTCCCCTTCCCCAGGCCCACAAGAGCAGGACGCGGCCCAAGGCAAGTTCAGCCCATAGACACACTCCACCCGCATCCTACTGGATGAGTGGCATGACTTGGCTTACTTTGGGATGCTGCTACTAGAAGGAAAGATTCATACCCCACCTTCTGAACCCAAGAGGCCAACACGTTTTCCATATTATTCTTGCCTGTATTGGACTGCTTGTGCACCAAAGTTCAACTCTATTCGGATAATTTATCAGTCACTTCAAACGTGAGCTCCCAGTGATCGAAAAATATACATCATCGCTTCTGCTCCCAAGCAGCTCCCATTCCTCTCCAAAAAGGGTTGCATGGGAGGCATGGCTGTGCTGAAGACCTCAGCACCTTCTTAGCCTCAGTTCATCCACTCACCAGGACTCTACGAGAATGCAGGCGCCCATCTCACAGTGGGCAGCGCTGTGTAACTCAGGGGGCCCGCAGACTCCCAGCTGCAAAGCCGGCCTGCCATTGCCGCTGCCAAAAGCCTGACAAGCAGTAAGACAAGGATGTCGCCTGCACGAACAGTTAAATCTGATTTTCTACAAAGTATACACAGAAAAGGCGGTGGGGAGAGCCCCAACAACTTCCATCTGCATTGCAGGAGATTACACAAGGTTTGAAAATCTTCAGCTTGCGGATAATTAGAAACACCGCCCAAGCGGCACTTTTAAACATTGTTCCGGGCCACTGAGAGGCCAGCCATCAGCATCTGGAATGCGAGCAGCATTCAGCGAACATGTCATTCCATCCACCACATTCTCAAGCGAGAGGGGGGTGGGATGGCGCACCAGTGGCTCTGCACACATGGCTCTGAGGAGGAAGAAGAGGACAACTGGCCTGGAAACAGAGCCCAAATGGAGCCCAGGACCAGCAACGTGCCACTTGCCAGGGCAGCAGCTGTGGCGACAGCAGGGATTTCAACACACAAGCAGCTGAGGAAAACTTCATTAGCCTCTCCCCAGACACAGGGAAGCCACTGCCAGCAGGCAAGGGCACTTCCCCACTGAACATCAAGGCAACTAGCAGCCCCCAGACGAGGGGCACAGAGGCATCACTTGGGCACACCTCTCTTAGGCACGAGGGATTGCAATCAGCAGACAGCCACCCATCCAGGGACAGGGTGTTGCTGAGCACCCTCCTGGAAGAAAAAGAACCCAGGAAGCTGTTCTCAACTGCGGAGATGGGGAGGAAGAGGAGGCAAGCTGTCCGGAGGAGGGGGATAGAGATGGTGAGGGGCCAAGAGACCCCATGGGAAACGGCTGCAGGTATTGCGCATGTTTAGAATAGAGAAGAGGCCATTCATTTACTCTTTATTTAAAATGTATCCCATTCCATAGCCCCAAGAGGTTCCCAAAGCGGCTTACAGATATATTCTCCAAATAAAACCACACTAAAATCCAGTAGAGGAAAACAGAAACGACGCAGTGCCCATAGGTAGCCAGGACTTCCCAGGCAGCATTCCCTGGTTCTTCCCGGGTGTGGTGCCCAAGCAACAGTTCCCACCCTTGGTGGCCAGGGAGTGGGGCTGAGCACCTGGACTCCATGCTGAAAGCAGCCTCGTCCTGCTGGAAGCTGGCACTTGGCAGGAACGGTCCCCCTCCAGGGTCCTCTGGGACAAGGGCGTGGGGCTCAGCAGCTGGATCCGGAGTCAACATGATGGCTTTCTTCAAGTATTTGAAGAGCTGCAGCACAGATGGTGGGGCAAAGTTTTCCTCTGCTGCACGGGAAGGTAGGACCAAAACCAAAGGGTTTCGAATTAACAAGAATTAACAAGATTTCAACTCAATGTTAGAAAGAACTTCCTGACAGCAAGGGCTGCTCAACAGAGGAAAGGATGGCCTCAGAAGGTGGCTGACTCTGCTTTGTTGCTGGTAAGAGCGTAAGAAGAGCCTGGCTGCTGGATCAGGCCTGGGGGGGGGGGGTCTCTCCAGTCCATCATCCTGTTCAGAAGCCCCAAAGCTTGACTTGAGAGCAACAGCTCCCTCTCCACTTGCGTTCCTCAGGAAATGACGCCCTGCCAGTGCACAGCCATCATTGCTAGCCTCCTCCTCTTCCTCCATGAATGTGCCCAATGCTCTTTTCCATGCCATCCAAGCTGGTGAGCATCACTATGTCTTCGTGGTTTAGGATTTGCATGGGAGAAAACAGAGTTCATGTGCCTTTAACAGCTGCACCTCCATAATCACGACTGGCAGGACGCAGCTGACTTCCCAGAGTAAGCATGAGATCGTCCAGGAAGAAGAAGCAATTATTGTTCTGCTTCTACTTTCGCCATGTCCCTCTCGAAATTCAAAGTGTGCCCACTGGTCCAAAGAGGTTGGCAGACCCTGAACTACAGGAAAGAATTCCGCTGCGCAGTCAACCATGTCCAAAGGTGGCTTACAAAACAAGCCTGGGTCACCAAGTGCAGAGACCCAGGAGAAAGAGGCACAAGAGGCAAAGTCACATTTCAGATCAAGGAAAGCACCAACGAAGCCTTAGATCAGGGGTCGGCAACCTAAGGCCCATGGGCCACAGGCGGCCCATGGGGGTCGTTTAACTGGCCCACAAGCCACCCCCAAAATGAGCCGCCCGCTCAGTGAGTCCCTGTGAGCTGCGCTAAACCGGCACAGCACAGCACGGGGACTAGCTTCCGCAGTGCTGGAAATTGCGTCTGCGCATATGAGGACGCCGAAATTCACGTCTGCACAGATACCAAAAATCGTGGGTGGGCGCACTCACGCACATGCGCGATCCAGCCCACGGAGGGATCTCTGCTGGAGTGAACTGGCCCAGGCGAGATAAACCTTGCCAACCCCTGCCTTATATCATATAAGCCCTGTGGGGATTGAGAGCTAATGGGAAATTAGCTAAGGCCAAAATAAACTCTGAAACACATCACCATTCTTAAGACACAGATCTTAATACAGTGGTACCTCCAGTTACGAACTCAATTCATTCCGGAGGTCAGTCCTTAACCCGAAACCGTTCTTAACATGAGGCGCGCTTTCGCTAATGGGGCCTCCTGCTGCTGCTGCACCACCGGTGCATGACTTCCGCTCACATCCCAGGGCAAAGTTCACAACAAGGAGCATCTACTTCCGGGTTAGCAGAGCTCGTTACCCGAAGCGTTCATAAGGAGAATGGTACGTAACCCGTGGGGGGGGGGGGGTTTACTGTTTTTGTTTGTTACTATGGCATGAATTTTGTGTTTTTATATTGTGAACTGCCCTGTGGTCCTTGGATGAAGGACAGTATAGAAATTTAATAAATAACAGTCATATCTGTGAACACAGGACGGCCTTGGGTTAGGCTTCCAGTTCCAGGGTTCCTGGCTACCTGAGCAATGCACACAAAGGCAGCATTGCAGGCTTCCAAGTGACCCAGAGGAATTACACCCTGGAAAACCTTTACCTTTGGGGTTCTCCGTTGAAAATTATACCAAATGCCTTGCTTTGAGAAAATGCTTTACCCAAGGGGAAGAGACCACACCAATCTTACGGGGGGATCTTTCTTTTCATCATATAACTGCACTGCATCTAGGTGAAGGAGAGTGAACAAGATCTTGCAGCAGTGCATTTTAAGAGGGCTTGGAAAGCAGCAGGGGAGCGCGTTGGTGCAATCCTCATTCATTTCCGCGGAGACTGAGCAGGGGATGCTCTCAGTTGACCTCGGCATCAGTAAACAACAGGAGTCCGTGGTGAATCGGAAAGGGGAAGCGACCCAGAGAGCTCCCCGGTGGATGCTCCTCAGAGGGAGGCAGCGCTCACTCTCATCCGCCTGCCTGAAGAGGCAGAGCGGACACTTTTGGCCGCGGAAACTAACTTTATCCGATAATGACTTCTGGAGTGGTTATTCTTGGCCTCTGATGCAGGAGGCTTCCTGGAGGCTCAGGCTGGATGCTCAGAGGCAGCACTGTTTGGAGCGACCCCGTTCACATGCCTGGCATACCTCAGCTGCTACGCTATATAATAAAAATACATACCGGATACCATCAAGTGTTAAAGAGATGTAACTCACTCCCAACAGCCCTCTCCCAGGCCAGATCTAAGAAACCCACGGAGGGCAAGGAGGTCAGAGTCCAAGGCAAGTTCAGGACACTCAGGTAAGGCATGTGACTAGACGGCATAGAATGAAAAATCATATGCATAGTAACAAACAAAAACCAACCCATCCACACAGACACACAGTTTAAAAGGCCATAGATTAAATACCCAAAGGCCTGGGAGGAATGTTTTCACCTGTCGTGTAACAAAGGTGCCAGGCAAACCTCCCTGGTGAGAGCATCCCACAAGCGAGGAGCCACCACAGAAAAGGCCCTGTAAAAGACAAGCACATTTGCCAGTAATTCCAGCGCTGTTGACAATTGTAAACATTGCCTTGCCCCATCCCTTTAAAAATATTTGTCCTTGCTCAATGTTCAAGTCAATGTCACGTTTTTAAAAAACAACAACACAATTTTAATTGGTTATAAAACTGCTCTGGTAATTGGGAGGAGATGGAAGAAGTGGGATTGTGGCTTCATGGCCACTGGCCAATAAGCCCTGTGCACCATGGGCTTCTGCTGCAATTTGGCACAACCAGTTTTCCCTGAGCTCCACCCTAGAGAGGAACAGATGCGCTTAAGCACAGCAGAGTGCCTGTACTTCCAGAGTGCAGCAACTGCCATTTGCATCTGTGTTTATTTGCACATAGCCTTAAGGAACTGTTTTCATCCAGCGCAGGAAGCAACTCTTTTTTATGGGGCAAAGGAAAACCTTCCAATATTCCACAGCACAATTTATCCCACAAGTTGCTACCAGCTTCCACCTCCCAAACACACAAACAATGTCCTGTTTGGAAGGCGGAATGAACACTTGCCCAACACCGCTGAAAGCTGTCCAAAAATGGTGCAACATGTAGCACTCGGATCACCACAAAACAATTCTTTCAAGTGGCATCAGGGTTCGTGTTAACCAACATCGGCTGCCTTGGCCTGTTTGAAGAAATCCAGCACAATCCATGTGGTGTGAGCCGAGATGCGCTGAGTGTTCTCTCTACCACAACAGCCAGCATCTGCCAACAGCTGCTTATCATTGCCAGAAGCTAATTTCAGGGGGAGATGCAATCGTCCAACGGAGAGAGCTGCCAACTGTTGATGACCAAAGGAAGCCTCCGCCTCGCCATAATTGCATTGCATGTAAGGAACTGTTCCTTTGTTCAGAGCCATCAATGGAAGAACTGTGTCCCTACGGAGCTCTAAAAACGCTTCTCCGCAAACGGTTCCAGTCCACGACAGGCAAACCTTCGCCTCAGTTCAACTGGACATGCTGCTTTTGCCATCTTACTCCAGTTCTTGTGGAGCACCTGTGAAATGTCGCCTTCAAGTGGCTTTTGCCCCAGACTCCACAGGCTTCCATGGGATTCTAAAGCTAAAGGTTTGGGGGACTCTCTTGCCTGCATTGGAAAAGCACAATCCCTACAGTTCGGGCATCAAGTCTGCTGTGCTCGTCACAACTGTATATGTCACATTTCCCAGTTCAAGTCTGCACCACGGAATGAGGGGCTGTGTTGATTCACAGGCAGAGCTGGGAAGGGGGACCAGACACTCGTGCAATTAACCTTGAAGCAACAATACATTCCGTTCCTCAGTGAAGACCAGCCCAAAGCCAACCAAGCAGCTGTCAGCTAGGGAAGAAGACAGCCAAACGTCTGCACAGACTCATCCTGATGCTGCCAGTGCTTCAGCGTTTCTGGAAGAGATGGCATGGGCTGGGAATCGGGGGCACTGGACCTCAGGGTCAAGACAGTTCGACAAGTCTGACATATTGATAACCGGAGGAATTACAGGCAATGAAGCAGGTCAATGATTAGAGCACAGGCAACAGAAATCTCACTCAAGACAGCAAGTTTCTGGGCACAATTCAAAGTGTTGGTGCTGACCTTGAAAGCCCTAAGCAGCCTTGGCCCAGTATACCTGAAGGAGCATCTCCACCCCCATCGTTCTGCCTGGACACTGAGATCCAGCGCTGAGGGCCTTCTGGCGGTTCCCTCCCTGCGAAAAGCCAAGTTGCAGGGAACCAAGCAGAGGGCCTTCTC
The DNA here is from genome assembly GCF_951804945.1 of Podarcis cretensis. NCBI lineage: Eukaryota > Metazoa > Chordata > Lepidosauria > Squamata > Lacertidae > Podarcis > Podarcis cretensis. Next base: position 1,138,724 of record NC_137178.1, on the reverse strand, counting down.
GGTAGTGGCGCCCTCCCTGTGGAACGCCCTCCCATCAGATGTCAAGGAAATAGGAAACTATCAGACTTTTAGAAGACATCTGAAGGCAGCCCTGTTTAGGAAAGTTTTTAACATTTGATGAATTATTGTATTTTAATATTTTGCTGGAAGGCGCCCAGAGTGGCTGGGGAAACCCAGCCAGATGGGCGGGGTATAAATAAATTATTATTATTATTATTATTATTATTATTATTATTATTATTATTATTATTCGTGCCCAACATGTGATGCAGTAAAAAAGGCATACTTTGCTGAATAAACTGCATCCTCAAATAGCTGTACAGCAGAACCCTTCAGGCTGGTTCGGAGGCTGCTGTTTCTGGAGGGCCCATCACTAGACCCCGGAAGGCCTGCTGTGACATGTTTGCCCAGCACTTTTAAAGTCGCTTGCCTTTGAAACACTCTTGATGCTATGGATAAGGCAGTTCCTGGAGAAGTATCCAGTCTTAATCTTGCCCTGTTGGGAAGGACCAATTTCAGTTAACGTGGACTGATGACACAGCAAGGAGCTTGCAAGTAACAAGCCCAACTAAATGTCCTCTCGATTCCTGGCCCTCATGGCTAATTAAATCTAGCCACCACAGTATGAGAAGTTGGATTCAATGTTTGAGGAAGGAAGGTGCAAATGATCTATTCCTATTTATTAATTTATTGATTGCCTTCTACAAAACCATCTCAAGGCAAGGCACAATTCAAACAGCAAAGAACAAAAATAAATTCCTGTAATACCACCAAGTCAACCTATTGCTGATCTTAAGCTGGCCACTGTGGAGCACGGGAACTTCAACAGAAACCTCTACTGCAAAGCTGTCAAATTGCAACTTAATAAAAATGGAAATTCTATTCATTTGTATCTGAAGAGAGAGAATAGTTTTCTCTATCACTACAGGTGCTAATATACTCAGCAATTTTAAGAAGACTTTGTTATCAATTATTGCTGTTGCGAAGAGTTAATTTGAACATATTTAAACTCTAACTGAACTGCCACAGATTGCACCTTTTTCCTTTATGCCCAGATCAACTGAGGATCACACTCCGTGCATCTAATAGTCTGCAAAAGATTGTGCCATAATAAAACTGGCTAGTCTTCTAAGGTGCTGCAAAGCTCTTCTTAGAGGGAAAAGCTATCTAGGCACTGGCAACAGCCTGTTCAGGTTATTGCAATTTGAACAACCAGCAGCTGCCTTTGACAATACAGTAGTTGAAGATCTTCAACTGAAGAGTGGCTAGCTAACAATTTGAATAAATGAATGAAGAGTCCAGCTCATGGTGTGGTTCTCCAAGAGGAAGCAAAAAGAGGCTGAATTCAAGGCTTATTTGCCTTGATCACCTAAGCCAAGAAGGAAAACCATTCTGTTAACAAGAGATTTTTTAGGGGACTTGCTCACCCACTGATGAAAAAGCCACCGGAAGAAACAAGCAAAAAATACAACGGCAAACCCAAAATGTTCTCTTGCTTCTCGGTTACTGGGAAACAGCTTCAGCTGGACAGGGATTGCCTTTGCGGAAGCATTCCCCGCCAGTCGGGCACCAAAAGACAAATGAAAGCTATTAGTACTTTCCACGAGCCCAACACAGAGCGACTTTTCCAGAAACATGGTTGCGTTCGTGGCCAAACATTAAATATTTCCATAAACAATCAAGCTTCTAACTGTTTGCATCAGGTAAACCCGGGTCATTTTAATAAGACCAATTTAAATTCCAAGAGACAAAAGGCACTTCCTAGATCTTTAATACCTGCAACAGTTTATGAGCTTTCATGGGCTTGAAAGGATCGCCATGGTCTGTCTTTGATAGAGAAAACCATTCTGGTGGGCTGGTCCATCAAAAGAGACTATGGAGAACACCTGGGTTATTAATGCACAATGGAAGAATCTATGGGTTGTATTCAACTAAGTACTACTCAGAGTAGACCCATGGAAATTAAGGAGCCTACATTAGTCATGTCCATTAACTTGAATGAATTGATTATGAGTAGGACCAGCATTTGGGACTCAGGTGGCGCTGTGATCTAAACCACTGAGCCTAGGACTTGCCGATCACAAGGTTGGCGGTTTGAATCCCTGTGACGGGGTGAGCTCCCGTTGCTCGGTCCCTGCGCCTGCCAACCTAGCAGTTCAAAAGCACGCCAAAGTGCAAGTAGATAAATAGGTACCACTCCAACTTGAAGGTAAACGGCGTTTCCGTGCGCTGCTCTGGTTTCGCCAGAAGCGTCTCAGTCATGCTGGCCACATGACCCAGAAAAACTGTCTGCAGACAAACGCCGTCTCCCTCGACCTGTAAAGCGAGATGAGTGCTGCAACCCCAGAAAGGCCAACAGAATCTGACAGGGACACAACTCTACTCGGAACCTGAAGCTGGCACCATCCTGGATTACTTTATGTTTACTTATTTAAAATCACTGAGGTACTGCTTAAAATTTCAAAATTGTCTAAGCAGTGATCATGTGGGTAAGAGGATCGTATGGACTAAAATTCAAAACTCTGTGAGAAGGGCCTGCCACATGCCCAGGACTCAAGAGAAACAAAAGCACTGCTCTGCCAAAGGTTCTCAGTACAGGAAATATAAAGTCTGGCCATTAAACCTTCCAGGGCTAGTTCTGAGGAAAATGGATTTGGGGGGGGGGGGATTTAAAGGCGATAGAAGCTATATATCCTGAATGACGAGCAAATATTATTGTAAATAACATTATCTCTGAGGGATGCAAAGTTATGAAAGGAACCAGGCAAAGGTCCCCTTGTCCCTGTTGCTGTTTATTTTGATTTTGGATGCACTGACACAAAAGATGAGGAATAATGACAAAAAAGGGGTATAAAAATGGACCAACAAAATTGTAAGTTAAAAGCATACACAGATGAAGTAGTTTTGGCATTGGAAAACCCACTAGAAAGTTTTTGGAAGAAATAAAGGAGTTTGGTAACTTCGCAGGTTTTTAACTAAACAAACAAAAAACAACAATGCTAGTCAAAAATATGGATGCTCAACTCACGAAAGATTTGGAAAGAATTAGTGGTATAAAGAGTGAAAATAAAGTAAAATATCTGTGGATATGGTTAACTGTGAATAACCACAATGTCTTTAATGACAATTACGCAAGGGTTTGGAAGTAAATTAGGAAAGATTTGCAAATTTGGAGTAAAATGCAATTGTCACTGTTGGGTAAAATTTCTGCTATAAAAATGAATATACTCCCAAAGATGCTATTTCTATTTCAAACAGTACCTATAATTAATGATATTTAAAATTTTAAGGACTGGCAAAGAAAACTGATTTTTGTCGATTCTTTGAAATCTTTGAAAGGAAAAGTTTTTCTTTGTTGCATCGTTTTTGTTCATGTTTTGTTGATGTGGAATGCTATCAGAAAAGCAAATAAATAAATAAATAAATAAATTTTTTTTGAAAAAAAATCACCTTTCAGTGCTAACACATTGGAGGCAGCCTGAGAATGGGCCTTTGCTATTATTACTTACTATTCACCGGTGAGACTAAAATCTAAGACTACCCCAAAGAAAATTCATACCATGCAAAACCTTACAGGAACCAGTCCAAGACGGCCTCCTGGGGGAACCAGTACCAATGGTTCCTAGCCATTGTGGTCCTGATCCTCCCTCCATGGTTGGAGGCAGCATGCCTCAGAGGGCCAATTGATGGGAACCGCAAATGAACTTTAAGGGAGGGAATACGTGAGGAGCTCCTGTATTCTCATGCAGACTAAGGCCACCACCTCAAGAGGTTCAGGGCCACTGCTAAGGAAGTGGGATCCTGGCTTTTGTCCCCCAAAAGACTTGCCCAGCTTAACTCTTCTTATGCAAATGGCTAAGTGGTCTGAACTGGTGGGTGTCTCTTTTCTAAGTGAAGTTCAGAACCATTAAGGTGGAACCATCCCCTTAGTAAAAGTTTGACTGTAATAAATAAAGCCCCTTCATGGATCACTGCCTTGCCATGGTGAAGGGGCTTGAAGAACTCCAAGAAGCTATGAGCCATGCCGTGCAGGGCCACCCAAGATGGACAGGTCATGGCCAAGAGTTTAGACTAAATCTGATCCACCTGGAAAAGAAACTGACAAACCACTTCAGTATTTTGGCAAGAAAACTCCATGGACATAAAAAAGGAGAAGCTCTGAGAAGAAAGTGAAAGTTTCCAAGGCATTCTCTGGTTCATGGGGTCACAGAGAGTCGAACAGGACTAAGACGACTAAACAAAATTAAAAGAAGTGCCAGTTATCTATTCCCTGTCTCAGAATACTTGCATCAGAAATGTAGCTTCTTTGGCCACTGGTTCACACCACACTCCATCTAAGGAAGAAGGCTGGATTATATTGGTCACTAGTGCCGACAGAAGTGTGAGGAGCTCCCACAGTCCCCCATCCAACCAGTGACATGGGGCAGTCACAAGCAACGGAAGGGACAGAAAAGGAGCCTCTCCTAACCAGGAGCTCCACAGTGGCATCCATGGCCATCTGCAAATCACAGGTGCTTCAAACATCGAAAGGAGACTACTCCGCTCAACATGGCACCCGCCTATTGCTCATGGCTCAGCTCACCTGCTTCATTGCTGTCTCGCCAATTTTGTCCGAGTGCTTACGGATGCTCTCCAGGAAATCTTTGAGGTCGGACATGGAGACTTCCTTGATCTCCTCATGCAGTTTTGGAATGTTGTCCACCATGACCTTGCAAAAGCGATAATGGCTCACTTGAGGCAGGTGCAGGTGCTCGAGGTGCTCCAGAGTCTTCAGGGCAGGGTAGTGTCTGGAAGAGAAGACCAACACTCATCAGAAGCAGGAAAGAGCACTCAATTCAACAGATTCCCAGAAGATGGTGGTCAACTGGCAAAACTTTGGCCTTCTAAAACGAGAAAAACCCGGGTCCCATACAGCTTCTATAGTTCAGCTGACACCCAAGCCTGACACCCTTGTGTCTGTTGGCCTACAAGTGGGAAGACAAACTGTGTAAGTACTCATGGCTCCTTCTTGGGAAAAGGCTCTGGTTAGCATATAGCCCATTTTGCCAGTGAAGAGGGGCCTGTCACCCACCACCATGATGGGACTTCTTGGATCGCCCGCCCAAGGAACAAGAACTGTACAAAGTTAGGCAGAATGAATCATAGAATCATAGAATCATAGAATCATAGAATCATAGAATCATAGAATCATAGAATCATAGAGTTGGAAGAGACCACAAGGGCCATCGAGTCCAACCCCCTGCCAAGCAGGAAACACCATCAGAGCACTCCTGACATATGGTTGTCAAGCCTCTGCTTAAAGACCTCCAAAGAAGGAGACTCCACCACACTCCTTGGCAGCAAATTCCACTGTCAAACAGCTCTTACTGTCAGGAAGGTCTTCCTAATGTTTAGGTGGAATCTTTTTTCTTGTAGTTTGAATGGCAGCCTTGCTGTCAGAACTAGGTTACAGAGGCAGAGGAGGAGCCCAGAGAGAAATGAAAGTTGCAAGTTAGAGAGAAGGGGCAAAGGCACTGACATCCTCAACCAGAAAGAGGGAGAGGGTTTCTGGACATAGAAAAGGGGAGGAAAGTCAGTGGAAGGATTCAAGGAGACACAAAAGGTGAACCTAGCAGCGGGCAGGACAATGATTCTAGCCAACACATTTTGAGTCAAAGTGAAACATATCATGATTGGGCAAAGAAAAATTGCAAGCAGGGGACACAATCCAAGAGGACTCTCTTGCACAAACTTCCTTTATATCATGAGCACTGCACAAGCCCATTTATGATCCTTTTTTTTTTAAAAAAAAAGAGATTTCCTCCAAAAGCAACAATTTCTCAGTTCCTTGCCTGCTAGTCCTGACAGTCGGTGCACACAGGTGCATGCAGGTGGGTGGACCAGGAGACTTTAGAGAGCTGGAAATAGATTCCGCTTCTTACCAAACTTTTCAAACCCAGGGGTGAAATCAGTGGAGTTTCTGGGGGTCCTGAGAAAAGGTTTCAGCAGGAATGTAGCACATGCCAAAGATGTTTGGGCAGGACACTCTGGCGTTCACACCCCCTACCACTAAAAATGTGTCTAGTCAGAAAGTGTGCATGCCAGTTGAAAAATGCACACACAGAACTACTCAGATGTCCTTGTCTCCAAACAATGTTTGCATAATGTGCAACTGGAGGAAAGGGAAGTTGTTTTAACTGAAAATTGTAGAGGCCATGAAGAGCAAAAGTCAGTGTGCTGTTTACTCCAGGAATCCAGGCTCTGTTTGTGTTGCCATGAGGTTTAGGTAAAGCTATTTCCAATAAAATGCAGCTCCTCTGGAGAGAAAGCAAAGGTTACACGAGTAGCCAGACGTTAGGCCAGCAGAACAGACACAGGCCAGGCTTGCTTCATCTCAAGACACTGTTGTTTGAAGGATGACCAAAGGGACCTGTGGAGTTTGGCTACACTCGCCACCCAGGCCCCCCGACAGCCTGCCAGAGCAGCAAATGTTCTTCCCATTGACAGACATCTCAAGTCAGTGAGGTCATGTGGACCCAAACATGCCCCTGTCACCCACCTACCCGCCACCCCTCGGAGCGCAGATCCCAAGCCAGGCCTCCCAGCTGTGCCCTGCTCAGCCTCTCAACAGCCGTGGCGCCTCGGCTCCTGCACTCATGAGAGGAGCCTGGAGGCCAACTCCACGTGGTGCCATCTTTCACCCCGAGGGACTTCCGGGACACCGTCCAGAGATGGATTAACGGCAGCAAACAAGCCTGAAAGACTAACAAAGGCTCAAGATGCTTCGTTTATGCTGCATCAGACCAAAATGGCTCTCCCCTTTGGAAGACAAGGGTGAAGCCTGTTGACACAAACCAGCTGCAAAGACAGGAGGAAGAGGCTAGAGAGACAGATCTTCAAACTAAGTACCTGACCCCCATCTGGCTGAGCATAGGAGAAAAGAGGCTCCCACCTCACTGACAGCCAAGCAAGTCAGACAGTAGTCAAATATTCACCAACCAAACCGGCCTTTCGGGAAAACTAGATTTTTTTTGGGGGGGGGGGATATTTCCCCTTGCAGCTTGCTTCACAGGTGCGAGGAGAATGAAGCTGGCACATCAACAGGGGAACTGATTAAGATATAAATTAGCACATGTGCTCTGCCTCAGTAGAAAGAAGGCAAAATAAGACCATTAAAAAAAGACTTAAAATGGGGAAGATGGAGGGCAGTATTGTTAGAAGAAACCCTCAAATCCATCTCTACTTGGTCATTTAGACATGAGGAGGAGGAAGAGAATGATGATGATGATGATTATTTATTCCTTATACTCCGCCTACAGCCACTCTGGCAGGCTTCCAACATAATATAAAAAACACAACCAAACACCAGACATTAAAAGCTGCCAGTGCAATGGTTTTATGCAAGACATTTGTCATGGGTATATTTAGAACGTGATTTGTGAGGATCATTGTCAAAATAGGTTAGGAGTGGGGGCATTACCCCTTCTGTATTGTAGTGGCTGAAGGAGGGGGAAAGGAACCAAAAGAAGTTCCCACAGCCAATCGGAAGCCAGGGAAGCCCCATCGGGCGTTCGGCTTCCAAAAGAACGGTCGTAAACCAGAGCAGTCACTTCCGGGTTTCGATCGTTCAGGAGCCAAAACGTTCGAGAACTAGGCTGTTTGAAAACCAAGGTATGATGTATATGCATCATGGCAGCAAGAGACGCAGTCTGCTTTTGGTTGAACAGGACCAAGGGGCTTCCCAGAGGTAGGCTTTCTGTGGGATGAAGCCAGGCGGCAGTAAGTTACGCAGAGTGAGAGGCAAAGGCTGAGCCATGGGGCACAATCCCCTGGGAAGTTCCCCTGCACAAGCAGCCCCACTGAAGCAAGAGGGAAGTGAGCGCCCAGTGGGGCTTGCTCTGGGTCACAGGACGGGAGCAGCTTTTGGGTTTCCGGTCTCAGAGGCCAAAATGCCTTGAGCCGGCTGTGCCATTTGCTCTTCCGTTTTTGGGGTGTCTGCCCGTTTGTTTCAGTGAAGCTAAGACCTCCAGACAGACGCTGTCACATTTGTCACGCCGGCCACCGTTATGAGCTTACCTTTTAGATTTCATTTGCTCTCTTAATTTGCTATCCATTTCCAGAACTAGAGCAGAGGAGACACAAGGATACAGAAGTCAGTAAGAGAAGAAATGGGGTACTGGTGCCCTATCTAGAGCCATGCAGACGCTCTTTGCTTCGTCTCTCACCAGGAAGGCACTGCGTGAGCTTATCCACTGTGGCAGAAATATTGCGCTGCTGCAGCCGGCACTGTTTCAGCTCTTCCATCGCTCCCACCAGCTGTAAAAGAAACCTCCGTTTAACCACTAGCACTGCATTCCAAGTCAACTTTGCTTGCTGCATACCAAAGGCTCAAAGGCAACAGGACCATTTTCTGTTCCACCCAACCATCCATTCAGGATCAAGGAATGATGAGGAAAATGGATCAGGGTATTCCTGGCCTATGTGGACTGTAGCTGTTGCTAGCAAGTCGTTTCAAACATACAGGGCAGCAAAGGAGGAAAGGCAGAAGGAGCAGGAAATGCACTTCAGGCAGCTGCAGGTGGCAGAGGGAAGGTCAGGAACACGTCAGAGATGAGAGCAGAGATGGGAGAGGGGGGCTGGGCCACGGAGCTTCTCACTCCGGGCTAACTAACTCTTCCCTATAAGGCCTCCCTGAGAGGAGCTCTCTTGCACTCACATTTCCCATGCACCACAGTCCGAAATCTGGATGTTGGGCATTCTTGTACAGATCTCACCAAGGAGGCATAGAAAATGCCCGCAAGGGAATGTGCCATCTTCCAGGTGGGAGAAATGGCAGGCAGGCAAGGAAATCACAGCACACAGTGACGTTCCACCTGGGAGTCACACGGTTTCCCTGGCACACAAGCCCAACATGTCTGGCACCAATACAATGGCCAGAGCCCACACCTGATGCTCCCCCCCCCACAACACTAGAACCCTGGGCTTACTTTTTTGCTTTCCATTTGCAGTTTTCTGTTTGTGTCCGTGACTTGATTCTGCAAAGAGAAAACCACATCGTTGTTTCAATTAGCACCTAGTTGAAAGTCTTGGGCGTCAGGCTGGAAAAGGAGACTGCATGAACTGGAAGATGCTCCTTGGCTTAACAAGCCCACACGAAATCTTGTCATGCAAACTGATCCCAGATACCGGGAAAAGTGAGCGTGGTTATGAAATGTCACCAAGGATTGGGAGATGTTTTAACAAAAGCAAGAGCATTGTGACACTTTATTCATGACCGACAACACACCTCTTTGCTGGGCACCAGGGTCACAGAAGAAGGCCTGAGATGCTCTTCAGCCTCCCCATGCTTCAGAGAGTACACACAAGCCAACCTAGAGGTCAAAAGCAACACAAATGCATCCTACCAAGGCATGCACAGGCCAGCTGAAATCCGTAGGTTTAGTGTGAAAAACCGATGGAAGAGGGCCAGTGAAATAGGCCTCTGAAGCAGCCCTAGTGAGCCCAGAAGTGAGGCTCCAACTGGAAGCCGCCAGCCCAGACCCAGCGCTGCAACAGACTGCAGGCCACAGGTGGGAGCTTCTAGCATCTCAATCCCAACAGAGTTGGCAATTCATCAGCACACAAAGGGAGAACTAAAACTTATGCTTCCCATGATCTGAAGAGGCAAAGGGAGGGCCGAGATTCTCCGACTACACACAGGAGCTGCTCAGCCTGCTACAATATTGAACAATGGTGCTGGTAGCCAAAGGAAAAATGTGGAAGAAAATAACTTTTGGTCTCAGAAGCATGAATGGCTGCAAGGGGAGAGGCTTCAACATCAGCCTTGAAGCCAGGCATCTTATGACTGACCGAACCCAAAGGGTGCTCATCAATGGTTCCTCTTCATCCTGGAGAAGAGTGACTAGTGGGGTGCCAGAGGGTTCTGTCTTGGGCCCGGTCTTATTCAAAATCTTTATCAACGACTTGGATGATGGACTAAAGGGCATCCTGATCAAATTTGCAGATGACACCAAACTGGGAGGGGTGGCTAACACCCCAGAGGACAGGATCACACTTCAAAACGACCTTGACAGATTAGAGAACTGGGCCAAAACAAACAAGATGAATTTTAATAGGGAGAAATGTAAAGTATTGCACTTGGGCAAAAAAAATGAGAGGCACAAATACAAGATGGGTGACACCTGGCTTGAGAGCAGTACATGTGAAAAGGATCTAGGAGTCTTGGTTGACCACAAACTTGACATGAGCCAACAGTGTGACGCGGCAGCTAAAAAAGCCAATGCAATTCTGGGCTGCATCAATAGGAGTATTGCATCTAGATCAAGGGAAGTAATAGTGCCACTGTATTCTGCTCTGGTCAGACCTCACCTGGAGTACTCTGTCCAGTTCTGGGCACCACAGTTCAAGAAGGACACTGACAAACTGGAACGTGTCCAGAGGAGGGCAACCAAAATGGTCAAAGGCCTGGAAACGATGCCTTATGAGGAACGGCTAAGGGAGCTGGGCATGTTTAGCCTGGAGAAGAGGAGGTTAAGGGGTGATATAATAGCCATGTTCAAATATATAAAAGGATGTCACATAGAGGAGGGAGAAAGGTTGTTTTCTGCTGCTCCAGAGAAGTGGACACGGAGCAATGGTTCCAAACTACAAGAAAGAAGATTCCAGCTAAACATTAGGAAGAACTTCCTGACAGTAAGAGCTGTTTGACAGTGGAATTTGCTGCCAAAGAGTGTGGTGGAGTCTCCTTCTTTGGAGGTCTTTAAGCAGAGGCTTGACAACCATATGTCAGGAGTGCTCTGATGGTGTTTCCTGCTTGGCAGGGGGTTGGACTCGATGGCCCTTGTGGTCTCTTCCAACTCGATGATTCTAGGATTCTAGGATTCTAGGATTCTAGGATTCTAGGATTAGACTGAATGGGAAGATGCAAGTTGGTCCCCTGACAGCTGCCACCAAACTCTCACAAGCCTCTCTAAGGAACCTACTATTTCCTTGGACACGGCATGAATTCACAGACCTCACTGGCATAGAATTTGTACCAAGCAACGTTTTAAGCAGGCTGATATAGTGGAGCTTCAAAGCCCCCCCATTCACTGGCTCTCCCAGGATCAATGAGCTTTGATGCTCTACTGTATCTGGGCATGGGAGACACAATTTGCAACTCAACCAAAACACCCGCTCAAGCTTGCAGCTCAAGGCTTTGCTGCCCTGAGCCAAACAACTGCAACTCTTTGCTCTTGTGGCATAAACTTCAAAACGCTTTGTGCACCAAACACACCAGAAATCAGTGTTATTTGCAGAACGAAGTTCTGCTTTACTCCCCCCACTTTTAAGGCAGCCACAGCTATTACTCAAGAGTAAATAACAAGCAGTAATCCTGCATACCAGCATCCAACCCAAGACTGTAGCGCATTCTCTGCTGTTCCAACATAGGTCTGCAGTGAGCCTGCAGTTCTCCTTCAGACCAGCACACGTAGGTTGCTGCCTCCTCTAAGGAGCTCATTGCCCCTTCATAGGAATCCTAAGCACTGCCCACAGTGATGGATCCCATTCCTTACCTTGAGCTTTTGGGCTTCTGCCCTGACTTTCAAGAATTCAGTGATGGCATCCACAAAGCCCTGGTAATGGAAATTGCACATCTTCTCGATTTCACGGTCGTGATTCCGGATGCGAGCGTCGAGTTTCTCCATGAAGCGTCCATGCTCCTCACCATCATAGACAGACCTGGATGAAATGCAAGGGGGTTGGGCAGAAAGACACCTTCAGAATCCACTCTCAGTCACTGAACTTCACTAAATTAATCTGAAGGAGAGCTGAGGGTGGGGAGGAAGGGGGGGGGAAGGATGCACTGCAACACCTTGCAATTTTACTGCAAGAGAAAGAGTATGATTTCCACCACAACAAGATCTGCCGTTCGGGTTTTTCCCCGCCTCACTTCCCTCGTCACAGAAGTGCAAGGAATTACTCAAGAGACAGGAGTGAAGTGGTCTCAATTATTTAGAAGAAAATACGAATTATTTAAAAAATGTCTGCAGCAATTTATTTGGTATTTTAAAGGTTTATATCCTGGCTTTTAATCTAACAGTGATCAAGGTGGATGATAGCAGAGTGAAATACACAGAGAGAGATAGTACTAAGGTCATCACATGGCGATTCACAAATAATCTTTCCATCTGCTATGAGCAGCAACCATTCAGAAAAGAGAAGGTGCCAGAGGACCGTTTAGGAAGCGAGAGTCAACACCGCATCTGCATGGCTGACTTTGCCACCTGCTTGCTCAGCCGCAGAATGCTGAATGGGAGGGCATGGAAGGGAGGGAGGGGTGGGGAGAAAAGGAATAAGAAGAGAACAGTCCGAGGATCTGGAACACAGCATCCAGAGCCAGCAACGTGATGAGAGAAGAAGCTGGTAGGCGGACAAGAACATCCTTGGTGCAAAGCTGGACTGCGAGGTCTCAGCATCCAGAAGAAAGCACATTGAAAAGGAGCACCCAATGAGCAGACACAGAACAAGCAAGCAGCCACTCAAGCAACAGGTGTTCTCCTCCTCCTCCTTCCCCTGCAACTCCACACCCCACCCCACCCAAATCCTAGGGGACTCTTTGGAGCAGATGGGGGGCATGCAGAGGGCTGGAGGGTGGAGAAAGGAAACTGGGACCTCCAGGTACTGCATAGGGCGGTATATAAATTCAATAAATAAACAACAACAGGGCAAACAGCTCTGGATGCCCTACAGTGCGTTCAAGCCCTAGTGTGAGGCAACAGAAGAAATGCGCTCTCTTCTTGAATTCTGATTTATTATCTTACACTCCAACACTTCAGTTTAGGATTGACACTGCTTAAGCTTTCTCTGCAGTTCGGAATGCAGCTGCTCCTCTGCCTCCCCTCACACCCAGTACAAATCCCATGCGCACTTACCTGGGAGCAAGTCCCACTGAACTTCCCCTCTGTAAAGACATGTATCGGAGTGCCCTGACAGAGACCCCTCTTCATTACAAGACACCCTAAACAAGGCGTTTACAGTGGTACCTTGGTTTACAAATTTAATCCATTCGGAAGTCTGTTCTTAAACCAAAGCGTTCTTAAACCAAAGGCATGCTTTCCCATAGCAGCGGGGGACTCAATTTACAAATGAAACACACTCAACAGGAAGCGAAACGTGTTCTGTTTTCAAGCTAAAGTTCACAAACCAAAACACCTATTTCTGGGTTTGCAGCATTCTTAATCGAAGTTGTTCATAAACTAAGCTGTTCTTAAGCCAAAGTACCACTGTACTGGGGACTTGTCCCATTATCACTCTATCTTACCTCTCCCAGTGCTAAATACAACTCTGAACGGCACGATGCAAAGCCAAAAACCACTAGCAGATCCCCAAGCAGCTTCCTGACTAAAGATGTAAGATTTAACAGAACTACAGTGGTACCTCTGGTTACAAACTTAATTCGTTCCAGAGGTCCATTCTTAAGCTGAAACTGTTCTTATCCCAAGGCGCGCTTTCACAAAGGGGCCTGCCTCTGGCGTGCAATTTCCGTTTGCATCCTGGGGCAAAGTTCGCAACCAGAAGCAGCTACTTCCAGGTTAGCGGAGCTCGTAACCTGAAGCTCGTAACCAAGCGTTCGTAAAAATGGCACCTCCATGTCACATTCCCGCTCCCACAAAAGGTTTGGGGGAAATTAAAATACAGTATATGCATAGCTTGTTTTATCATCATCTACCATAGTCGGGACGCAGGTGGCGCTGTGGGTTAAAGCCTCAGCGCCTAGGGCTTGCCGATCGAAAGGTCGGCGGTTCGAATCCCTGCGGCGGGGTGCGCTCCCGCTGCTCGGTCCCAGCGCCTGCCAACCTAGCAGTTCGAAAGCACCTCCGGGTGCAAGTAGATAAATAGGGACCGCTTACCAGCGGGAAGGTAAACGGCGTTTCCGTGTGCGGCTCTGGCTCTGGCCAGAGCAGCGATGTCATGCTGGCCACGTGACCCGGAAGTGTCTCCGGACAGCGCTGGCCCCTGGCCTCTTAAGTGAGATGGGCGCACAACCCCAGAGTCTGTCAAGACTGGCCCGTACGGGCAGGGGTACCTTTACCTTTACCTTACCATAAAACATTTCTGCTGCAAGCACATGAACAATTCTTGTGGCACCTTAAAGTTTCATTGTGGAACAAGCTTTCCTGGGTTATAACGCACCAGAGCCTACGTCTGGGCTCCAGTGGATGGCAGCTTATGCCTGAATAAAATTTGTTAGTCTGTAAGGTGCTGTAAGCCTCTTTGTTGCTTTTGCTAATATTCTTAGCTTTCGCCAGTTAGGAAAATATGGGATGGGATGCAGGGTGGGGATAAAACGAGAAGATGAAAATGGAAACCATCAACATTGTAGTAAAATTTTATCATCTGGTCTTAGACACAGTATGTAGACCTCAGCATTTTCATGTACAAAGGGAGGAAACTTGTTTTTTTATACAGGGGGGAAGCTAAAAACAAGCACTCTTGTAATTAATGAAAGGTGATAAATCTGGATATTAGTATATCTTCATTAGACACAGGCTGCAGCCTGGTGCATTACAACTCTCATCTGAAACTAGCAATGTGCCTTTTTTTAAGAAAGGAGAGCCTGCCATCTAGCGACCGCTTGGGTTAGTCCTAATACACAACGCTCTTCATCGCAAGCTTGCACTGGGGTGAGATGGGCTAAGGGAGAGGAAGCCAATGGAGAGAGGGCATATCCCTCCCATTCTTGAAAAGCTGCCACATAGCTCAGCCACAGCACAAGCCCAACAGAATTCTTAAAGCTGGTCCATGCACTCTCTCCACAGATGCCTTAGGATCTGAACCCTGGAAATAAAGTGATTCCACATTGCATTGTCTGATTGCATATACAGTGGAACCTCTGGTTGCGAACGGGATCCATTCCAGAGGCCCGTTCGCAACCTGAAAAGAACACAACCCACGTCTGCGCGTGCGTGGGTCGCGATTCGCCACTTCTGCGCATGCACGTAAGGTCATTTAGAGCATGCACCGCGTCTGCGCGTGCGCACGCAGCAAAACCTGGGAGTAACTCTTTCCGGTACTTCCAGGTCGCTGCGGGACGCAACCTGAAGCAAACGTAACATGAGGTATGACTATACATGGCCACAAACCAGGAGGCAAAAGCAGCTCTGACATGTCGCTGCCTGACCAGCCTGCTCACGGCATGCTGGGGTCCCAACTGACAAGTCAGGCAATGCAGCGGCCCTGTTTATGGAAGTTTTTAATGTTTGATGCTGTACTGTCTTTTTGATATTCAGTTGGAGGCCGCCCAGAATGGCTGGGGAAGCCCAGCCAGATGGGTGGGGTATAAATTTATTATTATTATTATTATTATTATTATTATTACTACTACTACTACTACAGGGAATTACTCACATGCAACCCACTGCAGGTCCCTTTCAGGAGTAGCCCAAGGAGCGAGCCAGGACATGGCAGCATGAGCCACAAACACAGGAGCCCTGTGCAGGATATAAAAGGATGTC
The DNA here is from genome assembly GCF_951804945.1 of Podarcis cretensis. Lineage (NCBI taxonomy): Eukaryota > Metazoa > Chordata > Lepidosauria > Squamata > Lacertidae > Podarcis > Podarcis cretensis. The sequence goes on along the minus strand of NC_137178.1, from coordinate 1,123,248 downwards.
ACATAGAGGAGGAGGGAGAAAGGTTGTTTTCTGCTGCTCCAGAGAAGCGGACACGGAGCAATGGTTCCAAACTACAAGAAAGAAGATTCCAGCTAAACATTAGGAAGAACTTCCTGACAGTAAGAGCTGTTTGACAGTGGAATTTGCTGCCCAGGAGTGTGGTGGAGTCTCCTTCTTTGGAGGTCTTTAAGCAGAGGCTTGACAACCATATGTCAGGAGTGCTCTGATGGTGTTTCCTGCTTGGCAGGGGGTTGGACTCGATGGCCCTTGTGGTCTCTTCCAACTCTAGGATTCTATGATCAGACCAACTCCCCCTGCCCCCAGGTGGTTTATATGGATGACACATAATTCTCTTCTATAGTCTATTTAAAGCCCCTTGGAAGACATGCAGAATGCCAATGGACTTTTTGGTCATCAGAAAGTGTGATGAGCATGCGCTGCAGCCACTCTGCCTAAGCCGGAGGGTCCGCTGACAGGTGCAGGTCCAAATGTGACCCCTTTGCTTGTTAGCCACTTTGCTGGCCCTAAATGAGGAGCTCCCAACTGAAATCCATTCAGGCAGGAGGAGCCGGCAGCAGGGAAAACAGAGGACCCCAGGAATTCACATGCCGGGACAGCCTGATCACTTTCTGGGGCACGGAAACGTCTCGCTTTTTGGTTTCAATTAATAAATGGAACAAAAGCCTGGACTTCAATTTAAAAAGGCAAAATATGCCACGATGGTTTTTAACCTTCAGACATTTTCTTCTCATTAAGCGACATAAAAGCATTAGCATTTTGTTTATTAGAAGAAGTTAAAAATAAAGTGGAACAAAAAGCGAGCTGCTTGCTTAATGCACAAGTATGCAAACAGTCACAGCGTGGGCTGGGAGAGGTCAGCAAGAGTTTGGATGCCCCAAACCTGCCCCCCCCCCCCAGCACCAAGAGCGGGAAGGAAAACGCTCCGTTCTTCATAGAGCAGAGAGCACGGGCAATCCCAGATGAAACAGGCCACTCTATTGATCTACAGAGTTCCATCCATGAGCAAAAAGGAGATGCGCGAGGAGGTTCCCAGCCATAGGGCAACAAATGCAGAGTCTAGAGGGAGCTGCGAACCTTCAGACAGCTGCAGATGGTGGAGCTGGAGAATCACTGAAGGAGACATGTCAGAAGGAAACAGCAGAGTAGCCATGGAAGGCTTTAGAAGTACAGAAGAGGTGTTTCTGCTGGGTCCTGAGCTGTACAGGAAACCAGCACGGCAATTTAAAGAAGGGCATGGCAAGCCACCCCTAGGAAAGTTGAGGGGGCTGTTACTAGGACCACTGCTAAGCCAGTTGGCCGCACTGAAATGTTCTAAGGCGCAAGAATAGAAAAGACCCTTCTACGCAGCACACCTCAGTGATAAGAGTGAAGGGTTCAGGGACCCCGGCCTCAGGGAACAGGATGAGGAGGTTGGGGCCTTGTTGGGGCTTCATGGGGCAAAGCCAGGAAGCGGGCGATTGGTGGAGGATAGTGAGGAATGGACAAGACTGCCTGCCAACAGCATCATCTTCTAGTTTTAACCACCGTGACCCCAGGCCCCTGCTTTTGCTAATCGCAAAGGGGGAAAGAATATATACAATCTTCACACTCACTTTCTGGGGTCAGCCGGCTGCGTGCAACTTAAACTGTGGCTGTGTACCTGCAGCCACAACCGTACTGTTCTCAATTAGTGACAGATAATCCGAATTGCATATGCTTTGGGACTTTGCTGCCAGTCTTCCTTATGGGATTTTCTTAGCATATTGTTAAAGAATTGAAGTAGAAAAAAGGGCTCCCATCACTCGCTTGACATCTTTCACCTTCACCTTACTACTGGCCATTATCAAAACCAATAGCCCAACTGGTTATTACGGGAACCCACAATCCACCAGGGGCTCAGGAGGGCCAAGAAGGCCAGATCTCAACATTCATGCACGGGATACAAACCAGTTTCGGCTGCAGCAAACACAGTCTGCCTGCAGAAATGGACAAGCCAGCAAGCAGACACAAGCAAAGAGCAATTGGCGTGAGCCCATGTTAGAAACTCAGATGTATAAGCTATGTGCCAAATGGCTCTTTAAACTAGGGTTACAGTCACCAAAACGGAATGTCTACTTGCCATTTGGGGGCCAGACAGTTCAAAGGTCTTATTTTTCAATATGACTTTTTGGTTCCTAACAGATAGCACTCTACAGGATGTGTTGCTAGTATGTGAAAACAGGCAAGATCCAATTATCCCCAGGTATGCATGATGGGGGAGATGTCAGGCACCATTCTGGCACCCAGGTATCTTCACCTGGTTGCAAGTGGCCAATAGCCAGGTGCAAAATGCGCCTGGCCAATTTCTAACACCGCCAATGAGCCGCTTTCAGAGCATGCGCATGAATAATAGCATTGTTTAGGTCAACATAAGATGCAAACTTCATCTAAACAGTCAGGGGAAATCCACAGGGTGTGTGGGCTTCAGCCAGTGCACCCCAAGATGACCGTCTCCACCGCTAACATTTTCCATTCCATATATGCCCAGAGGCTTTGAGCCTGGACCCCTGGCTGACCAGGGAAAAGAAACTGTGAAGCCTCTGCTAAAGGCCAAGCCAATTAGAAGGAATAAGCTCAGCCACCCTGGAGCTGCCGAGTGCCAGCAGATCCAGACCCAGATCTATCAGAAAGGAAATAAAGAACAATGCCTCCAATTTAAGCTACAGGAGAGAATTTTTGGTTTCAACGTTCTTATTAGGGAACATGCCTTTTGTCATCTGGGGCTACAAGAGAAAGATGGTTTTTTGGGGGGTGGGGGAGCTCGCATATGGCCTCAGCGAGTGCCAGGAAATGCAAGGAGCAACCCAGAAGGCAGGCGAGCCAGCCCTGCTCCAGCCAGCACAGATCCCCCCAACTGAGAACTATGGAGAGGGAACTGGCCACAAGCGACACTTTTCGCTTCCCTCCTTGTTGAGGACACAATGGAAACAATTCCCCCCAGAACAAAAGCGGTGCGTCAGCAAGCAAGCCCGCCTCTCCCAGGCCCTTTCAAGTTGGAAGGACAGTTGATTCGCACCATGTGTAGGGTTGATGGGAACAAGCCCTACATCCAGGCGAGATAGATTTTAGCCCCTCCAAGCTGGTTGATATTAAGGGAGGGAGTGAATCATCTTTATGATGCGCTGTAAACAAAACACACTGGCCGTCACAACGGGAGGCATCCAGCAGTGCGCCGCACTGCTCAGAGCCGCTTGAAAGTGTTCGTGCCATGTGGGCCATCACTGGGAAAAGTGTTGCGCTCTAATGAGAGGCAGGCTCAGATGGGGTGTCCTTCACTCATTTCCGCTTTCCCTCGCATGGTGTTCCAGCACGGCCAGGCCTTCAGGAGGAACAGCGCAGGTGGCCAAAGAACCACTGCCCACAACACAGGCTCCCCAGACCCGTGGGGCAGCCAGCATGGAAAAAGCTGGCCTGCGTGAGCTGGAAGCAGCCAAAACCGTGTGGGATCTGGCCCACCCACCTACCCATTTAGGTGGAAGGATCCGCATTTAATCCCCTCTCTGTCTCTCTCTCACATATACACACCAACCTATGTAATCCAAACCAGGAGGCATCACAAACTGAGTAGAAGCAATTCAAGTTCCACTACCCTAAGGTCCTTGCGGAACAAATCTTTCCATATGACTCAAGGAAGCCATGCAAAGAACGTCTTACCAGTAGCCCCCAAGTTCTGCGGCCGTTGAATTATGTATGTATGTATGTATGTATGTATGTATACCCTGCCCATTTGGCTGGGCTTCCCCAGCCACTCTGGGCAGCTTCCAACAAAATATTAAAATACAGCAATCCATCAAACATTAAACGCTTCCCTAAACAGGGCTCTCAGAGAGGGAACCACCAGAAGGCCCTTGGAGCTGGACCTCAGTGTCCGGGCTGAGCGATGGGGGTGGAGACGCTCCTTCAGGTATACTGGACAGAAGCCGTTTAGGGCTTTCAAGGTCAGCACCAACACTTTGAATTGTGCTCAGAAATGTACTGGGAGCCAGTGTAGGTCTTTCAACACCGTGTTATGTGGTCTCGGTGGCCGCTCACAGTCACCAGTCTAGCTGCCGCATTCTGGATTAGTTGTAGTTTCCGGGTCACCTTCAAATGTAGCCCCACAGAGAGTGCACTGCAGTAGTCCAGGCGAGTGATAACCAGAGCATGCACCACTCTGGCGAGACAGTTTGCGGGCAGGTAGGGTCTCAGCCTGCGTACCAGATGGAGCTGGTAAACAGCTGCCCCGGACACAGAATTGACCTGCGCCTCCATGGACAGCTGTGAGTCCAAAATGACTCCCAGGCTGCGCACCTGGTCCTTCAGGGGCACAGTTACCCCATTCAGGACCAGGGAGTCCTCCACACCTGCCCACCTCCTGTCCCCCCAAAACAGTACTTCTGTCTTGTCAGGATTCAGCCTCAATCTGTTAGCCGCCATCCATCCTCCAACCGCCTCCAGACACTCACACAGGATCTTCACCACCTTCACTGGTTCTGGTTGAACCCAGAGCCTAAAACAGGACCCATCAACAAGGCCTTCCCAAAAGCAATTTGGGGCGGGTGCAATTTCCACATGGCAATCTAATCCCCGGGGGGGGGGGAGTGGGCCAGGGGACCAAATCATCAGGTGAAGAAAATTCCCATCCTCATGTGTTTGAACTGGAGCACTGGAGGAAGAGACGGAAGGTCAGAGTGGGAAGCAGTGGGGAAGAGGGGTGAGCGAGGTTGGGAAGCATGCTTGAACTTCCCACCATGTCCTGCTACTAAGAAGGGTGGAGCCCTTCATTCATCAGCCCTCCAGGTGTCAACTCACACAAAACAAAGCGATTTTTATGCTACTGTCACTGACAACTGAAAAGTCTGCCTTGCACTCAGTTCTACAGCACCCACTGCATTTTCCAGGAATCACCACCCACATCTCATCAGCCCAAGTTTTCTAAGAGCTAAAGGGCTGAAACTTTCAGAGTTTGGTTCTTTTGAAACGTGGCCATTTCTCCCTGGGTACCCGTGAAGGCTGCAGCCTAAGTGGCCTTGTTGCACGCTGCCCATGCTGCTACAGGGTGATGCTGCCTGGTCCATTTGCTTGTGCCAAGGGACTGACGTCTTAGCACAAGGGAGGGAGGAGAGGGAAATTAAGGAATGGGAGAATGAGAGACAAGAACAGTGCCATGGGCATAATCCACGGGGAACACCTCCTGATCAAGCCCCACTGAAGAGTTGCATAGCAGCACAACCTCAATGCGTCCCCTGCAGAGGATGAGAGCTTCTGAACTATTCATAAGGTTACCCTGAGCTTGGCCTACATAAGCCACAAATGACAGAACCGTCTGTAATAGCCATTGTTAAAACATTTAAGGCTTCGTTAATTACTCGAATTAACTTTAGCCGCAAAATCCACAACTAGAAAAATCCACAACAAGGAAAAGTTGCTAATGAGCCCTAATTATCCTCTTGCCCTTCAATTTACAGCCCCAGCAAGACACGCAGCGGACTGAAGTAGCCCAGAAGCAAACTGGCACGCCTCCATGTTTAAAACAATCGCTCAGCTCTTCCCTTCAGAAGCCTGGTTAAGGCATATTGACTGTACAGATCACCCTCTCCCTCTGCCAAGCAGGCACAGCTGGCTTAACCCCAGAGACTGCAAACAAGAATATCTTAAATGGTCCAATGCCCAGATACCGAGATAGCACGGTGGGCAAGACATGACTTCCCAGAACCGCAACACTGCCTGGAGGCTACCCTGTGTGGGCCTGCTCAAGGAGGGCAGCTCGACGACAGCCCTGGCATAATCCCTCTCCTTCCCCAGATCACTTCTCTGCAGCTCTCACTGTGCCCAGATCGGAAGGGAAACAGTTTCTGCAGACCAGAGTGCTCTGTTCTTCTACTCAATAGGGACTGCATCCTTCCTCCCGGCTAAGGAGCCGGCCGCCAATTTGCTGAAACACCACTATTGATTAATGATACAGCATCACCAGTGTGGAGGGCGGGAGGGAAGAGTATATAAACCTTCCAAATTAATTTAAGCAAGTTAGCAGAACACTGGAACTGCCAGCAACGAGGAATGCAAGAAAGAGGGCCACCAAATCCCAAGCGATGGAATGTGAAGCAAGTACAGAACCTTTGCCAAGAATGTTCCCCTTCCTGCCAGAGAACATATGGAGGATGTAAGAAAAGCCCTATGAGATATAAGGCATTAAAGGAAGTGCTTTTTTGCATGGCTGGTCTTTAGTATTTTTAGCAAGGCGCTCTTTGATTCTTTATTTTGCATCCTTTATTGCCTGCTTGTCTGTTCAAAGAACACATAGAAGGGGGAAGAGGAGAGATCTAAGCAACCCTGTCCAATACGATGAATGCAGCACTGCAGGTGAGTTTAGGTCAAGGCAACATGCAGAAGCAAAGTACAGCACTGTTGCTCGAGTAATGTGGAAAGGCACCGGGACACCGCTGCCAGGAATAACCGTTCTCTAGGCAAGGTACAAGGAGCTACAGAAGGGACATTCTGAAATTACCTTGCCATCTAGTGCTGCAATGAATAAATTACTTCCATTTTAAGCCCCTCCACACCCAACACTGCGGCCAACATTTTGCTAGTTTTTCCAAAGGGACCTGGAAGGCCTCACCCTGACCTGAGCACAAGAGAAACGGAAGCCAAGCCCGTTCGTCAGGGGCAGATCCAGGTCATAACTGCGCACACATTTCAGAGCGGGCACAGACCCACAAGGAGGGCAGCTTGAATGATAGCACATTTCCTCATAAATTGGAGGGAGGCTTCTGAGCTGCAGAAGGACCATTAAAGCACCAAGATGTGGGACAAGAGGCAGCAGCTGGACATTTTAACTGTAATAAAAGCATTTGATGTACCCAGAGGCGAGCTGTGTCCTAAAGACTGCAAAGTGTGTGGATCCAAGCAACCTTTTTCACAGAAGCAGAGCACTGAACATGTGCCCAGCCTGCTTTGCCATCACAGCAGACCCTCAAGAGAACACTTCTGCCACCAGACACAGCTTCAACTACATGCCCCAGGGTGGGGATATCTGCAATTTAAGGCATCCCTCAGCTGCTTGAAACTTTCCAGTTTTAAATTCCCAGATTTTAAACTCATTGCTTCCAATGTTATCCATGGCATGTAGTCTAAGCAGGCTGCTCTCTTTGCAAAGGCCTTTTCAATACATATTTGCAGTTGATTCACATGTTTATACTCTGCTTTTTAAAGCCTAAACCTAAACCATCTACAGAGTAGCAAACAGCATTAAAATAAATAAAAAATCAGTTTAGGAAAGGCTACAGCTGCTCTACCACCCTAAAATGGTAAAAGCACTTTTGGGCACTGCTGGGACAATCCTGGAGGAGCAACAGATCAAAGAGACATCCATGCAGCGCTCCTTGGGCTCCAAGGAAATGCAATGCCATCCAAAACTAGTACTCCTGTCTTGCCTGAATTAAGCTTCAGAACAGCCACTGCCTGTCTAGGATCAGAAGTGGAAAGAGTGTGTGCTCAGCGTACACTAATGCTACCACAGTCAACCTCACCTAACCATCTCCCCACACAACACTCTGGCCTGCAAACACACACACACACACACACCCTTCGCAGAACAGTGTCTTCCACACCACCACCCAGGCACGTTCCAGGAAGGCAAGGCAGAAGAGGATCACAGTTGCTTATATCAAGAGATACAGAGAGAGTGGGGAGAACCAAACAGGGACAACCCCAGGGAAAAGCTCTGGGGTGCTTTTCAGCACCCATTCCTACCAGGCCTTGCATGACTCCAGCTAGGATAACACATGAACAAAGTGAGGAAGGAGGCTTTACCAAACATCACTCTTCAGTCAGGCATCTGGGGCAAGCAGTAGGAGGCAGAAAACCCTAAGCTGGAGACCCTAACAGATCAGCCGTCCCCGGCCCGGCGCCCACGTCATCCCCAACTATGGATCATGCTGGGCTGGGCCTGAGAAAAAATGGAGTTCAAGACAACAAGGGAACACCAGGGTCAGGAAAAGCTAGAAGTGACTGCTAAGCCAATGCTCCAATTTGTGCCTCTTAAGCCTAGCAAGCAGTTACTGGAACACCCCTTCATATTCAGTTTATTCCAGTTCATGCTCTTCCTCAGCCGCTGATTAAATTCAAAGAAACTGGCAAACGAAAAGCTTCACAGCAAATGCATCCATTGGCCTTTAGATGGCAGCAAAGCCACACTTTTCTTCTGAAATCCAGCATTCCTAAACCAAGATGCTCGAAGCTTTTCCTCTGTGCTTTTGCTTTCAAACTACTCTTCACAGTAGGCTGAAAAACTCCGATGAACAAGTCTTGCTAGTGGCCTGGATTTACGTAGTTGCTAAAAGGCCAAGTAGTTGAGTTTTGGGCCTCTGGGAAGTCCTCACACGTTTCTACTTAAAACTCAGTGTCCACAATTAAGCAGAGGGCAGCAGTGACCATGTTTATTGCTGCCGCGTTGCATTAGAGAGAACAGCACAGATTTGGCCTGGCTCATTTTAAGAGGCTGCTTACAGAGGTTTAATGGGAGACTGATGTCTAGTACAGACATGAACAGAAAGCCCTGCAAAGACAGTGGCTTGGGGCCAGCAGTGCACCAGGACTGCTGCTGTCCATTGAGACTGCGAGCGAGACACAGGAGGTGACAGCCGCTGCCTCCAAGAGACCCAGAGGCCAAACTACTTAGACCCCCCAGAGTTCAAGCTGCCACTTGGAATTCTGCTCAAGAGCCAGAAAGTGGAGTCTGAAGCACACGGCAGTCCTGCTGGCCTGCTCAATGCTTGGTACAGTGGAACAGGCTATCCAACGGGAAATCATGGGGCAATTGCAGACACAGCCAGGGCACCAAGCAGCACTCTGAGCATTAATTAAGATGCTCTGAGCCAACCCTGGGAATGCAAGGAAGACATCCCTGGCCAGACAAGGTCTTACAGTTATGATGCTCCTGAGATAGGAGGGGCTGTCCCTCTCTCTCCAAGGTGCAAGGGGTGCAGGGCACCCGGGTGCCAAATTCGGGGGGGGGGGCACCAGACGCCCACTGCTGAAGCCGCCTAAGCTCTTAACTATCTAGGTAAAGGTAAAGATACCCCTGCCCGTACGGGCCAGTCTTGACAGACTCTAGGGTTGTGCGCCCATCTCACTTCAGAGGCCGGGGGCCAGCGCTGTCCAGAGACACTTCCGGGTCACATGGCCAGCGTGACATCGCTGCTCTGGCGAGCCAGCACCAGCGCAGCACACGGAAACGCCGTTTACCTTCCCGCTGGTAAGCGGTCCCTATTTATCTACTTGCACCCGGGGGTGCTTTCGAACTGCTAGGTTGGCAGGCGCTGGAACCAAGCAACAGGAGCGCACCCCGCCGCGGGGATTCGAACCGCCGACCTTTCGATCAGCAAGCCCTAGGCGCTGAGGCTTTTACCCACAGCGCCACCCGCGTCCCTCTACCTGTTATGAAATAATAAATAATTTTGATCAAGCTAGAAAAACAAAATACACATATACCTAGGTATTACCGAAATGTATACCTACTGTTTCACTACAGGACTTTTGACTTTGTGCGCTCGTTTATTAAAGACGCACCGCACCAGCGGCGGCACTTGTCAGACTCAACAACAGTGCTTGTCATTCACAACGGCGCCGTGCACACGAAATTAACTCTTACATCAAAATATTATGTTACGTATTGTATTAAACTGCTATGTGGCAGAGGGGTCAGCGGCACCTTTGACACGACTGATGTTTCTCCTAAGTAGGTGCCTACACAATACTATAAGTCCCTTATAAGTCCCTGTGGGACTTGACATCTTTCCGCAGGGCCTGCAAGACAGAGCTGTTCCGCCTGGCCTTTGGTTTGGACTCAGTCTGACCCTTATGTTTCCCTCCCCTTATGGTTTTGATGAGGCTGCATTCTAAACTGCATTTTAACCTGTATTTTAAATTGTGTTTTTTTTCCCCTATTATGTTTTTACTGTAATTTTACTGTTGTTAGCCGCCCTGAGCCCGGCTCTGGCCGGGGAGGGTGGGGTATAAATAAAATTTATTATTATTATTATTATTATTATTATTATTATTAAGTGTGGTGGTGTTGCATACTTAAGTATAAGTGCATTGCAAATAAATGAGCAAATCAAAGTGTTTCTTTTTCCTCCCTTCTTTTGTAAACAAGAGATAAGACGTAAGCGTGGTGTCTGACATAAGCATAATAAAAGTTAATTTGGGGGCTAAACTAAATTTGGGGATGCTGGGCAGATCTTTGCACCCCGGCAGCGCATATGCTAAAGACAGCCCCGTCTCTCTCCCCACCCTAACCCACACTTCACATCCCACTTGTGAGACCTGGGGGGGAGTCTTGGCACTCCAGGCACCCCTGTGACTCTCTGCCTGTCTCTGAATGCCATATATTGGCATTCAACTACATGGCTCCCGCCATATGACTGTATGCATACTGTTCACATTCTTCTCTCGGGGGGGGGGTGTCATCTTTTGAACACTGACAGTTACTCCTGGCCATGTTAGGTTGCAACATACATGTTAGGAAGGGAAATACCTTAAACCTGCCTTTCATTCCTTTCTAAGGTTCTGCAAATAAGTGGAAAACTAATTAAAAAGTGTTAAGAGCTTGCTATTGCACATTCAGTGGTTGTGAATATTAATCTATTCAAAGGATGGTGGAAAAAGAAGTTTGGGAGCTCTCGGCTGGGCAGAAATTGGTGAATTGCTCACAACAGCCCAGGGTTCCCATGTACATTTTAAGCCTGCTGTACTCAAAAGAATAAATGGACACACTGGGAGATTGTCAGGAGATGGAAACCCAATTCCTCGGCCTCTTTCCTGATACATTCATCTTGGAATTCCCAAAAATATAACCTGCTGCAAAATGAAGAGTGCCCAGGTGGGCAGCAATTAGATAACCCCAAGCTATGGAGATCAAGGTGTAATAATGAGCACCCTCTGAACAAAAATAAAAATTGGAAAGGATAGAAGCTTCTTCCTGTATAGGTAGCATAGGAGACACACCACAGCCTGTTTGGCCAATTAAAACACAGGCTGTATAACAACTTCTGATCAGACCAGAAATGCAAATAGGAGCAATCCCCACCTCCTATCTGACGGCAGCCCTGTCTCCATTCTTGCCTGCCCCCGTCCTGCAAATCTCCTTATCTGGGAGCAGAATCTTTCTACAGACACCTTGCATCACGTAAGAAAACCTCAGTGATTCACCACAAGGCGACATCTTTTATTCAGGAAACCCCATGCAAATCAATGTCCATGTAGTTTCACCATCCACCACCTGAGGCGGCTGATGGGCTCCATGGCAGCTTCCGTCCTTTGTTCCCGGTTCCCCTCCTCCCTCAAGGAAAGAGATGGGGGGGGGGGGAGAGACACTTATACCCTGGAGGGAATCCAGCAGTTGACTCGCTGCTTCACAGGAAAAGACCATACGCACCCTGACCGTTCCAGGAATACATGCAAGAACATCATCTTGATGGAGGACAAGGTCTGGCGTGGCTGGATAGTAAACCCCAGGGCAGATCCGCTTTGTTAACATTTAATTCTGATCCTGAGCAGCAAGCGCAAACAGCCTGTTAAGAGTATCACCTGTCCTGGATCACCTTTCTTCGTTCCACCTCTCATCTAGCAGCCAACAGACGTAACATTATGATAGGCCAGTAAATTTTAGGGCAATTAACTTAAAGATCTTCAATTCCTTTTACCTGCCAGCTCTCTTCTTGTTTAATTTTATTATTATTATTGCAGCTTCTGGTTTTCATATTGGCCACCCTGGACTACAAAAGGGGCCCACCTAGTCCAGCACTCTATTTCCCACAGTGGACAACAAGATGCGCCAAAGGGAAGCCCACAACACTAAGGAACACCTTTTAAATATTTTCACAGACTTTCCAGGATATATTTACACATTATTCCAGCAATTGTTTTTAGTGGTGTCAACTGCCTTGATGATTACTGCCGTTTTATAGCCTTTTGTAAACCATCCCGGAAATTTTCTATTATTATTATTATTATCATCATCAACAACAACGACATCCCACCTTTTTCCATAATAGGGACCCAAGGCAGCGCACAGTTGAAGGTGGTATTAAAATATTTAAGAAATATGCAAACCCACTAGCTTGCCTTGGTCCTAGTAGTGGTAGGATCAGAAGCACGCCTCTTAAGCGGGGCAAGGAACGTTTGGCTGGAGCTCCGCACCCAGAGGGGCACTGGGCTTCCCATCAACTCCTGGCTGCCCACCTTGGCACAAACAGGACATGCCTTGGCCGCTCTTTGCCCAGCCCCAGCAAGGGTGTGGCAACCCTCTTCCACTCCTACAGCTGGCGGCTAGGAATGCAATGGAGCAAAATCAGAGAAAGACACCTGACTGCCAGACGAAGCAATTTCCAGGAGGAGATAGGAGATTTAAATAGATTTAAATGACCCCTGAGGCAGTAGAGAGAGTGTGCCTCGTAGAAAATCACTTCATGCCCTTAACATAGATGCAATTGAGCACCAATGTGTTCACCTCAGGAAACCAAAGGTACCAGCAAGAAGGGCAAGTCTTGCTGCGTCCTTATGCTGTTACTCGATGTGAAAAATTTAATTTTTTTATTTATTTCTATACATTTTTTAAAAAACCAGCACTGCCTCTGCAAATTCAAATGCCAACATTTATTTATCATTTGTTTATGCATTTAAGGTTCAACTTATTTCTGCCAAGGGAGTTTACAGTTTACAGGCTTCTCTCAGGCTGACAGATAGTCCCTTCCAGAGCAAGTGGAAGAAGCTCTCTAGCTTGAGCTTTTCACCCCTTCTTGTTTCCTTCCACACTAATGCCTGAAACATGCCTCCTGCAAAAAAAAACCCTTAATTGTTCTGCAAGGCTGTTTTTTTGTTTTGTTTTGCTGGGGGCCAGACAAGCTCTGACATCGCGCCTGTGACTCTGCACCCTAAGGGATCCCTTGTGCAAAGAGTCGGTGCAAAAGAGCGATGCGCACGCCCTCAGGGTTTCTTACATATTTAAAAGTAAAATATAGGAAGCAACCTAGTCAAAGCCAGCATCCTGCAATGGAGCAAGTGTTTCCATAATTACGCATTTCAGAACCTATTTATAGGAAAGAGAAACCTTGCCCAGTTTTTACAAAGTTGTTAAGCAACCCCACAACCAACCAGCGCTCATTCTCTGCCATAGCTCAACCCAGAACTGGGTTTCAACACAAGGGTTTAAGCCCCGTACACTCAGAGTATTTTTTTTTTATAAAAGAGCACATACTTTTGAGCCTTTACCTCCCACATGAAACCGCCCCGACCAGGTCTTGAAGATCTAGAATTCTCCTCCCGAGATAGAAGTCATCGTGTCATGACAAGCTTGACACTTCTTGTTTGGAAATTAACCACTGCAAGCCACAAAAGTGAAGGATACCTAGTCTAGTCCTGTCTGCACACAGAGACTGTCAAGCTCAGGAAAGAAAAAGCCAAAAGTAGTGCCGCCATTTAACTCTGCAGCTTCACGGCCAAGTAAAAAAGGAGTCAGTCTCCTGAATGTCATTAGGCTACAGCCACCGAAAGGAACACATGGGTGTAAGTGGTAGAGTTTTCCTGAACACGGATGGCAACTAGAGCGATTTTTAAAGAAAAATGTTGTAAAAATCCCCAAAAAGCTCAGCAACTTTTTCACCGCCCCAAAGGAGCTGGTTTAACTTGCGGAGGGGGCCAGAATCTCACACACATGCACTACTTTTAAATAAAACAGCATTTCTTTTTTGTTGTTGTTAAGGCAGGCCTCTTTGCCGCTTACAAGTAAACATGGAATCAGGGCCTGCAAGGGGCATGTCCAGTAGGGCGGGGGCGGAAGACAAATAATAATAAAAATTTTATTATTTATATGCCACCCATTGACTGGGTTGCTCCAGCCATTCTGGGTGGCTTCCAGCAAAATATAAAAAGGCAATAAAACATCAAACATTGAAAACTTTCCCATAGAGGGCTGCCTTCAGATGTCTTCTAAAAGTCATATAGTTGTTCATTTCCTTGACATCGGAAGGGAGGGCGTTCCACAGGGTGGGCGCCACCACCGAGAAGGCCCTCTGCCTGGTTCCCTGTATCTTGGCTTCTCGCAGGGAGGGAACCGCCAGAAGGCCCTCGGAGCTGGACCTCCGTGTCCGGGCAGAACAATGGGGGTGGAGATGCTCCCAATCAACCCTAATAAAAATGCTAAAGCCATTAATGGAGAGTGAGGCCTTCAGACATGACATTCCACTACCAGATGAGAGAACTCCGTATCACCAAGTGAAGACGCCAACCCAGCTGTCCTACCACAAGGGTGGTCCAGTCGCACAGGGTCCCATGATGTGCTTGAAATCTACTGAGCAAGGATGCATTCTCAGGACCAATGAACCCGTTAGGAATAACCCCCCTCTGTAAGGATCCCTGAAGGATCAAGGTGTGGGATGTGCTAACAAGACCCACAGCCAAGGCCTGCATGTTCCTGCCCTTCCACAGGGAATGTTTTGCCCTCCATTCAAGCAGCACCTGCATGATGTCATCAAGGAGACTCATTTCTCTGAGATTCCCTGTAGGAATAACTAACCTAATTAGAGCTTGCTCATTTCCACTTCTAAGTTGCATCTTGTTTTTGCTCCCAACTCCTCTGCTAAAGCTTAACACATCAACCAAAGGAAACAGAAAGAGAGACCTTTACGGAGGAGAGACATGGCTGCCATTTATTTATATTCTGTACCACTTAATACCAAGACTGTGGTATTTCCAGTAAGGAGTTTACAAAAACAAGAAAGAGAAAGAGCCAGTGCTCTTTTGATAATTCAACACATGTACAAAACATTCAGAAAACTGGATGGCATGGGGTAAAAAAAATTGGGTCACTTGATAGGGAATGACCCAGTTGCAGAAACCCTCCAGCAGCTGAACCCAGCCCTTTGCACTCAACTGTTAAAAAATGCTAACGCACAACACAACCTGAATTGCGCCTAGAGATTATGGCAGCCGGCCACACCTAGGAAGGCAAGGGACATCCAAGATGCAGAACCTGCCACCCAGCCACACAAGGAAGGCGAAAAGTCAAATGCTTAACCTTTTTCCAGACTGTGAAGTTTTTTATATATTTATAAATATATATATACTGCTATTTACTCATTTAAAAAAAAAAATCATACATAAACCCATTTTTAATAATTTTAAAATCAGAGATCAACTAGCTATTGCAGAAGGGTGTTTTCTTAATTGCCAGCATAAACTTGGCAGCCTAGAAAGGTTTTCAGCCAGCGCTTGAAGGTTAGAGCAGAAGGCGCCTGCTGAATCTCTTGGCAGAGCATCCTGCAGAACTGGGCTGATGACACTCGGGCTTGGTTTCTTGTTGCTGCCAAATGATCCTTGCCTATTCAGGGGGTGGCCAGCGGCGCTGCTGCGGATGATCCCAGGGAGGGAGCTGTTGGGGTGCAAGGGTCCAGCTGGTTTCTGAGGTGCCCTGGACACAAGTTGTTCAGGACCTCTTGAATTAACACAAGGCCCTTTTTAGTGCTTAGCTTCCAGGTCAGTTTATGAGGGCAGAATGCTGTGCTAACTCCATTCCCCCCATCTCCTGAGTAATACAGTCATATCCAAAGCAGAAAGAACCCCTTTGCCCCTTTGCACTGATGAACAAACCAGGCCCCCAAGAACTTCTGCAGACGCTCTGAGGCCTCTAACAAGCCTTACAGGGGGAAAGCCAAGGATGGAATAAGCCAGGCGGCTAGAACATCTGCATTTTGCTTCCCCCTGGCAGGAGGGCTAATTCCCCGCCAGTTCCATTGGGTCAGCGGCCGGCAACTCCCCTGGCTGAAGAAGCCCTTGTCCGAAAACATTTGCACAAACATTTGCTCTCCTCCGGAGAGAATGGCACTGTCTGGACGCCAAGGTAATCTCAGCTCCCTCAAGAACCAGCTCCTGCCTTCTGTTTAGTCATTGTCTGCAGACTCCAGTCGCTCGGCAGCCTGGGCAGGGCTTGTGTGTCAGAAGCCTCCTATTCCTCAAGCCAAGGCTGATGTGCTGCTAGAGGATTCACCCTTCCCACACCAGGTGAGTCACCGCGAGTGAGACGATGGGCTCTTCTGATGTCATCCTCCCGTCGGCTGCATTTCCCAACACGGCCCATTTTCTGCAGCTTCAGCTCCAAGTCTCTCAAAAGCACCGCCACTGGCCACAGCAAGAAAAAAGCACACCCAGAACTCTGGCCAATATAAGTTTCCAAAGTGGGAGTGGTCCCTCCTCGCAAATCAGTGGTCAGTTGTAACAAAAACTAATCCGTTCCAAAGCATGTATTCTGACAAGGATTACAAACTCAAATAGAGATTACAAACTCAAACTCATAAAGATATGTATAACACAATAATTTGTTACAGTATTAAAGATAAGAGTTTACGAGTAGAGATAAATTCATGAGTCCATAGTAAGATTTGATTTGACGTGAAGATCTTAGTTTCATAGATGCGGAAATTGCAGTATCTGTAAATATGCACTTCAAGTAAAGGAATTCGTGAATGAACAGACTGGTTTCAAGTTCTGGATTGAACACTATAATCTCTATTTGAGTTTGTAATCCTTGTCAGAATACATAATTTTGAATGGAACAGTTTTTGTTACGATTGACTATTGATTTGCGAGTAGGGACCACTCCCACTTTTGAAACTTATATTGGCCAGAGTTCTTGATGTGCTTTTTTTCTTGGTATATTTATTAACAAGATTGGCCACAGCAAGCCACAGTTTTTGGTATCCCTGCTGCACACTTCTTCCGCACAAAACAACATCCACACACAATGTCTTGGGGGTTTTAATCCTTCCGTCTTTGGGGCTTCCAGTACTGCTCCCTGTGCCAAACAGACTAGTTTAGGAGGCTTCAGAAATGACTTATGTAACTTATGAAAGATCTGCTTCATCAGTTTGCTTGATAGGTAGCTCTTAAGAATGTCTCAACTCGATTCCTCATTGACACCACCTCCTGAAAGCTTAATTGCTGCCTTTCATCTGCAAAGAGTACATCTGAAAGCTTTCAACAAAATGTCAAGCAGCTGTGTTGCTGCTACCCACTATGGCACCTAAACGCAGGTGACAAAGGTTTCCTTTACCCACCAAGTGGGTAAAGGAAACTTCTAATAGCACTTGGTGTTTCACAGAGCTTGGCTCATTCACCCTCACAAGAGTTTCCAGTCACTGATATTCCCACTTTACAGACGCAGGCCAAGTAGTGACAGACACACAAGTTTAATAATAATAATAATAATAATAATAATAATAATAAATTTGATTATTTATACCCTGCCCATCTGACTGGGTCTCCCCAGCCACTCTGGGAGGCCTCCTGTACATATAAAAACATAATAAAATGTCAAACATTAAAAACTACCCAATACAGGGCTGCTTTCAGATGCCTGACAGGAGGGGGTTCTACAGGGAGGGCGCCATCACCAAGAAGGCCCTCCACCTGGTTCCCTGTAACCTCATCTCTCGCAGTGAGGGAACCACCAGAAGACCCTCGGAGGCTGAACACATTTAAGGCCATGAACAACTCTTCCCTGTACCCACTCACTCTCAGCCACAGAGCCTGGACAAACATAGTCATTTGCCCTCCTGATAATTTTGGACTACAACTCCCATCAGCCCCAGCCAGCATGGCCAATAGTCAAGGATGATGGGAGTTGTGGTCCAAAATGTATGGAGACCACTCAGATTCAGATGGCTGAACTCACGTTTATAAGACCTGAAGTAATTATTTATAGCTTTTGACAAACACAGAATGATGATTAACTCCATATAGCATAATATGTGAACTATCTGTAGCTTTCCAGCTCATCCTCACAAGTCATTACAGCCCTGTATGGTAGACCAATCAGTAACTTCTCCCTGTCTTTCTAAATGCAAAATTAAGACTACTTTTCTCAAAGCCATACAGATAAACAGGAAAATGACACCAAGTACAAGCCCAGCAGAACCACATACAGTGGTATCTCTGGTTACGAACTTAATTCGTTCCGGAGGTCGGTTCTTAACCAGAAACCGTTCTTAACCTGAGGTACCACTTTAAGCTAATGGGGCCTCCCACTGCCACCGCCGCGCAATTTCTGTTCTTATCCTGGGGCCAAGTTCTTAACCCGAGGTACTACTTCCGGGTTAGCGGAGTCTGTAACCTGAAGTGTTTATAACCCGAAGTGTTTGTAACCCGAGGTACCACTGTACAACTGTAACTGAAATCCCATCCATGCTGACCCAGAGGTGAGAGCCACTTTGCTTAACCAGACTTACTCCTAGATAAGTGTGCACAGGATTTCCATCTTCATTCATAATAAGTCTGCAATTTACTCTTGAAGGGAACGGGCAGGTGTGAAATCCAACAGGGCAAGATTTGATAAAGTCCTTCTGATTTTTCGAAGAGCCCAGCCGAAATAGGAGGCCTTCCCTCCTATCCCACCAAAGAGGTAAACAGTCACAATCCAGAATCACACCGCTCCTACAGCCTTGAGGCTCGAATTGCAGTCGCCAAAGAAGAAGCCACGTCTGAAGACAGGAAGATGCCTCCTACCAAGTCGGACCCATCTAGCAGGGGCAGCTGCTCTCGCCAGGCCTATGCCACTCCTTTCCCTGGAAGCCAGCATCATCTCAGCCGTCGAGCAGAGGGCCCTTCCCAAACGCACTTGCAAAGGTGAGAAAACCTTTTTCGCAGATTTCCACCCTTGGGACACCCAGCAGGTTCCATTGTGATAATCTGAGAAGCCCCAAGGGAACACCCGGAAAAAGGACCATCCCCCCCACCCCACCCCCTGGAAGAAGCTGCCTCTTCGCTGAGAACAGCTGGTGAGCTCGTCTGCTAGAGCCACCCTGCCCAAACCCGTCTAAAGGCAGATCCCCCCTAGGGAAGAGCCAGGTGGTGGTGAATCTGACCTCCTGGTCTCCTCCACTACCCTACAATTCTCCAGTTCCATTCAGAAAGGGAAGGGGGAGCCCCGGCATTGTCTCTCAGGAGCAGTGCTTTGAGAGCAGGAGGAGGCAAGCGGGAGACAACAACAACAACAACAACAACAATTTTTATTTATACCCTGCCCTCCCCAGCCAAGGCCGGGCTCAGAGCGGCTAACAAGCAATAATAAAAACAAGTTGAATGATTACAACTTAAAAACAAAATTGAAATACAACATTAAAATATTGAAACATTAAAATATTAAAATGTAGCCTCATCGCAGGAGGAAAAGAAAAAAGAAAGAGAGGGAGGGAATCAAATTGGCTCCAAGCCAAAGGCCAGGCGGAACAACTCTGTCTTACAGGCCCTGCGGAAAGAAATCAGATCCTGCAGGGCCCTGGTCTCATGAGACAGAGCGTTCCACCAGGCCGGGGCCAGTGTTGAAAAGGCCCTGCCTCTGGTTGAGGCTAATCTGACTTCCTTAGGGCCCAGGACCACTAGGGTGTTGCTATTTATGGACCTTGAGGCTCTCCGTGGGGCATACCGGGAGAGGCAGTCCCGTAGGTCCGAGGGTCCTAGGCCGTGAAGGGCTTTAAAGGTCAAAAGCAGCACCTTAAATCTGACCCTGTACTCAACCGGGAGCCAGTGCAGTTTGAAAAGCACTGGGTGAATATGCTCCCATGGCAGAGATCCCGTGAGGCCAGTGAACAACCTCCATGGTGTTTTTGCTCCACGCCGTGGCTCGGTGGGGCCCAGTTTGAGTTATGTAAAGGGATCCCTGACCATTAGGTCCAGTCGTGGCCGATTCTGGGGTTGCGGCGCTCATCTCGCTTTATTGGCCAAGGGTGCCGGCGTACAGCTTCCGGGTCATGTGGCCAGGATGACTAAGCCTCTTCTGGCAAACCAGAGCAGCGCACGGAAATGCCATTTACCTCCCCGCCGGAGCAGTATCTATTTATCTACTTGCACTTTGATGTGCTTTTGAACTGCTAGGTTGGCAGGAGCAGGGACCGAGCAACAGGAGCTCACCCCGTCGCGGGGATTCGAACCGCCGACCTTCTGATCAGCAAGTCCTAGGCTCTGTGGTTTAGACCACAGCGCCACCCACATCCCTTGAGTTATATAGAGGATGTGAATACAGGAACAATCATGCAAAAAATATATGGTACAAGCAAAAAGTTTCAAATGCCCAAGCTTTAAGTGAGCAGGTGAGTCAATTTTGTCCCAACCCTACTGAATTCCCACCCACCCACAATAACTGGCAGAGACAGGTCTAACTGAGTTTTGCTGAAAGGGAATCCAGAAAGCTCCCCAAATCAGGTCATCCTCCTTGGGCACGACTGAAGGTCCCAAGCAGTGCAGCAGAAGCAATAGCATCGGCTGCCTCCCCAGCTGTGGTTTTGTTTGCATCTTGGAAGAGGAGAGAGGAGCTGGCAGCTGCACTCCCTAGGCAGAGAAGGGAAGCATCACAAGAAACACAGGGAAATATCTGAGAGAACAAAGAACAGAAGCATTGACTGATACCACCACACAGCAGCGTAACTGGACCCACGAACTCTGGCCTCGAAATTAGCTCTGGGAGTGCTTGAAATTCTGCATCACACAAAAAAAACCGACTCCAAGAGCAACTTCTAGATTCTAGAATCCACTCTAGAAAGATTTGCAAGGAGTGCTTGGCACCTGATCTCCCAGCGCTGTGTTTGCCCGTTATCAAAGAACAGCAGCACATTATATAAATACTTTGGAAGGAGTTGCAACAAGCAGACTTAAGTAGTGGGCACTTAAAAATAAAACAGTCCGACACAAGATAACGTCTCAGAAATGAGATGGGAATGCGCATGCCAGGGCCTGAAATATGACGGCCAAACTATACTGGTACGAACGCCTCAAGCACATGGGAGGCGGGAGGAAGCAGCTGAGCCCAGCTCAGTCTTGCAGCGCTCTTGGCAGAACCCTGGGTCACTCCTGTCTCCCTTCTCCAGCTCAGCGACAACAACCGGGATGGCTGCATCTTGGAATCATTATTTACTTTTATTTACTTAGTGTACTTTTATACCATTCTTCATCTTATGATCTCAGGGCAGATTACAAGTCAATAAAAACAGAGCAGGTAAAAATATACGGAACATCAACCGAAGATCAATCCTTAAACACTTTGTAGAGCCAACACAACTCCTTGCAGCTAGAGAAACTAATGCGAGCAACCTGAAAGAGCCAAGACAAACAGGCAGGTCCCAAAATGTCCGTGCCAGGCGCGCTTCCCAGGGGAAGGCATTCCCTAACTGGGGGGCCACCACAGAGAAGTCCCTCTCCTCCCACATCACCTCCAGATGTTCCTCAAAAAGGACCTCCCAGTTCTAAGGGACTGGGCAGGATGATCCAGGGACCACAGTTCCTTCAGATGCTTGGGAAGGGACTCCAATACTAGCGGAGGGGAAAGCGCAATTACTGCCCAAAGCTATGAACAGTCCAAAACCTGTATTTCAGCAGCACAAAGGAAAAGCTGAAAAGGGGGTGAACAAGGTTATACTCCAGGTCTGTGGGGTGGGGTGGGGGTTAATGCTTTGAGGGTGGTACCAAGGAATTGGAAACTGATTTTCTCCCTCAGCCATCTCCCTCTAGAAAGGAATATCCAGATGAAGACCAAGACATTTAAGACCCGTTTGCATTTTTCTGCTACAGTTTCTGCCTGCCCTCTACTGCCTCATGCCTTCATCCTCTCTCCTCCTCCTCATTTGAAGCCCTGAAGGAAACCTCAGGCACCCACCACACCTTCTTACACTACAAACAAAGTCAGGAATCCAGCCCCGTAGAGTTTAATGAGACTCCCCTCTGGGAATACTGCTCACAGTGTCCATGAAATGCTAATGTCTGTTGCCCAGTGTTTTCACAAAAACCATCTCCAGGAGGCATCAGCTGAATCTCCTGGCCTCCTCTCTGGGGGCCACATGCTGCTGGAGTGTGGGGCCAATTTTGACACACTAGGGCAGCCTCCCTCTCCTCAGCTGGTCTGTGTAGGTCAGCTGAGAAGGGAGACATTATTGCCCCCTCCACACTCATCAAATGAATTATTATTATTATTATTATTGTCCATCTGATGATCAGCAGTGGGGGCAATTTGCATCCCCCATCAGGCACTAGACAGGGTAGAAGCATTTAAATCTCCCTGTCTATTCCAGCACCATGTCAATTTTAAAGATACATTGGTGGGGGCTGCCTGGTGCAAGAGCCGAACAATTTGCTGGCGAGAGGAGTGCTCATCAGGCCCCTGGGCATTCGCTACCTCTGCATTACACAGATATACACTGTGATGTAAAATGTCACTTTCCCATCTGGGAGTCTCACATTGCCTATGCCACTCGAGGGGGGCCCTTTCTGTTTCTTGGGCAAGAGAAACCAGGAAGGAGACATTCTTGTGTGGAAAAAGAGCTCAGGGGCAGAAGAACGACTCGGCTGTACAGTGGCACCTACTGTCATCAGTCAGTGCTCGGTGAGGCATCTTACATAAAGCAGAAAGGCAGCCAAATAGCCAGAAACCAATAGGTTTAGACAGAAAGGATAATCAAGTTATGATTTCACATTTACACGCTTAAATGAGAATAATAAAATGTTTCACAGTCACTGTCTCAATAACCCTTTAAGATGCTGGGGGGGGGGGGGGTAACCAGCAAATTAATGGCTGGACAGAGCTTTGAGGAGGCGACTTACAAATTCAGATTGCGTTCTTCATCATACCATGCCAGCTGCCTGTCACTGCACAGAAAAAGACACCGTTCCAAATGAAAGGATCATTAAATTAAGAGAAAATTTGGAAACACAACACCAATCAATATACCATTATCAGATGCTATGACCAAGTAAAATGTGAAGTAATTATTTCCGTGACTGAGCATGACGGAAGATTAAAGTGCGGTTCTTGTCCGAGTCTTCCAAGGACAACAGAGATCCCTTGTTCCAGATAAGAGCATCTCCTTGGAACTGATTCACTAGGCAACTAGCAGGGTCCTCAAAGGAACGGAGGCAGCCTGGGACTTGCTCCCGAGTTCATCCACTGCTGTGACTACAGGATTAAGACAACCTCTCCAGGAGTGGGATCCTCTTGACTAAAGTGAGGAAAGCATTGATGGAGTGACCAGGGAGGACAGAGACTCACACCGGACATCTTCCTTTGGTTGTGGAGCCACAGAAAGTGAAGGAAGGCAGGTGAAAAAATGAAAGGGCACTGCAAAAGTGAGAGCATTCGGAACACACCCAGATTTTAACACCTGCCTCTTCCATACAGTCATCTCCAGGACTCTGCTAACATTTGAATCTATTGGCATTTACTTCCTCTCATAAATCGAGCCAGCCAGGAACAAAAACGCAGGCAGGCAGGCACACCCTCCAACACAGCGGAAGGGAAGCCAACGGAAAGCCAACTTCAAAGCTAAACCTTTGCTACATGATAAGCTCATACGTGCAGCACAATTTACATACGGGTTTCCGCACTTTTACCTATGCCGAAGGGCCTTCTGGAAGGAAAACAGGACATCTGAGGCAGCCCAAAGACTCTCCGCACAGGTAAGATCCACAGGACAAAGCACCAAGCACAGTGTCCCTCTTCCTGCTAGAGACACACACAATTACACAGAGGGTATTTCAGAGCGAAACCCATCTAAAACATGTCACTGACTAAGTCCAACCGTCTGAAGTTTTCTTTAAAAACACAGGCGCTTGAAAAGTTTTGAAAAATTAACACGCAGCACATGGGCTCTCAAAACCCTCAGCAAGCAACAAAAAGCACAAACGGATACCATTTTAGAGCCTTAAGAAGAGTGCGACTGGACCAGACAAAAGGCCAACAACCGGTTAGGCCACCGTGGCCGGCCAAGCAGACGTCTTTGGGAACTCCGCCAGTTAAGACACAAATGTCCTCTCCTGGTGTCCTGGAGGCAGAAGGTGACCATCCTGAGCAGCAGCCACTGACAGCCTTATCCTCCTCTATGAATTTCTCTAGACCCTTTTCAGAACCATCCAAGTCAGCCCATCACTGCCTCCTGTGGGAGGAAATTCCAGTTTTAAAATTCTCCCCACTCCAGAGGTTGCTGCAAGCAAAGGCACAAGCGCAATGGCAGGGGGAAAGAAGCAGGTGCACAGCTCTTTTGCCCCATAGCTGTGGGGCAAAAGGGAATGGCAGTGTCTAGATATCCCATCTTAGATCATCAGCCCCAGGGTGTGGGATGGAGCTAAGCAGATCCTGCTCCGATCAGGGCCTGGATGGAAAACTGCCTGGCAGCCCCACATAAGCATTAGAACTGGGGTATAAACGGAATAAACTCTGCAATGTGGGAAAAGAAGGTTAATGTGGAGAAGTCAGGAGCAGCCCATCATGGTCAGAGGGCAAAGTGGCACCGCCTTCCACTGGCCCTGAAACAGATTGCAGGATTCCCCGGTTAGGGTCTTGGCTACTCTGCGGGGGCCAACCCGTGGGGGCCCTGTGGATGCTGATGGGCTCCAACTCCCATCATCCCTGACAAGAAGCTGTGCAGACTGGGGCTGAAGGCGGTTGGGAGTCCAACAGCACGCCTGATGAGGAACGGTTGAAGGAGTTGGGGGTGTTTAGCCTGGGAGTGAAGAGACTGAGCGGTGAGACGAGAGGCATCTTCAAGTATCTGCCAGCGATATTTCCACGCGGCTTGCTACAAAGTTACAGACGGGGCGCGGAAAGGCAACAGAATGACAGAACCATATGGCTGGAAGGGATCCCAAGGGTCATCTAGCCCAACCCGCTGCAACGCAGGGGTCAGGGCAGGAGCGGTTTGAAGGGTGCCTCCGAAACTTAGCAGCAGGGAACCCCAAAGCGAGGGGGGCTCCCAGCTCCCCCTTGGGTCTTCCTGTCCCGGGCACCCAGACTGGCACCCGCCGTGAGAAGAGGGTGAGGGCCAAAGGGGGGGGGGGGGCTTTGGGCCTGATCCAGCAGGCAGGTTCTTTTCTGGAGGAGAACTGCCTCTGATGTCAGAGGGGACCCAGGGAGCAGGAAATCCAGGGGGGGGGGGGGGAGAGAGAGAAACAGCGGGGGGGCTGCACCTACACCCCGAAAGAGGGAGACCCCAGAAGCCCCTTCCTCCCCGACCCCTCCTGCTCCAAGCCCCGCCCGGGGGGGGGACGGGGTTGACCCTCTGCCCCCCTCGGGAATGATGATGGGGGGCAGGGGGGCCCTCGGAATCCCACCCCCGGGGTCCTGGGGGCGAGGAGGGGTCCAGCGAGGGGGGAGGGGGCTGGAGAGGTTGCCATGGCGACCGAGTGGGGGTGGGGGTGAGGTGGGGGGCGGGCACCTGAGGGTGGGCCCCAGGCAGGCCGTGTCGGTGCTGTCCACCTCGCGCAGGATCCGCTCGTGCTCGGCCGCCGTCTCGGGGCTCTCCGGCTCCGCCATCTCTCCGCCCGGCCCGGCCGGACACAGGCAGGCAGCAGGCGGCCCGCCTAGGCCGCGCCCCCCTCCCAGCCGTAGCAATGGCAACGGCGCCGCACGGCCCGCCCGCCCCGACGCCGCGCCAGGCCTGCCGGGAAGTGTAGTCCTCAAGGGAGGCGGAGCGAGCCGGAGGAGCCACGCGATGCGCTTCCGCCGGACGTCGCCGGCCGCTCTAGGCCGAGGGGTCTCCGGGGCGAAGCAGTAGCGGCGCCTGCCGGACAGGAGGCGCAGTGCGGGCGCCGCGAGGCGAAAGCGGGTTTTGTGGCGGCTGCTCCGGATAGTAGTAGTAATAATAATAATAATAACAACAACAACAACTGCGGAAGGCAGTGGAAGACAGGAGGGCCTGGCGTGCTCTGGTCCAGGGGGTCACCAAGAGTCAGACACGACTAAACGACTAAACAACAACAACAATTATTATTATTATTATTATTATTATTATTATTAATACCCCGCCCATCTGGCTGGGCTTCCCCAGCCACTCTTGGCGGCTTCCAACAAAATATTAAATATAGAGAGGACAGGAGCTGGATGAGAGGCAGGCAGCCCAGGGCAGGAATGTCCTTCATTCACTGATTGTGATTCATGATTTATATAAACCACCCTCCACCCAAAGATGATGACGACGATCTGTTTCTGTACCCCGCCTTCTTCCCTGACTGGCTCACAATAAAAGCAAGAACCACCACAAACAGTGGGAAACCCAGAAAAAAACAATAATTAAAATACAATTAAGCATGATAGAATGAAAATGGTGTCCATAAATCTGTTGAAATCCTATGCTGAATAGAAATGCATAGCTTCAGGTACGTAGCCGTGTTGGTCTGACGCAGTCAAAATAAAAATAAAATAATAAAAACTGTCCACTAGCACCTTATAAACCAACAAAGTTTGTTCTGGTATAAGCTTTCAGCGTGCATGCACACAAAAGCTTATACCCAGAACAAACTTAGATGGTCCATAACAGACTACAATTCCCATCATCCCTAACCACTGGTCCTGCTAACTAGGGATCATGGGAGTTGTAGGCCAAAAACATCTGCAGGGCCGAGTTTGCCTATACCTGGTCTATAAGGTGCTACTGGACAATTTTTTATTTAGTTTTACTTTTATTGTTATATAAACCACTGAGCCTCCTGATCAGAAGGTTGGCGGTTCGAATCCACACGACAGGGTGAGCTCCCGTTGCTCAGTCCCAGCTCCTGTCCACCTAGCAGTTCGAAAGCACACCATTGCAAGTAAATAAATAGGTACAGCTGCAGCGGGAAGGTACCTTAAACACTGTTTCCATGCACTGCTCTGGTTCGCCAGAAGCAGCTTAGTCATGCTGGCCACATGACCCGAAAAAACTGCCTGCGGAGCAGACAAACGCCAGTTCCCTCAGCCTGTAAAGAGAGATGAGCATAGATAGTCAAAACAAAATAAAAAAATTCCTTCCAGTAGCACCTTAAAGACCAACTAAGTTAGTTCTTGGTATGAGCTTTCGTGTGCATGCACACTTCTTCAGATACACACGAAAGCTCATACCAAGAACTAACTTAGTTGGTCTTTAAGGTGCTACTGGAAGGATTTTTTTTATTTTGTCTTTACCTTTTAGAAATGTGTAATAAAAGCTGGACATGCACCTGCTTATAGCAGCTGAGATGAACATCAGCCTTTTTTGGGGGGGGGTGAACTCTGCAGCCCCATAGGAGAGCTGCACCCTAGCAGAGTCTCTGAGCAGGGCGAGATTCCAGGGGTTCCAGGCATTCTCCCAGGGTTCGTGTTCCCTTTGGAAACGAGCTGCAGCAGAGGCTGTGGCGTCTTTAGGATATATAGTTTATGTACACATATATCACCAACCTGAGCATAGATCAAACACTGTGCAATGGCATCAGGACCATGTTGGATGGTCCGCAAAAGCCAGATGGATTCCAGAACTATTGGGGGGGACAGACAGCTGCCGGTCTTCTTGGCCCCTCTGCTGCTGGCCGAGTTGGAGCTGTAGGTGGGGAGAACGTTGCTGCTGTTGCACCCAGGGCCTGATTGGGGTCTTCCTTTCAGGGCACCTAGCTGGTTGCTGAGAGAAGACGATGCTGGACTAGACAAGCCATTGGCAAGGTAGGTCTTATGTTCTTATGATCTGAAGTTAGGAATAAGCAAGCTTGCTGACAGTACTAAATTATTGAGGGTCATCAAAACAAAGAGAACGGGAAGAGCTCAAAAAGGACTTCTCTTGGCTGCTGTGGAGGAGATGGGCCCCCTTTGGCCTCATGCAACTGCAGGGCTTTTCTGAAAACAGGGCTTCCCAAACCTGGGTCTCCAGCTGATTTTGACTACAATTCCCATCATCCCTAGCTAGCAGGGCAGCGGTCAGGGATGATGGGAACTGTAGTCCAAAAACAGCTGGAGACCCAAGTTTGGGGAACCCTGACTAAAGTTATTGCTTTAACATGACAGAGTCGAGAGGCAGGCAATCCACCACAATTCCACACACACCAGTTTGGAGTAAGCTAAGTGATGATTTTATTAAGGAAGATGGGATGAGAAGAGAGAAGGAATGACTGGGTTACATGGCCAGGAAAACAGAAAGACATTTAGAAAATGGAGCCTCTATCTTGACGGCTAGTAGTATCTTGCCAATCAACTGAGCTCAGTATAGGCTCACCCGTGACAATGAACCTGAACGTCCAGCACTGCTCTGGACATGTGGCTTCTGTCCTGACCGCCTCTCTCTGAGGAAAGGGAGGTCCTTTTCAGTTACTCGTGACTACAGGACAGAGAGAGAAAGGCATTTACGACTACTTATTTCCTTGACATACTGTAATCAACTTTATGACTGTGCTTGCTAGTCAAAGAGCTCTTTGACCAGCAAACACAATCAGGCATCCCTCGTAAAGCATTAAACAGCCAATCTGCACGGCTAATGTGGTCAGGCAGAAATGAAACATCTTCCTCTGTTAAAGGCCAAATAAGCATTGCAGATGGCGGAAGCATGCGTGAAATCGGTAGTAACACTGAACCAATGAATGCTGAAAGCAAAACAACGTTGAGTGGGGCCAAACGCCATCGTCGCCCATGCCTCACAGGTCGGTCTCTCAATAAGGTGGGCAAGCTGCCTCTGGGATCTACAGGAGGCAATGCTCTTCTCCAGATGCGCCCTCCCATCACAGAGAGAGCCAGTGTGGTGTAGTGGTTAAGAGCGGTGGACTCGTAATCTGGGGAACCGGGTTCGCGTCTCCGCTCCTCCACATGCAGCTGCTGGGTGACCTTGGGCCAGTCACACTTCTCTGAAGTCTCTCTGCCCCACTCACCCCACAGAGTGTTTGTTGTGGGGGAGGAAGGGAAAGGAGATTGCGAGCAAGGTGGGCAAGCTGCCTCTGGGCGGATGTACTCTGGGAGGATGTCAATGCCCTTCTATACATGTGCCCTCCCTGTGCAACGCCATCCCTTCAGATGTCAAGGAAATAAACAACTATCTGACTTCTAGAAGACACCTGAAGGCCGCCCTGTATCGGGAAGATATTACTGTTTGATGTTTCAGTATGTTCTGATATATGCCGTGAGTCACCCAGTGTAGCTGGGGAAACCCAGCCAGATGGGCAGGGCATAAATAATAAAATTAATATGTAAAATGGTCCAGAGAAGCACAAATGCTATGCCAGCCTGGCCTCCCCACTGAGCTGGCCACGCCTTTATCCTTGTAGCTGAGACCCCCTTCCTTGTTGGGCCCAGGAGAGCCACCACTAGGCAGCAGCACCACCCCAACTGTTTTTTTTTTCTACCAAAGCCCCACAGGCACCATTCCCCTACGAGTGGCCCTGCTCCGTCCGCATTGTCAGAGGCAGCCATGCTTCTGAGTACCCACTCCTGGGGGAAAAGGGGTGTTGCACATCTGAGAGAGCAGGGTGGGTCCCCTTTGGCCTCATCCAGCAGGGCTTAGCTTCGTTCATCTCACAACGCTCTCAACCTTCCATCAGAAAGGCCTCAGGAGGACCACAAATGGGCTTCCGCTTCCAAGGAGGAATCCTACACAACCACATGCTCCTGGTTCTCTGCAAAGGGGGCAGAACCCCAGCAGATGCACTCACTGGGCAGTGGGAAGCTCACGGAACGGCTCAAGCAGACTGACCAGAGGCATCTCTAAAGAGCGGGAAATTGAAAGAGCAGCCCTGCACAGAATGAGGGCCTTTCATTGCCACCTTCTGCGATCCTCCAAGCGGCAGAACCATTTCTCCAGCTAGACTTTCTTTCCTTTCAGATCACACCCTCCCTCTCCTTGTGTGTGGAGCGCAAACTCTTCCCAGGTATTCCTCCCATCCTCCCCTCTTCCTGAGCTTGGAACCCTCCTCTCCTTCCTGAGAGAAGACTAGACAAGCCATTGGCAAGGTAGGTCTTATGTTCTTATGATCTGAAGTCAGGAATAAGCAACCTTGCTGATGGTACTAAATTACTGAGAGTCATTACTACTACTACTACTAATAATAATAATTTATTAAAACAAAAAGAGAAGGGGAAGAGCTCAAAAAGGACTTCTGTTGGCTGCTGTGGAGGAGATGGGCCCCCTTTGGCCTCATACAAGCGCAGGGCTCTTCTGAAGACAGGGCTTCCCAAACTTGGGTCTCCAGCTGATTTGGACTACAATTCCAATCATCCCTAGATAGCAGGGCCAGTGGTCAGGGATGATGGAAACTGTAGTCCAAAAACAGCTGGAGACCCAAGTTTGGGAAACCCTGACTAAAGTTATTGCCTTAAACATGACAGTCGAGAGGTAATAATAATAATAATAATAATAATAATAATAATTTTATTTATACCCCACCCTCCCCAGCCAAGACCAGGCTCAGGTAAACAACCCACCACAATTCCACACACACCAGTTTGGAGTAAGCTAAGTGATGATTTTATTAAGGAAGA
Source organism: Podarcis cretensis (assembly GCF_951804945.1). Lineage (NCBI taxonomy): Eukaryota > Metazoa > Chordata > Lepidosauria > Squamata > Lacertidae > Podarcis > Podarcis cretensis. The sequence continues at coordinate 1,092,953 of NC_137178.1, read as the reverse complement.
TGGGATGAGAAGAGAGAAAGAATGACTGGATTACATGGCCAGGAAAACAGAAAGACATTTAGAAAATGGAGCCTCTATCTTGACGGCTAGTAGTATCTTGCCAATCAACTGAGCTCAGTATAGTCTCACCCGTGACAATGAACCTTAACGTCCTGCTCTGGACATGTGGCTTCTGTCCTGACCGCCTCTCTCTGAGGAAAGGGAGGCTCTTTTCGGTTACTCGTGACTACAGGACAGAGAGAGAAAGGCATTTACGACTGCTTATTTCCTCGACATACTGTAATCAACTATATGACTGTGCTTGCTAGTCAAAGAGCTCTTTGACCAGCAAACACAATCAGGCATCCCTCGTAAAGCATTAAACAGCCAATCTGCACCGCTAATGTGGTCAGGCAGAAATGAAACATCTTCCTCTGTAAAAGGCCAAATAAGTGTTGCAGATGGCTGAAGCATGCGTGAAATCGGTAGCAATACTGAACCAATGAATGCTGAAAGCAAAACAACGTTGAGTGGGACCAAACACCATCGTCGCCCATGCCTCACATGTCGGTCTCTCAATAAGGTGGGCAAGCTGCCTCTGGGATCTACAGGAGGCAATGCTCTTCTCCACATGCGCCCTCCCATCACAGAGAGAGCCAGTGTGGTGTAGTGGTTAAGCTCATGGAATGGCTCAAGCAGACTGAGCAGAGGCATCTCTAAAGAGCAGGAAATAGAAAAAGCAGCCCTGCACAGAATGAGGGCCTTTCATTGCCACCCTCTGTGCTCCTCCAAGCTGCAGAACCATTTCTCCAGCTAGACTTTCTTTCCTTTCAGATCCCAGCCCAACTGGTCACCTTGTGGAAGGACTATGGTGGGTTCCTTGATGCTTGGGACACCAAGGTTACAGGGAAACCTTCCACATCCCTACCTCCCCTTGTGTGTGAAACACAAACTCTTCCCAGGTGTTCCTCCCATCCTCCCCTCTTCCTGAGCTTGGAACCCTCCTCTCCTTCCCCACAGCCCAGGCTCAGAACTTGGCAGATGCTTCCACAATATGCCAGGCTCTGAGTGGCAGGCCATGGCCGCTGCATCCAGAGAGAAAGCTGAACACAAGTCCTACAGAGGTGCAGCACAGAGCAGCAAAAGCCTAGGAGGTGCCGGGAGAAGAAGAAGGCTTGGCGCTTTTTATTCAGATATCGTAGAAGTCAACATGAGCCCCCGATTCAAAGGTGTTTGCGAGAAGAAGATCCAACAGCTTCTGGGAGGAGACGTCGCAATCCAGCAGTTCCCCATGTTCCTTCATGTACAGGAACGTCTTCCGCAGCTCCAGGTTTCCCGATTTGGTGCGAGCCTCTTCCTGCATATCCGTGTCCAGGGGACCTGAAAGAGAAGGCAAGAGGTGATTCCTGCATTGGAGGGCTCCTTCCAAGTCTTCAGTTCTATGGTTTTATGATTCATGGGGAGGGGAGCGAAGGGCCCATCAGCGGACTGCCAGCGAGATGATGGAACGGCTGGTGACGCCGGAAGCCAGACCAGCTGACAGACCCCAGACTCACCTGGCGCATAGCTGAGCACCCTGATGTCTGGCTCTTCTGCCGCTAGGACCCGGAACATCATGTCCCGGGCAGCTTTCCCAGTGCAGTAGAGGGCCCAAGTCTGGAAGGGTTTCAGAGCGCAGAGCGAGGAGACATTGACCACCGTTCGGCACAAGCCAGGCTCAGCAGGGAAGGCTTTCAGGAGGGAGGAGGTGAGGCACAGCGCAGAGGTGACGTTGAAGGCCAGGTAGGTGTTGACTTCGCCGGGGCTGGTGAAGTCCAAGAAGGATTTGGAAACATCGCCAAGAGAAGCTAGAAGAGAGAGAAGACCCCTGTTTGTTTATCCATAAGTGCTTCTTCAGACTAGACCAGCGGTTCCCGAAGCGGGGCTTGGGATTTTGTAGGGGGGCACAAGAAAACAAGGTGTGACAGGGTGACAGGAGCATTGGAGGTGTAAATGTATATCAGACTCTGTTGAATTAATTAAACAAAACAGTTTTAAATATGCAATTGTCACTGTTTGAAATTGAATTGAGTTATCTGTCCTAGTGGGCCACGCAAAGCGCTATTCTGACTGACGCCTTTATAGGATAGGGTAAGGAGGAACCGAGGGTGAGTTTGTGGAACTGGGGGGCAGTGGCCCAAAAGAGTTTGGAAACCACAGAACTGGAGGATGGGAACAGCCTCGCAGGCAGAAGCTCCCCATATCTGGGATAAGCCAAGCAGCTCAAAAGCAAAGCTTTTCAGATCATGCTGTAAGTGAAGAAAAGGCATAAATTGGGGACGAGAACAGAAAGTGAGGGAGGGAGGGAGGGAGGGAGGGAGGGAGGGAGAGCACATTAGGGGCACCACCCCAAACAGGATCACACAGAAACCTCATCCCTTTATACAGTACAGGCTATGGAGCTGGGAGACCTGTGGCTGGGAGATTAGGGTTCTCAAAGGTGAAGTGGGGGCCAACTGCTCAAGACCTGGCTGAGAAGGACTAACCCTTGCAGGAAGGGGGGGGCACCACCATTAAGAGACAGTGCAAAGGCAGAAGGATGCTTAGCACACACATACAAACACCTGCTTATAGGTGAAAGAGGAGAAGGGGGTGTGTTTTGGTCTCCAAGGGGGCTTTCCTTGCATGTCGGAGCCTACACAGCCAGGTGTGGTATCTCCCAGCACAAAGGGGCCGAGATGATCCACGGAAGAGGGCGGAGTCTGACACAAGCAACTAGGTGAACTAGGTGCCCAACGATCCCCCTGACTTGGAAGTTCCCAAGCGCTACACTTCCTCGTTTTTCTTCCCAGGAGCTGCAAACGGATCCAAATTGGGGGGGCTTGAATCCGCGCGCTTGTCATCTCCGCTACATTCCCACAGCAACAACCCCAAAGTTATGTTTGCTGTGGACCCCAAAACTACAGTGGTACCTCGGGTTACATACGCTTCAAGTTACATACGCTTCAGGTTACAGACTTTGCTAACCCAGAAATATTACCTCGGGTTAAGAACGTTGCTTCAGGATGAGAACAGAAATCGTGCTCTGGCGGCGCGGCGGCAGCAGGAGGCCCCATTAGCTAAAGTACTTAACCCGAGGAACCACTGTAATCCACAAGGCTCACATATCTCGCTTCAGTAACGGAATGTGCGTTCACCGCCTTCTCTTCCGCCCTCGGTGTCCCTCCTGGCGCTTTAGGAAGCAGAAAAGCCCGCTGCCACCAGGAACTTACAATCTCCCTTCCACGCGGAGGAAGAAAAAGAGGGAGGGGATGCAGAAGTAAACGAGGGAGGGGGGAAGCAAGGACACCCGCCTAGTGTGCTTTACGGCAGCGCGCGTGGATTTGGGGTCTTTGCAAAGACGGCCCCCGCTTAGCCCTTTCCCCGGGAACTGGCCTTTCTAAGGATGCCGAGCAGCCCCGGTCCCGCAGCTGCCTCCGGACCTGGAGGAGGAAGGCACTCTGCACGCGCTCAGGAGCGCCGCCCGCTCACCGGCGTTGTTGACGAGCAGCAGCCGCTCCAGCGGTCCGTCCCCGCGGAGCTCCCGGGCGGCGCGCCCCACGCGCTGCAGCCCCTCGTCCGAGGCCAGGTCGGCGGGCAGGCCGCGCACGCGGAGCGCCGGGCAGGCGGCGCGCAGCTCGCCCTCCAGCTGCTCCAGCGCGGCCGCCGAGCGCGCCACCAGCAGCAGCGCCGAGCCGGGCGCCAGGCGCGGGGCCAGCAGGCGCGCCAGGCTCCGGCCGAAGCCTCGCGAGGCGCCCGTCACGATGCCCACGGCGCGGCCCAGACCCGCCGCCGCCCGACCGCCCGCCTCTCCGTCCATGGCCGCTCGGGAAGCCGGCGCGCCACTCGGGCGCTTTTACGCACGGCGCTCCGAGGCGGGACCGGGCGCTGCACAGACCCCGCCCGGCCAAAGGAGGAGACGCGCGCCGGCTGCTTTTATGCCCACCGCCTAGAAAGGCGAATAATTCAGCTGTGTAGCAAATATGTACATCAATGCCCCAGTGAGCTCTGGCCAGGCCAGAATGTGCTTAATCTCCTTGGCATCCGAAAGTGAAACGAAGGCGGCTGGCGGGCGACGGGTCCTCCGCGCCCTGGTGCAAATCCCCGCCCTGGCTTCTCCTTTTTCTTCCTGGCTTTGGCTCCCTTTTGTTGTTTAGTCGTTTAGTCGTGTCCGACTCTTCGTGACCCCATGGACCAGAGCACGCCAGGCACTCCTATCTTCCACAGGCTCCCTAGGTAATCCAATCAAGTGACCATTAACAGGTAACCTGCCAGACAAGAGATAAACAACACACTCAGATTTCTGTGATGTATCTGGGGGTGGTCTTAGGTTACACCCCTTCTGTGGTGTATGTATGATGTTTCTGGGTGTGGTCTTGGACTCCAGGGCAGGCAATTTAAAGGGCGGGCACACCTTTGTTCTGGGTCCTCCTGCGTGTGAGGAGAGCACCCTGTTGCAACAGTTTAATAAAGATCAGGCTTCTTAGCTGCTTTGCTACTCAATATTCTCTCACTTAAGGACTCTATATGGGCTCTTGGGTACCCCATAAGGGAAGAGGGGCAGATTTTGTTTACAACACTGTAGATACCAATGCGGGAGAGACATGTGTTGTTGCAGCCGGGGCAGGTGAAGGCGCCCAGTTGTGCTGCTGCAGATGCGCCAGGGCGTCTCTTCTCTCTGCGCTCCTCCCAGCGGCCATTCCTCCTCTGGACACTGCTGTGGACACACAACTTGACTGTCTGTTTGCAGGCACTGCAAGGGATTCCCCCAAAGAGGGCTTGATGTTGCCAGCCGCCATGTCTCGTTTGCAGACATTTTTGTGACGCAGAATGGGCCTGCCAGTGGGCCAGGTGCCTGAAGCCAGCAGGAACTTCTACCCGACTTTTCTGATTCAGAGAGTGACCTGAGCTCAGGTTGACAAACAGAGCAGATAAGGCCAAAGCAAACAAAGCTGATGCATAGAAGGTCAAGGACACATGGGAGGCCTTGGGAGCCAGCCGTGCAATGGTGCTGCCTCCTTAGGACTTCCGGGTTAGCGCCTCCGGCAATGGCGGAGCTCCTCCGATCGGGAGGAACCGGCTCCGTGAAAAACAGGGTCTGACCGCCACGGCGACGGCGGAGACCCTTAGAAATCACAGACGGGAGAAGTCTGTGAACCTGGGATTCGGCTGGCACCTTCAGCGCCCCCCTGCTCGCGGGGAGACCCGGTATCGGGAATCCGGAGCGACGTGGGGTGAGAGGCGTGGTGCTTTGAATTGACCGCTTATTTCACGGAGCGAAGCCGCATTGCCGCTGTCGGAGAGTGCTGACTTTTTTCCTGTGGACAATTGAATTCTAAACAACAACCCGTAAGTAGAACGGGAAATTGAGCTTTTAAATAATTTAATTTGGCACCGAACGGGGAAAGTCTAAACAGGAAGTCCACCTTCCCTTTCTGTAAATAGACTGAAGCAAAGTAGTTATTAACTAAGGTTTTGGAAAGTCTCACATAAAACTCCACTGATTGAAACCATCAATTCCGACCAAGTGAACTTGCAGGAGAATGTGGAAAATTAAAAATTGAAGTATCACGTCTCTGAACCGGGGAACGGTTTGCAAAAAGTCCATCGACGGTAAACAGGACAAATTTGACAGCTAGCTTTAAATTGACAGCTAGCTTTAATTTGACAGCTGGCATTAATTTGACAGCTAGCTTTAAAAGAAAGACATTGTTTCTATTGTCTGCTTCTGCACTTAAAAAGAAGAAAAAGTAACTGGGAACTGTTACTAATTTACTTTTGGAATTGTGCTGGAAAGGATTGATACAAATTGAGACTGCTTCCCTCTAGAGGGAGTTTTGGGACATTGTTACAAGTGTGCAGCTGCGAAATTGGTCTGAAGATAAGGACTGTGAGAAACTAGTTTTGACCTTGAATATCTTAGGAATGTCGGTAAAGGAAGAAGTAGCGTCTGTTCTGAATAGGACAATTTATCTGCTGGGAAAGCTGCATAAACAGATAGATGTCATGGCTACTAATATTCATCTCTTGGGAACAAAAGTGGGCATCAGCATAGAAGTCGACAAGAACCCGGCACAAGAATCTTTCTTAACTGAACAAATTGATGAATTAGAGAAGGAGAAAGTTGCTGTTGTTGAATATAAAGCAAATAATGGGGGAGCCTTAACCCTAAAGAGGCAAATGGAGGATTACAACTTGAGGCCTTATATGACTGTATTTAGGAGAAGCCAGTTTTTGAAGATGGGTGCCTGGCCTGATCTGGAAAGGGAAAAGTGGAGAGATCCCTTTATATAGGGATCAAATGATTTTTGGAATATGAATTTGAGCCAGGAGGAGATTGGAGCTTCGGGGGCCTTTGGACTTGGAAGAACTGTGAAACAAGGTTTGGAATACTTTATGGGTCCTAGCTTTAATTATGGAAACCTGGCAGACTTGTCAAGAAGGAATATAAGCATCGGTGGGTTGGAGCTCCCCCGAGATCTGCTTTTTAGCACCAAAGATTTTCCAGAAGATCAGCAGAAGGGAAATGAAGAAGAGTTAAGAGCCTTGGATATCAGATCTCCAGGTTGATGGACGCTGGGAGGTTGAAGGAACTGACGGCAGGGGCCGGGACCGGGGAGGGGAGACGGAGGAAAGAAATTGGGAATTTAAAGTGTATATAAGGAGATTAAAAAAAAAAATTAATGAGAAATGGAAAAATCGTGGAATGAAATTTTTATGACCCTAGGGGAAATGTTTTAAGAGATTAAGTTCAATATATTAGTTTTAATGAGAAACAAGATTAAATAAAGTAAAAATGGATGATTAACTGGTGAAAGAAAAGAATGTTAAATTACAGTATATTAAGATAAATCATTAGGATAAAAACAAAGATGAAGGATTTGCTGAAATATCTAACTGAACCAGAATACAAAGAGGGGAGGTGTGAGGAGGTCAAGGAAATAAGTTAAAGAAGGAAAGTCATGTAAAGGTTTGATTTGTTCTTTTTTTTTTTCTTCTTGACTCAATGCATTTTTTTTGGTCTGTTTTCCATTTTTTATCTTTTTTCTTTGATGTGACTTGTTTTTATGTATTGCTTTCTTTTTTGTTTAATTGGGTGTTTTTCTGTTGTTGTTTTTTTATTACTTATGTAACCTTTAAAATTGCAATAAAAATCTTAAAAAAAAAAAAAAGCAACAGTGCTGCCTCCTTGTGGTGACAGTGGGCGCTTCAAGACAGTCGATGTTTTCCGAGTGGGATTCTGTCGCATCCCATCAAATTCAGGTGGTGCAATTATAGTTGATTGGGAGGTCTTGCACAACAAACCCACTTCCCCAAAACTTCCTGAAATACGTACATTGGCTCCCAGTACATTTCAAAGCACAATTCAAAGTGTTGGTGCTGACCTTGAAAGCCCTAAATGGCTTTGGCCCAGTAGACCTGAAGGAGCTTCTCCTCCCCCATTGTTCTGCCCGGACACTGAGGTCCAGCGCTGAGGGCTTTCTGGCGGTTCCCTCACTGCGAGAAGCCAAGTTACAAGGAACCAGGTAGAGGGCCTTCTTGGTGGTGGCACCCGCCTGTGGAACACCCTCCCACCAGATGTCAAGGAAATAAACAACTATCTAACTTTTAGAAGACATCTGATGACAGCTGTTAGAGGTTCTATTGTGCTTTTCATTCTGTTGGGAGCCGCCCAGAGTGGCTGGGAAAACCCAGCCAGATGGGTGGGGTATAAATAATAATTTTATTATTATTATTATTATTATTATTGGGCTTTTAAAATAAGGGAAGTGACAAGAAAAATGTACTGGAAAGTGTGGGACAGTAACTCTTGCAGCAGCACACCTTCAAATCTCGCCACAAGCAAATCAGATGAATGCTCATGAAACAGATTGCATGGAAGTGATGAACGAAACCCAACATCTCCTGAAAGGCAGAGAGGAAGGTGTGTGAATGGATCCACAACTGGCGACAGCAATGCTTCTGGATCCCAGTTGCTGGACTCCTGCTTGTGGGTTTCTGCTTGGGGCATCCGGTGGACGATTGTGAGAACAGGATGGTGGTCAAGATGGGCCACTGGCCTCATCCAGCAGGACTCTTCTCAGGATCCAGGACTGAGCAGGGTGGACCAGTCGTCTGATTCAGAAAAGCTTCCTATGAATGGCAGAGAGATGCACCTGTTGAAATCTCAAGGAGACCGGAATGTGCTTAATTTTAGTGACACAGACCACATGTCATTGTAACATACTAAAAGAACGAGGCGTGGTGTGGCATGGTATATAAAATGAATTAAGCTGCTGTATTCCAAATGCCCCAACTATTTCCCGATGATGGAATTAGTTACAGATAGGTAGCCGTGTTGGTCTGCCATAGTCAAAACAAAATAAAAAAATTTCCTTCCAGTAGCACCTTAAAGACCAACTGATGATGGAAATCATTTTTATCTCCCTCATGTAGCCAACAGAGGGCGCCGAGAGACCAGCCAAGTTCCTCTTGAAGCAGATGCCCCCCCCCCCCCCCCCCCGTTTCTGGCTCCAGCTGCTTTTCCAGCTAAGGCCTGTTTGGGACAGAGAGGGAATGGTCACCCCTAGTAACCTCCAGACTGGACTACTTCAGCACGCTCTTTGTGGGGCAGTGCTTGACCCAGAAACTTGGTTGCCTGTTTAATATTCTAGCCTTCCTCCCATTGGAGCCCAGGGTGGCACCAAAGGAATGAGATTAAATATTTGATTAAATGTGATTTTTTAAAAAAAATTAAATCCGAAGGAAAGTGTTGTGATCTGCTGATTAAGACGCAGCCTCCCTCTTTGCAAGCTCAGGGGCCAGGCAAAGAGGGCATGAAGAGCCTTTGTGTGCTTCTCTGCAGCTGCTTTTGACTTACTTGTGCAAGCAGAGTGTGCTTTCAGCTGGGCTAGTCTAGTTGCTGACCAAGGGGCAGGGAGGGTGAGTGTTCCAGTCCTCACTCAGCCATGAAGGTCCAAGCTCTCTTAGCCGGATTTCCCTCGCAGGGTTGTTGTGAGGATAACATGGAGGGAGAGGGGGTGGGAGAGACCATGTGCACCACTCAGATGTGGGGATATAAATAAATATACTGAGCTGCTGATGAGTGTCAGAAAACTCTTTCTCTTCTTCTTTGGCGATCCCTTGTAGCCGAGTAAGATTGTCTTCCATAAACACAGTTTTAACAATAAGTCCGTAAGTCACTGTGGAGGCCAATTCTGGACCCACACGTCCTTCCACAGTGGGGACATTGGTTTCCGGGTGGGAGTTTATCACGGTGTGGATTTGCCAAGCGTGTCTTCCTCTTAGCACGTTTCTCCCTCTTGTCCTGAGTTCAAGTGTCTTCAAAGCCCAGGACACCTTTGGTCAAGGCTGTTCTCCAACCGGAGCACTCGCAGGCCAGTGTTTCCCAGTTGTCAGTGTTTATACTACATTTTTTTAAAAAATTGCCTTGAGAGAGTCTTTAAACCTCTTTTGTTGACCACCAGCATTACGCTTTCCATTTTTAAGTTCGGAATAGAGTATCTGCTTTGGAAGACGATCATCAGGCATCCGCACAACATGACCAGTCCAGCAGAGACGGTGTTGAAGAATCATTGCTTCAACACTGGTGATCTTTGCTTCTTCCAGTACACTGGTATTAGTTCACCCAGGTGATGTGTAAAATCTTTTGGAGACACCGTTGATGGAACCTTTTGAGGAGTTGGAGATGGCGTTTATAAGTGCTGCTGTTCCCCCTCTCAGCACCAGAGGGAGATCTTGCCTCACGGCTGCCCTGTCTTCCGGCACCTGCAATAGCAGCCAGGGGACCAGAAATTGGGGGCTGGGAGGCTGGAATGGCTTTCTCATGACCCATCTTCATGACTCCCATGCCCCATTGCTGAGGCCTGCCCTCTTCCCACCCTTTCGGGATCCGTGAGTGCTTGAGAGAAGAGCAGCTGCTTGCAGCTGCTTGAAGAAGGTCTTCTCCAATAGAATGTGGGGGAGAGATTTATCTTCCTTGGGGGAGCAAAAAGAACAAGGTGTCTGGGGTGGCTGCCTCTGGTGGGAATGGCAATGCATGTCCCCTGCCCAGACCAGTCTTTGATCTCCCCACCCTGCCTCATCTCTGTTTCATCAATCATTTGTTTCTCAGCATCAGCCGAGCTGGTTTAGCTTGGAGAACAGGAAAAGAAGAAGACCCTGCTAGATCAGTGGCCCACCTAGTCCAGTGTCCTGGGCTGGTTAGAGGCAGAGGAATGGAGGCACCAGCTGGGGAACCGTCAAGGGAAAAAGGCTCAGAGCCTGGGGATTTGTGGTGGGACAACGATGGGCGGTCAGAGGGAGAAGAGAAAGAAGACTGGGAAGAGGCGGTGTTGGGAGATGAAGAGATAACAGGGCTTAGCGAGCTGGGAGAGTCTGTGGCAGAGAGAAGTCCAGAAGTGGAGGCAGAAGCAGAAACAAGGAAGGAGATTCTGACTAAACACCAGGAGAAACTTTCTGTTTGACAGTGGAACAGTCTCCCTTGGGAGGTTGTAGACTCTCTCCTTCCTTGCAGGCTTTTAAGCAGAGGTTGGGTCGCCATCGGTCATGGATGCTCTAACTAAGATTCCTGCATTACAGGGGGTGGACTAGAAGGCATACGAAGGTCCCTTCCAACTTTATAATTCTAGGATTCCATGTAAAAGCAAAGTTTGTGATCTTCGGGGATCAGGTCAGATCACTAGGCACCAGGTTGAAACTATTTCCAGAATGGCAGCTGTGTTAGTTGGGCACAAGAAAAAACAATGCAGAGTCTTACAGGCACTTAAAGACTGAAAACTTACTATGCCACAAGTTTTTCATGGCCTTATCCTCTTTTTCAGATGCATGAAGCGTTTTGCTGGGTTGCAGGTACATCTCTACATTGTTGTGGGGAAGGAATTGTAAGAAGTGGTCTCTGTAAAGGGACATGAGTTGCAGAAAAGTACAGGTGGTGGCCCTTAACAGCCCCCCCCCCCCCCAGTTGAAAACTGCCGTTTTCTTGCATGGTCTCATGGGTGCAGTGAGCCTGTGTTCTTGAGGTGCACCAGGGGTGGTCCTGCTATGGAGCCACCTTCTCCAAGGTGTTGAGGACACCTGTTGCCTCACTGCCCCTTTTGTGAGATCCCAGAGTCATTTGGCCGGCCGCTGTGGAGGTTTTGCACCTTGGGCTGGACAAGCCATGGCTCTGATCCATCTGGAGGTCTACAAGCCCTTCGTGCCCTCTGCTGGTGAAGGAAGGCGCTGCAGTAGCCAAATACTGGGGCACTGGGGCTGCCCACCCCCCAAGAGACACACACCGCCCCGTGATGGACAGAGCGTGCCCTCTATGATTTTTTGTGGGGTGTGCATGTGGCTAGCCTACAATGGTCTCCTTTTTTAGCCCCTTTCCTTAAGACCCTTTTAATTTGCTGCAAGGGAGAGCTCCATGACCTGAGGTCGGGCTGGGTCAGGTCCTGGATTTGGAAAGTCGCTTCGGAGCTCTCTTTTTAATTTGGGAGGCTTTGCGTGGCTGCGCTGGGGATTTTGAGCCTTGTCAGCAAATTGGCGAAGGGCACTGAGGCTCCCCAGAGCAGGAAGGAGCTCAGGCTCCGCTCGGAGACAGACGCACCGGGCTGGTACCCTGCGGGGATGGCAGGGCGCTGTGGGTGGAGGTGGCAGAAAGAGTTGCTCCAGCCCAAAGATGCACGGAAAGGGGTCTGAGTCCAGGTCTGAAACAAGCCCCGGCGACCGTAGAAAGTGCCATAAATAATCATTAATTAGAATAGCATTCTCAGCAGTGACCACGCAGATCTCCCTCGCGTGGGCCGCAGTGCCTTTACCCCTGTCCACAAGAGTCCCTCGTGGCAGGCATCCCACTCTTGGAAATGGCTGCGTGGAAAGGAGCCCTTCCTCCCCACCCCCACCCCCCCAGCGAAGGAAGGAGAAGAAAGAGACCCAGGAGGAAATGTGCAGCCGTCCTGGGAGTTGGGGGGCATGTCAAATATTTACCCTGTGGCTGGTCAGCAAAGCGGGGAGAAGGAACTGATTAACCAGCTCCGCTGCCAAGGGGCACCGAGATGGCTGGTAAACTGTCCTGTCCCCCGGGGCTCCAAGTGCCTTTTAATGAGTGATTATTTAGGCGGCTCAATGGAGGTTAATGGAGGCTCCGATCAAATATGTTCTGTTATTAATTAAGCTGTCGCAAGGCCAATTGCTCTGGAGCTGCTCTCCTATGAGACAGTATTCCTGTGGGGGACGTGGCGGGGGGAGGACAAATGCCGCCGAATCAAAGGCTTGCCCGCCCCCTACATTCCCCTTATGGGGCAGCGCGGGGCTGGGGTGATGGGAAAGGTGGGCTCGTTTCTCATTAATGCAGCCCCCTCGGTGGGCCTGAGAGAGGGCGAGGGGAGAGAATCCCAGTCTCAGGGGGGGGGGCGGGGGGCGCCAGCCCACCTCTGCCACCTACCTGGACTTTGTCTCAGTTCTCCCAAAGGACTTTTGTGCATGAACATTATATCTACCCTGCTTTCTGTTCCATACTTGAATTGCCCCCATTACGGTGCACAATTTGAAAAACAGCCAGGTTAATATTCTAAAAGGAAACACCATAGGACAATAGACAGATCAGCCTTTGCCAACCTGGTGCCCTCCCTATGTTTTTGGAGCGCAATTTCCCTCAGCACCATCCATCACTGCCCTTGAGCCTTCATCCTGAGCTGCTTACAGAAAGCTTATGTGGAGGTTAGATTATATCTGGTCTTTGTTGAGGATGGTTTCTGATTGCTTTATGGGACGGTTATAAGACAATGAGCCTTAGTCCTGCATTCCTCTTGATTTGCTTGCGGACTGTTCACAAACCTTTCTGTTTCTCATTCTTCCACACCCAACTTTCCAAACTGCAAAAGGCCTGGTTCCTTTTTTAATTTTTTTTTTAATGATATTTATTAAAATTTTTCAACAAGAAAAAAGGTTGCAGAAATAGTAAAAAAAGAATACAGAAAATACAAAACCAGAAAAGAAAAAATAATAAAGAAAAATAAAAACCGTTAAAAATAGATCCCTCTTTCTCTTATCTTACCACTCATTTACTTATTTTCATGACTTCCTCACACCTCCCTTTTTTGTATTCCATTTAACAATTAGTTCAGCAAATCCATACCCTCTTTGTTTACCCTTAATTTCTTATCTTCACATATTATAACTTCAAATTTTCATCTAGTATCAATCCATTTTTACATATTCCTTTTGCCTTATTGCTAAAACCGCTTCCTTTCATTCCAACATCATTAACATTCAATAATTTTGCAGTGTTTCTGTAAATAGTCTTTAAATTTCTTCCAGTCTTCTTCCACCAACTCTTCTCCTTGGTCTCGGATTCTGCCCGTCATTTCCGCCAATTCCATATAGTCCATTACTTTCATCTGCCATTCTTCCAAGGTGGGTAGATCTTGTGTCTTCCAGTACTTTGCGATGAGTATTCTTGCTACTGCTGTAGCATACATAAAGAAAGTTCTATCCTTCTTTGGCACCAATTGGCCGACCATGCCCAGGAGAAAGGCCTCTGGTTTCTTCAGGCCTGGTTCCTTTTTAAAGTGGGTCTGTTGCACTGGAACGACCAAGCCTTCTGAACCGCTTGGACGTCACAAACAGAGTTCCAGCGGGTGCTTGAATCCCTTCTGACATTCTGGAGGCACCCTGAGAAATATTGTTGGCAGAACAGCAGGCCCTGAGGAGGATTAAAGTGCTGCGGGGGGGGGGGGCAGGGAGCTTTCCAGTTGCCCAGACAAGCTATTGGAAGGGCTTGGCTAGTCTTCTGGATGCTGACCAAAGCCAAGAGTTCAAAGAAGGACCCAACTCTCTGGTGCTTCCCGCACCTCCTGCCGACCTCCACCTGCTTGACGTTAGCTCATCACTGTGTAACCAACAGGACAATGAGCAAATGAGAGAAATAATTACAGATCTGGGGCCCCACAGGGAACAGGGCAGAGAAGGGTCAGCAACTTGGCCAACCTGTGATGGGCATCAATATGTAAGCAGCCCTCCCTTGGACTTTCCACTCTCCCTGCGACCTGTTAATGAGAACCCCACATTACAAACTTTGGCGTTACCGTAATTACTGGAGGCCTCCCTCCCTCCCTCCCTCCCTGATCAAGCAGTCAGATCCTTGCTTGGTGCCTGGATGTGTGTGCATTTTCAAAGGCTTCTTGGAAACAAGCTCATAGATAGCAGCCATGTGTTGCTGCTCCCTTAAAGCCCAAAGCCCAGAGTGCATTGTGTCCAGATCCCCGGCTGGGCAGGATCAGGGAACCAGGGGCTCACCTGCTCAGGGATAAACACTGCTGCATCAGACCAAAAGGAGCCAATCTAGACCAATGTTTGGTTCTTTCAGTGACCACCCAGATGCTCAAACAGCCGAGCATGGGCACAGCATCACACTTCCAAGACAGGAAGAGGCAGGTGTGCTTATTGTGGGAGGGCTGTGTCAGAAACAAAATCTGCCCTCATTCCCTTATGGGGGACACAAGAGCCCTTATAGAGTCCTATGTAGGTTCTCCATCGGTAGGAGAAAATAACAGAGGCCAACCAGAGAATATTGAGAAGCAAAGCAGCTAGGAAGCCTGATTTTTATTGAACTGTTGCAACAGGGTGCTCCCCTCACACGCAGGAAAGGAGGAGGACCCAGAACCAAGGTGTGCCCGCCCTTATACAGTGGTACCTCAGGTTAAGTACTTAATTCGTTCTGGAGGTCCGTTCTTAACCTGAAACTGTTCTTAACCTGAAGCACCACTCCGCCGTGCTGTCGGAGCACGATTTCTGTTCTCGTCCTGAAGCAAAGTTCTTAACCCAAGGTTATATTTCTGGGTTAGCGGAGTCTGTAACCTGAAGCGTCTGTAACCTAAAGCTTATGTAACCCAAGGTACCACTGTATAGACATTTTTAAATTGCCTTCCCTGGAGCTCCAGACCACCCCTCCATACATCATACATACAGCACAGAAGGGGTGTAACCCAAGACCACCCCCCACAAACATCATACCTACATCACAGAAAAGGCGGTCTACAACAGAAATTTGAATGTTGTTGTTTTTCCTGTCTGCCAGGTTATCTGATAATGCCTTATCTGATGGCCTTTCATGGTAGTCTGGCCATTCCTTTGAGATGGTGATTTCCCAATTCCTGAGACAATGGGGAGGCTCCCTCACCTGCTCCCTCCTTGCAGAGAAAACGTTTGGTCAGTTTGGGAGTCCAAATAGTTTCAGGGTGGTATTCCTGTGCTGCTCCAGACATGTGGTCCACATATCCATGTAGGCGCTGGGCCGGCACATTTATGAACATTTATTTTTTATATATATATATATATATATATATATATATATATGACTTTAAATTTTTTTATTTCAGCTGTAAGTGCTCCCACGGTGCCCTCCCCAGAAACCTCTGCTGCAACTCTTTGGGTTTTCTTGTGGTTTGATATGGGGCCCACCCATTCCCCATGACTGCTCTGAACACATTGCCTGGGTGTCAAAATTGCTGTGGTCCTCAAGGACAAGTGGAGGCCTGTTTGAGTCAGTATGGGGGGGTCAGTTGGTGGAGCTCCCCTAGACCTGGGTGCCAAAGGCAGGATCAGGTACGCAATGCACTTGCTAGCCTGGACAGCTGCAGCCTCGTCGCTCCAGGTGAGGTGCTTGCTGAAGAAGTGCTCATTTGCTTTCACTCTCAGCCTGCTTGTATATTTTGTAAGTTAATAGATATTACAGAGATGCCACAATTCTCCAGTGCTCCCAGAACATGGAAATTGTGTGTGTGTTTTTGTGGGATGTAAAACGCAGGAGCAGTCAATGACAACATTCCTAGAGTGTACATGTTAGAACATGGGAGGGATGTCTGTCCAGCAAGCAGGTAAACTTCCTGGGGACGGACTTCCTCCGCATGTGACCAGAGGTGGGTGTGGCCTCACCTGTGCAGGTAAATGATAAAAGCACAGGGCAGGCAGCCATATTTCTCTCTCTCATCTTCATCTTCTGAAGGAGCAACATGCCCTCTTGGCTCTCAGCCAAGAGAGGACAGGACTATCTTCCTATAAAATAGATTCTGAGTGTATTTTACCTTTTTAAAGCTGTCTGCCTTCTGGGATCATATTGTGAACAGAACGTGAGTAAACTCTTTTATACTTTTATAAAGACTGTGTCGTGTCTTGTATTTTAAGAGGAACAAAGGGGAAATCACCAGAGTAATTATTATAGAGGTTCTAGCGAACCTGTGCAGACGTTACCGTTGCGAACTTTAAAGGGGAATGTTATAAACTCTGCTGATATTTTGGGAACTTGTTAGCACAAGTTGGATTAGGATATAATCTCACAATATATCCTCTCCTGCACCCCAGAACATTCCCACAGTTTTCACCCCAGTTCACAGCCTGATGAGTCATTCCAGGGCTGCAGCTGTTTCCTGGGCTTGAAGGCAGTCGCTGGAGGCTTGTGATGATATTTGGCTGTGCACAAATGTGAAGGTTGGTCGTAGGCAGAGGAGCAGCGTAAACATTCCAGCAAAGAGCCAGCTCCACTGCCCCACACCAGACCCATAGTTGTCAACGTTTCCCTTTTTTTAAAGGGAAATTCCCTTATTCCGAATAGGATTCCTCGCAAGAAAAGGGAAAAGTTGACAGCTATGATCAGACCCCAAGTGGCCTGCCTCCCTCTCCCTCTGAGCCCACTCAACAACTGCAGTCTATCCTCTTTATTTCCTCTCAGGGAGACCTATTTAGCTTAGTTAGTTTAATTTATAAACCTGGCCCTCTTCATCCATCCTAATCCCAGGGCCAGCTACAATGACATACTAACACCAATAAAACCAACAACAGGTCAGTACCTAAAACATGTTTCCATCTCGCTTTCCCCCTCTTCCTTTCTTCTCTTCTGTATACCATTGTCTTTTCCTCACTGCTTATGGTTTTCTGTTTATTAGTGTATAAATATGCTCTCCATCAAACACCCACCAGGATTTCTCTTTATTTTTAATAACTTCTAGGGCATCCTGATCAAATTTGCAGATGACACCAAACTGGGAGGGGTGGCTAACACCCCAGAGGACAGGATCACACTTCAAAACGACCTTGACAGATTAGAGAACTGGGCCAAAACAAACAAGATGAATTTTAACAGGGAGAAATGTAAAGTATTGCACTTGGGCAAAAAAAATGAGAGACACAAATACAAGATGGGGGACACCTGGCTTGAGAGCAGTACATGTGAAAAGGACCTAGGAGTCTTGGTTGACCACAAACTTGACATGAGCCAACAGTGTGACGCGGCAGCTAAAAAAGCCAATGCAATTATGGGCTGCATCAATAGGAGTATAGCATCTAGATCAAGGGAAGTAATAGTGCCACTGTATTCTGCTCTGGTCAGACCTCACCTGGAGTACTGTGTCCACTTCTGGGCACCACAGTTCAAGAAGGACACTGACAAACTGGAACGTGTCCAGAGGAGGGCAACCAAAATGGTCCAAGGCCTGGAAACGATGCCTTATGAGGAACGGCTAAGGGAGCTGGGCATGTTTAGCCTGGAGAAGAGGAGGTTAAGGGGTGATATGATAGCCATGTTCAAATATATAAAAGGATGTCACATAGAGGAGGGAGAAAGGTTGTTTTCTGCTGCTCCAGAGAAGCGGACATGGAGCAATGGCTCCAAACTACAAGAAAGAAGGTTCCACCTAAACATTAGGAAGAACTTCCTGACAGTAAGAGCTGTTTGACAGTGGAATTTGCTGCCAAGGAGTGTGGTGGAGTCTCCTTCTTTGGAGGTCTTTAAGCAGAGGCTTGACAACCATATGTCAGGAGTGCTCTGATGGTGTTTCCTGCTTGGCAGGGGGTTGGACTCGATGGCCCTTGTGGTCTCTTCCAACTCTATGAATCTATGATTCTAGGGTTTATCTTTTTAGAATTTCTATTCTATTTATTCTTTTCTAAGAACGCTGTTTCCAGTGCATGCAAATCAAGATGTTTCGTTACTGTCTTTGCCCTTCGAAAATTAATAAAAAAGGTATTTACCCCCCCCCAAAAAAAAAACCACCCAAAAACAGTTCAGTACCAGGCATGTTAACCAATTCCCATAAATAACAGTTAAAAACCTATGTCACCTAGATTCATCCCGATTGCAGGGATGCAATCCGCTTTTGCCCCATTCAGAAAACTTAAGAAGATGTCTAAGAATTAGTTCCCATGGAAACACAACCCTGGAATATCCCAAGTTATTAGCACTTTCTTTGTCAAGTCCAAGGCTCTCACCAGGTATTGCCTGGAGGAAAACCACAATTGTAGTCCCATCCACAGAAATCTGATAGGAAACCCAGACTTCCTTCCTGTTGGGGAAAACCTCAGCCGAGGACTTCCTGCGGCCTCCTGGCTGACCGTCTGCCTCACAGGCCTCTCTTCCAGCGAACCAGAGCAGCTTCTCTGCGTCACCTGTGGCCAGTCCTGTGGGGGAACCCTGCCAGTGGTGGGGTGTGTGGTCATTCTCTGACCATACAAAGGACACACAGCTAATCTGTGCAGGTCACCCACCCACTTAGCTGTGATTCCAGCATTGCAGGGGATTGGACCAGATGACTCTACAATTCCATGATTCTCCACTCTTCAAATGACCTTTCTGGTGATGCCCGTCAGGGTGAAATTGGGGGCTCTGCCCATCCCAACACTCAGACTGCTGGATTCTTTTTTTTATCACTACTACTACTATTTGGGGGTGTAGGGGTGTTAGAGGAGGGGTAGTAGCTATGGATGAATACATTGTGGGAATGTTCAGGGATGCAGGAGAGGATTTTAGCCTTCCCAACTTGTGTTAAGAAGTTCACAATTTAGCAGAGTAACATTCCCCCTTTAAAACTCACAGCGGATGCATTTGCTCAGGCTCGCTAAAGCCTCTATAATAACTGTCCTGGTACTTTCCCCTTATTCCCTCATAAAAGATAAGACACAACACAGTCTTCTATAAAAGTATAAAAAGGTTTACTCACACATCATTGTGTTCACAATAGGATCCCAGAAGGCAGACTTAGTTTCCAGGTGTATGTTACTTTTCTAAGCTATCTCATAAGGAGACAGTCCCTTTGTCCTCTCTTGGCTGGAAGCATCTTTGGCTAAGCAGATGTTGCTTCTTCGATGCATGCAGTCACACAGAGAGAGATGGCTGCCCTGTGCTGTTGTTGTTACCTGCACAGGTAAGGCCACGCCCACCTCTAGTCACATGCAGAGGAAGTCTGTCCCAGCCCAGAAGGAAACAGGAAGTTTACCTGCTGGCTGGACAAACATTCCTCCCCATGTGTAAACATGTTCACTGTAGGAATGTTGTACTTGACAACTCTTGTGTTTCACATCCCACATACATGTTGTGCTCCTTCTAGGGTAGCTTCTCCACCAGTGGTCTGTCCCCCCCCCCCCACCACCACAATCAGCTCTCACGTGTGTCTCAAACAATCTGTCAGCATGCAACAGATGCCACATCCCAGGAATGGCTTCACCAGATCGGCTTCACCAGGCACGTCCAAAGTCCATTTTGGGGGCCTAATTTGGCTCACCAGTTGGCCCCTGTGGCAGGTTTGGTCGGCCCTTTTGTCAGCCCTCCCGGCCCTTCACTTCATCAAATCTGGCCCTCTTTGAAAAAAGTTTGGACACCACTGGGCTAAACACTGTGAGGGGAGCCGAGGGGTCTCCAACCCTTGATGAGTCAGGGGCTTCACCTGCAGGTGAAGACAGGCTCCAGTGGATTGAGTAAAGGAAGCCATGACTGAATTGAGCGGTCCAGAAGGCAGTTTCTGCATGTGCTGTCAAGGGAAGTGAGGGGCAGGTGGGGCTCATCCACCTGGGAAAGTAGTCAGGAGAAAGAAAACTCTGATCCTAAACCTCTGCTGCCTTGAGTGACATATTTGGGAGAAGAAAAATCTCAGGTGTAAACCCTACACAAACCCAGAGTGGTGTCTCTGAGATGTTTGGCTGGAGCCTTCAAGCTGCTCCTGCCACCAAGCTGGTGCCAAAGGTCTTGCTCTGCTTTCCTTTGGACCCCATCAGCGAGGCGGGGAGGGGGGGTCTTGTCATCTGGCCAGCCCAGGACCCCCAGACACGCTGACCAGGCTTGTGCCAAGGGGTTTCGCTTTTGTGGTTTAACTTCATCC
Source organism: Podarcis cretensis (assembly GCF_951804945.1). NCBI lineage: Eukaryota > Metazoa > Chordata > Lepidosauria > Squamata > Lacertidae > Podarcis > Podarcis cretensis. The sequence goes on along the minus strand of NC_137178.1, from coordinate 1,072,827 downwards.
CCTGGAGACGCACTCTGTTTTCGCTTAAGACGGACGGGCACCAGTAAAAGTATTACTATTTGCCACCCCCACCAAAACTGGGAGGGTCTTTGGTGCAGTGGTGGTTGTGGGTGTTTGATGAGGCCCCCGTTGCCTAGTCCCTGGGATGCCAACAGCACACACACACACACACTGAATCTGAGAGAGAAGTGTGTGGAGGATGAGGAAGTTGTAGCCAGGATGCAACCTAAGAATTTAAGTCTCACATCAACGAGGCAGAAGAGAGCTGAGCTCAAGAGGGATAGTCTGGGAATCTGGAGGTCTCTCTCAAGTCTTTCTGAACCCCGTGCAAACCCCTTTTCTACAAACTGAGCAGCCCCCGAAGTTCCTGCAGGGTCCCTCCCTCAGACAGGGCTGGGTATTTATTTCATTTCATTTATTTCGTAAAATATACACACCGCTGGATTGTAGGAAAAAACCTCAAAGCGATTTACAAAAAAAAATATAGAACGATAAAATTATCACTTTAAAAAATTGACAGGAGTAATTTAAAACATACAAAAAGTTGAGACAACAGCAGACCGAAGCAAATTAAAACTCACATCAACTTTGTAAACCTGGGTGCGGGCTACGATCCTGAGGAAATGCCGAAAAGCCAGTCTCGGTGGTCCTGAGTGCAGAATTCCACTTCCTCAACTTCCTTCCCCTGTCAATAGCAACATTTTTGGCTCTTCTAGTCCGAAAGCGAACCGCTGGAATCAGGCTTGATTTGTAACACTGCACAGAATTCTGCAATTTCCTGGCTTGGAATTTGAGCACGGAATTACATTTGCTTTTAGCTCAGAATGGCGGCAGCCCTGATCTTTGCCACCCCCACAAAGGCAGGCGCGCGAGCCATTCGGCAAACAGGGGTGGGGGCTTTCTGGGCACGTCCTCCCCTCTCCAGGAAGACGTCGGCCAGGCTGCAGATAAGGCCACTGGATCGCGAGGAGACGCGCGCAAGAAGGGCGCACGCACCGGCAGGAATGTCCTGGGCGCGGAAGAAGAAATTGCGCTGCGTCGGTGGAGGGGGGGCAGTGACCCAGGCACCCCTTTCCCTCGCCCTTTTTGAAGCAAGGCTGATTTAAAGGCCTGCCGCTGAACTCCAAAGGATGGCTTGCTTTTTCTACAGTCGTCTGCCCGCTTCCCCACGTCTTGCTAGGAATCTCTGGAAACGTTTTCTTGACCCCAAACGACGTGTTGCGAATCGCAAGTCCTCGAAAGTGATTTTCTAAGTCCTGAGGACTAGCCGCTTGTTTCTCTGTGCAAAAGACAAGCTTACTAGCCGCGGGGCAACGTTGGCGCCACCTGCTGGCTGTAAGGGGCATCTTCCCCTGCCTGGTCATCTGTCAGGTGAGCTCGGGGAAGGCAAGCGAGGCTGCGCCTGGACAGGGTCGAGCCTGCCTCCCTTTCCAAGTGACTAGTGTTATCCCTGTGGACCGCACTGATCACCTGGCAGCCAGCGTGCGCCTCCGCCTCTTTTTTTTAAAAAAAAGCCATTTTGCTTTGCTGCATTTGATAACTCAAAAAATCTTTTTTAAAAAAATAGGTCCAGACATAGTAGAAACCTCTTTAGGTGCCAGTGGCTGCACAGTGGTTAGAGTGTCGGGCCAGGATCTAGGAGAGGCCAGGGTTCAAATCCTGCACTCAGCCATGAAGCTCACTGGCGGACCTGGGGGGGGGCAGTCCCTTCTTCTCTCAGCCTAACCTCCCTCGCAGGGATCCTGTGGGGGTTAAAAGGAGAGGGAGAGAACCGCGCCAGCTACATTCAGCTCCTGAGGGGAAAAGGTGGAGTCCAAATGCAATACATAAGTGCCGAAGTTAAGCCGGCACTCATTGCATTTTTAGTCCTTCTAGTAAATGCAGTTCCTTTGCGCGTCATTCCGAAACAAAATCCAGAAGCAGCGCTTGCATATCTGGGGGTTCGCAGGGATTTTTCTGGGGTGGGGAGGAAAATAAAAAACAGAGAAAGAGATAAACAGGGTGGTTTATCCACAAAGAGGGCAGGGGCGAAATCGTGCCTGGACATTTATCGAAATACTGTATCTCAGGTTCTGCAAATGCTATAGACTTCCTGTTTTTGTTTTTCTAAAAGCGAACACTGGGTATCTGGGCGGGGGCGGGGTTGCCCTCTTGCCCTTGCGGACGTCCATGCCTGCGGAGTTTCCTATCCAAATCCGCTCAAGCCCCGAATTCGTGATCTTTTCACCCTGCTGCAAGTGGCCCGACTAATACCTGCACTCGGCCCCTGAAACGCTCGCCATCCATTGTGGGGGCGGTGTAGGGGGAGACTTTGGCGCCCATCGATGCATCTGTGGATCGTCAGAAATTCAAGCTGTTGTTTTCTGGATACACACCATGACTGCGTGAACCAGAAGCGGCGCGATCCGGGGCTTCTTTACGCGGGAGGGAGACCCGCTGTGTACATTTGGACTTATTTCGAGGATCGCAGCCTTATTTCCTGGTAAATGGGGCAACTCAACAAGTCATGGGGTTAATCTTCGATGGATAATCTGAAAAACTTTTCGCTGCTAATTCTTCCTACTGTTGAATCGCCTGTTTTAAATGCTTTTTATTTTGTGTTCAAAGTATTTTTATATGTGTATTAATGCAAGTCGGGGGGTTAACCGAAAGCATAATCGCAACTGCAGCTGCAGCAGCTGAAGAAGCGGCGGGCATCCCCGGGACCAGAAAAGTCTTCAGAGAAGCGCCTGGCAGGAAACTCCCGAAGGAAGAGATGCTGGGCAGTGGGGGGGTTCAGAGCGCCTGACTCGGAGCTGCGAGAGACCAGGGTCCAAGTCTCCACAGGGCCAGGAAGCTCCCTGAGTGTCCTGGGGGGCCTGTTGCGACAGCTCTCAGCCTGACCTACCTCGCAGGGTTCTTGTGAGGATAAAAATGAGGAGGGAGAGAACGATGTACTCCGCCTTGGGTTCCTTACACGGGAAGTAAACTAAGGCCCCGGGGCCGGATCCCGCCCAATCGCCTTCTCAATCCGGCCCGCGGACAGTCAGGGAATCAGAGTGTTTTTACATGAGTAGAATGTGTCCTTTAATTTAAAATTATTATTATTATTATTATTATTATTATTATTATTATTATTTATACCCCGCCCATATGGCTGGGTTTCCCCAGCCACTCTGGGTGGCTTCCAACAAAACACCAAAATACAATAACCTATTAAACATTAAAAGCTTCCCTAAAGAGGGCTGCCTTCAGATGTCTTCTAAAAGTTTGGTAGTTGTTTATCTCTTTGACATCTGGCGGGAGGGCGTTCCACAGGGAGGGCGCCACCACCGAGAAGGCCCTCTGTCTGGTTCCCTGTATCTTGGCTTCTCGCAGCGAGGGAACCGCTAGAAGGCCCTCGGAGCTGGACCTCAGTGTCTAGGCAGAACGATGGATCTCTGGGTTATTTGTGGGGCCTGCCTGGTGTTTTTACATGAGTAGAATGTGCCCTTTTATTTAAAATGCATCTCTGGGTTATTTGTGAGGCACAGGAATTCGTTCATTCCATATATATATATATATATATATATATATATAATCCGGCCCCCCACAAGGTCTGAGGGACAGTGGACCGGCCCCCTGCTGAAAAAGTTTGCTGACCCCTTATACAAAAGGCGGGATATAACTGTTAACAACAAATAAAGACGTGATCAGGGTTTGGGTTAAATTGGGTTTTGGTGGTGCAGCCAATGCAATGGTGAAGCCCCGAGAGGGGCGGCATTTCCCCCTGGAGGGTCTCGGGTGGGGGGATTCCCCCCCCCCCCCGCCACTCACTTCACCTTCTTTCCAAGCTACTAAGTCGCTGGAGATCTGAGGACTGAGAGGGGCGGACCAGGACCTGCTGGACAGCTCCGCTGCCAGGGCGCGGCTGGAAAAGCAATGCAGAAACAAATCAACACACACACCCTTTTTGTTTATCAAAAGCATAAGAAGAGCCTGCTGGATCGGGCCCACGGCCCATCTAGTCCAGCATCCGCTTCTCACAAGGAGTGCCCAGCCAGATGCTTGTGGGAAGAAGCCCTTTCCGTCAGCGGTGGGTCAGAAGCGCTGCTGCCTCTGACTGTGGGGTGCAGGGCAGAGCCATGGTGGCTAATAGACAGCCCTCGCTTCCACGAATTTGCCTAATTCTCTATTAATGCCTTCTAGATTCTTAAAAAGCAGAGACATCACCTTGCCAACAAAGGTCTGTATAGTTAAAGCTATGGTTTTCCCAGTCGTGATGTATGGAAGTGAGAACTGGGAGATAAAGAAAGCTGATCGTGGAAGAATGGATGCTTTTGAATTCTGGTGCTGGAGGAGACTCTTGAGAGTCCCATGGACTGCAAGAAGATCAAACCTCTCCATTCTGAAGGAAATCAGCCCTGAGTGCTCCCTGGAAGGACAGATCCTGAAGCTGAGGCTCCAAGACTTTGGCCACCTCATGAGAAGAGAAGACTCCCTGGAAAAGACCCTGATGTTGGGAAAGATGGAGGGCACAAGGAGAAGGGGATGACAGAGGACGAGATGGTTGGACGGTGTTATTGAAGCTACAGCATGAGTTTGACCAAACTGAGGGAGGCAGTGGAAGACAGGAGGGCCTGGCGTGCTCTGGTCCAGGGGGTCACGAAGACTCGGACACGACTAAACGACTCAACAACAACAAAGATTCCTGCGGAAGGGAGTTCCGCAGTTTAACTCTGCGCTGCTTGAAGAAGGACTTCCTTTGACGCGTCCTGCATCTTCCAGCCTTCAGCGTCCCCGGATGTCCGTGAGTTCTAGCCTAGTGTTGAGAGAGAGAGAGAGATGGAGAGAGAGAGAGAGGGAGAGAGAGAGAGAAACTTTTCTCTTTCCACTTTTCCAAGGCCACGCATAATCTCACAAAAGTCTACCACTGCCTCCTCCTCCTCTCCCTCGCCTTTTCTCTAAGCCAAGCCATCCTGAAGCTTCTGCTGTGGAAACTTCTGCAACTGAGCCAGACTGTTCTTGCAAGGATTTCGGCTGAAATAACTTCTCTCTCTCTCTCTCTCTCTCTCTCTCTCTCTCTCTCTCTCTCTCTCTCTCTCTCTCTCTCTTTCTTTCTCCCCCCTTTCAACAATCCCAGCCGCCGAGGCGTCTCGCTCCGCTCCCGGAGTTGCAGCTCATCTCACACCTCAGCGCGACTGTGTGTTGCCGACGAGCCTTTCAGCTGTTTTTTCTCAGTCCTCCTCCTCCACCCCCCCCCCCCCGCTCTCATTCTCAATTCAGTCACTTGCTATAGGTATGTTTTAATCCCCAGCATGGTAGATTTTAATTAGTCTTTGTACAGATGGCCAATTAACATTCATTACTTTTGCCTTGAGCGATTAATTATGAGTTTGGATAGAAAAAGGAGAAGAAGATGGGGGAGGCGAGATGGGCAGGTGAAATTTTCTTTTTTAAAAAAGAGAGAGGATTTAAATCCGAGATGGTGATTGGCTTAGCTCGGGATTTCTGTGGGATAGAGAGGGGGTGGGTCTCCCCGCTCTCAACCCCAAGGACTCTTATTTGGGGGTGTGGGGCGGGGGCTCTTCAAGGGAAGGCCAGCCAAACTTCCTCCACTGCTGGGAAGGGGCTCCGGGATGTGCTTGCTGCTCCCCACCACTCCATGTTTTACAAAATAATCCCATTTAAATGCTAATTGTTTCCCTGAGTCTAGAGCAGGAGGATCACTCAGACCTGTGAGTGTGTGTGACAGACAAACAAGGTGGCCTGTCCTCTTGCCTAGAGTGAAATGTTCCTTTCCGTTCTGCTTAAGAGGACCACAGCCCTTTCCCTAGGAACATCCTAGGAAGCCACCTTATTGTAAACCCAACCCACTGGTCCAGGGGGCTCCAGAGCTTCAGGCCAGGGAGTCTCTCCCAGCCGTACCAGAAGATGCTGGTGGGGACTGAACCCGGGACCTTCTGCCTGCAAGGCAGCTGCTCTGCCACTGAGCCAAGGCCCTCCCGGGTCCAACTCGGCACCAGCTCAGCTCAGAATGGGGAGGCGGGAAATCCCAACCCAGAGAAACAATAAAATGAGCCCTCTATACATATGGAACTGGGGGTGTGGGGTTTCCAGTCAAAATCACAAATACACGATTGCCAGACAGACACATGAGGGACTGGCACGCATAGAGTTCCTGAATCAATATAGAAGGAACTGCATGAGGTCACTTTCTTAATGCTTTGGTGGGAATTTCTAACAAAAGAGACTTCCTGTCTGAGCCCTCTCTCTCTCTCTCTCTCTCTCTCCTTTCAAGCCAGTGGTGTGAGCAGACTCAGAGCCCAGACTCCATTTCAGAAACTAATTTTGTATTTTGTAACTAAGAAGTGTTTTTACCTGCATACTACTTTGATGTATCTGCTGCCTGCATTGAAATGTAAGTAAACCGTGTGTGTTTTTTAATTCCTAAAACATGTGGTTCATTCTTAGCAATGAGGATAAAGAACAGAAGGTCAGCAGACCACAAATAAACTGGGATAAAAAGGTGCAATTTCCTAATTCCTAGCTTCTAGCAAGCTGCAAAAGCACATAAGTGTTTTTATTTTGCTAAAAGGGATTCACAGCCTGTTTACTCTCAGGGGAGTGCAACAGGAGGTTTAAATTTACATTTACAGAATTAATCCTCAATCCATCTTCATCATAAGGAGACAACGTGTGCATCCCCCATGCATGAAAACGGCACATCTCTCACGCCACAGTGACCCAAGTTCGGAAAGCATGATGCGTTGTAGCTTCCAAACATGTGTGACTTTGGCAAAAGAGAGGTAATCCATGGGGCAGCTGACTGCCCTGGCCAGCTGCAAAACACCCCAAAGTCTACACATTCCACTGTCAGATGCGCCCAGAGGAGCAAAGGCACTCAGGTTTGTTGCTATGTCCAGGACTCGGCTGCTCCTATTTCCTCTCACCCCCACAACCTTTTCTCCATCTCTGTTGATGATGCCTGCATTCTCCACTGACCAGCCTCAAAATTTCAACTTTAATTTTGTTTCTGTTGTTTTAAAGATGCTTTTATTCTTTTATCTCCTGTTGTTTGCAGCCCTGCGCTCCTTTGGGAGAAAGGGTGGGATATAAATTATAACAAGGACAATTCTTGTTCAGGGGCACTTCTAGTGCTTCTGCCATGTCATCCACTGTAGTCTGGAAGCAAGGAGCTTTGTCTTCTACTACTCCATAAAACTGTGGTATATTTCATCCTTCTTATTACTAACAGTGCAGCAGAAGTTTGAATTCATGGCTGCAGAATTTTGGAATTCCTCTGGAAAGGGCTTTTTGCTACAAGATAAGACAGGGTCAACCTAGCAGTTTGAAAGCACGTCAAAATGCAAGTAGATAAATAGGTACCTCTCCAGCGGGAAGGTAAACAGCGTTTCCATGTGCTGCTCTGGTTCACCAGAATCGGCTTAATCATGCTGGCCACATGACCCGGAAGCTGTACGCCGGCTCCCTCAGCCAGTAAAGTGAGATGAGCGCCGCAACCCCAGAGTCGGCCACGACTGGACCTAATGGTCAGGGGTCCCTTTACCTTTACCTAAGACAGGGTCTTCAGAAATAGCATTGATAAAGAGGGTAAAGTCCGTTTGTCAGGTTTCTCCAGTGCCCCCTCCTCACCGCTGCCTTTGCTTGGGCGCCATTAGCCAGGGCGACTGGCCGCATTTGTGGCCCCCTGGACTAGAGGGAGGCCCTGGTCCCGGATCTCCTACGACTGCACTTCCTACCTATGAAGTATGATGGCAGGATATGGCCCTCGGTGAGTCTCTGCCTTTCAAATGTGCACATTTCCTGAAAGCAATATGGAGTGTCTAAATATATGGAGCAAAAATCTGTTTACCCTAATCAGGGGCTGGGAGGCTGCCATCCATATGACTGCTAGGAATTGTAAATTCAACATAAATTAACTTGTGCATGAGAGAGGGAGAGAAAGAAGAGGGAGAATTAACAGTGACATATTTTCTTGTATTTACCACTCTGAGATGAGGACGCATGCAGGGAGCCAGCGAGGGATGGCGCTGGAGGTTATTGACATTCCCCTGGCAGCCACATGCACAGGCAGGGACGCTTATGCGCACAGCCCCACACACACCTACGTTGGGGCAGGGAGGGACTTGGCTGCTGCACAGATCTCTTCCGCTGCTCAATGGCTGGGCCGCTCCAAAGTCTCCATTCTTTGCTCATGGCCTGTGCATCCTGCCTCGGGCACTCACTCCCAGTCTCAGAATAGGGGGGTTACAACTCATTCGGTCCTGAAGGATGCAGATGCAGAACAGAAGCAGCTTTTATTGGATCAACTGATTACCTTAAGATTTGCAAACATTACTGAAGGCATGGATATGAAGACCTGCGTGATCTCTGTGGTCCATCAGCAGGGAACTTCAGGGCTGGATTACTGCAATGTGCTGTATGTGGGGCAGTCCTTGAACCTGGTTTGGAAGGTGCAACTGGTGCAGAATGAGGTGGCCAGAATGCTTTTAGGGGAACATAACTGGCAACGTTTTATTTAGCAATTATTCTTCCTCTTTCTCACTTGTGTGAGAATGCAAATATCTATTTCAGCAGAGTTAAAAATCACCATCCATGAGCAGCTTATCTCTGGAAGGTACATTAGGGCAAGGTTGCATAACCTTCTAGAGCAATTATGATACCCCAAGATGCTTTAGGCAGACTTGGATTATCTTCTCCCATTTATGTTTCCCTCTTAACAAAGAAATCACTCTCAGACTGTTAAGTAAATAGGAAAATCCAATGTTTACTCACATCACAATTTTGCCAGGATTCAACAGATACAGTGATGAAAAATCAGGCAGGCTATAATCCTTAAACAATACAAATATCCATAGTCCAGTTTAAAATGGAGATTATTCTCTGGAGGAGAGCAAAGGAACACCCCCCCCACACACACACACACAGGTAGGAAAAAGAGTGTGTAGTGACAGGAAGAAGTAGAGATTAAGTTTCTATTGTTGCCCTTCCCACAACAAAAGTTTAGAGGATATTGCATCATAGAGTCCCCTGTTTGTGACTATCTAGCCATCATGCAATCTGTGATTTGGTGGCAGATCCTCCCACAGTTAAAACATCTGCCCAACTACTAATGAGCCACATTCAAGGTCATTGTATTCATTTACATTGCCCTCCACTCCAGAGTACCTTAAAGGTAAAGGTAAAGGGACCCCCCTGACCATTAGGTCCAGTCATGACTGACTCTGGGGTTGCGCACTCATCTCGCTTTATTGGCTGAGGGAGCCGGCGTACAACTTCTGGGTCATGTGGCCAGCATGACTAAGCCACTTCTGGCAAACCAGAGCAGCGCACGGAAACGCCGTTCACCTTCCCACCGGAGCGGTACCTATTTATCTGCTTGCACTTATATGTGCTTTCAAATTGCTAGGTTGGCAGGAGCTGGGACTGAGCAACGGGAGCTCACCCCGTCGTGGGGTTCGAACTGCCGACCTTCTGATCAGCAAGCCCTAGGCTCTGTGGTTTAACCCACAGCGCCACCCGCATCCATCCAGAGTACCTCAGGGGTCACCTAAACCCTTCTATCCCATCTCAGCTACTGAGGTCATCTGCAGGAGCATTGCTGGCGAGGTTCACCTGACAGCAACAAGAAACTGTGCCTTTAGTGCCACCGCCCCAGTCCTGTGCAATGCTCTGCCCATAGTGATTCAGCAGGCACCTCCTGCTTCAACCTGCCACATCCATCTGAAACTCCAGCAGGTGAGGAGAGCTCTAGTGATTGCATTATCCAGAAGAACACGGGAGCAGAAGGAGGATTGCCCTGAATTTTCCACTGTTGGGAGAGGGAAGGCAAAATAATATTTTGCATTGGTCCAAAGAGTTGTTTTGAATTCTGCCAACTTTCAACCCTTTGGATAGTTGTCTTCAGGAGCAGCTGAAGATAATTGTCCATATAGACAGCTCCCTCATGTGGACCAGACACTTGCCAAGGCTGGCCCAGAGCACCCTGATGCCACATACTGTATGTTGCTGTGCGCAAGCCAATATTTCGGAGAATTCTGGAGTGCACTTCCAGGCTGGGACATCTCTCAGAATGCACCTGCCCAGGGATTGATTGAGTTCCTTGACAGTTGGGCAGACCCTGAATCTTGCCACCACTGTGAATAACCAGCAGGATCAATAACTTATATAATTCAAGGTTTTCATTTTGGGGTGGGCTTGTTGTCGTTTTTAAATTCCATGCAATTTGGAGTGTGCAGGATTTCTCCTTTCCTGGAAAAAAGAGGTGAAGTTTCTGTGCTCGCCCCTAGTCCTAAAATCAGCCTTCAACAACCTGGTGCCCTCCAAGCAAACTGCACCTCCCACCAGTTCCAGCTATTTTATCCGGCACCCTTTCCCAGCCTACCTTTCAGGCCTAGTGGTTAGAGTTGGGCCAGTCACGGTCTCTCTGTCTAACCTATCCCATAGGGTTGTTATGAGGATACAATAGGGAGGGAGGGAGGGAGGGAGAGAAGCTCGTATGCCACCTTGAGCTCCTTGTGGGAAGTTAGCAACGGAGTTCTGTACTACTCAAGAGCTTGCTTCACTTTCAACACTGTTTGTCCAATGAAAAGTAACACCCAAACCTTTTGAGATCCTGTGTGAAGGGTTAATTCACACACCCACTCCTAATTACTCGTGACTGAATACATTCCCCTCTCCACCCCTCGTCAAGGATGATGGAAGATCACCCTCAACAGGTCCTCTGAACAGTTTACTTTCCTGCACTGCAGGGGGTTGGACTAGATGGCTTTTGAGGTCCCATTCTTTGGTTCCACCTTTCTGACCAGGCAACCAGGAAAAAAGCCAATTCAGAATGAATCCCCCCCGCCTCAGAATCCAAACAGAATAGCCACAGCTGCCCATTGCCCTGACTTCCCTAGGAAAGCTCACCATTTATCTCCAAAGGCCTATTTTCTACAAAACGTCTCATTTATTTGATACAACCAGTGAAGGAGACCTGCGAAAGGAAAGAGATCCACGCTGGCATGAGGGGGGGGGCCCCCAAAATGGACAGGGGATCAAACCCCTTAAGGCGGCACAAGACGTGCCCGCCCGCCCACATTGCCAGAAAAGGATAAATAGGGGGGGGGGGGGTCAGTCACCATTTTGGCAAGGCAGACTGTTAACTTGCTCGCGCGAAGGGATGGAAAAAGTTTCCAGGAATTGGCAGCTCCCTCCACATTCATCAAAAATGCTGCAAACTTGGCTCCTGCGCACCTCAGCAACATAATGTTAAATGGCATCAAGACAGTATATCAGCCATTTACATATGTTGCTTATAGACGCCAAACTTATTAACACAATAAAACTGCTGTGAAGATGCTTCCCTGCCTATTTCTCTCATTGTGAATGTCAGCGCTGTGAGCACCTAGCAGGCTCCAATGGAAACACGCCGGGTTTGCCTTTCTTACTGCAAGGCAGGAGCGTCAATAGATGAATCAGGCTTTTCCCCCGGGCCCCCCGGGCCATTCCCAGGAGATGCTGGAGGGGACGCGCTCCCCTCGGGGGCAGCAGGAAGGGGGCCAGGCGGGGCTCCCCGCAGAGAAAGAAGCCCCTCCCCCCCCACCATGGCACTTGCAGCCTGACTAGAACCAACCGGGGTGGGGGGAGAGGACGGCCCTCGGCACATACAGGCCACACCCTCTGAACAGAAGCCCCGCCCCTAATCTGAGCTGGATGAGACCAGGCTGTGGTCACTCAGTGGCAAGGAGAAGGCACTTTGCATGCGCTCAGAAACACTCTCTCCTTGGTCGTTGCTTTACATGTCCCAAGGCAGTCAGAACTGGGGTTTTTTTGGGGGGGGAGGGGGCTTTAATTTTTAGTAAAAGCTGCCTCGGATTGATTCCTGCAAATGTCCACGTGCACAGACCCGTCTCGTTCCTCCTTGGCAGGACCCTGGACTCTGCGAGAGATGTTGTTTACTTTCCAGGAAGATGCCTTACCCCAAATTAGACCATCGGTCCATACAACCCAGTACTGTCTACACTAACTGGCAGCTGCTCTCCGGGGTTTCAGGCACGGATTGAACCCGGAGCCAATGCAGACGCCCTAACCTTGAGCTATGGCACCCTCTTCCCCAGCCCATGTGTTTTCCTGCTGCCACATGGGGACTTGGGTTGGTCTACTCCGACTGGCAGCGGTTCTCCGGAGTCTCAGGTAGAGAAGGGTCTCGCCCATCACATGGACCCAGATACTTTTCCATGGGAGTCGCCTAAGATCTTCCATGGCGCCTTTACTTGGTTACTCGCCTGGAGTGGCTCCACGTGGACTCCGAAAGGCGAGAAATAATAGAGATCACGCTGGGAAGGGAGCCGCGCCTCCCCCAAAGCCAGTGGCCACCGAGACCTCGGGTCAGGTTCGGCCTGGCTTGGAAGCCCCAAACCCTTCGCCGCCAGGCAGCACCAGGGACAGCTCCATGGGAGCCGCTTGCCCCGACACGACCCACGGGAACCAGAAGCTCGCCTGGGATGCTTTGACTTCCGGATCTCCTTCTCCAGCTCCACCGGCCCTCAAGGGAGAGGTCTCCAACTTGGAGCCTGGAACGCCCCGTCGGCTCTCTAGGTGCGCTACATCTGCGTTGGGTTCCCGGGTCATGTTGTTGTTTAGTCGTTTAGTCGTGTCCGAGTCTTCGTGACCCCCTGGACCAGAGCACGCCAGGCCCTCCTGTCTTCCACTGCCTCCCACAGTTTGGTCAAACTCATGCTGGTGGCTTCGAGAACACTGTCTCACCATCTCGTCCTCTGCCGTCCCCTTCTCCTTGTGCCCTCCATCTTTCCCAACATCAGGGTCTTTTCCAGGGAGTCTTCTCTTCTCATGAGGTGGCCAAAGTATTGGAGTCTCAGCTTCAGGATCTGTCCTTCCAGTGAATACTTGGGGCTGATTTCCTTCAGAATGGAGAGGTTGGATCTTCTTGCAGTCCATGGGACTCTCCAGAGTCTCCTCCAGCGCCACAATTCAAAAGCATCGATTCTTTGGCGATCAGCCTTCTTGATGGTCCTGCTCTCACTTCCATACATCACTTCTCATGAGGTGGCCAAAGTCTTGGAGCCTCAGCTTCAGGATCTGTCCTTCCAGTGAGCACTCAGGGCTGATTTCCTTCAGAATGGAGAGGTTTGATCTTCTTGCAGTCCATGGGACTCTCAAGAGTCTCCTCCAGCACCAGAATTGAAAAGCATCCATTCTTCCGCGATCAGCCTTCTTTATGTTCCAGCTCTCACTTCGGAATCACAGCACTGTAGAGTTCCCATGGGTCATCTAGTCCGACCCCATGTAAGGCAGGAAGAGAAAGCGTCATCCGAGCCACTCCGCCGCTATTAGAAGGGAACCACCAGAGGCGTAAGGAGCGCGGTCAGGGGCTGAGAGGGGGCTTCCCAGTGGCGCACCTGGCTGGCCCAGGTGAGGGCAGGACACCAAACGAGCAGCTCTGCCTTCCTTCCTCGGCTTATACTCCGCCTTTCCAAGAGGCGGCGCTTCCCCTTCTGCGCGGGGCTCTGGCAACTCCAAGGCTGAGATTTCAATGGGACTTCAGTGGGGTGAGGGGAGCTTTCTGCGGCTGCGGCGAGCAAGAGAGAAGGCGCGATGAGCAGCAGGAAGGACGGGCGGCTGTGCTGCCTGGAAAGCGCCGTCCTGCTGCAGAGAGATCCCCGACGGCCTCTGCTTTTCTTCCGAAGCGACGGAGCCGCGGCTCTCAGAGCGCCTGAAAGTAGGAGGACCGAGGAGGAGGCTCTTCTCGGGCTGGGGCTTCCGGCGGGTGCTGCGCTCCGCTTCTGCGCTCCGATGCGGCGCTCACGTCCGTGCTGGAACCGGCCTCCTGGGATCCTTTCCTGTCTGGGAGGCGCCAGTCCGTCCGGGTTCCCCTGCCAAAACCAGAGGGTGCTTGGCAAGGCCCAGAAACAGCTCTCGACCCCGGGGCTGAGATATCGCTCCCCGTTTTGCGTTTTTATCTCTCCCGCTTCTTATGGCCACCCTCCTGTTTTCCTTTGCGCCCCCAAAAGAGGTGATGAAGGCAGCTGCAAGCGTCATTAAAATCCCAAACTTGGAGACATCCTGAAAATCCTTTTGTCTGAAGTCCAGGCCCCGGCCAGAGCCAGTCGCAACGACAGCAACACACGCAAGGCGCACGCGTCTCCTGAAAGAACAAACGCGGGGGTGGGGGGTTCAGGGGCGCAGGAAAAAATAAGCTCTGAAGCGCAAACTTCTGCAACGCTACTTACAAAGAAGTCCTCCTGAGTTCAATAACACTTACGCCCAGGTAAAGCGTTCCTCGGAGCCGGGCCTGCCTTCGCTTCCGGATACTCCGAGGCTTGGGCGCATCTCTGGGGTGGGCGGGGGAGGCAATCCGCCCTCTTTGCAATTCCCGCCGGGAAAACCTGGGGCGAAGGGCGAGGCGCCCAGTCCAAGGCGCTGCCTCTGTCCCGTCCCCCCCCCCCCCGCGCGCGGAGCCGAGACTGCTCGGTGGTCCTTCCCAGGGCGAAGAAGCCGGCAGAGGCGGAGGGCTCCGAGGGGTGCCTGCTGCAAGCGTGGGGGACAGAGAGAGAGACCCCCAGAGCAGCGCCCTGCACCAGGCCGGAGGGTCTCTCAGTCTAGCCTACTTCACAGGTTGTTGCGAGGAGAAACGCAGCCACGCGCCAGTCCCTCATTTCATTTCCACACTTAAAAAAAAACAATGTTCGGGTGAAAATTGTTTCTACGGCTGCGGTTGCTTATTTTCCTTTCCACCCGGCAGCGGCTGGGTCGGTGCGGCTCCTTGTCGCGCTGTTCAGAGACGTTATTGCACCGTTCGCGCTGGATTCGACTTCGCTGGACAGCCCCTCTTCTAGATCCGCTTTGAACTTGTTTGGGAGAATCCGGGGCTAGTCTTGGAGCCAGCTAAAAAAATTTCAAAACATTCTGCCACTGCGGCACCTTATTTTTCATAACTATTTTTGTCGTTAATGCTGCTATTTTTAAAATCATTATCACATAATTTTGCAATTGCGCATTTACCACGGCGGTACGTTTTTTTAAAATAACTGTTGCTATTATTATTATTATTATTATTATTCCATCCTCTTCCCAATTAAGCCTCCTGCGGGTTCCCTAGAAGCCTCCCCTCAGATCATGATCCAGGAACCCCCGCCGAGACTCCTGCCACAGCTCGGTACAAAAATATCCAAGAGAATCTCTGCAGCAGCAAAACCGTTTGCTTCGAGTGACTGTCAGTTTGGCAGTTTTTAAAGAAAAAGGCAGCCGCTCCTCAGGAAGAGCTCACTGAGTCGCGCGTGGGTCAGTTCTGTGGGGCCAAGCCAGGGCGCCTCCTGGGCGGGGAGGGGGACCGGAGACCAGCCCCGCGCGCGGCATTTCCAGGCCACCCGCAATTGCATTTTGCTCTTCTTTATCCAGACAAGCAAAAATAGAACGTTGGTTTCCCTCGGACACTAAAAAGATCGCTTAAACTGGTTTGCACATTAGATAGCAACTATAAGACGGAAAAGCACGGTTTTAAAATTAATGAAAAGCATCGCTCCCGTTAATATATTTTTCGCAAAAAGCACCCTCCCAGATCATCAGCGTAATGGGGGCCAGTAAAAGAGGGTTGCCTCCTCAAAAGCCGGGTGTTTTCAGCACACCGAGAGCGGCATGTGTCAGGCAAGAGTGACGGGCAGTGCAATCTTTAAGTCCCATTGAATTCAGAAGACCTGTTGAATTTAGGCATTATAATATAGGTATTTCCTGAGCGCTGTAGTAGGAGATGAAAAGCACGCCTCTTATACTAAATAAAATAATGGTTTGGAGTATTCGGGATCCCCTTGTCCGCAGAACACATCTCCGGGCGAAAAAGGGGTCCTCTCCCGCGGGTTCAGCGCCCCAAATTCCCAAGGTGGATCTTGGCCCCCGAAGCAGCAGCTGGTGCCCGATCATGGCAAAAGCTGCAGAGAAGTCCAGGACTCCGTCCCAGGGCATCGCCCCCCCCCCCCACAGGCGCCGCAGAAGAAGGCCCAGCGTCCGCCTGGAGCGTGGAACCAGAAGCCAGGCGGAGCGGGACCCGGAGACCCCCCCCCCATCCCTCCCCAAAAACCTCTCCCACCAGCCCGGTCGCCTTTTCTTCGGGATGGAATAGGAAAAATTAGGGGCTAGTGGCCTTTATTTTGCAAACAGATTATTCAGATACTGTACCCCAAATGCGTCGATGGCAACAGGATTTTAAAAAAATGTGTTGCCGTATTTTTCGCGGAAAGAATAAATCCGAATTAAATAATGGCGTAGGGTGGGGTGGGGGGAATAAGGCTGGTATTCTGACCGCAACAACGTCCTGGGGAGGCTGCCATAAGGACGCCGTGTGCGTAAAGGACACCAGTCCCCGTCTGGAAGGGTCGCTCCTGCTGAACACTCGCCTCTTTCGCCCCCTGCTTCCATTCATTTGTCCTTGGTTAAAATAAAATTACTACTACTATATTATTAATTATTATTATTATTATTATTATTATTATTATTTCTCTTGTCGCCTGTGCTTCCCCGCGGATTCCTGATTTCTCCTTCTCTCTCCAGATAAATTCAACTCTCCTTTGAATGTTAAAAGGACCGTTTGCATCCGACCAAGCGCGGACCGCAAAGTCGTTGGGCAGGCGGTGCCCTGTCAGACCCGAAGCGCAGGAGCGGCTCCCTCGAGTTGGGCGTCGCTTCCAGCCCCCAGATCCGTGAACTCCTTTGCGGGGGTTCCCCTTCCAGAAGGAGCCGCCCTGAAAACGTCCTTCCTCGGACTCACCGGGTTTAGACTTCGGGCCTCCCTCTTCGGATGTCCCGGGTCCCGGCTGGAGATTTCCACTCCAACGCCGCCGCCCTTCAGGTGCCAACAAGCAGAGAGTCCGGGCGGAGGGCTTCAAACTGCTCTTCCTCTCCTCTTTTCGCAGCCAGAGGCACCTCCTCTCCTTCTGCCAGAGAAAACCGGAGAAGCGAAACCGAGGAACAGATTTCCGCCTCTTGTCTCCCGGGGCTGCTTCAGCCACCGCGAAGCGCCGAGGAAACCGGCTGCGGGCGAAGCCTGCCCGGCCAGCGCCCTGCCCGCCACCTCGAGGCGGCTCCTTGGCAGTCCTGCAAAGCGAAAGAGACTGGGAAGGACAGAAACGCGAATGGGCAGGATCCGGATGGAGGGGAGAAGTCCCGCTTGGAGAAATAGCTCCTTTATATCGCCTTGTTCATGGGCGCGGGGGTCCCGCTCCCGCAATCCCAAGAGAGGAGCCGGAGGCCTGGATCCCTTCAAGCGACCGAGGCCTGACACAAAGAGAGGCCGGCTTCCCCGTGGGGCGCTTCCCTGCCTCTCCCTCTCCCCCTTCTTGCCACCTAACACCCCCAAAGTCCCCTTCGCCAAGCACCTCGCCACGTTTCCCAAGTCAGACCCTCCCGCCGCTTCGCTCCCGCTGCCCCTAACACCCCCCCCCCGCCCCATATAGCCAAGCTTTTTACTATTCTTCGGGGGGGGGGCAGAGATAGTGTCCCTTCCTATTCACCGTAAATGCTGCCGCTTCGGTTTCCTTTCTCTCCAGGCGCGAGTCGAGAAGCACCGGACGGCGCCAGGAAGGCCCGGAGCCGGGAAAGAAATCCCCGTCGCGGAAAGAGCATTTCGGGTGTGGAGAAGTGCCAGCCTGGGACCCCGCAAAAACACATTCCTCGGGGTGAAGGAGAGACCCACTCACACGCGCAAAGTGTCCCTTCCCGGCCCCCTTCGCCTTTGTTCCCGCTGGGCCCTCGCCTTCCCGCCCGGCGCGGATCTTGCCTCGGTCGCCCGAGACCATCTTTCGGCTAACGGCTGGCGCGGCTCTCCCGGCTCCGCTCTCCGCCTCGGCACTGCTTCCGCGGGCGCCGGGCGCCTCTCAATTCTGTCTAATAGTCCCCCCCCTCCGCGGCACCCCTTCGCAAAGGTTCCTTCTTTCTCTCCCCCTTCAGAACCCAAAATGTGGGCTCGAGGAACTAAGCTGCACCACGAAGTTCAAGGCTGTCCAAAAGCGCAAGAGCCCGGAGCTGCCGGTGTCTCTATTCCCCGTACCCCCCTTCCAGAAAAGCACCTGCGGGTCCCTAAAGGGACAGCTCAGCCCGAGGGGGACCCCGAGGGGGCGGGCGGGCCTCACCAATCTCGCGGCAGCCTTGGGATTCCGAGCAAAATGGTGGGGGGCGCGCACTCAGGAAGGGTCCCCACGCAGAGAACGGGATTCCATCGGGGGATCCATCCAGCTCGGGGCGCGTCTGCTCCAGGACCAAAGGAGAGGCGTCGGGGGCCGGGAAAGGAAGAACGGCAGAGCCGCCCCGTGGGAGGGCCGCGGAAGGAACGCGCGTCTTCCGCGGGCCGCTGAGGCCCTTTGAGGGAAAGAAAGGGCCGTTCTCGGCATCGGAAAGGCAGGCAGCAGGTTGGTTCGCCGAGAACCCTAAAAAAAGCCACGACTGTCCGCGTAAGTCTGCGTAGGGACCCCCACGGCTTTCCCCGCGCCCCTTCCAGCTTGGAGAGGAAACCATCCGCGTCGCCCTCCGGGGAAGCTTCCGGGCCCCCCCGGCAGATCCCGGGGAACTTTCCCCGAAGCCTCGCAGCCGGAGAGAGGGGCACCAGGGAGGCCCCGAAGGGGGACTGAGAGCCTGAGCAGGGAAGGGGCTCCACACCAGACTAAGGCCCATGCCACCCCCAGCAGAAAATTAAGCCCCAAGCCCACCTGCTTCCTGCCCAACGGGCTTAAGGAAGGGAGAATCCGCGGTGCCAACGTCGTCGAGAGAAGGAGCAGGCCCGCGTTTTCAAGCCCCATTTTCGGCTCCGCCCTCCCTTCCTCTGGCGAGGGGGCACCGCCTACCTGCCGCCAGTTCCACGTCGAGAAAGGTTCCTTCCAGGTGCCGATCGGACGGAGGCGGGAAGACGGCGAAAGAGCTCCAGAGGCTTTCTTTCTGTCCCCCCCCCTTCTTCTTCCGAGGGGGCTGAGGCAGCGGGGAGGGGGAGCTGAGGGCGGGTCCAGAGCGGCGCCGGCGCAGCCTCCCCGGCGCTCCATTCCGCCTTTTGGCGGCGACCCCGCTCCCTCCTCCCCTTCGCCCTCCCCTTCCCACGTGCCCTCCCCAACCCCGGGGCAGGTGAGGCTGGCCAATCAGAGGGGGCGGCCCGGCAGGTACTCGGCTTATCTGGACGGCTCGCCCAGGAGCGCGCCCACTGCGCACCGGGTGGATGGGGCGGGCGGAGGGAGCGGCGGGGGTGAGTGCGCGTCGTGGGGACGGGCGCGAGTGTCCGTGCCGCCGCTGCCTCCTCCTTCTCCCCGGAGCCTCCCCGCCTGGTCCAGCCCGCCTGGCCCTCGCTTGCAGCCGGGCCGTCGGGAGGCTCCCCCGCCGGCTGCTGCTGCTGCTGCCGCCGCCGCTGGATCCGCCCGTCCGCCCGGCGCGACCGTCGTGGCGCCCTCCTGCACCCGCGCCCGAGGCGCCCCGTGCACACGCGCGCTCGCGCTCGCCCCGTCGGGCGCCATGTTCCAGCCGGGGGCGACGGCGGCCAAGCGCTGCTTCACCATCGAGTCCCTGGTGGGCAAGGACAGCCACCCGCTGGGCGAAGAGCCCCTCCGGCCGGCCGCCGCCGCCGCTTCCCTCGGCTACCCGGCCAGCGCCGCCGTCGAGGCCTTCGCGCACGGCTTCCAGGGCTCGGCAGCCGCCGCCGGGCGCTCTCTCTACAGCAGCCCGGAGCTGCTCTTTCCCGAGGCCGTGAGCCACCCGCCCGCCCTGGCTGTCCACCCGCCCCAGCTGGCAGCCTCGCACCTCCCGCCCTCGCCGCACCCCTTCTTCGGCGCCCAGCACCGCGACCCGCTCAACTTCTACCCGTGGGTGCTGCGCAACCGCTTCTTCGGGCATCGCTTCCAAGGTAAGGGCCGGTGGGACTGGGAGGGAGGCGGAGGAGGAAGAAAGGGGGGCGCCGAAGGAGAGGCCTAGGTCTGGGGGAGGCTGGTTCGGGCGTGTTGGGCGCTGGGCAGGAGCCCACCGACTCTGACCCAATGGCGTCTCCAGGTATGGCTGGGAGAATCCCAAACCCGAGTGTGAAACGCTGGGGAGCCGCTGCTGCCAGCCCGTGTAGACGTCCCTGAGCCAAACTGGCCAATGGGTTTGACTCCGGATCGGTCAGCTAAGCAGGCGCTCCTGCTCCCATAGGTCTTCGGCCGTGCTGGCGAGGATTCTTCCACGGCTAAGCCCCCTTCTCCAAGTCACGGGCCGGTTTCCAGGGTCAGCAGTGTCCTCAAGTCCAGCTCTCCGGACAAGGATGGCCGCTGCTTAATGGGAAGGCAAGACTGACCGGGGGGGGGAGCAGAAGGGCCTCACTGTGGGGCACAGCAGCACCCAAGGGGGCTGAGACCAGCCAGGGCCCTTGTGGTCCAGAGGCAGCCAGAGCGCTTCCAGGCAAGGCCGGCCTTCCCGCGGACGCTGCTGCTGCTGCCGGCGGCCCGTTTGCCCAGAAAGTCTCCAGAGCTGCAGCTTTCTTCCCGTGGGCTCGCCCTTCTTCCGCAGCCGCCTTGGGCTTCCCTCGAGGGGCCTCTCGGCTGCCAGTCCAGCCCGGAAGGGTCCTCCGTCGGACGTGGCCCCGAACCTTCCGCCTCTGTCCGGCGAGGCGGCGTGGAAGTTCCAGAGAAGCTTCGAAGCTCAGGGTCTTTCGCGTCTTGGTTTTAAGAAGAAAACGAAAAGTAAATTGAACCCCCGGTCATTCATCCCGCCCCCCTTTCAGACATTTGCCGACGGGGCGCGGGGTCGGCGGCGCTTCCTCCGCGGCTGAGCCCCGTTCTCTGCCTCGGGCGCGGCTGGAATCTGCTCCGCGTCTCCCCGCTTCTTTCTAGGGGGGCAGAGGCAATACGAACGGGGGGGGGGAGTGGGAGCTGCCGCCCCTGCCCCCCACCACTGCGTCCTTTGCCTGGATGGGGCAGTTCTCGGTCCTCCAAATATTCCGTCAAACACAATTACGGTAAATGCAAGGAAACGGCGAAAGGTCGGAACGGGGTGTGTATGGGTTGCGCGAGGTTGGGGTGGGGGTGAGGGGTCCTATTCGACGTACTTTCTCTCGGAAATAAATTGCTCTGAAAATCGCACTTTCCCCTCCTTTCTCCAGGAGTTCTGGATCTGGCTGTTAATCAATTATAAAGACGCCGAAATAATTTCTTGACCCGCCCTGAGAATGGCAGAATTCTCAATTATATTGTTTCGCTATAATACGATTATATTTTCTTCTTTCCTGGGTTGGGGGGACCCTTCTTCCAGGTAAGTGAGGGGAACTAGACCCTTTAATCTTGCGGACTGTCTGGGGGACCCACCCAACTCCCCGGGCCACGACCCGGCCTGGATTTCCCGCTCCCAGGGCTGGAGGAACCTTTCTGGGGGCGAGAGACCCTCTCATGGATGGAGAGGTGGCTGGGTGTGCGAGGGGGAAATTATACCTGGTTAAGGTGGAAAGAATAACAAAGGGGAAACAATCCGTTTGCCCCGGAACTTTTTCTGAAACCCACAAGCCAGTTGGGAATTTTCTTGGCGGTCCCAGTTGAAACCTAGAGCCCCGCCGTCGCCAGTTCGAAATTTGACGAAGGCGAAATGTTCGGCACCGAAATCTCCGCCGTCGGCGCAACTTAATTGCGAGATGTTTTGTATTTCGGCCGACAACCGCGATCCTGAAATCAAGGGGCGCTGATTTTTGAGTCGCGGGGCGATAAATTAAGTCCTTTTAAGCTTATCTCGTTTTAAACAGGCGCTGAAATCTCCTACAGAAATAGACGAGATTCGAAAGTGCAGAATTGTGACGGGATTGTGTCCCCCGTTTTTAAATTTTTTTGTGGGGGGGGGAGGAGGTGGAAAGAGAAAGAAATATCGGAAACGAAGGATCCGCCTAAAGGCGAGCAGCGCGGGGCTTTTCTGCCAGGGAAATGCCCTTTCACGAAAGCCGCCGGTTCCACCTCAGGTTCCCCGCAAAGAGGGGGGAGCCGTAGGTTTATTTTGTATCCTTTAAATATCGAGGCAGGAAAACGTGGGACCTCCGCGTCGTGACTCCGGAGTCATCCCGTCCCCGCAGAAAAAAACGATTCTGCAAATCCTTGTTTCTAATAAAGAAAGCAACGAAGCTTGATTGCGGAGCCTCGCGGAAAGGGGCGCCCGACCCGAATCTTGCGCGGAACGCGGAAAGGAGAAGACGGTAGCGCTGGCCTCTCTGGGACCGGAATGGGAGGGGGGTCGATCTGGCCCCAAATCTGGGCAGGTTTCGCCGGACACAGACAAGCTCCGACGCAGAAGGGCAGGGCTCAGCATTCTTGTGCAGCCAAGGTGGAGGTGGGCTTCGACAGGGTGCTGTCCCTCCCGGCCGCCCCTCCAAGGCCGGAGCAGCGATCCTGCCTCGCGCGGACCAGGCGCTGCGCAGCTTCTGCCTCGACGGCGCGTCCGCCTTCTCTTGGCTTCGCCTGGAGGGCTCTCTGGTGCCGTGAGTCGCCCCTCCCCGCCCCAGGCCCTTCCTTCGACCGAGAGCGTGAGGCTTTGGCTCGGGCCCGCCCGGGACGGGGAGAGCAGCCCGCGCCCGCCCCCCGACGGGTCCGTCCTCAGGCCGACTCTCATTACCATCTTGGAAATGCAAATCCAGCCCGCGTCTCGCTCCCATCCCCGGCCGGCGCGTGAAAGGAGAGCGGCCCATCAAAGGGTCTTTGTTTCGCGCCCAGGAGGGGATTAAGCCCCCGCGGCGCCCCCTCGCACGCCAGCCAGGGAACGAGGCTGCAGCGGGGCCAACGGTTTTCCCTAGACGCGCTCCTCTGCCTCGGAGGGCGCAAATCCATCAGGATCGCGACTGGAAGGGGGTTGCGTTCTCTCGCCAGCCCCGCAAAAGCATTGCTCGGCTCGCGAAGTTGCCGCCGGCCAGACACGCTTCTGGTCCGGGAGCGGATTTGGCCGGTGGGGATCCGCGCGGGGCCTCCGGTCCCTTGGAAGCCCGGAGCCCCTGGCCGGCCAGGCCTCCAGCAGACATGGACGGGGCTCTGAGCTCCCTGGAAGCCGTAGCGGCTCCAGGATGCTGAGGTCTGATGGGTCCGTCCGGCTCCTCTTCGGACCGGGTAGACCTGGGGAACGGAGGGCACCGAAAGTGC
The DNA here is from genome assembly GCF_951804945.1 of Podarcis cretensis. NCBI lineage: Eukaryota > Metazoa > Chordata > Lepidosauria > Squamata > Lacertidae > Podarcis > Podarcis cretensis. The sequence goes on along the minus strand of NC_137178.1, from coordinate 1,049,737 downwards.
TTCCGTCGTCGGCCAGAAGGAGAGAAAGAGCCGCCTGCGCGAAGCAGCCCCGCGGCGCTGGACCAACATTTCAGTTTGTTTGTTTCATAAAATTTACACGCTGCTTGACAGGGAGAAAACCCTCGAAGCGGTTCACAAAGAGAATACAACAATGAAATTATCAGTAGAAACAACTCTTTGAAAGATAAAATCAGCAGTAGACTAAAAGCAGATTAAACCAGGCATCCACATTCATCTGCAGGGAACCTGCTTTTTGCTGTGTCTCTCTGCCCCCCCCCCCCGCCCGCCCGCCCGCCCTTCTTCCTGGGGTTTCTAAGCACCTGTTGAACCCTATAAAGCCTAGGAAGCTCTTACCAGTGATATTTTTCCCTTGAGGAAGCCTTATGGGAATCTTAAAACGTGGGGGGGGGGCCAGGGGGCGTTGGCTTCCCCCCTCCATTCCTCTCAGCCTGGCAGGTGTGTTCTTCCTCCTCTACCCCCAACCCCCACTCCTGGTCCCAAAATCAAGACCCCACGTTGCAGGTCTGAGGACCCCAGATGTTTCAGCACATGCTGGCAAAGGAACTCTGGCCCTGGGCGGAGGTCACGCCCCCCCTCACTGGGCAGCCCTTAGCCCCCCCCCCAACTGCCCCCCTTGCTCTCTGCCTTCATCCAAGTTGCCCTTGCAGCAAATGCTGGCTTTTCCTTCGCGAGCAGCCAGTCGCCAGTGAATAAATTGATCGTTATGCTGTTGACTTTCCCCCCCTGCTATCGAGTATGGCACTTGGGTTTCTCTCTTTAAAATTCCAGAAAGACCTGTGTACGACATATTGGCCTTCATCACCACTGTTATTTTTTTATGCTTTCTGGGCAGAGACACCGCCCCCCCCCTTCTGCCGTGCGTTGTTGTGTTGCAAATTGTCATCATCCCTGTTAACTAACTATCCTGCAGAAATTAAGCGCGTTTCAGTCTCCTTGCTTTTATTAACTTGGGAGTTAAGTGGACGCTTTAACTGTCATCTGTGGCTTAGCTTTGGCATGGGATCGATGCGCAAGGCAATGGATGTGAAATGATGATGGAGCTGGTGGTTTGTCTTTCACTTCATTGATCAGCACAAAACTTTCTTCCTGAAACAGGCCTGGATTCTCTCTTGCCAGGGCTGGTGCAATCTACACTCTTGTTTTCTCTGGCCATGAAAGCGAGGGTTCCCTGCAAGAGACAAGGCATCAGTGGCTGGCAAAGCAGTGGGCATTGCCAGGCTGACTTCACCATCCTGCGACCGTTTCCTAAAAGTGGCCTTTCCCCAAGCGAATCCCACCTAGTGTCCTCGGGTCTTTCGGTGTGTGTCTACAAGACTTTGTCTACAAGTCTTGTCTACAAGACTTTGCCTGGTATTTAGGAAAGCCAGATGAGATTCTTTTATTTCAGGGAGATTTTAAGATGCATTTTTTATGTTGCAAACTGCCCAGTGGATATTTGAATGAAGGGTGGTATAGAAATTTAATTCTTGCTGCTATTATTATTATTATTATTATTATTATTACAGTATTACTATTACTATTACCATTACTATTACCAATTATTAATACTATTAAACTGAATAAATCAAGCCTGCGTTCGTGCCATGTGAAATGTTGGGTTTTATAATTGAATTAATGGTGTTTTCTTCCTGTTTTTATTTTCTTTTTCACTGCATGCTATTCAGAGACTTAGAGTGAGAGGTTTTGAATTTAATAAGTGAATAAGAATAAATGAATCCATGGAAGGGACTTTTTGGGGGTAGAAAATCCAGACTTGGAAATCTGAATATGAAGTGCTTTAGCTAGTATGCCACTCGTCAGGTTTAAGCTTTTCGGGGGCGGGGGGGGATAGCAAGAATTATGGTAACCTGGTTTATTTATTTTTATTTATGTGTTAAATCCGTATACCGCCTTCCATCCGTAGATCTCAGGGTGGTTCACAACATAAAATCACGATAGATTGTCATCATGACACTATGCTCTGTTGCTGAGATGATCTCTTAATCTCTAGGGTGTGTTGGGGGGCAGGACACCCATTAAAACAATACTTGGCAGACTCTAGGGTGAATTCCCCCTCTGCCAACCCCACCAAGCTGAAGAGGGAGTGCTGCAAAGAGGAGAGGGGTCTTTATCTTCTCCCGCCACCCCCGGGGCCTGTAGAGGAAAGCTTCCCAGTGGACAAACTCTAATTGAGCAGCGCTTGAACTGCTTATTCAGCCAAGATGTTCTAGCACTAAGCCTATTTTAAGTTGCTCCCAAAACAAATGCACTTTCAGAAGATAAACTTGAGTCCTTGCCCCTCCCAGCCCAGCCCAGTGTATTCCCAGACACACAGCAACCATCATTTCTCAAAACATGTTTTTTCTCCCCTTTAAATTAACCACTTGGGATGGTGGTCCCTGTTTGCACAAAAGGAGCCTGGATCTCAGTGTCTGCAAAGTGTCCTTCAGAAAGGAAGGCTTCTAGGTTTGTTTGTCTGCTGTGAGGACATTTGAGGGTTCCCTGGGCGAAAGCGGCAGAACCCTCCTTTTAGTTTCCTAAAGCAAAGCATTTTCTCCCCAATGAATTCACTCAAATTCCTGATGGGAAGTTTGGCTGGAATTCTAGTATATAGTGCTAGAGCATAATTTGTGTATTTGGAATTTATTGTTCTGGAGTGCATCAGGTCATTTCTCTATTATTCATTTAGTATTTAATCCCCCCCCCTCTTTATTAATAAAACTGATCAACCCATTTTCTAAAGAAAGCAAAGAGGTTTATGAAGTGTAAAAATGGCCGGCAGCGTTGCGAAGAGCCCATCCTGAGCAGCCACAGATTTTCCGTGCTTAATGGAATTTTTGTGGCACCCAGACAATTTCAGGGAATAGGGAGCCACTCTGGGCAGAAGGAGCCCCCAAAGGAAGGCAGGGGCTGCTCTCTCCCTTTTATTTCTGGAGATTAATGGCATGAGGTTTTATTTTGAACGGAGACACAGAAAGGCCCCTGGGTCACATAGAAACACGGTAGCTGCCTGTTTGTGGGTTACTATTATCATTAATATTTATTAATCACACACGCTTCACCCCAAGGTCCCAGGGCAGGTTACAACATTAAAACACAACAATAAAAAAATGTTTAAAACAAAAGGGCAGGCTCCAACCAAAGCTGAATATGTTCAGACCCTATTAATTTATGCTGGATAAATAATAGTGATCAGTTTACAAATAATGAAAGTAAAAACAACTAAATGTGTGTATTTCATAGGGATTAACACAATTGAAATTAATAAAAACTGAAATCTAAATTTTAATTTTTTAAAAAAATGTATACACCAAGGGCAGGGAAATGCCACCTCTCTCTCCCAAGCTACTCTGAGCAAGTAGACAAAGCAGGCAAGCGAAAGTCTTCGGCTTGAAAGAGCCCTGTGACGACTCTCTCGTGGCATATAGATCTCTTAGCTGGGAAGAATGATGCAGCGCCTCATTCTTCCACATGCAACTTGCAGGACTGGGGGGGGGGGCACATGAACCGCTCACCTAAACCTGAACCAACAAATAATAGTCTTTAGAGCCAGGTTGTTCCTTTCAAGCAGAGCAGAATCAACCCTCTGGATATTTGCTCTCTCTTTTGTCCTCTATTTTACCTTAAGGTACGGGAGGGTATTTTCCAGCTTTTACGTCAACTGCTTTAAAAGGTAATTTGTAACTGGGACTCTGCAGCTGAGCCTTACTTTTGCATGTGTGCATTTTTGGAGGGTGTGTGTGGCGAGGTTATATTTCATGCCTGCACACAAATGGGCCCCCAGTAGCCCTCCCAGCCACTGGGCTGTGCATTTGGGCTCCCTGGTTTCCCCACTGGCTGAAAACCTGGGCGTTTTAGACTACGGGTGATTTTGGGAACTGGGTCCCATCCTGCCTTTTTTGTTTTCTCTTTTTTTTGTATTTTCTTCTGCTTATTTGATCATTAGTAGCATGAATTATTTTTGTTACATGAATTAATTTTATTTACACTTTTGTACCTTGCTCTGGAATCAGTTGACCAAGGGCAATCAACAAACATTTGAAATGAATAATAAACATTTAACCAGATCTGGGCTTTGCAATAGCTTTCTTTCCACTCCAGTTGCAAAGAAGCCCATCTCTGAATGCTGACTTAGGGGAGAGCACCTTCTCAGGTTCTGGTGAGCTAATTGCTTTGTTCAAAAAGTAGGCCAAAGGCAGGTCTGTGTGTCCACCCCCATTGACCCTCAAAGTGAGGATGACCCAAGCTGTTTTGTCTCTCCTAAAAGGTTTCTGTTGCAGAACTCCCTGCAGAGGCTATGCTGGTGCAACTCTAAGACCACAGCCTGCCTCATTCAAGCCCCACTCACAGAACAATTGCTGCTGCAATTGAGTTAGAGCAGCTTCCTTTCTGGAAATAAAACAAGGAGGAAATTGGAGTTGATGAGGCCGCAAAGGCAGCTCACGCAGGCCTGGTCCCGCCAAGCAGTGCTCTCTCCAATTTCTTCCGCTAGAGGACTACACATGCCAGTGCTTATATTTGGGGCAGGAGTGGAAGTGTCTGGGATCGTGTGTCCTGGCCCATCCGGTGACCTCTCATCCACTTTGCCTTCCTCGTTCGTTCTTTGCATCTGTTGGTGATTTGGCTCCTTGCACAGCTGAGCTCTTGCCTGGTGGAGGCAGGAGGTGGGAGATGGCTTTTGACACTGTGGAGTGGACCCTAATACCTAGCCTTCTCTCCTCAGGCGGTGAAGTGTCCCAGGAGAGCCTGCTCTTACACGGCCCCTTTGCCAGGAAGCCCAAGAGGATCCGCACGGCCTTCTCGCCCTCACAGCTCCTGCGACTGGAGCGGGCCTTTGAGAAGAACCACTATGTGGTGGGGGCAGAACGCAAGCAGCTGGCCAGCAGCCTCAGCCTCTCAGAGACCCAGGTGAGTGCCAGGCATCCCACATAGCCTCCTGGGGGAGAAGAGGCTTTCTGCAAGAATGGGGCCTGTGCCCCCCTCTCTCTAAAATTGCTTGGGATTTCATCGGTATTTTAAAAAACTCCCTGTGGCTTAAGGAATGAAAATCTACAATATGGTTGACTAGTATTTTTTGTTTAAAACTTTTTCTTTGCAATAATATTTGGGGGTCCCATTTTCTACATTGCTTCTCTCACATATTAGAGGGCCAGTCCTGCCCCAAGGCTCTCCTCCCAATGTCTTCAGACAATGAAGTCTCGGAGGCCAGGAGTTAAAATGCAGCTGGTTTTAAGAAGCAAAGGGCTCTAAGTAACCACCTGCTTGCAACATTTTGCCTCCCTCAAACAGCTGTTCCCATCAGGATGGCAGTGGTGGGGATTCCCATTATCGTAGAAATGTTGGGTGCAACGGGATATGTGTGTGTGTGTGTGTGTGTGTGTGTGTGTATGTATTTCTTTCTTTCATAACACTTATGCACTGCTTGATTGTTTAAAAAAAATCAAAGCAGTTTACAAAGAGAACAAAGCAATAAAATTATCAGTAAAAGCAGCTCGAAAGATAATATCAGCAATAAGCTAAAAGCAGATTAAAACCTGCTTCGACATCTGGGTAGGCTTGCCTAACAAAAATGTTTTAAGCCGGTAACGAAAACAGTGCCGTGAGTTCCAGTGTGTCGGTGCTGCCTGCATCACCCCTTAGTGAGTCAAGAAGAAGTTTGGCCTCTGCCCAACATGGTTGCTGCAGGGACCCCACTGGACCCAGACTTCACTTTCTGGCTGCACTGGCTTTCCACTTGTGTGTGCACACGTGTCATCGAACCATAGACTTGTGGAGTTGGAAGGGACCCGAGGGCCCCCTCGCCCGATTCCCTGGCCCCGCTCCTCTGCATACCTTCCAGCTTGTCATTTGTGTCACCTGGAACTTGGTGAGCGAAGGCTGTGCAGCATCTCTGGGATTCTCTTTGGACGTGGGTTCTGCGCACGTGGCTGGTGGCGCATGTGCTTTGTACTGGTAGCCCCCTCCTTGTCTCCTCTTTCAAACAGTTCCCTTGTCGTGTCCCAGAGGGCAAATGCCGGGCCTCTTGTAATATACGCCAACACCCTGCTGGAGCCCCTTGCTCCTGCTGCTGCTGCTGCGGCTGCTGTGGTTTTGTTTGACAGTGGAATCCAGCCCGGAGCATGTGGAATATGCACAGGGAGGGGTCTTGAGCCCCCTCTGAGCCCCGGGCTCACCGACTCGCTTCCAGCCTTGGTTCCTTCCCTACAAAACGGGAACAATATTCTTCAGACTTGCAGGCCCATGAAGAGGAAATGCAAGAGAAAGTGTCTTTTTTAAAAAAAAAAAAAATCTTGCACAAAGACCATACACTATTTCCATTATTTCTAGGAACTGTGCAAAGTGCCTCTTTGCGATGGAGCTGTAGGATTTCTTTTCTCTCTTTTTTAAAAAATCAATAATTGGAATCCATATTTTAATTCTAAGAACTTTGGCCTACTGCACACACAACCAATTGTGACCCAACAACCTGCTATGTCAGTGGTTCCCAAACTCCCCCCTTCCTGCCCCCGGTCACTTAAAGATCTCTGCGAGTCTGGATGGGCCACTGAATGATTTTTCTGCCCCTTTAACAATTGCAATATGCTGGGCTAGATGCTCTGTGATTTGTATTGCTTCTTCTGTTCATTATATTTTGCATTGCAGTTTGAATTCTACTGAATACAATATAATGAGCAGAAGAAGCCATAACAAGATACAGTTCCAAACCAACAGGGCGCTGGTGATGGGCGAGTCGTCTCCCGGCTTCAGCCACAAATCCACAGACATGCAGGGGCCGACTGAAGGAACCCTGTAGACCCTCAGGGGTCCACGGACCACAGTTTGGGAGCCCCTGTTCTAGTTGATGAAGGCTATCAGTGGCTCCTGGCCATGTTAGCTATGTGCTGACTGTGGGCTTCCTGCCCGGATTTGGTTGAGCACTGCTGGATTCTCAAAGCAAGGGAGCTCTTTTTGTTAGCGATGCACCTCTGGGGGGTCTGGAGAGTCAAGCTGTTTGTGCAAAGCGCCTTTTCTCCCCATGTGGCCCTAGTTGTGGTCTTCTGGGGCAGTGGTGTGTTCTGGTGTTACACCATGTCTTATATGCTCTCATGGAGACGAGGGCAGGGCGCTTGGACGTGCAACGGCAGCTATTTTCATTTATGCATTAATTTCATAAAATTTATATACAGTGGTACCTTGGGTTAAGTACTTAATTCGTTCTGGAGGTCCGTTCTTAACCTGAAACTGTTCTTAACCTGAAGCACCACTTTAGCTAATGGGGCCTCCCACTGCTGCTGCGCCGCCGGAACACGATTTCTGTTCTCATCCTGAAGCAAAGTTCTTAACCTGAAGCACTATTTCTGGGTTAGCGGAGTCTGTAACCTGAAGCGTCTGTAACCTGAAGTGTATGTAACCTGAGGGACCACTGTACCTCTTGATTGCAGAAAAACCTTCAAGCGGTTTAGCAAAAAGATAAAACAATTAAACCATCACTAACAATTTTACAACCGCAATTTGAAGCCTGCAGGAAGTTAAAACATACAGAAAGCAATGGAATAGACTAAAACAAATTAAAGCTCATACTTTCTTTCTAAACGTCTGCGTAGGCTTGTCTAAATAAGAATGTTTTTGGCAGATGCTGGAAAGAGCACAGAGAAGGTGCCTGATTGCTATCAATAGGCAGGAGGGAGAAAGAGATAAAACTTTATTCGCATTAGCCAATGGCCATAGCAACAGGAAAACATTACAGGATATGCAGAAAAGGAAAATTGTGCAAAAAAGCACAATTTAAAGTCCTGAATCAGCAGTCAGTTAGTATCAATAGGCAGGGAGTTCCAACGTGTCTGTGCTGCCACACTAAAATACCAAGTTCTGCCAGATGTGGTGAGGGTATTCTGTGGCACCTGGAAAAGTGCCAAATCTGCAGATTGAAGCGGTCCACTTTTTAATTCCACCCTCTCCCATCAAAGTCAATGAGAGAAAAATTCCTTGCGCCAGAAATGGAGGCTGATGCAAATCTGTGCCAAACTTTTCACAAAGTGGCAAATGTGCTTGCTCCTGCCTCGCTTGAAAGATACATAGACTTAAGAAGGAAGTTGGAAAAGGGACACTCCTTCCTTCCCACTTCCTCTCTCGGCTCTCTGTGCTTTTGGACTGACACTCGAACAGCTGGACAGAAAGCAGAGCGATTGAGAGAGTTGGGCAGAACAAGGGGAGCAATATGAGAAAGTGGAATGTGGGGTTGGAGAGAAGCGACAGAAGCAGGAGGGTTGCCCACAAGACAGTTCAAAATTCCAAATGGTGGTCATGTTGGTGGACCCAACATGAGGTGAGAATGAGGCTTTCAAGTTTTGCTATTGTTTGGCACAAATGACCATGGGAATGAGGAAAATCATCTAGCAGTGGCTGGCTACTTCTTTCCTTTTATTTGGTAGGATTCCTGCTTCATGCTAGCAGTTTAAACGGCAACCATTGCAAGATGGTTTACATTTCTAATTAACAGCTACTAAATGCTGCGTTTCAGCCAGACAGTCAGTGATCTTTGGCTAAAGCTCAGCGTGTTTTACAGGTTGAACCTGTGTGAGGAAAATAGGGGAGGGCAGCAGTCGTGCTGAACCTACTCAGTTGGCTATTACGTTATGTACTGCCACTCCTTGGAGAAACGCGGCCTGCATTTTCGGACCCCCTTGTGGGTGGGGCTACAGGGGGCTCTCGGGATGAGTTCTGTCGCTTCAAAATTCACTTCAACATCACTGGTTATACATGACACGTATTTCTCTAGATGCGGTTGGGTTTGCTGAAGGCTGATGAGCAGGCTGTTTTGACTTGAGGAAGCCCAAATAGGATGTAATCATGTCTGTAACTTGGAGGAAAACCTGACAACTTTTAGGAGGCAGAATTTATGTGGCTGTAGAAGGCTCTTGTTGAAAACGGCACCACAATCCCTCAGGTCAGTGCAATGCCCGGTGGCATCTCCTTCCATACAATGACGGATGGACCATCTACACTCCCTGTCTGTGTCAGGATGCTGCCTGCTCAGGGCTGGCAAAGAAGAGAAAAAGAAGAACGTTTGGTCAGTTTATCTTGTAGGGGGTTGGACTAGAGATGACCCTTTGGGTCCATTCCAAGCCTACAATTCTGTGCTCATAAGCTGGCAGTCCAGTATATGTGCCTTAACATTTCATGTTGTCAGAATACCTTCATATGTGTCCTTTCCTGTCTTGACGTCTCTTTTTTATTTAATTTAGTGCTATTGTGCAAAACCTGTTGCTTTGAAAGCTGCATCACAGTTTGCAAGCACACTCACTCTGGAAATTTGCTCAAAGGTGCGCCAGGCGCTCCAAAGGCTGGTCTGCCAGGAAGGGTGAGATAAGAAAAGCCTTTGGAAATGGTTGGTATCTGTGCTTTGAGTTAATGTGCTCAGGATGCAGAGAAGCAGAATGGATTTTATGCGCCTGGTGGGTCACTAAGAGACTTACACTTTGAGCCTGGAAGGATAAATGCTCAGTCTATTCTGCAGTGGAATGAAGACCATTTAAACACACTTTCTATAAACATCGGCTTGGATACATATTGGCTCATTTGGGTGGCATGTACTGATCTGTTTGTGCAAACTGAGATGGATGTGCTGATGCAAAAATGTATTATTTATGTGAGCTTGGTTTTCACCTTGCTCCTCGCCCCCCCCCCCGATTTTTCTTAATGGATTTGCCATTTTAAAACGCCAGTAAAAAAGGACATAGGAGTTAAATTTCAAAGTGAACTGGTGTCATTTGAAGGTTCTGCTCTGGGGGCTTTTCGGGTGGGGAAGAACCTCCTCTGGCCACACTGGCGAAGGAAAACGCATCCTCCACTGCTAGGCAGGTGGCTGGAACTTGGAATAGCAGAGGACAGACAGACTTTGTAGTAACTTGGAGGAAGGACACCACAGGAGTTTGAAGTGTTATGAATTTATATTTTAAAAAATATAACTGCCATATAAGCTTTTTAAATATCAAAACAGCTGAACTGATTTGCTATATGTCTGACATTATTTCAGTCCCGCATTGCTGAGCAATTGGGTTCTGAGAGTGAGGGCAACAGCCCAGACCCCCTGCATGAGCCCCAAGCTCAGTTCCCAAACACTGGAAGAAGACTTCTCTGAGTGTGTGCAGAGTACAGTTCCTGCACAGCCGGGCCACCCTCTCGGTATGTTCTGGGTGCAGGGCTTCCACCCAAATCAGGACTTCTTAGGGCTCATTCAGACCTCTTTATGTCCTGCTGTTTTCCCCCAGGGGAACCTGCTCTTTCTCACAATCAGGTTTTCCGTGGATTGATGTTCACTCCAATTCAGCACTAAAGAGCAGGTTGTCCCAGGGGGAAAGCAGCAGGGGAAACAGAAAACCACTTGGACCTGTGCTTTGTAGGACAGGCAGAAGTGTGGGAGATTCCTTGGTGAGAGGGACTGAGGCCAAGAAGTCCCCCATTTCCCCATTGCCATGAACTCAGCAGCCCTTCTTAGGCAATTTGAGTGAATGATGTGTGCAGCTGGTTGTGGTGGCAATAAGACTGGCTACTGGATGGGCCCCCTTTGGCCTGATCCAGCATGCTTTCCTTATGTTCTTCAAAGTGATATTAGGTATCTCAGTCTGCAGCAAAATTATGAGAATTTGATTAAGCCGTCATGCACAGAATGCCTTGTTAATTTCTTTATTTTTAAAGACCGATAGAGGAAGTGCAATGACATTCTCCAAGATAATCCTGGGTGTAGATCTTGCAAAGTGAGTTGGCTCCTGAAATGTGGGTTCAGTGAGGAGCTTGCATCCTTTGGGCTGCTGGGAACAATATGGCTGGGGACTCTGTGAATGCGCTCAGGTGAGGAGCAAAAGGAAGTGGGGGCATGAGAGGGAACACCCACAGAAATGTCACCCCACATGTGACAAACTGACCATACAAAAACTTGGGTCTTCTTCTGCTAATGAGCTCCTACACCAGCAGTGACGGAGGCTGTACAATGGGTCATTTTTACAGTTTTTTCCGCAGCATGGGAAAGCCTGGATTAAATGTAGCAAAAAGTACAGGCTGGCATTTCAGTGACAATGACACCATATTAAGCTTTCATACATGAGCTGCTGGGATGCACACAAAAAAATCCCACCTGGAAGCACTCAGGGTTCTGTCTTTCAAAGGGTGCTCAGATTGTTCTCAACAGCAAAAGCAGAGCAGCTGTTTTCATTTATTCTAACATAGAGCATAGAATCATAAAATTGGAAGAGACCCCAGGGGTCATCTAGTCCAACCCCCTGCCACGCAGGAATCCCAACTAAAGCAGCCATCATCATCATCACCAGACATATGTTTGTGTGTCCCTATTTCTGTATTACATCATTTTGACTGGCTGTCTCTTTGCTCTGTGTTCTCTGACAACCTCCACAATGCAATGGATCACTTTGCCCCCTGAGGGAGGTTTCCTTCTGACCTGGGGGGCTGCTTTCTCCCCGAAGTCAAGTTTTAGAAGTTGCTCTGCAACCTTTCTGAGGACAGCTGTTTGCCCGTCCATCTGGCCACCCGCCCTCCACCCTTCTCCAAGCGGAAACAGCCTCTTTGATGCCACAAAATCTGTGCGGGTGGAGTTTTAGTTTGCAATACACAATAGCTGTAAGAAATCCATATTTTAGCATGGCAGCAGCTGCACTGTGGAACTCCCTGCCTCTTGATATGACACAGGCTCCTTCACTGTACTCTTTTCAGCGCCTACTAAAAACATGTCTGTTTGGACAAGCCCAACCAGATGTTTAATCCATCTTTAGCCGATTGCTGGTTTTAGATTCTGAATGTTTTAAAGAGTTGCCTTTACTGTTTTTACTGATAACTTTATTGTTTTCTTCTCATTGTAAACAACTTTCAGGTGTTGGGTTCCCACCATCACCAACCAGACAGTGGATAATTTTAATGAAATGAATACATAAATATTCTTACTTGCTTTGATTGTCTAGAGTAGGTTGGAGTAAATATTTTGCATGTAAATATTTTGCATGAATAAATAGGCAGTCAACCGTCCAGCCTCTTGGGCTCAAGTTCAGAGGCAGTGAGGAGTTAAGTGTTTTAATTACTTAAATAAACTAGTAGAAACACTTCTAAAATGCATTGAGACCACCAGGCCTTAATTTCCAGGCTCCATGTCCACATCTTCCTTCCTTCCTTCCTTCCTTCCTTCCTTCCTTCCTTCCTTCCTTCCTTCCTTGCAGTTTTATCAGTTTTAAGAAATGCAAAGATTCAGAAGAATTGTACAATGTAGCTTACAAATCTTAAGAACACACTAAATAATAATATGAATAGCAATATGAAAAGATATAATAAACAAAAGAGTGGCCAGGATCAGTGGGCATGGGGTGAAGAGTACTGTTAGGAGCACATTTAAACATTTCTTACCAACAAACAAAAAATAGAGAACAATGTTTGGGGCTTATATATTGGTGTATTTAGAGAGCTGTATAAGCAGAGAGAGGATTGTCACCTGTATTTCATTATGTCAATCAAAGATTTCTGAATGCTGGAAGCAGGTTCAAATTGTGTGATTCCTCCTTTGCATGCTTAATAAAATCATATCATATTGCAAATAATAATAATAATAATAATAATAATAATAATAATTTCATTTTGTTTTGTCCTCTTGCTACTCTTCATGAACAGGCCATGTTTTTCCAAAAGGGTGACTGCGCACACTTTGCTGTGCCATGCTCAGAGCATAGCCCCCAACTAAATCTTCCCAGTGACTGGCCATGACATACCTGGTGGCCGATAATAGACACCATCTCACTGCAGTGCATGGGGACAACTTCAGTTTCAAATAAGTGTACAGTGGTACCTCGGGTTAAGTACTTAATTCGTTCTGGAGGTCCGTTCTTAACCTGAAGCTGTTCTTAACCTGAAGCACCACTTTAGCTAATGGGGCCTCCCGCTGTTGCTGCATGATTTCTGTTCTCATCCTGAAGCAAAGTTCTTAACCTGAGGTACTATTTCTGGGTTAGCAGAGTCTGTAACCTGAAGCATCTGTAACCTGAAGTGTATGTAACCCGAGGTACCACTGTATAACTGGAGTCACTGTACGGTGAATAATTCTGCCTCTTTCTTGGAAAACTGAGCTCCTCAGCCTCTTCCGCTTTCGTGTCTCCCGCAGGTGAAGGTCTGGTTCCAGAACAGGAGGACCAAATACAAGAGGCAGAAGTTGGAAGAGGAAGGCCCAGAGTCGGACCAGAAGAAGAAAGGCTCCCACCACATCAACCGATGGCGGATCGCCACCAAGCAATCCAACGGAGAAGACATTGACGTCACATCCAACGACTAGGAGGGAGGTGGGAGGAGGCTGCTGGCAAGACAGTTTGCGGACAGGACCGCGTGGGAAGGGGGGGGAACCAACTCTGGAGACTGAGCCAGGACAGGGCAGCCTCCCACTGCCACGCATGGGCTGTCCTCCGTGGGGGAACGCGCTTCACCTCGGAGCCCCCTCCTCCCTGGGGCTCCCGCCAGCCCTCCAGCCCATGGGGCCACCTGTGGGGATAGGGAATGCACTTGAAGGCTGAGGACGGCCGAGGTGGGAGGCTGTATCGGCTCCAGGAAAAGGAAGGGCTTTGCCGCTTGCTCCAGCAAGGAAGTCTCCCGTCAGCCATATGAGCAAATAAACACGTCCACCAAGACCCATGCCCTGCACACTCCTCCTGTCTTTGTTGGGCTTCGGTTGGGTTTACTATTATTTTTCTAATGGCAGCAAACCCATTTTCTCTTTAATTTATTCTTCAGTGTCTCTGCGTTTGGTGTGTGCATATCCCCTGTGTCGTAGATAGCAACAGATGTAGTGTGTGTTACTGTGCGGTAATAAAAACAACATGGGTTTGAAACATGTCGCCTTATCGTAGCCAGCTCCCGTGCAGGAGGGGAATCTGTTTGCAGGAACCGGTGGAATCGAGGCTTCGCAGACATCCCAGATGTGCTCCCAAGCCTTTAGGAAAGCGTGGCAAAGATAATTTCCTGAGATAATTTTCCAGGTGGGAATTAAACACTTCTGGTTCTGGGGTATACCGTACCTATAGAAGGGAAGAGCGCCAAGGGTCATTGATGCCAGAATCTGTGATGCCAGAATCACAACTCAAAAATCCCTGACAGGTGGCCATCTGACCTCTGTTTCTAAACCTCCAAGGAAGGAGAAGCCACCACCTTCTGAGGGAGCCAGTTCAGCTGACAAACAGCTCTTGCACTCAGAAAGTTTTTCCTGACGATGATCTCCCAATTCTGGGCTGCATCAATAGGAGTATAGCATCTAGATCAAGGGAAGTAATAGTGCCACTGTATTCTGCTCTGGTCAGACCTCACCTGGAGTACTGTGTCCAGTTCTGGGCACCACAGTTCAAGAAGGACACTGACAAACTGGAACGTGTCCAGACGAGGGCAACCAAAATGGTCAAAGGCCTGGAAACGATGCCTTATGAAGAACGGCTAAGGGAGCTGGGCATGTTTAGCCTGGAGAAGAGGAGGTTAAGGGGTGATATGATAGCCATGTTCAAATATATAAAAGGATATCACATAGAGGAGGGAGAAAGGTTGTTTTCTGCTGCTCCAGAGAAGCGGACACGGAGCAATGGATCCAAACTACAAGAAAGAAGATTCCACTGTTCGACAGTGGAATTTGCTGCCAAGGAGTGTGGTGGAGTCTCCTTCTTTGGAGGTCTTTAAGCAGAGGCTTGACAACCATATGTCAGGAGTGCTCTGAGGGTGTTTCCTGCTTGGCAGGGGGTTGGACTCGATGGCCCTTGTGTTCTCTTCCAACTCTATGATTCTATGATTCTATGATCCAATCTCCTTTCTTGGCATTTGACTTTTGGTTTGCCAATCTAGAGAGGCTTCTAAGCCTCTCTTATTTTGCACCTCATTCTGGGTGCACAGAGGCTGAGATGGGCAGAACCAGGGTGCAGCAGCTGGGAGAGTCAGAGCTGCTGCAGGCCAGTTAGAGGGCTCTGCGGCTTCACACTGGGCGTCTCAGCTGCCTGCTGGCCGAATGCCCCTTTGAACACCCTGAGCCCTTGCTCAACACAGCTCCTATCAGACCAAGCACCTGCTACGGAGAAGGTGGCATGAGGGCCATTCCGTGGAAGGTGTATTGGCGCAAACTGCCTCTCCCCAGTTCAGCCGCTGGCCATTCATTCAGCCTAGTATTATCTACTCACCCGAGGTAGGCTGCCAGTTGACAGCTGCAGATTTTGGGGACCAAAGGTGGAGGTGGGACTTCTGCCGGCATATCTATCTATCTATCTATCTATCTATCTATCTATCTATCTATCTATATCTATCATCTATCTATCATCTATCTATCTATCTATCTATCTATCTATCTATCTATCTCTATCCACTTTTGGGTTTCCTTAGACATCTGGTTGGCCAGGATGCTGGACTAGATAGGACACAAATCCCCTCTCTTCTCCTGTTCTTATATCCAGCTCCCTGGCTATTAAGGGCCAGATGAGCACCATGAATTAGGCCTGGAAGCAATCCTCTAAATTGGCCTTTACCAACCTGGTGCCCTCTAGATGTTCTGGACTACAAGTGGAATGGACAGTTCAGCAGTGGAGTGGGCTCCTTTCGGAGGCTGTGGACTTTCCTTCCTTGGAGGTTTCTAAGCAGAGGTTGGGTGGCCCTCTGTCATGGATGCTTTAGCTGAGATTCCTGCATTGGGGGGGGGGTTGGATTAAAGCACCCCCAGGGCCCCTTCCAACTCTACCGTTCTACAATTCCTTCAGCCCCAGCCAGCACACTTGTAACCCAGAACACCTGGAGGGCACCTAGACCCAGCTGTCAGCATTTCTGAACCAGCGGCAATTCCCAGACTTCTTTCAAGACCAGTCCAAGAGACCAGGCTGCAGTAGTCTACCCTGAACCATGGCAGCTGAACCATGTCCTTATATGGAAACGTCAAAAGGGAACTTGTTGGTTGTGGTTTTATGTGCCAGTAATGAACCTGGCACTGATGGCGCCTGGTGGTGTTAAGAGAGGCAGCAGCCAGAGGAGGAAAGGGTTCGTCTTCATTCCCCTGGATCGTTATTTCCTGATTGCTTCAGCTTGTTGTTTCCTCCCTGCAGCAAAGGCTGCCTCTGATGATATTCATGCTTCTCCCAGATCACCCTTCCCAGCTGGGTGCTCTGCAGATGTTTCGGAGAGCGCCACGTTCCAGCATCCCTACGCATCACGGCTCCGCAGGCTTTGGCTGATGGAGCTGCAGCCCCAAACACCTGGAAGGCTGTTCCAGAATGCTCAGCACGTCCACCACCAGCCTCCTTGTCTTCACAGGAAGCTGCGTTTTAATTGAGCAACACAGAACGGACTGAAATGCACTGCCTGATTAGTTCTCTGGTGGCCAGAAGGTGGCACTATTGCTTTTCTTGGCTCTGCTGTCAGAAAATGAAGCCCAGAGTGGGAGGGGGGGGCAGTGGAGGTGAGGAAAGGGGAGGCTGTGGGTATGCATTCCTATTCCTATTATTATTATTATTATTATTATTAATTTTATTAATTAACCTGCCCTTCACTCTAAGGTCCCAAGGTAGTTTACACCATTGAAACACAATATTCAAAACAGTTTCAATCCCAGGAAAAAGGGGAGTCCTAAAAATATGGCAAGTCTTCAAACGTGGGTGGCCACTTTAGCTTCAAACTGCATTTGGGAGACCCTCTCCCTCTCCTTCCTTCCTTCCTTCCTTCCTTTTGTGCTGTTGAGAACCAGCAGCTGAAGACCCCCGTGTCAAGGGGAGTGAGCAAAGAGCAGAGAGAGCCTGTTTTCCTGGGAGAAAGGGACGTGTTCCTCTGGCCAGCCTGAGTTTCATGGGGAGGGACCTGGGCTCATGTCCTCCTGGAGGAGCTGAGAATGAGATCCAGGACGGCCTCAGGCCAGGGCAAGGGCCAAGCTCTGGAGAGACCCCACTGAAGAGCCTGAGGCAGCTTTGGCACTAAGTTCCCCTGCAGACCCCCAGGCCAGAAGCCTTGCTTTTTGTAAGGGGCGCATGAAGTGCAGCAGCTTGCAAAGGAACCCCTTAAAACCAGAGTGTTTTTCCTTTTTGCAGGAAATGCCTGGAGACAGTAAATCTCTGGGGGGCGATAGAAGGAGCCGGGCTCCAGTTGCAGAATAAGGCAGCAGGTTTGTGCATCCAGGCCACCCGAGACAGCCTGGAGGTTTTGCCAAGGCTCTGGCAGTGGCACTTGTGCATGAGCAGGATCTGAGCTTCGGGAGGGGAATCAAAAGCCATCTTCTCTGCTCCCCTGCCAAGCCCCCCTCCCTCAGTGAATCACCCCACCCAATTCAGGTGTGGGTGGGCAGAAGGAGCAGAGCCCCCTCCCTCGTGCCTTCTACAAGGCAGCAGTGAGCTAGTTAAACCATGGAACTCCCTCCTACAGCATGCCAGGATGGCATCCGTCTGTCTCTGGAGAAAATGGAGGAGGGGGCCTTGGAGGGGGTGAAGTTGGCAGTTTGCAGCACCTGCTGTGGCTGTAGAGACCAATACAGGAGAGACATGTGTTGTTGCAGCTGGGGCAGAGGAAGGCGTCCGGTTGTGCTGCTGCAGATGCAACATGGCGTCTCTTCTCTCTGTGCTCCTCTCAGCGGCCATTTCTCCTCTTCTCACTGCTCTGGATGCAAAACCTGCCTGCCTGCCTGTCTTCAGGGACTGCGGTCGCCTGCAAGGGATTTCCACACAGTGGGGTTGATGTTGCCAGCCGCCATGTCTCGTTTGCAGACATAGGATCCAACTCCTAGGGACCAAGCTCCCTTTGGACCCCCAAAAAAATATTTGAGAAGGCTAGGGCATTCAAATGGTGAGCGTGCACCCTGCCATGTGGTTATGTGGGGCAGGACTTACCAGCCCCCCATATTTTATTCAAGTTGGCGCCCCTGTTTGCAGACATCTTTGTGACACAGAGTTGGCTGGCCAATGGACCTGGTGGCTGAAGCCAGCTCCCTGTAGACCACACCCTTGGGGACCCTCTCATTTTCCATTCTGTGGACAAGGCCAAGCCAGCTTGGTTAGAATTGTGGAACTCCCTGCCACAAGAGGCAATGATGGCCGGCAGCTTGGCTGGCTTTAAAAGATTGGGTAAATTCATGGATGAGGACGAGAGGGCTATCGACGGCTAGTGGCCATGGCGGCTCTGCTCTGCCTCCATGGCCAGAGGCAGTGATGCTTCTGAATACCAGTGGCTGGAAATTTGAGGAGGGGAGAATTGCTCTTGTGCTTGTGTCCTATTTGAGGGTTTCTCATTTGGGCAACTGGTTGGCCACTGTGGGAACAGGAGGCTGGGTTACGTTTCCGAGCACATTTCAAAGTGTTGATGCTGACTTTTAAAGCCCTAAACAGCCTTGGTCCTGTATACATGAAGGAGCGTCTCCACCCTGGACACCAGGGTCCCTCTCCCGAGGGCCTTCTGGCAGTTCCCTCATTGCGAGAAGCCAAGTTACAGGGAACCAGGCAGAGGGCCTTCTCGGTGGTGGCACCTGCCCTGTGGAATGCCCTCCCATCAGATGTCAAAGAGATGAACTACCTGACGTTTAGAAGACATCTGAAGGCAGCCCTGTTCAGGGAAGTTTTTAATGACTGATGTTTTAATGTATTTTGAATCTCTGTTGGAAGCTGCCCAGAGTGGCTGGGGCAACAGAGCCAGATGGGCAGGGTACAAATAAATCATCATCATCATCACCACCATATGGGCCATGGGCCTGATCCAGCAGGCTCTCCTCACCTTCTTACAAGCTACAGCAAGCAAGACACTTGGGGAAGGCGCTGAGCATGCGGACCAGGCCCTGGCCCTCTCCTCCTCTTTGAGGCTGGAACTTCGAAAGCGAGGGATCCATTCCCAGAGGAGCGTCTGGGGCCTGAGAGGACCCTCTGTGTCTTTCTCTAAAAGCAGGCAGCTGCCTCTGCATGGCCTCCTCTGCCTGTTGAGCCCTGCCACTCAGCGGAGGTGGTGGGGGTCACGCGCCCCCACCTCTGACCTCAGGGAAGGCGAGATCCTCCATGTCCCTCCTCCATGTCCCTGGTGACAACACAGCCGGCTTACGGACACAGATCCCCCATCGTGGAGCAGGGATGACAGCTCTCCCTCCTCCGCTGCTTCAAGGCCGGGGGTCTAATGCTCCTGCCACTCATCAGGCAGAAGAGCGGCCTCCCCCCACCCCTGAATGCCGGAACAGCTGGCGCTCTGCAGGTATGGCAGGTATGCAGAGGGCTTTCTGGTTGAGGAGGGCTTCACACCTGCGCCAGGGATTGAATGTCCAGGCCGAGGCCGCCTCAAAACACATTTGCCTTCCGCCGTGCCTGGAAGTGCCCTTGGATGACTGATAAAAGGCAGGTGACACTCTGTGCGTGGGCTGGGAATCTGAGCAGAGCCGCTGAGGGGCAGGGACTGGCCTTCACTGCAGCCTGAGAGGAGGGAGGGCCCTGCAGGTGAGGCTTGCAGAGGGGAACGCAGGCCACAGGTGGTCCTGTCTGCAGGTGTGGTAAAATGAATCTCGGAGCATAAAGACGAACCTGCTGGATCAGGCCAAGGGGCCCCCAAATCATCCAGCCTCCTCACAGTGGCCACCCAGATGCTTCCTATGAAAAGCCTTTAAGCAAATCTGAGCACCAGAGGCCTCTCCCTTCGGGTGGTTTCCAGCAACTGGCACTAAGCGTCGCCATTCTGGCTAGTGGGCATCGACAGCTGTCTCTCTGTGAATTTCTCTCACTTGCCTCTTTGAAAAACCATCTAGGTCAATGGCTGAAGGCATGGGGTGGGGTAGCAGTAGTAGTAGTAGTAGTAGTAGTAGTAGTAATAATAATAATAATAATAATAATAATAATAATAATAATAATATATTATTTATACCCCGCCCATCTGGCTGGGTTTCCCCAGCCACTTTGGGCGGCTTCCAACAAAATATTAAAATAAAATAGTCCGTCAAACATTAAAAGCTTCCCTAAACAGGGCTGCCTTCAGATGTCTTTTTAAAGAGAAGATAGCTGCTTATTTCCTTGACATCCACAGGCATTCCACAGGGCGGGTGCCATTACCGAGAAGGCCCTCTGCCTGATTCCCTGTAACTTGGCTTCTTGCAGTGAGGGAACCGCCAGAAGGCCCTTGGAGCTGGACCTCCGTGTCCAGGCTGAATAATGGGGATGGAGACGCTCCTTCAAGTATACTGGGCTGAGGCCGTTTAGGACTTTAAAGGTCAGCACCAACACTTTGAATTGTGCTCGGAAATGTACTGGGAGCCAATGTAGGCTCCATGCCCTCCCAGAGGCACCTACCTGGCCACTTTGGCCCAGGTGGGCACATCACACGCGCAACCCACAGGCAAAGAGCCACAGACCGACCAGGAGAGGAGCCGCTTAGCTGTGTCATTTTTATTCCAGACATTTAGAAGTGTTACATAAAGTGTCACGGTCAATAAATCTATTGAGGAAGTTAAAAAGACACTGTGCACACTTCCAAGTGGATTGGCATTGACAGAGGTATCTGCGCTCAGACAGTCAGGTGATCGTAGTCGCTGGAAGACGAAGTGAGTTCAGAGCAGGACAAGGAGGAGCCCCCCCCCCCTCGCCCTCAGCCCCCTCCGAGTTACAATTTGCAGTTTGAGAGAGCAATAAGGTGCATTCAAATCTAGGTGCCGAGGACCACCTCAGGCCCCCCAGAAGGAAGCCGGGTGCCGAGGCCCAGGGAGGCTCAGGCCCTGGGCGCAAGTGCTGCCCTGAACTCTGACCACAGCCGCTGCCTGGCCAGCCAAGCCTACTGGGGAGCTGCAGTCCGGAGCCCAGCCAGGCCCACGGTGCGCCCCTTCTGACGTAGGTGGGACCTGCCTGGCTGCTCCGTTTGATGGCTGGGCTCCTGCCAGAGCCGTGGTCCTCTCCTGCACATGAGCTGTCAGCACCCATGCGCCATGTTCCTGAGAACATTGTGGCCAGGAATGGGCAATGCAGGAAAAGGGCCACAAGCCAAGGGGGTGGGGGTGTTTGAGATGCCCCCACTCCCAAGCCCTCTGGCATACGGCTTCATGATGAGCTCCAGGAAAAGAATTCAATGGGTGGGAAACAAAGGAAGAACTTGTCCCTCCCCCCCACCCCCGATTCTGGATCCGTGGCTCCTGCGTAACCCTGAGATTAATGGCCCTTTGGGGGCAGTCAGAACTTACACAGGCATTCCGGGGCTGCCTCTTGGCTCCCCTTTACATGCAATCCCATGATAAATGGGTTTTCGTTTCCTTCAAATGAAAAGGTTACGTTTTGGTTCCATGCCAAATGATACCTGAATGGGTCAAGGAAAGGGATTCCTCCAGGAAGGAGGCGAGAGCTGCTGCGCCCAAGGCCCCAGGTGCATATTCACAAGGGGGTCCCCCCCTCCGCCGCTGCCCAAATACACTTCCATAGCAGAAGGGGGTGCGCATGATGCTCAGCAGGCTGGCCTCCACCCCACCCTTGGGCTCCCCTGCAAGATGCCAGAAGTCAGCCCTGGGGAGCCTGGCCTGGGCCTCCCCCCCGGGCTGTGTGGACTGGCCAAGGTGGAGGATGGAGCCCTGGGCAAAGGACTCCCCCAGAGGGGGCAGGCAGGCAGGTATTCTGGCTGGGGAGAGGGCTGGCTTCTCTGCCCACATCCTGCCCCCACACAGCCTCTGGAGAGAACAGGCTGGCGGTCAACCTCCCCTCACCCAATGGTGGGGGGCCTTCGTGGGAGGGAGTGTGGGTAGGAGGGGAAGCCTTTCCCCACAGATCTCCTCCTGGACGTGGATAATGGAATCAAGGAGCAGTAGAGTTGTGGTGTGTTTGTCGCAAGGGCCATCCAGTCTCCCCCGAAGGAGAGTTCACCATCTTCCAAGGTGGGTCTGCTCCACTGTTGAATGGCTTTTACCGCCAGAAAGTTATTCCTACTGCTTAGTTGGACCCTCCTTTCATAGCATCATAGAGTTGAGGGGACCCCAAAGGTCCTCTAGTCTAACCTCCTGCAGTGCAGGAATCTCGGCAAAAGCATCCCTGGCAGGTGGCCCCCCCAACCTCTGCTTAAAGAGGCCGCCTCCTTCTGAGGGAGTCTGTCCCCCAGTCAAACAGCTCTTGCCCTCAGAAAGTTCTTCAAGGTGTTTAGTCGGAATCTCCTTCCTTGCCATTTGGCAAATCTAACTCACTTAAACTGGAATGGCAAAGGTTTTTGGGACACCCCCGGGACCCTCACAGGCCTCTCCTCCTCCTCCTGCTTCACCCAACACCCAACCCTTTGCCGCCTCTTCCTGCTGCAATGCCGTCCTCATTATTTCTTAATTAACATACCCAAGAAATCAATTAGCTGCTCGGTTCTAATTAAAAGCTAAGAGGGATGATCATCTCATTATTACAGGCTGCGGAGGTGAGCAACCCACCCTGGTGGGGGCTCCTCCCCCTCCCCCGTCTCCCCAATTATGGGAAATGATAAAACACCAAACGCCGCCGACGCCGTCCCAAGATCACAGGCTCCCCTTTGTACCTTTGGGGAGGCGGAAAAATTAATTAGCCTTTAGGCGGACGGCTGTGGGCTTTTGCTCAGGCTTTGCTCGGTGCCCCGGCTGAGGGAAGCGGACGTTTGCTTGCTCTCCAAAAGGGAAGGGGGAGTGAAACAGCCCTTGCTCCCGGCCCATGAACGCAGGAAGGGGGCCAGATGAGGCAGGATCAGGGCCTCCTCTGGCCAAGGGGTCCAGCAGGGGAAAGGGGGCTACTCAACAGCAGAAAACACTCATCAGGAAGGGGTCCCTTCCAACGAGAGCTGTGGGATTCACAGGTGCCCCTTTCAAGAAGTGCCTGAGACTTCACCATTTGGGTTAGTGGGAGACAGGAAGGGACTGTGTCGCTCAGCGGCAGAGCCCTGGCTTGGCATGAAGAAGGTCCTGGGTTCATTCCCTCTGCCAGTCAGTGCAGAGCAGGCAACTCTGAGCTCAAGGGACCAACAGCCTCATTCAGTGGAAGGCAGATCCCTCTGATCCTAGGGGATTTCAAGGCCTCCATCCTGACAGCCCCCCATGGAGGCACGGCTGGGAGGGCAGCAGGGGATTTGCCTAGGACAAAAACCTACGTATCTGTGATGCCTACATTGCAGGGGGCTGGACTAGATGTCCCTTGGGGTTCCTCCCAACTCCACCGTTCTAGGATTTCCTGCATTTCAACCCTACATTGGAACCTGTTGAGATTTCAAAGCATATTAACATCTGGCTCAGGCCTTCCAAAACCGGTGCTCCTACCTCCTGGGGCGCAGTGGGATGCCTTGGGAGGGGTTGCTAAGAGGTAAGGGGGGCAGAATGGGGGCACTGGAGGTGTGAATGACTGAGGCTTCGAAAAGCTGGTATCACTGGATCAAGTTCATCTGCTTTGCTGAATTAATTAAACTTAAGTAGTTTTAATTAGATTTTGAATAAATGTGCAGCTACTTGCAATTGTTTTGAATTTTACGGTGTTATGAAGGAGCCTAAGAGAGGCTGCAGGATCAGGCCAAAGGCCCGCCTAGTCTAGCCTCCTGTTCTCACAGTGGCCAAACCCACAGGCAGGTTCTCAGCTGCCGCAGGCTCACTTCTAAAGTGCTCAGAGGTCTTCAGACCTGCAGACACCCACAGGAAAGGGGAGCCTACTCTTTGTAAAAGTGAGCTATTTTGAGGATCTGTGCGCCATCTTCTGCATGACTCACAACCCACACCCCTCTTTTGGTCACCTGAGACTGAGGCTCCCTGAAATTGCTGATATCTCTGACGAAAGGCGGCTGCTTCCCCAGCCTGTCCTGGAAGCCAAGCAATCTGACCCTCTTAATGCTTTTGGAACAAGGACTCCGAAAGAGACCCCCGGATTCGTTCCACTCCCAGACTAGCGCCTCGTGGAGACATAGAGAGTCACAGGGTTGCAGAGTCGGAAGGGATCCTCAGGGCCACCTGGCCCAACCCCGGAGAGGGGCTGTGCGTGCCCCTTCTTCCTTCCTCCCAGGAACCAGGCTTGGGGTTCAAACTTCAAGGAATCTAGGAAGAGCAAGGGAATTGGCTGCACATCAGCAGAGGAGGTCCCTGGCAGGGGTTGGGTGACCTGTGCCCCTCTCCAGCGGTGTGGGGGGGGAGCCCCCCAGGCAACCGCTCAGCACACAGTGTGTGCGCACCCACTGAACTCCCATCTCAGTGTCTGTTTGGCTGTGTGCGCTGCCTCTTCCATGGTGGAAAATCTAATACAGTGGTACCTCGGGATGTGAACGGGATCTGTTCCAGAGCCCTGTCGGCATCCTGAATAGAACGTAAGACGTGATGGCGCATGTGCACGTGTCGCATTTTGCCGCTTCCGCAAATGCGTGTGACGTCATTTTGAGTGTCTGCGCATGCGCAAGCGGTGAAACCCGGAAGTAATGTGCTCCGTTACATCCGGGTTGCCGCGGAGTGCAACCCGAAGGCGCTCAACCTGAAGCACATTCAACCTGAGGTATGACTGTACAGTGGTACCTCGGGTTACAGACGCTTCAGGTTACAGAATCCGCTAACCCAGAAATAGTACCTCGGGTTAAGAACAGCTTCAGGTTAAGAACGTACCTCCAGAATGAATTAAGTTCTTAACCCGAGGTACCACTGTATATTCCTCTTCCTCTAATGCAGAGTCCTGAAGGAGAGCAGCAAGAGCATCAGTCCTTCCTTCCTTCCACTTCCTTGAACACAAACATTTCCTCCATGCTTCCCTACCCTTTCCAGGGGTCAAAACAGGCCCCACAGCTTGGGAATGAAATGCACCAGGAGGGGCAGACCCCTCCACCGCTTGCGGCCTGCTCTGGGCCAAACACTGCAGACTGGCACCCCTGTGCCTGGGGTCACAA
The DNA here is from genome assembly GCF_951804945.1 of Podarcis cretensis. Classification (NCBI taxonomy): domain Eukaryota; kingdom Metazoa; phylum Chordata; class Lepidosauria; order Squamata; family Lacertidae; genus Podarcis; species Podarcis cretensis. The sequence continues at coordinate 1,024,918 of NC_137178.1, read as the reverse complement.
GGTTCTCTCTGGTGGCTCAAATCAACGGAGCGCTGCCAATGGAAACCCTGGGAGGGACCTCAAGGCTCAACTAGTCCAATTCCCTGCAATGCAGAAATCTCAGAACCCCTGCTTAAAAACCTCCAAGGAAGGAGCGTCCAAGGGAGTCTGTTCCACTGACAAGCAATGCTCACCTCCAGAAAGTTCTTCACGAGGGTTATTATTCCAGCCGAGTTTGTTTCCTTCTCCAGCAAGAGAACCCCGTTTGAAGTTTGCCTCCTCCTCTGGGCCACGCAGTCACCCTCCCCGCTGATGGCTGCTACCTACCCTTCCCTCTTGCCTCTGGAAGAACATCTGCCCTGCCTTTCCCCCTGCCTCTCTCCCTTTATGGCACTGCACGGGGCATCTGGGGCTTAAGCAGCAGGAGAAGCAGGGAGGCCCCCAAGCACCCCCACCACTGCCAAGTGGGGAAGAAGGCTGGGCGAGCTCATTGTGTAGGCAGAGCCCTGCAGGATGGCAGCGCATTGGGCACCCAAGAGACCGGGCAGGGAGTTGGCAGCCAGCCGAAAAGCTCCCCCCATTCCACGATGGGGAGTGTGCAACCTGCATACAGTGCTTTTTGCTATCTCCTGCCAGAGGGTGAGAAGAGGCCACGATCCGTGGAGACCCACCACAGGAGCTTCACACATTTCGACCAACCAAGTGTCGGCTGCAATTAGAGCAGGGCAAATTTAACTTGCGAGCTCGCCCACTGGAGAGAGAGATATATATGTGGTGGAGCGTGGCGGCAGTCCTCAGGCCAGTGGGGGACGGGTGGGTGGGGGACGTGGGTGCTGCGCGTCGGCTACGACCTTGGCCGTGTTATTTGTTTAGAATCAAAGCGAGTGCTGCGGATCTAAGATTGATTCTGTGCACATCGACTGGTGCAAGAGTGACACTGAATCGAAAGAGTACGATTATCAAGACGCCCTACCTACCTAATTCTTCTAAGTCATGCGCCAGGGGCTGAATGCTGTGCAGAACTGAACGGAGCTGGGGAGGCTGAGCTCCTCAGGCTGGGAGGCGAAAGTGCCGTGGAGAAGAGAGGCCGACATTCGCACGGGAGCCGAGCGGAGCCACGGAAAGGGGCCACGACAATTCCCTGCGCTGCGGGTTTAGGATGTTGGCTCTCGGCTCCTTCCCTCCCTCCTTGGCGCTCCTTCCTTTGTGCTGTTACTGTCGCTAATTTAAAACTTTAAATATTAATCTTTCCGACCGATGTGAGACGCCGGGTCTCTGAGAGTGTTAATTTACGCTCGGCTCTTGGCGGTGGGAAGATGCTACGAGGTCCTCCAGCTCTTTCCTTCTATTGTCTTAGTCACCCTCCCTTCCTCTTCCTCCCCCCCTCCGTAGTCTTCCTCCCTCTCCTTTCCACGCCTCTCCGTCTCCCAGGCCCGGCAGCTCCGCTTCCGCTTACAACCCTTTGTTGTAGACCAGGGTCTCGCTGGTAGTGGCTCGGGCGATTTCGGGCTCCAGGCGCGACGTCTCAATCTGCCAAAGGGGGAGGGAGAAAAAACACAGGCAGGTCAGGAGAAGCAGATCAGCACACAGGAACATGAAGAGAGGCTGCTGGGTGAGGCCAAGGCCCTCCATCCAGCCCAGCATCCTGTTCTCACAGTGGCCAACAAGAACGCAGAATTGTAGAGTTGTAAGGGCCCCGAGGGTCATCCAGTCCAACCCCCTGCAAGGCAGAAATCTCAAGTGAAGCATCCGCGACAGATGGCCATACAACCTCTGCTTAAAAACCTCCATGGAAAGAGACCCCCCACTCTCCTCCCACTGTTGAATGGCTCTTAATGTCGGAAAGTTTTTCCTGATGTTGAGTCGGAATCTCCTTCCTTGCAACTGGCCACAGAAGCCTGTGGGGATCCTGCTGTCGGAATCTGCATTCGACCGACCGACTCTTCCGGAATCGCCCTCCGAAGATAATTAACGACCTGAGCCTTTGATGAGACTCCAAGCACGTTCCCCATTCCGCAGAGTATCCAGCACAGGGAAGAGACGAGAAGTTTGAGCTACATTGCTAGGTTTTATTGCTAACTACACAGACAGAAAAGAAAATACATCCTCTCTCTGTGAGAGCAGAGAGCAACCGAACAACAAAGGAACAGGAAACCAGTAACGTCACCTCCGTCTCCTGTCTTCCGTGATACTTCCAACAGCCTGGAATCTCTGGAATGCAAAACAGAGTCTTGTGACTCCAGCACTGCACAGTGGCAACACACCTGCAACTGGGACCTGATCGCAAGAGCCCTCTCCGTCCCATGGCTTCCAGAAATGGCATTTGGAAGCACGGCTACCTCCAGCCATGGGGCAGGGCAGAGCCATTGGGGAGGAGGGCTGCCAGGTGTGGCAGAGACCCAAGTGGCGTCAACCAGGTGTTGGGCATTTATAGTGTCACCAGTCCCATGGTCCCCTCTCTCCCAGCAGAGACAAGGAAGGAGGGGAGCTGAATACAGTATGGCTGCCCAGCAACTGTAAATCTGTTGCTGCCTCCACCTCCACCTCCTCCTCCTCCTTCTCAGCTGCCTGCCCTGTGTCTGCAGTGCTTTCTGCCTCTTCTTCCTCTCTCTCACTCTAGCCTGTTGCTTGTTCAGCACCCAACCATTCTGCCCTGCTTCCTCCTCTGGCCTGTCCTCCGTGTCCCAGCACCACCCCTTGGCTCTGAGCCTTCCTCTTCTGAGGCTTCCCTTGCGGGTTCCCCGGCTGGAACCTCCCAGCATTCCTCCACATCCGAGAGGCCAGCCCAACATTTAAATGAGTAGATGGAGACAGGCATTCGAGACGCGTGGAAGTCAGGATGTCAAGCAACCCTCAGCTCCTTGGCAAATTCAGGGCAAGCAAGGGAACAACAACTCTCACTCCAAGGTTGGCGGAGGAGACCAGAAGTGGGCACATCAACCCTCAAGCGAGGAACACGAGAGGCAAGAACAACTTAGACATCATTGACTCTACAGTGAAAAAGGCCCCGCCAGTTGCAGGCAAACTAATTACCCAGCGATTGTCTAGGAGCAGATGGCCCATTTGAACCTCCCATCTGGGACTATCAGCAGGCTTCCCCGAGACCCGGATTACAGCAGAGCCCCTTGCAAGACAGCAGCTCCTCAGCAAATAACACAAGGAGGCAGCTGTGCATGACTGGGCCTCCTCTGTCACCTCCCCGGATGCCAAAAGGACCCCTTGCCCTGGCCTGGCACCAAACGCCACTCTGCACAGACCACTGTCTTGGTTTGGCTGAGTTCTGGGGGGTGACGCGAGAGGTTTGGACAGTGGTATTTGTCTCAGAGACCCTCCAACAATGGAGCAACGGAAGGGCACAACAGAGGAGGATGCTGAGCCAAGAGGAGATGATCAAGTGTAGGTAAAACTGGCAGCATTCCAGTTTTTTTAAAAAAAATATCTCCAAAAACAAGGTGTGGAGGGATCTGTATAACCTCTCAGCTGAGAGCAGGTTGATAAACCATGGGATTAAATTACAAGAAGGTCAAAGCATCAGAGCAGATTAACAATGAATCATCCAGTCAGATAGAGTAGCATTCTTTGTTGAGAGGTGGAGAAAGAAAATTGGGAAAACAACCCCCCTCCAGTGCCTTGCATTGAAATATCTGTTTTTTTAAAATATGTGCATCTCACTCTCTCCACTTTTAAATTTGTCCCCCCACCCCTGGGCGGTGGACACGCCCAGGTTCTCCGTATTCCCCTTTCCAGTCTGTCAGCCATCTTGGCCAAGTCGTACCCAAATGAACCTCAGGGTTCCAAGAGTGCTGTTAATGCGCCTGGGATGCAGTGCATCTGCTAATTTGGCCCTTTGAGACCACGCCCACAGGTGTGTCAGCCAGGTGAAGAAGGGGCATCCCTTTCCTTCCCGTTCGGGTGGGAGGTGGTCTGCAAAAATACCCAGGAAAACAATGCCCTGTATTTGAACTTCTTGGAGAACCGTTCTCAAAAACTGCATCAATGCTGCCTCCACAGCAGGGCGAAGACATCGCAGGGGTCTCTTCCCCAACATGCTCTGAGCGCTCCCTCTCCCCCTCCCTCCCTCCTTCTCTCTCCATCTCTGCAAATTATTCTCTCTCTGTTTTCCAAGTGCTTCTCAAGGATCTATAAAAACGCCACACACCTCTTGTTATCTGGCAGAATCTCACCCTCCTGTCCTGCAGCACGTCACTCAAAAAACGATTCGCTTGCACTTTTATCTTGCGACCACACATTTTATGCAGTTTATAAGTTCAATTTAATACATCGGAAGTCCTGTATGTTGGCTCCGGCGCCAAGCCTGATACAATACTAGGAACCTAACATGGGAAAACCTAAATGCTTTTGAAAATGTTTAACCTAGTTAGACAAATTAGCAAAAAATTGTGCAAAACAATTTAGGTATTTAAAATATTCAATGTTTTTAAAAACTGGAAAAACTGTTCTTAGCTTTCAGCTGCAGAAACCCAACAAAATATAACATCCAAGCAGTCTTAACATGAGGTGCAACATAACCCTTCAGCAAAGCTGTTAAACAGTTCCCGGTGCATCCTGGGAAATAGCACTTCATTTATTCAAATGCACATATGTCAGGTTTTTGCACCATATGTCATTCCAAGCTATTTACAGTAATAATTAAATCTTAATCAACGTTTAACCTCTGTAAAATGTTTGAAGGGATCTAATCACCCTTCAGTCTGCACTAATGAAGGAGAAATATATAAACATAAAAAGAAAATGATGCGCACCAGAAAGAAGAGTAATTGCAAAATTGTATTTCTTTTAAATATAATCAGCAAGTTATGTAAAGGAAGCCAACGGGTATTTTAAGTGAAGACATCTTGGGTGTCAGAGGTGTGAGTAGCTAATTTTGTACTGCTATCCATAACAGATGTAGCATATTTTCTCTTAGAGCCATTATTAGCAACTTCACCATTTCATTTCTTACTGGAACACAAAGCAGAACATGGAAAGATCTTGAGAGGTACAAGGGAGGAACGAGGAGGCAGCTCCAGACGCCGCCGAGATCCCCTCTGCTGGCAGCTGGAAGGTGCAGCTCCCTCTCCAAGCTGGCAGGAAGAAGCTCAGAGGCCAAGTGGCTGGGCTGGGGCTTCTGTGGCATTGCCCAGGGACTCTGGGGCAGAGACCTGGCATCCTGGCTGGAAAGACCCACGGGCAGGAGGGTCCAGGGCCAAGGTGGCAGGCAGAGGCAGAGACCCAACTGGCTCCCTCTGACTGGTATTGTCCACACTGACCGGAAGTAGCTCTCCAGGGTGGCCAGGGATGGTGGGAGTGCCTGTCCAAGGACTTCTGGACTCCTTAAGCCCCCGTCAGAAAGCGGCTTCATCTACCTGCTGGTGTCATCAGATGGGCACCATCTCCACAGGGGTTCAGCAGGGGCCTCTGGGATGTGGAGGCAAGCAGGGCAGGCTGCGGGAGGAGGAGGAGGAGGAGGAGAAAGATGCTGTGTTTGGGGTGGCTGCTTTGCCGCCTGCACCCCACGCAAAGGTGGCCAGAGAGGCAGAGAGTGGGCGCTTTGTGCCTGGACTTGATGCTCCACCTTTGGAGAAAGGCACAGGTAGGCAGGCAGGTTCTTTGAAGGAGAAGGGACCAGGCTCCCTACCAGCAAGTGAAGGGGGCGGCAATTCAACAGGGGTGGCTCTGGCTGCAGGGGCCCAAAGGAGAGAGCCAAGTTCAGGGGAAGTGGGGCGTGGGGAATCACCCATACTTGTGGTCCAGGAAGGGCCCGACTTGACAGCAGCCGGTCTAGACAAGCTGGCTTTGGGGTCTCTTTCAGCCTTGGCACTCTGTCATGTCTGGGGCTGCCGGAGTCCAGAAGCAACAGCGGGGAGGGAGACTCCACAAGGAAACTGAGTTGCTCTTGTCCTTGAGTCCTGCTTCCGGGTTCCCCAGATGGGGCACTGTGAGAACAGGGTGCTGGACGAGATGGGCCATGCTCCTGTTTGCTCTCTCTCCCGCAACACCTGGCCTTCTGGTCACCATGGGAAAGGAGGCCAGTCGGAGAGGTTCCCCCCCCTCCTCATCTGCCAGGCTCAGAGATCTTTAAAGGGCAATTACCTGCTCCAGAGGGGACGGGGCCCCCTCATTTCTTCCTGCCTCGGCTTTGATCATCTCCCCGTGTTTGACATTTCGAAGCAGTGAATTTTGGAGGGATGAATGACGTTCCTTAGGAGCTTTCAGCCTCTCCACTTTCCCTCCGCAGCACGGATGGCGGGAGCTTCCCCCGTCTCGGTTTGCACAGCTGAGCATGAAAGTCCCACAGGTGCAAGGTGTTAAAAGGAAGGCGCTGAAGGGCTTAGCGGAGAGCCTGCCCTGAGCCACACAGAGCCTCTCCAAAGGGCACGGCAAGGGCTGTGTCAGCACAACAAAGGCATCAGGAACCTGGACCGGATGCCTCCGCACATCAGCAAGGCCCAGCTGGGGCCGGGCTCACAGGACTTCTGCAAATCCCCAGAAGGGCGGTTTCACAGAACTGCAGAGTTGGAAGGGACTGTGAGGATCATCCAGTCCAAGCTGCTGCAATGCAGGAATCTTTTTGCCCAACGTGGGGCTTGAACTCCCAACCCTGAGATTAATAATAATAATAATTTATTATTTATATCCCACCCATCTGGTTGGGTTTCCCCAGCCACTCTGGGTGGCTCCCAACTGAATATTAAAAACACAATACAGTACAGCATTAAACATTAAAAACTTCCCTAAACAGGGAAGGATCCTGCCTTCAGACGTCTTTTAAAAGTAAGGTAGTTGCTTATTGCCTTGACATTTGATGGGACATTTGATGGGAGGGCATTCCACAGGGCAGGTGCCACCACAGAGAAGGCCCTCTGCCTGGTTCCCTGTAACCTCACTTCTCGCAGGGAGGGAACCGCCAGAAGGCCCTCGGCGCTGGACCTCAGTGTCTCTTGACTTAGGAAGGGCTTGGGATCGCTCAAAGAACAGCTTGTGGAACCTCGTCCGTTGCGGATTTTCCGAGCAAAGGCATCTCTTGGTCCTGCTTTGGATAAGAATGTAGGGAAAGCAGGTTCCCAGGTAAAGTCTGGAAGCAGAACCAAGAGCAGGAGCAGAACTCTCCTCCCTTGGGATCCACAGCAACTGGTACCTTGACAGAGGAGGGAGAAAACTAGCCATCGCGACTAGTAGCCACTGATGGCCTGATCCGCCATGACTCTGCCTCATCCTCTTCTAAAGCCATCCAAGTTGGTGGCCACCCCTGTTTAACTCTGCGCTGCGTGAAGAAGGACTTTCTTCTGTCTGTCTTGAACATGGGTAGGCAAACTAAGGCCCGGGGATCGGATCCTGCCCAATCACCTTCTCAATCTGGCCCACCGACAGTCCGGGAATCAGCGTGTTTTTACATGAGTAGAATGTGTGCTTTTCTTTAAAATGCATCTTGGGTTATTTGTGGGGCATAGGAATTCGTTCATATATTTTTTTCCAAAATATAGTCCGGCCCCCCACAAGGTCTGAGGGACAGTGGACCTGCCCCCTGCTGAAAAAGTTTGCTGACCCCGGTCTTGAATCTTTCAACATTCAGCCTCATTGAATGTCCACGAGTTCTAGTGCTATGAGAGAGGAAGAAAACCTTTTCTTTATCCACTTTTTCCAAACCACACATGGTTTTTAATACACCTCTATCATGCTTCAAAGGGACGCAGGTGGCGCTGTGGGTTAAAGCCTCAGCGCCTAGGACTTGCCGATCGAAAGGTCGGCGGTTCGAATCCCTGCGGCGGGGTGCGCTCCCGCTGCTCGGTCCCAGCGCCTGCCAACCTAGCAGTTTGAAAGCACCTCCAGGTGCAAGTAGATAAATAGGGACCGCTGACCAGCGGGAAGGTAAACGGCGTTTCCGTGTGCGGCTCTGGCTCGCCAGAGCAGCGATGTCACGCTGGCCACGTGACCCGGAAGTGTCTTCGGACAGCGCTGGCCCCTGGCCTCTTAAGTGAGATGGGCGCACAACCCCAGAGTCTGTCAAGACTGGCCCGTACGGGCAGGGGTACCTTTACCTTTTACTTATCATGCTTCACCTTATCCACCTTTTCTCTAAACGAAAAAGGCCCAAATGCCACAACCTTTCCTCACATGGGAGCTTCTCCACTCCCTCAATCATTTCGGTTGCCCTTTTCCGGACCTTTTCCAGATCTACAATATCCTTTTTGCAGTGAGGTACCCAGAACCGTACACGAAGTTGCACCAAGCGTTTCCATCATGGCATTTGAGCGTTTCTGTTGAGTTCAGGTACTGCTTATGGGTTTATCATTGCAGCATCTGTTGGCCACTGTGAGAACAGGCTAGATGGGCTAGATGGGCCCCTTTGGCCTCATCCAGCAGAGTTCTTCTTAGGTTCCCAAATGTTTCCCATCTCTGGGGCAGGGGATTCCAAGCTCATGGCATGGCAAACACTGGACCAGAGACCCCTTCAAGGTCCTTTCCAAAGAGTTTCGCTCAAAGTATCAAAACACATAATAGTCAGAGGACAGGTAAGGATGGTCAAAAGGAATAAATATCTTCCCTTCTGCAGGATTTGGGAAGTGGAATGAATCACTCAAAACGAGCCAGTGCCCCAATGTGCCCACCATATTCTGGCCCAGAAAAAATAAACATTCAAAGGCTTGTCCAAGTACGAGACTGTGGTTACTTTACACACCTTAAGCCAGGCATGTTTACTGCAGCTCAGCAGACGGCTAAGAGGAGGACCAAGCAGATGTAACACTCATTTGCACATTGCAGGCACAGACTGAATCAGGATGGCACTCCTAACCTCCCCTCAAAGGTAATCTACTTTGCCAGAGCACTGTTAACAAACCCTAGCCAAGCACAACTCCTTTCCCATAAAGGCCTGGGGCATCCAAGGCTCCGGTGAAACAAAAATGGTTCTCGTCAGCCTCTCTGCACAAACCAGAGGCCCAGCTCCCAGGAAGTGATAGCGGTTTCTGCTCCTTGCCATTCTTCCTATTTCCTTTCTCTTTTAAAAATACGGTATATATTTTTACTGACTTTCAAGATAAGAATTTCCCAGCTGCCATCAGAAATGCCATTGTCTTGGCAATCCAAGGCCCCCTCTGTGGCGTCCAGCAAAACGCAGGTATTCCCTCCGTCCTTACGGAGGAATGTCAGTTTAACAGGGTTAATTACACAAGCGTAGCTGAAGCTTCCCTTGGAGACAAATGAATAACAGTGTTTTCTGAAAGTGCGGTTGTCTCCCAAAGTGTTGAAGGATGCAGAAGGTTGGGGAGGGGCAGAGAGAGTGGGGAGGAATAGCAACTTCCATCACTCACATTTTGCAGCATCAGCAGCACACACACACACACACCCCGGTTGCTGTGGCAGCGAGTGCCACAACCGACCGCGTCTGCAACAGAAATAAGGCAAGTAGCCCCCACCCCACACACACCTGGACAGCTCTTGGGAGGGGAATGACAGGAGCGAAGGTGGAGCTGCCTTTCTTAGTTCAAGTCTTCAACCCTCAGGGGCTGAGATGGAGCAAGACTCTCGCAGGCCAGTGAATTAAGAGATTCTCAGGTGAATGACTGCCCAATGCCATTTCAACAAATAGTTCTCTCTCTCTCTTAATAATAAAAAAATCCTGAATATTTGTCATCAGCATACATGGCCTTTTGCAGAGAACACAGGACAAGAAACCAAAAATCTGAGTCCCTGCCCCGAGGCAACTACATCAGGGCAAGAGGAAAGGGACGCTGCCTTGGGCACCTCGGGTGGGGTATAAATGCAAAAAACAAACTAAGATAAACTAAGAATGGCTGCTAGAGAGGAATAATAATAATAATAATAATAATAATAATAATAATAATAATAATAATTTATTTATACCCCGCCCATCTGGCTGCGTTTCCCCAACCACTCTGGGCGGCTTCCAACAAAGTATTAAAATACAGTGGTCTGTTAAACATTAAAAGCTTCCCTGAACAGGGCTGCCTTCAGATGTCTTCTAAAAGTCTGGTAGTTGTTCTTCTCTTTGACATCTGGGGGGAGGGCGTTCCACAAGGAGGGCGCCACCACCGAGAAGGCCCTCTGCCTGGTTCCCTGTAGCTTTGCTTCTCACAGGGAGGGAACCGCCAGAAGGCCCTCAGAGCTGGACCCTGGTGTCCGGGCTGAACGATGGGGGTGGAGACGCTCCTTGAGGTATACTGGGTCTTTGAGGCTGTTTAGGGCTTTCAAGGTCAGCACCAATACTTTGAATTGCGCTCAGAAACGTCCTGGGAGCCAATGTAGGTCTTTCAAGACCGGTGTTATATGGTCTCGGCAGCCGCTCCCAGTCACAAGTCTAGCTGCCGCATTCTGGATTAGTTGCAGTTTCCTGGGGGTCAGGTGATGGCAGCCCTGTGGCAAGCTGCCTGTAGTGGACGCACCTACCATCCCTGCTTCTCCCTCCCTGCCTCTTAGGGGGCTCCTACATCCAGGGACCCTGCCAGCCCCACACAGAGCCTAGAAGCAACGGCTCCTTCTTCAAGGCCTTATGGGGCACGTGGAGGACTGGCAGGCCAGGCCCAGGGGTGGGCAAGACAGGGAGAGGCAGCCACATGGCAGAGGAGGAGCAGGCCAGGCCCAAGCGGCTCTGCGGCAGCAGCGGGTCTTGAGGAGGGAAGCGGCAGATGGGGCTGCCTGGTAGCCAGCCCCACTTCTCCTGCTTCCCCCACTGCCGCTTGCTTGCCAGCCAGCCTGCTGCTCCGACACTGGGCAGGAAGCCGTGTTGAGGAGCCCTGAGCCTCGGATGAGGAGCGAGATGGAAGCGCCGCCTGTGGAGGGTCTTAATTGCTCTGGCTGTCGGGAACCACAGAACCAGTGCTATTCTTTTGGAAAAAGAGGCACTGGAATTCACCACAAACTCCTCCCTTGTTCTCTTAGAACGGCAAGGGTGCCCGCCTGAGAGGGGCCGGAATGGAGTTCTTGTGAGTTTTGGCTGGGGGGAAAAGCCCTGCACAGAAACACAGAATTCTAGAGTTTGAAGGGTCTTCTAGGGTCATCTAGTCCAACCCTTGCAATGCAGGAATCTCAGCTGAAGCATCCCTGACAGACGGCCACCCAACCTCAGCTTAAAAGCCTCCAGCGAAGGAGAGTCCACCACCTTCTGAGGGCGTCCATTCCACCGTTGAAGAAGTCTCACCATCAGACAGCTCTCCCAGATGTTTAGTCCAAAACACATTTCTTGTAATCAGTTCAACCCATTGGTTTGAGTCCTACCCCTCTGGAGCAGGAGAAAGCAAGCTTGCTCCCTCCTCCACGTGACAGCTCTTTAGATATCTGGCCTTGGTTCTCGTATCTCCTCTTTTCCAGGCTAAACATATCCAGCTCCTCCTAGCGTTCCACCTAAGGCCTGGTCTCCAGACCCTTCGTCCTCTTGGTCTCCCTCCTCTGCACACCTTCCAGCTTGTCAAAATCCTTCTTAAACTGGGGTGCCCAGAACGGGACACATCTCTCCAGACGTGGTCTGACCAAGGCAGAGGAGATGTGCCATGACTTAATCTAACTTAATCTAGACAAACTATGCCTCTTCAATGCAGCCTAGAATTGCATTAGGGTTTTTTTTGCTACTCAGTCAAAGCATGTGCACAAGGGACGCGGGTGGCGCTGTGGGTTAAACCACAGAGCCTAGGACTTGCTGATCAGAAGGTTGGCGGTTCGAATCCCCACAACGGGGTGAGCTCCCGTTGCTCGGTCCCTGCTCCTGCCAACCTAGCAGTTCGAAAGCACACCAAAAAGTGCAAGTAGATAAATAGGTACCGCTCCGGCGGGAAGGTAAATGACATTTCCGTGCGCTGCTCTGGTTCGCCAGAAGCAGCGTAGTCCTGCTGGCCACATGACCCAGAAGCTGTACGCCGGCTCCCTTGGCCAATAAAGCGAGATGAGCGCCACAACCCCAGAGTCGGTCACGACTGGACCGAATGGTCAGGGGTCCCTTTACCTTTTACAAAGCATGTGCAGAGCTCCATTATGCCTTTTGCTCTGGGCCGGGGACCAAGCACAGCCCCCGGCAGCAGAGATGACTGCCCAGACCAGCTGAGGTGATATTGCCCCTGCCCTTGGGACGTCACTCTGCACATGGGCAGAGGCACAGCCCGCAACAGCAGTGGGAGAGAGCAAGTGTCTGAGATGGATCCCAGAGAAGAAAGACAATGACTAGGTCTTTTTTCACTCAGCGGGGCAGGGAGCTGCAAGGCGGGTGGTGGCATAACCCCCCCCCCCAGCCTGAGCACCTCTCCACCGCCCACCCCCTGCTCCAAAGTGCCTCCCTCCTGAGAGCAGCTTTCAAGCCTCTACAAGGTTGTTTGTTTTTTGTAGGACTCTTAATGGCTTAGAGGCACTAGGAAGTGAAGGCTCTGTTAAAGAGGAATGTTTTGATGCCCACCAGCACCCCACACACCTGGGGGGCGGTAGGGGCTGGTTAGCAGGGGCTTGCAACGCAGATAGTTTACATACTTGAAGCAAGGAGCTGAGAGAACAGGAGGAGGAGGAAACCGGATCCTGTCCTGCTCAGATCCGGCCGCTGAACCCTCCTGAGCCACACAAGAGGGTTTCCCCTCCCCTGTCCTGACCCCTTTGGCCTCCAGTTCCCCACCGGACGAGCCTCTCTCTGCTTCAGAAGGGACGCCAACCCTGGGACCAGGCTCAGCGCTTGGGGTGGGGGCTCGGCCTGGACTGAGCCTCTTGCAGAACCTGCTTGCCTTGTTTCAAAGGCCCGTCTCAAGGAGTCCAGAGGCACAGGGAGAAAAAGAGAGAGAGAGGGAAGTCTTCCCTTGCAGAGTCATAGTCTAGAGGCCATTGCAGGGTCTCCAGGGCTGGGAAAGGGGCTCTCGTTCCTCCCTCACCCCTGTCACTCCCGACTCCACAGATGGAAGGTTCCTTTGGCAACCCAGGGGGCTACAACGGTTGCCCTGCCCCAGAGCTTCGCAGGTGGTGGCTGGCCTCTGTGGGCCATGCTCCACACCACCCTCTGTGGTTCAGGAGGGGCTGGTGATGCTGGCCAGGGCTCCTCAGGATGGCTGCAGGCAGGCGTGGGATGGGCTGTAATGAGAATGTGATTCCTACATTGCAGGTGACTGCCCTAGATGACCTTTGGGGGTCCCTTCCAACCCTACAATCTTATGAGGTGTGGCCACAAGGCTGGCAGAATGCACAGGTCTGAGGAGGGTCCCTGGGGAGACGGGGGTTGGTTGGGTTGGCACAGCTCACCGCTAACGTGCAGAGTCCTTAAGATAACGACTCCATGGCACATTCTAATAATATAATAATTTATTATTTATACCCTGCCCATCTGGCTGGGTTTCCCCAGCCACTCTGGGCGGCTTCCAACAGAACACTAAAATACAAAATTTCAGGCTGCATAAAGCAAAGGCAAAGGGGAGGTGCCCAAGGAGAGAGGCAGGTTACTCAAGAAGAGACTGCTGTTGAATGAGGCCCATGGCCCACCTAATCCAGCATCCTGTTTGCACAGGGGCCAACCAGATGCCTGTTGCGGGAAACCCCTAAGCAGGATCCGAGCACAAGAGACCTCATGGCAAGTCACACTCTGAAATACAACATTAAAAACACTTTTAACTTAACAAGAAAAACAAGAATAGAGTGGGTCCATATTCGTATAATCTTCTTGTTCTTCTGGGCATCCAGCTGTCTCAAGAGGCAATGGAGTCAGCAGCACCAAAGTGACCTCCTCGGGGCACAAGCCTGGGCAGTGTGACTGAAGGTCCTGGGCTGCCCAGACGACAAGACCCCCCTCTTGGCCTGGCTGATGGGGTCCAAAGGAAAGCAGAGCAAGACGCTGGGCACCAGCCTGGCTGCAGGAGTTGCCGAAAGGAGGCGTATGAGGCACCATCCAACCGCCTTAGGGACTCCACTCTGGATTTGTGGAGCGTTTACTTCTGAGCCTGTTGTCTTTGTCCATGGAGTTTTCTTGGCAGGGATACTGGAGTGGCTTGCCGGTTCCTGCTCCAGGTGGATCACGTTTGATCAAAACTCTCCACTATGACCTGTCCATCTTGGGTGGCCCTGCATGGCATAGCTTGTAGCTTCTCTTAGTTATTCAAGCCCCTTCGCCACGGCAAGGCAGTGATCCATGGACTGAAAGAAGATCCAACCTCTCCATTCTGAAGGAAATCAGCCCTGAGTGCTCACTGGAAGGACAGATCCTGAAGCTGAGACTCCAAGACTTTGGCCACCTCATGAGAAGAGAAGACTCCCTGGAAAAGACCCTGATGTTGGGAAAGATGGAGGGCACAAGGAGAAGTGGACGATGGAGGACGAGATAATAATAATAATAATAATAATAATAATAATAATAATAATAATAATAATTTATTTGTACCCCGCCCATCTGGCTGGGTCTCCCCAGCCACTCTGGGCGGCTTCCATAAAAACCAAAAATACACTAAAATATCACAGATTAAAAACTTCCCTGAACAGGGCTGCCTTAAGATGTCTTCTGAATGTCAGGTAGTTATTTATTGCTTTGACATCTGATGGGAGGGCGTTCCACAGGGCAGGCGCCACTACTGAGAAGGCCCTCTGCCTGGTTCCCTGTAGCTTTGCTTCTCGCAATGAAGGAACCGCCAGAAGGCCCTCGGCGCTGGACCTCAGCGTCCGGGCAGAACGATGGGGGTGGAGACGCTCCTTCAGGTATACTGGGCCGAGGCCGTTTAGGGCTTTAAAGGTCAACACCAGCACTTTGAATTGTGCTCGGAAACGTAGGGACAGTGTTCTCAAAGCTACCAACATGAGGTTGGCAGTGGAAGACAGGAGGGCCTGGCGTGCTCTGGTCCAGGGGGTCACAAAGAGTCGGACACAACTAAACAACAACAACAATTACTCCTGAGCCTTTTATTTTCCCAAAGATGTCCCTCAAGTAGAGTTTCAGGGTCCAAGAGAGAGGGAGCGTGGATGTTTCTCAAGTGTCCAAGACCAGGGCAAAAAGCCCACCTGCTCCAGGAAGAGGGAGCAAGGGAGGGAGGCAGTTCCTGCTCCAGCAGACTTCCCTGCCCTCCGGTGGTCTTTGCAGCAAAGGTGTCTTCCGGACGCCAGGCGAAGGGGTGGTGGGAGCCGAGGGGAGCGCCAAGGCAAAGCCAAGGGGAAGGAGAGAGGAAATCCGGAGTCCCCAGCTGGGCCCATGAGCTTTGCCTGTGAGAGAGACAGGAATGGCGCGCCAACAGGGTGAGGGGCAAGAAGACTGGGCAGGGA
Source organism: Podarcis cretensis (assembly GCF_951804945.1). Classification (NCBI taxonomy): domain Eukaryota; kingdom Metazoa; phylum Chordata; class Lepidosauria; order Squamata; family Lacertidae; genus Podarcis; species Podarcis cretensis. Next base: position 1,009,717 of record NC_137178.1, on the reverse strand, counting down.
GACTGGCAAGGGAGGCAGGGAGCAGGGTCTTGATTTTGCTAGCTGCTGTTTCCGACTGTGATGTGAGAGATTTGGAGATGCTTGCTGGCTTCCCAAAGGCATTTGGGTGAGGACAGGATGCCGGCTGGACTCGATGGGCCACTGGCCTGATCCAGCTCAAGCCTCTTCTGATGCGGTTCACTCCTCCCATCAGTCCCAGCCAGCCAGTCTGTGCTGCTGACGCTGGCAGGAGTTGCAGCCCAAAGCCTTTGGAGGGCGCCCAGTTGGAGAAGGAGGCTGGCACAAAGCGCGGGCTGAGAAACTGCCTGGCCCAACCCTGGCAGCAACGAGCAGCCAAAGCCCCCCACGCCCCATACTGGATGCTCCCAAGTCAGATGGCACAAGTCAGGAGAAGGCAATGAGGATGCCCTCCTCCCCAGGAGCGTAGCATGGGTTGCCGGTGCCCGGGGCCACACACAAGGGGTGGACAGGGGGAAACAAAGGGAGGACACATGCACATTCAACTGCCTAATGGCATCTGCATCACCCAAGAGGTTGCAGCCACAGAGATAAGAAAAGAAGAGCCGTTAAGTTTTCTGGTTTGCATGGAGAAGCCATTACCCATGAAGCTCAGTGACGGAAGGGCGTAGCTGTATTGAGGCTGCACTGGGTGTTGAAATTTTGCACCCCTAACAATTTTGTGCCCCGGTGTCCCCCGTCCCCCTGCTATGCCACTGCTCCCCCCCCCTCCGAGAAATGAGCCTGGTGCTGGAATGCGCTTCTTAGCTGGCCCAAGCTGGGCTTGTGTGGTTCTGCTGGACTTTGCTGACAAGGCTGGGAGTCTCGCAGCATTGTTCTTTTATTGTTCTCCTGTTCTCTGGCAGAGGCATCCCAGCAGGCGGCAGGAGAGGGGGAGAGAGGAGAGGGCAGCGCCTCTCCATCAGCTCTGGGGAAATTCTTGGCGGCTCATCTCCCATTCTTTCCCTTCCAGCTGGTCACTGCAAGAATGCTGTAACTCAGAACAGGTGCCTGGAGTTTGCTCTCTTCCTCCTCTCTCTTGGGCGTGCTTCCTTTTGTGTCGTGCCTTTTAGCCTGTCAGCTTGAGAGTGGGGGCTTCGTGCTATTTCTACGCTATTTTCAACTGAAAAGCACGATTTAAAAATGCTTTGAATCAAAGGATGCTGTGTGTTGGGAGTATCACTTTTCCTTTTTCATGGGACTGTGTGACTCTCAGCCTGAGCAGGGCAAACTTCAGTTTCTTGGTTTTAGATGCGCCTTCAGTCACAGAATTGTAAGAACCGGAAGGGGCTGCCCATGGTCATCTAGTCCAACCCCCTGAAACGCAGGAATCACAGCCAGAGAATCCTCGACAGATGACCACCCAACCTCTGCTAAGAAACTTCCAATGGGCTGCCCATTCCACTGTTGAACTGAAGTTCTTCCCGATGTTGATTCGGAATCCCCTTCCTCACACTTTGAAACCCCTGGAGTCCTCAGCTGCCTGCCCCCTTCCCTTTCCAGCAAACTGCGTAGCTCTTCTTCTTCCGCCCTCCTCCCCAGCACAAATTCCCCTCTTAGTGCTGACTTTTATCAGATGAATTCACAAACCATTGTTTCATTGTATTTGTTTTTCCTTAGATTAAGTTGTTTGCCACTCTGGGAGTTGTTGTACTGAAGGTCAGTTTATAAATAAAGGTCACTAATTTTCTTTTTCCCCAAAGGGCACCGGCTACAGCACAGCCTCGAGGACCATCGGAAACAACTCCAGACTTCTCAAGCGCAGAGCACAGTCGCAGTGGGCACAAGGCCAATGAACTCCAGGGCAGGCAGAGGGGGCATGGCAGAGGCTGAGGCTCCTTCTGAGGCTTTCAAGAGCAAGACGTCTTCGCTTTCCAAAGTGTTTCTGGCCCTCATGGCCCCAGGGGCAAGACCAGAAATGTGGTGGCAAAATATTAAAAAGAACGAAGATGTATCTATACACACACAAATGCATGAGAAACAGCCAAAGGCCATCGTGTCCTCTTGAAATGTCCAAGAATTTTTCAGGGGAGTTTATCAAGTGTTCCCCCCCCCCAACATTGCTAAATGACAGTCAGAGTAAGAACTCTGCAGAATAAAATGCCTCTGCAGAATAAAATGCCTCTAGCTGGGCTTGTGGAATTGTGGTTTGAAAGACTTTGACTACTGGCAACAGAAAGAAGCACGGGAGTTAGAGAACCCAGTTTTTGACACTGAGCTTGACAGACTTTGATTTGGCATCAAGCCACATGAACTCTCATATTTTAAAACATGGCTTTTGTGCCGATCACACTTCTGCCTCCTATGCGCCCCTTGGTATGCCAAACTACTCATTCAGACCCCTTGGCCCCACTGTGCGGCCAGCATCATACGAGTCAAGAAGTCAGATCCACGAGAAAAGCCTTGGCAACGCTGCGGCTCCAGTCCACACGCTCTGCCACACTTGAAGGACTCCATCGCCCGGTCCCTTATGAAGAGAGTTTGCCCATGGGAAGGAGGCAAACTGCATGAAGATTCACCCCACAACTTACTGGTTTGTCCAATCTACAAGGACTTAAGAGCAGTCTTGCTCAAAGAGTTAAATCCCCCAGCTGGGAGACTGAGTGGGTCTCTAACTTTTCATCAGGGGAGAGGTTCCCCCAACACTTCTGGAAGAGTGGCTTGCTTTGCCTTCGGAGAGGCAATTTTAAGAAGGAAGGCTTGTGGGGTGAAAAGTTAATCTGACAGAATGCTTGGTTTTTATAATTATTTTAACTGCATAATGCATTTTATTCTGTTCTGTGTATTTAGTTTTTCATAGCTTCGGCTACACAAATAAATTTGTTGTTGTTGTTTAGTTATTTAGTGGTGTCCGACTCTTCGTGACCCCCTGGACCAGAGCACGCCAGGCACTCCTGTCTTCCACTGCCTCCCGCAGTTTGGTCAAACTCATGTTCGCAGCTTCGAGAACACTGTCCCACCATCTCGTCCTCTGCCATCCCCTTCTCCTTATGCCCTCCATCTTTCCTCAGGGCTGGTTTCCTTCAGAATGGAGAGGTTTGATCTTCTTGCAGTCCATGGGACTCTCAAGAGTCTCCTCCAGCACCAGAATTCAAAAGCATCAATTCTTCGGCGATCAGCCTTCTTTATGGTCCAGCTCTCACTTCCATACATCTCTACTGGGAAAACCACAGCTTTAACTATACAGACCTTTGTCTGCAAGGTGATGTCTCTGCTTTTTAAGATGCTGTCTAGGTTTGTCATAGTATAGAATTGTAGAATTGGAAGGGACCCCAAGGGTCATCTAGTCCAACCCCTGCAATGCAGGCATCTTTTGCCCAGCATGGATTTCGAATCCATGACTCTGAGATTAAGAGTCTCATGCTCTGATTGAGCTACCCACCTACCGGTGGATAGATGCCCTTTGTGGATAAATAACCTTTGTGGTCTATAGTCTATAGACCATTGCCTCCCCCCCCCCAGTGCAGTACTGCTCACTCTGGCCAGCAGCAGTGGAAGGAGCATCTCCACCCCCTGTCCAGCTCCGAGGGCCTTCTGGCGATTCCCTCCCTGCGAGAAGTGAGGTTATAGGGAACCAGGAAGAGGGCCTTCTCGGTAGTGGCTCCCGCCCTGTGGAATGCCCTCCCATCAGATGTCAAGGAAATAAGCAACTCTCTGACTTTTAGAAGACACCTGAAGGCAGCCCTGTTTAGGGAAGCTTTTAATGTTTAATAGGTTATTGTATTTTAGTGTTCTGTTGGAAGCCACCCAGAGTGGCTGGGGAAACCCAGCCAGATGGGCGGGGTATAAATATATTATTATTATTATTATTATTATTATTATTATTATTATTATTATTATTTGTCAGGGACTCAGCGGGAGCGCAGGGAGGAGAGGAGATAGAGAGCGAGGGGGAGCAATCCGAGGGCAGCGTAGGAGAAGATGACAGCAGCCCGATAGATTCCATGAGCCTCTCCAGCGAATCAGAAGATTCACAGAAGGGGGCGCCGATGGGCAGGACAAGGGGCGACCCAAGGGGGACACCCCAGAAGCAAGGGGCCAGCGGGGACTCCCAGAGCAGCAGTTGGAAATCAGGACCAGCTTCCCCACCAGAGCGTAGTGGGGGGGAGGAGTCCCAGGTGTCAGAGCCCACATATGCACCACCAGCGAGAGAAGATGAGTCAGGGTTGGCCACGCCTCCATCGGAGAGCGAGTTAACGGTCAAGAGGAAAGTTGCAGGCTGGGCGCGCGCGCCAAGTTCAAATGTACAGGCGAGCGGCACAGAAGGTAGCCCGGATAGGGGACCAGGTCCTAAAGCCCGCCGGAAGGAGGGGCAAGAATCATCAGGGTCAGCGTCAGAGGAGTCCAGGAAGGATGAAAACCTAGCGGGCAGGAGGGCCCAGAGGAGAAAGGAACTTAGGAAGAGGTGGAGCAAGGCGAGAGTCTTAAACTGGTGTGGAAGGGGAGGAGACTCAGACGGGACTTCGCCGGTCTAAGGTCGAGACGTAGAGCTGCACGCTGCGGCTTTAAAATGGAAACTGAACCTCAATAAAGACTTTTGTACATAACTACAGCCTAGCGTTGGTCCTCTGTGAGCTGGGACCTGGAGGCAGCTCTGACATTATTATTAGTATTATTATTATTATTATTACTATTACTATTATTATTATTTCTACATCACAAGTGTTATGACCCATCACAGTGGCCAGCCAATGCCCCCATGGGAAACCAGCATGCAATATCCCAGCCCGAGCCCTCTCTCCTCCCGGCGATTCCAGCAACCAGCCTGCAGAAGCATCGCTGCCTCCAAACGTAGCTAGCAGACATCCATAGCCCTCTCCTCCTCCATCAATGGGTCTCATCTGCCTTGAAAGCCATCCACTGGTGGCCGCCACTGCCTCCTGCAGGAATGAGTTCCATCGTTTAACCAATGCCCCCCCCCGGCTTCCTCTCCCACGGGGGCCATCTCTGCCACCCACCCCAGACAGCGGCAGCTCCCAGAGGATCCTTGTCCCCCTGCCTGATTGGGAGATCTTTCTTGGGGACCATGGCAGTGACCTCCGTGCAGCTCTTTTTATCGAGTCCCTTCCCCCCCCCCCTTCCATTAAAAAGCAGCCTTTTAACTGTGGACACATTTCAGCCTCACCAGATCCGCTAATTATTGACAGTTGGTGAAGAGGAGATGTCACTTGCTCCTCCTGTTAAACTGCATCTAATTAGTAATTGCTGGTTCACTGTCATCCTCTCTCCCTGCCGCTGCGGCTGCTGCCACTGGTGCAATCCCACCCCCACTGCCGCAAATTATTAGCTCATTAACCTTTTGCTTTTCCAATGGCGCCCTGCCAGCAAAATGGCGGCTCCAACAGATTGGGGAAGAGGGAGCTATTCCCCCCTCCCTCCCCCCTCCTGGCCTGGAGATCCAGAAGGAAGCCTGTGCAGGGAACAGAATTTCAGCTGGGAGCAAACCCCCATCCGCAGAGACAGCTTGTCTCCCATCCAAACCAGGGGGAGGAGGAGGAGGAGAGAGGCTCTCAGCCTCTCCAGAGCCTCATGCCATTCCTCAAGGCCTCCCTCTTCAGGCCAGAGCCTGACACGAGCCTGGCAGTCAAGGTGAGAGGGCTCTTTCAACTGGGGCTCAGGATTCCAGAATGGGCAGCCTCCAAGCCTTGGCCCCCAAAGGCAGGGGTCCTAGCAGTACGTGAGAATCCTTTCGCAGCCGCCAGCTTGGATGGCTTCCAAAGACGACTGGGGAGCTGCATGGAGGACAAGGCGATGTGTGGCTACAGGCCACAATGACCACTAGCCAGGATGGCTCTGCTCCACGGCTGGAGGCAGCAACACTTATGAATCTCAGCTGCTGGAAACTGCAGGAGGGGAGAGTCCTACTCAGGTCTTGCTTGCTGGTTTCCCCTTGGGCCATCTGGTTAGCCACACCTGGTACCTGCACCTGCCAGGTGGTTCTTCTGAACAACTTCTCTGCCGTCTGCCCCACACACTCTGGGCTCACCGTCTCAACTCCCCCTTTCAATTTTTTAGAATTATTATCATCATCACCATTTATGTTTGATCGAATCTACATTCTGCCCATCCGCCCAAAGGTCCCCAGGGTGACCTAAAGCAACAGACAAGAGCTATTCAACGCAAGAACTCTAAAACCAACCATGTAAATCAAATACGGCATATTGGGTCACAGTCACACCAAGCCTTGACTCTGAAGAAGCCATCACCAAAAAGACCTTCAAGTCTGCCTGCAGCCTCCTAGGTGGCCTCACCAACCAGCATGGACCCCTTTTGTGGAACATTCTTCTCTCAAGATGGTCCTCACTGCTGCAGCAGCACTGAAGCTGGTGCAACTGGGCCCCCCAAGGCAGGACAGGGGGGGGGGTTCAATGGACCACTTGGACCACCAGGTAGGCAAAGTGACCAGAAATGACCCCATGCACTACCAGAGACGCAACCCACAAAGGACTTGCAAAGAGATGTGGGATAGAGCAGCCCTGACCCCCTCCTGCGGAGATCTTGGTGGGGATGGGTGAGGAGTTGGGAATGGAGGACACACGCCCTGTGGGGAGCAGCATCGGGGCCTGATTCCTTCCCCACTGCCTGTCTGGATACTTTCTTCTTTCCAGCATGCCCAACAGCCAGGCTCAGCTTGTGCCTGCTGTGCATTGGGGGGTGGGTGAGGGTTAGGGTGGTGAGGGAGGGCGCAGTGGTGAGGGAGGGCCAGTGCCACACTTCAGGGACAGCCAAGGAGACAACTTCTGCCGGGTTTTTCTGCAAGGCTCCCTCTCACAGCTTCTCCCACATTCAGTCTGCACCTCGCAAACAGAGGAAATCATCACCCTCAGCATTCCCACATCACTTACTGGGTCTTCCAAGTGTTTCGCACACGTCCTTTTGGTAACCCTCTAAAACCGACAGTCAACTAACATGGTGCTCCTGGTTAAAAGAGGGCAGGGGGTCTCCCCAAATAATGGCTTTTAGGAGAAGCATGTCTCAAAGCTGCCACTGGGGTGGCAGGCACCCCTTCTGTGTCCCCTCCTTCTACTTGTTTTGATCACCTATAAGCAAAGTTTGAGTCTGTGATGGGACCCATGAGGCACCCACATCACACAGGTGCAGAGAGGCAGTGGGACCGTGGCAGGAGAGGAAGAGAGAGCGAGAGTTGCTTGCCACACCTTAGGCACCCAAAAGTTCAAGGCCACAACCTTCTCAGGACCATGGGCACATTTGGATTTTGGGTGGGAGGCAATGGTGCCCCCACTCTGGTCATTTCTCTCCTCCTTGCCCCAGATCACCCCTACACACAGAGAGAGATACAGAAGGAGAGAAAGTGTGCATGCGCACAAACACACCAAGCTGGATTTTCCAAAAGATCTGGGAAAATGTCAGATCCAGCAGTATTAATCTGAACTTTTAAAAGCACAAAGAGCTGAAAGGGGAAGAGGAAAAGGAGTGTCTTCCTTCAGCTCTTTGTGTTTGTCAAGGGAGGAAAAAGGCAGCTGCCCGCGGCAACTTATGGCCAAGGGGGCAGGGAGTGGGGGCACTCAGAGGTTTCCTGGGTGCCGGGGAAAACCTCAAGGGTCCATGGCTGTCGTGCTGTCAACCCCTGAAACAGACCCTTGGCAGAGGGCAATGGATCCAGGACACAAAATAATCAGAAAGCACAAGGTCCCCCCGAGCACATGCAGAGTGCCTCCACAGACCACAGGTCCTTCCACCCCAGCCTGCTCCCTTCCGCCCATCCGCCCGTCACGAGGAGGGAGGCGGTTGTGACACTGACCTCAGACATCTGCGGGAAGAGGCTGATGGCCAGGGGCAGCGCCAGGCCGAAGGCAGCAAGGCACACAAGGCTCTGCACGGGGAGGGCCATCCGGGGCCGCGACCGCAGGAGAGCCGTTCTGCAAGAAGGAGGGCTGTTGTCGTGAGACCAGCAAGCGCAGCAGGGAGATCCCTCCTCCCCCCCCAACTACCGCCACCTCCCCTGCCCCCTTGGCCCAGCAACACCTGCCTGCAAAGTGGGATCGACGCAGCTGCACAGAATCTCAGGTATACATTGCGAGGGCTTGTTGGTGCGGAAAGAGGCATGGACTGAACATGAGGGTGCCGGGAGAGCCTTGCGGCTGCAGGTGGATGGGGCCAAAGGTGGGGTCCAACACCCTGTTCTCAAGCTGGCCAGCCAGATGACCCCCAGCCAAGTGGGGCTCAGAGGCACCCTACCTCCTCCAGCAGTGGAAGGAGAGGGTTGCCCTCGTGGCTGGAGGCCTCTGACAAGGCTTTCTTCCCACTGTGTGCCTCCCGGGACTCTGCACACCTTGCTCCCCACAATTCCTCCTCCCCAGCTCCCTGGGCCACTGAAGGGCATGTCAGCTGGCCCCACGGCCATGCGGAGCTGGAGTCAGATGCAGGTCAGCAAGAAAGAAAGCAGATCTCTGCTGTCAGTGAAGTTAACTCTTGATTCAAGAAACCAAACAGGCAACTCGGCCTAGTGGTCTCAGCGTGCTTCCCAGCAGGTCTTGCCCCTAGGGAGCAGTTGCTGGGACTGAAGGTCCCTGTCTTCCACCCTCTCTAAGGCTCCTCCTCTCCCGGATGTTTCCCAAGCAGTCTCAAACTGTGTCTGTGCACCTCTGGTCTCTGTTCTGCTCTTCTCATTACCCTGTGAGTTCTTGGAGACCAGAGGAGATGGGAACTTGTCACAGCCCGAGAGGGAGGCTCCCTGGATTCTACAGCAGTCTCTGGACCCCCTCCTCTGCTTCAGCCTCAGCGTCTGAACCGCTCCCTGTCACGGGCTCTTCCTTCTCACTAAACCCTGTTGCCCCTTCAGCATCCGGCACCTCCTCCCTATCTTCTCCCCCTGACCTCTCCTCTGTTTCCCACCAAAGGTCCCCGGCTCTGAGCCGTCTTCCTCTGGGAGTTCCCATGGGGGTTCCCCGGCTGGTGCGCGTTCCACCACTCCTCTTTGCCCAGCCAGTCTGTGACAGCATGTGGGGCTGGGCAGGCAGAGTGTGGCACCTGCTGAAGAGATCCCTGTGACAGCCTCTCTGCTTTGCAGCCCAACCTGCCATCTTCTGGTGGCTAGCTAAACCCAACTTGCACCCACAGTTTGCCTGTGCTTTGAAAAGAGAATCAATGTGGCTGTGTGAATGGCACCAAGCGGACTGGAGTTAACCCCTCTGTTCCTGTTGCACATCTAGAATTTGCCCATCTCCTTGCCCTCCCTGTTTGTTAAGTTAGCTAAGGTGCATTCCCCCCCCCCCCAAAAAAAAAATTTATAGACCACTTCTTCTCCAGGGAGCTCAAAATTACGTACATAGTTCTCCTCCTCCCCATTTAACCCCCACAACAACCTTGAACCTGACAAAGCCCCAGCTGTGGGTCTTGCCATGGATGACCTTGGCCTTCATAGTTTTGTGAGGGTTATATGAGGAGGAGGCTGGTCAGGCTGAGAGACAGCGACTGGTGCAAGGTTGTGCTTCGTGGCCGAGGGAGGGTTTGAACCCTGGTCTCTTCCAGGTCCTAGTCTGACACTCTAGCCACTAGGTCTCTGATAGTGTCCCCCTGAGCAACATCAAGCATTCCCAAGCAGCAGCACAGCAGCTGCGCATCTGGGCCTCCACAATGCGCCAGAGCTGGTGCTTAAAGAACCTAAGAGTTAGCAGGATCAGGCCAGCAGCCCCTCTAGGCCAGCATCCTCTTCCCACAGTGGCTGTGGGAAATCTGCAGCCAGGATCCGAGCACAAGAGCCCTTTCCCCGCCAGCGGTTTCCAGCAACTGATAATCAGAAGCATGGCTGCCTCTGACTGTGGAAGCAGAGCATGGCCACTGTGGCTAGTAGCTATCGATGGCCCTCTCCTCCATGAATTTGTCTAATTCTCTTCTGAAGCCACCACTGCTTCCTGCGGCAGGGAGTTCCATAGTTCACGTGCTGTGCAAAGCAGGACCTCCTTGGGCTCAAAGCCTGAAGAAGCACTTTCCATGTGCTCAAGGCATGCTCTGGTGCTGAGAAACTGGCCCGTGCCATCTCGCTGGGAGCCATGGCAGCGCCCGTTCCTCACTCAGCCCCCTCCTGCTCCCCCCCCCAAAGGCTGCACCCTTCTAATTATGGCCCTGCTGGGCTCCTCATAATCACCGCCAGGGAACGAAACCAATTTAGAGTGTTCGCTGGCTGCGGCTCCCAGGTGCGACTTCCGCCATGGGTGTTTTTAAACTCAGACCAGTTCAAATTACAATGGCTATAGCCTCCTAATTAAGAGGAGTTGTGGCCTGATTTAAAGAAAAAGCCTTAATTAACACATGAAGTGCAATGTCTTAATTGGGAACTCAGATCCTACCATTTGTAAAGTTCAGCCTAAATGACTCACAATTAACCGCCAGGGCCGCCCGTTCCCGGCCTTCAGATCTCGGCTCTCCCGACGGCAGCAAGCCCCAAACGGCCGCCCCAGAGGGGAAGCGGGGCAAGGCTGCGTCCTTCGGGGGAACAGCCTCCCCACACTTGTTGCCTCTGGGATGCGGCCGCTGCCTTGTTAGCAGAGGCACCCCCAGTGAATTTGATGCTTTAAGAGTTAGGAAAAGTCCGGCAGCATGGATGCAGAGCACAGATCTGGGGGCCATGATTTCTCTGGTGGAAATGCAGGAGAAGTTGCAGAATTGCAAAGGCAGCCGCATCCAGGATGGCAAATGGACCAGGTCAGCCTCCTTTGAGACACTGCCTAGATCTGGTAGCAGAGGAGGAGGAGGAGGAGGAGACCCCAGTGTGGTCACCTTGCCCCCAAGGTTTGCCCCACATCTCTGTTTCCCCTTTTTTCTTTTTTGAGCCTGTGGCATATCTGACGCTTTGAAAAAGTGTTGTGGGCACTGCCACAAATATGGCTGCCATGGGGAAGCGGCAAGCCACAACTTGACACGAAGTCAAATCCAGTTAAAAAACAACAACAACTGGTCCTCTTGAATGTGCATGGTTTTTATATGGGATCCTCAAAGACTATCACTAAAGTAAAGTTTTCATTTTTCATTGGGTCAGTAAAATAACAGATTCTGAGTTTGGCACACACATAGCTCACCCGATGGCACAACCACATGGATCCAGCACAGATCCTTAAAGATCCCCTGATTGTGACAATGGATTCCCCTGAAAACTGTAATCAAATCACAGGCCACCTCTGTGTTCACAGAGGCACACTGTGATTTGTTGTTTTGTTGGCATGTCATTTAAAAACCACAAAGATCCACAAGGATCTTTGGAGCAGTGACAGTGCTGGCAGACCTGTGACTTTGACCATGCATAAAACAGGCACCAGTGTGGAGCTTCTACTCAGTGGTGGTTCCTGGGTGGGGGGATCATGCAGATTCAAGAGGGAGTATTCACGGGGGAGAGGGATGCTCTGCTCTGCCTGCACAGCCGAGAAGCAACAATGCTTCCGAATACCTGGAAAAGGATCCTGCCTGTGAGAAGAGGACACTGGACTGGATGGGCCACTGGCCTGATCCAGAGGGCTATCCTTATATTCTTAGTTTTCATAAACTCCATCAATGGGTAGAACAAAGAGATGCAATGTCTGGTTGTAAGAACAAAGCAGCAGTGTAAATAATGCTCTCCTTTTTTTTTTGTAAATTCACATGGTTATGGTCATATGTCCACCATTGTTTGCAAAATATATGATGTGGGAAACTGGATTTAAATCTCCCCTTTTCCTTGGCTGATTCTAACTGCCTCAGATTAACTCAATCTACCCATCCAGAAACTCTTTGCTGGTGCCTGCGCTGTGCTGGGCACCTGTTTTCTTGCAAGTGCTCCCAGCGGCTAGTGATTCCCACTCTGATCCTCAGCACCGCTGCCTCGAAGGCTTGCTCCTGCCAGGCTTTGGCCCTTGCTGCAGGGTCCTGGCAAGACCTAAGACTGCTGTGGGTGGCAAGCGAGTCTACAATCGGAAGGCCTCCTAGTCTCTGCTTCCTCTACGATGACACACATACAAAAAGTTATGCAGACAGTACACCTGCTCCGCAGACACAGCGCATCGCAGATCTTGCAAATACACCTTCATTCAACTTTCAGCACGTCGCCAATTGCGGTTCGCATTTTGCATAATGTGGCAGCTGGCTGCCGGCGTCTTCAGGGGGCTCTGCAAAGTCTTCCATATGGAAGTTGCTCTCGGAACTCCAAAGGAGTTAGCGGGTTTCGTGCTCCAGAATGGCACTTGCCTCCGAGAAGGTGTGAGATGCTAAACTAAATATGACAGGAGCTAACCGAAGGCTCCCAAACTGACAGATTCGGGGCGGGGCGGGAAAGTGTCATGTTTATATTAAACAGAGCTGCTACCGATGCCTCGATTCTAAGGCGGGGAGAAGCTGGCAAAGGGGCAGGGTGGGCGAGAGGGCACAGGGCACCAGGTGGACCTTCCCCACAGACCGCTGGCTGGAGAGCCGGCAAAGACCCGTGTGGACCGAAGCAGCTGCTGCAGGGCTGGAATCACAGAATTATTGAGGTGGAAGAGACCCAAGGAACCATCTAGCTAAAACTGACTGCAGTGCAGGAATCACAGGCTGCCAGCAAGGGAAGTTATCCAGAACACAGAAACGGCACAGGGGTCTAAACCCTGTGGCATCAGGAAGAAGCTGGGGTACACACACATACCCCAAACCGTACAGGACTCCTTGGGATTGAATTCCTGGGAGGGGGGCAAGGGAGCTTTTGAGCCCACATTCCCTTCTGGACAACCTTGGGGAGGGGGCCATGCCAGTGGTGGGCGGGACGAGAGGCAAAAGTGGGAGGAGCAATGAATTAGGCTTCACCTGCAAAGAACCAGGTAAGCTTCTGTCCTCCATCCTGAGGCCCAAGCAGTGTTCAGGGACACATTCCAGCCAGGCAGAAGCACTTGGGGGGTGGCATGGGGAAGGATGTGGCCGGGGGAGAGTGCTGAGGGCCAGACAGAGGGGATGGCGGTCCAGTTTTGGCCTGAGGTTCCCCACCAGAAACTCCTCTTGAGATGGAGGACTGCAGCTAGTGAATAAGCATAGACTTCTTCAAGATGGAAATGCTTCATCTTATTCTTCATTTACTTGCAGTGGAACAGATTCCCTTGGAAGGAAGAGGGCTCTCCTTCCTTGGAGGTTTTTAAATGGTGGTTGAGTGGCCAGGGATTCTTCAGCTGTGATCCCTGCCTTGCCGAGGGTTGGACTGGATGACCCTCAGGGTCCCTCTCAACTCTCCTATTCGTTGATCTTGGAACCATTCACAGGGAGATCCATGAGACTGATTTCCCTGTTGTATCCTGGACCTGGACTCCCCACACGTGATGTGGTGGCTTCCTCAAATAGGAGCCTCCTGGTTTCTACGCAAGCGTCAACGGGGAAGGCTGTGGCCTTGCAGCTTGAGCATCACCAGGCTGGGCTCGAAATAGACGTTGCCTGGCTGGGCCGGGAGCTTCCCTGGAGTGTCCGAGCCGCAGGAGAACAACATGCAGCAGCCTGGAGAACAAGGAACAGCGTCTCCAGGAGCTGAAATGCGCAGCGGGAGGGAAAGAGGAGGAGGGATGCCAAGAAGCCTGGGAGAGACGGAGGAGGCCATGGGCACCTCCAGATGGAGAGAGGTAAAGGGAGGGGGCCTGGAAGGAGGGAGGGGCTGCTGCTGGGTCCAAGCAGAGACCCGCCCCCACCTTCACCACTGCAAGGATCATCAGGATCTGTGCTGGTCTTGAATCCAGGAAGATCACAGCAACCCCCAACAGCTGAGAAATGGGAGCTGCTCCAGTTGCTGGAAAGCCCAGGAGGCGAGAATTGCTCTTGTGCTTCAGTCCTGCTTGCAGTTTTCCCACTGGGGCATCTGGTCAGCCACTGGGAGAACAGGATCCTGGACTAGACCTGCCACTGGCCTGGTCCAGCAGACCCACTGGCAGCAGCTGTGCCTCACAGCAGAGTCTCCAAAATTGTTTGTAAGAGTCTGGTTGATTCCTTGCATTTTCTTAGGAATGTTCTCTATTATTTATATAATCCACTTTGGGGTGTGTTTTTTTTGCAGGGGGTGGGGATTAGACATAAATTTTGTTAAATAACTAATAAAGCAAAACGTGCTTCTTTTTCAAGACAAATCCTAGGACGCCGGGTCTCAGCCCCTGGGTGCATGAAGAGTGCCTCTGGGCATTGTCAAGAGCGCACTTCTCTCTCACTCCAGTTTAACCACATCTGGAATGGGGGGGGGGCATTTCCAGCTCATCCATTAGGTGTGGTTTCTGCACTGGCTGACTCCTTCCCTCAGAAGCCGTCTCCTGGCTCTCTGCCCATTTCAGATTTCAATCAGTCAGCTAATTAAGGAGGTTTAATTAATACTTGCTTCAAAATGATGGAACTATTTGTAATGATAATTTACTTTCAAAACGCGTCACCTTCCATGCTGCCTGTCAAGGAACAGCGCAAGGGGACCTTGGGCCTTCCGTGGCTGGCTGGCACAGGCTTGCCTGAGCAAGATGTGGTTGGGCAAAGGAGGGTCCAGAAAGACCCCACTCCAGGCAGAAAGACCCTGGGGGAAAGCTCCCGTTGCTCTTAACAGAAGGGCAGGGGCTGGTGGGAGATGGAGTCCCCAGTTTCTGGAGGGCAGCAGGCTGGGAAAGGCCGCTGCAGGACCTAAAAGCTGCCGTGGTTCTGGGTTCACCCCCCTTCCCAGTCATTCCCTCCTTGGGAGGCCCTGAACCAAGCGCTTGCTCGGCCTCAACAGCAGGTGGCAGGGAGCTTTGATGTCCCTCGGAAGGTGGCAGAGTCTCCATCCTTGGAGGTTCTCAAGAGGTTGGGTGGCCGTCTGTTGGGGTTGTCAAACTTTGATTCCTGCCCTGAACGGCGGGTTGGACTAGATGATCCTGAGGGGTCCCTTCCACCTCTACAATTCAGTGATCAAGAACGAAATGGGCTGCTCTGTGGCAGTCTCTGGAAAGGGCTCTGTGGGGCAGCGGCTGCCACCATCCCGGAGTAAGTTAGGAAAGTGGCAATTCCTGTATTGCAGGGGGTTGGCCTAGATGTCCGCTGGGCGTCCCTTCACATGGTTCTAGAGTGCCCTTTGCTCTTAGGGGCAATGCCACCACTCCTCTGATCCCGGCCATGTAGGGGAGGGGAGTTCCTTCCCTCCTTCCTTTCTGAGCATCACCCCTCGCCCCACCCCAGACGGCTGCCACTTACTTTTCCAGTAGAGACATGACGATGGGAGGTAGAACCAGTATAGGCATTGGCAGGACCACTCTGGTCAGAGCCGTCTCTAGCAGTGCCTGGGGGGGGCGGGGGGAAGGGGACCAGAAGAAAGAGAAACAGTCACTTCGAGCGCAGGCTGAAGTAGAATAATAATAATAATAAAATAATAATAATAAAATAACGAGCCCAAAATAACTGTGTACTATATATATGA
Organism: Podarcis cretensis; assembly: GCF_951804945.1. Lineage (NCBI taxonomy): Eukaryota > Metazoa > Chordata > Lepidosauria > Squamata > Lacertidae > Podarcis > Podarcis cretensis. The sequence goes on along the minus strand of NC_137178.1, from coordinate 994,356 downwards.
TTCTTGTAACAGCTATGTTATATGCAACTTATGTAATCTACACTGTATATATGTATAATCGATGGAAAACCAATAAAAATTTAAATAATAATAATAATAATAATAATAACAACAACATTTTATTTATATCCCGCCCTCCCCAGCCGAAGCCAGGCTCAGAGCGGCTAACAACAGTAAAATAATACAGCATAATAATACAGAAACTCATCGCACACAATTCTGCATGCGCAATTCTACAGAACTTCCCAAAGACAAAACAGAAGAACAAGACATTTATATTCCACCAAGTGTCTGTTTCTTTAAATATGGTCTTTACATCATACATACAATACTAAAATCATGTTTTTTGGTTTTGGGCAAGAGACACGCTGCCCTGGCGTGTGCTAACGGGGCAGTTTGACTTCACCCCAGGAGGCAAACTCCATTGTCTCTCGAGATAGACAGATGTCAACAGCAATATTATGTGGCACCTGTAACAGAGCCATTTCTGCCTACCAAACAAGACGCCAGCAGTGTGGGCACTTGAGCATTGAACATGCTCAGGCTGCAACCCAAATTCCGTAGAGCCTTCGCCCCAAAGCTTTTCAAGCTGCTCCCCTTTGTGGGGGCTTGGCGTGTGTTTTATTGCTCCAGGGGCCAGGGCTGCCAATGGCCACCCTCAGCTCTGGTGGCAGTTCAGTCCTGGTCTCACGCTACAGAAACAAAAGGCTGGGTGAGTGAGGGGGACAGAGCATCCTATCCCGCTTCCACCCGGGTCCACAGCAGGATTCCCCTCCCGCCCCCTCCTCGCCAAAGTTCAAGAAAGGCAGGACTGAGCAAAAGTGAAACCCACCATGGTGCCTGGCGAGCAGATGGCTTCAGGCAGCACCAGCGCGTGAGCAGTAAACTCCGCATCACACACAACAAAGCCCAGCGCTTATAAAAATAAAAAGCAGCCTTGGGAGGCTGCGGTTTGGGGCAAAGGAGCAGCAGGAGGCCTGCGTGGCAGTCATGTGACTTCCTCAAAGCTGGCTAATTGTTTTTTTTTTAAAAAATAATATTTATTAAAAATTTTCCAGAATAAAAAGGAAAGATAGCAAGAAAAAAAGAAAAAACAAATATGATTTACACTTGGTTTCAGTGGCATCTTTCCCGGACTTCCCCCCCCTCCCCCTCTTGTATTCCATTTCCCTTAAATTGATTCCACAGATTCTTACCCCAAATTTTAAAACCTTATTTGTAATTTTAAATAACCCATTTATTCCAAATTAATTTATCTTATTTATCTTAATGAACCATTTCTCCTTATATTTTATATAATTCCCTAAGATCGACCCCATTTCCCTTCCACGAATTCCCCTATTTTCAAACAACAAACATGAAAAAAGAAAAGAAAGAAATAATATATAATTTTACAGCCTTTGGATTCCAAATCCCCCCCCCCCCCCATTCCCCAGTTCCAATCCCCAAAGTTCATCCATTGTCTACTGCCAGCCTGGTGTATCCACGTCTATATCTCAACTCCACTTTGCCGTCTTTTGATAGCTTTTAATTTCAGAAAGTCCAATCTCGAAAAAACTCTCAGAAAAAGTCATTGTTCTTCCATCCAGACCTCTATGTTTAAGAGTCTAACTTAAATTCTATTTCTTGGTCCTTTTAAAGTCTGGATGTTCCAAATACTCCGGCTTCAAATTTGGTCCAGCTCTTATTCCTCAGGTTGCTTTTTCCTGTTCTGCTGCAGAAACCTTCTAATTCAGAAACTTCTTGTTCTCCACAGAGGCTTTTGTTATTCAGGAACATAACTTGCGTCAAGTCCCTTCCTTTCTTCAATAGATAAATCCATTGTCTCCTTTAGTATAGAAACCTCTGTAGACAAAATAATGCTTCGTTTTTGCAGCTTTCCCAAGAGATAACAGATCCTGCTCAAATTCATAGTATTTTTCCACTTGCTGCTACTGTTGCAATGTCCCAGCCTCCCTCTAGAGGGAATATGGTAACTTAATTTCTTTCAAAATCAGACCCAAAAGTCAAATAACTTGTTGCCTTTATTTCCAATAATTTATGTCCAAATTGTAACAAATCTAACCAGCAAAGCCATCGTAACAAAGTTCTTTTATTTTCCTGCTTTGACAGCTACTTTGACAGCTGTCAAAGTTTCTGTGTCTCTTCACCAGTCTCTCATAGCGGATCGTTCCCGGTTCCCGGGGGGGTTGCACTTTAGTTCCCACAAATCAGTCTTCTCCTCCAGCACAATTATTGTAATTTCCCTTCGTGAAGTTAAAATTTTTTTTCAGGTAAACAAGTTCATCTCTCGATCTTAGTTGTCAAATCCTTGCGTTGAGCCATCTACAACAGGGGGGGGCAGACTTCCTTTTTGCACTCCCCCCGCTCGCTCCAAATTCAAAGATCAAATTTCCCTTTTAAGTCCAATCAATTTACTCACGGGTTGTTCCTTATAGTCCAAATCCGAAATTTTCAAAGAAGAAGTCGTTGCTCTCCGCCGAATGGCATGTGGCTTCGCTGGGCAGGGGAAGCATTGGACTCACAGCACCACCCCCCCCGTCACCCGCTCCGCAGCCTTTAAAAAGGCTCCTTCGCGGGTCGGGGGGGCGCAAACGGTGCCCGCCGAGTCACCAAGTCCATGGGCATCTCCGCCCATGGTTTTTGAGGGTCCCCGCGTCGCCGGCACGGCAGGACCCGACCCCTACGCAGCCGACTCCCTCCGGAGCTCGGAGGGAGTCCGCCATTCGGCGATGGCGCCGACCCGGAAGTCCCCAAAGCTGGCTAATTGAAAGAGATTGCGTGGATTCTCATCGGACAGGTGTCAGTCCTCTGCTAAGGCAAAAGGGGCCAGAAGAGGATTATTTTGGGCTTGGACCCTCCACCCAACACAATGGCAAATATTATTATTATTATTATTATTATTATGATGCCACCCATCTGATTATTCAGATGAGTGGCATATAAATACAGTGGTACCTCTGGATGCGAACGGGATCCGTTCCGGAGCCCCATTCGCATCCTGAATCGAACATAAGACGCAACTGCAAGTCTGCGCATGCGTGGGTCGCGTTTCGCTGCTTCCACGCATGCGCGTGACATCATTTTGAGCATCTGCGCATGCGCGAGTGGCGAAACCCAGAAGTAACGCGCTCCGTTACTGCCGGGTCGCCGCGGAGTGCAACCCGAAAATATTTAAGCTGAAGCGTATTCATCCCGAGGTATGACTGTATATTATTATTATTATTATTATTATTATTATTATTATTATTATTACCACCCTTGGCAAAGTCAGTCAAAAGCGCCTGTGCTTCCCGTGGTTTTTCTCAGGCACAAGCTGAGGATGCAGAAGCGCCAAGGAAAAGAAGACGGAAAGTCCCAGCGCAGTTGTGCGCAGATGGCGGAGTTCAGGAGGCTCCTAAGGAAACCAGCCAGGTGTTGGAGGCAGCCGGGAAACAGCTGGCGCACGTTTCCAGAGGCAGTTGCTAATGAATTCCAGGAAGGCGGGGGTTAAAAAGTCCTGCAGTTTCCTCCCACTCACTTTTTTAAAATTAAAAAAAATAAAAATAAAGCTGTGTGTTTTCTCTGCCAGCCTGGAGCTGTAGTTGAGGTTCTCCTGTTCTTCCTGGACAACTGCAGAGGGGAGCAAAAGGGGCACCTGGAAGCACAGAGAGCGGCTGCTCTGCCTCTCCGGAGGCCCCGAATCCAGTTCCCTCTTCCTAAGCGCAGAGACAAGAGCGCTTTGCTCCTCCGTTACTGCTCTGGCTGCACAGGCCCACCAGAGGGGGCTGCGGGGGCAACGGCGCATGGCTCAGAAAAGACGCTCTTCTTTCTGTCTGGCTAGAATGCGTGGGGGGTGGGAATGCAAAAGGAAAGCTCCCGCAGGCTGCCCTTTCGACCTGCCGCCTGACACCCTCTGCAGGCAGGGGGAGCCTCACGTGTAAAGGCTGGCCAGGCCCGTTGGAGAACAAAGAATGGAGCCTTGGCTTGTGAAACTCCCTGCCACTAGAGACTCAGCTGGCACCTTCTGTGCAGACTTTTATACGCCCGCTGAAAACTTTTCCATTCTGCTAGGCCTATGCAGGTCATGAATACACCCTTCCCCAGAGGCTAGCTGATGTCTGGTATTAGTTTTTTATGGTTTTTATTGTATGGCTTTATGCCTTACTGTAAATCACTTTGATGTTTGTTTGTTTATGTATGTATGTATGTATGTATGTATGTATGTAAACCACCTTCCATCTCAGGGCAGTTCACAACATAAAAATACAAGGAACACCTACTCCAAAATACATAATGAAAACAAGGTGGGGGGAAGCAAACCAATAACCCCCCTCTCTCCCACTATGAAATAGTGGCATAGAAATATTTTTTAATAAATAAATAGAAACCTCCAGCTGCTTGCAGGCCCCTTCCCTGGGAGCGACAGGACCTGCTGATGTTCCCTCGCTCTGAGAGGGAATTGTACCAGGCAGCGGGTGGGCAAGAAACATGGCTGCCTGGAGAACGGGGTGTGTGTGTGGATTCAAATAAAAAATAAATAAATAAATAAAACCAGGTGACAGGAAGATTTGCGTGCTAAACACCCCCAGGCAGGGAGGCTCGATGATTTTCGGATCCTTCTAAAAGTGTGTGTGGAGAGAGAAAGAGTTTTAAGAAGGGCAGAGGCAGCGATTGGGCCCTTGGACCACTGCATAATAAGTCAACGTCTAGCTCTGTTATTTCCATTGGATCACAGTCCTCCTGGACGATGGATGTGCAGGGGTCCTTTAACGGACTGAGTAGACTGAACAGAGTGATCGATTTTGAGCTATTGGGGGGGGGGGAAGCGTGATTGCGTGTGCATGCATGTGAACATAATAGCGTTCAGCATATTTTTAAGTTGCTGTTTTGTAAATGCTGTTTTATAGATTATGTTTTATGGATTTGTTAATTATACATAATATGATTTTTGCTGTACCTGTGATGCTCTATTATGCTATTGTCATTTATTGTTTTGTAAGCCGTGTTGGGATTTGTCTGACTGGAAAGTGGCACAGAAATGTCAACAATCCATCAATCAATCCATCAATCATGGACCTGCAGGACTGCGGGTTCTGACGTGGGGTCCTGGTGTGGCTTGCCTGGATCAGATCAAGTGAGTCTGCTTTGGAATCTGCGTTCTGTGGATTCCTCCTCCTCCATCCTTCTTGGCCTACCCCACCCCGCAACCCTCCCAGTGCATGGATCCACAGGCCAAAGCGATCCTGATTCACCCAAGGGAATCCCACGGCACCTACATGTTTGGCAGCAATTCTGGAAGACCCGACCCTGTTCCCATCGCTGTCCAGTACGTCGATCCCCTCCTCCAGCTCCGTGTGTCTCATCAGGACCACGTTGCAAATATTGGCACTGGCTGCGAGGGGAAGAAAAGGAGAGCGCAAGCGGCAGTCAGGATCAGGCCGTGCCATGAAGGGAACTCTTTATTCAAAGAAACGAAACAGCTCGGGCTTCGTGAGCACAGCATCTCTTCCCAGTAGACCTTGCCCTGATGAGGCAGACAGAAGGAGGAGGAGACATAAGGAGCATTCTCCTCCCCAAGCAATCAGAGACTCTGATGCCTTCTCGGCCTTTGCTCCACCCTCTTCATACCGCTTCATGTTCTAGGAGACCAGGGTGGAGGAGAGCTAGACGCACAGGAGGAGACCCCTTGGCTTCTTCAGCAGCCTGCCTCTACTCTGCCTCTTGACCCTTCATATTCTGGGCTGCTTTCTGCCACAGCCTCTTCCCGCTCACTACCTGCATTTAGGAGCCCCAGAATCTAATAATAATAATAATAATAATAATAATAATAATAATAATAATATTTACTGTATTTTTTGCTCTATAAGACTCACTTTTTCCTTCCTAAAAAGTAAGGGGAAATGTGTGTGCGTCTTATGGAGCGAATGCAGGCTGCGCAGCTATCCCAGAAGCCAGAACAGCAAGAGGGATTGCTGCTTTCACTGCGCAGCGATCCCTCTTGCTGTTCTGGCTTCTGAGATTCAGAATTTTTTTTTTCTTGTTTTCCTCCTCCAAAAACTAGGTGCGTCTTGTGGTCTGGTGCGTCTTATAGAGTGAAAAATACGGGTATATCCCGCCCTCCCCAGCCGAAGCCAGGCTCAGAGCGGCTAACAACACTAAAATAATACAGCCTTCTAAAATCAATTCATTATAGAGCCATACATTGTAGGGTTGGAAGGGGCCCCCAAGGGTAATCCAGTCCAACCTTCTGCAATGCATGAATCTTAGTTGGAGAATTAGCTCTTAGCGTCTGTCGGTTCTTCCGACTAAATGTTAGGGAGAACTTTCTGACAGAGGACCAGACCAGTCCCTCCGACTACCTCTTGCCTTGGCCTGGTTCTGCCTAGCCCAGCCTGATCGGCAGGCATTTCAGGCAAATCTTCAAAGCCTATATTTTCATAACAGAAAGTTTAATTAACTGGTTTGCCCAGGATTCTGATGCAAGAGATTCCGGCCCCCAGAATAACAAAGCGGCAATTAGCAGGAAGATGGCCAGAGTCCTGGCACACCATTAAGTGTGTCAGTACACAAATAAAAGAAGCAGAGAGCTAATGAAGGGCTGAGCAAATTAATTGTCGGCCCTCAATCAATTCTGACTCCAGTTTAAGCTCCTTCTCTTAACACCTTGGCATAATAATAGAACAACCTGACAGAGATCCCCTCTCGCCCTGGCTGCTGGGGCCAGTGGGCTTAGTCCACAATCCGAAACATTTTCTTGTTGGTGCTGCTGATCTCTTGATGAACGGCTCAAAAGGGGCACATCTGATCTAAAAATTTCCGCAACATAAGGAAGGTCATTCCTCCTTTTCTTCTTCCTCCTCCTTCTGCTCGAAGTGCCATGCACAGAGAACAAAGAGGCCACCTTTTCCCATCCATCCCCAGGTGCAAAGGTGTCCAGAGACACACCTGGTTCAGGTAAGCATCCCTCTCCCCCTGCCTGCCTCCTGCATACAGTTATGGAATCCTCACCAGCACCCCCGTACCCAACAGTCTGGGACATCGTGAGATGCAACAAGGATGACTCTTTCTTACGTAAGTGCATGCTAAAGAGCCCAGCTGCAGGTGGAGCAAGGGGACCTACCTGGCACCCAGCACCCTATTTTCCACAGAGAACAACCAGATGCCCCAATGGGAAGAGCCCACAAGTCAGGCTTGAGCCCCACAGCCACAACTCCCTCCCACTGGCGCTCTCCAGCCGCTGGCTGGCACTTACAGAAAGGCTGCCTGTGACGCAGCACAGCCTCATCCACCGTCAGTCGGTCCAATTCCCTTGCCAAGCCACCCAATTCAATTTGTTTTCCTTGCCACCAGGCGGGCAGCGCCCATGAAACCCCAGCCACACACTGTATTTTTAAAATAGCTTTTTTTAATTCCTGTTTTTCGTAAAACAAACCAATAACCAATACCAATAACCCAAGCAGATGCAGGGAAAAGCTAAAAGAAAGATCTTCTTTTGCTATATTCATTTTTGTTAATTTGAGTGAGCCCTTTCCTATGGAGCTAGGAGTTCTGGCTCTTCCATCTTCTTAAGTCGACCAGAGGTAAATTAAGCCCCGACAGCAAGATGAAGCCAGATTTTGCTTTTCCCTCTGAAAACGGGCAGAAATTTGCACCTTTACGTATAAATTAGCATATGCAAATTTGTACTCTGGGCCAAATAATTGGGTGCCCTCTTCCCACCTTGAATCAAATCTATGCTTCCAGGTGCCATAAGAAAGCTGCAGAGATAGCGCAGGATAGTGCGCACCCCAGAAATGATCTCTTTCAGCTTCTGCCTTCCGGAAGAAGGTCCAGGGTTATAAAGACCAGGACTAGCCGCCTGAGAAACAGTTTCTACCCGAATGCAATTTTGGTTTTAAATGCAGTATAAGGAGTCTCTATGGGGTACCAGAGTTTTTAGGGGGCTAACCAGGTTGGGATAGCAGGGATAGCAGGCTTGTTGGTTTTTGAATGTCTTATGCAGATTTTTTCAATTTCGTTGTTCTGTATGGGACAATGACAATAAAGATTATCGTATCGAATCATAAATGGGACTTTGGGGACAGCCCTTCCAAGTGCACCGTGGAAGCCCATTTTCTCTACAGAAGCAGAGAAAGAGGGGAAAGTATGCGCCCCCTTACCTACAGCGGGGAATGGCACAAATCTCTGGATCAGGAGCCGGGTGGCCGGAGTAAACTGATTAGCTCTCTGGATCAGAACGTTAAGGCCCACCTGCAGGAGAAGGAAGGGGGGGGCAAAGAAGCCTTGAGGAGAGCCGGGGGGGGGGGCAGAGCAGCCACAGCCCAACCCCACAGGCCACCACCATCGGTAATATTCACAGACCGCTTAATATGCAAAGTACCTAAGCAGTTTACATAAAACACAATAAGGTCACTAAAAAAAGGGGGGTGCGAATGTACATACAACATTTAAAACCAAAAATACCAAGAAAAGCCATCAGTAAAATAGCAATAGATAGCAAAACAAGCCCAGCATCTGCTTCTGGGGTAACTCTGATCACAACCAGAGGTTTTACTATCTGTGACCCTGCCAACTCCTAACACGGAATCATTTTAATCGGTCATTCTAATTTGTCAATGAACAACCTCCTCTGGGAGATCTGCACAGTTCAAACGACATGCAGTTAAAACAATCAAATGTTAAAATCGACTATGTTTCAAATAGCAATCCGTATGTTGACAAAGGCTGAAATCCAGCCTCCCAGATCCTCAACTTGGGAGCAAGATTCAAGGAATGGAAATTAGTTTACAGAAGTTTCTTGCGTTATCTGTGTGTGTTTATTCTCCCAGGCGAGAACAAGGAAAGTGGGGGGTGCCTACTAGGGTCTCCTCCCGCACAGGGGACTTTGAGGTGCTGGGGGGGGGAGAGGGAGGATTTAGGGCTTGAGGAGAGACCATTGTTTTGAGGTTCGCATCACAAAGGTGTAAAGGCCAGACCAGGGCCCGTGGGGCTGAAAGGACTGGCCCCCAGAGGCCAGCCCACCCCAGGCGGGAGGGCTCCTTCCTAAGGGGCCGCAGGAGGGCCGAAGGCGGTGGGTGGCCTCCTCCTTCATCTCAACCTGATTATGGGCTATCGCAGCAAATTTGCAGGCTGACAAGGCAGCCCCTGTGCGCTGCTCCTCCTCCTCGCAAACAATTATCAAGGCGAAGGAGCAGGCATTAGGGAAAGCCACAGGGGTGCCCTCACCTAGACAGGAGGGTGAAAAATGGTGTCGCTGTGGGGGTGTAATGGCCGGGGGTGGAGAGAGAAGGGGGCAGCGGACGACGGGCAGCAGAAAAGGAGCCTAGAAGAGAACCTGGCAGTGAATTTACAGGTGCAGGGAAGGGGGGTGAGGAAGCAGACAGCTGCACAGACTGCCACCCCCCACCATCGGCCCTCCATGGGGCCCTTGGGTGTGTCATTGCTGCGGAGTTTGGGGCCACCTAGAAAAGCAGAAAAGAGGGAAGAGGTGCTCCAACTGCCTTCTCATTCCCTGAATCCACGCCAACCCTGACCTCTGTATCTGCAGACTCAGAAACGTCGCCTGCTAGGCTCTGAAGGAGAACTGCCAGAGGCCACAGGCAGGGGCCAGGATTAAGAGATGGGGGTTTCCCCCATGCACCTGGCAGAGATGGCCTGGCAGAGGTGGCGGAAGGAAGTGCCCGTCCTGCGGGCCAGATCCAGTCCCCCATTCCTGCCCTACAGATTTGGCATATGGGCTACAGCAGCTTTTGCCAAACAGGTGCTCTCCAGATAGACAACGCCTTCTATGCGTCTCAGACGTAGTCCAAAACATCTGGGGGGCACCAGGTTGGGGAAGGGTGTGCTACAGAATCCTCGCCTTCTTATGCAGCTGACTCACAAGCCCCCCCTGGGGACGCAGGTGGCGCTGTGGGTTAAAGCCTCAGCGCCTAGGGCTTGCCGATCGAAAGGTCGGCGGTTCGAATCCCTGCGGCGGGGTGCGCTCCCGCTGCTCGGTCCCAGCGCCTGCCAACCTAGCAGTTCGAAAGCACCTCCGGGTGCAAGTAGATAAATAGGGAAGGTAAACGGCGTTTCCGTGTGCGGCTCTGACTCTGGCTCTGGCCAGAGCAGCGATGTCACGCTGGCCACGTGACCCGGAAGTGTCTCCGGACAGCGCTGGCCCCTGGCCTCTTAAGTGAGATGGGCGCACAACCCCAGAGTCTGTCAAGACTGGCCCGTACGGGCAGGGGTACCTTTACCTTTACCTTTACACAAGCCCCCTATGCATGGATCTTGGACGCTTCTTGACTTTTCTAAACTGCTTATTGTTGTAAATGACGTCTGCAGCTGCCGCTCTTCTGGGCAAGAACCATGACCTGGAAACCCTTCTCAGAGCTGCTCTTTGGCCCTCCAGGCCCTCTTCTGACACCAGTGGCCCCCTGCATTCTCTCTGCCGCCCAGGGCAGGCTGTGCACTTGCGGGGGGGGGGGGGGGGCGGGGAGAGACCTGGTTTTAATTAATACAAGATCTTTTGCAGACCACTGGGAGGTGGGGAATGGCACTTGTTTTCAGGTCATCTAGTCCTAATGGGATCACCCTAGGAGGTGATTTGCTGCTAATTGACATCAGAGTGCATTTAATGAGGCCTAAGGCCTTCGAATCTGGGGAAGAAAGAAGCAGGCCATTCTCTCTCTCTCTTCCAGCCCCCAACATCTTCCTTTTTCGAACAAAAGGTGTGGCATAAACACCTGTTTGAGGAACATAATCACATACCCTGTTCTCCAGGGCAAGACTCTTCTCACCCATTGAGAGCTAGCAGTGCAAAGGAACTGAATAATGACTAGCCCTGGCAATGGGGAGGCATTGGCAAGCGACCAGGGCGCAGCCACGGCTGGCAGCGCCTCCTGCGAGGTGCCAGGTGCAAAGGCACAGTGTGCCAGCCGGCAGAGGAGGCCATCCAGAGGGGCTGGGCCCAGAGCTAGGTCTTTGCCCAGGTGCCCAGCGGTCAGAGCACACCGACAGAGAGAAGACGAAAGGGTTACCCACTGCGATTGAGACAGCACTTATGACAGCTCCCAAGTAGCCCTGGATGAACTTGGACGTTGGAGAAGGCTGCAGGAAGAAGAACAAAAGCAACGTGTCAGCCAGAACATGCCACCTGAAGCCCAGCTCACAGGGACTGCAAAATAAAATAATAATAATAATAATAATAATAATAATAATAATAATAATAATAATAATATTTTATTTATACCCTGCCCTTCCCGGTTCAAAAACCGGGCTCAGGGCGGCTAACAACAAATTTAAAACACTTAATTGTAAAAGCAGCATAAATTCCAGTATAAAAACATGAATAACAGTAAAATTCATACAAGAGGAAGAACATGGCGTCCTCCAGGCATGCTCTGGGCATGGCTGTGTGTGTGCAGATTGAGGGAAGAGATGGGACTGTGCCAGTGCCAGGGAGAGTGCCCCTCTGTACTGGTGCCCCTGGAAACATGGGGAACTTGTGCCCCACCTGTTCTGACTTGTGCGCACGCTGCAGAAGCACCAAGGAAGGGGTCCCCACAAGAGCACAAAAACCACTGGGGCCCACAAACAGGATAAGTGGAAATGAACAGAACTGAAAGATATAACAAGGCAATACATTGCAGGTCTCAGGGATGGTGTAAGTGGCTGGACTCTGCCCCTGCGCCATCCCTGAGCTGTTTCATCCAATCCACGGCAACTGAGCCTCCTGTCAATCACAACAGCCCAGGGCAGCAGAATCTCTTCGGGAAGATCTCTGGGAGCTGATGCTCTGATCCAGGAGCCTCTGGCCAGTGGGACCAGGTGGGGGCCAGAGGTGCAGGCCAAGCGCTTTCCAGGGGAGAAACTTACATCAGCTTCCTTGAAAATGGCGCACACGTAAAACGACCGCTCACCTTTGTCGCATTTCGGTTTGCATAGTTGACACAGGCATTGTGGCTCTGATTCAACCACTAAATGACAAAACAGAAAGAAACAGGAACAAACAGCTGGTTAAAAGAGAGAGAGAAGGAGGGAGAGGGCGGGTGGGCAGGCAACAGCAGCACAATTGCTGAAAAGAAGGAGTTATAGCAAACATGCAGGAAAGCAGCATTTCCAATTATGGCTACCGCTGGGAAGGGAAGTTTTTGTTATCAAATCCAGACAATGGTGTTATGTATCCGCGAAAGAACAAGCCCTGCAGAGAGGGCCACCTTTGGCAGATACAGCACTCTCTCCCTTGTTCTCTCACACGCACACACACACACACACACCCGAAGCGCACACTCTGGAGCCTCTCTTGCTAACTTAGACCCCGCGAGCCCAGAGCTCCTCCAGCCCAGGGGCAGCAGTCTGTCCCAACCGAGTTCCTGTGCTGGGAAAATGGGGAGGGGGCTCCTGCATGGCCACAGAGTACCTTGGGGCTCCTGCAGTACAGTGGTCCCTCGGCTTACGTACTTAATTCGTTCTGGAGGTCTGTTCTTAACCTGAAACTGTTCTTAACCTGAAGCACCACTTTAGCTAACGGGGCCTGCTGCTGCTGCCGCGCCGCCGGAACCCAATTTCTGTTCTCATCCTGAAGCAAAGTTCTTAACCTGAAGCACTATTTCTGGGTTAGCGGAGTCTGTAACCTGAAGCGTATGTAGCCTGAAGCGTATGTAACCCGAGGTACCACTGTACACAGGTTTGCCCACTGTGGCTGTCGGGGGCTCCAATAAAGCCCCCTGCCCTCACATTCACCTGAAGAGGAACCCCTGCCATCTCAGAAGCTGCCTTCTCCCCCAGAGTCGGACCAGGGTCTCGTCCAGCTCAGCACAATCTACTCCCTCGCTGGTACACAGGAATCCCTGCCTGATACATCTTTTTTTGTCAGGACAGGGACAATCTGGCCACTGCAGTTCATGCGCCTATAAACTCACAACCAGATGGCACAATGCGCATGATGCATGGCTGCCTTCATGCTTGGCCCAGAAGGTGCGTCCAGTGCAGAACTCAGCAGGCTGCGGTGCTAAGCACCTATTTCGCCATGACTTTAGGAGCTGAACTGATGGCCAGTTAGATACGGGACAACGTTCAAGATGGTATTGAGGACATATAAGCCCCCAAACCACAAAGGGCCTGGATACCTGGCTGACCCCCTTCCCCCCTGAGCCTTCAGAGGAGACACAGAGGATTGCTGTCTAATGATTTCTTAGAAGGGAGCCTTCTCTGAAGGTGGAACCGGCCCTTTAGGCCTCCATTGCCATGAGTTTCAAAATGACACCTGATGGCTCCCTTCAGCCAGTGTGGTGTAGTGGTTAAGAGCAGTGGACTCGTAATCTGGTGAATCAGGTTCGATTCCCCGCTTCTCCACATGCAGCTGCTGGGTGACCTTGGGCTAGTCGCACTTCTTTGAAGTCTCTCAGCCCCACTCACCTCACAGACTGTTTGTTGTGGAAGGGAAATGAGATTGTTAGCCGCTTTGAGACTCCTGAAGAGGAGTGATAAAGTGGGATATCAAATCCAAACTCTTCTTCTTCTTCCTTTACTGGACTTTTAAGAAGTTCTCAAACTGGGCTGCTAAGTTCTTGCCTCACCCAGATTTCACTGATTCAGGTGGCGCTGGCGTATTTGTGGTTTCAGACCTTGCTTGCTATTTCCCTTTGCCCTTCTTTTGCAGACTGCACTGCTTTTTGGTATTAAGTGTTATATAGAAGTATCTGGAATAAATAAATAGATGAGGCAGGCAGGCCTTCCCTCACCCCTGACATCCAGGAAAGATGTGCCGGAGGGTGTGTTTGGGGGTGGGGGGTGTCCCTGAGCAGCCCAGCTTCTGCTGGTGCCAAGGCCTCAGGGGCTCCCCTCTATCCCCTGCAGAGCTGCTCTGGGTGGCGCTTACCTCCGTCGGGGCCCTGACATGACCTGGGCTGCAACCTGCACCCTAAAAACTGGCTCTGCACTGCTCTCTCTCTCTGTTCCTCTCCAGTTGCCGGGCAGAACCTGGGAAATGAGGCTGAGAGGAGAGAAGAGGGGGAGAAACAGAGAGGAGTCAGAGAGGAGGGAGGAAGAGGGTGGGGAGAAAACTGGAGGGGGAGGAAGAGGAAGAGGAAGGGCAATGACAGCAAAAGCGAAAAGGAGGGGAGGGGAAAACTTTACAGAGTGGGGGCAGAACAAGAAGCTGTCCAAAGAGGAGGTCCTCACTGCAGAGGCCCCATTTCCTCCAGACTTCCTGCGGAAAGTTCAAAGGTACGCGCGATGCTCCTTTTGCTACCTTTACTTGACTCTCAATGCCAAGCGCAGCAACATCTAAGGCCAAGCAGACTCTGCACCAAAGGTACTCCAGATTCCGCATCCGTTTGTCTGATTTCCTCGGCTCCTGGCTCTTCATACCGAGGGGAAAAGGTCTTAAGACTTTCCCCACCTGACCAGGCACTGCCCACACACTCCCAAGCACATCTCCACCAACATGAGGACTAGGAACTTGCTGGCTGATTGAAAGGGAAAGGAAGATCACCAGGACACTCGATCCAGTGCAAGGAAACACAGCGCTTCTATCTGCTATCCACAGGTGTCTGGAATGCAGACCTGCTTGGACCCTTTGGGGGTGTTGGGACACAGCCAGGCAGGTGCGCTAAGAAAGATCTTTTGCATTGAAAATCCAATGTTTTTTATTTCTGTTGTGGAAGGTCTCCCAAGGAACAACCTCCAGAGTTCCCAAGGCATCCCAAGACATTTCCTGCCCCCATCAAGATGCTCACCCTTCCTTCGCGATCCTCACATCTTTAGACAGAAATGTACCGTATTTTTCGCTCTATAAGATGCACCCAACCATAAGACGCACCCAGTTTTAGAGGAGGAGAACAAGAAAAAATATATTCTCTCCCTCTCTGCGCAGCGCCTCTCCAGCAAAGCGCGAGGAGAAATGGAAGGGGCTCCGTTTCTCCTCCCGCTTTGCTGAAGGGACACTGCGCAGCTTTCCCTCTCTGCGCAGCACCCCTTCAGCACTGAAGAGGCACTGCTCAGAGAGGGAAAGCTGCTCAGCGCCTCTCCAGCAAAGCGAAGTCAGAACAGCAAGAGGGATGGCTGTGCAGCAAAAACAGCGATCCCTCTCGCTGTTCTGGCTTCTGGGATAGCCGTGCCAAGCCTCTTCAGGGCAGGGGGAGCGTTCCTCCCGTTGCCCTGAAGGGGCTTTGCGTTGCTTTCGCTGAAGCCAGGAGAGTGAGAGGGATCGGTGCGCACCAATCCCTCTCGCTCTCCTGGCTTCAGCGAAAGCAACATGGCTATCCCTAAAGCCAGGAGAGCGAGAGGAATTGGTGCGCAACGATCCCTCTTGCTCTCCTGGCTTCAGCGATAGCTGTGCAGACTGCATTCGCTCCATAAGACGCATGCACATTTCCCCTTACTTTTTAGGAGGGGAAAAGTGCGTCTTATAGAGCAAACTGAAAAGGCACCAGATAGAGGTTGTGTTAGCAGAGGAATAAATAGGAGCCCACTCTCATAGAATCACAGATTTTTAAAAAAGTACCGATTTTTAAAAAAGGTGATAGGAATTGCCAAGAGAATTACAGGCCTATAAGTTTTCTACCATGCATAAGCAAAATCTATGCCAAATCTCTGCTTATTAAATTGGAAGAATGGATGCTGACAAAAGGCCTACCTGGTAAAGAGCAGGCTGGTTTTAAGGCAGGCTCGTCAACTCTTGACCAGTGTTTAGTGTTAAGTCATCTTGTGGATAAATATGTCATGAGAAATAAACGGAAACTCTTTGTGGCATTTGTGGATTTAAAAAGTGCCTTTGATTCGGTTGACCGTAACAAACTATGGACTAAACTAGAACACCTTGGTATTGACCCATATTTACTTACACTGATTCAAAGTTTACATTCTAATAACCAAATATATGTTAAAGTATCAAAAGATGGTAGACTTGCAGGTCCTATTCTGAATAATCGTGGAGTTAGGCAAGGCTGTATCTTGGCCCCTACCCTATTTAATCTTTTTTTATCTGACCTACCATTATTCCTTCAAAACGCAACCACTTATACTCCTTATTTAAACAATTGCCCACTCTCTCTACTACTTTATGCAGATGATGCTGTAATTATTTCACTCTCTGTTTTGGGTTTAAAAAAATTATTTAAGAGTTTCTCAAACTACTGCTCTCTTAATAATCTCAAAATTAATTATGATAAGACAAAGATTATGCAATTCAGAAAGAGAGGGAACCCAAAAGGATGTATAATTAATGGACATCTAATACAGGAAGTTAAGCACTTCAATTATCTGGGAATAACATTCAAAAATAATATGAATTGGAATACACATATATGTGCTGCTATACCTAAGGCCAAAGTGACAGCCCACCATATAAAATCCTACTTTTTTTCTCAAGTAGGAAACAGATTCATCCCAGCTGTATTGCAAGTGATTGATATGAAACTGTGTGCCCAACTTCTTTACGGCACACCAGTGTGGATCTCAGGCGACCTCAAGAGGTTGGATAAATTTCACGCTTCCCTTCTGAGGTCATTATTAGGACTTGCAAACTCAGTAAAATATGAAACAATATGTTGTGAGCTGGGAATATTGCCTTTATCAGTTAGAGCATGGCTGAGGACCTTGAAATATTGGATCTTCCTCCATTATAGAGCCCTATCCCCTAATTCTCTACTTTACGATCTTTTAAGTGATAGTGCAATCTATCACTGATATGTAGGAGAAAACTGGATTCTATAGGGCTCATTCTAACTGACTTTGAAATCTCTGATCCCAAAGATACATGGGAAATTATTAGGAAGACTCTTACAGAAAAAAGTGCTCTCGCCATGCTTGAGGTTGCAAAGCACAGCACCTGCTCTCCCATTCACTTAAATCTCCCTTTGTGTAGAGATTTCCAAAAGGGATACATGACAAATCTGAAGAATCATGAATCGCGTAGGCTGTTTATGTTAGCCAGATTTAACATGTTTCCCTCGGTGGTAGTGAAAGGAAGATATCTAGCTATCCCAGATTCTGAGCGTCTCTGCAAATGCAGGAAAAAAGAACTCGATACTCTAGAGCATATATTCTTCTCCTGTGATTTTGGTAGTTATGCCAGAAGGCAATTATATGAGGCCCTAAAATTTAAAAAACAGATTTGTACTCAACCAACGGTCCAGGACATGTTGGCGGACAGCGATGATCAAATTACTTTGATAGTGGCCGAATTTTTGAGAGCTGTCCATGATGAAAGAATGGGCCATGATAGAGAGACCTAGTGGTTTCTAATGGTAGGTGACGTTGCTGTGTTGTATTTTTATTTCATATTAAATTGTATTATATTATTCATGTACATTGATTAATTTCTGGGAGTTAAGAATAGGACTAGGATAAATTATGTTTGCTGTACCCGTATTTTATACAGTTTGTATATGTTGTTTGTCAATGTGTGGTGTGCTATGCCTAATAAAGGATTTTGAATTTGAATTTGAAAAGAATCACAGAACTGTACAGCTGGAAGGGAACCCGCGGGTCCTCTAGTCCACCCCCTGCACTGCAGGAATTTCAGCTCAAGCATCTCTGAGAAATGACCATCCAGCCTCTACTTAAAAGCCTCCATGGAAGGAGAGTCCACCCCCTTTGAGGTCATCCATTCTGCAGTCAAATGGCTCTCGCCATGAGAAAATTCTTCCTAATGTTTCGTTGGAATCTCCTTCCTTGTAACTTGAAGCCATTGGTTCGAGTCCTACCCTTTGGAGCAGGAGAAAGCAAGCTTGCTCCATCTTCCAGGGGACAGCCCTTAAGATATTTGAAGAAGGCCGTCATATATCCTCTGGATCTCCTCTTTTCCAGGCTAAACATACCCAACTCAACTGCGCAGAATCATAGACTTCTAGGGCTCTCTATAGGGCTGCAAGTTGAGCTGCCCCACAACCGACCTCAGGGGTGAGAGCAGGTGAGCCTGGCTGGGGAGGAAAGGGCAGGACTCCTAGGGAACCCCTCTGGGCCTGCGGGCTGAAGGTTCTGCATGCCTGGCCTAAAGGGATGCAAGTGAGGCCTCTGCTCTGCCTCCGCGGTCAGAGGCAGCAATGCTTCTGAATAGCCAGGAGGAGAAGATGCCCTTGTGCTTGGGTCCTGCTTGTGGGCTTCCTTTAATGGGCATCTTGTGGGCACTGTGAGAACAGGAGGCTGGACAAGACGGGCCATCGGTGTGATCCAGCAGGGCTCTCCTTATTTCCTCTTAAAAGGACCCCTCCCTGAAAGAGAGCCCACTGCCGAAGGGGTTGCTCCCCCATCACCACACACAGAAAACAACGGCCTCCCTCCAGCCTCCCCATCCCACAAGCCAAAAGGAAGCTCAAAGCCGGGATTCTGCTTGTGCTTTCGGCTGCAGCAAAGAAGAGAAGCGAGGCTTTTCGAGCGCAGTGATGACAGGCAGCAAGTCGTCATTACCTGCCAGAAGACGGTGGATGCCAGCGTCTGATTTGGCAGCAGGAGACCGACAACCTGCGAGAGAGAGAGAGAGAGAGAGAGAGAAGGGGGAGATTTCAGGGAAGACGGTGGCTGCCTCTCCCAACAGCAACTGACAACGCCCCGCCTGCCCTTCTCCAAGGGCGGCCAAGAAGCTCCACCGTGAAGCCACAGAAAGATGAACCAAGCCAAGAGTGCATTAAATCTCTGTGTGGGACAGGCGGACCCAGAAGGAGTCTGAGAGGGAAGTCAGGGAAGACTGCAGAGGAGCAAGAGAGTTCTGCCACTGGCAGGTGGGGGCTGTGAGGATGGCGAGGGGAGAGCACTGAGAGTGGGTACCCTGCAAGAGGCGGATGGGGTGCAAGTGCTCTCCCTATGGGAAGAAGTCTGCCAAGGAACATACAGCTCCATTTCTACTTACTGGCTGGGGTGGCGCAAGAGAGTCCGGAGACCAAAACAAACTGGGAAGTCCCCCCCCCCCAGTACTCCAGAAACAGCTGCACCAGGGGACAGTATATTAATTCCTTTGCAGATGCAGACATGTTTGCTCATTAAGTTCCCGTTCTCACCTGCCCTGGAGATCAGGATGGGCCACAAACATTAAGGTGATGCACTCCCCCACGGAAGTCAGATTGAAAATACAGGCATAAAACTGGGGGGGGGGGGAGCCTAAGAGCCCTGGCCACTCCAAGCCAGGTGTAGTCCTAAGGGAGAGGAGCCTGTCTCCCACACTTTTCTACCTGGCAGGTATTCAACAGGTGGGGCTTTTCCACATCCCTGCCTCTGTGTGTGGCTGGTCGGAGTGCCAGATCCCTCCACCATGCATGTGTGTAACCTTCCTCAACCGCAAGGTGATTATATCAAACCGGTTCCCCAACAGGTCTATCAGATCCAGGGCAAAGAGCTCTGGCTCCCGAACGAGATGAGGACACAGCCAGGTCCTCTTCCCAGGCTGTTCCCTGACTGCCAGCCAGTCTCCTTCCTCCCTACCAGGATCTGCTTGATGCACCTTCCTGACCTCCTTCTGCTTGCTGGGCAAGTAAGAAGAGACACAGCAGACGAGTCTAACACGATACAGTGGAGAAAAGGGGTAAGACTGGAACTCAGGGCTATCCAGTGAAGAGCCAGGAGAGATCCCAAAGGAAGAAGTGCTTCACACAGCGACTGATGGTTCAGCTATGGAATACATCACAAGAGCACGAGAAGAACCCTGCTGGATCCAGCCAACCAGTTCAGCATCCTGTTCTCACAGAAGCCAACCAGTTGCCCATTGTGGGAAGCCTGCAAGCCGGACCCAAGTCCAAGAGCCCTCCCCCCTCTTGAGCTTTCCCGCAATTGCCTCCGGCCCGTGTCCAGCCTGTGGGCTTCCTTCCTTTGGGGCATCTAGTTGACCACTGTGAGGATGCTGGACCAGATGGGTCCCCCATGGCCTGATCCAGCTGCATGGTCGTCCTTGGGTTCTTCTGGCCCCAGGCACAAGGAGCCTCCAGTTCTCTTGGCTTATAAACAAAGCCCTCTGGAGGGCGGCAAATGCTCGCCCCAGGTTTAGCACACCCTGAAGTGGGGGCAGTGGAGCCCCACACCGCCGTGGGGAGAGGGAAGGGGGTTCCCAGTTCCACTCCCTCCATCGCCACCCACTTCTTCCCAGTATGCTCAGTTTGAGACTCAGACTGCGAGAGCAGACGGCCAATTATGTCACTACATTTCACAGATCAATTGGCATAAATGTTAAAATTAAAATGTAACATTTGAACATCGGTTTTTTTTCCCCCTTTCCTTTTCTGCTTTATGACAAGAGGTTCCAGTTTATCATTTGCAGCTCACAAAACTGAGCTCTGCTGACAGCTCTCAGCATCTCTGACAGGTCTGGATTCGGGCCGATTTTGGTGTCAACCTGATCGCTAACTCAAAATTTGTGTTTAACTTTTTGCAAAGTTAATTACAGATTACCACCCAAATGTTAAACATAAATAAGGACACCTTTCCCCTCTCTGTGCTGGGAGCCATGCCAGCCCCTCCCTCAAGATCTATCATTACAGGAAGGGCCATATGTCTCCGGCAATGTGGCCCAGAATGCATCCATGGGAGGAATTCAAGCCTCAGAATAACTGAGGGGGAGCTGAGGAAGAGCGGAGCAGAAGGGCAGCGCAGCCAGGAGGCTCTCTGCCGGGAGCGAAGGCGAGGCAGCTGATTTCAGGTGGCACTAAGGGTGGCACAGATGACTGAGCCGTAAGGGAAGTTCCTGCAAGGGACCTCAGCGGAAAGGATGCTTTAAACTGTGGCTGTCAATCCCACGCCAGGCAGGGATGGCTTTATCAAAGGACTGGGCAAATTCACGGAGGAGGAGAGGGCTATGGGTGGTTCCTGGCCAGGATGGCTATACTCTGCCCTTCACAGTCAGAGGCAGCAAGGCTTCTGAATGCAACACAGGAGGGCAGAGTGTGACTCCGGTTCTGCTCAGGTTCCGCTCCCTGGTTTCTCACACGCATTTGGTTGGCCGCTGTGAGAACAGGATGCTGGACAAGGTGGGTCTGATCCAGGGGTCAGCAAACTTTTTCAGCAGGGGGCCAGTCCACTCACACCTTGTGGGGGGCTGGACTATATTTTTGGGGGGGAAATGAATGAATTCCTATGCCCCACAAATAACCCAGAGATGCAATTTAAATAAAAGGACACATTCTACCCATGTAAAACCACGCTGATTCCCAGACCATCCGCAGGCCGGATTTAGAAGGCGATTGGGCCGGATCCGGCCTTAGTTTGCCTACCCATGGTCTGATCCAATAGGCTCCTCTTTATATTCTTAAGGGAACAAGACCAATCCGTCTTAGGACACTGAGGAGACCCCTCCTCACACCTCTGTTAGATGCTCCCTAATGACTTTACCATAAGAAATTATTTTCAGGCATTCAGGCTGGTCTCAGGCCAGGAGGGCTTCTCATTAAGAAGAAATATTTCTGGATCAGACTGAGCCTCTTCCATCCCTAAGACAAAAGGCACACCCTGATGTCCAGAAATGGCATCCACTTCTGAACCTCAAATTCTGCCCTCCAGACCCCCCCATTCCGCCCCACCTGCATCACCCCACTGACTTCAGCCAAGGGGAAAGTGCCCCTTGTACTGTAATTTCTAACAGCTTTATTCCTTCATTCAGGGCTTCAGGCAGATGGAGAGGCCTTTGCTGGGTGAGGAGAGGAACGAAAGCAGAGCGTGGCAGAGAGAAAGGAAGTGGATTCTTGCCAGGCTGAACCCAACCCAAGGTGGGCCGTTCCGTCTCCTTCCTCCCACCCCCCACCCCCACTTCCAGCAGAGGAGCATCATGTCCAGTGTAAAGGCTGCCCCTCCAAGGCCAACAGGGTACTTTGCACCAAACATGAAAGCCAAGCACCGCTGGAGCAAGAAGATGCTAAAATACTCACAATAGGTGTCCCAAAAGGAATGTAACCTACGGGAAGAAGGAGGGGAAAAACATATTTTAGTATATACAGAGAGACTCCATCACCCCAAAATAGGTTTAAATAGTGCGAGTGATACCTCAGATGCAGAGCAAACAGACAAAAGACCTCACCCTTCCCCAGAACCAGTGCCGGATTTACGTATAAGCTCAACAAGCTATAGCTTGGGGGCCCACTCTCTTGGGCCCCCCCAAAAAATTAAAGGGGAAAAAACTGGATGTACATTTCCAAAACAGGAGATAAAAAACAAATGAAATAAAACCTACATACAGCGACAGTGTTTTGTGTTGTGTAGGCTCCTATGATGTAAGTCCTGGGCCCCGCCTGCTAGCCTGCTCCCTAAAATATCACTGGTTTGCTCCTTTCTATATATAGGGTGCCTACATTCTGCATGGACTGGTAGCATGACAACATGTGCAAATGGCTTGAGATACCTATGAGGTCCGTAAATGACCATATAGCATCTATTCAACACAAAAAACAGCGACAATTTGTTGCTGACAAAGGACATCTGGACATAGAATGGGCCCCGTTACCTTCAGGAGCTGAGGGCCACATCAAACCTCAATCTGGCCCTGCCCAGAACTGTGTCTGTGTTTTTCCTGTGTCTCAGGTGACATTAGGATTCTGCCCACCATCCTTTGCTACTGAACTCTGGCATTATTATTATTATTATTATTATTATTATTATTACTACTACTACTACAGACCCTCCAAGAGTCTCTATCTTCCAGGGACGCCCCTGATTTAGAGAAGCCGTCCCGGTTTATGATTTGATCCCGGAATGTCCCACTTTTCCTTAGGACGTCCCTGTTTCCATGGGAGAAATGTTGGGAGGGTAGAGAGTTATGTGACCCCTGAGCCATCCAAAGGCAACCCTGTATCTTGGAAGCTGCCCAGAGTGGCTGGGAAAACCCCGTAAGATGTGTGGGGTATAAATAGGAAAATTATCATTATGGAATGGATTTCACTGGAGAAATGTTGGAGGCTATGCTGCTACTACTATTATTTTTACGCCACTCTTCCCCCGTAGATCTCAGGGCGGTTCACAACCTAAAATGGCAAAATAAAAATCTTAAAATACATAAGGTACTCAGGCCAGAGGCAATGATACCACAGGTCTCATCGCATGTGTGCACACTTGCAAAGGAGTGAAATCTGACATGAAAGGTAGCCTTACGATGAGCAAAACTACGTTCCTCCCTGAGGGACGCAATGCCAGTGGGAGGTGAGAGTCTGAATGGAGGGAGCGGTGGCTCTTGCAAGCCAATCCCAGCTGGTCACGCACTCAATGCAGCGCTTGGATCTGGGGGAGAAAGAAAACTGCCAGGGCTCAGCCGCTGCAGAGGCTGCAGAGCAGGTAAGGTCCACCCAAACACTTTTGGGGAAGCTTTGCCTCAGTTATTCCTTTAAGCAGGGCTGCAATATTTAACCAATTAAGTTGTCAAATCAATCAATTTTTAAAAACCAACCCTCCGGTGAGCGAAGAAGGCACCCCCAGCCTATCAGGCAGCAATTTTGAAAAGAAAAGAAAAATCATTCGTTTTAATGCAAGTCCTTTAAAAGGAAAGATGGCCAGCACCATCTTAAAAGACAACAAAGTGACTCGCGGCATCTTAAAGACTAACAAATTTATTGCAGCATAAGGTTTTGTGGGCTGAAGTCCACTTCATCACTCCCGCGTCTGACAAAGTGGGCTTGAGTCTACGGGAGCTTATGCCAAAATGAATTTGCTAGTCTTTAAAGTGCCGCAAGAATCACAGAACTGTCAAGTTGGAAGGGATCCTGAGGATCATCCAGCCCAACCCCTTGCAATGCAAGAAGAGGAATCTGTCCCACGCGGGGATCAAACCTGCAACCTTGGCGATATCAACACCACGCTCTAACCAACTGGACCCCCTTGTTGTTTTTGCTGCTCCCCATCTGGATCTTCCTAAGAGAGACCTTCCTGTTGCCTTTCCTCTCATAAGGCAGAGGCGCCCTCTTCTTCCTAAGGCAATGCAAAAATGCATCTGGAGGGATCTCAGGGGCCACAAAAGCCAGTGGAAATTGCATAAGCACAGCAGGAAGCAGGGGGCCTGCAGGAACGCTCAGCACAAAGATTTTTTTTTTAATGTTTAATTTAAATTGACAAATTCTGGTAGCACAGTATCATAGTAGGGTAGCGCGCGCACACACACACACGGTACATATATAATTTTTAAAGTTTTTATTTTAATTGTGAGGGGCTTGCACGTCCACAAAAGCCTTTCTGGCATCCTAAAATAACAATGGGGGAATCCAAAGAGCAATACAAAATATTTTTGTTTAAAGGATTCCTTGGTTTTTTTGGGGAGAGGGGAACATAATGCATCCAAGCAGCTTCTTTACGAGGTTGGGCCATACCTGACATTCTGAAAGGCATGAAAATCGTCTCGTTAGTGTCCGGATGGATGATGGCCTACAAGAAATCAGACACAGTGAAGGTAGAGAGGAAGTGGGGGGTGCCATCCTCAATCCTGCCCTCCCAGCCGTGGTGCAAGTGAGTTGCCTACAACCCCAGGGATGATGGGGGGGGGGCACTTTAACAGAGGATTTTTGCCCTGCAAGAGAGAGGTGGTCCTTGGAGACATATTCACTGCTCTACTTTTTCTCCTGCCTCCATCAGCTCCTTTATAACCCCCCCCGACCCCCACCCCCACATACATTCAAAAGGCACAAACCACAAGCAGGTCCGGCTAGCACTGCAAAGTTGCCCCCACCCCATGCACATTCTCCCTGCCCCCAGCTAAACTCTCTCAAGCCATGAGAGAAGGTGGTATTTGAAAAACTAAAAACCAATAAAGAATTTTGAATTTTATTGTTATTCATGTATTTATACTGGAATTTATGCTGCTTTTACAATTAAGTGTTTTAAATTTGTTGTCAGCCGCCCTGAGCCCGGTTTTTGAACCGGGAAGGGCGGGGTATAAATAAAAAAAAATTATTATTATTATTATTATTATTATTATTATTATCCCAGGCTGACATTCCCCCGATTCAGTCGGACTATGTAAGTGCAACAGAGGGTCTATTATGTGAGAAAAAGGCCTTTGCTAAAGTTTTGACTATGACTGCACTCCAGAGTCACCAAGGCTTACCTTCCAACTGTGGGGTTCCCCCCCCCCCCAAGTCCCTGGAATATATGGCATATTTATGAAAAAAGGAAGGCTTTTGAGCATGCACAGAATGTCCTTCCTTTGCCACTAAGCAACCACTGCTGGTCCCCAAGGATCCGGGTTGAGAGGGAAGGGGCCACAGTCAGGCAAGGCCCCCCCACTGCCTGCTTCCCCCCCCCAGCACCTCACACCAGCCTCTCCTTTTAGAAATTAAGAACCAATCTCCTTTGGCTTAAAACAGGACAAGCAGAGCCCAGCCTGCTGTTGTGTATTGAGTCAAAGGATTTTATATCTGTATTATTATTGTCTGTATTTGCATTAGGGTAAAGTAACTGCCTTTTGGTTCCAGAGGGTACAGCTACTATTGGTTCATTTAAGCTGCTGTATTTGGATCCTCTGTCTTCTTGGTTTCCTCCAAAAGGCAGGACTGTGATTGCCTGATAGTGTTCCCTCCAAAATGTATTCTTTCTAGCTAGTTCCCTGTCACTATAAATGTAGCTCTTCCCTCCATCAGTCCCCAGTCTTGTTGCTTTAATAAAGAAGTGTTACTAGAGAACTGTCTCCAGCATATTATGTCAAGAGAGCTGAAATCACAAACCCCACGTCACAACAACTGCCTCAGAAATTATGCAGCAATGAAGGTGTTATAAGAGAATTAACGACCAGAGAGGGTATTTCTAAATAAAAATTAGGAACTCTGCTTGCTATGCCTATCGCCTTGAAATCGTTCCCCTTTAAACTGTGAAAGACATGTATTTCCTGCCCTCCTATCTGAATGTACAAGGGCTTTCAGAAGGCAGAAACTCCATCTGGGGAGGTCCACACTTGCTTGATTTACAGGCAAAGCTGTTGTAAATGAGAAGACAAGTAACTGATCCACACCTTGGGGTGCCTAAAGAGGGGGTAAGATAAAGGTAAAGGGACCCCTGACTGTTAGGTCCAGTCATGGCCAACTCGGGTTGCGGCGCTCATCTCGCTTTACTGGCCGAGGGAGCCGGCGTACAGCTTCCGGGTCATGTGGCCAGCAGGACTAAGTCGCTTCTGGCGAACCAGAGCAGCGCACGGAAACGCCGTTTACCTTCCCGCCGGAGCGGTACCTATTTATCTACTTGCACTTTTGGGCATGCTTTCGAACTGCTAGGTTGGCAGGAGCAGGGATTCGAACCGCCAACCTTCTGATCGGCAAGTCCTAGGCTCTGTGGTTTAACCCACAGTGCCACCCGCGTCCCAAAGAGGGGGTACACCTGGAGAATCCTCTAGGCTGCTTTACTCTTTGTTGGATTTAGCAGGAGCATCACACCTGCCTGCAACTGGGTCTATTCCACCCCCCTCCAGCATCCCCATGAGCTTGGAAACCATGCATCGCCTCTCTCTTGGTCTGGGGCCCCTGCGGCGACGACTCCTCCTTAACCTTAATGGAAAAGGGAAGCCAAGGGCAGCTCCCAGGGCAAGGAAAGGCCAGGCATCCCGTTGGGCAAACAGACAGAGGCAGCCAAACAGAGAAGGACAACCAGCACTCGCCACTTTTGCAGGAAGGCAAAAAGGCAGCAGCAGCAGCAGCACGAGAAAGGAGAAGCAAAGAGTGGCTTACCTGTTTAATTTTTTGTGCTTTCCAAAGCTAGAAATACAAAGGGACATAATTAATGTTGCTTGTTATGGGGGGGGATCAGTCCGGTGAGCCCAGGAGCTTGCAAAGTCTCAGTGCACATGCATAACAAATGTCTGAAGAAAAGGTCACAAGATGCAAGGCCAGGAATCCACAACCCAGTTTGCCTCTGAACAAATTCACTGTGGAAACCGAAGCACGAGTCTGCAACCTGAACACCCCACCATTTTGCAAAATGCGAGATGGGTGGTGGTCCCTGACCCTTGCAGGAGAGATGTCTGCAGTTGTGCCTTCCCATTGCCCGTGGCTGGCAAGACGGGGGGCCACCTGAGCAGCGCTTGCAACCCCACCCAGCGACCAGCCTAATACCAGGGGAGGCAAAGCATCCTCCCCTCCTGCCAGGGGAGGATTTCTGTGTGACGTTCTTGTTAAAATTCTAAGAATAAAAAAACACACATTCCAGGTGAGTACTTTGCATCAATGGACGTAGAGTCACACCTCATGTTATGTCCGCTTCATGTTATGTTCTTTCAGGTTATGTCCTGTGGGAACCTGGAAGTACCGGAAAGGGTTACTTCCAGGTTTTGCCGCTCGCGCATGCGCAGAAGCGCAAAATGGCGTCACACGCATGTGCAGAAGCGGCAAATCGCAACCTGCGCATGTGCAGATGGGCCGCTGTGGGTTGAGCTCTTCTCATGTTGCGAACGGGCCTCCGGAACAGATCCTGTTTGCAACCTGAGGTACCACTGTATAAAGTACAAAGGCACCCTGGCACGCACCAGCTCAAGTAGCAGAGCATGAGACTCCTAATCTCAGGGCTGTGGGTTTGAGCCCCACACTGCACAAAAGATTCCTGCCTTGCAGGGAGTGGAACCAGATGACCCTCGTGGTCCTTTCCAACTGTACGACTCTACGATTGTATTACTTTGTATTCAGATAACAGATAATAAAATCACATCACTCCAAATGGCACAAAACTTTTCAAGAATGACCCACTGCACTCTTCCAAAAAGTCCTCTAAGCAGTGGAATCCTAGGCATGTCTACTCAGAAGTAAGTCCCACTGAGTGTACCTGACTGAGTTAAATTGGCCTCCGGGTGACTGCTTTAGCACCCTAAATTTTAGCACCCTAAACCAGTTATTCAGCAGATTTGGACAAGTGTAGACATCGGGACTTGGAATAGCTGGGGTGGGAACTGCAGCATGGCACCCAGCCCCCACCTCCCCGGCAGCATGGCAAAACAAGTATCTGACTCCCTTGTAGTCCCACGGAGAGGAGCCCTGCAAGAACCAATGGATTTACTCCAACGTAAAATAGCAGGCAACCTAATGGAGTCAAGTTCTAAAAGTGACAAGATAATAAATATGCACTCAAACAACACTTTACTAATGTGAATTAATTCGTCCTCACATCACCCACCTGGGAAGCAAGGAGGGATTCAGACAAGGGTCACTAAAGGGAGCCAGACCCCCAGACACCTCCCAAGAGGGGGCTGCTTCTCACATGATCCTCATGCAATGGTGCAGGCAGCAGGGGGGCAAATGCAGGTGAGAAAAGATTCTTCCTAAGGTTAATTCCAGTAGTGATGTATGGAAGGGAGAGCTGGACCATCAAGAAGGCTGATCGCCGAAGAATTGATGCTTTTGAATTCTGGTGCTGGAGGAGACTCTTGAGAGTCCCATGGACTGCAAGAAGATCAAACCTCTCCATTCTGAAGGAAATCAGCCCTGAGTGCTCACTGGAAGGACAGATCCTGAAGCTGAGGCTCCAAGACTTTGGCCACCTCATGAGAAGAGAAGACTCCCTGGAAAAGACCCTGATGTTGGGAAAGATGGAGGGCACAAGGAGAAGGGGACGATGGAGGACGAGATGGTTGGACGGTGTTCTCGAAGCTACAAACATGAGTCTGACCAAACTGTGGGAGGTAGTGGAAGACAGGAGGGCTCTGGTCCAGGGGGTCACGAAGAGTCGGACACGACTAAACGTCTAAACAACAACAAGGTTAATTAGAAAAGAAGGGCAGGGAGAGAGATGCCCACCGTGCCTGGCCTGCCGATCTCTGGGGTGTGGAAGGGGCAGCCAGAGAGAAAGGCTTCCCAAGGAGCTTCTCAAGGAGCAATACAGTTTGAAGAAACCCAAAAGTGGCAGGACCCCGATTCCTCCAAATCCACAGCCACTGGGGACAGCCAAAGGTCTGTGACACAGCAGCTCTACCTGAATGAGGCAGGCAGAAGCTCACATCTCCCCCTTCTCTTTGCCACGGGGACAGACATTTGGGTCTCAGGCAAGCCGAGTGCTCTCCTCCCCACTCCCCACAGCCTCACTCAGACCCACAGTCAAGTTCCCAATTGCTCAGGAGGTGGATCTGCTGAAGCTGAGAGTGTGCCAAGGCGTCCCTCACCCTGCCATGGAGGCTGGTCCATTAGGAGGCACACAGAGGGCACTGCCCCACCAGCCTCAAGCTACACTGTCTGCCAGCCTCCTCCTCTGTGTTGCCCCTCGTGGAATTTAGCAGGGAAGAAGAGGGACAAAGCTGGAATAAGGTGGCCCCGCCAGGCATCACCTACAGTGGGTCTCCCTGTCTTCTGCCCTACCATCCCCAAGGGGCACCCGCTGCCACCGCACACCAGCTGGTGAAACAGGCTCTGCCCTGGCCACCTCCATCAGGCACCTTGTGGGAAACTGGGGCAAACTGGGGGGCCTTTAATGGGGGACTCCTCCTCCTGCTAAGGGCTGTCAAAGGGCTTCTCAGACTGCAGGCCCCAGCACCCTGCATTCTGTATCTTGTGCAGATCTGAGTAATACTTAGGCGCCAGGCGAGGCGGGAGGAAGTGCAAAGTGCCATTTTACTGCAAACAGACCTCTTCGCTCTTCATCAACAGTGTAAAAGAAAAGCCATTTATCCCCGCAAAGGGATGCTGTTTGGCCTCCGGCAGACTCACTGTCCTCTGCTGTGCCTGAGCCAGCAGGAGGGGCCCTTCCTGCTGCTAGCCTGATTGAAGGGGGAGCCCGGCAATAAATACCTGCCCATTAGGGTGGCAGAGTCTCTTTGCACTTCAGCCACAAAGGGAGATGAATCCCTCTCCAGGCAGAGAGAGCTGCGGAGGAGGCTGCTGCATTCGGCAAGGGCGAGGAGGGGTGCGAAGTCGAGGAAGCACCCCTTCCTCATCGGGAGCGGAAGCAGGCTGGAGATTGGGAAGGGCAGAGCAAGTTCACCTCCCCAGGCCAGCGGAGGGCGGTGCCTAGCCATCCTGTTTCACAGGGGGGCATGCTTGTGTTAAATGGGAGGCGATTTCCGTTTAGCTCCTCTGCAGCAGCTGGTGGGAGCAGTAATTAAAAGGACTTAAAGGTGAGGGAAGCAGCAGCTGGGTGAGATACCTTGCCGCCAGGAGGCTGTGGTCAGAGGCACGGCCAGCGGAGGAGAGCGAGGCAGAAAGCAGGACGGGCTGGAGATCGTCTACACCAGAGAACATGAGAAGAGCCTGCTGGATCAGGCCCATGCCCCATCTGGTCCAGCATCCTGTTTTCATAGTTGCCAACCAGGTGTGCCCAAGGGAATGGCCCCCTCCTCGATGAGGAAGGACGTTTGTCTACGTGCCTCATCTGACAACTGTGAGCCAAAAGCTGTCAAGTTTCCTGCACCCACGTAGACTGGAGTGCTGCAGCAGAAGAGGCAGGAAGGAGCCCTCTAAATCAGGGGTCAGCAACCTGAGGCCCATGGGCCACAAGCGGCCCACAGGGGTGTTTAACACTGGTTGCAGTGTTAATATGATAAGAAGGTGAAAAGAGCCTGGCTGCTGGATCCGACTGTAGAGGGCAGAGAACAGCAGTGGTCATAGATAGCCCTCGCCTCCAGAAATTTGTCGAATCTTCTCTTCAAGCCATCTACGTTGGTGGGTGAAGAAGTCATTTCTTTTATCTGTCCTGAAGCTTCCGACATTCAGCTTCATTGGCTGTCCCTGAGTTCTAGTCTTATGGGAGAGGGATAAAAGCTTTCTATCATGTCGCCTCTTCCTTGTCTTTCAGAAGGTAGAGGAGAACACCCTAAAAATTATTACTGGGGGAGAAGGGTCCCTGTTCCCAGCCTCACAGGCATCTCCACAGAGCCAAGAAGCTGAGCTGCAAGTCAGAGAGACGTAGAAACTTAGCCCTAGGCAGCTAGTGCCATCCAGACACAGGCTTCTCTATCAGGATGTCTCAGCACGCCATGCTTGGTGGCTCCTCTGATCTTGCAGGTCCTTTGGGCCGGCTGGAAAACACAGGTGGCACCTCCACAAAGGGGGAAACTCCTAGGAGGGGAGCAAGGAGGTTTGGAAGGAGGTTTCAAAGTCTGCTGTCATTATTTTCTGCTCACTCTCTCTTTAAACAAGAGCGACATCTGCTCAGCGCTTCCTCTGAGTTCTCAAGCTTCACAAACAAATTAACTTAGTAGGTAACCTGTGGTCCCAAGCTGGGGCTCTGTACACCAGGTCCAGCAGATTGGCAGTCCAGCTGAGGGAGGGGTTTTGCTCTAGCCACACCACCCGGGTCAACCTCAGGGGCAGCCCTACAAGCAGAACACTACAGTAGTCCAACCTGGAGGTTACCCATCAGTTGACAACACCGATCAGGCTACCTGGGTTCAGAAATGGCCACCTGACCCTCCAAGTGATGGGAGATTCAGCCCCAAACACCTGGAAGGGGCCAGGTTAGTGAAGCTTGCAGCGTCACGTTTTCTGTATGCTCTGCTAAGCAGGGATCACGGAAAGCTGGAACTGAGCAGGAGAGCCGAGAAGCTGCCCCCACAGCCACAAAGGCAGCCCAGGCCCTGCCGACTTCCTCCTCCCCACGGCAGCCCACGCATTGCTGGGAAACCTTGGCGATGGCCGCCGACAGCCTGTTACCATCATTAGCGACACACAAGGACGAGCTCCGATGAGCAGCCTTCAGCGGAGGAATTGGGTAACACCTCTTCCTCAGCAAGCTGTTCGCTGGACACTCATCACTGGTGGCTGGGCTGCTTCCACAGCAGAGGAGCCTGGTGCATTCTCCCCCCCCCCCATTAATTTCTGTCATTAATGAGCTGTGGGGCCTGTCCTGCAGCTCCACATCCCAACCTGGCCTCGCTGAGGAGGGCTGCGCAAGCATGCTCAAGCCCTCCATAGCAGCCAGGAACCAGCAGACAAGGAGGAAGTCGGGCAGCTTCTGCCAGCTCAGACCAAGGGCCCCTCTGTTTGAGAACTGTGTCTCCAGCAGATGCGTCCTGGAAGCCCCCCCAAGCAGGATGCAAAGACAGTAGCGCTGCCCAGCCCAGAATAGTCTCTCCTTGCCCCCAACATCCCATCCCAGGTGGCTTGGGTAAGACATGGGGGAGCAATGCCATCAAATCATAGAATTGTAGATTCCAACCCAGGAATCACAGCTAAAGTATCCCTGACAAATGGCGGGTCAGCCTCTCTTTAAAAACTTCTAAGGCTAATTCCAGGCAGCTGAGGACAGAGCTGCTGACACACACTTTGAGAAACGGGAAGACTCAGAAATGCCGCCCCTTCTTCCCCTCAGCCTCATCATCAGGCATTTCAGCACAGAGGAGGCAACCACGTGCAACAGACAGAACCGAGCATCCCTAGTTAAGAACCCCAACGAATCAAATACACTTAACTATGGTGCGCTTTTGTGACACAAACAATCCCTTCTAAGCACTTCGGATGATCTTTTCCAGTAGCAATGACTAGATAGCTGCAGAAACGAGTGTGGCAGGTTTGCCGCAGTTGCTTCCATGCCGTTGCTGAGTGGCCGGCCACCGCTAAGTTTTGATCTGTTCTGTGGATGGATTATTTCATTCATTTATTTAAGACTGCCGCTGTGCATCACATTATACGGAGCCACAAGAAGAATGAAACAGATCCTTGCTCTGAGCATTAGTAATGCGCTGCCCAAGCTTCCTGTGGTCCTGTTTTTGCATAGTGTAAAAACATTTTAATGAATGGTAGGTTTTGTATGATTTTTTTAAAAATAGTACACTGTGTCTATGCTTATGTTTTTCCAGGTGCTGCAAGTCTCTTGGAGACCTTTGGGTAATGAAGTGACTATCAAGCCATTGTCATCATCATCATGGACTAAGGATTTGGAGGAGCCCAGTGTTCTTCTGCTCAGTTAAAGGTAAAGGGACCCCTGACCATTAGGTCCAGTCGTGGATGACTCTGGGGTTGCGGCTCTCATCTCGCTTTATTGACTGAGGGAGCCGGCGTACAGCTTCCGGGTCATGTGGCCAGCATGACTAAGCCGCTTCTGGCGAACCAGAGCAGCACACAGAAACGCCGTTTACCTACTCAACGGAGCGGTACCTATTTATCTACTTGCACTTTGACGTGCTTTTGAACTGCTAGATTGGCAGGAGCTGGGACCGAGCAATGGGAGCTCACCCCGTCACGGGGATTCAAACCCCCGACCTTCTGATCAGCAAGTCCTAGGCTCTGTGGTTTAACCCACAGCGCCACCTGCGTGTAATCTGCTCAGTTACATCCCCATATTAGCTCATCTGGTAGAGGAAGGGCCAGAGAAGAGCTCAATGGCTGCCTCTTTTGGAGGCACTCGCTCTCCAACCAAGGAAGCAGAGCCGAGGGCAGGCACTCAAAGGTCTCTGGTCACTCCCAACACTTGTGGGAACAAACCGCTCACAGTGCGCTCTCTGTGGTGCTGTGGCCCACCTGGCCCCATGGGCACCTTCACAGGACCAGGAGAGGCCAGGTGGGTCATCTGGCGGTATTGGGAGGGGGGGAGAGATGCAAGTGGAAAAAGGGGACCAATGCCCGCTAGCAGCAGACCCCTCCTGCAATGGGGCCTTCCCCAAACACCAGCTGCTCTGCGCTTTTGACACATGCCAGACACTTATTAGCCCATCTGCCAGCAAGGCACTTTCACTCCCAGCCTACTGGCTCACAGCCGCCACCCAGCACCATTCCTGGCGGTGCTCCTTGACACTTGCCAAGCGCAGAGCTGGCGTCGCATAACTGCCACCCGCATCCCACGGGCAAAGTCTCCGTTTCCCACCCACCCCAATTCTTCCTTGCTCCTGTAGCCCTTCTTTCTGGGACAAAGAGGCCTCTTCCCAACATTCAGGTAGGTTAGGCTGAACAAGGGCAAACCTGCTGCCTCTACACAGCCGATTCAGCGGTGATGCCCACCCAGGTGGGTGCAGAGGATTCTCGTGCAAACGTTCTCTTTCCCAGTTGTCCAAAAGTTGTCTGAACGAGGCCTTCCTGGCCACAGTAGTGAAGAACCCTGAACTGGCTGAACCATGAATTGGGGAGTGGGGAGGTCAATCTTTGGGCTTGAGCCTCTCCTGTAGAGGAAAACAACTTTGCTCCAATACATCTGTGGTCACAGCCAATGGGGGGTCATTGGACAAAGCGTTGGTTGTGGACACAAGAAACCCAAGTTCAAATCCCAGCTAAGCCACGGCAAAGTGAAAGAATGTGTCTCCTCTCCCAGATGCTCTCTGCAACAACTTGTCACGTGCCGACTTCCCGTGGATGGAAATCCAAACCATGCACCCCTGGCACCATAGAGATGGGCACAGGGGGCAGGCAGCACACAGTGAAAGATATAGACCCCTCTGACTGTGAAGCTGTGCTTGCAGCAAGTTTGCTGACACCCCTGGACACAACTACGCCATGGTTCTCTGACACAAGAGATTAGGGTGAGCACCAGTTTCAAGAGGATTAAGCAGAGCAATGGAGGAAAGGCTTACGAAGGCCGGCCATCATGAGAGCTAAAAATGGAGCCTACAAATTCAGAGGCAGCACACTGCTATTTCCCAGGTGTTGGGGACTGTCAAGCTCCTAAGGGCATTGGGCTGCATGGGAGGGCGCCGAAACAAAATCTGGCAGAAACTTGGGATCCCCAGCAATGTCCAATGCTCAAATCAAATTTTGAATCTGGTTTTCTTTACCTCAGAACTCAGAACTCGAATGCTTTATAGACTTCTTGGCATCTTTTGATTGTTTGGATTCTGGCAGCTGTCAAAAATGAAACTTCATAACCTGACAAACACTGTCAAAACATTAAATACCACTGCATGTCAGCTGTCAAATAAAGTGTGAAATTTCAAACACTAAAGTCCAGCATCAATGAACATCACATATTAAAACACCCAATTAATATCTGGCAAATATTCAGAGGCTGGATGCGTACACAGATAGTGCCGTTTTAACCAGGGTTTCTTCCACAAGCCACATGTTGTCTCATGCACAATTCCATAAGCCCCACAGCTCAGTTCCTCCAAAGCTTCTATGTTTTGCCTTGCATCTTTGTGGCTTGGTGAGCATCTGGGGTAGCCAAACAAACCATGGTTAAGCAAGGTTGTTTGCTTCAGATACAATGCTAAGCAGTAGTGAAAACAAGCCATGGTCCAGAAATCAACAAACCATGGCTTCACAATGTGGTTTTTATCAGAAAACCAACCTTGGTTGGCCTTTTAGGCTGGGTTAAACATACCACAGGGCTTAGAGTGATGTGTGAAGTAGGATACAGAAAATATTCAATATCAGAATGCACAGAGGAGAATTTTTGGCTCTAGGCTAGATGCATCTTTGTCTTGATCTAAATTATGGGTTTCAGATGCAGAAGGGAGCCCATCCGATGTGCACCTGACCCTCAAAGATGCAGACGCGCCTGTAGAACGCAGACCCCATTTTGGCCATGGAACTTATAGCAGCAGATCAGTAGGTTCTTATGCTTGCGCAAAGCTTGTACAAAGATTCATGCACTTCAATTACCTCTTTGTTGGTGACTCCTGGGGGCAGAGTCCCATGTTTATAATCCTCCAGCAACTGCACAGCTTCTTTAAGACGACTCTGCACACAAACAACAAGCAGAGGTGAGAGTTAGCAGATTGAAGGAACATTCTTTCACCTTTGGTGGACATGCCCAAGGATTAAGACATTCTGGGAGATGATTTATAATGAAATGAAAAAGGTATTCAAATATACCTTCCTGAAGAAACCAGAGGCCTTTCTCCTGGGCATGGTTGGCCAATTGGTGCCAAAGAAGGATAGAACATTTTTCATGTATGCAACAACAGCAGCAAGAATACTCATCGCGAAGTATTGGAAGACACAAGATTTACCCACCCGGGAAGAATGGCAGATGAAGTTGATGGACTATATGGAACTGGCGGAAATGACTGGCAGAATCCGAGACCAGGGAGAGAGTCGGTGGAAGAAGACTGGAAAAAGTTTAAAGACTATTTACGGAAATATTGTAAAATTAATGAATGCTAGAAAAATGTTGGAATAAAGTTATACGGCTTTAGTAGAAATGTTACAAGGAATTAAGTATAAATAGATTAATAGAGTATTAAAGGAAAAAATAAGGTTAGAATGTGTTAAGATAATTATAGGATTGAAAACAGAGGAAGATGGAAAGGAATTGCTGAAACAATTAACAGAAGTGGAATACAAAAAGGGAGGTGTGAGAAGGTCGCGGAAATAAGTGAATGAAAGATAAGATACTGAAATTATTTGATGTGTTTTAAATTGTTTTTGTTTTGTTTTGTTAGTTTAATGTGTTAGTGTTATGTAGTGTTTTTGTATTGTAGTGTATTCTTCTTCTTTTTTGTAGTGTTTAAATTGTTGGAAAAGTAATAAATATTTTTTTTTTTAAAAAAAAAGAGAGAGTTAGTAGCAACTATTCCACAAAGGGGGGGGGGGGACTACAGTTCACACCAGGTGTCAAGAAACTACCCAGGGGCACCAGCTAGCCAAGACAGCACAGTCACTTAGCTGAATTTTAAAACTGAGAATTTTCTGTCCTCAAGGTCTACTTGTGGCTTTGGCCGTCTCACAGGCAGGATGCTCTCTACAACCAGGTGGACTAGGAAAGGGGACCCTGGAAATGCCAGCTCATCCTGCGGGTGCAAAAGAGCTGGACAGGCAGCACAGGAAGCCCTTTGGGGGAAGGCGTGGGAGTGGGGGGGGGTAGTTTAAGATACTGAAATCACCCCCGGGCCCAGGGAAGACCTCAGTTACACAGTTCCTGAAAAATCTTCCTCAAGGAAGTCCACTCAGGTCCTAAATTAGATATATGTTTTACAGCAAGTTCTGTTACTGGAAGAAATTACGCAAGTTGTGCAAAACTACCCAAGTATTTTCATTTGTCTGTCTGTTAGTTTAGAAGAATCTTAATGAACCAACTCATTAAAAAAAATCAAGGTGATATGCAGTAAAATCATTAAAACATCATAAAACTTTAAAGTCTTAAAATTCTAGAATCATAACATACGGAAGAAATGACCAACACTGAATCAAATTAATGAGCTAAAAATGCTTGGCAAAACCAATCCATTTTCGGCAAGTGAAGCAACATCCGGCCTGTCAGGTGCCTGCCTGGTTTCCATGGGGGAAATGCCGTACGGTCATATACAATTATCAAGAGGTCCGTCTGCCCTGGCGGCCTCAAGGGTAGCAGGTGGGCAACGTGATCTCTTGAGAAGTCCTCCTGTCCCCTCCTCTCCTTCATCCCGCCAGAGATTCAAAGCGGTTCTTCTTGAATCACACAGCGTAAGAATGCAATCCTTGCCTCAGCCAGCACTTGGGGCAGCTCGCAGCAATGCATTTATAACTGAACAATTCCCACTGAAGAATTATGCTAAATGTAAAAAAAGAATGCAACACAAAAGTTCAAGTTTGAACACTGCTGTTGCTTTATCAAAGTTTATTGCAAGTTTTGAAGAAAAGGCCTTTTTGGAAAAAGAATTGGCTCCAAAGGTTTTGGCTTCTGCAGCTACTGGAGCCCTGCAGAAGGAGGAGACCTTCTCTTCGCGTTCTGCCACCCAGCTTGCTCCTTCCTCAGGCTCCCAATAATTGCACAGAGATCTCTTTCTTCCTTTTTCATGGCGACATCAAAGGCAGCTTTGCTGTTTGCTTGGGAAACTGCAGAAAAGGGCGCCAACCTGAGAGCTGGAGGTGCAGCAGAGAGGGGGCTTTTTAGAGAGCTAATGAGAGGAGACCCCCCCCCCCAACTCCCCATCCAGCCAACGCGCTCACTAGCCTAAGACATTCGCTGCTGGCTTTTCATCAGACCAAAACGATAAACTGCAATGCATCTAGTGCTATCACGTCCTCCTGAAAGCTAGTTATAGAAAAATTGAGATTCTGAACACAGGACATTAGTTTACACCAAGTCAGAGCAATGGTCCCTCGGTACCCCGTGCCTGTGGTCTGCCACTGCACTTTGGCCCAACCTTTGGTGGACTTTCAAATGAAAGAACATAGGAAGAGCTAGCCATGATCCAGGGTGATGGGAGTCGTAGGAAAGCTTCCCTTGGTCTACGCTGACCGGCTCACCTGGACACCCAAAGCGTGCCTTGGAAGAGCAAAGAGGTGGCAGCCAGGTGACCACAGGTCATTCCATCCCATGAAAAGGGCCAGTGTCCTTATGGCATCTTGCTCACTGCGTACGGGCGCCATTAAGCGTTAGCCCAGAATCCAAGCCTTGCTGGACCTTTGAGCAGGGCAGAGTTTTCATGCCAAGAGCCAGAGCATTCCAGTGAAGCTGGCAACAGCAACAGCAACATTTATTTATGTTTATACTCCACCCATCTAGCTGGGTTTCCCCAGCCACTCTGGGCGGCTGACAGAATATCTAAAATATCACAGCCTAGGACCCTCGTACCAACGGGACCGCCTCTCCCAATATGCCCAGCGGAGGACCTTAAGGTCCATAAATAGCAACACCCTAGAGGTCCCAGGCCCTAAGGAAGCCAGATTAGCCTCAGCCAGAGCCAGGGCCTTTTCAACACTGGCCCCGGACTGGTGGAACACTCTGTCACAAGAGACCAGGGCCCTGCAGGATCTGATTTCTTTCCGCCTGGCCTTTGGCTTGAAATCCACTTGATTCCCTTCCCCTCTTTCCTTTTTCCTTTCTCCTTCTGTGATGGAACTCCTATTTGGGGACTTCCTTGGCTTTTTTTCTGGCCCATGTAGGACCAGTCTGGATAGTTGGCCTTGGTGAAGACTTGACGTTTTCATCCCCAAAAAAGTTTTTGATTTGAGTTTCTACTGAAATGAGGCTGCATTTTAATCATGTACTTAATCTTGTTTTTAAGTTGTATTTTAATCAATTGTTTTATATCTGGTGTTAGCCGCCCTGAGCCTGGTCTTGGCTGGGGAGGGCGGGGTATAAATAAAAAAAAATTATTTTTATTATTATTAAAACAGAATAGAATCATAGAAGAATCATAGAATCATAGAGTTGGAATAGACCACAAGGGCCATCGAGTCCAACCCCCTGCCAAGCAGGAAACACCGTCAGAGCACTCCTGACATATGGTTGTCAAGCCTCTACTTAAAGACCTCCAAAGAAGGAGACTCCACCACACTCCTTGGCAGCAAATTCCACTGTCAAACAGCTCTTACTGTCAGGAAGTTCTTCCTAATGTTTAGGTGGAATCTTCTTTCTTGTAGTTTGGAACCATTGCTCCGTGTCCGCTTCTCTGGAGCAGCAGAAAACAACCTTTCTCCCTCCTCTATGTGACATCCTTTTATATATTTGAACATGGCTATCATATCACCCCTTAACCTCCTCTTCTCCAGGCTAAACATGCCCAGCTCCCTTAGCCGTTCTTCATAAGGCATCGTTTCCAGGCCTTTGACCATTTTGGTTGCCCTCCTCTGGACACGTTCCAGTTTGTCAGTGTCCTTCTTGAACTGTGGTGCCCAGAACTGGACACAGTACTCCAGGTGAGGTCTGACCAGAGCAGAATACAGTGGCACTATTACTTCCCTTGATCTAGATGCTATACTCCTATTGATGCAGCCCAGAATTGCATTGGCTTTTTTAGCTGCCGCGTCACACTGTTGGCTCATGTCAAGTTTGTGGTCAACCAAGACACCTAGATCCTTTTCACATGTACTGCTCTCAAGCCAGGTGTCACCCATCTTGTATTTGTGCCTCTCATTTTTTTTGCCCAAGTGCAATACTTTACATTTCTCCCTGTTAAAATTCATCTTGTTTGTTTTGGCCCAGTTCTCTAACCTGTCAAGGTCGTTTTGAAGTGTGATCCTGTCCTCTGGGGTGTTAGCCACCCAATAAATAAAGCATTACACATTAAAAACTTCCCAATACAGGGCTGCCTTCAGATGTCTTCTACAAGTTGTATAGTTCTTCTGGCAAGAGCCAGAAGCCACACGCTGGCTGCCGTTTCCGCCTCCCTCTGGCGCCTCCTAAGCGGACCTTTGGTCCTGTGCGATGTCACTCTGCCCACAAGAAGCACAGAATCATAGAGGGGGAAGGGACTCCTGGGGTCATCTAGTCCAACCCCCTGCAATGCAATGCTCGCTAGTCTCCAGAACGGGGTTCCCACACCAAAGCAAGTCTGGGGTAAGGGGCTAGGGCAAGAAGGGCACGTGGGCATCAGGAACCCGTTCCCCCTGTTTGCGGCAAAGACAGACCCCTCCGAGAGTCCTCCTGCCTTCCAAGGCCACCACATCCTTGGGGGCAAATCCTTCAGAGATTAGCACCGCAAGCTGTTGAGCCTTTCTTTGAAGGAAGACTAATCAAAGACTAATCCACAGAAGCGACATGCCAAGCACATTGTACCAGACATACAGCAATATTCCAGTTCCGTGCCGGCCGGGGAGATCAGCTTCCTAGAAGGAATGCAGGAGGGAATTAAGGAATGCTTCTTTTGCACTCCAAATAACAGGCTCTGCCTCTGCAGACAAGTTCCTGAAAGGCAGCCACAAGAGTCAGAAGGGCAGAGGGGGCACTGTTGGGACCACCTGGATGCAGCAGTGACCTGGGCACTGAGTTGGAGACTGCAAGAGCTCCCAGTTGGGAGTTGGAGCAGGTTCAGGGCTTGGAGCTGAGTGCTAAGCATGGGGAGAGCATCACCTCCAAGGCCGCTGGACAGCAGTCGCCAGAGAAACCTCCAGTTTGCACCCATGCACATGCAGAGAGGAGGGTCAGGCAATGAGGCTGCCAGGGCCCACCACGAGCGTCCTCCACACCCTCTGCAGAAAGGGAGGCTCCTCCCTGCCCCACGGCCTGTTTAACCAAGATAAACTGCAGCGTGGTTGCTTCCTTCCAGGAGAAACGTCAGCAGCAAGTCTGGATTTTAGTTTTCGCAAGGAGGGAGGGCTGGGACGGAGCTGAGAACCTTGCTGGCCCTTTCCTTCCCTGCCACAAAAGTGAGAATATTTTCCTCCCATTTAAACCAGATGCAGCTCCCCAGACAAAATACCTTTTAAAAAAAGGCATTGAAAAGTTGGCAATGAAATAAAAGGGAGTGAAAGAGACCAGTTGACCCAAGACCTGTAGGAGGAAAGCCAGAAGCCTGCCCCCGACACACACCTAGATTTTGAAGGACTGACCATCCTTCTGGTGCTGTTTGTGCCCGTGCGGAGAGAGAGGCAAGTGAGTGGACGGTAACTAAGGAGCCGAGGGAAGTGACCCAGTTCCACACAAAAAGCAAAGCAAACAAGAATGGTCTACTTAGCATTCGGGGAGCTCTTTGCACTTGCTGCTGGTATGTTTTCGATGCTGGGATTACCTAGCAGGAGTTGTTCTTCTTTGCAAGGGATCTACATGGCACACTGTGCTCCTCTGAATGGAATCATGGGGGGGGGGTTTGCAAATAAATGAATGGCCCTGTCCTCTGCCCCCCTTCCCCACCCACCTTAACTGAGGAATCCTTTGTCGTCGCTGTTAACAACAACCCTGGCCAAAGCCAATCGTTCTGAATAGGACAAATGGCACATGCAAACCATGTCCAATCTCTGCTTCAAACGTTTGTACGTTACCTTATCCCTTCTTTGGCACCAGGGGGTCAAAAATAAAACCCGAATGGACAAAAAGGACCAGTCCAGACCAGAGAGGGTTCAGCAGAGGACGGAGCTGAAAAGAAGCAGCAGGGGCTCCCACTTCCGGGGGCTGCTTTTGGGATAGGGTCCAGGTTCTGGCAGTGCCAGCAGCCGCGAGGACGCGATGTTCACCAGCAGCAGGACTCCCCCCTTCAATGGAAAGGAGGTGCTGAGCTTTCTTCCCCCTCTTCTCTCCCTGCAGGTGGCCTGGGGGCTGTATCAAAGCTGCCAAGCCCCTCCAGGAGCCTCCCAGGCCTCTGCTGCGGACGACTCTTTCTCCACTGACAAGCACCGATGGAAAGGAGAAGCTGCTGGCATCCCCATAACCAGGCTCCTTTGTGGAACTGTGTGTGTCTTCACCACATTACAGTGGTGCCCCGCAAGACGAATGCCTCGCAAGATGGAAAACCCGCTAGACGAAAGAGTTTTCCGTTTTTGAGGTGCTTCGCAAGATGAATTTCCCTATGGGCTTGCTTCGCAAGACGAAAACGTCTTGCGAGTTTTTTCCCTTTTTTCCCTTCCCCCCCCTTTTTCTAAGCTGCTAAGCCGCTAATAGCCGCTAAGCTGCTAATGGGCTTGCTTCGCAAGACGAAAAAACCACAAGACGAAGAGACTCGCGGAACGAATTAATTTTGTCTTGCGAGGCACCACTGTATTTATTTACCGGTACTTATTTATTGCATAAAATTTATATACCGCTAGATTGTAAGAAAACCAAAAAACCCAACCCTCAAAGCAGTTTACGACAAAATAAAACAACAAAATCAATAATAAATTACAGCAAACATTAAAAATTTAAAATACTTGTTGTTGTTTAGTCGTTTAGTTGTGTCCAACTCTTCGTGACCCCATGGACCAGAGCACGCCAGGCACTCCTGTCTTCCACTGCCTCCCGCAGTTTGGTCAAACTCATGCTGGTAGCTTCAAGAACACTGTCCCACCATCTCACCCTCTGCCGTCCCCTTCTCCTTGTGCCCTCCATCTTTGCCAACATCAGGGTCTTTTCCAGGGAGTCTTCTCTTCTCATGAGGTGGCCAAAGGATTGGAGCCTCAGCTTCACGATCTGTCCTTCCAGTGAGCACTCCGGGCTGATTTCCTTCAGAACAGATGCGTTTGATCTTCTTGCAGTCCATGGGACTCTCAAGAGTCTCCTCCAACACCACCATTCAAAAAGTTAAAATACTAAAACAGGTTAAAATTCACACCAGATTACTAAGCATCCGGAAAGCCTTGTCTAAACAAGAATGTTTTCAGCAGGCGCCGTAAAGAGTACAGCATATCAATTGGCAGGGAGTTCCAAAGCGCAGGTGGCTCCTCCCAAAGCTACTAGCTTCTTACAAATGCAGAACAGGTATTTTAACAAGTCTTATTTTGTATGTGTTTTAAAAACACAGGGCACCAAATGTTATCAGTTGAAATCCTCTACCTTAAAATGGTCTGGGCTCTTGTCCTTCCTACCTAGGTTCCAGGATAAATTCAGCTTTAGCTAGATTCCCGAAGGTCAGTATTTCTTGATACTTAGTATTAACTGATTGTCTTATTCTGTTTTATTTTAGTGACTGACAGCTCTTTGCTCAGCTAACTTGTACTGTAATAGCATTGTGTTTTGTTTACTAGATACCCAACTTTTGTACGTTAAGAGACTTTAAGCAGCTGGCTTAGGCTGCAATCCTACACCTGGGGAGAGACTCACTGAACTAAGTGGGACTTAGTAGAAATTCATAGGATTGCACTGAAGTACCGTATTTTTCGCTCCATAGGGTGCACCGGACCATAGGACGCACCTAGTTTTTAGGGGAGGAAATAAAGGGGGGGATTATTCCCCCCCCCCAGGTGCAAGAGCGGCAGCAAGATTGCGCGCAACCTCGCAACCACCACTCCCAGGGCTGGGGGCAGGGAAGCCCGAGCTTCCCCCGGTCCCCAGAACAGGTAAAAGGTAAAGGTAAAGGTACCCCTGCCCATACGGGCCAGTCTTGACAGACTCTGGGGTTGTGCGCCCATCTCACTTAAGAGGCCAGGGGCCAGCGCTGTCCGGAGACACTTCCGGGTCACGTGGCCAGCGTGACAAAGCTGCATCTGGTGAGCCAGAGCCGCACACGGAAACGCCGTTTACCTTCCCGCTGGTAAGCGGTCCCTATTTATCTACTTGCACCCGGAGGTGCTTTCGAACTGCTAGGTTGGCAGGCGCTGGGACCGAGCAGCGGGAGCGCACCCCGCCGCAGGGATTCGAACCGCTGACCTTTCGATCGGCAAGTCCTAGGCGCTGAGGCTTTAACCCACAGTGCCACCTGCGTCCCGCCGGAACTCCCGCCGTGCTCAGAAGGCTTGCGGATGGCTGCTGAAGCCCGACAAGTGCAGCGGGAACTGGCGCTGCGCTCCCCGGGCTTCAGGCTGCAGCCTGCTATCCGCAAGCCTTCGGAGCCCAGTGGGAACTCCCGCCGCACTCCGAAGGCTTGCGGATAGCTGCCTGAAGCCTGGAGAGCGAGAGGGGTCAGTGCGCACCGACCCCTCTTGCTCTCCAGGCTTCAGCGAAAGCCTGCATTCGCTCCATAGGACGCACACACATTTCCCCTCAATTTTTGGAGGGGGGAAAGTGCGTCCTATAGAGCGAAAAATACCGTAGCCTTTCCCTTAATGAATTTAGGAACTACGAGTAACTGTGTAGTGTGGGACCTGTGAACCACCCTGAGACCTGCGGGTATAGGGCTGTATATAAAGCCAATAAATAAATAAATAAAAGTAAGTGTGCCACTGGAGGGCCCCTGCGAAATAAGCACCTCCAGGGGCCCTGAGAGAGAGAGAGAGAGCCAGAACCCAGCATCCAGGGGAGGCAAAGGGAAGCCACTTGAGGCCATGATCCTACGAGGCCCACACGCAGCGGGAAAGAGGCTCCCCTGTGCAAACGGCATCAGACTTCTCCAGCGCC
Organism: Podarcis cretensis; assembly: GCF_951804945.1. Taxonomy (NCBI): domain Eukaryota; kingdom Metazoa; phylum Chordata; class Lepidosauria; order Squamata; family Lacertidae; genus Podarcis; species Podarcis cretensis. Next base: position 949,992 of record NC_137178.1, on the reverse strand, counting down.
TGCCGTGCTCAGGCCAGTGGTCCAGAGGCATTGTCTCAGAAGACCAAGCGAAGACACATCCTGTTCCCTTCTGTTCTCGGCTGGCTCAGCCGCCACAGTCCCTGCTGTGCGTTAGCAGCAATCTGTCCAAGGAAATGTCACATGGACCAAATTAGCTTCGCAAAAATATCCGCTGATCTCCTCAGCTACCCCAACAGAGTTTCATTACAAGCAATTAAAGGCCTAATTTTAAGCCCTGCAGTCTCACACCTGCCAGGACGTGGGCACGGCTTCCGCCTGCGCCAGGGAACTTGATCAGTTCGGAAAGTTGGAAGTTTTGCATTGCCAGGGCGACAAGGGAGAAAGAGGGCAGTTGCAGGTTCATTTATGCATCTGTCAGGGATTCCATAGCTGAGAGGGAGGGGAAGGAGGACTTAGCCCCCGGGAGAAGGTCGCAGGGGCAGCCAGACCAAGCCAGGAATCTGGTCCTCTAGTCTAGAATCCCCTCTGAGGGCACAACCCCAAATAGCTCCCACACAGAGCTGCTCCTTGGGAGATCTTTGGAATTAAATGTTTGGTGTATGAAGGGGCATCTCAATCCAACTACCTGCTTCTTGCTCTGGTACATGAATGCTTCCCAAACCCTTCCATCTACTTAAGAAAAAACCTACCACGGACAACGAAAGAGAACAAATTTCAGTGAGATTGGCATCCCATTCTGATGCACATTTGCTCAAAAGTCCTGCCAAGCCAATATGCAGAAAAGGCTGCAACATGAACAGTGCACTTTCCCCCGATGGAAGCTGGTGCTGACTTTTTCAGGTATGGAATTGCTTTACCGTATTTTTCCCTCTATAGGACGCACTTTTTCCCCTCCAAAAATTGAGGGGAAATGTGTGTGCGTCCTATGGAACGAATGCAGGCTTCAGCAATAGCAACGCTAAGCCTCCGAAGCGCAGAGGGAGCACTCCCTCCGTGCTCCAAAGGCTTCGCGTTGCTTTTGCTGAAGCCTGGAGAGCGAGAGGCGTCGGTGCGCACTGACCCCTCTCGCTCTCCAGGCTTCAGGGATAGCCACACGCAGCCCCTCCGGCAGGGAGAAGCTGCATGGGGCTATGGTTTCTTTAGCCCAGCGCAGCTTGACCCAGGAGGGAGAGGTTGCGTGGGGCTGAAGAGGAAGCCAAAGCAGCCAGCGGGATGGATCCTTGGCTTGTGACATAGCTGTGCGCAACCCCTCAGGCAGGGAGAGGTTGTGCGCATCCTGCACACTGCTCTTTGGGGCTGGGGGGGAAATAAGATTATTTTTCTTGATTCCCCCCCCCTAAAAACTGGGTGCCCCCTATGGTCCGGTGCGCCCTATGGAGCAAAAAATACGGTAATTGTTGGACGTTTGTTGTTTTTAACGATTTGGTCGATTTCCAAACTTGATTGCACGTTCCACGGGGAACTGCCCCGTGTCAGGTAAACTACAAAATAAATAAGCACATTTGTTTCTAAGCAAACAAATCCTTTGCTGGTGCTTCTTTATCTTTCTTCAGCAGCCCTTCAAACCTCTTCACACCCCACTTATGACCTTGCAAAGGAGCCATTTGCCCACAGAAAGCTGAGTCAGCCCTCAAGTATCTCTGGTCACCTGAGCTGAATCGTGACTCCAGGCTCGTTTTGGATGCAGTCAAGCTTCGATGTAGTCCAGCCTGTGCTCGTTGTTTTTTGCTCTGCGTTTTCACCTGACCTTCCATGGTTTCTCTCTCTGCACCAACGTGGGTACACAGAACTGCCAAATGAGCCACCCCACAAAGGGAGCTCTGGTCCTTGGCCCCAAAGAGGAGTCTCGTGGCCAGACCAGAAAACTGACAACGGCCAACGCTGTTGCTGCTGCAAGAATCTGCTTCATCAAAAGCCTGGCATGGCATGAGACAGAGATGGGTTCCAGTCTGGAAACCCTTATGCCATTGCCAACGTGTCTCCTGGGTGCCACAAGGCTCTTTGTGGTTTTTCCAGCCTACACGACATCAGGGATAGGGAACCGGTGGGGTGGGCCCCATACATTGCTAGACTACATTTCCCATCCGTGCTTAGCATTGGCCATGCTGGCTGCTGGCCTGTTGGGATTTGGAGTCCAAGAACCCCTGCAGAGTCTCCATTCCCCCACCCAACATGGAAGAAGAAGGAGAACTGCAATCTGCTTCCTGGCTTTCTTCTCCTGGCCATTGTTTCCTTTACGAGCCCTCCAGAATGGGAACGCCTGCACACCGGCAGCCGCAGAGTACCAGGAGGGAGAAAGCAGCTGAGCAGCAAGGGGGAATCCTCTCCTTCCAGCTCTGCAGTCGCTGCCGCCTCCTTTCTTGGGCGAGGCACTTCTCCTTAATTTTTGTCAGTTTACTCACGGCAAAGTGCAATTATAACATAATGTAATACTTAGTGCCTACCTCACAGTGAGGATTAATTAATGTTTGAGCAGCACCTTGGAGATGTAAAGTGCTAGTTAAGTGCTAAAGCAGGCTCCCTAACGACGCTGGCTCTTAAGTCACGACGTTAACACCAGGATGGGGGAAATGTCAAAGCAGCAGAAAGAAAGGAACAGCCCCTTTGTCTCGGCTTGGGTGCAGAGCAGAGCAGCACGCAGGCCCACCTTGGGAGGGAGGTGGGTGGTCAATGTCCTGCCTCCCAGCTGCACGTGCCCCTGACCCTCCCACCCCCCTGAACCGAATGGGACACACAAGCCTCCCAAAAGCACACGGCAAGAATGCAGAAAAGCACAGCATTCTCCAGTCACAGAAGCAGTTCCTCCTTAGGAGGCAGAGTGGCCCACTCTCTCCCAAAGGAGGGAAGCAACTCTGCAAGGGAGCTGTCTCTAAGGCAAACCCAAACCCCAGTGCAGCGCTCTTCGGCTGAAAGGAGGGTGGGCAAAGGCCTCTCGCTGCCTGGCCAGAGTGCAAAGAAACCCAGGCGGCTGCCTTCTGGTTGGGTCAAATTGTCAAATTGCATTCTGTCCTCCGAGGGACCAACCAGAGGCCTTTTCTGCAAGGCCCACAAGCAGGATTCGAGCGCCACTACTGTCTCTTCTGACCAACAGTGGCTCTCAGGCTGGCCTGGCACCTTAAGGTGTACAATGAAGGCAACTGCCGCATTTCCTGGGGAGACAAGCAGTCCACAAGCAGGGAGCCACTGCAGAGAAGGCCCGGTTCTCGTGTTGCCACCCTCTGGACCTCTCACAGAAGAGTCTCTTGAAGATGGGCCTGAGAAGACGATCATGGGACCCAGGTAGGTTCATACGGAGAGAGGCAGTCCTTAGGTTACTGCAGTCCTGAGCCATGTAAGGCTTTATAGTTCAAAACCAGCACTTTGAATTGGACCCGGAAACTAATTGGCAGCCGGGGCAGTCGGACTGTAAGATGCTCAAGCCGTCTTGCTCCAGTGAGCAACCTGGCTGCTCAATTCTGCACCAGTGAAATTTTCCAAACCATCCTCAGAAGCAGCCCTATGTATAAAACGTTGCCACACAAGGGGCTCACCCCAAACGGATCCGTGTGGGGTTTGGAGCTGCATTTGCCTTGGCTGGGAAAGGATCCCCTTCCCCTGCTCCTGTTCACCTTCCTGGAGGCTCATGCAGTTCTCAGGCCAAGCCAAGGCGTCCCTGCTACAGCACGTCTCGCCTTCCGCAAGCATCCCTGAAAATTGATTACAGATTTCACTGCAGCTTGTGTTTCATAAACGAAGCCATCGTCGCCGGCATTACACCCTCCGAACAGCAGTTTTCTCCGCTGCAGTTCTCTCGGGCGGGTGCTCAAAGAGGCTTGCAGGAACCCATCCTCTCCATCTTAGCTGCCTGCTCTCAAATTAAGCCAATCAATTGTGGAAGAAGCACAAATAAAATCCCTGCCGGGGATGTTCTCAACCTGGCGCGCAGAGAATTGGACTCTAATACGCTCATAAAGTAAATGGTCAGTTCAGGAGCCAAATTGTCTGCGCAAGAAAAGGCTCTGGGATGGTTGCTTCAAAGCGGCAGCTGCTCACACAGCCAGGCTTCCTCAGGCAGAAGAGGGACAGATAGAGCTGCAAAATACTGAATCTGAGCAGGAGAGCGACTTGCACGGGAGCCAGAGCGGGGTAGTGGTTAAGAGCACTGGATGAGGACCAGGGTTCAAGCCCCACTTTAGCCCTGAAGCTCAGTTGGTGGCCTGGCTGGTGTCGCTCAGTCTAACCTTCACAGGCTGGTTAATATGTGGAGGGGTCTCCTCAGAGAGCCAAACATTGAGAAAACTCTGTTAAGAAGTGTGCCCACAAAAACTGAAACGTTTCTCCCAAAGCTTGTCACAGAAGGAAGAAACCAGGGTGGGAAGAGAGACAGCTATTGTGAGCGGCGGGTCTAGCTTCTAATCGGGGGGATGGTTTTGCCAGGGCTCTGCAGTCACTGAGCTTGGAGAAAGGGATGCTGCAGTGACGTATTGCAGAATCACAGAAAGCTGGAAGGGACTCCATGGGTCATCTAGTCCAGCCCCCTGCAGAATCTCAGCTAAAGCATTCAAGACAGATGGCCACCCAACCTCTGCTTAAAAGGCCCCAAGGAAGAATAGTCCATAACCACCCAAGGGAGGCTGTTTCACTGTTGAACAGCCGTCAGAAAGTTCTCCCTGATGTTGAGTCAGAATCTCCTTTCTTGTAGGTTCTGAGTCCCACCTTCCAGAGCAGGAGACAACAAGTGTGTTCCTTCTTCCATGTGGCAGCCCTCTAGGCATCCTCTCTCCTCTCTGTCTCCTCTTCTCCAGGCTAAGCGTACCCAGCCCCTTCAAGTGCTTGCCTTTTGGACCCTTGGTTCTCTTGGCTGCCCTCCTCTGCACACATTCTTGCTTGTAGCCCCAGAACTGGACACGGGACTCCAGGCGTGGTCTGACCAAGGCAGAATAGAATAGCATGATGACTTCCCTTGATGGGGACGCTGGGCTTCTGTACCGCCTTGCTCTTGTCTGTTCCACTAGTTCTTCTTGTGGCTCTTCCCTGGAAAGCGTAGGCCACTCAGGTCATTCTGCCTCGGTGTCACCTACCCACACAGCCATGCCTGTCAAGTCAACTTTGCACCTGGTTTCTGCAACATTTCGTGCCAACCGTTCACAACGCAAGCCTGAAGCTGCTTCTTTCATTCGCCATAACTTATTTGCCCTTGCCTGCATCCTTCTGAAATGTTACAGGCTGCTTTCTCTTTCTTTCTTTCTTTCTTTCTTTCTTTCCTTCCTTCTTTCTAGTTTGCATTTCCTTTTGTTGCCCACAAAAAGGAGGGAAGCAAGTCCCTTTAAGTCCCCGCCCCCTCTCCTTTTAAAGGCACCCGGCAAAAAAGGCACCTATTGGAAGGCCTCTATGATTTATGCTATGTCCAAACACGAAGTGCACACCCCTAGTAAGAACTTTCACTGGAGAAGATGCAACGCAGTCCCTGGAGGCTCAGCGGGTTCGGAGCGGCTTTTTTCCTGGTCCAAGTGGTTTGCCCACTTTTGGACAGAGATGCTTCCTCGCCCACTGTCCAAATAATAATAATAATAATAATAATAATAATAATAATAATAATACTTTATTATTTATACCCCACCCATCTGGCTGGGTTTCCCCAGCCACTCTGGGTGGCTTCCAACTGAATATTAAAAACAATACAGCATCAAACATTAAAAACTTCCCTAAACAGGTCTGCCTTCAGTTGTCTTTTGAAAGTAAGATAGTTGCTTATTTCCTTGACATCTGATGGGAGGGGGTGCCACAGGGCGGGTGCCACCACCGAGAAGGCCCTCTGCCTGGTTCCCTGTATCCTCACTTCTTGCAGTGAGGGAACCACCAGAAGGCCCTCGGCGCTGGATCTCAGTGTCCGGGCTGAACGATGGGGGTGGAGACCCTCCTTCAGGTATACAGGACCAAGGCCGTTTAGGGCTTTCAAGGTCAGCACCAACACTTTGAATTGTGCTCGGAAACGTACATGATCTGGTAACTTCCTGACTGGAATACTGCAACACATTCTACGTGGTGCTGCCCTTGAAGACGATTCAAAAACTTCCACCTTGTTCCAAATGCAGCAGACAGATGACTGGCGGGGCTTCCATTTAGATCTCACAGGCATGGGCTGCCTGCTTATACCCGAGACCAATTCAAGGTACTCATGTTGGTGTTCAAAGCCCTAAATGGCTCAGGCCCCAAATACCTGGAAGACCGTCTCCTTCCCTACAGACCCTCTCGGGTGCTAAGATCAGCACCTTTTGGTGCTGCCTTCAGAGGTTGGGGAGGGTGGCGAGGGAGGAGAGGGCCTTCTCTGTGGTGGCCCCTGAACTGTGGGACTCCCTCCCCACAGAGGTGTCCCTGGTACCTTCCTTGCACAGCTTCCAAAGGATGCTGAAGACGCATCTCTTCACCCTCTTCAATATATACTATAAATATTTTTAGGACGCACATTATTCTGGCATATTTATGTCGTATTGCTTTTTATATTGTGTAATATTGTGTCTTAGATGACCACAACACCTGAAGCCAGTCAGATCCTGCATCCACAGCAGTGACCAGAAGAGAAATGGCCGCTGGGAGGAGCCCAGAGAGAAGAAACTGCAGCAGCCCAAGCGGTTGCCTTCCTCTGCCCCAGATGCATCAAAACATGTCTGTCCCATAGCAGTCTCTACAGCCACAGCAGGGGCTGCAACCTGCCAACGGTTTGACCTCACCCCCAAAGGTGGATTCCTCCATTGTCTCCCGAGACAGCTGGATGCCAACAATATTAATGTTGGGTTTTAATTGTTATAACCCACCCTGGGTCCTTAGAGTGAAGGGCAGGTAATAAAATATAAGAACAACAAGAACAACAAGAGTTGGTGGAGTTGTTCCTGCTCAAGGTTCCAGACAACCATGGACTCTTCCAGGATTTTCACACACACACACACACACACACACACACACACATACTGACCGCCTATTCCCCTTCCAGCCTGGTTTCCCCTCAAACAGCTGGCATAAGCGTGCCCAGTTCTCACTGGTGCCCTTTTGGGGTTTCCCAGGTTTTTAGTTTAGTTTAGTTTCGTGCTTCTGCACATCTTGGAGTGTCTCCCCACATACCTCCTGGCACCTGCACAGAGCTCCCTCCATGTTGGCTCTGTAAGGCCAGGCATTGGAGCTCATAGCTAAAACATATGATTTCCTAGGAAAATGGTAGCATCATGTTCCGTGCTGCAGGTCATATTTGATTCTCTTGCTAATTATGCTGTTTTAAAGGTGCATTTTGTGTTTGAATTCCTACAGCAATGTTTTCCCTTGAAATGTTTAAGATTTATTTTTTATTAATTTTGCTACATTAAACGTGCCTTCTATAGTTGATTTCCTTTGTAAAGTTTCATTCTGAAATATTTAAGATAATGTTTTAGTTTCTTGTTAAATACGTTGCTTTGAATGTACAGTCATACCACTTGTTATGTTCGGTTCAGGTTACATTCTTTCAGGATATGTCCCACAGTGACCCGGAAGTAACGGAATGAGTTACTCCCGGGTTTCGCCGCTCGTGCATGCGCAGATGCTCAAAATGACGTCACGCGCATGTGCAGAAGTGGTGAATTGCGACCTGCGCACACGTAGACGTGGGTTGCGTTCTGCTCATGTTGCGAACAGGGCTCCAAAACAGATCCCATTCGCAACCAGAGGTACCACTGTATACCTTATACGTGACTTTCTTCAGTAACGTTTTGTGCTAGATTGGTTTATTTCATGTTTTAATGTGGGTTGTAAACTGCTTTGGGATTTTTTAAATTAAAAATATAAAGCAGTACAGAAATGAAATGAATCACCATCATCGTTTTGAAGACGAGGCCAGAGAACTACCCACCAAACTCACGCACCCACGCACGCACGCTCACACATTACCTCAGTGACAAAGAGGGTGCGGGGGTCAATGATGTCCAAGAAGTGTCTAAACCTTCCGTAAAACGAAGTCTGCAAAGACAGAAAGGCACAGAGCTCAGACATGGTGGAAACACAAGGCATTCTTAACCCCCCCCCCCTCACTGCTGGAAATGCAGGAAAGGGGCAGCTGCTTCCCATCTCTCCAGGCTGAGGATAAGAACAGAAGAGCCTTCAGGATCAGGCCAAAGGCCCATCGAGTCCAGCACCTTGTTCTCATCGTGGTTGAACAGTTAGTTGCCTGTGGGAAAACAGCAAGCAGGATCCGAGGGCACGAGTCCCCTCCCTCCCCTCCTGTGGTCCCCAGCAACGGACATTCAGAGGCTGACTGTGGAGGAGGCAGACCAGAGCCATCGTGGTCAGAATAATAATAAATAAAATAATTTTTTATTTATATCCCGCCCTCCCCAGCCAAAGCCGGGCTCAGAGCAGCTAACAATAAAACTAAAACAGCATTCTAAAATCAATTCATTTTAAAATCAAATTAATGGCCACCATTGGGCTAGAGTTCTGTGAGGATTACCAAAGGAGGGGGTCAGACTGTGCCTTGGCCAAAGGCCTGGTGGAACAGCTCCGTCTTGCAGGCCCTGCAGAAAGATGTCAAGTCCCACAGGGCTCCTCTTGGGACAGAGCGTTCCACCAGATCGGGGCCACAGCCAAAAAAGCCCTGGCTCTGGTCGAGGCCAGCCTAACCTCCCTGTGGCCCGGGACCTCCAAGATGTTTTTGTCTGAAGACTGTAAGGTCCTCCATGACACCACTGGGAAAGCTGACAGCATATGGCATGTCCCCATATGACATCCTGCCTTGGTCAGACCACACCTGGAGTCCAGTGTCCAGTTCTGGACACCACAATTTAGGAAAGATGTTGACAAGTGGGATGGTGTGCAGAGGAGGGCAACCGAGATGGTCAAGCCTGATGAGGAGCGCTTGAAGGAGCTGGGTATGTTTGGGCTGGAAAAGAGGAGACTAAGAGAAGAGATGAGAGCCATCTTCAAATAACTCAAGGGCTGTCCCATGAAAGAGGGAGAAAGCTTGTTTTCTCCTGCTCTGGAAGTTGGGACCCAAAGCAAGGAAGGATTGGACTCTGATTAATAGAATACACATGAGGCTTGACCAGCAAGACTCTGGGAGGGGTGCGTATAAGAATAATTCCTTTCCACTCCTCGGCCCAGGTCATTTTATTCACAAAAGAACTTTTTACACAAAGCCATTTTTCACCTTCTCACCCCTTGCTTTTTCCTGTAAGACCTATTGCTCATCACAGCTATCTGCCAATCACCCAATCCCACCACCCTTCTGAGTAATACCCCTCCCCACCCTCTCACTATATAGAAGGGTCTGGTGACTTCTGTTTCAGTGTATCTGAAGAAGTGTGCATGCACACGAAAGCTCATACCTAGAACTAACTTAGTTGGTCTTTAAGGTGCTACTGGAAGGAATTTTTTAATTTTGTTTTGACTATGGCAGACCAACACGGCTACCTATCTGTAACTTTTTACACAGTGTTCGTAAGAACCAATCAGGTTTCCTCTGAGCATTTCAAAAAACCCCACGTGGGACAAAATCAGATCAGAAGAAATTCTTTTAACTACAAAGACTACTCTGAGCATGCATACACAATCTGAGGCTAAATAAAACAGGACTAGAGGAATGCATTCAGCAAACCCAGAGGTCATAAACAAGTAGTAAAGTAAGGAACGATGTGTAGTATTTACCATCTCTTTGTGAACTCTCTTCCTGGCCCTAAGAACTATCTAAAGCTTAACAAACTACATCAAAGTAACCTATTAACTTTATGTACTGAGGGTGCCTGATGAACAACTGGCCTGTGTATTTAGAACGCTTATACATGTCTGTCAGGCAGAGAAATAGGACAGCGATGCAGAGGCTTGTGGGATTTGATCAGAAATTATTGTCAATGAATCAAACCCAGTCAGCACAATGCATTCATCCCGGACACAATGGCTTGATGCATATTTTGTAATTCCTCATAGTAATCCCACCTGACCACTACACAAACCAACGGATTCAAGTTACAAGAAAGGAGATTCCGACTCAGCATTAGGAAGATGCTGGAGGAGACTCTGGAGAGTCCCATGGACTGCAAGAAGATCAAACCTCTCCATTCTGAAGGAAATCAGCCCTGAGTGCTCACTGGAAGGACAGATCCTGAAGCTGAGGCTCCAAGACTTTGGCCACCTCAAGAGAAGACTCCCTGGAAAAGACCCTGATGTTGGGAAAGATGGAGGGCACCAGGAAAAGGGGACGACAGAGGACGAGATGGTGGGACAGTGTTCTCGAAGCTACCAGCATGAGTTAGACCAAACTGCGGGAGGCAGTGGAAGACAGGAGGGCCTGGCGTGCTCTGGTCCAGGGGGCACAAAGAGGCGGACATGACTAAACGACTAAACAACAACATTAGGATGAACTTTCTGAGCGCAATAGCTATTAGACAGTGGAACAGACTCCCTCAGAAGGTGGTGGACTCTCCTTCCTTGGAGGTTTTTAAGCAGAGGCTGAAAAGCCACTTTTAAGGGGTTATTTACCTGTGATTCCTGCATGACAGGGGACTGAACTAGATGACTCTTGGGGTCCCTTCCAACGCCCCAATTCCATGATTCTAAGGCAGGGTGCTTCTACTAGCTGCCAGGCACTGTGAAGAGCACAAAAGTGGTACAGTCCTCACCCACCCAACCCCAAACAAGCGCCACAGTCCCCCTCTGCGTGAGCCACTTGGGAGCGTTCTGACTCCGGGGTTCCTGCACGTCTCTTCACACAAAGAACCGCAGTGACATTCGTTCCCTCCCACGCCCAGACCAAGCATGGAGAGTTGAGAGGGAAAACTCTGTTAAATCAAGCAGCTGGGAAAAAAACCACCACCACCATTATAATTGGTGTGGAACACCTCCGGCTTCTCTCCCCCTCACACGAACAGCTTTGGCTCGCTTACAAACAACAAAACTAATTTTAAAAAATCTTTTTATAAAATAAATTAGTTTTAAGCAGAGACGCAGCAGAAGACAAAACAGTGCCTGATGCCTGTCAGGATGAAGCCGACTCTGATGGCTGGTACAGCTCCCTGTCCTACTCAGCATGGAGGCTGCGCCTGCCACCTGTGCCCTTCGCCCCCAAGCCCACCCTTGCCATCCCAGCCCCTGGCCCAAAAGGCATTCCTCACACTTTGCAGGCTGCCCATGGGTGCGTTTCACTCGGCCGTTTCGTGAGCTCCCTCTGATCAGGAAATGACCCAAAGTAGCTGGCATCCCCAGCTGGCACCAAAGGCCTGGGCATGGCCCTAGGGCAGGGGGAGACCCCTGGATTTCACCCCCAGACTCAGCCACAGGTTCAGAGGGTGGGAAAGCAGCCCTGGGCTGCCCACTCCCACACAGCCTGCGGGTCTCCTGATCAATGCGTCACAAAGGAGTCCCTCCCGTTTCATGTCCTGCTTTGAGAATGAGAGAAATAAGCAAGACTGGCTCCACCTTGAGCCTTACCTGGTCACAGCCCTGCCACCAGGCTGTCTCAGTGGGAAAGGGGAGAGGCAGGGCTCGCCCCACCCGCCATGCTTTGCCCAAAGGCCCTCTGCCCATGAGCTCTTTCTGTGCCAGCTGGTCTTGGTAAGGACTGCTATTTAATAACGGACAAGTGAGTTTGCTTTCCCTCCTTGTCCTTCTCCCTTGTGGGCCATGACTAATTTGCCAAGTCTCTCCAGCGCAGCATAAGCACTCTTGAATCTCAACCAGAAGAGTCTTCAAAGCTCAGCATTGGGTGCGAAATCTGCCCAAGGTGGTTCTCCATCCACAACAGACCTCCTGACCCTAACCAGCGGGCTTTTTGCAAGTACAGTGGTACCTCGGGTTACAGACGCTTCAGGTTACAGATACTTCAGGTTACAGACTCCTCTAACCCAGAAATAGTACCTCGGGTTAAGAACTTTGTTTCAGGATGAGAACAGAAATCGTGCTCCGGCGGCAGCGGGAGGCCCATTAGCTAAAGTGGTACCTCTGGTTAAGAACAGTTTCTGTTCTTAACCTGAGGTACCACTGTATTCAAGCCTGGAGGCAGAGCAATGCAATGCACAAGCCAGTCACCATCGTTTTCTGCGCATTCCCCCCTCACCAAAGGTCTGTCTGTCACCTTTTCAGGGATATCTGCGAGGGCATGGTGGGCCCGGAAAACCTCTTAAACTTTGCTGCTCCTGGGCAGTCTAAGCAAAGCTAAGTGGCATTGATCAGGTATCTTTACATTTCATATTGCAGTGTGTTGTTTCTGGGGCACAATGGAGCTCCCAGGAGCAGGGAGGCCCAATTGTGCCTTCCAAAAGATTTAGCCTCCGTGTAGATTTCCCAACCAGCTGCACGGCACGGCTGCTTCTCCTGGGCGCTGCCTCCTTTCGCTCCTCAAGTACAAGCTTCTGCAGGCAAGAAAGTAGGTCTCCTCGCCCCAAGAGGCCAAATATCCTTGTTTTGGAGATGGCGGTGAGAGCGGAATTGAAGCAGAAGCTCTGTGCTGCCAGGGCTGCTTGGGATCTCAGCAGACACTCAGGTGGATGCTGACAGGGGTAAGAAAAAGCACTTTCCACTTGTGCATTTGTTGCCCAGAGAAGAAGCCGCTCCCACGAAATGGCAGCCACAGGACAGGGTGTGTCTCCTACTGGGAGGGTGAGTCTTTCCAGGACTTGTTTTAGGGATGCAATTGTACTACTGATTCCATGCTGCTCACTACCATGATATTTCTTCCTAAAGTTGGCAGTATGGAGTGTTTGGCAAATAGTAATAAAGATCCCACACCTGCTAGGACAAGGCTGGCCTGACTCCGGCCTCATGCTCTGCCTTTGCTTTGTTCTAGAATCCTCATGGGTCCCAAAGACATTTTGAGGTCCCAGATCAAGAATGTACACTTGGCTCTTTTCACACTGAAGGCATAACTAACCAGCACCCAGAGATTCTAATTTGAGAAGCACCTTGCAGGATCGGGCCAAGGCTGCCTCTTTGCAAAAACCCAAGGAACCAGCGAGTCCTAGGCGAATCTGCCAGAAACGGGCCAGTGGTCTTCAGCAGCCACACGCCCTGGCGTAATGGGTCCATGTGCCTGGCTGTTAATCAGAAGGCTGGTGGTTTGAGCCCACTCAGGGACAGCTGTGGTCAAGATTCCTGCACTGCGGGGGGTTGGACTAGATGACCCCCAAGGTCCCTTCCAAGTCTACAATTCTATTATCTATGAGCCCTGCTGAGCCTGTATCTCACCCCCTGCACTAGGCGGCCATAGGCAAGCCCATAATTCTCCCAGCTCCACCTCATGCAGGGATAACAACACTGACCTAACTTTTATTTTAAGGATTATTGCAATGGTGTACATGATGCACTATGCACACACTCAGAATGCAATACACCCACGGGGAGGGCTATTGTTCTTCCCTGCACCAGAACCACTGAGGTTAATGGAACTGGGACCAGTGCACTGGATTTGAGCTCACAGCCCTAAGAGGCAGGAAGAAGCCAAGACTTAACTGACCCTCCCGGACTGCAGAAGAGAGCTAACCTCTTTTCCAAGAAATAAGCAACTCGCAGCCTTTCCACAGCAGCAGGAACACTAAAGGAGCTTGCCAGCGCATGAAAACCTCAGCGATGCTACAACGTCCTCTCCCCACCTTACTTATCAGAAGGAGGGTCGGTGTTGCCCAGGCATAGGCAATCTCAGCCCTCCAGATATTTTAGGACTACAAGTCCCATCATCCCTGACCACCGGTCCTGTTAGTAGGGATCATGGGAGTTGTAGTCCCAAAACATCTGGAAGGCTGAGTTTGCCTATGCCTGGTGAAGCCCAATGGCCAGAGAGCTGAACACAGAGGCATCTGCATTGCCCCCAGACTTGGAAGTTGGGCAAGAATTGCATCTCATGTCCAGTTCCCCATCTGTAAAATGGGAATAATGATGGCCTATGTCCCGATTCTTTGTTTAATAAAAAAAATAGATACTTGGCACATTATAAATCTTCTTGTTGAATAAGTTGGTAACAATAAATGGCATTCAATTATCCCTTGCACTTCTCACAAATATGAACTTTCTCCAGTTAAATCTATGATATCTAAGAGCCACATCCGAGCAAGTTTTGTCTCATTCAACCCACCACCTCCCATGCGATTTGCTGACTGTCCTGGTTCCACCTATTCAGAAATCCAAAAGATGGAAGTGAAAATCCTTGACAGCCACGGCTGGTGGCCGGTCTACGTGCAAGGAAGGCTTTCAGCTGCCCTCCAGAAAAGTCGGGCAAAGGACCAAAAGAAGCCCAGAGCGAGAAGCAAATAGTCCCGTGTGACGAAAGGAGGGAAATTCACCAAGTCCTTTCAAGGTCAGGAGAAAATGCCATGATGTTCTGAGTGATCCACTTATTGCATTGGGACTTTGACCCTACAGGGCAACACAGCATTTATGAGCATATGCTAACCGAACGTTAGGCACAGTTTGCTGGAAACGTTTCCTAAAAAAACCCTCCTTGCTGTGAATAAGGCAATGGCTGGAGGAGCGGAGGCAGCATGGAGGCTGAACCCCAATTCTGCAGCTCCTAAAAAGGAGCAGAACTCAGCAAAGATCTGTCTGTTATGAACAACCACAGGGGGACTTGTTCAAAGTGCTCTGGGAGCAGATTATGGGCATGGATCCCACGGTAGCTCCCTGCCCCCCCCCCCCCACCTGGAAAATACTAAATAATGAGAGAGAAATTAGAAATTCACCAGCAGCAGAATGCAATCTCGGCCTTGAAGGCACCCCTTAACCCTTTGCTGCCCTGCACCGATTTGACAGGAGCACGCTGGGATCTTTTGCAAGGTTGCAGATGATGTTGGGGTACGACTCTCCCAAATAAACGGCATGCAAACCCACGTCCTTCTGCAACCTTGCAAAGCATTGGGGGGGGGGCGCGCTACAGTTTGAACATCTACTTGGGGCTGCTTCATGGGCACATCAAATGCCTCCGTGCCATTTTGTTAGACTAAATAAAAGCATTGTCCTATACAGGTGTATAAACAATGCACTAAAGGGACTGCCAAGGTTTCTCAGCTACCCTTTGAGAGAAGATAGAGGGGTGGGCAGGAGATCCAAGCAGTGGCGTAGCGTGGGTTGTCAGCACCCGGGGCAAGGCAAGTAATTTGCGCCCCCTAACCCGTGGATTTGCGCCCCCTAACCCTAACCCCCAGATGTTGCGCCCGGTGCGGCCGGCCCCCCTGCACCCCCCACGCTACGCCACTGGATCCAACCTGCAACAGTAACCACTGCCTTTTTCTTCCCCAAGTACCTTAGAATCATAGAATCTTAAGAGTTGGAAGGGACCCTGGGGGTCATCCAGCCCAACCCCCTGCTATGCAGGAATCTCAGCTCAAGCATCCCTGACAGATGGCCGCCCAACCTCCAAGGAAGGAGAGACCACCACCTTTTCAAGGAGTCCATTCCTCTGTCTTCCCATCAGGAAGTTCTTCCTAATGTTTAGGCAAAAATCTCCTTTCTTGAAATAAAAATTAAGAAAAATTAAAAAAATTGTCTGGTAGCACCTTATAGACCAACTAAGTGTGTTCAGGTATAAGCTTCCGTGTGCCCGCCCACTTCTTCAGAGACTGAAGATCTCCTTTCTTGGATAAGGCAACAGAACGGGCAGCAAAGTTTCAATTGCGAGGGTTTCAGAGAGTGGAAAGTGCCCTGGGAAGAACTGAACAGCACCCACCCTCCGCGAGCCCCCGGCCGGATCGGACCAAGTCCAGGCTCGAGACCCCCATTTCCAACGGCTGCTCACAAGCTGCCTTCTCCGCCCCAGTGCCGCACTCCTAGAGAAACACTTCGCTGTCGCAGGCCGAGAGCCGCTTAATGCCAGAGGGCCCCCGGGCCCCCACCCCCCGCTTCCAGCAACGGCGTCCGCCCTTTGGCGCCGCACCTTGTGGCGGGGAGTTCCGCCGGCCAGGCGAGAGCCCAGCAGAAGCCCCGCCTCCAGCCCCGCACCAAGCCAGGCGAGCGCCAATCAGGGCTCGGCGTTGGGAGCCAGCAAAAAAGGGCGGGAATTCAAGCGGGCGAGTGGCGTGGCCGAGGCCCAATCAGCGCCGGCGTTGAGCCGCCGAGGGGCGGGGCTTGCTGAGGCAGGCGCTTCTTCCCCGGCGACCCCCCCCCCCTCAGAGACCCCCCCCTCCCCGCTCCCCTCCGTCGGCCCTTCGCGACGCGGCGGCGGCGGCGGCGCCCACCTGCTCGAAGCGAGGCCTCCCCAGCTGGAAGGGCGGGAAGCCCGCGCTCTCCGCCATCCCCTCACGGCGCCACCGGCAGCCCGCGAGTCTCCTGCGCCGCCTGGCCCCGCCCCCTCCGCCAGGACCGCCTCCCATTGGACGAGGCCCACCGCAGCTCCCGCGAGGCATGCTGGCCTATGTAGTCCTTCGCGGCGGGGGGGGGGAGGAGCATGACGGGAAATGGAGTCCCGCCTGCCGACGTCGCTCCGCCCCGCGCTGCGCGAAAGGAAAGGTGGGAAATGTAGTTTCCAGGGAGGAAGCGAGCCCCGGCATCGCGCAGCTGGCCGGGCCAGGAGGCGGCGGCAGCGGGCGGCCAAGGGCCCGCATCCGCCGGAGGAGGAGGGAGGCCGGACTGCCTGCCGGAATCCGGGAGCCAGGAGTGGGAAGGGACCCCCAGAGGTCATCCAGCCCAACCCCCCGCAATGCAGGGAGGGCAGCTCCAGAATCCCTGGCCGGCAGCCACGGCTGGGAAACCTCCCCAAATCTCTTTTCTGATGAGAGCAGCTTTTGCATCTCATTTGGAAACCAAGGACCCAGAGTCTGGAGGAAGAATGGGGAGGCACACAATGCCAGGTGCTTGAAGTCCAGTGTGAAGTTTCCAGTCTGTGTTTATTTGGGGAGCCATGCCATCAGCTGGTGTTGGTCCACTGTGCTTCATTAAGTCCAGGGTCAACGCAGCCGCCTACCAGGAGATTTTGGAGCACTTCATGCTTCCTTCCACTGGCGGACTTTATGGGGATGCTGACTTCATTTTCCAGCAGGACTTTGGCACCTGCCCACACTGCCAAAAGTACCAAAACCTGGTTCAATGCCCATGGGATTACTGTGCTTGATTGGCCAGCAAACTCGCCTGACCTGAACCCCATAGAGAATCTATGGGGCATTGCCAAGAGACAGATGAGAGACATGAGACCGAGCAATGCAGAAGAGCTGAAGGCTGCTATTGAAGTATCCTGGTCTTCCATAACATCTCAGCAGTGCCACAGGCTGATAGCATCCATGCCACGCCGCATGGATTTCCACCACTGCTTGGAAACCTCTGAGGAAGGAGAGCCCACGCTCCGGAATGTGGAATGGTCTCTTTAAATTTGAAGGTTCATTATTGGTCCACAAAATGTGTATTTCTTTAAGGGTCAGAGCAAATAACGTGACCTAGTTTTACAGCTGTGAAGCAGTATAGCAGGTGCTGTTAAGGTGTGGTAATTAAGCTGTTGGGTATAGCATGTAAAGAGCAGCACCTAGCTCTCTCAGTACCCTGGTGGTTGGGTCATGCTTATTGATATATTATAATTAATGTAAAAGGGGTTTTTGTTATTAAAACAAAAGATGAGGGTGAAAAACAAAGATGAGGGTGAAAGAGGAGAGTGCAAAATATGGTTTGAAGCTCAACATCAAAAAAAGGAAGATCATGGCCACTGGGCCCATTGCCTCCTGGCAAATAGAAGGGGAAGAAATAGAGGCAGTGAGAGATTTTACTTTCTTGGGCTCCATGATCACTGCAGATGGTGACAGCAGCCACAAAATTAAAAGACGCCTGCTCCTTGGGAGAAAGGCGATGGCAAACCTAGACAGCATCTTAAAAAGCAGAGACATCACCTTGCCAACAAAGGTCCGTATAGTTCAAGCTCTGGTTTCCCCAGTAGTGATGTATGGAAGTGAGAGCTGGACCATAAAGAAGGCTGATCGCCAAAGAATTGATGCTTTTGAATTCTGGTGCTGGAGGAGACACTTGAGAGTCCCATGGACTGCAAGAAGATCCAACCTCTCCATTCTGAAGGAAATCAGCCCTGAGTGCTCCCTGGAAGGACAGATCCTGAAGCTGAGGCTCCAAGACTTTGGCCACCTCATGAGAAGAGAAGACTCCCTGGAAAAGACCCTGATGTTGGGAAAGATGGAGGGCACAAGGAGAAGGGGACGACAGAGGACGGGATGGTGGGACAGTGTTCTCAAAGCTACGAACATGAGTTTGACCAAACTATGGGAGGCTGTGGAAGACAGGAGGGCCTGGCGTGCTCTGGTCCAGGGGGTCACAAAGAGTTGGACTAAACAAGAAGTTTTACAGCTGTGAAGCAGGTGCTGTTAAGGTGTGGTAATTAAGCTGTTGGTTATAGTATATAAAGAGCAGCACCTAGCTATCTCAGTATCCTGGTGGATGGGTCATGCTTATTGATATATTATAATTAATGTAAAAGGAGTTTTTGTTATTAAAACCTAGCTAATGGTTTTAATGTGTGGTCTCCCCAGCACGCCTTCTGCAGTGCAACTAATCTGCAAATAGCCAACACAGAATAGCGGAAAACACGCTCCCTCCATCTTCCGTGCACCCAATCCTCTTTATTTATTTATTTAATCATCTTTTTATTTGGTTGTCAAAAGAAAGGGAAATAAAATAATAATATCTACATCTAAAAGCAGTACAAAAGGAGCCACAGGAGCGGCAAGGATCCCAATTGCTGAAAACTGGAAAAAAGGAACTCTGCCAATGAAAAAGGAATGGCAAGATAAATGAACTTTTCCACGATATTCTAATTTTTCGAGTTTCACCTGTACTTGTGGTTTTTAGGATGGGGGCATTTTGTGTTTTGATGTCCCCACTTGAAGGCTGCCACTGCCCTTCCTCTCAGTCACCAGCCCTTGCAGAAAAGGGCTGGAGAGAGAGAGAAAAACGGGAAGAAAGCAGGAGCCTCTGAGAAAGTCAGCCAAGGGGTTATTCCCTTTGGGGGGGTCAAAAATAGGAGGGGAGAGGACCGTGTGCTGAGACCCTGCTTCTGGGCTTCCTATTATGGGCCTCTTGGTGGAGTACAGGGTCAGGTTCAAGGTGCTGGTCTTGACCTTTAAAGCCCTTTGTGACTTAGGGCCCTCGTATTTACTGGACCGCCTCTCCTGGTCTGCCCCACAGAGGACCCTAAGGTCCATGAAGAACCATCGCTTAGAGGTCCCGGGCCCTAAGGAAGTCAGACTATCCTCCACCAGGGCCAGGGCCTTCTCAGTGACGGCTCCGACCTGCTCTGTCCCAGGAGACCAGGGCCCTGCAGGATTTAACCTCCTTCCATTGGGCCTGTAAGTCAGAGCTATTCCGCCTGGCCTTTAATTTGAATTCAGCCTGATCTTTTATTTCCCTTCTCTTTCCTCCCTCTCCCCTTTTATGAAGATCACCCGCTCTGAGACCCTACAGCTAATTCTCCCCTGGTCTCCTAAGTAGGACCAATTCAGCCAGCTAGCCCTGGGGATTATCGAATGGATTCTTGAATTTTATTGTTATTCATGTTTTTATACTGTATTTTATGCTGCTTTTATAATTGAGTGTTTTAAATTTGTTGTTAGCTGCCCTGAGCCCGGTTTTTGAACCAGGAAGGGTGGGGTATAAATAAAATTTATTATTATTATTATTATTATTATTATTATTATTATTATTATCCTCTGTGACCCCAGGAGTCTGGGCGAAGTGGGCACTGGCCTCATCCAAAAGGCTCACCCCATGGTCTTCTGTGGGTGCTTGCGGGTGCCTTGCCAAAGGAGTAGCTCTTTGCAGAGAGGGCAGCAGGGGCAGCCTACCAGTCTTGGGTGGCAAGGGGCACTGTGCCCCCTCAAAAAAGCCCTCTGGAAAGCTCATGTTGGGAGGTGGGTGCCACCACTGTTGGCGGGCATATTTTGGGGAAGAGATGGGTTGGGGTTCAGCGTCAAGAGAGATCTCTGTGCACCTGGGAAAACAGAGCGACTGGAGGGGGGGTCCCCTGCCCTTTTCCAGACAAAAGGGTGAAGCAGGCTGGGTGGGGGCGCTGGGCTTGGCGTGTTCAGGCATCCCGGACCCGAACACCTGCTTCTCCCGCAGGTCGCCCCCTGATCTTGACCACCTGCTTGCATTGTTCAGCCGCGATTTGGCTTGTCAGTTTCAAAACTCTGGGCGGGGGCTTTTTCCTCGCTCTCAGCCCTTCATCCCCCTGGATTAGCTGCAGCCCAACGGGGGCACCTGCTGAAAGCCATCATGGTGGGAACCTCCCACCCCCCCACCCCGAAATCCAGCTGGGAAGAATTAGGCGTCTTGTCACACAGAGACAACACGCCAATCATTGGGGGGGGCTGCTTCCTGTTGGGACAAGCGAAGAGCAGGATGGAAGGTAACCCCCCCCCCCTTCTGCAGAAACAGCAGAGGCTGGGCCTGGCCTGGCCTGCCCCCTCCTCACTCTGCCACCCCCTCCAAGGAGTGGGGTGGGACCCATGGCATCTCAGGCTTAAGAATCTCTTTTAAAGCCTTCCAAGTTGGCAGCCATCCCTGCCTCCTGTGACAGGGAGTTCCGTAGTTTAACTCTTATACTCACAGCGGAGGTTGTATTTTCTGAGAATCCTCCGGAAAAACAATCTCTCCAAGGACCTGTTGATGGCATTTTACCATCATACTGTTCTGAGTGTATTAACTTATGGTCTGTGTTTGGCTGAACCCCAACCCATCTCTTCCCCAAAATATGCCCGCCAAACTTATGGTTTGGGAGCTGCACGGTCAGGGAAAGAACAATGCTGTCCAGGGTTGTAAAGACTGTGGAGAGAAGAATTGGGTGCACTCTTCCCACCTTGGATCAAATCTATGCTTCCAGGTGCCATAAGAAAGCTGCAGAGATAGCGCAGGATAGTGCGCACCCCGGAAATGATCTCTTTCAGCTTCTGGAAGAAGGTCCAGGGTTATAAAGACTAAGACTAGCCGCCTGAGAAACAGTTTCTACCCAAATGTGATTTTGGTTTTTAAATGCAGTGTAAGGTAGTCTCTGTGGGAGTATATTGTATTTAATTATGGGGTATCAGAGTTTTTAGGGGGTTAACCAGGCTGGGATAGCAGGCTTGTTGGTTTTTGAATGCTGGTGTAGATTTTTTTCAATTTCGTTGTTCTGTATGGGACAATGACAATAAAGATTATCGTACTGCGTACAGTGGTGCCCCGCAAGACGAATGCCTCGCAAGACGGAAAACTCGCTAGACGAAAGAGTTTTCCGTTTTGGAGGTGCTTCGCAAAACGAATTTCCTATGGGCTTGCTTCACAAGACGAAAATGTCTTGCGAGTTCCTGCGGGTTTTTTTCCCTCCCCCCCCCCTTTTCTAAGCCGCTTATCCGCTAAGCCGCTAATAGCCCTAATCCGCTAATGGGCTTGCTTCGCAAGACGAAAAAACCGCTAGACGAAGAGAATCGCGCAACGGATTCTTTTCGTCTTGCGAGGCACCACTGTAATTTCTTTTACCTGTCTTGAAACTTCCAACATTCCGCTCCATTGTATGTCTTGGAGTTCTAGCGTTACAACTTTGGAGCTCCCCATTTACATGTGGGGCTTATGGCGCTACTGCAACCTTTGGATTTGGGGCATGGGAATAAAGAAAGCAAGCCAGGAATTTCTAAGCAACAAATTCAACCGTTTTATTTTATTTTTCCTTTAAAGTGCTTAAAAC
Organism: Podarcis cretensis; assembly: GCF_951804945.1. Taxonomy (NCBI): domain Eukaryota; kingdom Metazoa; phylum Chordata; class Lepidosauria; order Squamata; family Lacertidae; genus Podarcis; species Podarcis cretensis. The sequence goes on along the minus strand of NC_137178.1, from coordinate 928,403 downwards.
AGAACAAGCTTTCCCCCCCCCCCTTTTTAAACAAACGTCACCCAATGAGATTCTTAATACAAGTGAGCACCTCAGCATGAACCCCACGGCTGGGAGTAAAATTCCCCCGTGGGGCGGGATGGAGGGGGGCAGGGGTGCTCCCATACTTGCTCAAAGGGAAGGAAGACGTTAACTAACACTGCTCTCCTTGGGACACGGTTTGCTTGGCGCTGGCCGGTGGCCCTTTGGGCCAGGAGAGGAGCCCAAACAAACAATTAAACGAAACCAACCGACCCCACGCAGAACACTGCAAGGAAACTCTCGCCAGGAGGTAAGAACCCCCAGGAAATACTGAATGGTACGTTTCTCCTTTCCCAACCCGGTGCCCACCAAAAGCCTTAGGGGAGCTGCCGTCCGTGGCTTCAGAAGGGCACCGGATTGAAAGAAACCTGCTGTGGGTCGTGAGGCTTATTTGGCAGAACGTGAGAAACGTGGAGGCAAACTGTTGATGAGAACCACCCTCCAAAGCGAAGACCCTGCAAATCCAGAAATATTCCCCCTGCCCTCTCAAAACGCGTCCCTGCAAATCCTCCCCAACAACTACCGTCTTGGGATGGGGGCTGCCGGCTCTCCTCCCCCTTTTTAAAGCTTCCAGACAAGGATGTGGGGGGCAGCAGCACCCCAATTCCTGGAGGGGGACAAGGAGCAAGGCAGCTGCGCATTTCTGGCACCGGGATCCGGGGATCGAGGAGTCGATGGGTGAACCTTGCAGCCCCAGCTCCCTGGGGAGGGAAAGGGGGCTGGGCAACTCAAAGGTCGCGGGGGGGGGGCAGGAGACCTCAGGGGCCGGAGCTCAGCACCAATGACCTTCCTGCAGTGAGTCGGCCATGGAGGCCTCCACACAGGCAGGCAACCAACAGGCTTTCCCCTCTCCTGGCGGAGGCAAACTGAGAACGCCCTGCTGGCTCAGCCCACCTCATGGGTCCCTGGCGCTCCCTACTCCTTGCCCAAAGACTCCTCTCCAAGCCATGCCAAGGCCAGAAGGGCCTGTGGCCTTTCTGCTGGGCTCCTCCATCGCCCGCGGGCAGCTGAACCAAGGGGCAACGCAAATGCCGACCAGAGTTGCTCCGCCACCGTTAGCTAGCCCTGGTCAAGTCAAGAGCGGCCGAAGGGGGAGGGAAGGAGGCTGTGGCTGGCGGGCAAGCTGACCGGGAGGCTGTGGGTGGGGGGAAAGGGGGAAAGCCCCCCTGCAGCCATTGCAAGGGGGTGGGGAGAGAAGAAGGATATAGCACCCCCCCCAAGTGGGCAGAGTAAGAAAAGAATCCGTGGTCCACAATCAAACCCCGGGAGAAGCAGGCAGGAATCTCCGCGGCCTGCCAGCCCCTTTCTGGACCAGGAAAAATCCACAGCCCACCGTTAAGGGCAGAGAGATGCGCAAGGGATGGAACCGAGGGCCGGAGCTTCCCCGAAGGCATTGCCATTCCCCAACGGCCAGGTGTGTGTTGGGGGGGGGGGAGTGCAGGCTGCACAGGTCTCCTCCTGGGGCAGGAAAGGGCCAGGGCACCCCAAGGCAAAGCAGAGACGCTGCCAGGCTGATGGCACCCCAGGTCTGAGAAGGTAACCCAGAACAGGAAGCCACCTTCAAGGAACCGCACACTTTGGTCCCGTGCCGTTTGGTCACCCGCTAAGGAGCAGGGTCCTCCTTCCTCTGGGTACCCAGAGACTTTCGCCCGGGGCTTCTGGCGATGACGCCAAGCCCCCCTGCCCTGCCTCAGGACATTTCCCCGTGTGCTTCTGCTGGTCTGTGGCGCAGGAGTCGCCACGAACGACGCAGCGCACAAGCCTGGAGATGCTCCGGCGCATTTGTCCTCCCCGCGAAAGAAAAGGCACACTGTTTTTGTTCTGATTATCACAGCAGGTGTGGGGAGGGGGGGATGCAAAAAGGACGAGGTGCCACTGCGGTGCCCTCCTGCAAAGTCCCTGCCACCACCCCAAGCAGAGAAAGAGAAGGAAGAGGGCAGGCAGAGGCAGAGGCAGGGTTGCAACTTATTCCAGCATGCAATGAAAAGAGTGCCAGGCGCTGGGCCAGGACAGCGCCCCAAGTCCAAGGCAGCCCCCCCCCTCTTGCCCCCAGGAGGCAGTTGAACCTGGCGAGGTGCTGAGTGGTTGGCGCAGGCTGGGCGATGCTAGTCGTTCAAGGAGCACAGTGGTGGGGTCTGCACACCATGCCCCCTGCCCACCAGGAGGTCTTTCCTCCACAATCCATCTCCCTTGTTTCGCAGTCCATCCTTCGGCCACGTCGTCTGACCCCCCCGGGCTGCTCTCCCTCCAGCCCCCTTCCAAGGAACACCCACCACCACAGACAGGGAGCCAACAGCCAGCCAGAGTCACCATCCCAGGGGACGGGGAGCAGATCCGAGCCCTGGGCGTAACTGCGGGTGCTGCAATGGACCGGGAAGCTAGCAGGACGGGAGGCAAGCAACTCTCCAGAAAACGGCATCTTGCTCAAAGCCAGCTGCGTCCCACAAACACCGGCGTCTGGCTGCCTGTGGCCCAGAGGTCCAGAAGCAAAGGGTCCATTCCGCAGGGCCTCTCCTTCCAGGGGGGCCGCCTTGAGCCAGGAGAGGGAGCCGGGAACTCAAAAGTGGGGAGGGCAGAGGCGTGGCAGGTGGAAAGGGGGCTGGGGGCGTTATTTGGCTGCCTTGGGCTCCCCCTCCAGGGGGATCTGCAGCAGCCGGGGAGATTGCTCCATGATGCGCACCAGGAGGAGGTCGATGTAGTTCTCCAGCTCGCGGACCTGATCCTGTGTCTGGCTCAGCTCCGCCTCTCGCTTCAGCAGCAGCTGGATCAGCTCATCGTGCGTCAGGTGGTAATACTTGGCGGACGGATCCAGCGCGGAAGAGTCCTGGGGGGGGCAGAGGGAGGGGGCTGCGGTCAGTGGAGAAGCAAGACCTTTCTCTCCATCAGAACAAGGACCAGCAAGCACTAATAATAATAATAATAATAATAATAATAATAATAATAATAATAATGCCGCTGCACAGGGGGCAGAAAAAGCCACAAATTTAGGAACACCAGGAGAGACTGCTGGATGAGGCCAAAGGGGCCCATTTCAGACCCCCCCCCCGCCCCCTGGAAGGCCAAGCCAGGCTGCTCTGCCTCCAGCTGGGACTCTGGTGGGGCTGCAGGAGGCGGCCAGGGGGCTTCCAGGAACTGGGCCTGGGAAAGGCGAGCGCTATGGGATCTGTCGGAGCAGGGTCTACTTTCGAGGCAGAATGGCCCCAATGGTGGAGGGGGCAACAGGGGGGAATCCCAGGGGGGCACAAAAATAATCTACCAGCCCAAGAGGACTGATGCAGGGAAGCCCCTTCTTCTCGCAGCACAGGGTTCAACTATGGAACTCCCTGCCACAGGAATCTTGAACCTTGCTTCTGGGTCTCCCATGGGTTGGCCCCTGTGCAAACTGGGTGCTAGACTGGTCGGGCCCCCTTTGGCCTGGGGTCCTGCAGGCTCTTCCTATATATACGCACTTCAAATTAAAGGTTCCTCTTCAAGGACAAGAATAAGGGCCACTAACTGACTGCTGATTCAGGACTTTAAATTGTCCTTTTATATCTAATTTCCTTTTCTGCGTATACTGTAATGTTTTCCTGTTGCTATGGCCATTGGCTAATGCGAATCAAGTTTTCTCTCTCTCTCTTCAAGGACACTGGAAGACCCCCCCCCCAGGAAAGAGCCCCCACCTCTGCCGCCCTTGGGGTATTTTCTCCCACCCCCTCCACCCTCACATCCACCCCCTTTTACCCTTTTGGGCTCCGGTTTCTCCAGCTGGGAGGTGGGCGCTCCCCCCGCAGTGACGCTGACAGCGCTGCCCGGCTTGCGCTCCTGGCCGTCGCTCCGGACACGGGTCGGGCTGCCCGCCGGCCTCTGCTTCTCCTCCTCCTTCTCCTTCTCCTCCTTCTCCTGAGGGGGTTTTGGCCCCGGAGAGCTGCTGATGGGCTTGACGGGGTGGGGGCTGCAAGAGACAAGCGGCATGAGCAGACGAGTCAGGCTCACAAAACAGCATCTCCCCCTCCCCAAAGGATTTGCACAGCAAGACCCCCCCCCAAAACACACACACACGGCCGAAGGGGGGGGGGACACACCCAAAAGCTACTGGGGGAAACTCCCAAAACAGGGGTAGGCAACCTAAGGCCCAGGGGCCAGATCCAGCCCAATTGCCTTCTCAATCCAGCCCGTGGACGGTCCAGGAATCAGAGTGTTTTTACACGAGTAGAATGTGTGATTTGTGGGGCATAGGAATTTGAAATATACTCGGAGTCGAGAATGGATTTCATGCTCTTTATTCAGCTCAGAGTAGTGAGGAATAGAAGTTCCCCCAGAATGTCTGCTTTATATACATTATTTACACAATGGGCCCCACGTGATTGGCTAATTCCAGGATTCTCCTGTAGGCCAATCAGATTGCAGATTGACTTCCACCTGGAGTTGGATTGGGTGGCTCCTGCGGACCAATCAGACTGCAGCACTCTGGATCCTATTGTTCTAGGACCAATCAGACTGCAGCATTCTGGATCCTATTGTTCTAGGACCAATCAGACTGCTGCATTCTGGATCCTATTTTTCTAGGACCAATCAGACTGCTGCATTCTGAATCCTATTCAACTCAGTACATAACAGAATTCGTTCATTTCCCCCCCAAAAAATATAGTCCGGCCCCCCACAAGGTCTGAGGGATGCTAGACCAGCCCCCTGCTGAAAAAGGTTGCCGACCCCTAGACTAGAAGATAGAAGCAATGAAAATGTCAAAGGGGAAGGGAAAGGGGAAGGGGAAGGGGAAGGGGAAGGGGAAGAGGAAGAGGAAGAGGAAGAGAGGCAACCATGGCTCTTCCTTGTCCAGCCTCCCCTCCTCTCAACCCCAATACCCCCCCCCATCTTTGTTCCGTCCACTGAAGGAAACTTGCACAAATTCCTTGCAAAAACAGGAATATACAGCCCCATTTCCAAGCAAACCTGACCCTCCCCCACAGCCAAAATCCTCTGCACTCCCCAAACCCCTTTAGCCAGCTCTGCAGGATGGCCACCCTCCTTTTTAAGGAAGCCCCCTCACTGCAGCCCCCAAAGCAATTCCGTCCAGGACCTGTGGGATAGCTCAGCTGGTAGAGCACAAAACCTCTAACCTCGGGGTTGAGGGTTCAAGTCCCACACTGGGCGAAAGATTCCTGGACTGAGGGGGGTCGGACTAGGCGACCCCCTGGTCCCTTCCACCTCTCTATGCTTCGAAGAGAGCTGCCGGCTTGCCTCTGGTCCCCCTGGGGGTGGGTGACACCCCCATAAGCTTCCCCTTCTAGCAGCCAACTCTGTGGGGCAGGGAAGGGGGCTGTTTCCCCACAACTGCAAGGGACGCACCCTGAGCTTTGCTGGCAAGCCCAAGGAGAGTTGGCACAGAGCTCCAGCTGCCAGGGAACTCCGACCCCCCACCCCCAAAAAAAGACCCCAAGGCAGAGGCAAGAACAGGGAGTGCAAAAAAGCATATTGGAAAATGATTTCTAATGAGCTGAAAAAAATGTTAAAAATAACTTTTGTAAAAAACAACAACCCTGAAGCTTTTTTATTAGGAATTTTAGGTACAGAAATACCTAAGGATCAGAAGAAACTATTTATGTAGGCTACAGCAGCTGCTACTTGCCCAAAGATGGAAGGAAATTTTACAAAAGAAGAATAGCTGATAAAGGTGATGGACTCTGCCGAATTGGTGAAAATGACTGGGAAGATCAGAGATTAAGAGGACAGTTTTAATTTAATAAAGAATGGGGGAAATTTGTATGTTACTTGAAAGAACATTACAAACAACTGAAAACACTGGCAGGGTTTTAAAAACAGAATTAGGATAAAAAAATGAGATTTAAGAAAATATGGAGAACATTGTAAGATGCCGTTTGAAAAGAATATCTGGGGAAACCACGGAGGGTGGAGGGAATCTGGGGATTCCGCAAATCCTATTAGCAAAGTGATTTAAGATTTGTGTATGATGATAAATGTTAAAAGAAAAAATGAATTTTAAAAAATTATTTTTAAAAAGAGAGAGCAGGGAGTAAAAACAAAATTAAAAAATTCCTTCCAGTAGCACCTTAAAGACCAACTAAGTTAGTTCTTGGTATGAGCTTTCGTGTGCATGCACACTTCTTCAGATACCCCTCCCCACCTTCTCACTATATAGAAGGGTCTGGAAACTTCTGTTTCAGTGTATCTGAAGAAGTGTGCATGCACACGAAAGCTCATACCAAGAACTAACTTAGTTGGTCTTTAAGGTGCTACTGGAAGGAATTTTTTTATTTTGTTTTGACTATGGCAGACCAACACGGCTACCTATCTGTAACTAGAGCAGGGAGTGCAAGACAGGAAGCCAATACAGTTGCTTCCTTAGAGCCAAAAGCAGTTAAACCCAGGCAGAAGCTGGATGGAGCCACTCTGGAGAGGCCCCGTGTGCCCAGGGTGCGGGTGCCCATGCGGACGGGCACAGAATCTGGCAGCCATGGGAAGAGGGCAGCCCAGGAGGACCAGCCCAGTCCTCCTGCAAGCCAGGGAGGGCACAAAACCATTTAACGTCATCCCGGGAAGAGCAGTCCATTGTTTCTCAAGACAGATGGACGCTGACAACAAATCAATGTCACCCGCCTTCGTCTCTGAGGGCACCTGCAGGGGATCATTTATCTGCAGGGATCACCGAGATCATCTGCAGGGACATAGCTGGTCGTTCCCCCAGTTGGCAAGGCTCCATTGACAACAGCAAGTAAACTAACCCTTTTGTGTCACTGACCCAGTCCTTTGGAACTCTCTGCCACCAGAGATTCAGCAGGCGCTTCTGGGCCAACTTTTAAACGCCTGCCTCAAACTTTTCTATGCAGGCAGGCAATCAAGAGTGCATCTTTCCTTTCAAAAGGACTGGAGCAAATTGATATCTTATTTGAGAGAAAACTGTAAACGTTTGAAAACATTTGTAGGTCTGACTTGAAATGTCTGGTAATGTGAAAATAAGGAGCTATTTACATATAAGGGGGTGAATGTTAAAAGAAGATATAAGGTAAGAAAGTGGTTATAGAAATGCGATGAATCTGTTAAAGATATGCGGAAGTCAAAAAGAGGGAGGGAAGGAGGTCGATGCTCTTTTTGAGCAATACTTAAAGTTATGGATTTGTGTACTGAAAATGAAATTAAACATGAAAAAATCAATAAAAATTATATTTTAAAAAAAGAGTGCATCTTTCCACAAGGGTTAACTGGTACCCATCTTTAATTTTTTTATATGGTTTTTACTGCATGGTTTTATGTATCCTTGTTGCAAATGAAACATTTTTATAAGTAGATCAAGGCTGCTGTCACCATAGGCAAGGGATGGTTTAGAGATGTGGAACCCCAGGACGCTCCCCGACAAGGGCGGCTACCTCTCTCGTCAACAGCACCTGAACGTTTGTTCCCTGCGCTGCAATTTGCAAGGCTCTGCGCTTGAGCTTCTTGCGCTTCTGACCACATGCCAGGCTCACCTGCTAATTATACACAAGGGCCTTGGCAAATGCCAACTCAGGTTCTCCTCCAGAGGCCAGCCATGTCTCTCCCTCCCTCTCCCTCCCTCCTTCCCTCGCATGCATCCTGGGGCCTGAGCATCCCTCCTTCGGAAGCACAACGCTGACCCCAGGTGATGGCTGGACCTTCAGCACCTGTGCAGAAGAAACACCCACAAGAGCCAAAGGACTCTGGGACTTGTAGTTCTCGGGGGGCGGGAAGCACAGGCCAGAGTCCAAGCCTGGCGCAAAGCAGCTATTGCATAGGTCCACCTAGCGCAACATGGAATCACAGAGTTGTAGAGTTGGAAGGATGCAGAGGACACAACCTTGATGCCAGAAAGTGAGGAGAAATTAAAAAACCTTTTAATGAGGGTGAAAGAGGAGAGCGCAAAATATGGTCTGAAGCTCAACATCAAAAAACCGAAGATCATGGCCACTGGACCCATCACCTCCTGGCAAATAGAAGGGGAAGAAATGGAGGCAGTGAGAGATTTTACTTTCTTGGGCTCCATGATCACTGCAGATGGTGACAGCAGCCACGAAATTAAAAGACTCCTGCTTCTTGGGAGAATAGCAATGACAAACCTTGACAGCATCTTAAAAAGCAGAGACATCACCTTGCCAACAAAGGTCCATATAGTTCAAGCCATGGTTTTCCCAGTAGTGATGTATGGAAGTGAGAACTGGGTGATAAAGAAAGCTGATCACCGAAGAATGGATGCTTTTGAATTCTGGGGCTGGAGGAGACTCTTGAGAGCCCCATGGACTGCAAGAAAATCAAGCCTCTCCATTCTGAAGGAAATCAGCCCTGAGTGCTCACTGGAAGGACAGATCCTGAAGCTGAGGCTCCAAGACTTTGGCCACCTCATGAGAAGAGAAGACTCCCTGGAAAAGACCCTGATGTTGGGAAAGATGGAGGGCACAAGGAGAAGGGGACGACAGAGGACGAGATGGTTGGATGGTGTTCTCGAAGCGACCAGCATGAGTTTGACCAAACTGCGGGAGGCAGTGGAAGACAGGAGTGCCTGGCGTGCTCTGGTCCAGGGGGGCACAAAGAGGCGGACACGACTAAACAACAACAAAGACTTGGAAGGAAGGATCTTCTATGGCTGACAGTGACTTCCCAGGAGGTCAAGCAGAGGAGAGCTTCGCTTCCCCTGGAACTGGCCTGCTCGCACAGCCCTCAAGAAGCAAACGGACTCTCTTCTTCCCCTCTCTCAGACCCTGAGTTTCATGGAGATGTAGAGTGGGAAGGGTCCCCCAAAGGCCATCCAGCCTGACCCCTGCAATGCGAGGATCGCAGCTGGAGCATCCCTGGCCAATGGCCATTCCCCAACAAGCTCCCTAGTGCTGCGAATTTTACGAGACCTGCAGACCGTGGACGTGGTGCCGCCTGTGTAAGAACCCGAGGAGGAGCTGGCGGATCAGCCCAGCCTCCTGCCCTCGCTGTGGCCAACCAGATGCCCAAAGGGAAGTGTGATAAGAATTTTAAAGTCTTATATAATAAATGTTCATAAGTGTACCAACCAAGCACGTAAATAGATCAGCACAGGAAGACCGACCTGAAACCATTTTTGATTTTCAAACTGACCAAATGTTTCCTCTGCAAGGTCAAAGGAAAATGGAAAAGCCTCCCCGTTGTCTTTTCCTTCACAAATCCTGTCTTAAGGCTATGTCTGTGTTTGAATAGGGTGTGAGCCTGTGACCTGGCCCAGGAAATAAGTATTTATCATTACAAAAGACTGGCCAGGCTCCCCAGGCAATCCAGTCAAGTGACCATTAAAAAGGTAACCTGTCAGACAAGATAAACAGCGCACTCAGATTTCTGCTGTAGACCGCCTTTTCTGTGATGTAGGTATGATGTATCTGGGGGGTGGTCTTAGGTTACACCCCTTCTTATCCAGTACAATCTACAACTGAGCCTGAATACCACCTCCCTGCAGCCCTCCCCCAGAAATCTGCTGGCATGTACCCCTATCGTTCCCCCCACCACCACATCTGTCCTCCTGCTTCTTTGCATCTGGGCACTGCTGCCAAAGAACACCTAGACAGAGGCCCCCTGGCAAGAGGCTTGTGGGTCAGACTCCAGAAGGGTTTTCCTGCAGGAGGGGCTCTTTACTCTGTGCCGATGGCTGACACCCCCCCCCCAAAAAAAATTCCAACATGCAACTTTGAAAGGCAGCCCCACAAGGCTGCAGACCCCCACCTCCAGCAAGCCCAGACCAACAGTGGGGAGAGTCTTAAAAGGAGGAGGCCAGACCCCGACCGTAAACTGCTCAGGGGTCTCCCCCAGCCAATGTAGCAGGTCTGGGGGGGTTATTCCAGGGACCCTCACAGACATCTCTGCAGCAACAGCACCACCTGCTGGCAATGGAGGCAAACACCTCGGCAAACTTCACTGAGAAATCCTAATAAAGTCGGTTTCTGTGCTGCTATTTTTAGCCCTGCGTTTGGACACGGGTGGAAAACGAACACATTGCAGGCTGAAATCTAAAGCTATGAGCTGCTTTTCAACTCTTTTGTAGGATGGAAACAACTCCACGTCCCTCCCGTTGCTCTCTGTGAGGAAGGAGAAGGATTCTGGTGCATTAATGGCTCCCAGCAGAGGCCATCAGCAAGACAAAAGGGTCAGACAAGAGGCTTTCCTAGCCCAACATCCTGGAACACCACACAGCCATCATACACTGACAGCATCTCTGGTGGATTATTTCAACACCTGGAATATGGCTCAGCTGCCTTTGGAAACCAAAAGTTAGCCGCTGCATTTTGCACTAACTGGAGGCAAAAGTGTTGCATGTAACTGGCCAGCCCCTGAAAACCTATGCAGTGACTTCCAGCAAGCATCCCTGAAGGAGCGTCTCCACCCCCATCGTCTAGCCAGGACACGGAGGTCCAGCTCTTCTGGCCGTTCCCTCACTGCGAGAAGTGAAGTTACAGGGAACCAGGCAGAGGGCCTTCTCGGTGGTGGCGCCTGCCCTGTAGAATGCCCTCCCAGCAGATGTCAAGGAAAGAAACAACTATCCGACTTTTAGAAGACATCTGAAGGCAGCCCTGTTTAGGGAAGTCTTTAATGCTTTATGGTGTTTTTAATATTCTGTTGGGAGCCGCCCAGAGTAGCTGGGGAAACCCAGCCAGATAGGCGGGGTATAAATAATAAGTTGTTGTTGTTGTGCCTGGCAGGGAGGATTACCCAGAAGAGGACTGAACAACACTTTGGGACACTTAAATGCCAAGTATTCTTTTTCTGCACATCTTTCCCAAAAACGTTTTTGTTAAACTGCAAATGCACCTGTTTCTCCCCCGACCCCCACTTCCCAAAAGTGTAAGATCTCTGGAATGTGGAGGCACACCCAAAAGGGCAAAAACAGCAGCTCCACGCAGGAGGCAGTGATTTTTGGGTCCCCCAGAATTTAATCCTCTTGGACCTCCAGAGAACTGTCCCATGAAGTTCATTCGGATCATTTAAGACAGATTACTACAGCTGGGTGGATGAAGAACAGGAGTGAAACCAAAGCAGACCTCTCTGCCCAGCAGGCTTTTTCAGAACTGGCCACAGTGTTCATATTCTTCATTTCACTTGCTAGTTGCCTGACACCAAGCGGTCTCTGAACGACTTGCAGCAGATTGAAAGAGAGATAATTTTCTAAAAACAAGAATCGTAAGCCAGCCTCTGAAGAAACAATCAGCAGCTCAGAGCAGTACCAACCGCTAAAGCATAAGGACAGCCATAGGCAAACTCGGCCCTCCAGATGTTTTGGGACTACAACTCCCATCATCCCTGACCACTGGTCATGTTAGCTAGGGATGATGGGAGTTGTAGTCCCAAAACAGCTGGAGGGCCAAGTTTGGGGGTGCCTGTTCTAAACCTCTCTTAAAGGTAAAAGTAAAGGGACCCCTGACCATTAGGTCCAGTCGTGACCGACTCTGGGGTTGTGGCGCTCATCTCGCTTTATTGCCCGAGGAAGCCGGCGTACATGTGGCCAGCAGGACTAAGCCGCTTCTGGCGAACCAGAGCAGCACACGGAAATGCCGTTTACCAGTTTTTTGTTTTTTTTTATTTATCTACTTGCACTTCATGCTTTCAAACTGCTGGGTTGGCAGGAGCAGGGACCGAGCAACGGGAGCTCACCCTGTCATTGCGGGGATTTGAACCGCCGACCTTCTGATCAGCAAGTCCTAGGCTCTGAGGTTTAACGCACAGCACCACCCGTGTCCCTTTCTTGGAGAGGGGCATTTAGAGATGGGCTTCAGGCGAACATCTAAAAGTCCGGACACAGCACCTCTCTCGATGCGAACCTGAACTGAACAAGGTTTTATAGAGAAAAACAAGCACCTTGAATTGAGCTCTGAAACGAACTGAGCTCAGCTGACTTAAGACAAGCTTTACAAGGTCAGACCACCAACACACACATCCCTGCCAGCAATTGGACTGCAGCATTCTGCAGTTTCTGAACCACCTCCAAAGGCAGCCCCACATATAACACGCAGCAGTAATCTAACCTAGAGGTTTCCGAAGCCAAGCTGTCCCTGTCTGGATAGGGGCATAGATGGAACCCCGCCAAAAACTGGCAGAAGGTTCTCTGTGCCATGGAGACCACAGGCATCTCTCATGATAAATCATCACTAACTGCCAGACTGGGTGGCAATGGGTGCAAGGGGGCCCCATCTGCTTTTATCCAGCCTTTTTCCTCTAAGGCCGATCTGCAGAGATCCAAGTTTTCCCACGTCCAGGAAAGCCTTCAAAAACTAAGCTGTTATTTTGGAGTGTGTTAAGTCTCCAACCTTGACATGCGATGGGGAGGGCATGTCATGCGAAGGGGAATCGCTGCTCCAAAAGAGAAAAGGAGATTACTCAAAGTCACATTGCTCTTTTAACACATGCATCATTTTGCATGACGCTCTGGATCACTTCTTGTGAAAAAAGAAACTGATAAATGCAATTAATAATCGCAATAATAATAGGCTGTGCCTGCCCCCTTCCTAGTCGGAATTAAAGCTGCATCTCGGGGGAAGCTTGTGCACTGACCATTTTTACAGGAAATGCTGCCACAGGGGAGCATTAAAAAAAAAAATCTCTCCTGCTTCCTTGTTCATGCACAAATATCCTCCCCCCTTGAGACAATGCTGAAAGATGGAACAGAACCATCGAAAACCATCATGGCCAGCGAGTGAGTTCACATTTAAAGATCTGCTATAAACCTTAAGATAGTTTGGGTGTGAAAAGCTCAAATGTTTAGAGCGTGGTGCTGGTAACGCCAAGGTTGCAGGTTCGATCCCCGGATGGGGCAGCTGTGCATTCCTGCATTGCGGGGGTTGGACTGGATGACCCTCAGGGTTCCCTTCCACCTCTATGATTCTTTGATTAAGTGGTATGCAAATTAAGTGGTATGCTTAAACAGTGAATAAAACCATAGGAGGAGATCTTACCACTCAGGTGGGTGGGGGGTACAGAGTAGGAACATACACCCCCTCCCCGCAGGTCTCCCCTGCCAAGGCCAAGTGGTAGAATTGGGGCGACTGTCCCACCACAAAGAGCCAGTTCCCCCTTGCCCCCCCACTGACCCTTTGCTTCCAGCATGCCGGGGGGGGGAGGGTGCAGGAGCTGCCCCTGCTCTAAGGGCCCCCCCCCCCTTCTGCAGAGCTAGGAGAGAAGAGAGGGATTTAGTCACAGCCCTTAAAAGAGAAGGAAAAGGGTAAACCAAAGATAAAAGCCATGGAGGGGGCATGAAAAGATGCCATGCAGTTTGGGGGGGGGGCAAGGGGTAGGATTGTGCTGTGGGGAGGGTCCCGTGAGCTGCAGCCAGTCAAGACACCCCCATGGGCAGAGGGAGGGCCAACCCAGGGCTTTGGGGGGTTTCCTGGGAGAGACGCCCCAAGATCACAGGGAAGGAGGGGGGGTCACCTGGTGCGCACACACACACACACACACACACACACACACACACGCCTTGCCCAGCTCACCTGGCCGTCCACTGGAGAGGAGGCGCTTCTTCCGCCTGCGTCGCCCCCACGGGCGAAACCGAAGAGGCCACTGAGGCGGCTCTGGGCCGCGGGAGAGCGAGGGAGGGGGCCGCCACAGCGGAGCCCCTGCCCAAGTCAGGATGCAGGACGGGAGATGGGAAGAGGAAGTCGCTAGGGTGGGTAGCCCCCTCCAGTGAAGGTGTGGAGAAAGTCACAGGGGCGGCCGGTTGGTCCTCGGAGGGGTGGGCAAGGAAGAAGCCGCGAGGGGCCGCCTCCGGGCCACCCAGACCCCCCACCCAGGAGACCGGCAGGACGGCGGCCTCCGAGGAGGCTGGGTCAGCAGGCCTCTCCACAAAGGGGTTGTTCTGCGGGGAAGGTGGCGGTGGCGTCCTGGCCCAGGGGGCAAAGGGGTTGCCCGGCGCCAGGGCAGTGTCCGTCCAGCTGCCCTGAGGCTCCTCTCTGCCCGCCTGCCAAAAGTCGGCCTTCTTGAAGTCCACTACCCGGTCATCTGACCAGCTGGACGACAGCTCCGACTCGCTCAGAGAGCTGCCGGCCCGAGCCTGCCTGAGCTGCCCACCCGCCAAGACCGCTGGGAAGGGGGGCGACGTGGCGGGCAGGCTCTGGCTGAGGGGGCTTGGCGCAGGGTCCCCCTCGGGGAAGGAGAGAGCCCCTCTTTCTCCTGGCGGCAAATCTTCCTCCGGCCCCCCAAGTCCTGGCCGCCGTCCTTCGGGCCACGAGTCCTGCGACGGCGGCTGCTCCTCCTCCACGGCCGTCCAGAAGAGGACTGAGGGGCTGGGCCGGGGGTCCGGGAGGGTCTCTTTGCGTGCGGGGATCTCCTTGGCTGTCTGTAGCGAGCCCAGCTCCGAGAGCCCCTGCGGCCAGGGAGCGCCCGCCTGCCACACGGAGGAGTCAGACAGGCCTGACGCGCCCAAGGAGAGATCGGTAGGGCAAGTTTCAAACTGCTCGGCCCCCGGGGTGCCCCCTGAAGGGAGGACTCGGCCCCTCAGCTCATTATCTGCTGCAGGTTTGGCGCCGTCGCCTGCCAGCCCAAGGCTCCCCGTGGCACCGATGCCAGCTGCTCCCCTTCTCACCAGTGGCGCCAGGGATGAGGAGGTGGCGGCCACTGGGGGAGGCCTCCCTTCGCCCTCTGCGGGCACTTCCAGCTCCTCGGGCGCAGCTGCCCCATCTTTCCGCCTCTCCTGGACGCCCCACGCCTCCTCTAGGCCGAGGGGCACGAACCTCCTTGGGGGCTTCCGGGGGGGTCCCTCAGCCTGCTCCTGAGCCCCCCAGCCGGGCATCTCTCTGGCCTCCTCTATATTCAGGCTGGCATCGGGCGCCTCGTCCGGTGCCAAGCAGAGGGCTGCTTCCTCTCGCCCCACGGCGTCCCAGCGAGGCGAGTCGGCTGCGGAGGCCTCCCCAGTTTCAGCTTCGGGGGCCCGGCCACTTCCACGCAGTGGGCTTTCTGCGGTCGCGCTCTGAGGCAGAGGGGGTCTCTCCTCCAAGAAGACCTCATCAGCGGTGGGCCAGGGGCTCCCGCTGTCCTCCAGGGCCTGCTCTGCCGTTGCGTCGCTTCCCGAAGTGGGGCCTTCCTCGCAGGAGCTGCTCTCTGAGGGCTGGCCCAAGGCTTGGCCCCCCAAGCTCTCTCTTCTCGCTCCTCCCAGCGCCTGCTCAGGGGTGCAGCTCAGCGGATCTGGGCTCCCTGGGCTGGCGTCCTCCTGTCCCCCGGCTTGGGGTTCCGGGGTCTCGGCTAGGGGGGCGTCCGGGGGGGAACCGCCTTCCAGGCCCTTCCCTTCAGGCGGAGGCTCCCTGGGAGCGTCCGGCCGGAGCCGGCTGGTGGCAAAGGCGTCAAAGCTGTCGTCCCACTCCGGGGGGGCCCTGGCAGAGGCAGGCGGAGACGGCGGCGGCGCCTCCGGGGTGCTGGCGCTCTGGGCCTCGGGCGGCAGGTCTCCAGCCGTGGTGAAGGGAGGGGGGTCCTGATCCGCAGAGAGACAAGGGTGGTCCGGGGAACTAGAGAGAAAGCGAGCAGGGGAAGCAGGTTTAGTATCTGGTCAGCCAGGATCGGGTCCTCGCAGGAAGGGCGGCTGCCTCTGCAGGGGCAGGGAGGGGCTGTGTGTGACTGAAATGGGGCAGAACTGCAATGGGGCAGAACCAGCAATTGGGGCTGGGGGCCAGGGCAGGGGCCGTCTCGGAGCTTGAGGGCTGTCTATACCTTAGCAGGCACTTTCAGGCTGTGGAGAGAGACAGAACAGACCCCCCCACCGCCCCCCCACCCCAGTTAATGCTCCATGGGGTAATCTGGGCTCACCAAAACACACACACACATAGAGCGGCAAACGTCAGAGCACATTCTGGGGAAGAACGAGGCTTTGCTGAAGCAGGGCAAGGAGGATGGCAAAAATCATACCAAAGCATGGAGGGAACAAGCAGAGGCAGGGGAAATAAACAGCGATGGCACAGGCTGCCCCCCCCCACAAAGACACCCCGACTGAATGCACGTGGGCCCCCCCCCCATGCTGTATGATGCACTGCAGACACTTGACGTTCATTTGTGGTTGGCAGGCGAGAGAAACGCCTCTGGCACAAACCAAGAATGGACCCCGTCCTCTCTTGTGGGGGGGGGTCCCTCTCTCCAGGGAGCTGAGGTGCCCCCCACACTCACCAACCTGCCCACAGTCTTGGGGTGCGCTCTGCAGAGAGGGGCCCCTCCAGTTCCACTCCTGCCCTTCCCTTCGCCTATCCCAGTCCTGGGGGGCAGAATGGGACTCCAGGAGGGCCAGAAATGGGATGAGGACTGCCAAGCAACACGCCATGACGTAGGACCCAATCCGAAAGGAAGCTCCTTTCCTCGAGTTTGCACAGAAGAACAGCCTGCCGGCCGGGTTGTGTTTTGCGGGTCGGGCGCAGCTCCTGCAGCTGCCGCCAGGGGCACCCAAAGACCCCTGTCTCTCTGCTCCCCTGGAGCCCAGAGGGTCCCACGGTGGGTGAGGGGGAAGGCTGCAGCAGGTGGTCCCCATTCAGGCGCAGAGGAGACCCCCAGACCTTCAGCAAAGGGGCTCGACTCCCAGGCCTTCATCCTGGGAACTGGGCAGCTTCGTGGCAAACCCACGACCTTTGGGTGACACCCCCCCCCCCGAACCCCTTCAGTCGCAGAATGGGCCACCTAGGCAAAAAACACAGAGCCAGCAAGACTTGGAGGGCAGCAATTCAGACCCCCCCCCCAGGCCTCTCCCCTTCTCCCCCCCCCCCAAAGCTGGTTTCCTGGCCTCTCCCCCCAAAGCCACCACGGCTTCTGCTTTTCAGCCACCTGACACTAGAGAGAAGGGAGGCCAGCAGATTCAGGCAAGTTTTTAATGTGGGACATTTTAATGTATTTTTAAACTTTGAAGCCGCCCAGAGTGGCTGGGGAGACCCAGCCAGATGGGTGGGGTACAAATAATATGTTGTTGTTGTTGTTGTGCGGGGTACAAATAATATGTTGTTGTTGTTGTTGTTGTTGTTGTTGTTGTTCAGGGATGCAGCAACCCTGTGGAACTGCAGGGGCCTTCCGTGCCATAATTATTATTATTATTATTATTATTATTATTATTATTATTATTATTTATTTGTACCCCGCCCATCTGGCTGGGTTTCCCCAGCCACTCTGGGCAGCACCCAACAGATTAATAACAGAATAAAACATCAAACCTTAAAATCTTCCTGATACAGGGCTGCCTTCAGGTGTCTTCTAAAAGTCAGATAGTTGCTTATTTCCTTGACACCTGGTGGGAGGGCGTTCCACAGGAGCCACTACCAAGAAGGCCCTCTGCCTGGTTCCCTGTAGCTTTGCTTCTCGCAATGAGGGAACCACCAGAAGGCCCTCGGAGCTGGACCTCAGCGTCCGGGCAGAATGATGGGGGAGGAGACGCTCCTTCAGATATACTGGGCTGAGGCCGTTTAGGGCTTTAAAGGTCAGCACCAACACTTTGAATTGTGCTTGGAAACGCACTGGGAGCCAATGTAGGTCTTTCAAAACCGGTGTTATGTGGTCTCGGCGGCCGCCCCCAGTCACCAGTCTAGCTGCCGCATTCTGGATTAGTTGCAGTTTCCGGGTCACCTTCAAAGGAAGCCCCACATAGAGCGCATTGCAGTAGTCCAAGCGGGAGATAACCAGAGTATGCACCACTCTGGAGAGACAGTCTCCAGGCAGGGAGGGTCTCATCCTGCTTATTAATCCCTTGATTGCTCCCCCCTTTTCCTCCCAGGGGCTCAAGGAGGGCTTCAGAGGCCTCTTGGAGAGACCACGGTCCAAACCATCTCCCGGGGAGCTCACTGGGTGAGCAGGCCTGCCAGGGCCTCTCAGCCTGGCCTACCTTACAGGGTCGTTGTGGGGATTTAAATGAATGAAGGAGGACTGTGCACAAGGCACCGTGGCCTCCGGGGAGAAAGAGGCAAAGCACAAACGACTTGGATGATGGACTCAAGGGCATCCTGATCAAATTTGCAGATGACACCAAACTGGGAGGGGTGGCTAACACCCCAGAGGGCAGGATCACACTTCAAAACGACCTTGACAGATTAGAGAACTGGGCCAAAACAAACAAGATGAATTTTAACAGGGAGAAATGTAAAGTATTGCACTTGGGCAAAAAAAATGAGAGGCACAAATACAAGATGGGTGACACCTGGCTTGAGAGCAGTACATGTGAAAAGGATCTAGGAGTCTTGGTTGACCACAAACTTGACATGTGCCAACAGTGTGACGCGGCAGCTAAAAAAGCCAATGCAATTCTGGGCTGCATCAATAGGAGTATTGCATCTAGATCAAGGGAAGTAATAGTGCCACTGTATTCTGCTCTGGTCAGACCTCACCTGGAGTACTGTGTCCAGTTCTGGGCACCACAGTTCAAGAAGGACACGGACAAACTGGAACGTGTCCAGAGGAGGGCAACCAAAATGGTCAAAGGCCTGGAAACGATGCCTTATGAGGAACGGCTAAGGGAGCTGGGCATGTTTAGCCTGGAGAAGAGGAGGTTAAGGGGTGATATGATAGCCATCTTCAAATATATAAAAGGATGTCACATAGAGGAGGGAGAAAGGTTGTTTTCTGCTGCTCCAGAGAAGCGGACACGGAGCAATGGTTCCAAACTACAAGAAAGAAGATTCCACCTAAACATTAGGAAGAACTTCCTGACAGTAAGAGCTGTTCGACAGTGGAATTTGCTGCCAAGGAGTGTGGTGGAGTCTCCTTCTTTGGAGGTCTTTAAGCAGAGGCTTGACAACCATATGTCAGGAGTGCTCTGATGGTGTTTCCTGCTTGGCAGGGGGTTGGACTCGATGGCCCTTGTGGTCTCTTCCAACTCTAGGATTCTAGGATTCTATGACTCTCAAGAAGAAGAGGACTCTCCTTCCTTGGAGGTTTCTAAGTCGAGGTTGACTGGCCACCTGTCAGAGATGCTTCAGCTGAGATTCCTGCATTGCTGGGGTTGGGCTGGATGACCCCTGGGGTCCCCTCAACTCTACCATTCTGTGATTCTATGAAAACGAATAAATAAAGGGTTTCAGGCAGGCAGGCAGGCGGCGGCTGGAGGGTAGAGCATGAGACCCTTCATCTTAAGGTCGTGGGTTCGAGTCCCGCCCTGGGCAAAAGGTTCCTGCATTGGGGGGGGGGTTGGACTAGATGACCGTGGGGACCCCTTCCAATTCTATGATGAGTTCTAATCAATGATCAGCCCTGCCTCCACGGGGACCTCCACCCAAATGTCAGCAGAGGGGGTCCCTTGGTCCAGGCCCAGTGACCCCATGGACTCACGTGGCCAGGAAAACCCACAGACCCTCCTCTTTCTGCTCAGTGCAGCTGCCTCCCTCAAAGGGGCACATCCACAGATCATAGCCCAGGAAGCAAAGGAACCCAGGCGTCCGGCTGACCAGTGCCTTTTGGGTCCAGCAGCCCAGGATGAGGCCAGTCAGAGCTGCATTCCAGGCATACCTGGCCAGCCCTCCTCCTGGTCATGGGGCTCAGGGCAGGCAGGAGAGGAAACATTCCAGGCAACTTTTGGCAGGAAGAAGCAGAGGGTGTTCCATCTCCTCCCCATCCTCAAAAACAACCTGAGATTCCTCCTCCTCCAGAGCAGCCCCACGGCTGCCCCACCTGCTCTGCCCCAGTGTTCTCAGCCAAGTCCTGCCGCTTTAAGCCTCTCCCCCCAACTCCGCCTGCTGTTCCCAGATCATAGCTGTCAACGTTTCCCTTTTTTTAAGGGAAATTCCCTTATTCCGAATAGGATTCCTCGCAAGAAAAGGGAAATGTTGACAGCTATGTCCCAGATTCCAACACGGCTCTGTTGCTCCGGAACAGTGGGCCACGCTCCGAAGATGCACCCAGAAATGCAGCTGCGGGGAGGGGAGGCGGAACTGGGCCCCAATCCTAGAATCGGAGCATAAGAAGGGATCCCCCAAGAGAAGGAATCTCAGTTCAAGAATCCCTGACGAGAGCCTGACTTTCCGCTGTTGAACTGCTCTTGTCCTCATATTCCTGAGGTTGAGCAGGAATCTCCCTTCTTGCACTCTGAAGCTCCAGGTTCGAGTCCTACCCTCCAAGAGCAGGAGAAAACAAGCTGGCTCCCTCTTCCAGGTATTTGAAGCCGGCTCTCCTAATCTCCTCTCAGTCTCCTTGGCATCCACACATGACTTTAAGAAGACATCTGAAGGCAGCCCTGTTTAGGGAAGTTTCTGATCTTTGATGCTTTATCGTGTTTTTAATATTCTGTTGGGAGTTGCCCAGAGTGGCTGGGGAAACCCTGCCAGATGGGTGGGGTATAAATTATTATTATTATTATTATTATTATTAATATTATTATTATTATTTAGGGTGGCAGGGAGGGTTGCAATTTGCGCAGTGCGGTCTCCATCCACCGAGTCTCTGCATCGAACCCCCAAATCTTCTCCTCTGCCTCCCTGAATCCCCATTCAGCTCTCAGCATACAATGCCCTACTTGGGGGGAAAACACGTCCATTTGATCAGACACCCCCTTTGCTGACCTCAGATACGGATTGTGGCTTCACATTGGTGAGAGGACATTCTGCACGCGCCCAGGGGCACTCTTCACACTTGCACAGCAGATCACAAAGAGAGTGAGGGACGCCACTGCAGTGGCAAACCTGGGAGTGGGGCTGTTCAAGAGGGACCACTTCACAGGACCTTCATGGTCACAGAGAGTCAAGATATTTTCATACAACCGCGGAACTGTAGACTTGGAAGGGGTTCCTGAGGGTCATCCAGTCCAGCCCCTGCAACGCAGGAATCTCAACTGAGGGATCCAAGGCAGATGGCCATGAAAACCCTGCCTAAAAACCTCCAAGGAAGGAGAGACCACCACCTTTTGACCTTTTGAGGGAGACCGTTCCACTGTCTAATAATAATAATAATAATAATAATAATAATAATAATAATAATATTTCCACTCTGCCCATCAGGCTGGGTTTCCCCAGCCACTCTGGGTGGCTTTCAACAGAACATTAAAAAGAGAATAAAACTTCAAACATTAAAAGCTTTCCTAAAACTATCCCTAAGTCAGATCAAGAAGAGGTGGCAAGAATACACAGAGGAATTATAGCAGAAAGAAATGGATGTCTTGTACACCCCAGGTAGTGTGGCTGCTGACCTTGAGCCAGACATCCTGGAGAGTGAAGTCCAATGGGCCTTAGAAAGCACTGCAAATAACAAGGCCAGTGGAAGTGATGGTATTCCAGCTGAACTATTTAAAATTTTAAAAGATGATGCTGTTAAGGTGCTACACTCAATATGCCACCAAGTTTGGAAAACTCAGCAGTGGCCAGAGGATTGGAGAAGATCAGTCTACATCCCAATCCCAAAGAAGGGCAGTGCCAAAGAATGCTCCAACTATCGCACAATTGCACTAATTTCTCATGCTAGCAAGGTTATGCTTAAAATTCTACAAGGAAGGCTCAAGCAGTATGTGGACTGAGAACTCCCAGAAGTGCAAGCTGGATTTAGAAGAGGCAGAGGAACCAGAGACCAAATTGCAAACATGCGCTGGATTATGGAGAAAGCTAGAGAGTTCCAGAAAGACATCTACTTCTGCTTCATTGACTATGCAAAAGCCTTTGACTGGGTCAACCACAGCAAACTATGGCAAGTTCTTAAAGAAATGGGAGTGCCTGATCACCTCATCTGCCTCCTGAGAAATCTCTATGTGGGACAAGAAGCTACAGTTAGAACTGGATATGGAACAACTGATTGGTTCAATATTGGGAAAGGGGTACGGCAAGGGCTGTATATTGTCTCCCGGCTTATTTAACTTATATGCAGAATTCATCATGCGAAAGGCTGGGCTGGATGAATCCCAAGCACCAGGCGTCCTATTGGGAAGACCCAGTTTTCCGAGTGCATGTTCTGGAAGTTGGGCAATAGGGGCAGTACAGGATTCCTTTTGGTGTACCGACCTCCCCGCTGCACCAAGGATTCCCTGCCCGAGCTGCTTCAGGTCGTGGCGGATGTTCTCCTGGAGACACCTAGCTTGGTCGTCCTAGGGGATTTTAACATCCATGCCGACACGACCTAACAAGGGGCCGCTCGGGACTTCGTGGAAAGCATGGCCTCCATGGGGCTGTCCCTGAATAAGTCTGGCCCAACCCATAGCCGCGGACATGCCTTGGACCTGGTGTTTACCTCTACGGATGTTGGTGATCTGACACTAAGTAAAAGTGAAACGAAAGAAGTGCCATGGTCAGATCACTTCCTGGTGCAACTGGACTTCTCTGCGACCCATCCCCTCTGCAGGGAGGTGGGACCGATTCGGATGGTCCGCCCCCGCCACTTAATGGATCCAAATGGTTTCCAGAGAGTGGTAGGGGATGCTTTATCCCATGTTGATGGCCTTTCAGCTGATTCCCTGGTGGCCCGCTGGAATGTGGAGTTAACCAGGGCTATTGACTGTTTGGCTCCGAAGCGCCCTCTCCGATTGCATGGAGCCCGGAGAGCCCCGTGGTTTTCCATGGATCTGAGGGCAATGAAACAATTATTGAGACGGCTAGAGCGCCGGTGGCGGATAACTCATTCCGAATCTGACCGGACACAGGTTAAGAGCTCAACGTCGAGCCTACCAAGTGGCGATAGCGACGGCGAAGAAGAATTTCTTCACCGCCTCTATTGCATCTGCAGAAAACAGCAGCAGGAGACTTTTTCAGGTGGTTCACAATTTAGCGGAACCACCTGTAACATCGGGGCCCAGTACGGACCACATGTTCTCCTGCAATGATTTTGCAAAGTTTTTTGCAGATAAAATCGCTCAGATTCGGGAAGAAGTAGACTCCACCGTGGGAGCAGGGCCGGGGCGGGAGAGTGCTAGAGTCCTGTCTAGTCAAGTTGAGTGGGATCAATTCCAATCTGTTACCTCCAAGGATGTGGACAGGCTGCTTGGACGAGTGAAACCAACCACCTGTCTCCTGGATCCTTGCCCATCCTGGCTTATAAAAGCTAGCCGGGAAGGACTGGGCGATGGGCTTCGTGGGGTGGTGAATGCTTCCCTCCGTGAGGGAGCCTTCCCAGACCCGCTGAAAGAGGCGGTTATTAAACCGCTTCTTAAAAAACCATCTCTAGATGCGGCCACGATGGCCAGCTATCGCCCAGTCTCAAATCTTCCATTCTTGGGCAAGGTGATTGAGCGAGTGGTTGCTGAACAACTCCAGGCACGCCTGGAAGAAGCGGACCATTTGGATCCCTTCCAGTCGGGATTCAGGCCTCATCATGGGACTGAAACTGCCTTGGTCGCACTGGTTGATGATCTCCGGCGGGCTAGGGACAAAGGTGAGAGCTGTTTCCTAGTTCTGCTGGATCTCTCAGCGGCGTTTGATACCATCGACCATAACATCCTTCTGGACCGTCTTGAGGGGCTGCGAGCTGGGGGCACTGTCCTACAGTGGTTCCGCTCCTTTCTCCTGGGCCGTGTTCAGAAAGTGGTGGTGGGGGATGAGTGTTCAGACCCCTGGGCTCTCACTTGTGGGGTGCCTCAGGGTTCTGTCCTCTCCCCCATGCTTTTCAACATTTACATGCAGCCACTGGGAGAGATCATCAGGGGGTTTGGGCTGGGTGTTCATCAGTATGCGGATGATACCCAGCTCCACCTCTCTTTTAAATCAGAACCAGTGAAGGCGGTGAAGGTCCTGTGTGAGTGTCTGGAGGCGGTTGGAGGATGGATGGCGGCTAACAGATTGAGGTTGAATCCTGACAAGACAGAAGTACTGTTTTTGGGGGACAGGAGGCGGGCAGGTGTGGAGGATTCACTGGTCCTGAATGGGGTAACTGTGCCCCTGAAGGACCAGGTGCGCAGCCTGGGAGTCATTTTGGACTCACAGCTGTCCATGGAGGCACAGGTCAAATCTGTATCCAGGGCAGCTGTTTACCAGCTCCATCTGGTACGTAGGCTGAGACCCTATCTGCCTGCGGACTGTCTCGCCAGAGTGGTGCATGCTCTGGTTATCACTCGCCTGGACTACTGCAATGCGCTCTACGTGGGGCTACCTTTGAAGGTGACCCGGAAACTGCAACTAATCCAGAATGCGGCAGCTAGACTGGTGACTGGGAGCAGCTGCCGAGACCATATGACACCGGTCTTGAAAGACCTACATTGGCTCCCAGTACGTTTCCGAGCACAAGTGTTGGTGCTGACCTTTAAAGCCCTAAACGGCCTCGGTCCAGGATACCTGAAGTAGCGTCTCCTCCCCCATCATTCTGCCCGGACACTGAGGTCCAGCTCCGAGGGCCTTCTGGCGGTTCCCTCACTGCGAGAGGCCAAGTTACAGGGGACCAGGCAGAGGGCCTTCTCGGTAGTGGCGTCCACCCTGTGGAACGCCCTCCCATCAGATGTCAAAGCGATAAACAACTACCTGACATTCAGAAGACATCTGAAGGCAGCCCTGTTCAGGGAAGTTTTTAATATGTGACATTTTAGTGTATTTTTCATCTTTGTTGGAAGCCGCCCAGAGTGGCTGGGGAAACCCAGCCAGATGGGCGGGGTACAAATAATAAATTATTATTATTATTATTATTATTATTATTATTAAGCTGGACTTAAGATTGCCGGAAGAAATATCAACAACCTCAGATATGCAGATGACACAACCTTGATGGCGGAAAGTGAGGAGGAATTAAAGAACCTTTTAATGAGGGTGAAAGAGGAGAGCGCAAAATATGGTCTGAAGCTCAACATCAAAAAAACGAAGATCATGGCCACTGGGCCCATCACCTCCTGGCAAATAGAAGGGGAAGAAATGGAGGCAGTGAGAGATTTTACTTTCTTGGGCTCCATGATCACTGCAGATGGTGACAGCAGCCACGAAATTAAAAGACGCCTGCTTCTTGGGAGGAAAGCAATGACAAACCTAGACAGCATCTTAAAAAGCAGAAACATCACCTTGCCGACAAAGGTCCATCTAGTAAAAGCTAGTAGTGATGTATGGAAGTGAGAGCTGGACCAAAAAGAAGGCTGATTGCCGAACAATTGATGCTTTTGAATTCTGGTGCTGGAGGAGACTCTTGAGAGTCCCATGGACTGCAAGAAGATCCAAACTATCCATTCTGAAGGAAATCCGCCCTGAGTGGTCACTGGAAGGACAGATCGTGAAGCTGAGGCTCCAAGACTTTGGCCACCTCATGAGAAGAGAAGATTCCTTGGAATAGACCCTGATGCTGGGAAAGATGGAGGGTACAAGGAGAAGGGGACGACAGAGGACGAGATGGTGGGACAGTGTTCTCGAAGTGACCAGCATGAGTTTGACCAAACTGGGGGAGGCAGTGGAAGACAGGAGGGCCTGGCGTGTTCTGGTCCAGGGGGCCACAAAGAGGCGGACACGACTAAACGACTAAAGAACAACAACAAGAAGAAGTCAGATAGTTGTTTATTTCCTTGATATTTGATGGGAGGGTGTTCCACAAGGAGGGCGCTGTCGAAGAGCTCTTACTGTCAGAAAGTACTTCCTGATGTTCAGTTGGAATCTACTTTCTTATAACTTGAAGCCATGGGTTTGAGTCCTACCCTCCAGAGTAGGAGAAATCAAGCTTGCTCCCTCTTCTGTGGTTCAGCCCTTGATCTACTTGAAGATAGCTCTCATATCTCCCCTTTTCCAGGCTAAACACACCCAGCTCCTTCGACCATTCCTCATCAGGCTTGGCTTCCAGACCCTTGATTGTCTTGGTCTCCCTCCTCTGCACACCTTCCAGCTTGTCGACACCCTTCTTAAATTGTGGTGCCCAGAACTGGACACGGGGCTCCAAGTGGGGTCTCCAGAGTGGGACCCTGGACTTGTTGATGCAGCCTAGAATTGCATCGGCTTTTTCTTCGGTTGCATAATGCAAACTCTCTTTTACGTGCGCAAGGTTTGCCTTGCACAGAGATGCCCCCTCTCACCCCTCGGCCTGCGGACACCAGGACAGGGTGAAATTGCAATGAACTCGCACCACCTGGTTTTAGTTATTATTTGCAAAATTTATAAGGGCCGTTTACCAGGCACCTTTGCAGCGTGGCAGTCACAAGATCAGGCCTGCGTTTCTGCTACAGCAGCCTTTTCGCCTCCTCTGGGATGCGGCAGGCGGATGCCATCACTGCAGGGGGAACATGAGCTGGTACCAAAATCTGGGACGCAGCCGGGAGCCACTGCTTCTGACCAATGCAGCATCAAACTTTTCACTTGGGGGGCTCGGGGGGGGGGCATGGGAAGGAAGTGCGGAACTCCCTCCCATCAGAAGTCAAGGAAATAAACAATGACTTTTAGAAGACATCTAAAGGCAACCCTGTATTGGGAATTTTTTTATGTTTCACAAATTTTTATGTGCTGTAAGCCACCCAGAGTGGCTGGGGAAACCCAGTATGATGGGTGGGGAATTATTATTATTATTATTATTATTATTATTAGTGGGCGGTCACCCTCCTTGAATCCCAAGCAAAACAGCTCTGGGTAGCTCTCCTTTAGCCTGTGTGCAAATTCTGCCTCCACAAGGTGGGCACACAGGGAAAACCGAATTAAGCCGAGCATCTGTGTGTATTTTTCTGAGCACACAGAACTAACTTCCATTGACCCATATAAGTAAGCAACTGGTTCGAGAGCTCTCTCCAGAGGGCTAAAGTATAACCATGGAACTCCCTGCCACAAGACAGTGGTGACTGCCAATCTAGGTGGCTTTAAAAGAGGGTGAGACAAGGATGCAGTCTAACCTTGCCTAACCCTCTTTTAAGCCACCTAGACACCTTTCCAGAGATGGGAAGAAGAAAAAGTCCCAACCAGAGAAGAATGGCAGATTAAGTTGATGGGACTATGCTGAAATGGCAAAAATGACCAGAAGAATCAGAAATCAGGAGGACCAGAATTTTAATAAGGAATGGAAAAAAATTATAATTTATCTTAAAAACCATTGTAAAGAATTCAAATCTTTGGTAGGATTGGAATAACACTTGTAGTTTAATGGTGGATTTCAGATATACAGTCATACCTCGGATTGAAGTAGCTTCGGGTTGCGCTCTGCAGCGACCCGGAAGTAATGGAATGTGTTACTTCCAGGTTTCGCCGCTCACGCATGCGCAGACGCTCAAAATGACGTGACACGCATGCGCAGAAGCGGCGAATCGCAACCCGCACAGTTCGCTTCAGGATAAGAACGGGGCTCCGGAACGGATCCCCTTCGCATCCAGAGGTACCCCTGTGATGGAGATGTAAAAGATCTGGATTATTATAAAAGATGAAGCAGGAAAGGACCCACAAAGGGGAGGAGGGAAGAAGTCCAGGAGATTCCGTGGGATCTTGTTTTTATGTTGAATGTTGGACATGTGATTGTAAAACTTTAATTTGAAAAACCAAATGAATCAATTTATAAAAAAGAGGTTTTCATGGAGGAGGGAGAGAGCCAAGAGCCAGCACAGCTGATTTCTGATTCTTCTGGTCATTTTTTATGTGCTGTAAGCTGCACAGAGTGGCTGGGGAAACCCAGCCTGATGGGTGGGGTATAATTATTTATTATTATTATTATTATTATTATTGGGCAGACTCCTTCGGCCACCCTCCTTGAATCCCAAGCCAGACAGCTCTGGGTGGCTCTCCTTTAGCTTTTGTGCAAATTCTGCCTCCACAAGGCAGGCACACAGGGAAAACCAAATTAAGCTGAGCATCTGCACCCTTGGAATCCCAGTTGATGGACACCGCAGGAGGGGAGATTTGCTCTTGTGCCCGAATCCTGCTTGCTGCTTCCCCACTGGGGCATCTGGCTGGCCACTGGGAGAACAGGATGCTGGACTAGAGGGGCCCCTTTGGCCTCATCCTGCGGGCTCTTTTGATATTCTTATGTCTTTAAGGTGTCAAACCACAGCTGCATATTCCTGCATTGCCAGGCGTCGGACTAGATCAGCCTTTCTCAACCTGTGGGTCCCCAGGTGTTGTTGAACTACAACTCCCATCACTCCTAGCTAGCAAGGCCAGAGCTCAGGGATGATGGGAATTGTAGTCCAACAACATCTGGAGACCCACAGGTTGAGAACCGCTGGACTAGATGATTCTCAGGGTCCCTTCCGACTCTACAATTCTACGATTCTTTGCTGCTTTTCCCGTATCAGACTAAACCAACCAGGTTCGAGGTTCTTTTATTAATTTAAAAAGCCCCAAACAACTGTGGTCCAGGGCACCTCAGAGGTTACCCAAATCCTTATATCCCAGCTTGATCACGGAGATCATCTGCAGGAGCACTGCTGGCTGGTGAAGCTCATTTGACAACAATGAGAAACTGAGCCTTTAGTGTCATGGCCCCAGTCCAGCGGAACTCCCTGTTACTGGAGATTCAGCAGGTGCCTTTTGTGTGCAAATTTTTAAACACCTATTCTATTCTGCCAGGCCTATGCAGTGGACACTTGGGTCACAAAAGTGATCCGTGCGGGACACACGTTCGCAACCCGCAGCGTCCACAACCTGCAACGGCGCGTCTGCGCACACATGGGTTGTGATTTGGCGCTTCTGCGCATGCGCAAAGCGCAATTTAGCACTTCTGCACACGCATGACTGCCAAAACCCGGAAGTAACCCTTTCCAGTACTTATGGGTTTCGGCGGTCTGTAACCCGAAAAAATGCAACCTGAAGCGTCTTTAACCTGAGGTATGACTATATTAAGAACACATCCTTCTACGGTGACTAACTGGTGTCTGCTTTTAACTTTTTTACCTAGTTTTTATCGTGCAGCTGTATGTTCTATTGCTGTAAACAGCTTTGATCCATTTTTGAAATGACACAGTGGTATATAATAAGAAATAAATTACGGCATTTGCTTTTTGCAGACTAGAAAGATTCCATGCCTTTGTCTGCTGTTCAAGAAGGACATTGACAAACTGGAACGTGTCCAGAGAGGGCAACCAAAATGGTCAAAGGCCTGGAAACGATGCCTTATGAGGAACGGCTAAGGGAGCTGGGCATGTTTAGCCTGGAGAAGAGGAGGTTAAGGGGTGATATGATAGCCATCTTCAAATATATAAAAGGATGTCACATAGAGGAGGGAGAAAGGTTGTTTTCTGCTGCTCCAGAGAAGCGGACACGGAGCAATGGCTCCAAACTACAAGAAAGAAGATTCCACCTAAACATTAGGAAGAACTTCCTGACAGTAAGAGCTGTTTGACAGTGGAATTTGCTGCCAAGGAGTGTGGTGGAGTCTCCTTCTTTGGAGGTCTTTAAGCAGAGGCTTGACAACCATATGTCAGGAGTGCTCTGATGGTGTTTCCTGCTTGGCAGGGGGTTGGACTCGATGGCCCTCGTGGTCTCTTCCAACTCTAGGATTCTAGGATTCTATGATTCTTTAGTGGGCCACAAGATTCACTCTTGTTCTTGGTAAATGATCAGAAAGAAGAGAGCAGGAAGGAATTTTTGGGGGAGCCTCCCAGGTTTTTATCTCCCCCTCCCCACAGGTCAGCTATGACAGGGAGGGAGGGACACCCACCTGCCAGTCACCTGATGGGTACGACCAGCTGGGATGAGAGCCATCCTCAAATATGTGAAGGGCTGCACCATAGAAAACAGAGCAAGCTTGATTTCTGCTGCTCCAGAGGGGACGACCCAATCCAAGGGAATCAAATGACAAGAAAGGGGAATCTGGCTAAATATTAGGAAGAACTTCCTGGGGGTAATAATAATAATAATAATAATAATAATAATAATAATAATAATAAAAAAAAAAAAATGTTATTTATACACCGCCCTCCCCGGCCAGAGCAGGGCTCAGGGCGGCTAACACCAATAAAATCGCGGTAAAAACGTAATGGGGGGGGGTCCAATTTAAAATACAGGTTAAAATGCAATTTAAAATGCAGCCTCATTTTAAAAGTCAAAACCATAAGGGGAGGGAAACATAAGGGTCAGACTGAGTCCAAACCAAAAGCCAGGCGGAACAGCTCTGTCTTGCAGGCCCTGCGGAAAGATGTCAAGTCCTGCAGGGCCCTGGTCTCTTGGGACAGAGCGTTCCACCAGATCGGGGCCGCTACTGAAAAGGCCCTGGCCCTAGTTGAGACCAATCTAAGAGCTGTTTGACAGAAGAACAGTATTGGGAGAGCGCAGACTCTCCTTCCTTGGAGGCTTTTAAGCAGAGGTTGGATGGACCTCTGTCATGGATGCTCTTCTTGAGATTCCGGTATTGCTGGGGTTTGGACTGGATAGCCCTTAGGGGTCCCAGTACTACGATTCCTTTGCATCACCAAACACTGGAGAAGAAAGGGCACCTCTGTGTCTCCCCCAGGGGCCCCCGATCCTCAGCTGAAGGAGATCCCAAGAGCCACGACAGCCCCTCTGCTTCTGCAGGAGAAGCAGGCACAGCCCCACTCCCCCCCCCCCCCAGGGAAGGGGAACGTCAAAAGAATCACGGCAGGAAAAAGCTGAAAGCCTGAGTGAGCCAAGCCCTGTTTGCGCGTCACATGCTCCAGTCAGCATCTCATCATGCGCCAGAACACCACATGCTCCAAAAATAACTTTCCCAGTGCTCTCTCGGATTCATCGCTATTTGGCTTGTGGGGAGACCAACAGCCCAGCAGCCCCCCAGGCCTGGATCTCACGGGTGGACGGGACTGCAGAACCGGCACCAAGACAAAGAGCAACTTCTCTCTCTCTCCCTTCTCTCTGCGCCCTTCAGGACGCTCTTCGTCAGACATGGCTTCTCAGAAATGCACCTTGAAAAATGCAGCTCACAACCCAGCAGAGGGTGGCTCTCACACACACACAACCCGAGGGGTCCGCAGCGCACTTCTGCAGGGTCCACAGGCCCACAACTGAAGGGGAAGGTGGGAGATCAAGGTGCCCTCCACTGTCAGAAACAAAGAAAGGCTCCCTTCTGCACTCGAGTGCAGCTGTACCGATCGAAGACGCTGGAGGCGGAAAGGGCCTCTGCATGCATGTCCCACTTCAGATATTTAGGGCAGATGACAACACAGGTTCGGCCACCCTGCCTGAGCCACCAGGGAGCAGCGCTCGGCCATTTCCCCCCAGCATGCTCGGTACAGCTGCATCGGAGTGTAGAAGGAAGATTCCACTTAGCAACTTCCCCATGTGGTGGCTGCAGTGGAAGAAAGGCCACCTGAAGGATTTCTGCCTCGGGACAGAGAAGGGAAGCGTAAAAGCAGGGCAGCGGGACTGACGCCATCACCAAAAACCAAACCTGAGATCTGGCACCCCGTTCTTCCCAGTACCCGGGGACAGGACTCTGCCCTCAAGGCGGCACAGAAGCTGCCCATGGACTTGGCCAAACACTTCTGCCTTGAAACACCCCCCAAAAAGATGTGGTCATTAAACAAGTTTCAACTTGACGGCAGCCCAGCATTCAAAGCCAAACCCCAACATCCGACCACCTGCAGAAACACGGCATTCAGTACTGCCATTCCAGAGCCCACTTGGGGGACAGAGGAGAATCTGCAGTGCTCAGAACCTAGATAGGACCCTCAGAATGACCCCCCAAGCCCCCTTGACATCTGAAACACCCTGGGGGGATCTCAGGGAGGAGGTGCCAAGGAAAGGGGGCGGTGCAGAGGTTTGGCCCAAGCTGGCAACCCGCCTCTGAAGCCCCTCCTGCCGGAGCCTTGAATAAGGCGATGGCAACACAGAGCCAAGCGCCCACTTGGAGACCAATGGCCCAGAGTGTCCTGGGACGCCCCCAAGGCGGCAGGACCTAGAGAGCGCCAAATCTCACGTAGCCACAGGTTACACCAGCAACTCCCCAAAGCCCCAAACTACCCCGTCTGCTCTTCGCGACCTTGCTCACCTTTGCCTTTAGATCCTCGGAGAGGCCACTCTGGCCCACGGGCACACCATACCCAGGGGTCATGATCCAAACCTGCCACATCCCTAGGCACAGGTCAGCCGGAGCAACCAAGCAGAGCCTATCTGCCCTAGCAGATTTCCAGTGGTACCTCGTTTTGCGTCCGCCCCGTTTAGGGTCCATTTAGTCCAACGTCCACAGCAAGCCCAGAAGTACCAGAATGGGTTACTTCAGGGTTTGCTGCTCGTGCATGTGCAAAAGCGCTAAATCGTGCTTCGCGCATGCACAGAGAGGCGCTTTGTCGAGTGTCCGGGGCTCCAGAACGGATCCCGGATGCAAAAGGAGGTACGACTGTACTGCCCAGTTACACACCACACAACCCACCCCAGACCTTTGCAATGGCTCCAAAGAGATCTGTGAGCGTCGCAGGCAGGATCCCCTCCAGGGACACCTGGAAACGAAAGCTGGATTTCTGCTCTGAGGGTGGCTAAGCCTCCCCCCACCGCACTTGCTCTCAGTGGGATACGGAGCGATGCAACTCCCCAGAAGTTTAGGAAGCTGACGCGGGTCTCAAATTAGTTTTCAGTTCATTGCTGATTTTTTTAATGTTTTAAATTGTTGTTTTTCACCAGTTTTGCTTTTGCCAATAATTTTTTTTTCTCTTTTACTCTCGATGCAAACCACATGGAGGTCATTGTTGGTTTTTGCAACCAATTAGTGTATAAAGGTAAAGGTAACCCCTGACCATTAGGTCCAGTTGCGGACGACTCTGGGGTTGCGGAGCTCATCTCACTTTACTGCCAGAGGGAGCACCGCAGTGTACAGCTTCTGGGTCATGTGGTCATGTGACTAAGCCGCTTCTGGCGAACCAGAGTAGTGCACGGAAACACCGTTTACCTTCCCGCCAGAGTGGTACCTATTGATCTACTTGCACTTTGACGTGCTTTCAAACTGCTAGGTTGGCAGGAGCAGGGACCGAGTAACGGGAGCTCACCCCGTCGCGGGGATTCGAACCGCCGACCTTCTGATCGGCAAGCCCTAGGCTCAGTGGTTTAACCCACAGCGCCACCCGCGTCCCTAATTAGTGTATTCTTTTTTATAAAATAATCATCAATTAAGAGGAGCGGCGTGGAAAGTGACAAGGAGGACGTTGTTCATGTCATGGTCAGAACCAGGTTTTTTAGCATAGCAGAGCCGCTTCCTAGGACGGCTCCGTTGCCGCCTCGCTCTGCTTCCGACTCTGCAAGCTGCTCCAGCCCTGCCAAAAAAGAAACCTGGCAAATCTGAGCCTGGCAGGGAGGAGGGCAGGAGGGCAGAGTCCGACCGAAAGGAAGTAGCCAGATACCTCACTTCCTCCTTGCAGCTCCACGCAGGACCCTCCAGCAGCAGAGGCGCCCTGGGGAGATCTGCGGATCCTGGCCCTGCGGATCCCCGTTCACCCCGAGTCCTCCTTGGCCCCTTCGCCCTGGGGGAGCTGCCTGCCTGTCTCCTCTCTCCAGACCCCCCTCAAGACCTGCTTCAGCAAAGCCTTTCTCCACCGCAAGCCCAACTGCTCCAGCGCAGCCTCCTCACCCCAGTTCTCCCCCACCAGACCCACTTAACGTGGGCAGGAGGCCCGTTCCACAGGCTCCGCGCCCCCTGCTTCTTCCAAGTCCTGCCCGGAGCCCAGCAGGCACAACACAGAGGGCCAAGATGCAGCAGCACACAGACCGGGGGCACGGACCTGCCCCTCCCAGCGCCACCCTCCTCCCTGGCAGACACAGGCAACACCAGCAGTGGGACAGAAGCTCTCTCCCTCCCACCCCCAAAAGCCGCGCTCCCCGGCCAGCCTCTCACCTGGGCTTGGGGGGCATCTCCTTGGCATCCTGGAGGCTGAACCAGCTGCTACTGCTGTTCCTGCTCCTGCCCCTCTCTTCTCCGGCCGCCACCACCACCCGGGGGGACGGCTCCCCGCTCTTCCCACCGCCCTCTTTGCTGCTCCCCCGGCGGAAGAAACCCGTCTTGGAGAACCTCTTCTCCTCCTCCGCTTCCTCCTCCTGCTGGGGCCGGACCCTCCGGACCTCCCCGGAGAAGACCATGGGCGTGGCGATCTGGATGGGCTTGCTCTCGGCGTGCAGGGCGGCCGCCGCAGCCGCAGCCGCTGCCTCCTCCTCCTCCCTCCTGGCCCTGACTCGGTGCTTGTTGAGGGCGATGGTCTTGACAGACAGCTTGTCCTCCTCCTGGGCCGCCAGGATGGGAGGGGAGGGGATGAAGCGGGGAGGGTCTTTGGGGGGCGCCTTTGGCAAGATGCCGCTGGACCAGGGCGGCAGGTCCGGCTCGGGGGCGGCCGGGGGCTCGGATCCAAAGGCCTCCTCCTGCGGCTTGCTGGCGGCGACGGCAGGGGCTGCGGGGAGGAAGGAAGGCTTTGGCGTGGGCTCCTCGCAGTAGATGTGGCTCCCGTTGATGCACAGGGAGGACCGGGAGATGGGGTCGTTCTGGGGCTTCAGGCTCTGGGTCGACTGGGAGGCCTCGTCGCTGAAGGCCCTCTTGTGGGTCAGCTTGGGGGAAGGCAGGAAGTCTCTGACTGGAGAGGAAGACAGAGGAGGAGAAGGGTGATTGGTGAGGCCAGCCGTCCGCATCGCCCACAAGGCCCCCCAACCCCCTCTGGGTCTGCCCCCTTCCGGCTCTTGAGCCACAACAGATCCTGGAAGAGGAGAATGCATTACAGTCATACCTCAGGTTAAATTTGCTTCAAGTTGAGCATTCTCAAGTTGCGCTCCGCGGCAACCCGGAAGTAATGGAGCACGTTACTTCCCGGTTTCGCCACTTGCACATGCGCAGACGGTCAAATTGCCGTCACGTGCATGCGCGGAAGCGGTGAATCGCAACACACGGAGGCAGGTTGATTTGCTTCTGGATGTGAACAGGGCTCCAGAACAGATCCCGTTCGCATCCAGAGATACCACTGTACTGTATTTTAATATTTTCTTGGAAGCTGCCCAGCTGGGGAAGCCCAACCACATGGGCTGGGTATAAATTATTATTATTATTATTATTATTATTATTATTATTATTATTACGTGCCAGCCAGAAGCCTCGAGGCACCGACTGCCCAATCCCTAAGCAGACCCCCTTCCAAGCCCTGTTCAAAGTGCTGGGAGAGGGTCTCATGGAGCATTGGGAGAAGAACCAACAAAAAGCCCTTTGGCAGCAGGATCAGGCCAAAGGGGGCCCATTTTGTCCAGCATCTCGTTCCCACAGGGGCTGAGCCCAGTGCCACAGAAGCACAGGAACCTCCGGAGAGCATCTGCTGCTGGATCAGGACCATGGCGCTTCAAGGGTGCATCCTGCTCTCACGTTGGCCGACTCGATGCCCAAATGGCAAGCACCAAAGCTGGGCTCTCCCCACCTGTGATTCCCAGAAGCTGGGGCCTGATCCAGCTCTCCTTATGCCCCCTACAAGGTCACATTGCGTGTTTACTTCCGAGGTGACCAAGGGTCTGGAAACCGAGCCCTATGAGGAACCGCTGAGGGACTTGAAGATGCTTAGCCTCTGTTTCCTGTGTTGCAGGGATCAGACCAGATGATCCTTGAGGTCCCTTCCTTTTTTATATATATAAATTTTTGTTAGTTTTTTAACATATCATTCTCAGCAGTAATTAAACATACTTTTACATCTTATTCAATTTTTTTGACTTCCATCAGTGCTGTCTGAAAATTTTCCAATCTAATCTCTTAGTATGCATTTCTCATTTTCCCAGTTACATTTCAAACTCCTAATCAATATCCCTATCTTTTCCTACTTGGTAACACTTCACATATTTCTCCTTACAAAACTTCTTGTAGTCCTACTAGCGTAATTTGTTGATTACAGTTGCTCTTCAAATAATCCATATACTTCTTCCAACCTTCTGTCAATCTCTGGCCTTGAGGTCTCTTCCTACTCTAGGATCTCTCAAATACCAAGCGCCTGCCTCTCCCCACCTGACCTGACATCATCACCAGAGGCCTTTCTCCCTTTTCCTCCACACAGAGAGGTCTGGAGGGGGGGCCACATGAGAACAGGCCTTTTCAGTGGTGGCTCCCTGCTTGGATGATGCTCTCCCCAGGGAGGCTCACCTGGAGCCTACACTAACATCTTTAGGCGCCAGGTGAAAACATTTCCATTCAATCTACGGCCTTTTTCACGTGCCTGGGAGGTGGGAGTATAGCTTTTAAAATATTATATTATGCATTTTGCGTTTTTATGTTGTAAACCGCCCCGTGATTTTGGAAGAAGGGCAGTATATCAATTTATTTTATTTTTTTAAAATGTGACTTTTAAGTACAGTTGTACCTCCACTTACGTATCCCTCTGGATACGGAATGTGGCAAACCCAGAAGTATTTTTCCGAGTTCCGCCACATGCACAGAAGCGCTAAAGCGTGCTGCGCGTGTGCACAGAAGCGGTTCCCCGGTTGCAAATTCTTTGGGATGCGGCAGGACCTCCAGAACGGATCCCGTTTGCAACTTGAGGTACCCCTGTAACTGTATTTCCTCAGCAAATTTCTGCACCTTTCTAGGCTCTACTTAATGACAGAATCGCAGTCAAAAGGGCCCCCCAGGGATCATCCATCCCAACCCGCCGCAATGCCAGAATTGCCCTCAGCCAGCTATTCCCCCCGCCCTCCTCCCTCTTACCAGAACGGTCTGTGGAGAAGCTGCTGTGGCGGCTGGGCGAGGGCACCAT
The DNA here is from genome assembly GCF_951804945.1 of Podarcis cretensis. Taxonomy (NCBI): domain Eukaryota; kingdom Metazoa; phylum Chordata; class Lepidosauria; order Squamata; family Lacertidae; genus Podarcis; species Podarcis cretensis. The sequence goes on along the minus strand of NC_137178.1, from coordinate 891,931 downwards.
GCCCACCTCGGAGGATCCGATGCCCACCAGGCTGCCGGCCGAGGAGAGGGTGCTGTCAGAGCCCAGGGAGGTGTTGGACTGGGTGAGGGAGGACTTGCGCAGCTTGTTCTTGAAGAAGAAGCTGCCCTTGGCCTTGCCCTTCTTGCCCGCCAGGCCAAATTCCTCGTCGAGGGCCCCGCTGCTGCTGGGCACGATGGCCGAGGCCGACTCCAGGTCGTACTTCTGCCGGCCCTTCAGCTTGTCCTTCAGCTTCCCAAAGGGCGACCGGGGCTTGTCCTTGATGGACAGGTCAAACATGCTGGCCGTCAGGCTGTGGCGCGTGAACTGGATACTCAGCTGGATCTCCCCGCGCTCCTTCTCCTTCTTGCCAGGCTTGGAGTGCAGCTTGTACCACCTGAGGGGGAAGAAGGAGCAAGAAACGCATGAGAAATGTGCCAGGCCAGGGCCCCGGCTAGTCCCCCATTCCCTTCTCACACACGCCTGTTATCCCCTCCAGGATCCGTCCCTCATGTGCAAGAACTCAAATCTCTGAGCGGGAACATGCCCTCTGGAACTCCCTGCCTCTTGACACCAGGAACCTCAACTATCCTCTTTTCAGAGCCTTCTCAAAGCCTGCCCTGTGGAACACCCTCCCAGCAGATGCCAAGGCAATAAACAACTATTTTACTTTTAAAAGACAACCTAAGGCAGCCCTGTTTAGGGACGTTTTTAATGTCTGATGATGCTGTTTTTAATATTCAGTTGGAAGCCGCCAAGAGTGGGAAACCCAGCCAGATGGGTGGGGTATAAATAAGGGAGTGCGTGGAGGCGGTTGGAGGATGGATAGCTAACAGATTGAGGTTGAATCCTGACAAGACAGAAGTACTGTTTTGGGGGGACAGGGGGCGGGTGGGTGTGGAGGACTCCCTGGTCCTGAATGGGGTAACTGTGTCCCTGAAGGACCAGGTGCGCAGCCTGGGAGTCATTCTGGACTTGCAGATGTCCAGGGAGGCACAGGTCAATTCTGTGTAAAGGGCAGCTGTGTACCAGCTCCATCTGGTACTCAGGATGAGACCCTACCTGCCCACAGACTGTCTCGCCAGAGTGGTGCATGCTCTGGTTATCTCCCGCTTGGACTACTGCAATGCGCTCTATGTGGGGCTACCTTTGAAAGTGACCCAGAAACTACAACTAATCCAGAATGCGGCAGCTTGACTGGTGACTGGGAGCAGCCGCCAAGACCACATAACACCGGTCTTGAAAGACCTACATTGGCTCCCAGTTCGTTACTGAGCACAATTCAAAGTGTTGGTGCTGACCTTGAAAGCCCTAAACAGCCTCGGCCCAGTATACCTGAAGGAGCGTCTCCACCCTCATCGTTCTGCCTGGACACTGAGGTCCAGCGCCGAGGGCCTTCTGGCGGTTCCCTCCCTGCAAGAAGTGAGGTTACAGGGAACCAGGCAGAGGGCCTTCTCGGTGGTGGCGCCCTCCCTGTGAAACACCCTCCCACCAGATGTCAAAGAGAACAACAACTACCAGACTTTTAGAAGACACCTGAAGGCAGCCCTGTTTCGGGAAACTTTTAATGTTTTACAGACCTATTGTATTTTAATATTTTGTTGGAAGCCGCCCAGAGTGGCTGGGGAAGTCCAGCCAGATGGGCGGGGTATAATTAATAAATTATTATTATTATTATTATTATTATTATTATTATTATTATTATTATTATCAACTCCCTGTCTCTTGATATCAGGAGCCTCAACTGTCCTCTTTCAGAGCCTGCTGAAAACACCCTTCTTTCGTCAAGCCCACCCAAGACATATAGGAAGAGGGACACAGCTGCTGCATGAGCCCTTGCATGGTTTGCTCAAAGGCAGGATGCGCTACACAACTGGTTGGCAACCGATCTGGGAGGACTGAAGGCGTTTGATTATTTGTAGAAATCAATTCTTTGTTCCTTGCCACAAGCACCATTGTTGTCTCATTGGCAGCATGTCAGATTTAGTTGGAAGCCTGGAGGTTTTGGCCCCCAGAGTAAAAATTGGCCAGGCGTCTACTGAAGCCCACAGAGGTTTGGGACCAGCTCCAGGAAGTCCCCTTCCCCTGGCAGGCCAAGTCCTGCTACACAAGCCATGAAGCTGGGACACACCCGTGCCAACCTGGGTGCCCAAGACACACACGTACGCCAACCTCGCAAGACCCCAGAGGTCCTGGCAGTTGCTTGCCCCCATCGCCCTCCCAGCTTGGTTGCCTGCAGGGTGCTCTCTGAAACCCTCTGCAGCAGGATTCCCCCAAACTTGGGACGCCAGCTGTTGTGGGACTACAACTCCCATCAGCCCTAGCTAGCAGGGCAAGGGGACAGGGATGATGGGAATTGTAGTGCAGCTGGAGACCCAAGGCTGGGAGTTGAGAGAGCCAAGGCTCTACATGCTTCTCTGCCCACCCCTGCAAGTGTTAGAAATTCCCTGGGCACCAGTGTTGTAAACAAAAATCTGCCCCTTTTTCCCTTATGGGGAACCCAAGAGCCCATATAGAGTCCTTATGTAGGTTCCCTATTGGTAGGAGAGAATAGCAGAGGCCAACCAGACAATATTGAGAAGCAAAGCAGCTAGGAAGCCTGATCTTTATTGATCTGTTGCAACAGGGTGCTCCCCTCACACGCAGGAAAGGAGGAGGACCCAGAACAAAGGTGTGCCTGCCTTTATATAGACATTTAAATTCCCTGCCCTGGAGCTCAAGACCACCCCTCCATACATCATACCTACATCACAGAAGGGGTGTAACCTAAGACCACCCCCCAGATACATCATACCTACATCACAGAAAAGGTAGTCTACAGCAGAAATCTGAGTGCATTTTTTATCTCGACTGACAAGTTACCTGTTTAATGGTCACTTGATTGGATTGCCTGGGGAGCCTGGCCAGTCTTTTGTAATGATAAATACTTAGTTCCTGAGCCAGGTCACAGGCTCACACCCTATTCATATCTTAAATGTGCCCGTAAGGCAGGATTTGTGAAGGAAAAGACAATGGGGAGGCTTTTCCACTTTCCTTTGACCTTGCAGAGAAAACATTTGGTCAGTTACAGATAGGTAGCCGTGTTGGTCTGCCATAGTCAAAACAAAATAAAAAAATTCCTTCCAGTAGCACCTTAAAGACCAACTAAGTTAGTTCTTGGTATGTGCTTTCGTGTGCATGCACACTTCTTCAGATTCTTCAGTATCTGAAGAAGTGTGCATGCACACGAAAGCACATACCAAGAACTAACTTAGTTGGTCTTTAAGGTGCTACTGGAAGGAATTTTTTTATTTTGTTTTAACATTTGGTCAGTTTGGGAATAAAAAGTGGTTTCAGGTTGGTCTTCCTGTGCTGATCTATGTACGTGCTTGGTTGGTACACTTATGAACATTTAACATATATTTAAGACCAGGAGCAGCTCTGACACCTGCAGTTCCCACCTGCAACTGGTCTCCAGAAGCATCGCTGCCTCCGATTGCGGAGACACAGCATAGCAATTGTGGCTGGGAGTCCCCAATAGCCCGCTCCCCGCTTCCTGGGTCCTCTTTTATTTTTATTATTTATTAACAACAGGAGAAGAAGGTGGCGGGCTGGTGTGGGGACTCCCTGGTCCTGAACAGGGTAACTGTGCCCCTGAAGGACCAGGTGCACAGCCTGGGAGTCATTTTGGACTCACAGCTGTCCATGGAGGCGCAGGTCAATTCTGTGTCCAGGGCAGCTGTTTACCAGCTCCATCTGGTACGCAGGCTGAGACCCTATCTGCCTGAGGACTGTCTCGCCAGAGTAGTGCATGCTTTAGTTATCTCCCGCTTGGACTACTGCAATGCACTCTACATGGGGCTGCCTTTGAAGGCGACCCGGAAACTACAACTAATCCAGAATGTGGCAGCTAGACTGGTGACTGGGAGTGTCTGCCGAGACCACATAACACCGGTCTTGAAAGACCTACATTGGCTCCCAGGATGTTTCCGAGCACAATTCAAAGTGTTGGTGCTGACCTTGAAAGCCCTAAACAGCCTCGGTCCAGTATACCTGAAGGAGCATCTCCACCCCCATCGTTCTGCCTGGACACTGAAGTCCAGCTCCGAGGGCCTTCTGGCGGTTCTCTCACTGCGAGAAGCAAAGCTACAGGGAACCAGGCAGAGGGCCTTCTCGGTAGTGGCGCCCGCCCTGTGGAACGCCCTCCCATCAGATGTCAAAGCGATAAACAACTACCTGACATTCAGAAGACATCTGAAGGCAGCCTTGTTCGGGGAAGTTTTTAATGTGTGACATCTTAGTGTATTTATAATCTTTGTTGGAAGCCGCCCAGAGTGGCTGGGGAAACCCAGCCAGATGGGCGGGGTACAAATAATAAATTATTATTATTAATATTATTATTATTATTATTATTATTATTATTTATATTCCAGGCGGCTTTTGCTTTCCCCAAAGGACAGGGAGCCCCACTGCAGAAATCGGTGGCAGCCCAGGATTGGGGGGGGGGGCAGGGACCCAGGAGAGGGAAAACAGGGCAGCAGCTGCCCAGAGGAGCCTCCCGGATAGAAAGGCCTGCCAGGAACAGGGGCAGCGGGTGAGTCAGGGAAAGTCTTTCCACCCAGAGGACGGTGGAGACCCAGCGCCGCCAAAACAAACATGTTGTCCGGATCTGCCAGGCTGTGTATCTTGACCAGCAGAAACACAGCTCTCTCCAAGAGCAGCTACACCAGATTCCCCCCGCCTTTTCTTTTGTTTGTAGCAGGAGACCACAGCTCAGGTCTTACCACGTGCAAAATGCAGACTACATCCAGGTTCCGTCCCCTCAAGAAAACAAGCACACCCACCAGGCACCAGAAGTAGGAACGCAAAGTCAGGCAGGTATTTGATTTATTTGTATAAGACAGGTCCGCACACTTTTTCAGCAGGGGGCCGGTCCACTGTCCCTCAGACCTTGTGGGGGGCCAGACAGTATTCTGAAAGGGAAAAAATGAACGAATTCCTATGCCCCACAAATAACGCAGAGATGCATTTTAAAGAAAAGGACACATTCTACAGTCATAACTCGGGTCGCAGGTGCTTCAGGCTGCATCTTTTCAGGCGACGGACCACTGAAACCCGGAAGTACAGGAACGGGTTACTTCCGGGTTTCAGCAGTCGCGCATGCACAGAAGCGCCGAATCACAACCCGCACATGCGCTGACGCAGGTTGCGAACGTGCATCCTGCACAGATCACATTCGCAACCTGAGCGTCCACTGTACTCATGTAAAAACATGCTGATTCCCGGACCATCCATGGGCCGGATTTAGAAGGCGACTGGGCTGGATCCGGCCTCTGGGCCGTAGTTTGCCTACCCATGGTTTAAGAGAACTGCCACCCCCCTGGACCTTTCGGCCCCTTGCAATGGACGGATCCTTGTCCTGCTGCCCCCAGAGACTTTGGCCCGGCTCAGATGCCCCAAGAAGGCAAACACCCTCTTGAAAGGGAATCGACCCCCCCCCCAAACCCCTGCAAATAAATAATAAAACCCTGCAAACGAATTGCTTTCCGTATGTGACAGTTTGGCTGCATTGCCTGCAAAAGCCAAAGGGGGTGGGAGGGATGAGGGGCGGTTTTGCAGTGCTTGGAACAGGGTCTCCTCCAGGCCTGGAGGCAACAACTGTCTGGCGGGGGGGGGGGTCTCTTTCTCTTCTCTCCCCCCACGGCCATATCCTGACTTAGAGCATCTGCTGCCTCCCCTTTGGCTCTGACAGGATGGATGCTTCTGGGAACAGACCAGGGTGGGGGGAAAGCAATGGGTTTTTTTTTATTATTTAAATCGGATTTTAAAAATACAGTAAAATGCTTTTGCACGAAAAATCTTTCTAAAGATCATTTTCTATTTATGGTCCAAAGGCTAGTCATCAGGAAATAAGGGTTTGTTTTAAGTTTTTCATGTGTGCTAAAACTCAGTCTAAGTTGTTGTTGTTTTTTAATTGTTTAACCACATCAGTTAACAAACATGGCTACTTATGCTGTAATGTTATTGTTTCAGTTAAATAAATTGTTATAAAGGAAATGATTATTTTTCTCGTTCTAATAAAGTATAGCAGAAAAGCCGTCCAAATATAGCTAGCTTATGAAACCCCACGATAATTTCATAATTATCTGTCTATGCATTTCTAATACCAAATCAGTAACTTTTGATATAACTGTAAAAACTACGCTGAACACCTATTATTCCAAAAATAATAAACCTTCATCTGTTTGTCAATATTAAGATTCTACCAGCAAGAATGAGTCTTTCTGTAAAAAAAAAAAGAAGAAAGTCTTACTGACTCATGATTTAAACCGAGCTGAATCGAATCCACCCTGGAACAGATCCCAGTTTGCAGAGCTCTGGGGGGAGGCAGAAACAGGTGTCCCTCTGCGGATTCCCTCTGCCCCAGGAGCAGCACTGCGGGGGTCTTCCCTGCCCCTTCCCTGCGCCCGCTTCTCTGCTTGGCATAAACACCCAGAGCTCCTATTTCACCCGGGGGTCCCTGGGACGTCTTGGCCCCCTGCCTGGGCAAAGGACAGGACAGGGACAGGCAGCCGGGGAGACGGGCAGCTTTGTGATCCCACAACCAACTCTCAAGTCCACCCTCTGCCCCCCCCCCTTCACCTATCAAGGCAGAACTTGCAGGGGGTGGGCAAGCAGGCAGGGGAAGGTAGCCAGACGGACAGACAGATAAGACAGCCCTGGCCACGGAATGACGGCACCATGCAGAACTTCCCGTCCCGAAAAAGAAAAAAACTGTTTATGTATGCTGCAACTGCAGTGAGGACATTGCTAACACAAAGATGGAAAAGTACTGAAATACCAACTACAGTATTACAGTACCAACTACAGAATACAGTACCTCTGGATTCGAACAGGATCCGTTCCGGAGCCCCATTTGCATCCTGAGTAGAACGCAACCCACGACTGTGCATCTGCATGTGCGCCGGTCGCGATTCACCGCTTCTGCGCATGCCCGTGACGTCGCTTTGAGCGCCTGCACATGCACGAGTCTGTGCGCGTCTGTGCATGTGCGGGTTGCATTTCGCCGCTTCCGCGAATGATGTCATTTTGAGCGTCTGCGCATGCGGCGAAACCCAGAAGTAACGTGCTCCATTACTTCCGGGTCGCTGCGAAGCGCAACCCGAAAACATTCATCCCGAAGCTACTTCAACCCGAGGTATGACTGTAAAGAAGAATGGCAAGAAAAACCGATGGAACACGCTGAAATGGCAAAATTAACGAGAAGACTTCGAGATAAAGACAATAGAGCAGGCATGTCAGGGACATAATCCGGCCCCTGTGGCAGTTTATTTCCTGTGGTAAAATCCTAAAAAAACAACAACACCTCAACAATTTCAATCCTAAAAAAAGGTTAACAACTTTGGTTGGCCCTTTGGTCAACCCTCACAGCCCTCCATTTCATCAAATCTGCAATAGAGACTTTAAATAATAATAAATAATAATAATAATAATAATAATAATAATAATAATAATAATAATAATAATAATAAATTATTTGTACCCCACCCATCTGGCTGCATTTCCCCAGTGGCTTCCAACAAAATATTAAAATACAGTGGTCTGTTAAACATTAGAAGCTTCCCTAAACAGGGCTGCCTTCAGATGTCTTCTAAAAGTCTGGTAGTTGTTCTTCTCTTTGACATCTGATGGGAGGGTGTTTCACAAGGCGGGAGCCACCACTGAGAAGGCCCTCTGCCTGGTTCCCTGTAACTTGGCTTCTCGCAGTGAGGGTTAGGGTTAGGGTGCTGGACCTCAGTGTCTGGGCAGAACGATGGGGGTGGAGGACTGGGAACCATTATCTTGCATTAAGAGTAGTGATATCGTAGGAGTCCAGCAAATATGGAATATGGAGTGGAAACTGCCACTCAACCCACCGAACCCGAGGGGAAGCCGTCCTGTGGTCCATCGAGAGAGACTTCTTGCGTTTGGACAGACGCAATTTCCGGCGTCGCGCTGGTTTGACCCACGGATGATCTCCGCAGGAGTGATCCAGCCCATGCCCGGGAAGCCTTGCCAACCCCTGCTCTTAAGGTTCCACCTCCAGCAAGCCCAGTTCTTCTTTTTTGGCGATCCCTCGTAGCCGAGTAAGACTGTCTTCCATGAACACGGTTTTAACAATGAGTCTGTAAGCGACTGTGGAGGCCAATTCTGGATCCACACGTCCTTCCACAGTGGGGACAGTGGTTTCCGGGCAGGAGTTGATCATGGTGAGGGTTTGCCAAGCGTGCCTTCCTCTCAGCACATTTCTCCCTTGCGTCCTGAGTTCGAGCGTCTTCAAAGCCCAGGACACCTTTGGTCTTCTCAGTGATGGCGCCTGCCCTGTGGAACGCCCTCTCATCAGATGTCTAGGAAATAAACAACTATCTGACTTTTAGAAGACATCTGAAGGCAGCCCTGCTTAGGGAAGTTTTTAATGTTTGATGTTTTATCGTGTTTTTAATATTCTGTTGAGAGCCGCCCAGAGTGGCTGGGGAAACTCAGTCAGATGGGCGGGGTATTATTATTATTATTATTATTATTATTTTCTCCAATTGGAGTGCTCACAGGCCAGCGTTTCCCAATTGTTGCTTATACTACATTTTTTAAGATTTGCCTTGAGAGAGTCTTTAAACCTCTTTTGTTGACCACCAGCATTACGCCATCAGAATAGAATAGCTGGTTTTTGGAAGACGATAGTCAGGCATCCGCACAACATGACCAGTCCAACAAAGTTGGTTAATCTTGAATTATGGCTTTGACACAGGTGACCTTTGCTTCTTCCAGTTACCCCCTGCGGGACTGAGCAACCCCCTGCGATGAACTGTGGTTTAGCCTGCCACCTGAACACAGCCAGAGTTCGGAAACAAACCCTGGGTCCTCAAAAAAAAAAAAAAAAAGAGGCCTTCTCCTGTGCCTTCAAAGAGTGGGAGAAGTTTGAAACTGAAGGGGGCAGCTCTGCCCGACTGCTCTGAAGGCAGACTGGGGGGGGGGTGCTGAACCCCCTCCCTCCGGTCTCTGGGCCCCTCCTTGCCGAAATATGCTGCTCTCAGCAAAAAAAGCCAACCGCTGACCTCAGAGCAAAGTGCGCAGGCTCCTCACGTCAGTGAGCAGAACTTAGTCCAAGCAGAAAACTGAGGGGGGGGGGGGGAGAGGCAGGAAGGGAGGGAGGGGCGCCTGCAGCACAGCCAGCCGGCAGCTGCTGGTGGGCGAAGGGAGGCAGCAGAACGGCCTCCAGGGCATTCCAGGGCGTCTTTCTGCAAACTCCCACAGCTCTTGGAGAGCCCAGCAGAAGGCTTGATGGAGCCTCTCTCTCTTTTTTCTTTTTCTTTTAACACAAATATTTTACTATTAAAATAATTCAACATTAATACATACATATTACGAATACGCAAACATACATTTCATACAATCCTTAAAAATATTCATACATACCCGCACTCAATCCCACACATACTTCCTTTTCCCCCCACCATCCCTCCCCCCCACCCTTGTGTTAGACTTCCAATCTACTCAATTACAATTTCTTTCCACTTCTATTACTTTCTTTCACACACTTTTAAACCAATTTTCTACTTCTTTTTCTGTTACACATTGCTATCCATCTTATTTAGTATTTCAGTACTTATCACGGAACTTGTTTATTCTAGCAGGAGTTCTGATTTTTCAATATGATTTTGCAAATATCCTTTAAACACCTTCCAATCCCTGTCTATCTTCTCTTTTGAGATCCTTCCGATTTCTCCCATTGTTTTGGATATATTGTAATACTCCAATAATTTGTTTTTGTGGGTATAATACCACTTTTCCAATTTTTCGCAATCAACAGCCTTGCGGCTACTGTTGCGTATAAATATAAGGTCTTGTCTTCTTTAGACTTCCTGGTACTATTCCCAATAGAAAACCTTCTGATGTTTTCCTAAATAAATATCTAAACACCTTTTTCGTTTCATTATATATTGTTTCCCAAAATTGCTTGATGTTTAAACAATTCCACCATATCTGCATCATAGTACCTTTTTCAGTGTTGCAAGCCTCACAGGAGGAAGAGCCTCCGCAGTCGCAGCCCCCTGGCACCCCCTCCTCCTCCTCCTTCCAAGAGACCTGCCTCTTTCTTGCAGTTTGCAAACCTTCTCCTGCCATCAGCAGAAATCACGTCTAGAGCAGCAGCAGCAGCAGCCCAGACAGCAAGAACACAGACTCACACAGAGACACACAGGCACACTCTTCTCCCACAGGCGCACATGGGTGAAGACAGGGTCCAATTGCCTCCGGGGGCCCCCCCGCCTCCCCCCCCGTCCCGCCGGAGCCGACGCACAAGTGCCTTAAGCCCTGAACAGCCGCCCATTGTCTGCTCACATGCCTGGGCTTTGGAGCTTAGCACCAGATATGACGGGAGGAGAGGCGCCGTGGGAAAGTCGCGCTTTGCATGAACCCCCAGAGGAGGAGTGAGGGGGGCACTGCGGGAACCGGGACGCACCTGCGGAAGAAGGTGCTGCACTGGTGTCAGAAGGCAGGCAGCCCTGAGCCCCCAAAGGAAATGCCGGGGGGGGGGGGAGAAGCAGAGTCCGGCCTGGTGGGCCTGGAATGCCCTGCAGAGGATGCCAAGCCTTCCTTCAGCATTGGCAGCCGATGATTTCACAGGCTTCAAGTTACAAACACACACAAGGCGAAGAGGAGACCTGAGGCCTGGAAGAATTTGAGAGAGAGAGAGAATTTGTGTTTGTGTGTTGTGTGCAGCCCCTCTGGTCCAGCATCTGGTTCTGACAACAGCGGACCAGATGCCCATGGTGGGAAACTCACAAGCGAGACATGAGCACAAGAGACTTCTCGCACGTGCAATTCCCTGGCATTCAGAGAAAACAACGGTGTCCACTTGCCTCTGAACACTCCCTATAAGCCCCTGCAGAGAGAGGGGCTGCTCTTCAGGACCCCCCACCCAAAGGGGACTTGCTAAAAGTTGACCCTGCAGGCGGAGGTCGCCCCCCCCCCGCACCACAGGCCTTTGTCCTGCTTTTGTGTGTTCAAGGAAGCCAACATCCCAGAAGATCAGAGGAAAATATCCAAGGATTCTTAAACTGAGATCTACACAGTGCCATAGAGGGGAGGCAGGTCACCAACTGAGAGAAGAGAATCATCAAATTTCAAAGGTGGGGTGGACCCCAGGGGTCATCTACTCCAGCCCCCCGCAATGCCAACGTCTCAGCTGCAGATTCCCCAGAGAAGCAGGTGCAGGTCTGTGCCATCACCAACTGACAGCAACATCAAGCGACGACCTGCCGCCTATGAGAAGGGAGTGGGGGGGGGGGAGCAGCCCCGACTACACCTCCTAGGCGTCACTGTCATGCCCAGGGGGAAAGAAGGGGGTGCTCCCTCTTCACCCACGAGCCACGGGGTGGGGCTCCAAAGGTTTGGATATACGGGGGTTTTGTGGAACCCACGGAACTGAACCCCATAAGACGCACCTGACCATAAGACACACCTAGTTTTTAGAGGAGGAAAACAAGGAAAAAAATATTCTGAACGAAACAGTGGATGTCTGATTTTTGTGGTTCATGCTGTGGCCACAGACATGTGATCTGATGGTGAATTTGGGGTGACCCAATGCAAAAATCCTGAGGATCCATGTGGATCTGTGCTTTGTAACCACATTTTTGCACCATTTCAGCCCCACGCAACAGTGGGTGTGTGGTTATTTTGGTGCAAGCTGTAGCCATGGACATGCTATGTGATCTGATGGTGAATTTGGGGTGACCCAGTGCAAAAATCCTAAGGATCCATGTGCTTTTACCTCCCCCCTCCCAGGCAGCCTCCTTTATCGCTAGAGTCCCTTATCTCCTCTCCTGATCGCTTGCTGATCAGCTGCTCAGCGGCTTTGTTTCAACACCCCCTTCCCTCTTTCTAAAAAAAGCAGCAGCACGATCTGCTTTTTGCCCCTTGGCAATTCGGCTCCAGGGACCACGCATTTGCTCTATAAGACACACAGACATTTCCCCTTACTTTTGAGGAAGAAAAAAGTGTGTCTTATGGAGCAAAAAATACGGTAATTCTCTGTGCCAAAGTTGGGATTTAGGAACAGAGGGAGATGCTTTTTGCAGCTTCAGATAATGGGTCTGTCTTGCTCAGGTTTGATCACATTGACTTCCAGTGTCTTTCCAGCCCTGTCTGCAGGTGCTACTGGGATAGAACCAGGGCCCTTCTGCATGCAGAGCAGGTGTTTCACTCCTGAACAACGGGGGGGGGGCTCCCCTTATCCAGGCACCAGCCTCTTGGTTGTCCTTCCCCACTTGGTCTGCACACCGAGGGCACTAATGCGCAGAGGGCACCCTGGTTGGAGGCAGAAATGCTTCTGAATGGCAGCTGCTGGGAAGCACTGGAAGGGAGGGTCCCTAAAACCAGAGAATTGCAGAGTTGGAAGGGACACCTAGGGTCATCTAGTCCAACCCCCTGCGATGCAGGAGTAGCTCTTGCGCTCGGATCCTGCTTGCATCTGGTCGGCCACCGGGAGAACAAGATGCTGCACTGGATGGGGCCTTTGTCTGATCCAGCAGACTCTCCTTATGTTCTTTTTTGGTATAATTAAGTTTTTCTATTTTACATTTTAGAATATTCATTTGAGCAACCTTAAAATATCAATGTCTTCCCTTCTTCCATGGTTCATTTTGCATGCCATAGATCGCTGCATATTTGACATAAACTAAAACATCCAGTGTTCCATTATTGCATCCATCAAAACTTATTTACACTGCCAAATTTATCTTAATGCTGCCCACGTTTTCAAGTGTACACAGTTTCCACCCTTGTATTCATTCAACATTTCCCAATCTTCTTTAAACGTATGTTCATCTTGTTCTCTTATTCTGTATGTTAAGTCTGCCAGTTGTGCATATTCCATCAGCTTAACTTGCCATTCTTCTTCAGCTGGGACCTCACTCGTTTTCCATTTGGGGGCTTACAAAACACGGGCCACAGTAGTGGCATACATAAATAGCCTTTTTTTGACACCCAGGAATTTCCATCTGAATTTCCACAGCAAAAAGGACTCTGGTTTTTTTATTGAAAAGTAAGGTAAAGGTAAAGAGACTCCTGACCGTTAGGTCCAGTCACAGATGACTCTGGGGTTGCGGCGCTCATCTCGCTTTATTGGCCGAGGGAGCCAGCATTTGTCCGCAGAAAGTTTTTTCCGGGTCATGTGGCCAGCATGACTAAGCCGCTTCTGGCGAACCAGAGCAGTACACAGAAATGCCGTTTACCTTCCCGCCAGAGCGGTGCCTATTTATCTACTTGCACTTTGACGTGCTTTCGAACTGCTCGGCTGGCAGCAGCAGGGACCGAGCAACGGGAGCTCACCCCGTCATTGCGGGGATTCGAACCACCGACCTTCTGATCAGCAAGCCCTAGGCTCTGTGGTTTAACCCACAGCGCCACCCATGTCCCATTTGGAAAAGTACTTTTCAATATTTGTTTCTGATTCCTTATGCTCTTATCCCCAAGACCCCCAGCCTTCACTCCTTTTCGTCCCCATGAACAGCTGCATCAAAGAACCTCCCCCCCCCCAAACACTGGGCTCCTCATCTCTCCATGTTCCCATTTCAGCCCCTGCCTGCTTCTGGGGGCGATGGAAGGCAGGCTCTCCCTGCATTTGGGGCCAGGGAGTCTGGCCTGCTCCCCTCAGCCCTGCCTGGGGGGGGGCACCCTCCATGACCCCTCCTGTTCCTCTTTCCTCCTGCTGTTCAGAGGCAGGCTGCCTGACCCCTTTCCTTCCTCCTGGGGTGTCGCAATCGCCCTCTTCCTCACCCCGCCTGGGCGGCTGTGGTGCAATCTTTGCACGGGGACGGAGGCTGCTGCAAGACCTCCTTTCCGACTCTGCGGGGAGAGGGGTTTCCTGGCGCTGTCGAAACCCAGAACCATCGAGCGAGATCTTGGGGCCAGGAGGGAATCGGGGCTGGGAAGCCTTTGAGCCACTTTCTGTCCCAGGAGGGCCCTTGGGACTGCTGCTGCCAGGAGGGTCTTGAGATCTTCCAACTGCGGGCATTTTCCTTAGCTGATGCCTCAGCTAGGGTGGGCATCCTTGCTGAAGGGTTAACCCTCCCCTCCCCTTGAGGTGGGGAAACTTTCCGTTTATTTTAACTTAAAAAAAGAGAAGCTTTTAATTCAGTTTTTTGCAAAAGAGCTGAAGGGTTAACTTGAGCCGAGGGGCAGCTGTGTCAGCACCAGAGCTCCAGACAGACCTGGCGTTCTAGGAGACCTGCACATTCCTGCATTACGGAGGGTTGGACTAGATGACCCTCGGAGCCCTTAGGAGCTACAATTCTAATTCTCTCCCAATATGCCCCACAGAGGACCTTAAGGTCCATACATAGCAACACCCTCAAGGTCCCGGGCCCTAAGGAAGTCAGATGAGCCTCAACCAGAGCCAGGGCCTTTTCAACACTGGCCCCGGCCTGGTGGAACGCTCTGTCTCATGAGACCAGGGCCCTGCAGGATCTGATTTCTTTCCAAAGGGCCTGCAAGACAGAGTTGTTCCGCCTGGCCTTTGGCTTGGAATCCACTTGATCCCCACCCCCTCTTTCCTTTTTCCTTCTGTGATGGAACTCCTATTTGGGGACTTCCCTGGCATTTTTCTGGCCCACGTAGGACCAGTCTGGGTAGTTGGCCTTGGTGAAGACTTGACGTTTTCATCCCCAAAAAAGTTTTTGATTTGAGTTTCCACTGAAATAAGGCTGCATTTAAATGTTTTTATGTTGTATTTTAATCTTGTTTTTAATCTGTATTTCAATCAATTGTTTTTATATTGGTGTTAGCTGCCCTGAGCCCGGTCTTGGCTGGGGAGGGTGGGGTATAAATAAAACTTCTTCTTCTTCTTCTTCTTCTTCTTCTTCTTCTTATTATTATTATTATTATGAGCTCCCCATCCTCATTTGCTGGCTCCCTGGAGTGGAAAGCACACTGACTAGGTGCAGGTGGGTCTTGACGTGTCTGGACCCTTGGATTCTGAAGGGACCCCAACGCTCATGAGAAGCCCTGGCCCTTCGGAAACCCCCAAGGAGGCGGCAAAGGCCGCTTCCCCCGCCTCCAAAGCGCTCTTAGGGAGCTCTCCCTAACACAGAGACTCAATCCATCTTCTTGACAGTTCAGACAAAGCCCTTTGCCACGCGAGGGGAATAAGCGAGTTGGGCTTCGGCTGCTTCTCCGGCTCTGCCAGCCAGACTCATTTTGCAAAATGAGAAACAGGAACGGCACACAGGAAGCGCATTAGTCTGCCCAACGGCCCCATTAGGAGGAGGAGGAGATGGAAAGCCAGAACCGTCCTCTCTGCAGACACAGCCCGGCTCTGCCTGCCAAGCTCCAGTCGGGCAGCCTGTCTGCAGATCTTTCACGCTGGGTCAAAACAAGGAGGCGGCCGGGCCAGCGCCAGCGCCAGCAGCAGCCAAGGCCAGAGACCAGGCAGGCTGACTTATCTGCAGCACACAGCAGAGGGATCACTCCGAAGCATGACATTTCCATTCCCAGGCAAGGGGCAGCTGTGCCACTCGGAACAATCCCCTTTGATGAATGACTGAAGCAGCGGGAGAGTTTGCTGCTCCTCCTCCAACAGGGACAGATGGACAGGGAGGGAGAGAAAACATCCAGGTTCACTGAATTGAATGGAGAGGGTATGATCCACCCGGCAGTGCTAGCTGGGTTCGGCTCATTTCTGGGTGTTTTGCAGAGAGGAAACTTGCATGTTGACCAGAATCACTGTCCTGGGCATCCCCCGTGGCTCCACCAGCACATTCTGTAGGCAAGCAAGCTCCTTGCTGCGGCACCAGGATCAGATCAGAGCCCCAAGGAAGGGAAGGGAAGGAGAAAATTTACAAATATGCAGCAAAAATCAGATGCATCTGGAAGGCCACAGAGTGCTGGGTTGGGAAGTCTCTAGAGAAATTTTGTATCATGGAAAACGTACGATGTGTAAACAAAAAAATGGACAATGCATTTTTTGGGTAAAAAGCCAGATCAGGCCCATCAAGCAGATGCACTCAATAGGATTTCTGGAAGCATTATTTATGGTTAATTTTTAATCCCACCTTCTCATTTCATAAGAAATGCTCAGGTTTCAGGTATTAGATAACAAGGTAAAAGAAAGGCAAAGGACCCCTGGATGGTTAAGTCCAGTCAAAGGCGGCTATAGGGTGTGGCGCTCATCTCACTTCAGGCCAAGGGAGCCGGCGTTTGTCCACAGACAGTTTTCTGGATCATGTGGACAGCAGGACTAAACCGCTTCTGGCGCAACGAGACACCGTGACGAGTGGCAGAGCGCACGGAAATGCCATTTACCTTCCCGCCACAGCAGTACCTATTTATCTACTTGCGCTGGTGTACTTTCATAGGCAGGAGCTGGGACAGAGAAACAGGAGCTCGCCCTGTTATCGATTAGATAACACAACCATAAAATACATGTCTTTAAAAACACAGACAAGCAGCAATGACTCAGGAGGGGTACAAAATGCATCTTAGCTCAGGGGCAACCAACGTGGTGCCCCCTGGAAGTAGCTGGACTAAAGCTTCCCCCCTCGAACCCCCACCCACCAGCCAGGCTACCTGGGATGAAGGGAGTCCCTGGCACACCTGCAGAGACCGCAGGTGCCAGTCCTGTCTTGGCTGAACACACAACCTGATTAAGTTGCAACAAGTCAGTTCAGCTCAGCTACGCGTAACATTATGCAGCAGGTGTTTACATCACCCATCAAATTAAGCATCCCTGACTGATCTCCGCACTTATCCACACCAAGTGAAACTGGGCTCATAGCTGCAGCAGCCTGAAGGGCAATGGGTGGGAACGAAGGGCGGTGGCACGCAGCTGTGAAATGCCCTCCCGTCTTCAAGCGTCAGTGGCCTTTAAGAAGGAATTTAGGGTGGAATCATTATTACTCCTCTGCCCAACCCTCCAGCTTTCCTTTAGTGCTAGCAGCATTTTGCTGTTACTTAGGTTTGATTATGACATCAGGAGAAAGGTGCAAGACACACCTTTTAATAACACATAATTTTAAAATTAAAAAATTGTCAAGTAGCACCTTGGAGACCAACTAAGTTTATTCTGGGTACAGTGCTACCTCGGGTTAAGTACTTAATTCGTTCCGGAGGTCCGTTCTTAACCTGAAACTGTTCTTAACCTGAAGCACCACTTTAGCTAATGGGGCCTCCCGCTGCTGCCGCACCGCCAGAGCCCGATTTCTGTTCTCATCCTGAAGCAAAGTTCTTAACCCGAGGTACTATTTCTGGGTTAGCGGAGTCTGTAACCTGAAGCGTATGTAACCCGAGGCACCACTGTATAAGCTTTTGTGTGCATGCACACTTTTTCAGATACCATAAATATTAATTAAATATTAATTCTTCAGCCCATAGGAAGGGGTTAACTTTATTTTACTTATACGCAACTCATCACTCCTAAAAGAGCAATCTCAGGGGGCTCCCACTCCAGCTTACAAGTTGCCCCTCAGCTTCTGGCCAGAACGGCCGGCCCGTTTCTTTCTGCTCACAAATGATTGCAAGTGGCCTGCACTGTCTCTACAGTCGCCTGTAAGGCTGCACACTCAGATCCGGTGGCCCCCACAGGTCGGTTGCAAGGAGCACATGTGCGCACATCCCAGCCTAGCAAGATAATGGCCAGAGAGCCAGCCTCTGCCCTAAGACTCTTGGGAGCCCCCAGACTCAAACAAGCTGCAGGTCTGGTGGACTTTGCCTTAAACTGCAGCAGTCAAGGCACATCAATACTTGGCTTATGATGCTCGCGCATGGGGGGGGCAAGGAACTGCAAGGAAGCAAGCAGAGACCAGCCACATTTGGGGAGGGGGCTACTTCAGCCATCATGCCCCCCCCACCTCAAGGCAGCCACCGCCCTCCACTTTCCACGGGAGCCTTGCCGTTCAGGAGACTTAAAGCGCAAGGGATTCCCCCGGGTGCAAATCCTGCCAAGAAAATATTCCGCATTGCATTGCATGTGTGCCAAGGAAAATCGATGGTTGGCGAGAGCCGGGAGGTGCATGTCCCACTTTCCCGGCACAGAGGCTGGGGAAAGATTTGGGCCGGATCCATTAGCCCACTGAGGAAGTCAGGGGAATCGCAGCCACACCAAATGGCGAGTCCCTGGCAGGGCCTGAGGGACCAGGGAATGGGTCACAGCGGAAGCTTCCCTAGACCAGAGTCATCTGGTGGAATGGATTGTGGCCACACACAAACACACAAGCATCTTTTTGTAGGCCGCCTTTCCAGAGTCCAAGCCATGCTCCAGGCGACTTACAAAAACACATGACAAAAGGAGTCATAAACAAGTCATAAACAAGAAATAAAACATCGCAAAGTACATAACCAAACTGAAGGTTTCCACATAAATCATGATATAAAACAAAGGCACAAAAGTTAATAATAGCAACCACCCCTCAACAGAACCCCCTAAACAATATCCCAGCCCCAACAATACCTACGACAGGGTCATAGAGTTGGAAGTGATTCCCAAGGATCACCACTTTCTCAACCAATCAGGCCAGCATATTAGCTAATCAGTCAGTGGTTGGGAACCCGGGGGTCTCCAGGAACAGCTCAGTGCACAAAACTCTGCACCAGGAGCCCCCTGCATCTGTTAGCCTTCAAGGCGGCACCAAAACCCTCCTGTGGTTTTGACTGCAAAAATGCCAGCCCAGCGATCCCTGCGGAAGCTGCTGAGCCAGACAGGAGCTGCAGACCTTGAAAGCGCATCAGGCATGCAACATTATCACCGCCTTGTACATCTCCCCTGCTCATCCACCCCGCAGGGGCAGAACGGAAGGACTCTTGAGCGTCACAGCTCTGAAGCTTCATTCTGACCCACAAGCCAGAGTCCTCCCACTGAGAAGCACGCAGCAGCAGCAGCACAGCTGGAAGAGACGCCAAGGAGCCAGCCAGCGGCCTGCTTTGCCCAAATGCCAAGGCCTCGGCCTCCTGGCCAAACACAGCTGAGCCTCCACAATCACCCCACACACAGCCCCAATGCAGCCTCAAAGCTCGGGTCGTTTGTCACAGCAGAAGCCCCCTCAAGGAATGGCATACGCACAAGAGAAGAACCTGCGGAATCAGGGCCGGCATTCTGCTGCCACAGTGGCCAACCAGATATCTGCATTAGAACCTCATATATATCAGCAGGTGCTAAATAGCACCTCGAGCCAGAGTGGCAGTCGCCAAAGCAGAATGCCTAGTTGCCATTTTGGGGCCAGAAGGCTGGAAAGTCGTATTTTCCAAGATGACTTTTTGGTTCCTGAAGTTCATTCTGATTGTGCAGATAAAACATCATGGATAGAATTCTACAGGACGGGGTGTTGGTGTGTGGAAACAGTTAGACTCCAATGATCCCCAGGTGTGCGCCTCCAGGTGGTGGAGACGCCGGGCGCCCGGGCATCTTCGCTTGGCCACAAGTGGCTGATGGCCAGGTGCAGAATGCGCCTGGTGAATTTCGAAGCTGGGTACCTCTGTGGGAAAAGCAGAAGCGGGACCAGAGAACAAGAGCCGTCTCTCCTGTCGCTGAACGGAAACGCTTCCTAGAACAAGGCCCCCATCCTGCCATCCCTTGACCTGCCAACACCAGCTCAAAGCGTTTTTACTCGCTCAGGCTTTGGGCCGCTGCAGGAGGGTGGGGGCCACACGCAGGAGTTGGGGACACTTTCTGCAGCATATGATGTTTTCGGTATACGAGTTTCTAATTCCATGTTATGGGGCCTTTGCATTTTATGGGATTATGTGCTGTGAGACGCTCTGTGGTCTTAACAGATGAAAGGCAGAATTAAAAACCAAAGTAATATGTTCCTGGTGCCCTCCAGTTACTGGGCTGATGGGAACTGGAGGCCAACAACTTGCGACCAGCCACAGCCCCATACGAGAAAGAGTTAAACGCCTCAAGGTTCAGAGAACTGCAGAACTGGGAGGAACCCATGCGGTCATCCAGTCTAACCCCTGCAATGCTTCCGCCTGCTGAAAGCCATTTATTTCATCCCAAAGCAGCTCACGGGCACAAACCCTGTAAACCCACACTTTTGTGACCGAAGTCGAGGGCTCCCTTGCCCCAGACATAGATGTGCTCCCCAAGTGGCACTGCTGCTCCCACCACGAGCCCCTTCTTCATGCACAGGCGGGCAAGAGGCAGAGGCTGCGCACCAGGCCCACGTCAGCTAGGCAGCCACACACCAGGGGTGCAGGGAGGGCACTGGGCACATGCCAAGGACACCCAGCGGAGCAAGCAGGACCCAAGACGAACTCCTGCGCTACCAAGGCAGGAAAGGAACAGGTCATACGCTAGGAAAACACAGGAGAGAACGCAGAACCGAACCAGGCAGATGCGCTGGTGGAAACCTGCTTGCAAAGGACGAAGGAGATTATCTGGTCGCATGGAAACATTGGCTGGTTTGCAGGAAGGCCAACCCGACAGGAAAGCTGTTTTTGTTGAGTCAGGAGAGAATGGAGGAGCAGGGGTTGGTTGCAAGGACACCCATGCCTATTTCCACCCCGGTCTGCTGACAAAGCAGCCAGGAGTTCTACAAACTTGTGGGTGAGGGCACGGGGGGGGGGTGCATTTTGCAGGGCCCCTCTGCCCAACCCAGGCTCCTCAAGCCCCACCCTGCAAAATGCAGACACTCCCCTCCCTAAAAGCCCAGGCCCAAGCCAGGATATGCATGACATTACAAACAGAAGCTCGTGTTTTTAATCTGTCACTGGGCTGGTGCTTACCGGGTTTTGCCTTGTCCAGTAAGGCGTTTGCCCCTATGTTTTTGTCTGCATTCCTCCAATTAATAGCTGCCATGAGAAAATTGCAGAAGGTGGGGAGGCCGGAAGTGAGTTTAAAGCCCTTTAAAGGAATAAAGACAATTTGAAAGTTTCTCCCTCCAGATGCAAGGCAGGGAAGAGAGATCAACTGGCTACTTGCTCAGCAGGGCACTGGCTCTGACGCACGCTTGCTGCTGACTGCCAGACATAGAATCATAGAATCTTAAGAGTTGGAAGGGACCCCCAAAGGTCATCCAGTCCAGCCCCCCACCCCAATGCAGGAAACTCCGCTAAAGCATGCAAGACAGATGGCCGCCCAACCTCTGCTTAGAAACCTCCAAGGAAGGAGAGATTTTGCGGGGCTGGATCAGGCCACTGACCAATGGCTTCCAGGATTAAGCCCTTCCTCCAGCTGAAGCCCAGGCCAGAGAGGAATTGCATGAGCTCAGGGAAAGGACCATGGCTAGCCCATCAATGCGAGGGCCCCCAACTCTGGGAAGGGAGACAGCACAGACAGTATGCTCACTGCAAGCACAAGGTGCAGAGGGGCTGGTGGGCTCCAGGAGCAACAACATAGACATTCGGGGTCCCAAGAGGAAGCCCTCAAGTCTACTCTCACAGGCACACAGAGTTGAGGCACCAGGGATCCCACAGTGGCAGAGGAAACACAACTGACTCTGAACGTACAAAGCTGTCTTATACAGATTCAGGCCACCGGCACACCTAGTAGTAGTAGTAATTTATTATTTATACCCCACCCATCTGTCTGGGTTTCCCTAGCTTCCAACAGAATTAATGATGATAATAATAATAATAGTAATAATAATAATAATAATAATAATAATAAGGCGATAAAGCATCAGGCATTAAAAGCTTCCCTAAACTGGGCTGCCTTCAGATGTCTTCTAAAAGTCAGACAGTTGTTTGTCTCTTTGACATCTGCTGGGAGGGCGTTGCACAGGGTGGGTGCCACTACCGAGAAGGCCCTCTGCCTGGTTTCCTGTAACTTGGCTTCTCACAGTGAGGGAACCGCCAGAAGGCCCTCAGAGCTGGACCTCAGTGTCCGGGCAGAATGATGGGGGTGGAGACACTCCTTCAGATATACTGGACTGAGGTCGTTTAGGGCTTTCAAGGTCAGCACCAACACTTTGAATTGTGCTCGGAAACGTACTGGGAGCCAATGAAGATCTTTCAGGACCGGTGTTATGTGGTCTCGGCGGCCGCTCCCTGTCACCAGTCTAGCTGCCACATTCTGGATTAGTTGTAGTTTCTGGGTCACCTTCAAAGGTAGCCCCACGTAGAGCGCATTGCAGTAGTCCAAGCGGGAGATAACCAGAGCATGCACCATTCTGGCCAGACAGTCTGCGGGCAGGTAGGGTCTCATCCTGCGTACCAGATGGAGCTGGTAGGCAGCCGCCCTGGACACAGAATTGACTATGGACAGCTGGGAGTCCAAAATGACCCCCAGGTTGCACATCTGGTCCTTCAGGGGCACAGTTACCCCATTAAGGACCAGGGAGTCCTCCACACCTGCCCGCCTCCTATCCCCCCAAAACAGAACTTCTGTCTTGTCAGGATTCAACCTCAATCCGTTAGCTGCCATCCAACTGCCTCCAGACACTGACTGGCAGAGGCTATCTGGGGTTTCAGGCAGGGGACATTCCCATCCGGCCTGGAGAAGATGCTGCCACTGGGGACTGAAGCTGGGTGCTCTGCCAATGAGCCCCCATCAGATGAATGCAGGGTGGGCCTTGCAGACTCCTAAACCTTCCCACGGGGTCCCACCAACAGGCCTTTCCATGTCTCTTGGGGAAACGAAAGAGGAGCCTGGAAGCCCCTGACCCTTAAGATATTATGAAGACACAAGGGACACACAGAGACCAGAAGAGGTTGTGCCTTGCAGTTTGCTAACCAAATTGACAACATTCCTGCAGTGAGGTGTGCAGGGCTAAAGCAGGCTCAACTTTCTTTGGCTACTTGAGCTCCAAAAGCATCTCCTAGTCCAGCGGTTCTCAACCTGCGGATCCCCAGATGTTGTTGCACTACAACTCCCATCATCCCTGAGCTCTGGCCTTGCTAGCTAGGGGTGATGGGAGTTGTAGTTCAACATCTGGGGACCCACAGGTTGAGAAAGGCTGTCCCAGACTATGTTGGGACTCATGTGCCTCTCAACAGCTTCAATATTTGGCACCGGGCACAGAACTCAGCATTATTTTTTCTAAGATGAAATTGCTGTGTAGAATTTCTATCAGCCTTGGGGCAGAGCTGTGCGAGTGAAGCAATCCTGCACAAAGTATTTGGGTCACGAGAACGTCTTCCTTTGAGCTGCGCCAGGTCTTTGAGCAGCTCCCCAAAGGGATGTCAGAGCCGCCTGCTCCTGTCTCCCACGATCCGTTTTGCACATCAAACGCCCCTTCGGATCAAGGCGGCTCCTCAGGTGGGAGAGGCAGCGGAACGGATCTCCCTTGCAAAACACAGGTGCTCCCAATACAGAGGGCCTTCTCGGTGGTGGCGCCCGTCCTGTGGAATGCCCTCCTGTCAGATGTCAAAGAAATAAACAACTATCTGACTTTTAGGAGACACCTGAAGGCAGCCCTGTTTAGGGAAGTCTTTAAGGTTTGATGTTTAGCGTGTTTTTAGTACAGTGGTACCTCGGGTTACATATGCTTCAGGTAACAGACTCTGCTAACCCAGAAATATTACCTCGGGTTAAGAACTTTGCTTCAGGATAAGAACAGAAATCATGCTCCGGAGGTGCAGCGGCAGCCGGAGGCCCCATTAGCTAAAGTGGTGCTTCAGGTTATGAACAGTTTCAGGTTAAGAACGGACCTCCGGAACAAATTAAGTACTTAACCCGAGGTACCACTGTATCTGACTTTTAGCAGACATCTGAAGGCAGCCCAGTTTAGGGAGGTTTTAAATGTTTGATCTTCTATCTTGTTTTTAATATTCTGTTGAGAGCCGCCCAGAGTGGCTGGGGAAACCCTGTCAGATGGACGAGGTGTTTATTATTATTATTATTATTTATTATTATTATTATTAGACAGCTGACATGCAAGCGAGAGGAAACTCCTTCACCTCCCAAAACTCAGCTAGTCACCAGCAAAGGATATTTCCACAGCCCCCTTGCAGGAAGGCTAGAGGCTGGTGATGGGTGCCCCAGAGTGGGGAGGAGCCACAGCCTCAGGGGGAGAGCAGCTGGCAGCAAGCAGAGGGTCCCTCTCCCATCCCCACTGGCAGCATCTCCAGGCAGCGCTAGGAGAAGTTCCTGCCTGAAACCCTGGAGAGCCACTGCTGCCAGTCAGAGTCCAGGGGCCTGACTCAGGAGAAGGTCACTCCATATGGTCCTGTCTGGGCTCCGCAGGCAGCGCCACCCTGGCCCTTTCTCAGGCTACCTCAAAGGGCTCTTCCACACCAGGGTTGGAAAGGAGCTAATCGCCAAGGGCACATTAAGCGTAGGTTATCATTGGAATAAACATTCACACATTTATTAGTTGAACATGTGATAGACAAAGCAAGGATATCTACAATTTTATAACATGCAGAAAACAAGATAGGTAAAAAAATCAGGGATGGGAGGTGAGGGAAGTCTTTGGGGGGGAGGGGGAGAGGGAGGGGAATAAAGGGAGGGAAATAATGTAATTGATTACAAGGATTGACAAATTGTTATGTTGAAATTGGTTAATAAAAATCTTTAAAAAAAAAAAAAAAAGTAGGTTATCATTGTGGCCACAACGGAATGTCTAGGCACTTTTCCCCCTGCAAAATTTGCAGTTGGGGTTGTTATTAATTTCCTTTCTTTTCTGCTTTCTATTTTAAAGGGGGAAAATATCTCCAAACGGTTTGCAGCGCATTAAAACCAGGGTTAGAAACTCAGATATAGAAGCCAAATGGCACCATAAACCGAGGTTATGGTTGCCACAACAGAAAGTCTAGAGTCCATTCTCTCCCCCGCAGGAGATCCCTTGCAAGGTTCCTGGCATGGGGGGCACACTAGGAGCCCCACTTGGCTGACACACTGAGCCCCCTAAGCTCAGGCCTCAATGCCCCCCTTTCCCCCTGAAAAGCTGGATTCTCCCCTAAGGGCTGAACCCCGCTTGCTCTCGGCTTGGCTATCAACCGGAAGTCCCCCAGGCCTCCCAGCAGGAAGAGGGGGCTGGAGGGGGAGGCTGAGCCCCACCAGGACAGGGGGAGACGCGCTCACCACCTGCCTTCCTTCCCCAAAATGAGCCTTTCAAAGGCTGCAGGAAGCCCTTCTCACCCCAGGAAATTGGGACTGGCTGGAGCTTAGGTGGTGCTTTGGTCTGTTGCATAGTTAGAGCACACAGTTCGACTATGGAACTCCCTCCCACAAGAAGAAGCAATGGCCTGGGTGGCTTGAAAAGAGGACTGGCCAAATTCCTGGAGGAGGAGAGGGCTATGGATGGCTCCTAGCCAGGACAGCTCTGCTTGGCCTCCACAGTCAGAGACAGCCAGGCTTCTGAATCCCCGCTTCTGGAAACCCCAGGAGGACGGGAGAATGTCGCTTGCAGGTTTCCCTCTGGGGCAGGCATCCCCAATCTTCGGCCCTCCAGATGTTTTTGCCTACAACTCCCATGATCCCAACTAACAGGACCAGTGGTCAGGGTAATGGGAATTGTAGTCCAAAACATCAGGAGGGCCGAAGTTGGGGGCACCTACTTTTGGGGCATCTGGAGAGAACAGGGACCTGGGCTGGCCGGGCCACAGGCTCTTCCGAGGTTGTTGTGTTCTCATGATGTTAGCGCCATGTTCCATCAACCCTCTGAAGACCTGAAGAAACACAATTGGGAAGGGGGCTGCTGCTGCGCTTGCGGGCTTCCTAGAGGCCAGGGAAAGAACAAAACTGGGCGAGCTGGACCACCGGCCGAACCCAGCACTTGGGTTCCTTAAAGGCAGGAAAGTTCAGTCCCGTTCTCAGCACCCCTTGGGAAAACATCGGACGAGGCCAATGGCCCCTCTGGTGCAGCATCCTGGTCTCCCTGGGGCCACCCAGGCACCGGCAATAATAATAATAATAATAATAATAATTTATTTATACCCCGCCCATCTGGCTGGGTTTCCCCAGCCACTCTGGGCAGCTTCCAACAAAATATTAAAATACCGTTATGCATCAAACATTAAAAGCTCCTCTAAACAGGGCTGCCTTCAGATGTCTTCCAAAAGTCTGGTAGTTGTTCTTCTCTTTGACATCTGCTGGGAGGGCGTTTCACAGGATGGGTGCCACCACCGAGAAGGCCCTCTGCCTGGTTCCCTGTAACCTCACTTCTCGCAGGGAGGGAACCACCAGAAGGCCCTTGGAGCTGGACCTCAGTGTCTGAGCAGAACGATGGGGGTGGAGATGCTCCTTCAGGTATACTGGGCCGAGGCTGTTTAGGGCTTTCAAGGTCAGCACCAACACTTTGAATTGTGCTCGGAAACGTCCTGGGAGCACATGGGCCAAACAGCACTCTGCACATGCAAATGCCAGCCACTGGTGTTTGGAGGCATCACTGCCTCTGACTGTGAAGGTTCTACACCTGTGGCTCTGCTCCTCCTCCATTAATTTGTCTAATCTTTTTCACACCAGCCTCCAGTGGAAGGGAGTTCCACAGTTGAACTACGCACTGCAGGAAGTACTTTCTTCTCTCTGTCCGGAATCTTCCAACACTGGACGCCCAAAGCTAAGGCGTGCTGAGAGCCACAGCCAAAACAGCATTTGGGTTGGGTCCAGCCGCCTTGTGCGTCCCAGAGAACCCCTTTGGCAGACTGCCCCCCCCTATGTGCTTGCAGGGGCTGATGGGAGTTGCAGTCCAAAAGTTGCATCCGGAGGGTCCCGGGGGTGGGGGGGGGGAGAGCAGGCCCTGAGGCTTCGCGGCTGCGAGGTGCCAGGAGCAACCCTTGCAGGGACCGGACGCAAAGGGAGTGACTCTGCAATTCTCCTCCGCCGGGAAGCGCCAAGGCAGCAACCCGGGCGGACGCCTCTCCCGCTGGGGCAGCTGCTGTCGACTTCGCCCGGCTTGGCCTTGGAGACCTGGGGCGTCCATGCAACGCCCCTCCCCTCCAACCTGGCCTTCCCGACCCACTGCAGGAGCTGCCGCCCCCTTTCCTCCGCCCCATTTGCACACCCGGCGCGCAACCCCGCAGTGCGCTCTGCAGAACTGAAAACTCGACGGCGGCTGCGGAGCGGCGCTCCTGCCTCGCCCTCGGCTGCCGCGACGCTCTGCCCATGCTCGGGTACTGCAGGCCCACAGGCAAAACCCCCCCCCAGGGCGTCGGAGGGGCGCTCTGCACGGGCTCAGAGGCACTCTTGCCGCCCCAAAGAAAAGCACCCCGCCCCGCTCCTGGTCCTTGGTGAGCCATTCCCCGTCCCCGGGCGAGAGAGGCGCCCTCTGCGCGGGCTCAGAGACCCCCTCGCCAAGTCGCCTTCACCCCCCAGCCCAGCCCCCGGCCCCAATCCCAGCCCCACTTACTGGTCCGGGTGGGATCCGCCTCGCTGGAGCAGCTGGCGCAGCGGGACGGCGGCGCGCCCGAGGAAGCGGTCGGTGCCGACCAGTGCGCGTTGCCAGACGGTGATCTGCAGCAGGAGCGCCGGGTCGTCGTCGGCGTCGTCGGGGCCGGGCGTGGGCGGCAGCTGGAGCGCGCACTCGTCGGCCCAGCGCGGCCCGCTCCGCTGCGGCGCCACCGGCGTGCGGTACTTCTGGCCGCCCAGCTGCAGAGCCACGAAGGCGTCGCCCGACGGGCCGCCCTTGGCGCGCAGAGCCCGCGCCTGCACCACCGTCACCTGGACGTGGCTGGGCAGCCACGACGGCGGCGAGGACGGCGCCCCATCCGCCGCCGACGACGACGACACCCGGCTCATCCTCGCCGGAGAAGGCGCACAAGCTCGGGCGGCGGCGGCGGCGGCGGCGGCAGCGGCTCCGCGTCCCTCCGTCTGTCCGGGCGCCCGGCCGGCCTCCTCGGCTTGCTGCTGGCCAAGACGCGCCCTCCCTCCTCTCCTCCCTCCCTCTTCCCTCCCTCTTTTTCTCCTTCCCTCCTTCCTCCCCTCCCTCTTTCTCTCCTTCCCTCCTTCTCCCCTCCCTCTTTCCCTCCTTCCTCCGCAGGCTCCTCCTCGCGCCCCGTCGCACGCGCGGCCAGCTCGGCAGCTGCAGACGCTGCGCTTGCAAGGCGAGGGGGCTGCTGGCACCGCCTCTTGCTCTTTCTCTCCACCGCCGCCCCCCGGCCCCCCCCCACCTTCCAGCAGCCCGGGGCAGGATCCAAGCGCCGCCCCCGCCCCGGGGGGAGATGCAAAGGACGGGTTGCCCCCATCGCCTTTGCAACCCGTGAAATGCAACGTGGACCGCCGCTGGTGCGCCTTTGCAGAATCCGGGCTGTGAGCCCCGATGGGCCCCTGGCAGGCGGCCAGCTCTTGCCCCCTCCCCAATCCCGGCGGGGTTGGCCCAGGGCCTGTCTTGGGAGGGGCACGATCCCCAGCCGAGCTCTCCCGGGCAGCCCCATTGGCACTGCCGAGCGCTCCTTCGGCTCGCCTGGTGAATGGCAGCCTGGGCTAGACTCGGTTTGGCAGGGCACATGCCAAACTTTCTGTGGGATGGCCGCCCCCGGAGCCCTTTCCAGTGACTGCCACAGAGAAGCCCGTTTATTTCTGGGAGTATTTGAATCATAGTATCATAGAACTGGACGGTTGGAAGGGATCCCTGAGGGTCATCTAGACCAACCCCCTCAAGTGCAGGAATCACAGCACAACCATCTCTCACAAATGGCTATCCAACCCCTGTAGAAAAGCCTCCAAGGAAGGAGAGGCCACCACCTCCCGAGGAAGCCCATTCGACTTTTGAATGGCTGGCGCATGCAGTCAGAAAGTTCTTCCCTTTTCTTGTAATTTGATTTCATTGGTTCGTGTCTTCCCCTCTGGAGGAGCACCAGAAAACAAGTTTGCTCCCTCTTCCCTGTGAACAGCCCTTCAGCTATAACAGAAGCATTCACAGAGCTGGAAGGGAACCACCAGGGTCATCTAGCCCAACCCCCTGCAAGGCAGGAATCTTTGGCCCAACATGGTTCTTGAAACCACAACCCTGAGATTCAGAGTCTCGAGCTCTACTGACTGAGCCATCTCCTTTAAAGATGGTTCTCATATCTGCTCTCCGTCTCCTCCAGGCTCAACATACCCAGCTCCTTCAACCGTTCCTCATCAGACTTGGTTTCCAGGCCCTGGATCGTCTTGTTGCACACCTTCCAGCTTATCAATATCTGTTCCTCCCTGCCTTTCGTTGTAAGTCGCCTTGGGTTGCCTTGGGAAATATAATAATAGTAACAGTAAATATAATAATAATAATAATAATAATAATAATAGTAATAATAATAATAAACAATTCCAGCCCTAATACTACATGCCACACATCACAGCAGCAAAAATTTGGCCCCTCCCTTATATGCAGGGTCTTGTGAGTTGAAGCTGAAATTTCCTCTGCTAGTTCTGGTCCAAGAGGCCCATTCGCAACATGAAAAGAGCGCAACCTGCAGCGGCGCATCTTTGCACTTGCAGGTTGCGATTTGTCGCTTCTGCACATGCACGTGACATCATTTTGAGTGTCTGCACAAGTGGCAAAACCCAGAAGTACCAGTAACCCTTTCCAGTACTTCCCGGTCGCCGCAGGTCATAACCTGAAAGAACGTAACATGAAGCGGACGTAACATGAGGTATGACTGTATTGGAGAAATTGCTTATGGGGAAATATTTTAATGGTAGATCTGTGACGTGACTCCCCAGCTTATAGCACAGTGCCCCTCTGAAGCAAGAGGGGTCTGGAGACAGTGAACTGAGTTCAGCCCAGAGGAGGATATTTCAGTGGGAAGGCAGAAGCCATTGGGCAATGCTCCCTCGGGTGAGCTTGTTAATGGCAACAGAGAAATGCCCCAAGCTCCAATGGCAGGTCGCAGAAAACACATTCATGTTGCACTTCTCAAGCGGGGGCTACGCATTCCTGGGTGTGTCACCGTGCCGTACAAGCCTGCTCCCTTTTTCGTATTTGCAGAGCCAGCAGCAGACTTAAAACTGTTGCCGCAGATCCTTTAAGAGACCAGCTCACTCCTTGCCTCCCGAGATGTGAGGCAGTCAAATCCTGTTCAAGCCTGTGATTCTATGACTATTAACCACTGATGTGGCAGCCTTGAATTTTCAGGTGCAGTGCATCTATTATTATTATTATTATTATTATTATTATATTTCCAAAGGGTAGCTGACACAACACTAATTGGAACTGGTCTTTTTTGTGTGTGTGTTTTTGTTTTGTCTGTTTTTCTGGAATTGGATTATGATTTGATTTGTTATTGTTTGGATGCTTTTAATGGAAAATTAATTAAAATTATTATTTAAAAAAGGCCCAATTTCTGCATTCTGCAAAGCTGACCCCTGAGAAGACAGTACCTGCAGAAGACCCTCCTCACCTGCAGAGCAGCGGGGAGACAGCCTTCCAGGTCTCCTGGTCCTGAGCTGCATTGGGCTTTTATTCACCCAAAATGGCACCTTGAACTTAGCCCAGGAGTTCATTAGAAGCCCGGGCAACTCTTCCCAGTGGGGAGACAGGTTGGCAGTAGTTTGCCTCAGTGCAGGGCTGTCTTAAGCATACCGGGCGCCGTGGTGCACAGATCCCTCTGGCGCCCCCCTTTCCCAGAGTTTTTGACCTTTTTTAGGACTGGAGGAGGCGGGCAGCGGCTGGAGGGCGGCTCCTCCAGCGGGGAAGAGGCAGAGGCTGGACGCGGTGCCTGCCGGCTCAGCTGGCCGCTTTGTACCACGGTGGCCACAGCAGGCAGCACACCGAGCAAGCAGGCCTGTGCCTAGCGAACGAGGGTGCGTCCCTCGCTCACTCAGCGCGCTCGTTCGGTGTTCCCCGGACTCTCGCCTGGCATCCTCAAGGACTTGGCACTGTGGCACTGCACCACTAGCCTCTATGGGTAAGACGGGCCTTCTCCAGGGAGCAGATGAGCAGCTGCACTTTGCAAGAGCTGCCACTTCTGGACTGACCCCAAGGGCAGGCCCCCAATTGAGCAGTTGCAGCAATCTATCCTGGAGGTGACCAGTGCCTAGACAGGACTGGCCTGCCATTGACAAAGGAAGGCATAATCCAGGATGGACTGTGGATCCTCGATGCTGCATCTGAGGAAACTCATGGCCAGAAGTGAACTCTCATTTTCACCCCCCCCCCACGCACCCCAGGTCTGTCTCACGATGCCTGCCTGGCTGAGCTGATCTCCCTCGCACACACAAAACACTTCGCTTTGTTGCAGCTGCAGAAATGCCTGGTGCAAATTCTGGAGCCGTGAGTCTTGGTCCAAGGAGTCTGGCTCGAGCCAAGGACAAATGTAGATAAGCTGGGTGGGAGGAGGGATACATTTGCCCCTGGGTGCCCCTGCCAAGCTCCGAATCCCTGGGTCCAGCAACCCCCCCCCCCCCCGCCTCTCCCACAGAAAGCCCCCCCCCCCCGGGCCAGCTGAAAGCAATTTGGGCAAATCCCACACAGGATCATCTCTGCAGCAGCTGCATCTCTCTGGCAAGGACACGTCCAGGTCCCCTGTCTCAGCTGAAGGGCACCTGCCACAGGGATCGGATGTCTGCGGCCTCCATCTCTTCCTCCTCCAAACAGCCAGCGGGTTCAGGAGAACAAGAGGCATTTTGAGCCACCCACAAGAGCTTTGGGGCCTGCTCACCATCGAGGGTCAAAGAGCCAGTGCGGTGTAGTGGTTAAGAGCGGTGGACTCGTAATCTGGTGAACCGGGTTCGCGTCTCCGCTCCTCCACATGCAGCTGCTGGGTGACCTTGGGCTGGTCACACTTCTCTGAAGTCTCTCAGCCCCACTCACCTCACAGAGTGTTTGTTGTGGGGGAAGAAGGGTAAGGAGAATGTTAGCCGCTTTGAGACTCCTTAAAGGGAGTGAAAGGCGGGATATCAAATCCAAACTCTTCTTCTCCTCCTCCTCCTTCTTCCTCTTCCTCCTCCTCCAAGCCAGCCCTCCATCTCTCTTGCTCGGTGATTAAACCTGCCTCAAAAAGGAGGGGCAGGGGCTCCCCACCCATAGGCAGACTCAGGCGCCCTTGCACGCTTGGCAAGGAGCTATATTGGCATGGAGAGGCACAATTTTTGGGTTGCCCTGGGCCTGTACCCTTGGTGGGGGTTTTATAAACAAAAATCTGTCCTTTTTTCCCTTATGGGGTACCCAGGAGCCCATATAGAGTCCTTTGTACGTTTTCCATCGGTAGGAGAAAATAACAGAGGCCAAGCATAGAATATTGAGAAGCAAAGCGGCTAGTAAGCCTGATCTTTATTGATCTGTTGCAACAGAGTGCCCCCTTCACATGCAGGAGAGGAGGACCCAGAACAAACGTGTGCCTGCCTTTATATAGACATTTTAAATTGCATTCCCTGAAGCTCAAGACCACCCCTCCATACATCATACATACATCACAGAAGGGGTATAGCACAAGACCACCCCCCAGACACATCATACCTACATCACAGAAAAGGCGGTCTACAGCAGAAATCTGAGTGCGGTGTTTATCTCGTCTGACAGATTACCTGTTAATGCTCACTTGATTGGATACCCTGGGGAGCCTGGCCAGTCTTTTGTAATGATAAATCTGGGGTGCTTTTAAAGCAAAGTGTGGGCGTGGGGAAATTCCAGGCTGGGGGGGACAGGAATGCCTCCTTGCTTAAGCAATGCTTCCTTCGCATTTGTGAAGCGGGGGGGACTTGAGATGGAGCTGCCTTTGCAATGGGCAGGTCTGACTGCCTGGCGCTTGGCCTGCAGTCTTCCTCTTCGAAATTCTTCCACATTCCCGTCTCTCCCAATGCAGTGGCTTTCAAGGAGGGAGTATTGCAGCTTCTGAACCCCTGCACCAATTCTGCACGCCCATTTTTGCAGAGATCTCGCCAAACGCAGCTCTGCATTATTCCGTGAGTGCCATGCGACGCTCAGCTTGGGGAAAAGAGGCGGCAGGTGTAAAGGACCTGGGAGCAGAATGCTGCTTACAGCTGCAGTGATCAGGTGGGATTGTTATGAGGAATTATAGAAAATATGGAGCAAGCCATTTGTGTTATCAATGAAAGCATTGCGTTGGCTGGGTTTGAGACATTTTGATGAGATTTCTGATCAATCCATGCCTCTACATTTATGTCCTATTTCTCTGCCTGACAGGCACGTATAAGCATTCTAAACACAGGCCAGTTCTTCATCAGGCATCCTCAGTACATAAAGATAGTAGGTTACTTGGATGTAGTTTAATCTTTAGGTAGATCTTAAGGGCCAGGAAGAGAGTTCCAGAAGAGAGTTCACAAAGGGATGGTAAATACTACCCATCCTTCCTCTCCTGTTTATTGCTGTTTATGACCTCTGGGATGTGGGTGGCGCTGTGGGTTAAACCCCAGAGCCTAGGACTTGCCGATCAGAAGTTCGGTGGTTTGAATCCCCGCGATGACGGGGGGAGCTCCCGTTGCTCGGTCCCTGCTCCTGCCAACCTAGCAGTTCGAAAGCACATCAAAATGCAAGTAGATAAATAGGTACCGCTTCAGCGGGAAGGTAAACGGCGTTTCTGTGTGCTGCTCTGGTTCGCCAGAAGCGGCTTAGTCCTGCTGGCCACATGACCCGGAAGCTGTACGCCGGCTCCCTCGACCTATAGAGCGATATGAACGCCGCAACCCCAGAGTCGGCCACAAATGGACCTAATGGCCAGGGGTCCCTTTACCTCCGGAGTTTCTTAAAAGCATTCCTCTAGTCCTGTTTTATTTACTCTCAGATTGTGTATGCATGCTCAGAGTAGTCTTTGTAGTTAAAAGAATTTCTTCTGATCTGACTCTGTCCCACGTGGGGTTTTTTGAAATGCTCAGAGGAAACCTGATTGGTTCTTACGAACACTGTGTAAAAAGTTCTTTTGTGAATAAAACGACCTGGGCCAGGGGGTGGAAAGGAATTATTATACGCACCCCTCCCAGAGTCTTGCTGGTTCAAGCATCTGTGTGTATTTTATTATCAGAGTCCAATCCTTCCTTGCTTTGGGAACGCAACAACAGCTCCAACCACTAGGCAGTGCCATCCTCCTCCTCTTCTCACCTTAGCCAGGAGTGGGCCCTTTAGGCTGCTGTTAGGTGGGGAGCAGCCAGCAACCGCCCCTCCCTCTCCAGGCAGCAGAGCAGCCTCACAGCAGATCACCTGGAGATTATTCACAGGTGGAACCAGCACCTGGGAAGGAAGGAAGGAAGGAAGCAGCCCTGTCAGCCCAAGGCAGTGGGAAGATGGAGGATTCAGAAGGAGGTTTGAGAGAGTCAAGAGGGCAGAAGAGTGGGAACTTTTTACAAACTACTTAAAAAACACACACAAAATGAACTGGACTCCTTGGCAGGTTTTGAAGAAACATACACCAATTTATTGACTGTTAATAAAATAGATAGACAATTTAAGGATCTTTACAATTTTACAATATGCAGAGAACAACATGTGCAGAAAAATCAGACAGAGGGAGGTCTGGGGGGGAGGGAGGGTTCTTTTGGGGGGAGGGGGAAATTTGGGGGGAATGATGAAGATGATATGATAATTTTTATATTGAAATTATTAATAAAAATTATTTTTAAAAAAGAAAAGAGTCCAAAGGGTGTGTGGCACTTGAGGAAAATGCCAGAAGCCTTCAAGGAAACAAGGGAATTTGAGGGCCAAATAGCATCCAAAAACTTATTAACTTATTAAAACTTATTAAAAAATATCAATGACTTCCTTTCTTCTCTTTCATGGTTCATTTTGCATGCCATAAATCCCTGAATATTTTACATAAACTAAACCATTCAGTATTCCATTACTATGTCCATCAAAACTTATTTACGCCGTTGAATTTATCTTTTTTTAAAATAGTTTTTATTGATTTTTGCATTTTTATCTTCATCACAGGAACATCATCTCAGTTATAAACACAAACCCAAATACCCCGCTATGACTCCCCTCAACTTCCTCTTCTGGCTTGTTGCATAATAATTTCCCTGATTTTTGGTTATACCTTACTGCTGTATTCTCTAAATTAGGTCCTTTCTTTATTCTGTTTGGTAATTGTAAGTATTTAGTCAAATCCTGCTAGTAAGTTCATTTCTTTACAATATTTCTGTAAATATCGTTCCCACACCTTTTCAAAGTCTCTATTGTCTTTGTCTCTTAATCTCTCAGTCATTTCGGCGTAGTCCATAAGTTTGTCTTGCCGTTCTTCTTTAGCTGGTATCTCCTCGCTTTTCCACTTTGGGGCTAGCAGTTTCCTTGGCTCTGTTGCAGCGTACATGAAAATTTTCTTCTTCTCTTTCGGCAGATCTTGACCTGTAATGCCTAATAAAAATGCTTCTGGACTTTTGACAAAGGTTATCTTAAACATCTTCATTTCATTATATATCATTTCCCAATATTTCTAGATTATTTTACAATTCCACCACATATGTAAAAAAGTACCCTCTTTTTCTTTACACGTCCAACATTTTTTAGAGCCTGTTCTATACATACACCGTTGAATTTATCTTAATGCTCCCCACGTTTACAAGTGTACACAATTCCCCCCCCCCCATTTTTTCAATAAACATTTTCCAATCTTCTCTAAATGCATGTTCTTCTTCTTCTTCTCTTATTCTATATGTTAAGGCCACAAGCTGCACATATTTCATCAGCTTAAGTTGCCATTCTTCTTTAGCTGGGACCAAAACGTCTTTATCTGGTGGGATCTATGAGATGCTTCTCACCAGCCCCTGAGGGGAAAACCTGGACTAATGGATACCAGTGACAAGAAATGGGATTCTCACTTAACGTCCAGAACAACTTTCTGACTGCTTCTGACTGCTTGACAGTGGAACCGGCTCACTCTGGAGGTGATGGAATCTTCTTCCTTGGAGATTTTTTAATAATGATAATGATAACACTTTTATTGTTTATACAATAAGTGCCCCAGCCACTCTGGGCAGCTTCCAGCAAAATATAAGAAATAATAAAACGTCAGACATTAGAAACTTGCCTGCCTTCAGATGTTTTCTAAAAGTTGTGTAATTCTTTATCTCCCTGACATCTGCTGGGAGGGCGTTCCACAAGGAGGGTGCCACCACAGAGAAGGCCCTCTGCCTGGTTCCCTGTAACAACAAATGTTGGCGCTGTAGGGTATCTGAAGGAAACATGTTCCACATGTGGTGGGCATGTCAAAAGATGAAAGAGTTTTGGAATATTATATACGATGAACTGGAAGAAATCTTAAAAGTAACATTTCCAAAAAAATCTGAGGCCTTCCTGCTTGGAAGGGTAGGCAGAGAGATACCAAAAAAATTAAAAGAAATTTTCTTGTATGCAACTGCGGCCGCAAGAATTCCAATTGCTCAGAACTGGAAAGGTGAAAGGGTTATTACAAAAATAGAGTGGCAGAATAAATTGGTAGAATTTGCAGAAATGGCACAAATGACAAACAGGCAGAGAGGCAATATAAATCAAAACTTTATTCAAAAATGGGACATATTTAAGAAATATATAATGAAATACAATAGCTGTGTGGCATCTTTGACAGCATTTGAATGAATTCTGTATATATGAGTTATAAAATCAATGTTTAAGGTTCCAAGAGTAGTAAGAAACTACAAGATATTTTTTTTTTGGGGGGGATAAAAATTATTTGTATAATTGGATAACAGAAAAGGTAAATACATTGGGGGGTGGCGGGAAGTCTTACATATTTTTGTAAGAATGTATGGTGAATTGTATAGGAACAAAATGATCTCTATCTGTAACCTTCCTTTTTCTTTTTCTGTAATACCATATGCAAGAATGTTTTGTTTTCAATTAACTTCAATTAAAAAAAACCACTTTTGCTTCTCACAGTGAGAAAACCACCAGAAGACCCTCGGAAGTGGACCTCAGTATCCGGTCAGAACGATGGGGGTGGAGACGCTCCCCCAGGTCCGGGATGCTTGAGCTGAGATTCCTGCACTGCAGGGGGTTGGGCTAGATGACCCTCGGGGTCCCTTTCAACCCTTCAGTGATTCTATGAATTCAAGGAAGAGCCAAAGTTCCAGCAGAGACACTTTAAAGAGGTTCCATTCGCTCTTGAGAAAAGAAGATTAGGGCAGAAGTCAATATTCAGCTACTTCCAAGATACGCCCAGAAGAAAGCTGGAAGAAGCTATTTCCCCCCTCACTGCGCCCCCCCCCTTGTTGCTGCTGACATGAGAAGAAGAGCCTAAATTAGCATTTTCAGCTAGAAAAACATTCCTTCTTGCTGACAGCGGCTGAACTGGAAGGAGCAGCAGGAATGTTTTCCCTGGAGAGGAGCAGAGGCCCAGGGAGGGCACCACTACCCCACAGTGACCTTGCGCATCAGGTGCCGTGCTTTGTGGGAGGGGGAGCAGGCCCCCTCAAACGTTGCAGGGGGTGGACTAGAGGACCCTTGGGTGTCCCTTCCAGCTCTCTGATTCTCTCTTCAAAGGAACTCTGCACAGCAGGTCTTTTTGGCCACTGCCTCTTGCTTGGTCCTCACCTCCTGAAGGAGGCAAGGGAGGGGCCCTTAAAGGTGCAGGCACATCCATCCTTGCAGGTCTAACCTGCAGCGCTCAGGTGAGAACCAGCAGTTGCAGGTACGCTGAGCAGGGCGGTGTTCCTTTGCTCCTGGGTTGCTGGCCCAGAGGCATAGAAACTTGCAAGGCTCCTGTGTTCTGCAGTGTGGGGATCACACACACACACACACACACACACACCACTGGTGTTGCACAAAGGAGCCCAGCCAAGTGACCTGCCTTAACGAAGGCTAAAATAACCCAAGTATATACCTGGTGCCAAATAAATTAGCAAAAACGCATACGACAGAATCAGGTAAATGTTGGAAGCGTAAAGCTATGGATGAAACATTTTCCCATATGTGGTGGACCTGTGGAGTATTATTATTATTATTATTATTATTATTATTATTATTACTACATATACTCCCATAAAAGGTAAAGGGACCCCTAACCATTAGGTCCAGTCGTGGCTGACTCTGGGGTTGCGGTGCTCATCTCGCTTTATTGGCCAAGGGAGCCGGCGTACAGCTTCTGGGTCATGTGGTCAGCATGACTAAGCTGCTTCTGGCGAACCAGAGCAGCGCACGGAAACGCCGTTTACCTTCCCTCCGGAGTGGTACCTGTTTATCTACTTGCACTTTGACGTGCTTTAAAACTGCTAGGTGGGCAGAAAAAGGGACGGAACAATGGGAGCTCACCCCGTCACGGGGATTTGAATCGCCGACCTTCTGATCAGCAAGCCCTAGGCTCTGTGGTTTAACCCACAGCACCACCCATGTCCCTCTATTATACCTAGGTAAAGGTAAAATGTAAAGGATCCCTGGATGATTAAGTCCAGTCAAAGGCATACAAATAAAATGATGATGATGATGACGACGACAATGACAATGACAATGACGACCATGGGGTTGCAGCGCTCATCTCGCTTTCAGGCTGAGGGAGCCGGCCTTTGTCCACAGACAGCTTTCCGGGTCATGTGGCCAGTATGGCGCCCGGGAACCAATGTCCCCACTGTGGAAGGAAGTGTGGGTCCAGAATTGGCCTCCACAGTCACTTACAGACTCATTTTCATAGCTGTCAACTTACAGATTTGAAAATAAGGGACCAGCAGCCTCGAAAATAAGGGATCAGCAGCCAAAATAAGGGATTTTCCAGGCACAGGTATGTTCAGCTTCTGAGCCCCTCCAAGCCAAAGGCAGAAAGCCCAGCCAGCAGCAAAACGAAGCCTCAAGTGGTGGTTCCCACAGCGCAGCAACCCAGCAAAGAGGATGCAGCAAGGAAAACCACCGTCACCTCTCCGCTGGGAAGCGCTGAGCAAAGGTGAGTCCCCAGGCAACGTGGCCAATTTGATTGGCACAAGGCATGCAAGCTCCACCCCCCAGTCGTTCTCCGGCTCCTTATTGGGTGAGCAACGCAGCCAAGCAACACAGTTGGCGCCTCCCTCCTCCCTGGCCGGCAGGGAGGGAGGGAGAGGAGCTGCTTCCTTTGAAACCCAGGAAATTTAAGGGACATCATCAATAAGGGACAGCAGCGGGACACGGCGCTGGGATAAGGGACTGCCCCGCCAAATAAGGGACGGTTGACAGCTATGCTCATTGTTAAAACCGTGTTTATGGAAGACAATCTTACTCGGCTACGAGTGATTGCCAAAGAAGAAGCTGGCTAAGCTGCTTCTGGTGCAATGGGACACCGTGATGGAAACCAGAGCACATGGAAATGCTGTTTACCTTCCCGCCACAGCAGTACCTATTTATCTACTTGCACTTTGATGTGCTTTCAAACTGCTAGGTTGGCAGGAGCAGGGACCGAGCAACGGGAGCTCACCCCGTCGTGGGGATTCGAACCGCTGACCTCCTGATCGGCAAGCCCAAGAGGCTCAGTGGTGTAGACCATGGATAGGCAAAGTAAGGCCCAGGGGCTGGATCTGGCCCAATCGCCTTCTCAATCCAGCCCGCGGACAGTCCAGGAATCAGCGTGTTTTGACATGATTAGAATGTGTCCTTTTATTTAAAATGCATCTCTGGGTTATTTGTGGGGCATAGGAATCCATTCATTCCTCCCCCCCAAAAAATATAGTCCGGCCCCCGACAAGGTCTGAGGGACAGTGGACTGGCCCCCTGCTGAAAAAGTTTGCCGACCCCTGGTTTATACCTAATAGAGGCTGGTCTGTGCAATTGGTCCAGTGGGCAGGAAAGCCCCAGAGGCATCACTCTGGTCTCCGTGAGCCGTCTTGCCACAGCTGCATGTTCTCTTGCAAAGGAGTGATGCTACAGCCCATCCCTGATTAATAAT
The DNA here is from genome assembly GCF_951804945.1 of Podarcis cretensis. NCBI lineage: Eukaryota > Metazoa > Chordata > Lepidosauria > Squamata > Lacertidae > Podarcis > Podarcis cretensis. Next base: position 852,331 of record NC_137178.1, on the reverse strand, counting down.
AATAATAATAATAATAATAATAATAATAATAATAATTTATTATTTATACCCCGCCCATCTGACTGGGTCTCCCCAGCCACTCTGGGCAACTTCCAACCAAATATCAAAAACAATACAGCGTTAGACATTAAAAGCTTCCTTAAACAGGGCTGCCTTCAGGTGTCTTTTAAAAGTAAAATAGTTGTTTATTGCCTTGACAACTGCTGGGAGGGCATTCCACAGGGCAGGCGCCACCACCAAGAAGGCCTTCTGCCTGGTTCCCTGTAACTTGGCTTCTCGCAGTGAGAGAACCGCCAGAAAGGCCCTCGGGAGAGGAACCCCGGTGTCCGGGGTGGAGACGCTCCTTCAGGTATACTGGACGGAGGTCGTTTAGGGCTTTCAAGGTCAGCACCAACACTTTGAATTGTGCTCGGAAACGTACTGGGAGCCAGTGTAGGTCTTTCAAGACCAATGTTATGTGGTCTCGGCGGCCGCTCCCAGTCACCAGTCCAGCTGCCGCATTCAGGATTAGTTGTAGTTTCCAGGTCACCTTCAAAGGTAGCCCCACGTAGAGCGCATTGCAGTAGTCCAAGCGGGAGATAACCAGAGCATGCACCACTCTGGCCAGACAGTCTGTGGGCAGCAAATGGAGCACAGCCATGCTCTGAGCCTGCAAAACCGGGCGCCTGAAAGCCTCCTCTATAAATACTCCCATCTTGGCCCCCATTGCAAAAGGAGTCTGGAGAGGCACGCTCAGCACAGCAGCAGCAGCAGCAGAGTGATAATTAGCAGCCGTTAATTGCACAATGTGGGACGCAGGTGGCGCTGTGGGTTAAAGCCTCAGCGCCTAGGGCTTGCCGATCGAAAGGTCGGCGGTTCGAATCCCTGCGGCGGGGTGCGCTCCCGCTGCTCGGTCCCAGCGTCTGCCAACCTAGCAGTTCGAAAGCACCTCCGGGTGCAAGTAGATAAATAGGGACCGCTTACCAGCGGGAAGGTAAACGGCGTTTCCGTGTGCGGCTCTGGCTCGCCAGAGCAGTGATGTCATGCTGGCCACGTGACCCGGAAGTGTCTCCGGACAGCGCTGGCCCCTGGCCTCTGAAGTGAGATGGGCGCACAACCCCAGAGTCTGTCAAGACTGGCCCGTACGGGCAGGGGTACCTTTACCTTTACCTTTAATTGCACAATTAACTGACAGAGCTCAGCCAAGGAAGGAGGCGGACTGGGCTACACTGGTGGCACTGGGTGGGTTTTCTGTGGGGGCCTGGTTGGTCCCTTGCCCCTGGCTGAAAGGCAAAGCAAAAGGCAGGAGGAGGCAGGCAGGGCCAGGATGCTGACCCAGCAGGAGGGCGCCTTGCCCTTCCCTCCAGAGTGTGCTGCGCTCAGCTCTTTGGCTCTGCCGGAGCAGCCCTGACCTTGGGGAAGGCGGTGCTTGCTCCCTGTGCAACCAGGATGCTGCCTCTGGCTGGTAGGCGCACCTTCCTCCCGCCTCAAAGGATTCTGAGCCCTTCAGCTCATCCTTCCCACAGTTGCAACTCCTAAGCAAGCGAAAGGGCCCAGAGCTCTTCGCATTTCTGAAATCTTCGCTTATGTATGGAAGCAGGTGCACTCAGCTTCTCTTGAGTGACGCTAATAGCTTTGCAACACGCAAAGCGCGCTTCATGCATTGGCTGCAAAAAAAAAAACCAAGAGAGAGAGAGACTCTTAGGTTTCATCCGAAGTTGAGCCACGTCTGAGCTAGCGGGTGCTCTCTCCAATTTCGCTCTCTCCCTATTACTGCTGTTTGCTTTCTATTATTGCTGTATGTTTTAAATTATGGTTTGTAGTGCTGCAAATTGTCGTCTGGTTGTGGTGCTAAAAATGCCCAGGTTGTGGGTTTGATCTCTGTATGGGGCAGCTGCGTATTCCTGCATTGCTGGGGGGTGATGACCTTTGTGGTCCCTTCCAACTTTAGGATATTATGAAATTGTTGTAGCATTTGGCAAGTACAATACACTTATTGATCAGGGGTCAGCAAACTTTTTCAGCAGGGGGCCAGTCCACTGTCCCTCAGACCATGTGGGGGGCCGGACTATATATTGGGGGGGGGGAACGAATTCCTATGCCCCACAAATAACCCAGAGATGCATTTTAAATAAAAGGACACATTCTACTCATGTAAAAACATGCTGATTCCCAGACCGTCCGTGGGCCAGATTGAGAAGACAATTGGGCCGGATCCGGCCCCCAGGCCTTAGGTTGCCCATGTTACTGATGATCATGATGATGAAGAAGAATTCTTGGAGGGGGACAGAGTGTGCTTTGAGGGGGACAGAGTGTACTTTGAAACTGCGGTTCCCAGAGTGGGTGGTGGAATTGCAGGGGCGGGGTGTTGTGCTAAGAGGTGGGGGGGGGGCAGGGAGTCACTGCAGGTGCAAATGATGATCAGATTTTGGGGATCACTAGATCAGGTTCATCCAGTTTGTTGAATTAATTCATTAAAGTACAGTACATAGTTTTAACTGGGTTCTGAATGCATTGCAATTAATTGTTACTGTTTTGAATTGTACTGCGTTGTCATCTTCCTTAGTGGGTCACGGAAACCGTTAGTCTGAATACGGATTTTGGGAGGGGGGGCACTGGGGAGGAGTTAATCAAACCAAGGGAGCAATTGCCACCAAAAAGTTGGGAAACATTTTTTGTTCCTCTTTTATTATTTTTCCCCAGGAGTGATGTATGGAAGTGAGAGCTGGACAATCAAGAAGGCTGGTCGTTGAAGAATTGATGCTTTTGAATTCTGGTGCTGGAGGAGACTCTTGAGAGTCCCATGGACTGCAAGAAGATCAGACCTCTCCATTCTGAAGGAAATCAGCCCTGAGTGCTCACTGGAAGGACGGATCCTGAAGCTGAGGCTCCAAGACTTTGGCCACCTCATGAGAAGAGAAGACTCCCTGGAAAAGACCCTGATGTTGGGAAAGATGGAGGGCACAAGGAGAAGGGGACGACAGAGAACGAGATGGTTGGACAGCGTTCTCGAAGCTACCAACATGAGTTTGACCAAACTGCGGGAGGCAGTGGAAGACAGGAGTGCCTGGCGTGCTCTGGTCCAGGGGGTCACAAAAAGGCGGACACAACTAAACAACAACAACAATTATTATTTTTACTGTATTGCTTTGACTTACTCTCCCCCCCCCCCCGCCCAAAAAAACCCACATGATGCAATGTTTGGGTGCAGCTGCTTTCAAAGTGTGTTGTGTGTCCACAGCTTAGCCTGTTGGGAATGTGCAAGGAAAATGCTCCCACTTCATACAGGGACAGGTTTTGCGCTTCTGCTCAGCGGCTGCCCCTACAAAGGGCAGCTGGAGAAATCCCCCCAGGCATTGGGTGGGAATCAGAGGACAGCTGGACTTAGGGGGGTCTTTTCCTTCTGAAATTCTAGAGCAGTCCAGTTTCCTTCAATCCTCTGAGCGGTGGCCAAGCCGCATTCAGACAGGAAGTCCAACAGCACCCTCTGCTGCCAGGCCCTCATTTCCTTGCAAGCCACAATATTCCCTTTCCTGACGCCGCGAATGGGGGTCTGCTCACCAAGCCCATTTTGGCTCCTCTTCATCTGGCCCCTTGGCCCATGGGGAGGGGGCAACCAAACACCGCTCCCTCCCTCCACCCACGTCATGGGCACCCCCTCTGCCCATACAGCCATCCCTTCTCTCCTCTTCCTGTTCCCAAATTATACCTCAATAGGTGTGGGTACCTCAATAGGGACGCGGGTGGCGCTGTGGGTTAAACCACAGAGCCTAGGACTTGCCGATCGGAAAGATGTCAGGTCCCGCAGGGCCCTAGTCTCTTGTGACAGAGCGTTCCACCAGATTGGAGCCGCAGCCGAGAAGGCCCTGGCTCTAGTTGAGGCCAGCCTAACCTCTCTGAAGCCTGGGACCTTGAGGATGTTATTAATTGCAGACCGTAGGTTTCTCTGTGGGGCATACCAGGAGAGACGGTCCCGTAGGTACGAGGTTCCTAGGCCGTATAGGGCTTTAAAGGTTAAAACCAGCACCTTAAACCTGATCCTGTACTCCACCGGGAGCCAGTGCAGCTGGTATAGTACCGGATGAATGTGATCTCGCAGCGAAGACCCCATAAGGAGTCTCACCGTGGCATTCTGCACCCGCTGGAGTTTCTGGGTCAGTCTCAAGGGCAGCCCCACATAGAGCGAGTTACAATAATCCAGTCTGGAGGTGACCGTCGCATGGATCACAGTGGCTAGGTCAGGGCGAAAGAGATAAGGGGCCAACTGCTTAGCTTGGCGGAGATGAAAAAATGCCGCCTTTGTTATAGCTGTAATCTGCGCCTCCATAGAGAGGGAGGTATCGAAGATTACACCCAAACTCTTAACGGACGGTGCTGGCACTAATTGCACCCCCGCAAGAGATGGGAGTTGCCCCCTCAATCCCATATCGTCCCGCCCCAGCCAGAGGACCTCTGTCTTCGAAGGATTTAACTTCAACCGGCTCCCACATAACCATCCTGCCACAGCTTCCAAGCATCTGATCAGTGTGTCTGGGGCCGAGTCAGGATGGCCATCCATCAACAGATAGAGTTGGGTGTCATCAGCATACTGATGGCAGCCCAGCCCAAAACTCTGGACAAGCTGGGCGAGGGGGCGCATAAAGATGTTAAAAAGCATCGGGGAGAGAATCGCACCCTGAGGCACTCCACACACCAAGGAGTGGCGCGATGACAATTCCCCCCCAAGCGCCACCCTCTGTCCCCGACCAGAGAGAAACGAGCGCAGCCATTGAAGGACTGTGCCCTGGATCCCCACGTCGGCAAGGCGGTGGTCCAGGAGTTCGTGATCGACCATGTTGAAGGCTGCTGACAGGTCTAGAAGAATCAGCAGCCCCGACCCGCCTCGATCCAGCTGCCTGCGGAGATCATCTGTTAGGGCGACCAGAGCCGTCTCGGTCCCATGACCAGCGCGGAAGCCGGACTGGAATGGATCCAGAGCAGATCTACCAACTAACTAGTGAAATAGATGGCAGGCGATCATTCCAGCCAAGATCCCACAAGCACTGCACGGTGCAGAAATCTTCCCATGACAAGTGGGACGTCTGTAAAGGGGGCGGGGGCTGGATTGAAAGCACCACTCCCCACCTTTTAATGCTTATTTTATTTAATTAAATTTATATACTGCCCTTCATCAAAAGATCTCAGGGCGGTTCACAAGATAAAAGGACAAGATAAAAGCACCACGATAAAAAAATTAAATGTTGGTTTCTTCTCCCACATTGTTTCCAACAACGATTGAATAAATTCTGTTGATTTACAGAAGTGAATTAGATAAAATGGCAGATCTGCCCCGAATCTGCTCCATTCTCACTCTTTCTCTCTCATTCCAGTTCTAGCTCAGAAGACACTGTTGCTGCCGCTTCCCAGCAGAAGCCGGCGGTGGGCGGTGCCAATTGGCCGGGCATCCATGGCATCGCAAAGACCCCTCTCCTCCTCCTCTCTCACCCCCCCAATCCCTAAAGCAGTTTTGCCACTGTTTATGAAGCGAGTCCAAATTTCCTTTCAGAAGAGGTTTACAAGTGAATAAAATATACAAAAAGTGGGGATGGAAGGATCTGCTCAGTTTTTGCCCTCTGGGTTTCTTAATTTCAGTTTTCCGTGTTTCTGCTGCAATAATAATAATAATAATAAATAATGACAAATCCTAGGAAGGGAGGAAGCACCGAGGCAACTGCCCTTCTTGCAAGCAGGCAGATGGTGTCCCAGAGGAGAAAATGTCCCAGTGGGAACCCCAGTTGGGGCTGAGAGGCCGGGGGCCGCCTGCCTCTCCCTTTCCCCACACTGGGATTGTAACTGAGCCCTCCATCTCCGCTCCCCCCTCGCTTCAATTACATCAGAGAATTAGTTGGCCAGAAAAAGGTTAATAGAGGTGACTCCCTGCACCCACCCACCCACATTGCGGCACCTGCTGGGGGGGGGGTCTCCTGCCCCTGAGGGCCTGGTGGGGCAGAGGGCTTGTTGTATAATTGCGCCGGGCGGCTGGGCTTAGTTATCACAGCATCAGCAGTTGACCTGTCAGTCAAGGAGGCGGGAGTGGGGGTGGGGAGAGGAGGGGGGTCCCAGGGACGCTCCTCGCTTGCTGGAAGGAGTCCGGGGGGTCTCACGGAAGGGAAGCAAGGAGGGGAGACCCCCCCCATAGCCTTGACAGGGTCCAGCTAGCCGAGGCGAACCCACAGGGCCCTGCAGATAAATTTCCACCACTCAGTGGCGTAGCGTGGGTTATCAGCACCGGGGGCAAGGCAAGTAATTTGCGCCCCCTAACCCATGGATTTGCGCCCCCTAACCCGTGGATTTGCGCCCCCTAACCCGTGGATTTCCCTAACCCCCAGATGTTGCGCCCGGTGCGGCCGGCCCCCCCTGCACCCCCCACGCTACGCCACTGCCACCACTCATCCGGTTTAGGGGGCGATGAGGGTCCCTAAAAAGAATGGTGGGAGGGGGATCCAGGCTGGGGTCATTCAACTGCTTTCCTAAGAGCATAGGCTGGATCAGGCCAAGGAAAGTGATGGGGAGATGTTGTGGGTGATAATGATAATATCTCTCTGGGCAGGACTGTTATGGAGTATCATTGAATGGACACCGCACTATGCCAAGATTGTTTCCTTTGTATAGCCAGGGAGCTGTATGCTGCCCTATATTGGCCCAAGATATCCAACGGTACATATATTAATTTATTCATATTTTCACCAATCAGTACAAGCAGATGAAAACCACTGCGTAAGACAGCTTTTAATGTTTGATGCATTACTGTATTTTAATATTTTGTTGGAAGCTGCCCAGAGTGGCTGGGGAAACCCAGCCAGATGGGCAGGGTATAAAATATTATTATTATTATTATTATTATTATTATTATTATTATTAGTGCTTTTATTGCAAAAAGTCTGGCTTGGGGCCAGGAAGGGGTGTATTCTGCAACACACACACACACATTGTACAAAGCCCATCTGTTAGCTACACTGGTTAGTGAGCTCTGATCCACAGTATCCACAGCAGAGGGCCTTCTTGGTGGTGGCACCCGCCCTGTGGAACTCCTTCCCACCAGATGTCCAAGAAATAAACAACTATCTGATGTTTAGAAGACATCTGAAGGCAGCCCTATTTAGGGAAATTTTTAATGACTGATGTTTTAATGTATTTTTAATCTTTGTTGGAAGCCGCCCAGATGGGTGGGGTATAAATAATAAATTATTATTATTATTATTATTATTATTATTATTATTATTACTATTACTACTACTACCACTACAACAACATTTACCTGTATGGATAGTCTATCTAAAACTATCTGCTGACGAAGATTCTTCTTCGAAACAGTTGATTCAGTCCGGATATACTGTCTTGGACATCATCCATCGAAAGGCGTTCGCCGCCAGCTCTTCGTTTCGTCAACTACTTCTTGGTTATGGACTGACATATATATTATTTTGAAGTTGATGTAAATTTTGGGTGACATTCAGCTACTAATAATAACACATTTACTGTATTCACTAGCCACGCGCTGTGGCTGTATATGAGCAGATTATTCTGTACTGCAACAGAGGGGTTTGTTTTTGTCACAACTGAATACTGCACAAGGCAGCTTCCTAGAAGGAGGAGAAGCCTGAGTGGGGCTTTCCGTGGCGGCTGGTCTTCAAAGAGCGTGAAGGACCTCTAGTGGGTGAAATTGACAAGGGAAGGGAAGTTGCAGCCACCCAGCTGGGCCAGATCCACCCCATCCTCCCTCCAAGGCGCTCAGGGGGCTGGACGGAATTGCACTTTGGGTCCCGTCCGACAGCTCTGCAAGTCTGCGATTCTGTATCCAAAGTCACTTTGTGGGTTTCATTCCCCTTTAGCACCTTCGTATACCTCCCCCTCCCCGCACACCTTTAACTAAAAGGGTAGAATACTGCCTTTCCATGCTTGCATATCAGAGAAATGGGAATTTGGGTGGGAGTTACTCCAGATCAAGGAACACAAAGTGGAGAGCCATTTAACCTTTTGCACTGTGGCAAATTCTGGAGAAGATAGATAGACAGACAGACAGACAGACAGACAGAGTGTGTGGTGTGAGATAGATAGATGATAGATGATGATAGATGATAGATAGATAGATAGATAGATAGATAGATAGATGATAGATAGATAGATAATTTTCTGTTTTACAATTTAGAATATTCATTTATACAACCTTAAAATACCAGTGACTTCCCTTCTTCTCTCTCCATGGTTCATTTTACATAGCATATCCTTGCATTTTATTTTATATAAACTAAACCATTCAGTATTCCATTATTACATCCATCAAAACTTATTTACACTGTTGAATTTATCTTAATGCTACCAACGTTTTGAAGTGTGCACAATTTCCCCCCATATATTCAATAACCATTTTCTAATCTTCTTTAAAGGAATGTTCTTCCTGTTCTCTTATTCTGTATGCTAGACCTGCAAGCTGTGCATATTCCATCAGCTTAAGTAGCCATTCTTTTGACAGATGACTGTATTTTGGCTCCTTTAGGCCACAGTCCAAACCTGCTTCCCTGGGAGTAAGCTATGGGGGGGCTAGCTGGGGGCCCCATTGAGGCTCCCAGCCTCTGTGTGTGTGTCTATGCAAATGTGGGGGTGCCTTTGACCCGGTGAGTGAAATATAGCCTAGTTTTGCCCCAGGGTAAGCCCAGCTGAGCTCAGTGGGGCTTTCTCCCCACTGGCCATGTATGGATTGTGCTATAAACTGTCCCGTTGCCCTCACAAGAGAAGAGGGGCAGGATTCTCCTCCAAGTTTTCCTGGTGGCAAGTGGGGGCTTTTAATCCGCATCAGTGACGGTAATGCAGACAGTCAGGAGGAAAAGGATGCTGCCACAACCACGTATTCCTTGTGCAAGTAACAAAGTGACGTTACAAACAAAGAGAAAGACATTGAGGAGCTTACAATCAAAATTTCACTGAGAAGCCAAGGAAACGATCGTTGCTGTGGGTGCGCAGGACGCAGGGAGTGGGGCAGCCATTTCTTTTTCGCCTCCAGCGGCAAAACATCCAGGGTGGCTGGCAGCCCTCGACAGCGCTCTCCCCCTCCATAATAATAATAATAATAATAATAATAATAATAATAATTTATTATTTATACCCCACCCATCTGGCTGGGCTTCCCCAGCCACTCTGGGCGGCTTCCAACAAAATATTAAAATACCGTAATACATCCAACATTAAAAGCTTCCCTGAACAGGGCTGCCTTCAGATGTCTTCTAAAAGTCTGGTACTTGTTCTCTTTGACTTCTGGTGGGAGGGCGTTCCACAGGGCAGGTGCCACTACCGAGAAGGCCCTCTGCCTGGTTCCCTGTAACTTGGCTTCTCGCAGTGAGGGAACCACCAGAAGGCCCTCGGAGCTGGACTTCAGTGTCCGGGCTGAACGATGGAGGTGGAGACGCTCCTTCAGGTCTACTGGACTGAGGCCGTTTAGGGCTTTCAAGGTCAGCACCAACACTTTGAATTGTGCTCGGAAACGTACCATGACTTTGCCCCATCCTCCTTCAAAGCACTCCAAGCCGGTGGCTGTCACTGCATCCTGTGGCAGGGCGTTCCGCAGCTGAACTGTGCACCACTGAGCAAGGAAGGGCTTTCTCTTCAACTGCCTTGCCCTTGAGATGCTAGCCTTCGTCCCAAGGGGGTGCCCCCCACCAGCAGCTGCTGCCCTATAAAGGACATGGCTGAAGGTCAGGGAGGGGAGAGGCTTTGCCTCTGGGCCAGTGGCCCCTGGCGGCCCCCATCCCCGCAGAAGGAGCAGCCACGCCTAACCCAGGAGAGCCTGATTAAGGAATGTTAACCTTCCCCAATGAGGCTCATAAAGCAAATAATGGAATCCTTTAGAACAGGACATTGGCACGTCCAAGGCTGGGTGCCCCTGCTGCTGGCACACCCCTCCTGCAAGGTCACTGGAGAAGGCAGCCCGGGCTCAGCGCCCCCTCCCCAGGAGCACGGGCAGGGTGGGGGTCCCGCTCATTAGAGGTCATTCTCTGGCTAAACGCGCACGGAGGGCTCCTGCTCTTATCCGACCTTCATCTCTGCTCCATGGAAAGAACGGGCTGCCGCCCAGGGGAGAGGCCTGATGCCAGCGCGATAGGCCGGGGCTTGGGAGCGATTTCCTGGGCTGCGGCTAATGGGAGAGCCTGCCCTATCTCAGCCATCTCCCTCGGCTGAGCCATTGGGGGCCTAATGTCCCCTGCTGCCCTTTCCTGCAGCTCCTGGGGCGGCGGGACGTTTGTTCCACTTGGGAGCCCCGGAAAAAGGGGCCGGGGATTGCGCGGGGGAGGGGCAGCAGCCAGGGTGAGGCCTCCCCCCCCCACACACGGATGGAAACCGGGCTGTGGCTTAGACTTCTGCGGCTGAACATCAGGAAAGCCTGCAGGATCAAGCCCATGGCCCATCTAGTCCAGCATTCTGTTCTCATGGTGGCCAAACAGATGCCCACAGGCAGGATTCGAACACAAGAGCAGCTCCCCCATCTTTCCAGCAACTGGAATTCAGAAGCACTGCTGGATCCATCACGCCCTTGCCCCCACTCACATGCAAACCCTCCCCAGGTACCAAAAGCTTCTGTATCCATTTGTGCCCTTTTATCTGAGCGCCTTGCTGTGGCGAAGGGGCTTGAATAACTCAGAGAAGCTATGAGCTATGCCATGCAGGGCACCCGAGATGAACAGGTCATAGTGGAGAGTTTTGACCAGACGTGATCCACCTGGAGGAGGAACCGGCAAGCCACTCCAGTATCCCTGCCAAGAAAACTCCATGGACAAAGACAACAGGCATATAAAAGGTATGATCACTGCAGATGGTGACAGCAGCCACAAAATTAAAAGACGCCTGCTTCTTGGGAGAAAAGCCATGCTAAACCTAGATAGCATCTTAAAAAGCAGAGACATCACCTAGCCAACAAAGGTCCGTATAGTTCAAGCTCTGGTTTTCCCAGTAGTGATGTATGGAAGTGAGAGCTGGACCATAAAGAAGGCTGATCGCTGAAGAATGGATGCTTTTGAATTCTGGTGCTGGAGGAGACTCTTGAGAGTCCCATGGACCGCAAGAAGATCAACCTATCCAATCTTAAGGAAATCAGCCCTGAGTGCTCACTGGAAGGACAGATCCTGAAGCTGAGGCTCCAAGACTTTGGCCACCTCATGAGAAGAGAAGACTCCCTGGAAAAGACCCTGATGCTGGGAAAGATGGAGGGCACAAGGAGAAGGGGACGACAGAGGATGAGATGGTGGGACAGTGTTCTCAAAGCTACGAACATGAGTTTGACCCAACTGCAGGAGGCAGTAGAAGACAGGAGTGCCTGGTGTGCTCTGGTCCAGGGGGTCACGAAGAGGCGGACATGACTAAACAACAACATCTGAGGGCTGAGAGGGGCCCTGGTGCCAAGCCCCCAAAGGCAAATGCTGGAGAGGACTACCAGGCTCCTCCTGCCTCTTTGCTGGGAGCAGAAACTCCCCCCCCCACCCCCCAGAAAATACTTCACTCTTTTTGCATCATCGCAAGAGGCTCCTCCATCAGGTCAGCCACCCGGGAGCCAGCGAGGGAGTCTGTGGGGTCCAGAGTCGTCCTGCTTGGCAGTGCAATCTGATGGCGGGCGGGGGGGGGCACCTGTGCCAACAACCTACACCTGTTTCCTCTGCCCCCCCCCCCGCCAGGAAGGGGAGACTGGAGCAGTTGCACCTGCTTCTTCTAAGACCAGTTGGTGACATTTGGGTGCCTCAGAGCTGTTCTGTGGACACAAATGAATAGCGCTGATGCTCTCTGGCTGCTACCTAAGCTGAGCCAATACCTGCAAGGTGCTTCTTGTTTTGCTCTCACCTCCTCTGCCTGCCCCCCCCCTTGCTGATGGCCAGTTCCCTCTTCTCTTTCTTGCCGCCCCCCCCAGCAAAGACACCCAAGAAGGGTATCAGATGGACGGCTGCTGCCACCTGCTGGCTTCCCTGTGCAAAAAAGGGGCTTCCAATGAGCCAGCTTTTGGGGGGGGTCTCCCAAGAGGCTTCTGCTGAGGACTAGCACCCACCTTGTCACATACAGAGATCTTCAGGGACTGCAAAGGACAGACACCCAAGTTTTAGGTACCTGGTGGCCCCAGCTAGAACCAAACTCAAGCACCGAAAGATCAGTTGCAATATTTTCCTCTGCAAGCTTCATCTAGGTAAAGGTAAAGGGACCCCTGACCATTAGGTCCAGTCGTGGCCGACTCTGGGGTTGTGGCGCTCATCTCGCTTTACTGGCCGAGGGAGCCGGCGCACAGCTTCCAGGTCTTGTGGCCAGCAGGACTAAGCCGCTTTTGGCGAACCAGAGCAGCGCACGGAAACGCCATTTACCTTCCTGCCAGAGCGGTACCTATTTATCTACTTGCACTTTGACGTGCTTTCGAACTGCTAGGTTGGCAGGAGCAGGGACTGAGCAATGGGAGCTCACCCCGTCGCGGGGATTAGAACCGCCGACCTGATCGGCAAGTCCTAGGCTCAGTGGTTTAACCGACAGCTCCACCTGCATCCCCTAAGCTTCATTTAGTCCTATCCTATTCTAGTCCTGCAATGCAGGACAGGATAGGATAGGAGCAAACAGCAAAGGAACTTTATGACTCTGAGAAGACAGAGCAGCTGCTGCAGCTTTTGGGTCCTGGCTGGGCCAAAATGCTTCCTTGCCTGCAAACACCAGCAGAACTCCCTGGTTTCTGCTCTGAACCACTATCATGACACAAAGCTTCATAGACTTCTTCATGCAGTGCGTCGTTAAACTATGGAACTCACTGCCACAAGAGGCAGCAATGGCCACAGGCCCAGGTGGCTTTAAAAGACAAATTCACGGAGAAAAGGGCTCTCAGTGGCTAACAGCCATGGTTTCCAAGTTCACAGCGGGGGGGGGGGGCAGTAAATTCCTCTACCCTATTTGCATTGACCCCAAAGCATGTACAGGATGAGCACCCCCTCTTTCCCTCCACCCCCCCTTCCCAGAGCAAAACAGTGGTCGCAAGAGAGGCTGAGATGACCCTCTGTTTGCAAGAGGGGGGCATTTTGAACCACTGGGAGGAGTGCCGAGAGAAGAGACGCCCTGGCGCATCTGCAGCAGCACAACTGGATGCTTTTCTCTGCCCCGGCTGCAACAAAACATGTCTCTCCCGCATCGGTCTCTGCAGCCACAGCAGGTGCTGCAACTTCCCAGCAGTTTGTCTTCACCCCCAAAGACTCCCTCCTCCTCTGTCTCCCAAGATAGAAGGATGCCAACTGGTTGCGATCCACGAGGGCCTTGTGGCAAAGGGACACACAGAGACTTTATGGGACAAATGGATGGAGGAGTGATGGCTGTTCTCTGCCTCTACTGTCTGGGGCAGTAAATGCCTGTGAATATGGGGAAAGTTGCTCTAGTGCTCAAATCCTGCTTGCCAGTTTCCCATAATAGGCATCTGCCTGGCCACTGTGAGAACAGGACACTGGACTGGATAAGCCCCTGGCCTGATTTGGCCGGCTCTTCTTAGGTTCTTATGTCCTACTTGTGGGATGTGACACATATGTAGCACTCAAGTACAACATTCCTTGTTTTCCTAGAGTGGACATGCAGGGGGATGTTTGGCCCAGCCAGTCGAAAACTTCCTGTTTCCTCCTGGCTGGGACATACTTCCTTTGCATGTGACTAGAGGTGGGCGTGACCTTACCTGTGCAGGTAACAAAAGGGACAAGGCACGAAGCACACCCTCTCTCTTTGACTTCTTCCTTTTTCCATCTTCCTTTCGTCGTGTGAACTGCCAGTCTGCAGTCACTGGGATTATTCCCCCAGATGGGGTAGATCCACATGTACATATTTGCAACTAAGTCTGCCTTCAGGAATCCAACTGTGAACTGAACTGATGTGAGTAAACTTCTTTAATATACAGTGGTACCTCTGGATGCAAACGGGATCCGTTCTGGAGCCCCATTTGCATCCTGAGTAGAATGCAACCCACGACTGTCCATCTGCATGTGCGCCGGTCGCGATTCACCGCTTCTGCACATGCACGTGACGTCATTTTGAGCGCCTGCACATGCACGAGTGGTCAAACCCGAAAGTAACGCGTTCTGTTACTTCTGGGTCGCCGCAGAGCATAACCTGAAAACGCCCAACCTGAAGCATATTTAACCCAAGGTATGACTATACTAGGGACGCAGGTGGCGCTGTGGGTTAAAGCCTCAGCGCCTAGGGCTTGCCGATCGAAAGGTCGGCGGTTTGAATCCCTGCGGCGGGGTGCGCTCCCGCTGCTCGGTCCCAGCGCCTGCCAACCTAGCAGTTCGAAAGCACCTCCGGGTGCAAGTAGATAAATAGGGACCGCTTACCAGCGGGAAGGTAAACGGCGTTTCCGTGTGCGGCTCTGGCTCGCCAGAGCAGCGATGTCACGCTGGCCACGTGACCCGGAAGTGTCTCCGGACAGCGCTGGCCCCTGGCCTCTAGAGTGAGATGGGCGCACAACCCCAGAGTCTGTCAAGACTGGCCCGTACGGGCAGGGGTACCTTTACCTTTACCTTTACCTATGACTATACTTGTTCCCGAAGCTACAAACATGAGTCTGACAAACATGAGGCAGTGGAAGACAGGAGTGCCTGACGTGCTCTGGTCCAGGGGGGCACAAAGAGGCAGACGGGACTAAACGACTAAACAACAACAACAACAACATGACTATACTTTACTCAAGACTGTGGCATGTTTACTCTTTTAAGAGGGATATAAGGGGACTTACCAGGAATCTGATATTGAGAGGCTTAAACAAGCCTGCAACCAGCTATCTGCTGTGTGTTTAAAAGGGGAATGTGAAACTCTGCTAAGTTATAGAACTTGCTAGCGCAGGTTAGGAAGGATATTAATAAACAAGATATCCTCTCCTGTCTCCCTGAACATTCCCACACTACTTCTGGACGTCACGCTGACTGAGAAATATCAGAAGCTGCCTCGCACCAAAGCTCAGACCCGTTGGTCTATCTAGGTTAGTGTTGTCCGTTCTGACTGGCAGCAGTGGCTCTCCAGGGCTTCAGCGGGAGCCTGGGGCAGGTATTCAGCTACTGAGCCCCATGGGCCTTTCCTCAAATGCAGCCTCCACTGGTCAGTGCAGAATGCAGGCTTGAGGCAGCCGCCTGGGCCAGGGCCAGCAGCAGCCGGGCTCTCCTTGAACACTTCAGCTGCGCTCAGCTGGCAGCAGCAACGCAGTTCAGTCTGGGAGGGGTGATAGAGAGCCTTGGAGGAGGCTGAGAGGAGCCTGGGCTTGGCACAGAGCAACGGTCTCCGTCATCATCCCTGGAAGGATGTTCAGCTCATGGCCGGCCACCTTCCCTGGGTGACCGAGGGAGGCTTAGGGAGAGTGAGCGACGTGCCTTCAAGGACACAGGTGACTCCCCTGAAAGTTAAGCAGCCCCCCCCCCCCGGATTAGCACACGTCGCCGCCGCTAAGACAAAGGCGGGTGGACACGCCATGTTTTATTCAGAGTGCTGGCCCAGGTCTCCTGCCTCCTGTTTGCATTCGTAATCTATAATCCCCTCCATAATGCCAGATGAGCCTCCACCGACAGAATTCAAATGCCAGCGCCGGGCTGAGCTCTCGGGCTGCGGCAAAGGCTGTGTCCTTGGCACCCCATGGCAGGGAGGGGGGAGAAGCTGGGGGGGGGGGAATCTGCAGCCTGGTCTGTGTAAGGGGACAGGGGGGCTGCCCTCTAGGGTGGCTCACGCTGCAAGGGTCAGGGATGTGCAGAGGGGGAGACCTGCCTGGCCTGCGGAAGGCACCCTGTCCAGGCCCCAAGGGCACCTCCAGGCCCCTGTCTGAGATCACAGAATTGCAGAGCTGGAAGGGACCTCGAGGGTCATCTAGTCCAACCCCCGCAATGCAGGAATCTTTTGCCCAACGTGGGGCTTGAACCCACATCCCTGAGAGAAAGAGCTTCACCGACAGAGGTATCCAGGAAGGTGGGTCAGCAGTAGCGCTGGGCAATATCTGGTTTTCTTTCTTTTTCTTTTTTGGATGAAAAAATTCTTTATTGAAATTCATTAATGTCATTACAGATTTAACTTCACGCATACACATACATTACACACACACACACACACACACACACACACACACATATACAGTGGCACCTTGGGTTATATACGCTTCAGGTTACATATGCTTCAGGTTACAGACTCCGCTAACCCAGAAATAGTGCTTCAGGTTAAGAACTTTGCTTCAGGATGAGAACAGAAATCGGGCTCCAGCGGTGCGGCGGCAGCAGGAGGCCCCATTAGCTAAAGTGGTGCTTCAGGTTAAGAACAGTTTCAGGTTAAGAACGGACCTCCGGAACAAATTAAGTACTTAACCCGAGGTACCACTGTATATATATTCTAAAATTAGCTTAGAATGTTAATTTGACCTTCTAATTCCACTTAGATATCAGCTAAGCTAAAACCATATAATGGTACATAAAATAAAACAACAACAAACTGAAGTAAAATAAATATAGACTTCCCATCATTTCCCAATATAATTGACATTTGTGATTTTGAATGTACTTATAATTATTCCCTTACATTTAATATACTTTCTTTTTTATATAAATTATATTTATTCAATTTTTCCAATACAAAATTTATACAAATCATACATCTTTTTTATATCCATTCTCTTTTTGACTTCCCTCAACTTGCCTGATACTCCTTCCCTTCTTAATTTCTTACACATTTCTAAAGCCTTTCTTCCATTGTTTTTATAAATTATTTCTTAGTTTTACTCATATTCTAACATTTCTTCTTACAGAGCTTCATTAAAGCTTACAAACGTTATTTGATTATCACTTAATTTATGCATATATTCTGTAAACTTTTCCCAATCTTCTATAAATCTCTGATCTCGTCGATTTCGGATCCTTCCAGTCAGTCCATCGAGTTCTGCATAGTCCGTCATCTTCATTCTCCATTCATCTAGTGTAGGCAACTCCTCTTGCTTCCATTTCTGAGCCATCAGTATTCTTGCTGCAGTCACTGCGTATAAAAATAACTTCTTTTCTTTCTTATTAATCTCATTCCCTGTAATACCAAGTAAAAACGCTTCTGGTTTCTTAACAAAAGTGTACTTAAACATTTTCTTCAATTCATTATACAGTATATCATTTCCCAAAAGCTTTTTACTTTCTTACACTCCCACCACATATGATAGAATGTACCCTCTTTTTCTTTACATTTCCAACATTTGTTACATCCTTTATACATCCTTGCTAACTTCACTGGTGTTACATACCATCGATAAATCATTTTCATGACATTTTCTTTTATTGTTGTACATGCAGTGAATCTTAAACCTTCTTTCCATAATTTTTCCCAATCCTCCATTTGTATATTATATCCAAAATCTTTGGCCCAGTCAATCATAACCGATTTTATCTCTTCGTCCTTTGTGTGCCACTCTAGTAATATCTTGTACATTTTAGCCAGCATTTTAAAATCACAATTTATTATTTCTTTCTGAAATTTCGACTCTTTATCCTCAAAGCCTCTTAATCTTACATCTTTTTCAAACATTTCATTGATTTGAAAATAATGCAGCCAATCATTAACATATTCCTTAACTACCTCAAACGGCTTCAAACTCCATTTGCCTTCAGTTTTTGTTATTAGGTTCTAATAAGTTGTCCATCCCCCTTTCATATTGATTTTTTTCACACTCAACGCCTCCAGTGGTGATAACCAATACAGAGTTTTGGCTTCCAACAAGTTTTTATTCTTTTCCCAAACCTCTATCAGAGATTTTCTTATGATGTGGTTTTCAAAACCTTTATTGTCAGGGGTTCAGGAGCCGAGACACAGGGGAGAGAGGAAATGGAGAGCGAAGGGGAAGAATCTGAGGGCAGCGTAGGGGAGTATGACAGTGGCCCGAGAGATTCTATGAGCCTCTCCAGCGAATCAGAAGATTCCCAGAGGGGGGCGCCGATGGCCAGGGCAAGGGGATTCCCAAGGGGGACACTCCAGGAGCAAGGGGCCAGCAGGGACTCCCAAAGCAGCAGCGGGAGATCAGGACCAGCTCCCCCACCAGAGCGGAGTGGGGGGGAAGAGTCCCATGTGTCAGGGCCAGCGTCTCCTCCAGCAGGGAGAGAAGATGAATCAGGGCTGGCCACGCCTCCATCGCAGAGTGAGGGAACGGAGGGGAAGTCAGGTCCAGCTAGCCCCCCCGAAGGGGGAAGCAGTGACAGGAGCAGTGTAACGGTCAGGAGGAAGGTTGCCAGTTGGGCGCGCGCGCCAAGTTCAAATGTACAGGCGCGCGACACAGCAGAAAACCCAGATGGGGAACCAGGTCCTAAAGCCCGCCGGAGGCAGGGGGAAGACTCAGGGGACTCAGCGTCAGAAGAGTCTAGAAAGGGCAAGACCCCAGCGGACAGGCGGACCCAGAGGAGGAAAGAGCAAAGGATGAGGTGGAGCAAGGCTAGAGTCTTAAACTGGTGTCTGGGGGGAGGAGATTCAGACGGAGCTTCAGCGGTCTAGAGTTCGAGATGTAGAGCTGCGCGCCGCGGCTTTGAAATCGAAACTGCACTTCAATAAAGACTTTTATATATAACAACGGACTGGCGTTGGTCCTTTGTGAGCTGGGACCTCGGGCAGCTCTGACATTTATGTACTCGCTTTTTGTCGTACCATAAATAAGCGTGCCACCCAAATCTGTTATCAAATCCTTCTAGGTCTAATAGATCAGTGTTTTCTAATTTCATCCATTCCTTCAACCAGCAGAGGCAGGATGCTTCATAATATAATTTCAGGTCTGGCAGGGCGAAGCCTCCTCTCTCTTTCGCGTCCGTCAATAGCTTCAACTTTATTCTCGGCTTCTTAGCCTGCCATATAAACCTTGAAATTTCTCTTTGCCAATTTTTAAAAATAGCTGCCCCCCTGATTACTGGAATAGAAATAGCATCTTAGGTAGCACATTCATTTTTATTATTGCAATTCTTCCCCCAAAATGAGAGTTTCATTCTTCCCCACACCTCTAAATCTTTTTTAATCTTACTCCAGGTTGGTATATAGTTGTTCTGATACAAATCAATACTTCTGGGGGTTAACCAAACTCCTAAATATTTAACCTTCTTAACCACTTCTATTTCTATTTGTTGCTGCACTTTATCAATAGTTTCTCGGTCCATATTTTTACTAATCATTTTTGTCTTTTTCTTATTCAAAATAAATCCCGCTAATTGGCCAAACTGCTCTATTTCATTCAGAACTTCTGTTACAGTGTTTGTTGAATTTTCCAAAGTTAATACTGTACCAAGTCATCAGCAAAGGCCTTAACCTTATATTGTTTACTTCCTACTGTTATCCCTTTTATCTGTTCATTACCTCTTATTGCTCTTAAAAAGACTTCCAGGACCGTGATAAATAACAATGGTGAAAGCGGACATCCCTGTCTTGTACCTTTGGTTATTTTTATATTTTCTGTTACCACATTGTTCACTATTAATTTTGCTCTTTGATCTCTATATATTGCACTAATACCATTCATAAATCCTTGTCCAATATCCATCATCTCAAAGTTTTTTAACATAAATTCCCAAGAGATATTATCAAAGGCCTTTTCCGCATCCACAAATATCATCATAGCTTGCTTGTCATTCCTGGCATTCAAATACTCCAAAATATTAATTACATTCCTAATATTATTATTTTTTTAAATAATATTTATTCAGGTTTTTTAAAGGTTACAAAAAAGAAAACATGAAAAAAAACAAAAAATACACAATACAACACAAAAGGCAGGAAAAAAAGTGGAAATAAAAAAGAAAAAAGAAAAGAAACTGAAAAATACATAGAAAAAATGCAATCATTTAAAAAAAAGGAACAAAGAACAAGAAAAAAACAATTTAAATCCTTTACATGACAACTTCCCTTTACTTATTTTCTTGACCTCCCCACACCTCCCATTTCTGTATCCAAATTCAAATTTTTATTTCAGCAAATCCTTTCAACCTTGTTTTTTAACTTAATAATTTATTTTAATATATTATTCTTTTACTAATCATTTTTCTTTTATATCCTTCCAACCTTATTTTCATTTAATTTAATTCATTTTAAAAACCACTTTTACTTTATCCAATCTTAACTCTCACCCAAACTTATGCATCAATACTTATTCTTAATACATTTCTCTAAGGTCGACCAAAAATTCCCTTCCACGAATTTCCCAATTTTCATACAAATAACAAAACAAAAAAAAGAAAGCAAATTTAAATTTATATACCCTTTGAGTTCCCAATTTCTATTCCACCCATACCCCCTTCCCGGTAACAGTCCCCAACATATGTCCATCAGTCTCAGTATACAATCAGCCTGGAGATCTTACATCAGAGGCTCTTAATTCCCTCTCACTTCCTCTCTGCCAGTCTTTTTGATAGTCCTTAATATTAAAAACCAAATCTCGGGGAAGCTCCAGCCCAACAGGATCCACATTTCTTCCAGCCAGGCCTTCATACTTAAAGATGAAGCCTATGGGGTATTCCGAATCTCGTTTCATACTCCTTTCAAATCCAAATGTCCCCAAAGCTCCAACTTCCACCTTGATCAAATTTGGAATCCTTAGGTCTTCAGATCTCCACATAAGGAGATCTCTCCATTTTTCACTCTCCGATTCAGGCCGGACTTGGGGGGTTACGGCGCCCTTGTAGCACCCCCTTTTGCGTCTTTGGAGCAGGTTTCCCTCTCCCGAGGGAAAACTCGCCTGTTTCCACCTCGCGATCCGACCGGAAGTCCTACATTTAATATAATACACATTTAATATACTTTCTAATACTTTCTTACAGCCTAGCGTACCGATTTTCCTTTATTTCTTAATATTTTATGTACACAAGGTTCATTCAAACACTACCATAGATAAAATGTCGCTGTTATTTTTTTGTAAGTACCTCTTAAACGTTTCCCATTTCTGAGAAAATAATATCTCAGGGAACCCACATCCCTGAGATAAAGAGTCTCACACTTCACCAGCTGAGCTATCTAGGACAGTGGGTCAGCAGTAGCGCTGGGCAATGTCTGGTTTTCAGCTTCGTGATAAACATTGGAATATAGTGATAAACGTATCACAATGTCCGAAAAAAGAATGGAGCTAAGCAGAGGCCTTGGCTGACTCCACAGTTTCCCCCATATTGTGATGTTTGCATAGCAGAGACACACACAGCATGATCTGCAATATATTGCCAGGTCAAAAATTATGAAACCAATATCACAATATGGACTTCAAACCAGTTTGGGGCAATGTATCGATTTATCACCCAGGTCTAGAAGGCAGCACCTGAGAAGATGGGGGAATTATGGTCTGGCTCTGGCAAGACAGCTCCCCCTTCTCCTCCGCTTCCGTCCCCAATGCAAAACTTTTTTATTTTATTGGATTTGTTTCATAAAATTTATCTACTGCTTGCTTGCCAAAACCCTCAAAGCAGTTCACAAAGAACAAAGCAATGAAATCATTTTATATACACACACACACACTGGTACCTTGGTTTAAGAACAGCTTAGTTTATGAACAACTTGGATTAAGAACGCTGCAAACCCGGAAGTAGGTGTTTTGGTTTGTGAACTTTGCCTTGGAAGCGGAACATGTTTTGCTTCCTGTTGAGTGTGTTCCATTTGTAAATTGAGTCCCCCGCTGCTATGGGAAAGCACACCTTGGTTTAAGAATGCTCTGGTTTAAGAACGGACTTCCAGAACGGATTAAGTTCGTAAACCAAGGTACCACTGTATTGTTACCACACCAACCTCTGAGAGTCTAGAAATTCCAGGGCTTCTATATCGGTCCTGGAGGTGCTTTTGAACATGGTCAGAAGGGACCGGTCGATCCAGGGAATTAGGGTCGGAGCTAAACAATATAAACTTAAGGCCTTCGCAGATGATTTGGTTCTTACATTACAGGAGCCAGAATCTAGTACGAAAAGGGTGTTAGAATTGATTCGAGAATTTGGTCACGTGGCAGGATTTAAATTGAACAAACAAAAAACTAAGGTTTTAGAGAAGAATCTGACAACAATGGAAAAAGAAAGGTTTCAGAAGGAGACAGACTTAACTGTGGTTAAGAAAGTGAAATACCTAGGGATCAATATGACGGCTAAAAACTTGAATTTATTTAAAGATAATTATGAGAAATGTTGGTCAGAAGTTAAAAAAGATCTAGAAATTTGGTCGAAATTGAAGCTTTCCTTGTTGGGTTGGTTTGCTGCTATAAAGATGAATGTATTGCCAAAAATGTTGTTTTTGTTTCAAACTTTACAGATTGTGGACAAGATGGATTGTTTCAAGAGGTGGCAAAGAGATATTTCTAACTTTGTCTGGCAGGGCAAAAAGCCCAGAATAAAATTTAAAATATTGACAGATGTTAAAGAAAGAGGGGGGTTTGCCCTGCCAGACATGAAGCTTTATTATGAATCAGCAGCATTCTGCTGGTTGAAAGACTGGCTACTTCTTGAGAACACTGACATTTTGGATTTGGAAGTGTTCATTAATGCTTTTGGGTGGCATGCATATTTGTGGTACGACAAGGTAAAAGTTAACAGAGCATTTAAAAACCATATTGTCAGAAAAACCTTGTTTAATGTCTGGACAAGATATAAAGATCTACTGGAAAACAAGACTCCAAGGTGGCTATCACCCATGGAGGCCAAGGCTTTGAAAAAACTCAATATGGAGGCCAAGTGGCCAAAATATTGGGAGATACTAGAACAAGACCGAGATACATTGAAATTGCAGAGTTCTGAGAAACTAAAAGATAAAGTGCGAGATTGGCTACATTATCATCAAATAAGAGAAGCCTTCAATTTGGATAAAAAAATAGGCTTCCAGGTGGAAAAATCAAAATTAGAAACAGAACTGTTAGAACCTAAAACCAAGATACTTTTGAGAATGTATAACTTGCTGTTAAAATGGAATACTCAGGATGAAACAGTTAAATCAGCTATGATTAAATGGGCACAGGACATTGGTCATAACATTATGTTTGTGGACCACCGATATGAAGTTTACGGCATGTAATGCCTTAAGAGAAAATATTATGAAAATGATCTATAGGTGGTACATGACCCCAGTCAAGCTTGCAAAAATTTATCACCTGCCTGACAATAAATGTTGGAAATGCAAATAAGCTGAGGGAACATTCTTTCACCTTTGGTGGAATGCCCAAAGATTAAAGCTTTCTGGGAAATGATCTATAATGAACTGAAAAAGGTATTTAAATATACCTTCCTTAAGAAACCAGAGGCCTTTCTCTTGGGCATGGTCGGCCAATTGGTGCTAAAGAAAGATAGAACATTCTTTATGTATGCAACGACCGCAGCAAGGATACTCATCGCAAAGTATTGGAAGACACAAGATTTGCCCACCTTGGAAGAATGGCAGATGCAAGTGATTGACTACATGGAATTAGCAGAAATGACTGGCAGAATCCGAGGCCAGGGAAAAGAATCAGTGGAAGAGGACTGGAAGAAATTTAAAGAATATCTTCAAAAATATTGTAAAATGTTTGAATGTTAAAATGATGTGAGATACAAGAATAATAGGGCATTAGGGGTTTGGTAAAAAGAAATATGCAAAAATGATGTGGAAAAGAAGGGGTAAGACCAGAGCACTATTATGTTGTGTTTAAACAAATGATATAAAGGACTAAGTTAGTTAAATTACAAAGAACATGTGATAAAATTTTCTTTTCGTTTTTTCTTAAAAAAGAAGGAAAATAAATGCATAATAGGTTGAAATGTACAATATTGAATAAGTTTGGAAAGAGGGTAAGAAATTGCTAAAATTGATTTGTGTAAAGGGGAACGCAGAAAAAGGAGATGTGAGGAAGTCAGGAAAGAGGGTTAAAAAATTAAAAAAAAAAAGTAAGCAATAATTTTTTATATTTTGTTTCTGTTGTTTTGCTCTGTTGTGCTGTTTTTGATTGTTAATTTTGATGTATTGTTTTGATTTGGATTTGTTCTGAAAAACCTTAATAAATATTTCTTTTAAAAAAAAAAAGAAATTCCAGGGCTTCCAGGCGCTTTTGAAGGGCTCGGTTTCCTTGGAATGAGGGACAGCAGAGAGTGGTGCCTTAGGCTTTGTGGTTTATCTACACATATAGACAACCTGAGCCTATGATGGAGGGGTGTTGGTTTCTGTTTGTGCCACTGTGCAGTGCTTTGGAGTCACAAGACTCTGTTTTGCATTCCAGAGATTCCAGGCTGTTGGAAGTCTCACGGAAGACGGGAGACGGATGTGATCTTACTGGTATCCTGTTCCTTTGTTTTTCAGGTTGCTCTCTGCTTTCACAGAGAGAGCATGTATATTTCTTTTCTGTCTGCGTAGTTAGAAATAAAACCTAGCAATGTAGCTCAAACTTCTCATCTCTTCTGCTGCTTTGATACTCCGCTGAATGGGGAACGTGCCTGGAGCCTTATCAAAGGCTCAGCTCGTTAATCATCGTCGGGGGAGATTCCGAAGGCTTGACCGGAGGAGCAGCTCGGTCGTAGAGGAGGCTCTGACAAGGGGCTCCCAGCATCTGCACCCCAAAAATGTCTTGCTTCTCCTTTAGTCAAAGCCATGGCTTCTAGCAGAAATCCAGCATGGCTCTGCATCTCAGCTAATGCCTGCTTCTATCTCAGCTCTTGCACAAACTTCTTGGCTTCTTTTCTTTTTGACTACTAGTCAGGTGAGGCGGGGAGGGGGGCATCCATTTGCCTTCTGGCACAGAGCAACTTCTTTTGTGATGCTAATGGTGATACTGAAGTGGCCACTGGGAAAATTGCAATAGACTCCTCTGTTAGATTTCAACCCTTGCTGGATCCTACATCGCGGAAATTGCAAGGGACGCAGAGTGTCGTGCAGACTGACCTCCCCCAAACTCATAGCACCCCCTCCCCACACACCAGATTTTCTGCGGAAGGAGTAAATCTGGATTAAATGGGGGCAGGAGAATGGGCTGGCGTTTTGGTGTGGTCATCATTGTGTAGATACTGCAAACCGCTTGCATGAATGAGAAGCACCCACACTGCAGTAAACACCCACCTCGAAGGACCACCCTATCTTAAAACTCAGGTGTCAGTGCATGGAATGCCCCCTCCCCAGCAAAGCCTTGCTGCAACTTTATATGCCTCCTGCCAATTAATGATAGCCTGGGCATGATCCAGCCATACGCTACTCCATCTATGATTCTCTGGCCCCAGTGGGAGAGCTCCTAGTCTCTCTTAAACTTCTTCGGAAAGTAATTGGAGCAGAGAGCTATTCTTTGGCTGGATTGTGACCTCCCCCCCCCCCCCCGCCTGCCCGGTTTCAAGGCATTTTAATTAGTCCTATTTTACGCCTCCTTGTTAGTGGTTTCAAGCACACCAACAGCTTTCTCTGCGTTGTGTTCTCTCGGTGGCACGAGAGATTTAACATATATTTTCAGTATGTCACCCTGAGCTCAAAGTGAAAAGGCGACTGACACGTTTTTTGCAGAGAAACCAAGAAACAGAATCCTTTGCAGGGGGTGTGCAAATGGTTGATGGCCCCCACCTGGGGGGGGGGAGAGTGACAGGCAGAGGCAGAAAAGCAGGTGGCCCAGGAATCATAGGACAGTAGAGCTGGAAGGGACCTCAGGAGTCATCTAGTCTAGTTTAGGGGGTCCAGGGCAGGTCATGTGATGCCCTGCCAGCATGTTGCCAACTCTCCTGCCCCCTACCACCTGCCATGTGTGGTCTGACCAGGGCAGAATAGAGTGGTACTATTACTTCCCTTTGTGATGGCCTGGGAATCGGATTCAGAGGCTGAACCTGAGGAATCCCAGCCTGCACAGGAGTCCCCGCCTCCAGGGCCGGCTGAGCTGGGACAGTGGCTTGAACCTGAAGGAGCAGACACCAGATGAATCCGCTCTCGCTCCGGAGGTGATGGAGGACCCATTGCCGGCAGGTGCTCCTCTCCCAGCTCTGTCAGGAGAAGGTGAGTCTCCCCCTGGGTCCAGTAACCCTCCAGCCTCTCCTGAGCTGCAGAGGCTCAGGGCAGAGAGGCGGAGGGAACTAAGTTCTCTCAGGAGGAGTGCTCGCCTTAAGGCCAGGAGAGGCGGGTCACCTGTGGGCCGGGGCCGCCCTATGCCTCAGAGGAGATAAAGGCCAGTCAGCCCAGTCCCAGGTTGCGGGAGCAACATCGTTGAAGAGCTGTTTCTGCCAGCACCCAGACCTGCTCTCCTGAGTTCCTGACCACGCCCAGCTCCTTGCCTTGGATCCTGCTTCCCCATTGACGGACAGCCTCCAGACCCTCGACCCAGGACCGGACTCAGACCACGCTGCATGGTAACCCCCCTGGGACCAGCACACCCTTGAACTGAACACAATACAGTTGATGCTGCCTATAGAATAGCGTTAGATTCCGCCGCCGCCCCACACCACTGCATCACCCTGTTGACTCGCGTTAAGCTTGTGGTCCATCAAGACCCCTAGTTCCTTTCCACATGTACTGCTAGCAAGCCAGGTGTCCCCCATCCTACATTTACACATCTGGTTCTTCCTGCCTAAGTGCAGAGTCTGACATTTGTCCTGCTTGAAATTCGTTTTGTTATCTTGTGCCCAGTTCTCCAATCGTCAAGGTCATCTTGAATCCCGATTCTGTGGCATTAGCTCCCCCTCCCAGTTTGGTGTCATCTGCCAATTTGATATTTTCGGTATGTCACCCTGAGCTCAAAGTGAAAAGGCGACTGACACGTTTTTTGCAGAGAAACCAAGAAACAGAATCCTTTGCAGGGGGTGTGCAAATGGTTGATGGCCCCCACCTGGGGGGGGGGGAGAGAATGATCCAATTTGATGAGCATCCCCTCAATTCCTTCATCCAAGTCATTTATAAAGGCATTGAATGACAACGGGCCCAGGACAGAACCCTGCAGCACCATCACTGTAGCAGTCAAGTGCAACACTTGATGGAACATCACCGTATATCAATCCTCTTTAATTAAATTATGACGATGGCACAGCAGGGGAGATCACAGCTGCCTGCAGGAAAGAATCCTGGGATCTGGGTTGGAGAAGGGCAGTCCTGTGCCGCCACCCCCCATCATTTCTGCAGAATACAAGGGCTGTTGCTCAGTGGCAGAGAACTGCAGGTGCTTCTTTCCTCACTGGCATCTGCAGGTAGGACTCAGAGAGGCTCCTTCATGCCTGAAATCCCGGAGTGCCGCTGCTACCAGCCAGTGTCGACAGCACAGAGCAAAATGGACCAATGGTCTTGTGGGATGTAACATCATGTAAGCAATCAAATACAACACTTCCTGTCTGCCCAGAGTGGACACAGAGGGGGATGTTGCTCCAGCCAGGAGGACTTCCTGTCACACCTGGTCTGGAGCATCCTCCCCCTGCTTGTGACCAGGTAGATGGGCGTGACCCTGGAAGACCCCATGAAAGGGCTGGTCACGCAGCCATCTTCCCTTCTTCTTCTTCTTGTTCTATCTTGATGTATTTTGCTGTCTGCTGGCACTCAGCCAGCAGCACATGGGCTCAGTCCCATATGGGATGAACTCACACTCTCTTCTGTAACTGCCTTCAGGATCATACCGTGAACTGAATGTAAGTAAACTTCTCATCATTACTTTTGAATGAAGACTGTTGTGCCTTTATTCTTTTTGCGAGGGAACAAAGGGGATTTACCAGGAACGATCCAAGCTGGGCAAGCCAGACGGACTTGCTTAACTCAAGAGTTTCAAACAAATCTTCCAACGAGCTCCCTGCAATATAGAGGAGAATGCACTCTGCTACTAACGCGGGTGGCGCTGTGGGTTAAACCACAGAGCCTAGGACTTGCCGATCAGAAGGTCAGCAGTTCGAATCCCTGCGACAGGGTGAGCTCCCGTTACTCGGTCCCTGCTCCTGCCAACCTAGCAGTTTGAAAGCACGTCAAAGTGCAAGTAGATAAATAGGTACTGCTCCGGCGGGAAGGTAAACGGCGTTTCCGTGCGCTGCTCTGGTTTCGCCAGAAGCGGCTGAGTCATGCTGGCCAGATGACCCAGAAGCTGTACGCCGGCTCCCTTGGCCAGTAAAGCAAGATGAGCGCAGCAACCCCAGAGTCGTCCACGACTGGACCTAACGGTCAGGGGTCCCTTTACCTTTACTAACACAGTAGCATGAGTGAGGAAGGATAATATTTAATCAATATATTCTCTCCTAGTATCCACAACATTCCCACAGAAGGGATGCCAAGGGGCATCTCTTATTTGTTTGCCAATCCCTCGCTGGCCTCTTCTCCCCTTTGCAGAGGATGGCATTGCCTGCCCAGAGAGAGATCCCACCAGGAACCAGATGCAGCCTGAGCAGGAGAGAGAGAGAGAGAGAGAAGTGTCCAGGTTCAAGCAGGCATGGCAGGGTGGCATGAAAAGACTTTTCTGCCCCCCGAGCTCCTCCTCTTCCCCCATTGCCCAGCCAGCGCCAGGGACGGGGACCAGTCCCAGAAAACGTGGGCACCGATTGTTCTCGGAAGAGGCCTCCTGGAAAGAGAAAAGAATATAAAAAGACAATGAGGAGGCAGGCGCAGGCGCCGCGCCACAACCCTCCGCCATCTGGTGCAAAGAAAGCCAGGAAAGGAAAATGATCCAATTAGCACTTGGAGCTGCCACTTTGCAGACTGCAAATCAGTTGAGCAACAGCCTCAGGTAAAGAGCTCTCGCCAAGGAAGTAGCAACATCGCGGGAGCAAGGAACACTCTCCCGGCAGCAGCCGGGGAGACTGGCATGGGCGGGCGAGGGCTGAGCAGGCCCAGCAGCGCTGCAGGGCCTCTTGCACTGATGCCCTCTGGCCGACGTCCAGAGGAAGCCGCCTGGAGCCTCATGAGGCCGCTGGTCCACACTGACGGACGGCAGCTGCCCAGGGTTCAAGGACTGAACCCGGGCATTCTGCATGCCAGGCAGATGCCCTCCCCGTCGGCCACAGCCCTCCCAGCCCGCCTCTCTCTCTCATGGATGCCTCAGCTGAGATCCCTGCATTGCAGGGGGTTGGGATGGATGACCCTTGGGGTCCCTCCTATGATTCTATGGCTGAGCCCTGCCAGAAGCAAAGGCTTTGGGGGGGGCCCAGTGGGAATGTGCCCCCTCCCTGCTGCACTCAGGTCCTGCTGGTGGGCTTCTTCCCATGGTGGGAACAAGATGCTGGACTAGACAGGCTCCTTGGGCCTGATCCAGAAGCAGCGACAGGGATGGTCTTATTTTCTTGGGAGCTCAGTGCCGCCTTACAAGTTGCCTTGTTCATTGTGGCTGGTTTCGCCTGTTTTTGAGGAGGTACTTTGTCGTTCATTTTTTAAAACAATTTTTATTGGCTTTTGTATAATAGAGAGCAAGTGTAGTGTAGGAATTAGAGTGTCGAATTAGAGGGTTCGAGTCCTCCACTCAGTCACGAAGCTCATTGGGTGTGATCCGGGGGCCCAGTCGCTGCATCTCAGAGCGACCCACCTCGCAAGGTTGTTGTGGACATTAAATGAGGACTAGGACCCGGGAGACCAGGGTTTGAGTCTTCCAGGCAACCTTGGGGGCTAGTCACTGCCCCTCGGGCTGACCTACCTCGCAGGATTGCACCACCTTGAGATGGGTGACTGGCCTGATTCAACGGGGCTCCTCTGAGCTGGCTCTGTGAGATTCTGCTTGCGGAGAAGGATTAATCCAGAAACATCCCCAAATAACTCTTGCCACAGCCTCCAACTTGCTGACCTCGGACACAGCCCCAGACCCTCTGCTGCCAAGGCTGTGCCCACACTGGTCACCCCCCCCCTTGGGCATTTCAAAGGTGTCAGAGACCATGTCGACAGGTGCCACATAACCCCCTATCTGCATTGGTAAGGACCCGGTTGTTTAGTGTGGCAGCCTCTACCCTGTGGAACTCCCTGCCTATTGAGATCACTGCCCTCTTTTGTGCACCAGCGAAAAACGTGGAGGGAATTTTTAATCTGTTTTGGTATTTTAACTTTTGCATGTCTTTAAAGTGTTTCGTTGTGATTTTAAGTTTTGTTTTCTCACAGCATCTTTCCGCAAACAGCTTTAAGGTGAGTAAATTTTATGCGACAAGTAAACACATAAGTCCCTGGCATGAGCAAACAGTTCTCTGGCTGCTGGGGTCCATTTCTCATGGGATTTTGGGGGGTTTCGTTTGTTTGTTTGCGGTGGAAAGTGGAAAGCGAAAAGGCGCCTGTTGGGCGAGGCGAGAGAGCAAAGGAGGAGGAAGGGGGACAGAGAAGCTGCCTTGGTGGGGGGAGTTTGCGCCTGGCGAGGGGCAGGTCGAGGCGGGGAGGGGGAAGAGAGAGAGAATACAATTACCGGGAGAAGAGCAGAAAGCAACAGAGAGCTTGAGATACGGGAAGGAGAAAGATAATCGGAAGAAAGTGGGGAGAGAGAAGAAGGCGAAATCTGAGGAAGGAGAAATCAAAGGGAGATCATGAATAAAGATAGAACAGGCCGGCAGTGGCTGAATGCATAATGGGATTTCGGCGCAAACGCTGATAAGGGGCTCCAAGGGCCACTTTGGGAGAGTCTCCAAAGGGAGAAGGAAGCCCCCTGTGGCTGCACCATCGCATCCCCTTGCCCACCTGTGGGTCTGGTTCAAAAGCCAAGCCAAGGGCACCTGGGAGGAAGGTGTCAAACGTCGCCTTCCTGGAGGTAGAGGGGGGCACACTCCTGAGCCCAAGGGATCAGGGCCTTCCATGCGCAGCGGGCGCCAAGTGGGTAGCAGCAGGGGCGGAGGAAGGGGGTGCAGTGGGGGCGGGCCACCCCGGGTGTCACCACTGAGGGGGGTGACAAAATGCCGGGCGGCACTTTTCAGTGTACCCGAGCCACACATCTCTCCTAGGAGTGACACGGTGGCTTGGGCGCATGCAGTCTCCGCGCTGCCCAAATGGTCTGCCCACACTCAACAGAAAGCAAAACATGTTCTGCATCCAAGGCAAAGTTCACAAACCAAAACACCTAATTCCGGATTTGCAGCGTTCTTAATCCAAGTTGTTCATACACCAAGCTGTTCTTAAACCAAGGTATCACTGTGTATGGTATTAAGCAACGAGGAGCATCTGTGTCCCAACCTATTTGCGTCATTTATCCATTTTCAACACTTCTGAAAAGTTGCTGGAACCACAGCAGGCGAGGAGAGACTTCTGCTCCAATCCTGCTGACACCTGGTTGGCCACGGGGAGAACAGGCTGCTGGTCTAAATGGGCTGCTGGCCTGATCCTGCGGGCACTGACTATGTTCTTGGGGAGGGAAGGGCATCAACTCAGGCCCCAAAGTGTCTCTCTCCACCTTCCCTCCTCTTCCTCCTTCCCTGGCATTTGGGTAAAAAACCCCTCCATTGGGGAAGAACACCAATCCTGCTTTGCAGTCTTCAGCTGCTGCTCTCTTGACAGGAGTCCAGAATGGTGAGTGGGACCCCCCTGGGACCCCCCACCCACCCACCCACCCAGCAGCTCCTCCCAAAGTCAGGCCGATGTCATCCAGGCTTGCTTTTGACACTGTCTGAATTGATCCCACTTTGTTTGCTGAGAGAGAGGGGAGCGTGGCAGAGACGCAGGTCTCCTTGGTGATGATGTTACCGCCACTTAATGCCTTGCCCCCAGGGCCACCAGCTCAGCGTCAGGGTCAGGGCAGGGCCAGCATCAAGGTAGAGGTCCTGAACCTGCCTCTGCCCCCCCCCCAGCCCTGCCGAAACCCTCGCCTTCTGTCTGCCCTTGCATGCTGTCAGTTGCCCGCCAGAGCGGCATGCGTCTGCAAGAATTATATTTGCAAGTCTAATTTACCAGGCTGCGCGCGGAGGATGGAGACCTGTTAAGTCAGAGGCAGCTTCTGCATCAAAATGTTTAGCCTGGAGGGGAGGAGGTGGAGAGAGCATCCTAGAATGGTAGAGCTGGAAGCAGGGGCGAACGAAGGCGTCCTGACACCCGGGGCAGGAAACCGCTATGTATGGCGCATGTGTGGCAGCGTTACATACAGCGCATGCATGTGATGCTACACATGCGCTGTACATAGTGGTTTGCCACCAGCGCGAGGATCCTCCACTTGCGGCTGTGGCAGCGCGATGGCTGCTTGCGCCACCACAAGCCCCACAGGGTGCCTTCTTGTCACCTCCCCAGACATGGCATCCAGGGCGCACCGCCCCACCCCGTCCCTGTTGCAATGCCATTGCTCTTGGGCTTGCAGATCAGAAGGCCAGCAGTTTGAATCTCCGCAATGGAGTGAGCTCCTATTGCTCTGTCCCAGCTCCTGCCAACCTAGCACTTCGAAAGCACACTAGTGCAAGTAGATAAATAGGTACCACTGTGGCGGGAATGTAAACGGCATTTCTGTGCGCTCTGGTTTCCATCACGGTGTCCTGTTGCGCCAGAAGTGGTTTAGTCCTGCTGGCCACATGACCCAGAAAGCTGTCTGTGGACAAACTCTGGCTCCCTCGGCCTGAAAGTGAGATGAGTGCCAAACCCCATAGTTGCCTTTGACTGGACATAACCATCTGGGGTTCTTTACCTTTACCTTTTTACCTATACTTGTGGTTGTTTTTTTAAAATGTATTTTTATTAAAGATTTTCTTGATCTACAAAGGTATGTGCAATGTCTCTCGTATTTTTTTTCCACGTAACAATTTTTTTAAAAAAATACATTTTTGTTACAAATCATTTTCATTTGTTGTGACATTAGGAAGAATAGGGGGAAAGAGGTGGAGGGGGTTGAAATATGAGTGGGGGTGGGGTCAGGTGGTGATGTTTCTAACCTATACTCTTGTTGATGCAGTCTAGAATTGCATTAGCTTTTTTCGCCGCTGCATCACACTGTGGTTGTCGGCCGTTGCAACATCACTTTGGTCATTTGTGGTTGAATATTAACCCTGGCTTGATGAGATGAGGGGGGAGGACTGCCTTTGACCGCAGGACCTAGGAAGGCCGCGGGGGGGGGGGGGAGATGCCCCTAGGTGCCCAGGCTTCGCTCCTCCAGGGCAGCTTCAAATAAAGCAATCCAAGGGCACAGGGGGACATTGTGGGGCCCGTCTGGGAGAAGTCAGCACCAGCCTGTACGGAACGTCCTCAGGAGCCGGACACCTGGCTGCTTCTACCTGCAAGCGTCTCTTGGCAGGAGCCTGTCTGGTCTCCGTGCCAATGGGCATCTTCCTTGGCCAAATTTCTCTGACAGACAGGAAGGAGTCTTTTGCTCCTCTTGCGCCAAGTCCAGACCCGTCTTTGCCGTGTCCTTTCGACTCATGCTTCCTCTTTGTTTATTTACTTATATATTGCATTTACATCCCCCAGGATGCTAGCCCGGATGGGCCCCTGGCCTGATCCTGCAGGGGTCTCCTTAGGTCCTTACACCCTCTTCCCTGGCCAAAGATGCCAGCTAGGTCGTCGCAAGTGGCCCTTCCTCCTGGGTCACAAGCACAGACTCCCCCCCAGTTCGTGGGCCATCCAGGGTCTGCTCTACGCCTGGGCAGAGTGCTCTGCAGCTCAGGGGTGCCTTGTGGTGGTGGGGGGGGTGTCTCACTTCCCAAGGGCACCTGTGTGAAGGGCACCAGGTGGGCTCTGGGTAACAAGAGGCGAGAAGAGAAGCTTAGATGGAAAGGATTTCTACGGGCTGGGGTTCAGGGGGGAATCCAAGTTGCCGAGAGAGAGACGGGGGGGGGGGAATGATGGGTGAAAAGTTATCTTCTCCCACTGAGTGATGATCAGAGTGCCAAGGGGTCTGGGGGCGTAGGGAGGGGGGAGGACAGAAGGGGGGCCTCAATCTCCATTCCTGGCCGGAAGGGTCCTTCTGTAGCAATTTCCCCATGCAAAATACCTGCGCTGGAGCAAACCCCCAGCTTCCTCCGTTCACAAAGGGACAGGGTGGGGGCAGGACAGGCGGGAGGGGGGGGAGTCGGAGAACAAATGAAGAGTTCAAAATGTGAAACGATTAAAAATAAACTAACCTAAATCGAAGGCGGGCGAGATAAGGCGTCAGAGCCCCGTCTCCCTATTTAACATTCATTGGATTGAATAATCAGGCCTCATTATCTCAAATTGGCTGCCTATTTGCCCTCAAAATGCTAATTTGGAAGTTGGCTGCAAGCGCCGTCCTGCCTATTTTGACTAAAATATGATTTTGCTTTATTGTGCCCCTGCTGCCAGTAGCTCCGGGGGCATTCCAGTTTAAAACAAAATAATAATAATATGAAAAAACAGAGAGAGAAAATTCTATCAAAGTCTGGCCTGGGAAGAAGAAGGGAGGGGGGAAAGGCACTATGTTCATTGTGGCAGTTTTGTCGTCCCCCCCCCCCTTCCCACCCGCCAGACCTGCTTTGCGTAGAAATGGCATTTCCTAGCCTTGAAGTAAAATTAGAAGTGTTATCTGCGTTTTCTTTTAGGGGATGGACAGTTTATCATTAATCTCGCAAAGGGAAATGGAGGAAATATTTTTATTAGTATTATTGTTTCACCAGGGGACAAACGCCGCCTCGGCCCCCTCCTCCCGCTGAAGCTGCCTGCCTGGCTTCTGACCTCGAAAGAGATGGAGACAGCTGCCGTTCCCTTCTAAACTGCTCTTTAGGGCTTCATGAGGCCTCATTGCCCGGATCATGAGAGTCTAATGGGGAGCGGAGAGGAAATGGCTAGAAAGGTGGGCAGAAATCCCTGCCAGGTGAGGGCTGGCATGGACCGCTGGGCAGGTGGGCATCTGTGGCAGGGGGACAGGGAGATTGCCAGGCCAGAGGCGGTGGGGAGGGTGGCCCCTGGGGCAGCAAAAATGCATGTTGGGTTCCTGGTCCTCACCACCTCTGACCTTCCAAGTGTCCCTGTTTTCCAGGGACAGTCCCAGATTTACAGAAGCCGTCCCAGTTTCTGATTTGATCCCAGAATGCCCCCCTTTTCCTTAGAATGTCCCTATTTTTAAATGAAACGGATTTGTAAAAATGTTACATGGGGGGGGGGGAATACGAGGCATTACACTTCTGTAAAACAAGAAAATCCTAAATAAAATATTTTTTTAAAAAAAATGTCCCTATTTTTACGGGAGAAATGTTGGAGGGGGTGTCAAGCCACCGCCATGGGTCTGCTGCATTCCCACAATTCAGACCCAGTCAAGGCGGCATACTGCGTCATTGCAAAAATATAACAAAGCAGTCCTAAGCAAGAAATTTTTAAAATGTATAAGGTAAAGTAAAGGGACCCCTGACCGTTAGGTCCAGTCGCGGACGACTCTGGGCCTAGGGCTTGCCGATCAGAAGGTTGGCAATTTGAATCCACGCGACGGGGTGAGCTCCCGTTGTTCGGTCCCTGCTCCTGCCAACCTAGCAGTTCGAAAGCACATAAGAGCAAGTAGATAAATAGGTACCTCTCCGGCGGGAAGTTAAACGGCGTTTCCGTGCGCTGCTCTGGTTCGCCAGAAGCGGCTTAGTCCTGCTGGCCACATGACCCGGAAGCTGTACACCGGCTCCCTTGGCCAGTAGCGAGATGAGCGCCGCAACCCCAGAGTCGTCCACGACTGGACCTAATGGTCAGGGGTCCCTTTACCTTACCTGCAGAGAAAGAATGTCCCAGCAGAGCACAGGAGAAGAAAAATCACCATAGTATCAGAGCATAATACAGATCATAAAATCCCACCAAAACATTAAAAAGGGCAGAAATAAAGAGGGGTGTTGGGAGAAAAGGGACGTTTGCAAGAAATGTCAAAAACACAAAGGGGTCAGGATACCAAACAGCCATGGCCAGCATTGAGACAGAATGACTCTAAGCCTCCCCAGGGATGCAAAGGCAGGTCTGAGGGGGCCCTTTCTGCCTCCAGGGTCAGATCACACTGTGGAGAGGAGACCGTCAGGGAGGGCTGGCAGGTAGAATCCTAGAATGGGAAGGGACCCTGAGGGTCATCCAGTCCAACCCCCTGCGAGGCAGGAATCTCAGCTCAAGCATCCCTGACAGACAGCCATCCCATCTCTGCTTCAAAACCTTCGAGGAAGGAGAGGCTGCCGCCTTCCAAGGGAGTCTTTCAGAATTCATGGAGGACAAGAGAAGTCCCTGCAGACCGGAGGCAGGCAAAGGTGGCCCCCATCTTTAAAGGGGGGGAAGGTAGACCCAGGTAACTTCCATCCGGTTCACATCGTCAGAAAGTTCTTCCGGATGTTTAGTCAGAATCTCCTTGCTATTTGACTCTGTCCACTCGGGTCCTGCCCTCTGGAAGAAGAGAAGAAGAAGAAGAGTTTGGATTTGATATCCCACCTTTCACTCCCTTTAAGGAGTCTCAATGCGGCTCACATTCTCCTTTCCCTTCCTCCCCCACAACAAACACTCTGTGGGGTGAGTGGGGCTGAGAGACTTCAAAGAAGTGTGACTGGCCCAAGGTCACCCAGCAGCTGCAGGTGGAGGAGCGGAGACGCGAACCCGGTTCCCCAGATTACGAGTCTACCGCTCTGAACCACTACACCACACTGGAGCAGCAGGAAACAAGCCTGCACTGCAGGGGGCTGGACTACTTGACCCCTGGGGGGCTCCTGAACCTGCCCCACTTCTTTTATTTTTATAAATATGTTTTATTGGTTTTTACAAATAATTTCCAAAAATCATATAACATGCTTTCTTATCTTATACAATGACTTCCATCAACTGCCTCTGAGGACTTTCCAGTCTTTATCACTTGACCCTGCCCCACTTCCAAGGCACTGGGCGGACTGGAGCCCCCTTGGCCTGGCATGGGAGAGCTGGGCAGGGAGTGGCACCGGCCCCCTCTGTGGTTTTCCGGCCCCAGCTGGCCTGGCCAGACTGACAGGAGCCGCGGCCCCTCGGAGGAAAGCAATCAGGCCGGGCGATTCTCCTGCACACAACTCTTATTTACATTCCGACCCTTCCTAACAGTCAATCAATAGAGAATAACGCTGGAATAATATAGAGAGTTAAGGACCCCATTCAGCGCCCAGGATTAGGGATATTGAAGGGCAATTGCTCCGAAAATCGCCTCAATCCTGCTTTAGTGATGCCATGATTCACTCGCCAGATTACCCGGCATTCCTCTGGGCCGCTTTAAGTGACCTCTTTCGGATGCTGCGCCAAGATGTGTTTGCACAGCAAACTGCAATTGTAGCCAAGATTAAGAGGGGCTGCGGCAATGGGGGGGGGCAGCTGTTGACAAATAAGCCTGGAAATCCCCAGCTCTCGATTCCGAGGGCGTCTCCTCGCCACGTTTGGCAATGACTTTCCAGACCGGACAGATGGACCGCACGCCCCCTCTTGTCCGGCCGGCCCAGCTGGTGTCCTGGGAGCCACGGGGAGGCCCAAGAGCCCTGGCTAGGGGCAGGGGGGCTCGTGCAGGAGGACAAAGGTGAGGACCCCCACCCCATACCCCCTTCCAGGCCTGGGCGAAGAGAACTCATTGAAAGCAATGGCAAGACTGGAGAGCTTTGAGTGCAAAGAGGATAACAGAAGAAGAAGAAGAAGAAGAAGAAGAAGAAGAAGAAGAAGAATTTTTTATTATTTATACCCTGCCCATGTGGCTGGGGAAACCATGTGGACCAAATAATAATAATAATAATAATAATAATAATAATAATAATAATAATTTATTATTTATACCCCGCCCATGTGGCTGGGAGGCTTCCAACAAAGTATTAAAATACAGCTTCCCTAAACAGGGCTGCCTTCAGATCTCTTCTAAAAGTCTGGTAGTTGTTGTTCTCTTTGACACCTGGTGGGAGGGAGTTCCACAGGGCAGGCGCCACTACCGAGAAGGCCCTCTGCCTGCCAATCATACAATTGGAAGGAATCCGCAGGGTCATCGAGTCCAAGCCCCTGCAACGCAGGAATCTCATCCAGCATCCAGGACAGGTTGCATCCAGGACAGGTGGCCCCACAGGAAAGTAAGAAGAGCCCTGCAGAATCAGGCCCATGGCCCACCTAGTCCAGGATCCTGTTCTCACAGGGGCCAATAATAATAATAATAATAATAATAATAATAATAATAATAATAATATTTGATTTATATCCCGCCCTCCCCAGCCAAAGCCGGGCTCAAGGTGGCTAACAACACTAAAATAATACAGCATTCTAAAATCAATTCATTATAAAATCAGCAGATGCCGCAAAGGGAATTCATCAAGCCAAAGAGCTGCCTCTCTAGCAACTGGTGTTCAGAAGCCTTGCTCCCTCCGAGTGCATAGAACAGCCATCCCTGGCCCTCTCCTCCACCAGGAATTTGTCCCATCCTCTTTCCAAGCCACCCAGGTGGCAGGGAGTTCCACAGGCTAACTCTGCCCTGCCTGGAGAAGCTCTTTCTTGTATCTGCTGTGGATTTGCCAACATTCGGCTTCATTCAATGTTCATGACTTCTTCTTCTTCTATTATTTTCAGTATTATATAGATTTCGATAGTTTTACCATCATTTTAACATTTCAAACCTTGGCTTCCTTCCTCCTCTTTCCGCAGTTCCTTCCATTTATATTTATCATTTCCTGCATATTCTAAATCAGCCTATTTCTTTATTCATCTGCTTTAATTATTTACTCTTCTGAAGCTGCAGGTTGTTACAGTGATCCTGCCAATGTCTTTTTACAATTTATTTGTA
The DNA here is from genome assembly GCF_951804945.1 of Podarcis cretensis. Lineage (NCBI taxonomy): Eukaryota > Metazoa > Chordata > Lepidosauria > Squamata > Lacertidae > Podarcis > Podarcis cretensis. The sequence continues at coordinate 813,816 of NC_137178.1, read as the reverse complement.
CATACTGTATTCAATAAACCATTTCCATTTTTTAAAATAAAAAGTTTGTGGTGTTAATTTCTTATTTTCCCGCTAAGTTCTGCCATTTCTGCATAGTCCATGAGTTTTTGCATCTCATCTTCTTTTGTCGACGCTCCTTCTTCTAGATGTTCATGACTTCTAGTGTTATGAGAGAGGGAGGAAAACCTCTCTGGCCACACACAACTTTATAAACCTCGGTCACGTTGCCTCTGCCTCGCCTTTTCTGCAAACTAAAAAGACCCAAATGCTTCAACTTTTGCATGTGGCTCAGAGGACAGGAGCCTCCAACTCCCCAGCCCCCCCCCAGAAGCCCAGCCCTCGTCTCCTCCCACTTGGCACCATGCCCCTTGAATCGCGCCAACCTCAACCAGGCGCCCTCGGGATGCTATGAACTACAACTCCCATCAGCCCCAGCGCCATATGGCTGCGCTGTCCGGGGAATGTGATAATTGTCATCATCCGAAAGATCTGAAGGTCACCAGATTGGGGGAGGCTGCTTTCATGTGTGTAGCAAATGTTCTGAATTAGCCTATGCAGTTTATTGTTTATTATTATTATTATTATTATACCTCCCTATACCCGGAGGACTTGGGGCGGTTCACAGAATAAAATCAGAATATAAAACCACAAAAGCCATAATCAAAATAAAAACAACAACATCCCAATAACCTCCCTGTGGAACACCCTCCCATCATATCTCAAGGAAATAAACGACTATCTGCCTTTCAGAAGACATCTGAAGGCAGCCCTGTTTAGGGAAGTTTTTAATGTTGTTGTTTTTGTGAAGTTTTTAGATATGTTGTGAGCTAACTAGAGTGGCTGGGGAAACCCAGCCAGATGGACGGGGTATAAATAATAAAATAATTATTATTATTATTATTATTATTATTATTATTATTATTCCCCCCAAAAAACCCACATTTTAAAAGGGCATAGGATGTCAATCAAATCAGCCAAAGGCCTGGTTAAAAAGGAATATTGTATAATGTATAATGAACGTGCCAGGCGAACTTCCCTGGGGAGAGCATTCCACAGACAGGGAGCCACTGTAGAGAAGGCCCCGTTCTTGCATTGTCACCCTTCTGACCTCTCGAGGAGGCGGCACACAAAAAAGGGCCTCAGAAGGTGATCTCAGGGTCCGGGTAGCTCATATGGGGAGAGGCAGGCCTTGGGCTATTGCGGGTGGTTAGAAAGGCCCCCCCCCCCCCCGAGTGTCAAACACATTTGCCGGCCAGTTCCTAGCCGTGTTTTCCCCGTTCCAGGATCATGGCATCTGTCCCAGTGGAAGCTTGTGGGAGAGGCTTTCCAGCTGCAAAGGCCCAATTGCACATCTGGGATGCATTCGCAGGTAAAGAGAGCCCTCTGCTGGTGCCATCATGGAACAGAAACCTGCCTCCTCTTTCCCAGGAAAAGGGCGGTTGCAATTTCACTTTTAAAAACAGCTGGCTATACTTTACCCACAAGAAAGTATTTGGGTATGTTAAAGAGCAGAGGGCAGGGAATTAACGGCACCTCTCTTAACCGCAGTCATGATTTTGTGAAAACGGGGGGGGGGGGGGGGACAGAACACCATCCATAAAGTGGGTAACTGAAATCTGGGACATCGTGTGCGTACCTACAGGGTGAGAAGGAGGGCAGGCAAGAAGACAGTGGATTTATTGAGAAATGGATAATGTACTGGAGTAATAAGTTACAGCAGAGTGTAAACCCATTTGGGTTTACTTAGAACCTTGACATATTAATTATTGTGTTTGATTCCCCCCCCCCTTTATTTGGCATCTGTTAATTACATTTGTTTCATTCTAAATGAATATATATATGTACATTTCAAAAAGGGAGGGAGGGGGGAGAGAGAGAGGGAAGGAAGGAAGGAAGGAAGGAAGGAAGGGGAGAGAGGGAGAGAGAAAGAGAGAGAAGAGAAGGAAGGAAGGAAGGAAGGAAGGAAGGAAGGAAGGAAGGAAGGAAGGAAGGAAAGGGAGAGAGAGGGAGAGAGGGAGGGAGAGGGAAGGAAGGAAGGAAGGAAGGAAGGAAGGAGAGAGAGAGAGAGAGGGAGGGAGGGAGGGAAGTGTGTGTGTGTGTGTGTGAGAGAGAGAGAGAGAGAGAGAGAGAGAGAGAGAGGTGTAACTGTCAAGTTATCACATGATTTCTTTGCCATCAAAGCAGAGCAACCAGGGCAGACTGTGCCCACTCCACCCTGTTTGTGTTTGTTGTAGCTCCTGCCACATAGCCTGTGCCATCCCTCCTCAACGGTGCCCTCCACATCTGCCTCCTCATTGGAAAAGTGTGGATCCTGCCCTATTTTGTCCCAGGGCACAGAATGGCACTGTTCTCAGAGACGCCTGAGGAGCCTGCACTTTCTCCTCCTGGGCCCTCGCTCACAGAATCACAGAACCGTGGTTGGAAGGGACCCCCAAAGGCCATCTAGTCCAACCCCCTGCAACACAGGCGAAGAATCCCTGGCAGGTGGGCATCCACGTGGTCCAAACGGCAACCCCACAGCTTCCCAACCTCTCCCAGCGGGCTCCCCCCGTCCCTGCCCAGCTCTGGGGCTGCCATTTAGGGAGGGCCAAGCTGGCTCCTGGGACACGGGTGGCGCTGTGGTCTAAACCTAGGACTTGCCGATCAGAAGGTCGGTGGTTTGAATCCCCGCGATGGGGTGGTCAAAGTGCAAGTAGATAAATAGGTACCGCTCCGGCGGGAAGGTAAACTGTGTTTCCGTGCGCTGCTCTGGTTCGCCAGAAGCGGCTTAGTCATGCTGGCCACATGACCCGGAAGCTGTACGCCGGCTCCCTTGGCCAGTAAAGTGAGACGAGCGCCGCAACCCCAGAGTCGTCTGCGACTGGACCTAATGGTCAGGGATCCCTTTAGGCTGCCTCCTATCCCCATCACCCCACCTCTGCCTTCAAACCAAAGTGCTCCTTCTTCAGGTGAACTCCCATTTCTGTTCCAGCCAGCGCAAGGGAGCCACGCTCAGATAGAGTTGTCAGATGGGCCTGAGCGTTGAAGATGGAAGTCCCTGGAGCTTTTTAAAAAAATAAATGCATGATCTGTGATGATAACACCACTGGTTATTACGATGCATAAATAAATAAATAAAGGCCACAGATGCAAGTTTTTTAAAATTGCAATTTCGTCTTGGACACCTGAGGGAAGAGATGCAGATAACGGAAGCAGGTGTCTCTTGCAGCGCAGCCCTCAGGCCATCTCCTCCTTGCATTCTGGCTCTGCTGTCCGTCTGCAGGTGAGTTCACCTGAATATTCTGGCAGGAGGAAGGAAATACACCATGCAAAAGGCACGGGGTGGGAATGAGCTCCTCGTCCTCATTTTAGGTGACCCAATATGAAAGATAATTTTATCACGGTTTTTAGTTTTTGGTATGTTATGTGTGTTGCAAGCCGCCTTGAGTGCCATTCTGGAAAAAGGCAGGGTAAAAACAAACTTAAAAATAGCAGCATAGGAACACAGGATTATTATGACCATAAACATCCCAAGAGAAAGCAAACGAGTATTTCTATATGCAACAACTGTGGCTGGAGTGTTAATCGCCAAATAATTGGGAAGGGGTATTCAATACCAACGAAGGAAGAGTCTGCGAATATGCAGAGCTAGCCAAAACGACAGAAGAAACAAGAAATCACTCGGACTTAAGGGTTAAAAAAGAAAGGGGTTGTTTCAAAAATTATATGTGCAAACATGCTTCCCAAATCAAAACTTGGATGTGTCTAGAGTAAATTTCACAAAATAAAAGGCAATTAGAGGAGGTGTCCCATCTGTAGCACCCTGCTTGTGATTAACGCTTAGCTGGAATGAAATATTCAACGCAGCAATAGAGAAATTAAAATAATAATTTGTCAGACAAATAAATATGAGGCACAGTGGTATATGGTTACCAAGCTCTGGCCTGGCCTCCTGCCATTCTGGCCAGCACTTATATTTCCTTAATCCAGCCCCCTTGCTCCTCCTGTGGCTGCCTCTGTCCAATCAGCCTGGTTGAAATTCCTATTGGCTGTTTGCTAGAACCAATCACAAAAGATACACCCATTTCCTCTTGCCCTTTTATGGGAAACTAAAAGCTATATATTCTTCTATCTATAAATGACAAATAAGTAGTAATATATCTTACATGTGTCTCAACAAGGAACCTTAATTACCAGCTCACCTCGCCCTATTGCCCTCCAAAACAGATGGTTTAATCTTAAATTTTTATCTTAAACAGATGTCAAGGATCTTGAGTTCACATCATCATTGAAAGATCTCCTTCTCTTGGAGGTCTTTAAACAAAGGCCTGACAACCATATGTGTGCTCTAATGATGTTTCCTGCTTGGCAGGGGGGGCTGGGCTGGTGGCTGATGGCCCCTGTGATCTCTTCCAACTATATGAAATAAGAATCTAGCATAAGGATTTAACATTTCTTAGCTTCTAATTCCTTTGCATAATTACATTTAAGCCAATATATTTAATACATAACATAGATAGCTTTTTAGAAGAATAAACCTTTTCAAAGTAAAAAAGGAAGGAACAGTTTCCAGCCTCAAAATAAGATAGAAAGAAAACCTCTTCTCCAGCCAAGCCAGTTGCCTTTTTCACTGCTCTTGACCTTTCAACCTTAGGAAAATATGGCTCAAGTTTAATGGGAGGCACATGGTTTTATTTTACTATTTACCCACTCTTAATTATGTTTTTCTCTGCTTTTTTATCTTCTGTAATATGTAGGGTCAGTGTAACCTTGGCTGTCAGCCTGTAATTCCTTTTTTACGACTTTGAGAATTGTTTTCTGCTATAAATCAGGGGGCCCGCTTGTCCAGGAGAATAAACATCTTGCCAAGGTTCTTAGGCAGCTGGTCTTCTGCCTGGCATGAACATTTGAAAATCTTTAAGCTCATTTTAAAATACAGGCCCTGATCAAGCCTCAATAAAAATGCAGGCTATGATTAGATGCCTCACTATATATAAAGAGAAGGTTGAAAGCATACTAGAACACAGTACAAAAGAAAATGAAATAAAGAGAGATGATGAAGCTGTGAAGAGGTAAGGGGAAAGTCATTTATTATATTAAGGATATGAACATGCATAGAAGAATAAATAGACTTATGTCCGTAAATGTAGAAGAAAAGATGTTTATCTGTAAATTTTAAAATGCAACTGGGACACACTGGGACAAGACACATGCAGAATGGAAAATGGAAATAGAGCCACAATTCAAAATACAAGACACTGTAATAATTAGCATGATTTATTATGACACATTTCTATCCCACGGTGCCTTCAAGGAGCTCACAGTGGCAAACATGCCTTCTCCCCCAGGTCTACTCGACCTTCACAACAACCCTGTGAGGTAGCCTGGCCTGCGAGATCGTGTGTGGCTGAGCCAAAGTCACCCAGCAGCCTTCGTGGCCGGGGGGCAATTCGAACTCCGGTCTCCCATTTATTTGAACATGAAGCATCCCAGAGAACTTAAGAAAATCAACAGCGACAACAAAACCATATAAAAAACCCCAATTTTAAACCCAATTCACAACTATTACCAAAATCAAACAAACCCCAAATCCTCCCGTTCTGCTCCAGAGGCCTGTCAGAATAAATGGGTCTTCAGCTGCTGCCTGAATGAACACACTGTGGGAAACAACCGGATCATCTCTGCAGAGAGGAAGTTCCATAGCAGGGGAGTCACCACTGAGAAGGCCCTGCCTCTTGCGGTGCACCATCCCTGTAGATGGCGAAACTCAGGTTGGCTGGAGAAGGGGCTCCTTCAAGTCCTAAGCCAGGGGTCTGCAACCTAAGGCCCATGTGCCACAAACGGCCCATGGGGGTCGTTTAACTGGCCCATGGACCCCCACTGCCAGCTCGGGGATCCCTGCCGCCTGCAGCTCCCGTGTGCCACACTAGACCGGCTGGCTTCCCATTGGCTGCAGGAAGCTCCTGCAACCAATGGGAAGCTGTGCATGCCTCCTCCATGCCAGAAGGAGCACCGGAAATAGCGTTTGCGCATGCATGCGCACACACTCTGGTCCACCGCAGCATCTGTGGGACCGTGAACAGGCCCAAGCCACAGAAACTTTGCTGACCCCTAAGCTGTTGAGGGGTTTGTAGAGTGGCACCAGCACCTTGAATTGAGCACGGTGCCCCATTGGCAGTCCGCACATTGCTTTCCAGCTGAGCACCCCACCTTGTGGTCCCAGCACATCACAAGGGCAGCCGCAGCATTCTGTGCCAGCTGCAGCTCCCAGACTGTGAAGAAAGGCTCCCACAGGGCAGCACATTGCAGGAATGCGGCTGGGAGGAGCGCAGAGGAGAGACTCCTGGCGCAAGGTCATCCCGGCTGCAGCTGGCAAACCAGTCAGGAGTGGGCAGAGGCCACCTGAGCAGACGAGGCACTTAAACTGCTACGGGCTAACTTTTTCTTTTTAAAAAATAAATGCCCAACATTTATTTTATGAGAGCCACTTTTGGGATTTCTGATGGGAAAGAGGCACATAAATGCTTGGTCTCCAGCTGTTTTTGAACTACAAAACCCACCATCCCTAGCTAGCAAGACCAGTGGCCAGGGATGATGGGAACTGTAGTCCCAAAGCAGCTGGAGACCCAAGTTTGGGAAACATTGTCTAGGGCAGGCACAGACCACCTTGGCCCTCCAGATGTTTTGGGACTACAATTCCCATCATCCCTGACTACTGGTCCTAGAAAGGAATACTGTGATCACCAATAGTCAGCATGGATTTCTGAAAAATAAGTCATGTCAGACTAACCTGATCTCGTTTTTTGACAGAATTACAAGCCTGGTAGATGAAGGGAACGCAGTGGATGTAGCCTACCTTGATTTCAGCAAGGCATTTGACAAGGTGCCCCATGATATTCTTGTAAAGAAGCTGAAAAAAGCCAATGCAATTCTGGGCTGCATCAATAGGAGTATTGCATCTAGATCAAGGGAAGTAATAGTGCCACTGTATTCTGCTCTGGTCAGACCTCACCTGGAGTACTGTCTCCAGTTCTGGGCACCACAGTTCAAGAAGGACACTGACAAACTGGAACGTGTCCAGAGGAGGGCAACCAAAATGGTCAAAGGCCTGGAAACGATGCCTTATGAGGAACGGCTAAGGGAGCTGGGCATGTTTAGCCTGGAGAAGAGGAGGTTAAGGGGTGATATGATATGTTCAAATATATAAAAGGATGTCACATAGAGGAGGGAGAAAGGTTGTTTTCTGCTGCTCCAGAGAAGCGGACACGGAGCAATGGATCCAAACTACAAGAAAGAAGATTCCACCTAAACATTAGGAAGAACTTCCTGACAGTAAGAGCTGTTTGACAGTGGAATTTGCTGCCCAGGAGTGTGGTGGAGTCTCCTTCTTTGGAGGTCTTTAAGCAGAGGCTTGACAACCATATGTCAGGAGTGCTCTGATGGTGTTTCCTGCTTGGCAGAGGGTTGGACTCGATGGCCCTTGTGGTCTCTTCCAAACTCTATGATTCTATGGTCATGTTACCTAGGGATTGTGGTAGTCCCAAAACATCTGGAGGGCCGAGGTTGCCTATGCCTGGTCTAGGGGGTAAACTACCATGGTCCATTGAGGTGCTCAGACATGCTCTTTGACCTGCAGATGGACATGAGGCAGAGGTGGCCTCCTGGCTTCCCAGCTTTTGAGGTCCCACCTGGACTCCGCCTGCCTGCATCCAGGGTCACCCCCTTGCCCTCTCCTCAATGACGGTCCCGCTGCAATCCTGCCCATCAGGGTCCAGAGCGAGTGGAAGTTCTCTGGATCAGATACATGGCCATTCCGGGTCCGTGCAGCACCTGACACCACAACGGGGCAGCGGCTGACTTAGAAGGCGGAAGTCGTGCCATGCCTGCCCCACCACCTCCAGTTAGGGGGTGAAGTAGCAAGAGATGTGAGAGGTCCCTTCTCTTTCCCAAGAGATCCTGGAGAGCTTCTATCAGTCAGAGAAGACAGGGGGGCAAAAAATGTGCCTCCTGATTGAGGAGGTGGGCAAGTGGGACCATTAACTCTGGCACAGAAGACCTGGTGCCCAGTTCAGTCCCAGGTGGGATGCCCAGGTATGTGTCTAAAGGTAAAGGGACCCCTGACCATTAGGTTCAGTCATGGCCGACTCTGGGGTTGCAGCGCTCATCTCGCTTTATTGGCCGAGGGAGCTGGCGTACAGCTTCCGGGTCATGTGGCCAGCAGGACTAAGCCACTTCTGGCGAACCAGAGCAGTGAACGGAAACACCGTTTACCTTCCCGCCACAGAGGTACCTATTTATCTACTTGTGCTGGTGTGCTTTCAAACTGCTAGGTTGGCAGGAGCTGGGACCGAGCAACGGGAGCTCACCCCATTGCAAGGATTCGAACCGCTGACCTTCTGATCAGCAAGCCCAAGGCTCTGTGGTTTAACCCACAGCGCCACCCGCATCCCGGTATGTGTCTAGTGAGAGATATAACCTCCATTCATGTTCACATGTTCTGAAGGCTTTGATGCAGCCTGTAAGTCGCACAGAAACCAATGCTAATTGTGACTTTGGCCCACAGGGGAGAAAGAGCCCTGAGCAACATGGGCAGTCAGGTCTCGCACCCGGAACTCAGGTCTTGCTGCCGACGTGCGCAGGACTGCTGCTGCGGATCGTAGCCATGAGCGCTGCTTGGCGCAGCAGACTCCTGTGAATGTTGCCTCTGGGACAGAACAGGATTTGCATATAGAGTTTTTATTTTTCTGCTTTCCTACAAAACCAGATTTTATCGATGGCACAAACACAAAAAACACAAGAGGGAAAAATAAATTAAATTATATCTTTTTCTACTTTAAAAAGTGCAGCTACTGCTATATAAATAAATATCGCGATTCGCGACCGGCCATTTTGCAATGTCCTGCTTTTTTAAGAAAGGAAGAGGCACAATCAGTTATACCCTGAGATGGCCGAAAGGCTCTGAATCACCAGTCGGAGGAAACGGCGGAGTCGGTGGCAAACTTAGCAAGGAAGGGAATGTTTAGGGTTGCGGCTCAGTGGCAGAACATCTGCTAGCATGAAAAGGTCACGGGTTCAACTCCTGGCATTTCAAGGTACGGCTGGGAATCTTCCCCATCTCAAATCCTGGAAAGTTGCTTTCAGTCAGTGCAGACAAACCTGAGCTACATAAGGGAAATGGTTTGACTTGATGTAATGTTAATGGGCTACAATTAAACTTTGAGATATTTCAAACATTCACCAAGGTTTGCATGAAGCTCCAGGGCCAGATCTACAGTTTTTGCCCTGGAGGGCAAAGGTCAGCCCTGTTGCCCTCTGCCCTGGCACCAGATTCAGGAGGCTTTGGGTGAGCAAACCAAATCCAACTGCAAGGGCTGCCCATTCACAACACCAAACTAAACTCTTTAAAATATGTGCTTTCGTGGAGAAAGAACAGTGATATATAACTGACCTATGGAACTCACTGCCACAGGATTAATTTATACATCATTTCGTGGATTCATGGAAGACAATCCTGAGACTGGATATGGGCTGGCTAGTTAAACAGAGCCTCCTTGCTCCAGTGTGTTCTGCTGACCAGCTCCCTGGTGCCACATTAGTGCCCAGAAGCAGAGGCAGCGAGCAGAACGCAGTGGGTGAAATGCAGCCAAGAGTGTCCACTAGCACAAGGACTTCTGGCTGCGCAATGCAAAATCCCCTGCCGCTCTTCTCCCTGCTGCCCCCACCCAGCTCTGGTCCATGGGGTCTGGGGAATCCCCAGAACAGATTTAGGGATGCGCAGAGAGATAGAAAGTTCTGTGGCACAGCCCAAAGTCCTAGCGGAATCCCTTCGCTGAATGCCGCCCGATGCAGCCAGGCAATGAGTGTGCTTGCAAAGAAAGACCAAGACTGGCATCCAAAGGCCCAGACCACCCGCCTCAGTCCCCAGGTGGACCAGGCAAGGCTCTGGGGGTCTTCACAGGGGCGCCATCAAGTCCTGGCCTCCCGAGGAGGCAGATGCCAACTCTGCTAAAATAAAACGAAAGTGGTGTCCTCGGCTGGGGCAGCAACTGCTAGACTTCGATGTCCACGTCCCCCTCCTCATTCTCGCCACTGTCCTCCTCGTCTGGCAGCCCCCGGGGGACGGGCTGCGGCCCCCCAAACTGCGAGAGCTTGGCTGCCTTCTGCTCCAGGCTCTGCTTCCGCCATTTGATCCTCCTGTTCTGGAACCAGACTTTCACCTGCAAGGCAGAAGGGCAGAAAGTGGAAGGAGGCTGAGCAAGGAACCGATCCTGTCCCGATCCAGATCAGCATCAGCGTGCAAGGGTGCCCCCTGCCCGTCTGATTTGGGCTCCCTTCCACCTCGAGTCGATGGTTCTAACTCCCTCAACCGTTCCTCATCAGGCCTGGCTTCCAGGCCCTTGACCACCTGGGTCTCTCCTTGATACAAGATGCCGCTTCTTAAGGGAGTCTAACAATAAAACAAGGAACAGGGTGGTGATAGGATGACTGCTGCAATCGACACAAGATCCTATCACCAAGGCAACTATCTGTAAAGAAACACTAAACATCCATAAAAATGGCAATAGTAGTTTCCAAAATAGGTTTTATCTTGAACAATAGCAAACACAGTAAATAAAGTGTTCACTTGTAATAATATGTCAATGGTTCAGTGCTCATTTCTTCTTTCCCAAATAGATTTTATCTTGAATAATTGCAAATGCAGCAATAAAGAGTCCACTTGTGACATATCAGTGATTCAGAGCTCCAGTAATCCGACTTTTCGTCGCTAAATGTGGGATGTGATCCATGAGAGGCAGTCAAGGACAACATTCCTTGAGATGCTAGAGAAGACATGCAAGGGAATGTTTGGTCCAGCCAGTTGAAACTTCCTGTTCCTCCTGGCTGGAGCACCCTTCCTTTACAGGTGACTTAAGGTGGGCGTGACCTTACCTGTCCAGGTAACTAAAGGATGAGTCACACAGCACCCCTCTCTCTCTTTTTGACTTCCTTCTTCGTTTGACCAGCTTCTAGCTAGGACTGCTCTGCTGGCTCTCAGCTAGAAGCAGCACTGGGATTATTCCCCCATATGGGGTAGATCCACATGAACATATAGTCTGCCTTCAGGGATCCAACTGTGAACTGATGTGAGTAAACTTCTTTTATTGACTTTGAATAAGATTGTGGTGCCTTTATTCTTTTAAGAGGGATTCAAGGGAACTTACCAGGAATGTACAATTCAATCTGAGACAGACTGAATTGTATAATACAGTGACACCTCTGGTTGTGAACGGGATCCATTACCGACCCCGTTCACAACCTGAATGGAACGTAACCCGCGTCTGCACATCTGCGCACATACAGGTCGCAATTTGATGCTTCTGTGCATGCATGTGACGTCATTTTGCGCATCTGTGCATGCGCGAGCGGCGAAACCCGGAAGTAACCCTTTCCAGTACTTCCGGGTCGCCGCAGGACGCAACCTGAAAACATGCAACCTGAAGTGGACGTAACAAGAGGTATGACTGTAGTGAGAGGCTCACACGAGCCTGCAACCAGCTATCTGCTGTGCATGTAAAAGGGGAATGTAAACTCTGCTAAGTAAAGGAGCTTGCTAGGGCAAGTTAGGAAGGATATTCATAAACAATATATCCTCTCCTGGCACACTGAATGTTCCTGCACTAAAGAGCTTGATGATCGAGCTTTGTAGCAAATAATATACAAGAGAAGGCAGTATGTAAACGACTTGAAGCAGGGATACACCTGTCCCCACCTCCATGGGGAGGAGCCCAGGAAGAGGACGATGTCCTTCAGTTTAAATCTCCTTCTTAAGAGAGGGCCGGAGGGGAAGGATGCTGAGCTTGCTCCTGGCCTGGCTGTGTGTGTTTGGGGGGGGGGCACTGCCTACCTGGGTTTCTGTGAGGTGCAGGGTGGCGGCCAGGTCCACCCTCTCGTTGCCCACCATGTACTGCTGCTTGAGGAACTCTTTCTCCAGCCGGTCCAGCTGCTCTGGCGTGAAGACGGTGCGCACCCTTTTCATCTTGCAGGGACCCCCCGATCGCCACGAAAGGGGAGCCCCCAGGGACCCAGCCAGGGCGCAGTGAGCAAACTCCAGCTCTGGAACGGCAATGGGGGAGACATCCTCGTGACACGGGGGTCAAGGGAAAATACACCACAGGCCAGATTAGCGACTAGGCTGGGAGAAGCTGAGGGGGAGGGAAAGCAGGTCACAGAACCACAGACTTGTAGAGTTGGAAGGGCCCCCTTGAATCATCCAGTCCAAGCCCCTGCAATGAGCCCTGGCAGATGCTGGACATCCAAGCTGTGACCCACCCACATCCCCCCTGAATCACATGGCAGCAAGGAATTTGCAGCCGCCCGGTGGGATTTATTTGTCGTAAAACCATCGGCAGGCCAGCTTTCATTTCTAAGCAACACCAAGGGGGCTTGCAGGACCATAAATTGGGCGACACAGAAGAAAGCGTAGCAGTGCCCAGAACTCTGCAGAGATGCTGCCAGTCAGTGCAGGGAATGCTGAGCCACGGATTTATTCTTGCACCCTCCATTCCACCTGCCAAAGAGGATGCAAATCTGCCTATGACATGACGCATATGCCAAATCTATGCCTTGGGCCCAATCCACGTACAGTGTTGCAGAATCCCCTTGGCACCCCTGAACCTGATTTCTCTCAGGTGATCCATGGGGCTGGAGACTGGCTCCTGTGGGCATAAGGGGCATGGAGGGGGGCCCTTCAAATAAACTGGTCCCAAAGCATTCAGGGCTTTTGAGGTTTTTAGGGTTTGAGGATCTTTTGAGCTGAATTTGTCATGGCCTTTTAGAACAATAAACTCATTGCCTGACTTACGAGCTTGGGAAGGAATGGGCAGCCAGCACCACTGACACAGAATCCGTGCAATTTGATCCGCCCGCCTGGACCCCAGCGCCTTCTGCAGTCCCTGGGCTGCCATTGCTGCAACCTGGAAGGCGTGCCAGAGGCCGGGTCTGCTTTCCCCCAATGAGTCCCAGTTGGGCTTTTGCTACAGTCGTGGTCTCACCTGGGGGAAGCCCCATTCAATGCAATACTTTGGAGTAGACACTATTTTCAAAGCAGATTCAAGCACACACCAGCAAATGTATGTCGTGTAATTAAGAGGGTTGGGGAAACTTTTTTATTTAACCACTGCATTCCACCTTTTCCTGAAAGGAGCTCTGGGTGGTGTCAGCAGCAGACCTACATTTTGGGGGCCCTGAACCTTGAACTGTTATGGGGCCCCTTCACAACCAGAAAGACTTTAATGGGCTGGTTCCCTGGCAGATCACAACACCTTCACAACAGCTGGGCTATCGACTCTCTGACTTTGGGAATGTTGAAATATATACAACAAAAAATGTGACTCAAATTGGGTTTACCAAAACTTTTAAGCAATGTGGACTAAATTCGCTTCTCAGGCCCCTCCAGGATTGGGGCCCTAACACTTCATTTGTTTCAGAGGAACAATACATGCCCTATACATGGTCCTCCCCCTCCTCATTTAATCCGCCCAACAACCCTGTAAGGGAGGCAGTGCCGGATTGACGTATAAGCTAAATAAGCTCTAGCTTAGGGCCCCACAAAAAATTAAAGAAAAAAACCTGGATGTACATTTCCAAAATGTAAGATAAAAAACAAATAAAATATAACCTACATACAGCAGCAGTGTTTTGTGTTGTGTAGGCTTCTATTTGTTATATACAAATGGCTTTAGATACCTATTAGGTCCATCAATTACCATGTAGCATATATTCAACACAAAAAAGTGACAATTTGTTGTTGACAAAGGACAGCTGGACATGTAAAGGGCCCCATTACCTTCAGGAGCTGAGGGCCTCATCAAACCTCAATCCGGCCCTGAAGGGAGGTTAGGCTGAGAAAATCACTGGCCCCCAAGGTGACCCTGCAAGTGGGCAATTAACCCTGGTGTTTCAATTTGAGTCACATTTTTTGTTGTATGTATTTTAACATTCCCAAAGTCAAGAGAGTCGATAGCCCAGCTGTTGTGAGGTGTCGTGATCTGTCGGGGAACCAACCCACTGGTTTGATGAGGTCCCAGTCTGACACAAACCGCTACACCACACCTGTGCCAGAAACCCCTTTCCAAAAAACCTGGACTTTCCCCCTTTCTTGCGATAAGGAAAGTGAGGGGAAATTGCCCTGGGAAGTGAGGAGGGTCGCTTGCTTCCACGCAGCCTCCTCTAACCTCGCTCCAAATCCCTCGTCGGGATGGCTGCGCAATAAGCCCCCAGGCTCAATGTTGAGCCTCCAGAGTCAGAGGCAGTCTACACCTGAGCACGGTCCTGAGACGACACCCCGTCGGGAAAGGCGCCCACCCACTGTTCCCCGCAAGATGCTCGCTCTTCAGCCCGTTCCCACGTGCACGCTTGCCCCGCACTCCCGGGGTCCCCGTCTCGGCTCTCACCTGGCCTCCTGCAGCCGGTCGGGGCGCACTGGCTGGGTTGCAGCGGGAGCAGCGCGGGGGTCCTCTCGCCCAAGCAGACGGCAGGGACCGGCAGGAACCGGAGGGCGCAGCCGAAGCGCAGCGCGCCCGGGGAGGCGGCGGCGGCGGCCCAGACGCTGGCTCCCGGGGCGCTCCGACGGGGCGGCTCCGGCTTGGCCAGCAGCGACTCGATGTCGAAGCGGCTCCGCGGCGGAGGCGCCAGGTCCCGGGTAGCCTCGACGGCCGGCTCTCCCAGCGCCGAGAAGAGCAGCGGCCGGCTCTGCAACATGCTGGCGACGGGGCGGGCCGGAGAGGTGGCCCAGCCGCGGGCGACGGGGGCTTTATAGGGCGCCCCGTCCAGCCCGGAGGGCGTGGCTCGGGCCGGGGATGAAGCCTCCGGGGGCCGCGCCGTCGAGGAAGCCCCCCCCCCTCGGCTGCTCCCTGCCGCGCCATCGGGCTTGGCTTCCTCGCTTCGACAGGGCGGTCGGAGGAGACGCCTCGGGCGCGCAAATCCGGCAGCAGACCGACGCCCCCGACAGACCCCATCTCTCCGTCCCGACGGCGACCCAGTCGGCACTGTTGCCTCTCCCGGCCCTCCGCTGCCCCGTCCTTTCCGGGACGGGCAGCCGCTAGACTGTAGGCTCCGTGGGGCAGGGACCTGCTTCCTCTGCGCCAGCCCCCAGAAGCGAGTCAGGAAGGGAGGGCTGTCGTCTGGATGTCGTGGTTGCCGTGTCCCGTGTTGCAAAGCTTGCACTCACGGCATGCATTTCCATGGGTCTACTTCGAGGAAGCGCTGCCGGAGTTGCCCTGTAACGCGCCTTGGGCCCCGTGGCACCCCCAGAACAAGGGCCGGGACCAGAGCAGTCGGCCTTTGAGTGCTAACTGCACCCACCTGGCTGGCACCCGGGTTGCTTTTCCTAGAATCACGGAATTGCAGAGACGGAAGGGGCTCTAAGGGTCATCTAGTCCAACCCCCTGCAAGGCAGGAATCACAAGGAAAGCATGCAGGCGCTGCGCTCTAATCCGGATTTTGTAAGGGCCCAAAGTGTAGTAGTAATAATAATAATAATAATAATAATAATAATAATAATAATAATTTATTAGTTATACCCCACCCATCTGACTGGGTTTCCCCAGCCACTCTGGGCGGCTTCCAACTGAATATTAAAAACAATACAGCACCAGACATTAAAAACTTCCCTAAACAGGGCTGCCTTCAGTTGTCTTTTAAAAGTAAAATAGTTGTTTATTGCCTTGACATCTGCTGTAGGTGTTCGGAGGCTGCTGAGAGGTGATTCAGACTTGTTGGTTGAGGGTGTTACTGTTTTATTTTTGTTCTAATTTTTATTACGCATTTTGTGTTTTCTATATTGTAATTTTAGGTGGTGGACATCCCTGAGATCTGTGAATGAAGGACAGTAAAACACATTAAATAAATAATAAATATCCACGTTTCTTGCCATCCTCTTTGGTCTTTGCCACCCCAGAGACGTCCTTGTTGGCAATTTAGGAATATTGGAGACAAATGAGCAAAAACAACTGAGGTCACAAAAACGGTTATTAAGGTGTCAACACCGACAGCTTGTTTTCCACAATGGGCCAGGACATTTTTCCTCGAGGGCAATGTAGCCTTTTTAAAGCCTCTGGCTAGGCTGAATAGGGCTTACTCTCAAGTAAACGTACCCAGAACTGCAAGGCAGGTGGTGCAATGTTATATCTAGTTACTCAGATTTTTGTCTCTTTGCATTCAGTGGGGTTTCCTACTCCTGAGGAATTGTGCACTGACTTGCGACTTTAAATGCTGGTGTGATCACACAGAAATAAGTTTCATAACCTGGTTGGTTTTTAGGGTGATTTACACCGAGGACTGATATGCTCAAAGAAGCATTCCACTACCTTGTTAAGACACATAACTAAAGCTTTGCAGTGCATCAGGGAAAAACAAAAACCTGATCTCTGTTTGCCAATTAGCCATTTAACATTTGAGAATTGCAGGCATCAATGGCCTATCAGCAGAATTTCAAGGTTTTAGATCTGCATAGTGATCCTATTAAAGAGTCAGCTAATGGAAAAGGGATTGCGGGAAGATAATGAATGGAGGTTGGATTAAGGAGGGCGGGGGGGGGGGGGGCCCTGGCGCAGCTCCCCAAATAGGGCCCCTCATTCCCACAAAAAGAAACACATGGAAAACAGCACCACAAAATGAGACGGGCGGTATTTTAAATACTCGCAGGTTTATTAGTGCACAAGCTTTGATGTGCTGCAAAAATACTGTGCAGTTTCACATTCAAAACTCAATGCATAAGTAGTTTTGCTCCCCTCCAGCATTGGGCCAGTCACCCGACTCCCATCCTATCCTACCTCACAAGGCAGTTGGGAAGATAGAGGAATTTGGTAGGAATGACTGCGAGGTTCTTCATTCTTTTTTGCTTTTGAGGTCAGTCTTTCTCTTAATCGCTCAGCAACAAAACCTGGCAGCAGCCGCAAAATTAAAAGACGCCTGTTTCTTGGGAGAAAAGCAATGACAAACCTAGGCAGCATCTTAAAAAGCAGAGACATCACCTTGCCAGCAAAGGTCCGTATAGTTAAAGCTCTGGTTTTCCCAGTAGTGATGTGTGGAAGTGAGAGCTGGACCATCAAGAAGGCTGATCGCCGAAGAATGGATGCTTTTGAATTCTGGTGCTGGAGGAGACTCTGGAGAGTCCCATGGACTGCAAGAAGATCAAACGCATCCATTCTGAAGGAAATCAGCCCTGAGTGTTCCCTGGAAGGACAGATCCTGAAGCTGAGGCTCCAAGACTTTGGCCCCCTCATGAGAAGAGAAGACTCCCTGGAAAAGACCCTGATGTTGGGAAAGATGGAGGGCCCAAGGAGAAGGGGACGACAGAGGACGAGATGGTGGGACAGTGTTCTCGAAGTGACCAGCATGAGGGAGGCAGTGGAAGACAGGAGGGCCTGGCGTGCTCTGGTCCAGGGGGTCACAAAGAGGTGGACACGACTAAACAACTAAACAACAACAACAAAACCTAACCTATAGAACCTCTCCCACTTTTCTGTGTTCTGCCGCAATAGCATAACCACTGAGGGAACTAAGAGGGTTTTTTAATGGTTATGGAGCAATCTGACAAACAAATGAGTTGTGTTATGTTGTTTGGTCTTATGCCCCCTTTTTGTAAACATAGTGGGCTGTCGGTACTGTATTTAAGTTCAGAACAATTTTGTCCCTTAAAAGGAACCCAGGGCTGCACCTACTCAGCTGGGACTAAGGCCCATTAAACCTCAGACACCCCCATTTGGTCCTGCCCTGGGAAGATGCACCAGGTTCCCCCAGGCTGCTACCAACCCAGAGAAGTGCTGGATTTTACCCCACGTTCTGCAGCGTTCCTGGAAAACAGCAGTAACATTGCGTGGGGTTATTTATTATTCTTTATTTATTTATATACAACTTCATGCAAGCCACATTTTACAATCAATACAGAACAACAAACCCCTGTGTTGCAAACTTAACACAACAAACAACACAAGCAACACAGTGACCAATATACTAGATAGATAGATAGCACTGCAATTCTTATTGCATAATATACATGTTTTAGTACAACAAAAACAACAACAAAATGTGTACACTTGTAAATTCTCTAAGATATTTGAAATCAAATGAACACACGTCTGTTGACCTTTTAAAGTCTGTAGAAGTATAATAAGTCTATAGCTGAAACAAAGTAATAGATGCTGTCCTGTGGGCTGAGCGGTAAAACTTTTTAGGCGTTCAGGTGCGGAAGTAGTAAGTGAACAACAACGCAGGACAGTGATCCCGGATAATCTCACTGTTTTGCTGGAATTTTCTTCAGCACAATCCACAGATTAGGAAAATGCACAAGTAAATTAAAGGAGCAGAACTTTGGGACCCCCTTGATTTCTCTCACACACCCAGTTTCCATGCAAAATATGCTCCGACCACAATAGCAACCTCAGGTGATGGCTTGGAGCACCAATATTTATTTTAGGGGTGCCAGGGACCCCTGCCCTGACCCGAGATGTGCCCCACAACCCAGCATCTTCCAGAATGTTTCTTGTAGGTCACAAGGTGCAGGGGCTGGGAGGCTGCGGAAATGCCCTGGAAAACGAACCCCCCCCCCCAACAAACACACACCCTGCGAGGACATCTTTATCCTCCTGGCCATTGAGGGCACCTGTTCCCTGCCCCTTCTCCGTGGGGAGTCTGGGGGGCCGGAGGATGGAGAGAAAGGGGGGCAGGCTAGGTGTGAAATTTCTCATGGGCCAAGAAGGTAGATGCTACCAGCTGGGTGCCTCGCTGGGGGGGGGGGAGCAAAGGCGAAATCTGGGATGGGGGGAACATTCTTGGGGGGGGGGAGGAACTCCGCAATGGGGAGGTGGGCCAAAATAGGGCTTTGTACAGGGCCGGGGATTGTAAAATGCTCTCTTCTCCTTTCCTCAATGGGGAACAAGGCCCCGCTCCATCTAATAGTCATTAGCATCAATTAGAAGCGTTTGAAGTGGCCTGAACATCTTTGTCTTCCTGCAGCAAAACAGAGCTCCTTTCAGGCGTCCCATCACCATAACATCTGGAGCCAGGAGAGGCAGCTTCCTTGGTCCTCGGAGTCCCTTTCATCTCTTGTCAAGGTGCCTGGAATGTTAATGCGCCCCTATTCTTTCAGCTGAACCACCAGGAAATGCTTTTCACTCCTGGACACTTTGCTGGGGGGGGGGGGGAGTTGTTGTTTATAAAAAGCGGGGCTTGTTGCTTGAAGGTCTCCTCTCCAAAAGGAGGAGAATGAAGGGGGACAGGCTCTCCCCCTTCCTTCCTCCAAGGTGGGGTGGGGTGGGGTGGGGGCAGGCCTGGCCCCCCTCCTGCCGCAAGACAAGCCCCCCTAGGTCTCTGCCCCACCTCTCCAGCGCAGGTGGCCCAGGCTGCTGGCTCCTGTGAGATTTCCCACATCGTTACCAGGGGGTGAAAATCCCCAGCTTTTTAAAAAGGACACATTAGCCAAGCACACAACACTAATTTGAGGGGGGGGGGGGCTGCTCATCAATCAGGCCAGGAGGGAGAACCTTTGGCTTGTATTGGGGGCCAGGAGTCGCTTTCGGCCCCTAGATATCTCTCCAGCCCAATAAAGCAAAGTTTGAAAGTTTAACAGCAGCGGACCTGAATAGACCTCCCCATAAGGTCTCTTTTCCCCCCAGCTGGCCCAAGACAGCCCTGGGGACTGACAGGCAGTATATTTAAAAAACAATATTAATATCCCAGCTCAGTCACTGAGATCACCTGCAGGAGCCTCTTTAGTCATTGCCTGGGTTGGTGTGGCTCATTTGACAACAATGAGAAGCTGGGCCGTTCCTGCTATGGGCCCAGTCCCTTGGAACTTTCTGCCACTGGAGATTCAGCAGGCATCCTTCTGTGCCAATGTTTACAGGCCTGCTGAGAGCTTTTCTATCCCGCCAGGCCATTGCAGGTGATTAAGAGTACATCCTCCACCATGATTAATTGATGTCTGATTTTACTTCCTTTAATTCTTGCTATAGTGTTGCTTCATGCATTTTTTCTAAGCCACTTTGATCATTTTCTATGAAATAGTGGCTTATGAATAGTTTTTAATGAATTTTATCCAATTCATTCATATTGTGTATCTGAAGAAGTGTGCATGCACACGAAAGCTTATACCCAGAACAAAGTTAGTTGGTCTCTAAGGTGCTACTGGACAATTTTTTAATTTTTAAAATTTATTTCGGACGCATCAGACCAACACGGCTACCTACCTGAATCTATTAATCTACCTTTTCAACATTTTCAGCCAATGAATGAAGTCATAACTTTTTTTGGTTTTCATATCATTATAGAATCATAAAGACGAATGCTCAATAGCAAGAACGATTCATAATCTATCTGACCAAAGGCAGGCTGTACAAAATCTAAACTTACTAAATAATAGCACCCAATCTAAGATCATGACATCCATATTTCTCTAGACAGCGCTGGGAGAGAGACCTGTAAATCTGAAACTATATGAAATAAAATCTCACCGCACTGAGTAGAAAGGACCAGAATTTATTTATTTATAAAAATATTTGTATACCACTGCGCCATAAAAAAATGAAACTGGTTTATAATAATGCAAAGAACCATACAATAAAAACCATAACAAAATGTTAATCAAATATCAGTTGACAACTGTGGGGGACGTGCTCTTAATTGCCAGCAGAGGCCAGGCGGAATAGACAAGTTTTCAGCAGTCATCTAAAAGGTTGGCTCAGGAGGCGCCTGCTGAATCTCCAGTGGCAGGGAGTTCCACAGGACTGGGCCCATGACCCAAAGGCTGGGTTTCTCCTTGTTGTCAAATGAGCCTTGCCAACACAGAGAACGATTAGCAATGCTCCTGCAGGCGATCTCGGCAATTATAAGGTTTCAGGCACGGTTTAGTTGATAGAGCATGAGACTCTCCGGGTCACGGGTTTGAATCTCATGTTGGGTGAAAGATTCCTGCACTGCAAGGGGGCTGGACTAGATGACCCATGTGGTCCCTTCCAGTCTGTGATTCTGCAAGGTAACCTGGACCCAGAGATTTATGACTTATAGGGTCTCCCTCAAACTGCAATAACTAATTTTCCAGAGAGTTTCTATACTATAAGGATACAGTGGGTTTTTTAAACTGTATTGCAAGCAAAGTGGAGGCTTCTCTTCTCCCCCCCCCTCCTGCCCCCCTCCCAATGGAATTATTGCACAGGATGCTCTGATTATCAGGTGCTAATGAGACCAGCAGGTGGGAGGGGGAAAAGGGAATCTCCCAGGCTTTCCAAAGCCATCAGCCTTGACAATGGATTTCTCAAAGCTGCCTGGTTTGTGTATTGCCTGTCTGGGTCTGGAGGGCTGAAAAACAAGCCCCCCCCCCATCCTATAATAGCCTGGCCCTTATCCTCTTGTCCTTTCTTTGCTCTCCCTCCATCCTCTGGGAGCAAGGGTGGGGTAGCCATTAATTAATTGGTTAATTAAGTTAGCTGGTTAGTTAATTCAAGGCCAGAAGTCCCTGACCTCTCCCTCTTCCCTTGGCATTCTGCCCTGGAATAAAGGGGCTGGCATTTTGGCCACAGACTTAAGTCCGTTAACTCTTGAGATGGGATCCCTCCCGCCAGAGATCCAGGGTAGATAGATAGATAGATAATTTATTACGGTCGGAGACCAGCTTATAAAACACACTTGGGGGTACAGTCACAGAAGGAAAACAAACAATTAAAACAATGTACAACAATAAGTTTAAAAACAATGTGCAACAATAAACTACCGCAGGGAGCTGATCCAGAGTCACCCATAGAACCGAGTTTGGGGATTTTGTTCACGAACTAGTTTCAGTTGGGGGACGGTCTGCACCTACAGATCCATACACAGAATCTGGCGACCATCCGGGTTGTCTTATGATCTTTGTCTAGCAGGAAAAGGTCAACTTTTTGCTTTTCCGGGAGGTCAGCGAGCCTCATCAGTAGAGGATCCATGGTCTCACTAAGTGCCGCTTCATAGAAGGGACATCTAGAGAACAAGTGCTCTGGGCTTCCTATCTCCCCCAAGAAGAGGCGCAAAGTCTCCGAGCGTATGGGACTTCTTGCATTTCTAGATACGAGAAAGAAGAGATATGCTGCCGGTGCATCTATATATCTCTTGATTTGTCAAATTTTATAGTCAGGGCACCTTGCGCAGTCCTGTTGTCTCTCGGTGTCTAAGATTCTTTGCCTGACCGTAGTTTTTGCCTGGCCCAACCCCAGGCTCAGAAGGGCTTGAGGGGCAAAACCCAGTTTCTGGAGGGTGTTCAGGACTGCTGTCTGCCAGCCGCAGAGGATCAGTGGGGCTATTCCTCAGGGGAGCAGATTCAGTGTCAGCCATTTGTAGATTGATGTTAGGCAGAGATCCAGGGTGGAAATGGAATCCTTCTCCCTCTGGCTGACAACTGATGCAGCCTGATTTATTTAATGATTGCAGGTTATCACCAAACCCTCAGCATATTGAAGGAAGTGTAAAATAGCTCCTGATTTAATGAGCATGGGGCTTCTGCTCACCCACTCAAGCCCCACTGGGGAGAACTCAGTGAAACCCCTAATGCCAGCCAGGCAGGGGCAGAAACACTAGGAAGGGCTTTTTGAGGATATGGGGACAAGGGTGGCGCTGTGGTCTAAACCAGGCTTCCTCAACCTCAGCCCTCCAGATGTTTGGGACTACAATTCCCATCATCCCTGACCACTGGTCCTGCTAGCTGGGGATCATGGGAGTTGTAGGCCAAAAACATCTGGAGGGCTGAGGTTGAGGAAGCCTGGTCGAATCTCTGCAATGGGGTGAGCTCCCGTTGCTCAGTCCCAGCTCCTGCCAACCGAGCAGTTTGAAAGCACACTAGAGCAAGTAGATAAATAGGTACCACTGTGGCGGAAAGGTAAATGGCATTTCCATGCACTCTGATTTCCGTCATGGTTTCCAGTTGCGCCAGAAGCAGTTTAGTCCTGCTGGCCACATGACCTGGAAAGCCGTCTGTGGACAAACGCCGGCTCCCTTGGCCTGAAAGCGAGATAATAATAATAAGTTTTATTTATAAGAAGTTTTATTTATACCCCGCTCTCCCCAGCCAAGACTGGGCTCAGGGCACTAACACCAGGTATAAAAACAATTGATTAAAATACAACATAAAACCAAGATTAAAACACAACATTAAAATGAAGCCTCATTTCAGTAGAAACTCAAATCAAAAACTTTTTGGGGATGAAAACGTCAAATCTTCACCAAGGCCAGCTATCCAGACTGGTCCTACGTGGGCCAGAAAAATGCCAGGGAAGTCCCCAAATAGGAGATGAGTGCCACAACTCCAGAGTCGCCTTTGACTGGAC
The DNA here is from genome assembly GCF_951804945.1 of Podarcis cretensis. Taxonomy (NCBI): domain Eukaryota; kingdom Metazoa; phylum Chordata; class Lepidosauria; order Squamata; family Lacertidae; genus Podarcis; species Podarcis cretensis. The sequence goes on along the minus strand of NC_137178.1, from coordinate 790,507 downwards.
TTAACCATCCAGGGGTCCTTTACCTTTACCTATGGGGTGTTTGACAGTGGAACTGACTCCCCTTTGTCAGAGGTTCTTAAATGGAGGTTGCCTGGTCACCTGTCAGAGATGCTTTAGTTGAGATTCCTGCACTGCAGCGGGCTGGACTAGATGACCCCTGGGTCCCTTCCAGCGCTACAGTTCTAGGTTTCTAAGTGTTTTGCCCCCCCCCCCATGCCTGCTTCCTTGTGCATCTATGCTCCTGCCCATGGGCTGCCTGCATTTCCATGGAGTCATGGGCATAGCCAAGGGGGAGCGGGGGCCCCCATCAATAAAAATCAATAAAAATGCATAGCAAACTCAGGTTCTGCCCTAACCACAACAAAAATCCTGGCTACGCCCATGCATGGGAGTGTATAAAATTGGGAGATGAACAGGCCCCTCCTCTGGAACTTAATTAATTAAATTAGGGGGGGGATTAATTGGGAATGTACAACATGGCTGCAGATTTGGCAGGAGTACAGTCGGCTGGTGCTGGGGAGGGGGGGGCTTAATCCCAGGGCTTCCTTCCATTCTGTCTCTCTCTCCGCATCTCCCCCCATCTAATTGGGACACTAATGACCAGGGGAAAGTTCCAAGAGGGGTTCCCAGACTCCCCCCTCGCCGGCAAATGAGCGGCCACAATAGGATCACAAATTGCGGGGGGGGAATCAATCGCATCAGCGGCGGGGCTGCGCGGGGATTTATCTCTGGGCCCCAACAATGATGGTGCGCTCTTAATCGCCGCAGCAAAGGGGCCGCTGGAGAGCAGCGCATCATTAAAGGCCCCGGCGCATCTTTGTCGGCTGGACGGGTCCTTTGTCTGCCTTCCCTTCCTTTAATGTTCTTCCACTGTTAGTCCCCCCCTCCCCCCGCTTATTAAATCAAGAGGTGCAGCTGTGGGACCAGAGGGGCTGGTCACTGTCCCATCGTGGCTCGGGGGCATAATAATAATAATAATAATAATAATAATAATAATAATAATAATAATAATAATTTATTATTTATACCCCACCCATCCAGCTGGGCCTCCCCAGCCACTCTGGGCGGCTCACAACCGAGTGTTAAAAACAATACAGCATTAAATATCAAAAACTTTCCTAAACTGGGCTGCCTTCAGATGTCTTTTAAAGATAAGATAGCTGCTTATTTCCTTGACATCTGAAGGGAGGGCGTTCCACAGGGCAGGTGCCACTACCGAGAAGGCCCTCTGCCTGGTTCCCTGTAGCTTGGCTTCTTGCAGGGAGGGAACCGCCAGAAGGCCCTCGGAGCTGGATCTCAGTGTCCCGGCTGAACAATGGGGGTGGAGACGCTCCTTCAGGTATACTGGACCGAGGCCGTTTAGGGCTTTCAAGGTCAGCCCCAACACTTTGAATTGTGCTCGGAAACTAACTGGGAGCCAATGTAGGTCTTTCAAGACCGGTGTTATGTGGTCTCGGCGGCCGCTCCCAGTCCCCAGTCTAGCTGCCGCATTCTGGATTAGTTGCAGTTTCGGGGTCACCTTCAAAGGAAGCTCCACGTACCTTCGTAGAAATGTAGAGGGTTCCAGGTCCAGTCCCTGCCGGCGTCCGCAGAGAGGATGGATCCTTCCAACTGGGGAACTCAAACAGGTGAATCTGTGACCTTCTGAACATGTGTGAAGGATGTGCTCAGCAGCCCCGAGCTCTGGGCCTCCCCTGCACACACTCAGGGGCTTAGAATCATGGACGCATAGAATGGTAAGGGACCCCAAGAGGCATCTAGCCCAGCCCTCTGTGATGCAGGAATCTCACTTATAGCATCCCAACCTCTGCTCCTCAGCTCTTGCCCTCAGAAAGTTCTTCCTGATGTTTAGGACTCTCCTTCCTTGTGACTTGAAGCCATTGGGGCCAACAGAAAACAAAGCCATTGGGGCCATTGGGGCCAACAGAAAACAAACTTGCTCTGTCTTCCATGGGACAGCCCTTGAGATGTTTGAAGACAACAACAACAACAACAAATTTATTTATACCCTGCCCTCCCCGGCCAGAGCAGGGCTCAGGGTGGCTAACACCGGTAAAATTACAATAAAAACATAATGGGGGGAAAGGGGGGGAACCAATTTAAAATACAGGTTAAAATGCAATTTAAGATGCAGCCTCATTTTAAAGTAGCAGATAGATCAAGACCATAAGGGGAGGAAAACATAAGGCTCAAACTGAGTCCAAGCCAAAGGCCAGGCGGAACAGCTCTGTCCTGCAGGCCCTGCGGAAAGATGTCAAGTCCCGCAGGGCCCTAGTCTCTTGGGACAGAGCGTTCCACCAGATCGGGGCCACGACAGAAAAAGCCCTGGCTCTGGTTGAGGCCAGCCTAACCACCTTGCGACCTGGGACCTCCAAAATGTTGTCATTTGTGGACCTTAAGGTCCTCCGTGGGACATACCAGGAGAGGCGGTCCCATAGGTACGTGGGTCCTAGGCTGCATAGAGATGGCTCTTGTTTTCTATCTCCTCTCAGTCTCCTTTTTCCCAGGCCAAACGTACCCAACTCCTTCAACTGTTCCTCATCAGGCTTGGTCTCCAGACCCTTGATCATCTAAGCCACCCTCTTCTGCACAGCTTCCAGCTTGTCCATATCCTTAACCTGGGGTGCCCAGAAATGGACACATCACTCCAGATGTGGTCTGACCGAGAAGAGCATGGGACTCTGGCTTCCCTTCATCTGGACACTAGACTTCAGTTGGTGCAGCCTAGAAGAGCGTTGGCCTTTTTTGCTGCTGCGTCACACTGTGGACTCATGTTCAGCTTGTGGTCCGCCTTATATCCTTTTCTGTGGTGGATCCAGTTGTGGCTCCAGCTGTGCTACATTGCCACTCTGCATTACACAAACTGGTATTTGGGGATATAGTGCCTTCTTTTTTATTATTATTATTATCAAATGAGAAGTTTTATTATAGCTGGATGTAGCATCATAGATATTATGATCTTGGTCTCTATTTCTTGCCTTTGTACAATGCTAACAGAGTCCATATAGTGATGGACTATATGGAACTGGCGGAAATGACTGGCAGAATCCGAGACTAAGGTGAAGAGTTGGTGGAAGAAGATTGGAAGAAATTCAAAGTTTATCTACAGAAACATTGCAAAATTAAGGAATGTTAGAAGGATGTTGGAATGAAATAATGTGGTTTTAGCAGAAATGATATAAAGGATTAGGTAAAAATGGATTTGTTAATTGGTGAAAGACGAGAATGTAAAATTACAGTATATTCAGATAAGTTAATAGGATAAAAACAAAGCTGGAAAGGATTTGCTGAAATATCTAATTGAACTAGAATACAAAAAAGGGAGGTGTGAGGAGGTCAAGGAAATAAGCAAAGGAAAGAAAGTTATGTAAAGGTTTGATCTGTGTGTTTTTTTTTAATTGTTTGTATTTTTTTCTGTATTTTTTTTTCTTTTTTTCTTTTTTCTTTTTTCTCTTTGTAATTTTTAAAATTTGAATAAATATTATTTTTAAAAAAATACAATGCTAACAGAGAAACATTTGCTACTTTGATGACCTTGAAACGAACTCCTGGAATGTCACCATGCCCTTTCCGACCAAACCCAGCAACCAGGACTTCATTGTTCTCCTCAATGAAGTTCAGACAACCATCATTAGGAACGAAGGCTATTGTTTTCTTTCCATTCTTGATTTGCTGAACACACTTCCTGATGGCAGAATTTGGCTGCTTAGCTTCAACACCAACTTTTCCCAAGACAATTCCTTTGGCATGGGAGGCTCCCCCAGAAGGCTTGGCTTTCAAAGCAGTACCCAGGTGTGCCTTCTGGTATTGTTTGTCATGCCATTTGTGGTCTCGGCGATGACTGCGCAGCTTCCTGGCTGTCCGAAGCCCACGGCCCTTGCCCATCTTCCTCCGGCTGCAGCTGCTGCTAGTTCGCCAGAAGCGGATATAGCGCCTTCTGACAGAGGAGGTAGAAAGTTGGACTGCTTGTTCTCCTTGTTCAGGCTTGGCAGAAGCTGCGTTTCTGGGTCCTCCAGCCCTTTAGATGGGAGGGGGTGTTGTTTAGGGTTTGTTCTTGTTTTTATCACGCATTTGGTGTGTTTTTTATACTGTATTTTTATGTTGTGAACCACCGTGAGATCAAAAAATGAGGGGCGGAATAATAATGATGATGATGATGATAATAATAATAATAATAATAATAATAATAATAATAATAATAATAGATGTCTGTTTTGAGGAGGGGAGAGGCGATCACACATGGCAGGAACAAGAACTCTCTCCCCACGTCTTTGCTTTCATTCCCCCACAGCGAAAGGAAAGCTGCACGCTATAAAAAAACCCATGTGGGGAATTGCTCCATTCCCAACATTGTTTTATAGCAGCCAAAGGGACCTTTAAAAGCCCCTCCCCGAGAGATGGAGGGGGGTTCTCTAAGCAGCAAGCCATGATGCTCCCGCCTGACCCAGCAGAAAGACCCCCTCATGGTCAGGACCCCCCTCCGCCCCAGAAGTCGCAGGTCGCCTCTGCTGCTCATGCGCACAGCGCCTGGATCTCGCAAAGCATTTTATGGGGGCTTCTGTGGCGTGCTGCGCTTCAAATCGTCAGTGCAGATGGCCCTTATTTCCATTACGCAGACGGTGACCGACCTGCCCAAGGCTCTTGCTGCAAGTCCTTGGCAGAGGCAGAGCTTGACGCTGTCTCTGGGTGCGCAGAATCGTAGAACCAATTGTGCTGATCTGTCGTGGGAACACCCTCCTCAAAGTAGGTAACAGTGGTTTCAAGGTAAGGTAAGGTAATGGGCCCCTGGACTATGGGGTGCAGCACACGCCTTGTTTCTGGTTGTGAAGAGGCCCCCGTGACAGTTCCAGCTTCCGCCCTTTCTTCCAACTCAACGCCAAAGAATGCAAGAGAAAGGTCTAGATTTCAAGAGACGGAAAGGTGGGGTCTGCAATGCTCTGCCCGAGTCACCAGCCCCTGCACCTCTCAGATTTAAGGGGCTCTAAGGAACCTAGCAGTTCGAAAGCACATCAAAGTGCAAGTAGATAAATAGGTACCACTCCGGTGGGAAGGTAAACGGTGTTTCCATGCACTGCTCTGGTTTTGCCAGAAGCAGCTTAGTCATGCTGGCCACATGACCCAGAAAAACTGTCTGTGGATAAACGTTGGCTCCCTCGGCCAGTAAAGCAAGATGAGTGCCGCAACCCCAGAATCGTTTGCGACTGGACTTAACTGTGAGGGGTCCTTTACCTTTTTTTAAAAAAAGGAATTTAACTCCCTGCTCACATAACTAAAAGGAAGTTTTTGCATTGTTGTTCCCTGTGTTCGGAAGGTGAACCAAACTCCTAGACCTTCTTTTTCTTTGGCATTCCCTCGTAGCCAAGTAAGATTGTCTTCCATGAACACAGTTTTAACAATGAGTCCATAAGTGACTGTGGAGGCCAATTCTGGACCCACACATCCTTCCACAGTGGGGACATTGGTTTCCGGGCGGGAGTTGATCACAGTGTGGATTTGCCAGGCATGCCTTCCTCTTAGCATGTTTCTCCCTTGCGTCCTGAGTTCGAGTGTCTTCAAAGCCCATGACACCTTTGGTCAAGGCTGTTCTCCAACCAGAGCACTCACAGGCCAGTGTTTCCCAGTTGTCGGTGTTTATACTACATTTTTTTTAGATTTGCCTTGAGAGAGTCTTTGAACCTCTTTTGTTGACCACCAGCATTACGCTTTCCATTTTAAAGTTCGGAATAGAGTAGTTGCTTTGGAAGACGATCATCAGGCATCTGCACAACATAACCAGTCCAACAAAGTTGATGTTGAAGAATCATTGCTTCCACACTGGTGATCTTTGCTTCTTCCAGTACACTGGTATTAGTTTGCCATGTGATGTGTAAAATATTTTGGAGACACCATTGATTGAATCTTTCGAGAAGTTGGAGATGGCGTTTATAAGTGGTCCATGTTTCACAAGCATACAGTAAGGTTGGTAGTACAATAGTAAACAAGCATTTTGGTTTCCCTGCGAATGTCCAAATGTCCGGTCCTCAAACACTCTGCGCTTCAATCAGGAGAAAGCTGCACTCGCAGAACTCAGGTGATGCTGGATTTCAGCATCAATGTTGGCCCTTGTGGAAAGACAACCGCCTAGGTAGGAGAAGTGATTGACACTTTCCAAAGTTACACCATTGAGATGGCTTTGTGGTGCTGCAGAGGACTTGTTTTGTGCTTGTTGGTTTTTTGGATGTTAAGCGATAGGCCAAGTTTTTTGTAAGCTTCTTCAAAGATATTTAGGATGGTTTGGAGGTTGTCCTCTGAGCGTGCGCACACCACGTTGTCCTAGACCGGCGTGTCCTTTGAGCAGCCTTTGCTGATGCTCTGAAATGGCCGTCATCAACCTGGCCCCCTCCCTGGATGGGGCTGATGGCAACTGCAGTCCAACAACATCTGCAGGGAGACAAGTTGGCGAAAGCTGCTCTCAAGGCGCAGCTCAGAGCATCTACCTTGCAAGGCGAAGGTCACTGGTTCAATCCCCGCTGGGGTCTCCTGGTGGCAGAGAAGCCTGCCTGAAATCCCAGAGACCCATTTCTGCCAGTCAGACGGGCAGTCCTGAACTAGATGCCCCCAAGATGCTTGAGGTCTTGGGCATTTCCTGCTGCCGCTGCCCAGTCCTGGGGGGCTGTCTGAGCCCCATGGCATGTTGCACCCCTTGGTGGAACTGGCACGATTTGAGATTACACCCTGGAGCCTGTAGGGAGCTGCTAATCCCCTCTATTAAACCGAGAGGAAGTGTCCGAGCGGAGCAGAACAAGGCCCTGGCAAAATAATCCCCCCGCCCTCATCAAAGGGGAGAGGGGAGGCAGCGCAATTGGATTACGCGAGCGGCGGGGAGCCTGGCGCAGGGAGGAGATCTTTGGGCATCCCGGCTGAAGCGGCCCCTTTGTTCCCGCTGCCCTCTGAGCCAGGATTAGCTCCGGCCTCAAAGAGCCCAAACAGTGCACATGTCTTCAGGTGTTGTAGCCGGACCAATGGCACTCTGGGAACGAGGCTTTGGGGGTGGCGGGAGATTGACTGCGCTCAGCCGGGGGGGGGGGGGGAGAGAGAAGCCACTTCGGATGTCTTAATAAAACTCAGCTGGGGACAGGAGGGGCCGGCCAGGCCCAAAGAGGAGCAGGAGGAAAGCAGGAACCGCCTGGGCCTCGTGTGGGGAACCACAGGCCAGCCCCGTTCTGAATCCCTGGCGCTTTGGGCCTCTGGACTCTGGCTTTGCAAGGAAGCAAAGGCAGTCAGGCAGGCAGGCATTCACACATAGAATTACAGAATTGTCAAGTTGGAAGGGATTCCCAAAGGTCATCTTGCCAACCCCTTGTGGAACAAGCTTTCTCCGTCCTCCACGAGACGGCCCTCCAGATATTTGAAGAGGACTGGCACATCTCCTCTCACTCTCCTCTTTTCCAGGCTAAACATGCCCAGCTCCTGCATTGATTTGAATGCAACTTCCAAGTTGATTTGAGGAAGCTGTTCAACCCTGAGCCCTGCCTGCTTCCGAACTGGCAGGCTTGTTTGCCATCGATGGCTCTGCTTTGCCTCCACAGCCATGCTTCTGAATACCAGTCGCCGGCAAAATTCTTGCAAGGATCTTAGCAAACTGTCTCTTAACAATATCCGAGGAGACCCTTCCTGATTCCCAAAATGGTTTTAGACAGTGGACATGATTTTCACTGCTCAGCTTCAAGAAAAATGCAGAGAGCAAAACCCACCCCTGTATATGGTGTTTATAGACCTGACTAAGGCTTTTGGCAGGGATGCAGGTGGCGCTGTGGGTTAAAGCCTCAGCGCCTAGGGCTTGCCGATCGAAAGGTCGGCGGTTCGAATCCCTGCGGCGGGGTGCGCTCCCGCTGCTCGGTCCCAGCGCCTGCCAACCTAGCAGTTCGAAAGCACCTCCGGGTGCAAGTAGATAAATAGGGACCGCTTACCAGCGGGAAGGTAAACGGCGTTTCCATGTGCGGCTCTGGCTCGCCAGAGCAGCGATGTCACGCTGGCCACGTGACCCGGAAGTGTCTCCGGACAGCGCTGGCCCCTGGCCTCTTAAGTGAGATGGGCGCACAACCCCAGAGTCTGTCAAGACTGGCCCGTACGGGCAGGGGTACCTTTACCTTTACCTTTTAAGGCTTTTGGCACTGTAAATCATAATGCCCCGTGGACTGTCCTTCTGAAAATTGGCTGCCCAATTTGTGACCATCATTCAGCTTCTCCAGGATAATATGGCAGCAACAATCACAGATAACAATGGCTCTCAAAGTGAACCATTCACAGTGGGATCAGGTGTTAAACAGGGTTGTGCCCCAACTCCATTCATTATTTTCATTGCCATTATCCTACACTTTGTCGAAGGGAAACTCCCCACCGGAGTAGAAATCATATATGGAACAGATGGGAATCTCTTCAGTCTGAACAGGCGGAAAGCAAAGAGGAAGGTTACCGTAACTTCCGTCATAGAGCTTCAGTATGCTGATGACAAAGTAGTGTGCGCACGCTCAGAGGATGATCTCCAAACCATCCTAAATATCTTCGCAGAAGCTTACGAAAAGCTTGGCCTGTCGCTCAACATGCAAAAAAACAAAGTACTGCACCAACAAGTACAAAATAACCCCTCTGCAGCGCCACAAATCCAACTCAATGGTGTAATGTCAGTGTACTGGAAGAAGCAAAGATCTTCATTGTTGAAGTGATGATTCTTCAACATCAACTTCGTTGTTTAGATGCTTGATTATTGTTTTCCAAAGCAACTACCCTGTTCCCAACTTAAGAATGGAAAGCGGAATACCGGTGGACAACAAAAGAGGTTTAAAGACGCTCCGAATGCAAATATTTAAAAATGCAGTATAAGTAGTGATAACTGGGAAACAGTGGCCTGCGAGCGCTCCAGTTGGAGAACAGCCTTTACCAAAGGTGTAATGGGCTTTGAAGACGCTCGAACTCAGGACGCAAGGGAGAAACGTGCTAAGAGGAAGGCAAGATTGGCAAACCCTCACTGTGATCAACTCCCTCCTGGAAACCAATGTTCCCACTGTGGAAGGACGTGTGGGTCCAGAACTGGCCTCCACAGTCACTTACGGACTCAGTGTTAAAACCGTGTTTATGGAAAACCATTTTACTCATCTACAAGGGGTTGCCAAAGAAGAAGAAGAGGAAACAAAAGCAGAAATTAAAAGTCAATATGAATGTCTAGTGCGATAGATCTGCCATCTCCCACCTTCACCCACAAATCCGCAGTCAAGCCGCGGACTGCCTGGGTGAAACTCACACAGAAGATCTTTTGTTGCCCATTGGTGAGGCTTCTCCTTTGAGACTTTGGCTTTCTGAGACACAGGCAGCTCCCTCTGGAAAGCGGTGCTGGGGCTCAACCCATCTAGCAGCCAGATGGTTCTAGCAGATATGATGCAGCCCCTCTGCTCTGCCTTAAGGGGGGGGGAATGCAGTCCATCAATCAGTCAAAACTAAACCCATCTGGCTCTGGTCAGGGCCATTTACGCCACCTTCGGATGTAAGAAAGGCAGGGTAGAAAATGCACCAAATAGATGTATCAATGTGCACCTCTGGTTTTCCCTGCCCCCTCTGTGGTCCTGGGTGTGTTGGCAAAAGCTCCGGGCGAGGGGCAAGCACTCAGCACAGGCCCAGAGGCACTGTTGCCCTGTTGACACTTTCCGCTTGCAGGATCCAGGGCTGCACTTTTAACACTGGTGGGAGGCTCCTTCTCGGGTCCCCCTCTCTCCCAGAGCCAGGCTGTTCTCGAACCCAAACCTCCTCCCCGTCCTCAGAAAGGGCAGCCCTCTCTGCACCTCCACGGAGGCCATCCTGGTGGGATTCAGGTGGCTGCTCCTTTTCTGCAGCCTTAGAAAAATGTACTGCCTTCTGCTAATGATCTGGGAAAAGTCACACCTCAGCCCCAGAGCCACGGGAGGGAGGGAGGGAGGGAGGGGGGTGTTTGTGTGTGTTTGGGGGGGAGAGGAAGTGGGGAGAAGTTCCCTTTGCTGCTCCTGCTCCAGAGTAGTCTCCATTTTATAGGGAAGGGAATATGGGGCTTGAGGGACCAGCCTCCCCAACATCTGGAAGGCCAGGCTGGGTGTCGGGGGGGGGGGAAACAGCCCCACTGAGCCCCACAGTGTCCCCTTGGCTTGGGTTTCACTAGGTCCCAGGGATGAGGGGGGCAGGGAGGGAGAGAATGCAGGTGGCAGGGAGAGCGGCAAGGCAAATCATGGAAGGGGTTCCAAGGGTCATCTAGTCCAACCCCCTGCAGTGCAGGAAACCCAAGGCTGAGTGAGCTGTGACGCTGCCCAAGTCTTGTTTCGGGGGCCGGGGGTCCCTTCTGCTGTTTTCGCTCCTGACCAGGAGGGATTGCTGCCAAAGATGGGGCTAGGTTTCAGGGGAGGTGCTGGGTTTCCAAAGCAGAATGCCAGTGATTGTCTCACAAAGTTCCACAAGGGTGGGAACCATGAGATAATAATGATGATGATGATATTAATTTATACCCCTCCCATCTGGCTGAGTTTCCCCAGCCACTCTGGGCAGCTTCCAATCAAGTGTTAAAAACAATACAGCATTAAATATTTAAAAGCTTCCTCAAACAGGGCTGCCTTCAGATGTCTTTTAAAGATAAGATAGCTGCTTATTTCCTTCACATCTGAAGGGAGGGCATTCCACAGGGCGGGTGCCACTACCGAGAAGGCCCTCTGCCTGGTTCCCTGTAACTTGGCTTCTTGCAGGGAGGGAACCGCCAGAAGGCCCTCGGAGCTGGACCTCAGTGTCCGGGCAGAATGATGGGGGTGGAGACGCTCCTTCAGGTATACTGGACTGAGGCCATTTAGGGCTTGAAAGGTCAGCACCAACACTTAGAATTGTGCTTGGAAATGTACTGGGAACCAATGTAGGTCTTTCAAGATGGGTGTTATGTAGTCTCAGCAGCCTTTCCCAGTCACCAGTCTAGTTGCCGCATTCTGGATTAGTTGTAGTTTCCGGGTCACCTTCAAAGGTAGCCCCACGTAGAGCGCATTGCAGTAGTCCAGGCGAGAGATAACCAGAGCATGCACCACTCAGGCGAGACAGTCTGCGGGCAGGTAGGGTCTCATCCTGCGTACCAGATGGAGCTGGGAGACAGCCGCCCTGGACAGCTGTGAGTCCAGAATGAATCCCAGGCTGCACACCTGGTCCTTCAGGGGCACAGTTACCCCATTCAGGGCCAGGGAGTCCCCCACACCTGCCCACCTCCTGTCCCCCAAAACAGTACTTCTGTCTTGTCAGGGTTCAACCTCAATCTGTTGGCCGCCATCCATCCTCCAACCGTCTCCAGACACTCACACAGGACCTTCACTGCCTTCACTGGTTCCGATTTGAAAGAGAGGTAGAGCTGGGTGTCAGCCCCCCGGAGTTTCCCAGGTCCCCCAGCACCGAGGGGCGGCAACTCCTCCCTGCCTCCGCAACAGAGAACGAGGCAAAGATGGCTAAGTGGTTTTTAGTTCGTTCGTACGTTTATTGTTCTAGGTTGGTGAGGATCATCTGACCACAACAAGAAACCAAATCTTCAGTGTCATTGGCCCAGCTGGCCCTGTGGAACTCCCTGCCACTAGAGATTCAGCAGACTCCTTCTGTTTCAACCTGAACTTTTCCTGTGCCGTCAAGTTCACACAGGCCCTTAAGAAAACGTATTTGCATAATAGTAAGGTTCTAGCCAAAGTCCGTGATAAACTTGTAGCAATAGCATATGCACGGTCCAAATGCTGCCTTCGGCAAGAGGCAGGATCCAGATCTGACTCATAATGGGTCCTGGTCCACAACACACAGACACCCCAGGGGTTTCCTCTCACCATGCCAGGTTCGCTGTGCACTTTGCTTTTCCCTGCATGAAGCTTCACCCGCCAAATTTCCACCTGGCATCAAATGCATAAGTCACCCGACATCTTTAGGGACACCAAGGCGACAAATGATGGTGCACAGTTGAGATTACGCATATGGCAAGGGATCCTGCGCTGCGGGTCCCAGGTGCCAAAATGGGGCGGGGGCGCTGGGGGATTCCCCATTTTCTGCTTCATGTGTCTGTCGGGCCATTTTTGGATAACACTGAGTAGCAATATCAAAAGTTGACCTTGAAGAATACCTCTCTCGCCCTGACCTGGCCACTGTGATCCACGCGACAGTCACCTCCAGACTGGATTACTGTAACTCGCTCTATGTGGGGCTGCCCTTGAGACTGACCCAGAAACTCCAGTGTGTGCATAATGCCATGGCGAGGCTCATTACAGGGTCCTCACTGTGAGATCACATTCACCCGGTGCTATACTGGCTGCACTGGCTCCCAGTGGAGTACAGGATCAGGTTCAAGATGCTGGTTTTAACCTTTAAAGCCCTATACGGCCTAGGACCCTCGTACCTACGGGACCGCCTCTCCTGGTATGTCCCTCGGAGGATCTTACGGTCCTCAAACAAAACCATCTTGGAGGTCCCAGGCCACAGGGAGGTTAGGCTGGCCTCGACCAGAGACAGGGCTTTTTCGGCTGTGGCCCCGATCTGGTAGAACACTCTGTCCCATGAGACCAGGGCCCTGCGGGACTTGACATCTTTCCGCAGGGCCTGCAAGACGGAGCTGTTCCACCAGGACTTTGGCCAGGGCACAGCCTGACCCCCTCCTTTGGTGATCCTCACAGAACTCCAGCCCAATGGTTGCCATGAATTTGATTTTGAATTGATTTTAGAATGAATTGATTTTAGAATGCTGTGTTGCTTTTATTGCTGTTAGCCGCTCTGAGCCTGGCTTTGCCTGGGGAGGGCGGGTTATAAATTATTATTATTATTATTATTATTATTATTATTATTATTATTAGGGATTCTTTGCTGGGCCGACCCAATGGCCCATCGAGTCCTCCGTCCTGTTCTCTCAGCAACCAAATGCCCCAAAGGATTTGAGCCCAAGAGCAACTGTCCTTTTCTGCGGTACCCAGAAACTCGCGTTCAGCAGACTTGCTGCCTCGGACTGCGAAGGCAGACCTCAGTCACCCTGGCTAATACCCATCAATAGCCCTGTCCTCCACAAATTTGCCTAATAAACTCTCTGCGGTCCCCTTTGCCAGGAGGGTTTCGTGTCCTGCATCCAGGGGCCCATAAAAGTTCAAGGTGGTCCCCCACCAACGTAGGAGCATCCCAGCCTCTCTTGCCGCCACCGCTTTGCCTTGTGGGGCGGAGGGAGGGAGTGCCCACCCCATAGGAGCTTTGGGGTCAGTGCAAAGAGGTCCTTGTAAAGGGGAGATGAAAGGCTGGACTTGTAAAAGAGCCTTGCCATTAAGAGGCCTGAAGGAGCAGCCCTCCCCACCCCACCCCTGATAAATCCAGGGGGGTCTGGATTGCCTTGCCTGCCCTAGCCGTGCCGTTAAGGGCCCCTTTTCAAAGGCGCCTTTGCAAATAAGGAAAGCCCCCCCTCCAGCAAAGTGGTTAAACATGTTCAAACACTTGTCTGGGGCAACAGCACCCCGTGACTCTTGCACTTCCAAAGAGGTTTTCCCCGTCCCATCCCTGCAGAAGGGAAGGGCAAACACAGATTTGTTTGTTCCGAGGTGGGGGGCGAGCCCCCCAGCTCCTCCCTCCGACCCCACACCTATCAAAGGAGCCAGGCAAGGGACCCTTCAGATGTGTGGGGTTGGACGGAAGCCGCGTCCATCAGGCTTGTTTGCAAAGGACACACACCAGGTGGGCAGAGGACACCCCCCCCCCGCTTCTTGCCTCTTGTTCTGGGGATCCCCAAACATCTGGCCTCTGGCCTGGTGCTGGCAGGAGGGGGTGTGGAACTGAGGAGGGATTTCGCCTTCTGGCAGCTTCCCCCCAACCCCGACACTGGGGTCTTGCCTTGAATCTCTTGCCCCCACTGCTCCCCGGTGGTCATGAGAAAAATGCACATCTTTTTTTATATATTTATTTTATTCATTTTTCATTTTCGTTCATTACATACATCTCAAATTCTTAACATTTGCTATATATCCCTCCCTCCCTCCCTTCCAAGACTTCCCCCAACTTGCGTTTCTGGTTTGTTTCTATTTTCACCCGCTTTGCTATCTCTCAGCAGAAAAAGTTATTAAAACATAACATCAAACCTTAAAAACATAAAAATAAAATTAAATACACCATCTTATTTCACTATCTCCCAAACATTTTCTGATGCTAATAATGTGAATGTTTATTTAAATCCTGCTATCTAACGCACATCCAAACACAGCACAGATGTGAACTGTGGAACTCCCTCCCACAGGATGGCTTTCAAAGAGGACGGGGCAAATTCCTGGAGGAGGAGAGAGATGGCTCTTTTCTGCCCTCATGAACAGGGGCAGCAATGCTCCTGAATCCCAGGCCAGCGCAGATGTCGCTGAGACAGTTTTTTGGCCAAGCGCATAAAGCTGAATTTGAGAGTTGAGAGTCAACTGTGTTCTCAGCCAACATCTCCAGATGTGTGCATCCTGAGAGTGGGGCTCATCTCTCCTCCCAGCGCCTGGCCTTCCGTCCTATTCCAAGAAGCGCCTCAAGCGGAGATGCTCTCAGCACTTCCAAGGGCTATGTCTCCCCATGTGGCGCCAAGTGCGCTGCTTCTGGTGGGGCACGAGTTCAGCATCTTGGCCATTACCTTCAAAGCCCTTTGTGGCTTAGGACCAGGTCACCAGGGGAGAAGGGCCTCCTGTCCTCTGAGGGGAGGTGGGGGGCTGCCAGGGAGAAGGGCCTTCATGGTGCTGGCACCCCAGATAAGTTTGCTCCTTCCTTCCTTCCTTCCTTCCTTCCTTCCTTCCTTCCTTCCTTCCTTCCTGATATTTACAACTGCCTCTTCATTAAAGTCAACCCCAGAGCATGTTACGATAGACGGCTTAATAATACATAATGAAATTAAGCAATCTGGAAAGACAAACCATAACAACAATAAATCCAGTGTACATCACAGCCCTCTGACTCGAAAAACCCAAATGCGTCTGTGTCTGTGTCCTTTAATATGTTCCTGAGCCTCTTTAGATACAATTCAAATCCTCCAAAAGGCTCTGTTGCGCTTTATCACTGAGGAAAGGTTTGGAGTTTTCCAGAACTCATCGTCAGGCTGCTTGTAGCAAGAATCTGTGTGTGAAAGGAATTCTTAATTCTGGTAATGGTTTTATGCCGCTGTGGTGATTTTATGGCTTTAAACTTTTCCCCCCTGTATTTATTTATTTTCTTTCTTTCAGTTTTGTAAACTGCTCTGGGAATATAACTGAAGACAGTATAAAAATACTGCAAAGAAATAAATTTCCTTGTTTTGGTTTCCGAACGTTCCCTCTTTTTCCTAGCAAAAATAATATGTCACTCTTAAAACTTTTAAAAAACAAACTCACTCACACACCTCATTTTCTGCTTTTCTTCAAACTATGATGTGCTTTGCCTGAAATTTCCTGGATAGTTCTCTCCTCTGTGTGAATGGGCTGGCAAATTTGCACACTTAATTGTGCCTTGCCAAGAGCATGACCTGGAAGCAGCTGAGAGCTGGTTCCTTTGCATGTCACTGAGTTGCCCCACAGGGCGAGGGAGCCTCTCAGGTGCCCCACTGAGGCTGCCCAAAGGAGGAATCCTTGCAGAGATCAAGGGCCAGGGCCCATTTCTTGCCCAAGGCCCCCTCTGGAGAACAAACACCTTCTCCTTAGGCACAGCAGCCTCCTTATTGGGCTATTATTACCCAAAAGGGGGCAAATGAATGAATCCTTAAGCTATTAAGGGGTGAGTGGGGCTTAATCCTTTTGTCCCTTGTCTTGGGTGGGGAAGGTGTGTTGTGTGGTCAGAATCTAATGGGCAGCAATGAGGGTCATTAGCAAATGAACCCCATTGAGGACATGCCTGAACTTAGCCACTGTCTAGAAGGCATGTGGATTGGCTGTCTGGGCTCGATCTGCAGGATCTTCTGGGGCTCAAAGAACACAAGAGGCTGCCCTATACCCAGCCAGGTCATTGTTCCTACACTAATAATAATAATAATAATAATAATAATAATAATGCAATGATAAACCCAGACAGCATCTTAAAAAGCAGAGACATCACCTTGCCAACAAATGTCCGTATAGTAAAAGTTCTGGTTTTCCCAGTAGTGATGTATGGAAGTGAGAGCTGGACCATAAAGGAGGCTGGTCGCTGAAGAATTGATGCTTTTGAATTCTGGTGCTGGAGGAGACTCTTGAGAGTCCCATGGACTGCAAGAAGATCCAACCTCTCCATTCTGAAGGAAATCAGCCCTGAGTGCTCACTGGAAGGACAGATCCTGAAGCTGAGGCTCCAAGACTTTGGCCACCTCATGAGAAGAGAAGACTCCCTGGAAAACACCCTGATGTTGGTAAAGATGGAGGGCCCAAGGAGAAGGGGACGATGGAGGATGAGATGGTGGGACAGTGTTCTTGAAGCTACCAGCATGAGTTTGACCAAACTGCGGGAGGCAGTGGAAGACAGGAGTCCCTGGCGTGCTCTGGTCCAGGGGGTCACGAAGAGGCGGACACAACTAAACGACTAAACAATAACAATTTATTTATACCCCGCCTATCTAGCTGGGTTTTCCCAGACACTCTGACGGGCAGCAGCACTTCAGAGATTCAGGCAAATAACATTCCCAGTCCTAAGAAGAGCCTGGCTGCCGGATCCGGCCAAAGGGGTCCCTTCCAGGATCCTGTTCTCACAGTGGTCAACCAGATGCTCGTCATAGGAAACCTGTGAGCAAAATGCGAGAACAAGGACCCTCTCCTCTACCATAAGTTATGGACCTGCCATGGCGGTGCACGTTGAAAGATTCAGGATACCATAAAAGGACTGAAACTGTGGAACTCCCTCCCACATGAGGCAGCGATGGCCTGTGACCTGGCGGGCTCCCAAAGAGGACTGGATAGATTCATGGAGGAGAGGAAGATTCATGGCTACTCGCCACAACGGCTAGGTATCGCCTCTGCAGTCTGAGGCAGCAAGGCTTTTGAAGACCACTTTGTTTTTTTGTTGTAATAAACTTTATTTGCACATTAAGCGTTGCACATAATTAAACACATTACTGTTATATAAAAAAAATCCACACAAAAAGAAAAAAATAAGAAGAAACGAAAAGAAAGAAAAAAGATACAAAGGGGAAAAAACTTGTCAAAAAACATACAGCTATTTAAGAATTACAAACCATCATTGATGATATTCTAAAGACATATTTCCAGTAAGAGATCCTTTTATCTTGACCTTATCTTTTTTCCCCTCGCACCTCTCACTTTCTTATCTGTACCTAATCTCTGGTTTTATTCCCTGATTTATTTAATGACTTCCTTCTACCTCTATGCGGATCCTAATTTCTCATATCTTAAAGTCTCTGTGTTCATTTTTAGCTCTGCGAAAAACCATTCTGTTATCTCTGTGGAATTTAATCTATGCTCAACCACGTATAATCATTGGAACCATATTTCATCCTATAAGTTTTAAAAGCATCCCATTCTTTTCTGATCTTATCTCCTGAGTGGTTTCTTATTGATTCTGTTAATTTCGTCAATTCCAGTTCCTTTCTTCTTTTGTCAGTAGAACATTCCTTTTCCAGTACTTTGCTATCAGAATCCTGGTAGCCGTAGTAGCATAAAGAAAAACTCTTTTATAGACCTTTGGGATGTTTGTTGTCAAAATACCTAATAAAAATAATTCTGGTTTTTTAGGAAATGTATATTTTAACATTTTCTTCCATTCTTCATATCTTCTCCTTTGGCGATCCCTCGTATCTGAGTAAGATTGCTTTCCATAAACACGGTTTTAACAATGAGTCCGTAAGTGACTGTGGAGGCCAATTCTGGACCCACACGTCCTTCCACAGTGAGGACATTGGTTTCTAGATGGGAATTGATCACGGAGTGGATTTGCCAGGCATGCCTTCCTCTTAGCACGTTTCTCCCTTGCATCCTGAGTTCGAGTGTCTTCAAAGCCCATGACACCTTTGGTCAAGGCTGTTCTCCAACCGGAGCACTCGCAGGCCAGTGTT